>NC_071467.1:46328611-47531111 GCF_028500815.1 Rissa tridactyla
GGCCTTTTGGGAGCCCAGGTACGTGGAAGATTTAATTCAGCAGCCACAAGCGCAGCTGAACAAGCCGAGCTGGGGCTGGCACCGCTGAGCTCAAACGCCCGCAGGGAGTCAGAGCACAGAGTTTAAAAGAGCTAAAAAGAAAAACCCTTTCATTTACCAGCGAGTTCTTCAGCCGCTAACAGTGGGGTGGCCGCGGGCTGGGTCACTGCAATGAACTGACCCAAGTGAGCGCAAGTGAGGAGCAAAACGCTGTCAGAGCCCTCCAGGAGCCGGAGCCGGCAGCAGCCCTGGCGGGGGTGGGACAGGAGGTAGGGAGGGTCCATCCAGCAGCCACTGCTCTGGCTTATGATAGCCAACACCAACCTCGAGGAGGTTCTGTCCCTCCCTAGGAGTGACTTGGCAGGTTTTTAACTCTCCCTGGACAACTTGCACCTCCTCACCTGTATGTCCCATTCCCCCAAGTCCCTGGTCAGCCCCCAAGTGCCAGTCCTGGCTTCTAGCTCTTGAATGAAACCATCACTGCACCCCCTGCGTCTTGCTGGGGGGAGGAGAAAACCAGGCAAACCACCCCCCCCACCTTTTTCACCCTTATCACCTGGCTCTTTGTCACCTTTCCCTCTGGTGCTGTGAGGTGCTTCCCCCAGACAAGGTGTCCCGTCCCCCCCCCGCCAGCAGTCCTGCTCCGCAGCTGCCTCACCCCAGCCCAGGAGTCCCCCAGGAGCAGGTGTCCTGCTGGTGCTGCCTCAGCCCCGTCGCACCCCAAGAGCAGCGAAGGGCTCCGTGGGCTCCGCAGGACCAGCCCAGCCCCACCGGGCTCCCAGCCCCGCTGCCCCAAAGAGCCCCGCGCTTCTGGGTTGCCAGGGGCCAGCATGCCGGGAGGAGGACGGGGAGGCTGAAAGCCAGGCTGAAGCATTGCCCCGTGTCCCCACCTTCCCTGGGTGGCCTGGCTCTCATTTACCAGGAAAAACGAGGCAGAAATAACAGTGGGATTTAATTCCTGTCCCTGGAGGGCTCAGTGTCCTGGTGCTTCGCTGGGTTAGTGGAGAGGGACTCTATCAGGGAGTGTAGCAACAGGACAAGGGGGGGGTCACAGTTTTAAACTGAAAGAGGGGAGATTAGATACTAGGAAGTAATTCTTTACTGTGAGGGTGGTGAGGCACTGGAACAGGTTGCCCAGGGAGGTTGTGGATGCCCCATCCCTGGGAGTGTTCAAGGCCAGGCTGGATGGGGCTTTGAGCAGCCTGGTCTAGTGGGAGGTGTCCCTGCCCATGGCAGGGGGTTGGAACTAGATGATCTTTAAGGTCCTTTCCAACCCAAACCATTCTATGATTCTGTGATTCACAGCCAGCACTCTGTAGTTTAAAGTTTTGTCTTTTTTCTGCAAAGTTTTCTCAGAGAAAGGTTTCTTGTCCTCTCTCTCCAGGTGCAAATGCTCCTCTTTGCTTCATTTGGAGCAGGAACCTCAAACAGGTTTTAGAGAAAATATTCTGAAACTCAGATGCTCAAATATTTCTCACTGCTGTTCAAAACTGACTGGAGCTCAGAGAGAAGCCGTGATTCGGTGGGTCAGGTACTCAGCAGGACGGGTGAGGGAACTGAGGGCTTGGCTCTGCTTTGCTCTCCATGACATTATTTATGCAAATGGGAACAGATGCAGCTGCCGAGATGCCAGGAAACAGCACGGCGTGGATATAGTCCTGCCTTCAGCCCAGCGCTTCGGTAAGCGACAAGTATCCCTTACTCACCTGCTGCTGGCTGCTTGGCTGCAGGTGTGGTACTACCCCGGGGCTCCACACCCTCCTTGGCACCCGGGGGAACCCCCCGAAATGCGCTCCTGAAATCACACATCTCGGTTAGGCTCCGCAACCAACTCACCTTCCAGGGGATGGCTCTCGCCACTCGGTTTTGGGGGCCGGGTAGTGACACCTCTGACCACGAGCTCCGAACACGCCTCCGGGTCCTGACGACACCACGAGCAAAGCTGCACCCTCCACAATGGGGCGTAGGTGTGACACGGGTGGCAGATATCGGGGCTTACACAGGGTTTCCATACCCAGCAGGTCGCTGTTTATCGAGGGATTTGGGACTCTCATTGCCATCCGGCGGGGTGCCCTGTGGCGGCCGGGCGACCTGGCTGGGAATTGCATCTCTTTTTTGGGGTAACACGTGACGGGTGTTCAATGAGACTGTTGGGGCTGGCACAGTTGTGCACCGACACCATCTGATGAGCAGCTGCCCTCTGGGGCTGAGGACCTCAGTGAGCTGAAAGCACAACACAGTTCCACGTACAAACAGTTCCACGAGATGCGTTCCAGGACAAATTATACTTTTATGGCTACAACAGGTGAGATGTTATCGCCTACCAGCAATCCACAGACCCTGTCGCAGAGAAGGGGGGGAGAGAGTGGGTGTCACTGCTTCGCACGTCTGAACCACCTTCCCATGCTTGGTGCACCCACCTCTCTACGCTTCCTGCAGAGAAAAAGGTCCGGGAGGACCATGGGACAGTCGCAGTTCCCCGCTGGAGAGCCAGGCCAAGGGCAGGTGGCACAGAGACACAGGACGTGAGCGCACCCCAGGGCTGGAGGGCAGAAACTAACAACAGGCAGAACTGGCTTTGGGGATATGTATTTTTGGACAATGTGGAACAGGAAAATTGTTTGCTCTAAAAAAAACCCAAAAAAAAGCAACCGCTTGTTGTGTCACTAAGTTCAGTGCTAAACGTTCATGTAGATAAAGGTTGCGGGATGAAGCCTGTGATGAGCAGATCAAATCGAGTTTATTTAAACACAGCATCTCCCTGGGGTGAACTGCAGCGCCGGAGTTAAAAGCAAAGCAAACCCCCACCCCCCTCCATGCAAAACCTCAAACCTCACCTGCCAGATGCAAAACCTCCCCTGCCGGGCAGAGCACCCCAATCCCCATCCCACCAGCCTTCCCACGAGGAGTTCACGGCCAAAAGGCGAGCGGGTACCAGTCCTGGCCCCACTATTTATGTTAAAATACACACCCCTTTGATAAGCAGCCGCGTTACTGCAACAGCTGCGGCAGCGGCAGATGGAGCCTGGCCCCGAGCGGGGCAGCGGGGCCTGGCATGAACCTGGCATGAGCCGCACGTCCCCACAGTCCCCAGAAAGCCACCACCTCCGGGCGGCACAGCGCTCCGCAGGGCACACAGCTTCACACCAGCGGTGTTAGATATCCGAGGGCTGGGCTGAAAAGTCAGCGGCTGGGTTAGTCTTACCGAAACGTCATAAATTTAGCTGGATCTGCTGGAAAAAATATAAAAAATTTAAAAAAAACCCCCAAACTTAAAATAGATTTTTTTTTTTAAGGGTTATTTATTTATTTATGTAGTTAGTAATTCGGTCAATGGAGCACCTGAGGGTGAAGCCAGGGTTGTTTTTTTTTAAACAACCTGCTATATGTAACTGGAAAACGTAGCATTTCACACCTTTGAAATGAAAATATTTTCATTTCTCTGGTACTTGCCAATTTGATAGTAGTAGTTTACTAGATGGGGGGGGGGGGGGGGACGGACACACACATAATCACTTACCACAAGTTTTTAAGGGAGGTTTAACTTCACGCAATCAGCGTGAGGCAGCTCAAGATGCCTCAGCGACCCCTTTCCCACCCGAGCATCCTGCAAGGAGCCGTCCGAGCCGACACCCTGTCACTGGGGGAGCCTCGGGGGGGGGGAGGGGGGGGTGGGGTGTGCGGATTTACAGCCCTTTCGGGTGAGGCTGCGGAAGGGAGCGGAGCCTCGGGAGGGCGCTAGGGTGATGCGCAGAGAGACACGCGTGGGGCCGGCAGCATCTTTCCCGTATCGCTTCGTCCAAAGCGCCGCTGGGGAAAGTGGTGGGGGGGTGGTGTGTGTGTGTGTGTGGGGGGTGGGGGTGGTGTAAAACGAGCCTTTTCCGACAGCTTTTCCGCTGGCACGCGTGGAAATAAGCCAGGAAAAGGGAAAATTAAGGCTCAATCGGAGTGTGGCAGGGGGAAATGGGGGGCCGGTACCGGCGGCGGGGCGGACACCCCCCCGGGGGGACGGGACGGTGCGGGGAGGGGGCAGGCGCCAGAAGGGCGCCTGCCCCCTCCCCGCACCGTCCCGTCCCCCCGGGGGAGGGGGCCACCCCCGACCGCGGCCACCCTCCGCCGGGAGGTGGCAGCTCTCCGCGGCGGGAGCCCAGCCTCCGCGGCCGCGCACCCCACCCGCTCCCGCCCCCGGGTCCCCGGGGGTGCCGGGAACAGTCGTTCCCCGTCATTGGGGCAGGAGGCGGGGCCGGCGCCGTATAAGAAGGGACCGAGCGGGCGTTTCGCTCCCAGGTCCAGAAGACGCCTTGTCCCATCCCCGCCTCCCATCGCGGCGTGACCCGAAGGCGGATCGACACCCCCCCGCCACCCCCCTCCGGCAACCGCCGCACCCCCGCACACACACGCACGTCGGGGAGGCGAGGGGACGGCAGCGGCAGCACCAGTGCCACCAGTGCCCCCACCAGCAGCACCAGCACCGAGCCGTCCCGCTCCCCACCTGCCCGCCGGGGGAGGCTGGAGCTGCGATCGTCGCGGAGCGGCGGCTGGTACCCGCGGCCCGGAGCCCCCGCGTCCCGCTCCCCGATGAGCGCCGCCGCTCTCTACAGCCTGGACTCGCCGGCATGTTATAAGAGCTGGTGCCTGGAGCCCGCCAACTTCTACGACGCCAAGGTGGGCAGCGGCGGCGGCGGGCCGGGGGCCGCCTGCAAGCCGGGGGGCCGCGGCTGCGGGATGAGCGGCGAGGAGGCGGGGGGCGGCCCGGGGGGAAGCGGCACCAACCTGGCGGAGCTGAGCGCCGCCGCCCCGGCCATGTACGAGGACGAGAGCGCCATCGACTTCAGCTCCTACATTGACTCCATGTCGGCCGTGCCCAACCTGGAGCTGTGCAACGACGAGCTCTTCGCCGACCTCTTCAACAGCAACCACAAGCCCGAGCGGGGCGGGGATTACGGCGAGTACCTGCCGCCGGGCGGCGGCGCCGGCCGCGACCCCGCCAAGGACCTCGGCGCTGCCATGACCACCCTGCTGGGCGCCGAGCCCCGCACCGCCTCCTCCTCCTCCTCCTCCTCCTCTTCCTCCTCCTCCTCCTCCTCCTCCTGCCGCGGCGCCCTGAAGCAGGAGCCGGACTGGAGCGACAGCGACCTCTCCTCCTCCCTGCTGCCCTCCCAGATCGCCACCTGCGCCCAGACCATCATGAACCTGAGCGGGCAGCCCACGCCGCCCACCTCCCCCGAGCCGCCGGGCAGCAGCTCCCCCTCCAGCTGCAGCACCCGCTCCCCGGGACCCGCCGCCGCCGGGGCCGCCGGGACCGTGTCCGGGTCGGGGCAGGGCGTCCCGCCGCCGCCGGCCGCCGGGGGGAAGGAGCGGGGCGGCAAGAAGTGCGTGGACAGGTTTAGCCCCGAGTACCGGCAGCGGCGGGAGCGCAACAACATCGCCGTCCGCAAGAGCCGGGACAAGGCGAAGCGGCGCAACCAGGAGATGCAGCAGAAGCTGCTGGAGCTGTCGGCCGAGAACGAGAAGCTGCACAAGAAGATCGAGCAGCTCACCCGGGACTTGACCAGCCTCCGGCACTTCTTCAAGCAGCTGCCCAGCGCCTCCTTCCTGCAGCCCGGCTCGGGCACCGACTGCCGGTAACCGGGGGGGAACGGGACGGAGAGACGGACTCCGGGAGACCGTGGATAAATACCTCAGAGGGCCGGGCCGGGCCGGGCCTGTGCCGCGCCGTTCGGTGCCGCGGCGCCCCGGGCCGGGCCGGGCGCGGGAGGAGGCGCGATGCCGCGGTGGGACCCGCCGGCCCCCGGCCGCTTTCTGAATGTTGTAGCGACGTGGGGCGATGCCTGAGGGGTCTTTCACCACGAAACCTGCAAAAAAAAAAAAAAGCTAAATATATTCTTTTTTTTTTTTTTTCTCTCTCCCCTTAAATTATTTTTGTAATGGTAGTTTTCGTCTTTTCTACATTTTACGCATACCGATGCAGCTATGGTACATCTGTTAAAATGATTCAAAACCCCATGTATTTTAGACAGTAGTAGGATGAAAAAAAAAGACTTGAGCATGCTCAACCTTTTATATCAATTTTTACAGCATTTCTAAGAATAAAAAAAGAAATAAGCATTTTAAATCAACCCTGCTCTCGTTTGCTCCATCTCTTGAAAGCAGAGGGGAAGTTGCGCTTCTGGGCGGGGGGACACGGGATGGGGGGTTCCAGCAGCTGAAAGGGGGGTGGGGGGATCGTGAGGAGAAGGGGGTGTGTGTGTGTGAGGTGCAGAGTGGTTGTTTTCTAAAGCAGCCGAAGGGCGATGCAGTGGTGGTGATCGCTGGGGCTCCCGCAAAGTCAACTTTTCCCCCCCGGAGTCGCACGGCGGTGGCAGAATGCTGGGTCCGGTGTTGGGCTGAGCTGGCTGCTGGGGCCGAGCAGCAGTTGTGCGGCAAGAGGGGCTGCTCCTTGGCCAGGAGTCTGCCAAAACCACACTATTTTAAAAGAAAAAAAAAAAAAGTCTACATCAACACAACACCATCATTTAAAATTCCTGTTAAAACCCCTTGTTTTCCACTCCCGACAAGGCGAAGCTGCACCTACGCTAACGCGCTCCCAAGTTCCAGCCAGCCGCAGGCCCAGAGGAGATGCTGCTGCACACACGCACTTCAGCCCGCTCTAGGCTACCATGGCAGTGCAGGGGCTGGCCACTTTCACTGACTGCTGCTAGTGAAAGTGAGAACAGGCAACCACACCAATCTCTTGAGTGAGTGAATAAATTACGAAAGGTTGGGCTACTTGTCTGAATTTTGATAGTGCGTGCACAAAGACGACAGCATCTGTCAGGCACTGGCAGAAAAATGGCCCGTCAGGACAAGCGTCTCCAACAGCCAGTGCTCCTCAAGAGAGAGAGGAATCTTGCTGGCTTCGAAGGCCCACTCTGGTCACGTACAGGGCAGCATCCCAGGCACAGGAATGGGCTGACGTCCCCTTCTTCCTTACAGGGAGGCAGGTAAGGAGACTGAAACACTTGGAGGAGGGGGGAAAAAGGGGATTCAAAAGCTGGGTCATTCCTGTAGTGCTTGTGACGTGTATAATACTTTCCACTATCAGCCTCAGCCACAGGAATGATCAGTGTAGCAACAAGTTTGCTGTTCCTTTTCTGCTGGGACATGCACAAAACCATTCATTCCTCCTCCTCTGACCTGCACATTTTTTTTTAAATACTATGAAAGGGGAAGAAACAAAATACCTAATTTCTGACTGAACTCTTACATTAATTGCGTCTCAAACAACGCACACGTAGGAACATTTTGATATTATTTTAACTGATCTCTAATCCATGCCTCTGTAGTCAGGGTGAGGATAGTTTTGTGGCCTACAAAGCAGTTTACTCGTTACCCGTAACAGAAACTGTATAATGAAACACTCGCCTTGTGGGAAGCTACAGATAACATGGTACTTCTATGCTTAGAGACCAATTAGCTGTAAAACATTAACTTTATATATGCTTGACACTTCAAAATATAAGCTTTGTTCAAATCTCCGTCTTTATAACATTTATTGCAAGGTGATAACAAATGTTACAACTCAGAATTCGCGCACAACACAGTGTTTTGCAGCCGGTGGTACGTCTGGGATCCGCTGATAAAACTCAGCTTAGACCAAAGTTTGTTGCCCATAGCAAAGTATTTATTTCAAAAATATCAGTAAAACATTTTCCATCGACACACAATAAATACAGTATTATAAAAAAAATATACAACCATTCAAAACTTCCAGAACAAGAGGTTTTACATACATGAATAGCAAACACGCTGAAGAACTGTATGACTGTATGCTTAAATTCTGAACTGATCGAAAAAAGAGGAGTTCAGAACGTTGAACACATTGTTTTAATATTTTGGCTTTTCCAGTGTTAGCACAATGTGCTTTTTAAATCACAGTTTTAATAAACTATCTTAATACTTATCACACTTGCATTATACATTATCTGTGTACTAGTTAACAGATAACCAGATTACAAAGTCCACAGATACTATAGTAGCTGACTAGAGTTCAGCTCAGTGTCTCGCTGCTGCTTCCAGAAGAACAATTTCCTCCAGTGCAACACAGTCGGGGTGGCTGGTTACGGAGTGGACGTAGCAGTTCAATAACCCCACCTCCTTTCCCAGCACGCTCTGCACCTCATAACTCTGCAGTGATAAAAGCATGTTGATTAAAACAAACAGTCCTGGACATTCTGTTCTAAGCAGCATTAGGCTCGGAAGATGCAGGGTGTAAGGTCCTCTTCCAACAGATAATTTTTTTAAGGACTCAAAAAGAAAGGTGCATTAGGACTGACGGAAAGAATGAATACATTACATTTTCAATAATTAGATCTCACTCCTGCTTAAAGTGCTGCTTCCTTAGTAGGCTTTTAAAATTAGTTGTTTAAAAAAAACCCCCAAAACGCTACTGTGTCGTTGAACTCAATTTTACTGCAGCGTAACCTGCATGTGCTGCCTTTATCTAGCTTTCTGATACTCGCAGGAATTCATATGCGCCAGCAACGTGTATATACATAACCTATATCAACTACCTTAGCTAACAGATCCACTAAAGGAAAAAAAATATTTTGTAACTCTCTTTAACACCCCCCCCCAACTTTGTGTTGTATCATTTACAACCACTGGCACTTACACAGTCCCTCCTGTTTAATGATCCGCCTGGCACCTTACCTACGTGAGCCGTGCCTGAGCAGATTTGTAGAGACTGTATTCTGCGTGAAGGAGAGGGATGCCAGGCTGGGATGGTTTCTCTAAGATGAGAGAGCACTTTAACAGAAGAAGTGGTTACAGTGACGGCTGACACCTCGCCTGAGAGGGTACCCATCTCAGATGGCAGGTTTACATCCATTTCTCTCCTCAGTGGGACTTGTCGATGACCATGTCCCCGCTTTCATCCGGGCTGTGCATTTGTACAGGTATGCGACACCCACGTCTCTTGCCTGATTCAAGGTATAAACAACCCTTTTCTTTTTTTTCTTCCTAGATTATTTTTACCCCAGACCGGTTCTGCAGTCCAATCCACCACGCAGCTGCACAAACAGCTACACTGGTGTAACAGAAGGGTTGTCACAAGGTAAGGAACAAGTGGCCAGGGGCAGTGACGGCCTAAACCAACCTCCCTGCCAAAAGAAGTGTTACAAAGCTACACCCTTAGAAACTTTAGCAGCACTGGCAAAAAAATGCCACATCAAGTGGTATTTCTTGTGATGAATCTTTGTTGAGATGTGCTGCTGTTTAAAATGCAGTGGTTCAGAGATATAAATGCTTATTAAAAAAAAAAAAAAAAAAAAAAAAAAGGAAAAAATTATCCCTGCATTTCAGCTAGGGAAAAAAAAATATGTTTCTAAATTGCCAGACTTCTAAATACTAGCATTATAAAAACTGAAACATGAAAAAGAGGTTGTTTGAATTCTTATAACTTGAAAAAGAACTATGTTTTGTCGGTCTGTAACCAAACCAGACACATCCTGTAAAACTTAGCAAGACTTAATGGCTATTAAAAGAGCAAACAAATTTTGGAAATTTCTTGTATCTCTTTGTTTAAATGAAATAAACACCCTCCAGTGCAAGGAAAATAATTTACAGTTTCAGAGAAGTGTCCCAATTTAAAAATGATCCACAAATTCCATTAAAACCATGGAGCACGTAATAGCAAAATGCTAGAAGACTGTATAAGCCTGGGAAAGCAAAATGACCCCAATACGTGTCACCTAACCAAAGATACTTAACCGGGATGATTAAGCGTGACAACGAGCTGACCTTTGCTCCCTTCCATGTGCATTGGAGAAGGGGGGGATCTCGGAATCCTAATTGGACTTAATCACCCTCTGAAGGTGCCGCTCCTTCGCTGCTGACCACCCGGCAGCCAATGCCAGCCAGGCACCTACTCGGGTGCCTCCCTCACCTGCGATAAATCTGGGTCACTGTGCCAAATGTCAGGGTTCTTCTGATATCTCAGATTAAAGGAATACCTACTTCGCGATTACATAAACTGTACTTTAGCCCGTGGATCCCTGTGGCCTACACGTGTTTCATTCTTACAACTATAAAGTATTATTTTGCACGTGTTTTGCAAATTTCTCTACTATTACCGCCTGCCAGTAATTTCACGGTTGTGCTATAAGAAAGCAGTTGTGGCTTACACGGTTTAGAAGACCAGCCCAAAAAGGTGGGATGCTTGGACTGTGTCTTTGCTGTCTTTGGATCTTCAGCCAGAAAATGAAGCAAAGCCCAGCACCTTTCATCGCAGCTCTGAATGTCTGGACATTCTGCCATTTGCAGATAGCTCTGCAGATCCACAGCTGAGCTAAAGCTGTCTACACATCCCACCTGCGGGATCCCTCTGCTAAAAAGGAGTGTGTCAGCCTGACGGCAGTCACGCAATAGCAGGGCATCAGCAGGTGGAAGGTGGGACTGACAAAGGGTCCAGCCAAATCCCAGGCTGGACACGAGAAAAAAAATCATTATTTCCAGTGAAATCTCCTACTGCTCCTAGTGCAGTTTTGAAATGAGCTGCCTGGAAAGGTGGTGGAACCTCCACCCTCGGAGCTTTCCAAGACCCTGCCAGCCAAAGTCACATCTGACTGGCCCACGAGTTGGCAATAGCCCAGTGTGAGGTGTGAGCGGTGGGTCAGATGACGACCTCCAGGAGTCCCTTTGATTTCTATAATTCGAGTATCTTCCCACCTGATCCATGTCTCCTGTACTCTGCTTCTACAGTAAGTTATGTAGTTTAACTTTCTTTAGTCAACATTCATTTCACCTACCCCATCCTCACTGGCTGCGGATGTCAGGAGAGAAGAGATTGTCCTTTGTAACAGCTGGAATGAGAAAATGAACAAGTTTTGTTTATGGCAAACATCTTGCAGGTTAAAACACTCATGTTAAACAAAGATTAATAATTTTAATATAGAATGGTTTTATGTCTCTGGCCAAGAGAGGCGAGGAGAGGTGGCACAGAAGATGTTCAGAATGGGAGTCTAAAAATACACGTTCCTTTTAGGCTGTGGAGATTGAGGTTTCTCGAGGGCCCAACCCATCAAGGCCTTCAGCTGGAGCACAAAACAGTTTGGAAACCTCAGGGTGAACTCAATGACTGTATTATTTGTGTAAGGTCTGGGAACTGTATTCTTAGTCCAATGAAGAACAAGTCTAGTATCAGATTAAGTTATGGGATACTCTTACATCTGCTAATTTTTCTTCCCAGCTGTTTATAAAAAGTGTGGCTGTATCTGTGTACATATCTAGTCTCTCTATAGTCAATACACCAAAGCTTATTTTATGCCATACCTTTACTTTTACTATACTTTGAGATCGGGATGGACAACTCAAGAAGACTTCCAGCTGCATTTTCAAAACTGGTGAAATGACAACTTCGGAGCACTGGTTGCAGTATACTAATCCTCTGAAACGTGCAAATAATGATGGAAAAACACAGAGAAATGTAAAAGTTATCAGTCGTAAAAACAAAATACACAAAAAACCAGTTACTTTGCTGGTAGACTTTTAGTAGGAAAACCCTGGTAGACATTCAGTTGATAACAGCAAATAGAGCTCTTCTGTTGGTAGAGGTGAGTAGTTCTTGGAAGACCTAAAATCTTCTAGCAAAAGGATCTTCCTTTTATACATTTTGGCAACATGGGGGCAGGTCAATATTTTTAGTCACCTCACTTAGGCAAATATTGATCTCATAACCTTCTAGAAGCTATAGCAAAAGAAAATTTGCAGTATAGATTTGGCCCAAGTGACTTATTGATTTAGGCCCTCGTTCAGCCAACATTCAACATTTTCAGCACACACTTAAGTCATGTGCATAAAATTAAGCTAAGCCATAAGTGCTTCTTGGAATAAAGTCTTAAACAAATATTGATGCTCCATTGTTCTCCAAATGAAGCAAAAGCGTCCTTCACAGTAAAGAGAATTTTTTTTATTGAACTACACTACTATGTGAACATACACACATCCTTCTTTTTTGCATGATAGTATAACATAGGACAACCTTTTTCTATTTTCATCCTTTTTCTCCCGGATGCTATACCCAACAAAGCATAAGCGGTAAAGCTTCTCATATTTAGGAAAATGTTACCTATTTCAATGGGATCAAGCCCATCCAGCTTCTCCTTATGCTTTTTTTAAGCTTTTTCAGTAGAAAGAACCCCCCTTTCCTTCTTTTTTAGACTCTGACTACTCTCTTATCCTCTCGTGATTTTATCCCATCAGGTATCTCTGACTCCGCAAGAGCAAGCTGGCTAAGCAGCTGAAGGGGAGGCTTTCCAAGAGCACGCCAGTGTTGACACGGGTTTAGCAGTTCAGGCAGTAACAGATCCTGTGGGATCAAGTCTTCACATCTGGGACAGTCGTACTCCCAGAATTATTCAACGTCCTTTTTAGAAAGGTTACAAAGTTAATAGGTCTGAAGTGATTCTCTTTCACACCTACATAAATTACAGTGAAGATCACAGTTCAATATAAAAATGAGGTGAATTGGTGGTACACAGGGTAACAAGGTAGGGCAGAGAAAAACAAGAAACTACTTTTCAAAGAGTTTAAAACCAGATCTGTGATTTATGTGGATGTTTATTAAAACTAATATTATAATGCAGTGGGTTATAAAATGTTCATAAGCAATACTTTAAGATTAGTTTGAAAAAAAATGTGATAACTGTAAATTAAAACCACTTCATATCTACTTGTATCTTTCTTAATAAATTAATCTAACCTTGCAGGTTTTATCAGTTCATCAGCAATAAAAATACTACGTCTTAGCTCTAGGAAGGAACAAAGTGCAGCCTGTGCCTGCAGGAATCATTGCATCACCTACTGCTGTTATGGCTACATCTGCAAAACACCTGGAGTGCTCTGGAGCATGCTGACTCTCACCTGTCCTGAGGACACAGTTCCAACTTTCCATTGCCACATCTGTCACACGCAGGCCAGGAGAAAGCAGTGCTCTCATTAACTCCAACAACAGTACCTGCAGAAGACGAAACTCTTACAAACTACTAATGGTAAGGTAGCAAACGCAGTTACTCCTGGCTTCATAGCAGGTTTGACCCTTTCTGATACTCACTCTAAGAGTAAGACTTGTCGGAGCAAGCATCAGCTCTTCCAACAATCCCACTCCCTTTCTCCTTCGTCCCTCCAACAAGAGATGACAATAGGGCAAAGTGTGTTACATTATAAAAATATCACAAAGTAGATAATTGATAATTAACTTTCCAAACAGGTTCAGTTCTTTTGGTTTGCGTTTTATTGTTTTTCTGATTTGTTTTCGTTTGTTTGCTTTCTTTCTGGTCCTCTGATGTTTTCTTGGCAATAAATAGCTATAAAAATCATACGGTCAAATAGCTTGATATCGATATTTAGGAAACACAAACTAATGAGAAGACCCAATCCCTTCTGAAAACAACGATGCAGATTAAATTCCATTAACAATGGAGTTATTCTTCATTTATACTGATTTAACAGAGATTAGATCTGGCCCACAGATTTAAGTGTGTGCCTAAGAAGGGAATGCCAAAGATACTTTGGACTAATATAAAGGGCCTTGCTAGTCTTGGCAAGAAAAAATATATTCAGAGCTTTATGAGAAGCCAATAAAGAGTTTATTATGTTTTATGGTAACGATATGCTGAAATTATGAGCATTATTTATGGAGAAAATACTTCCAAGTATTTTGAACTGTACAAAGTGGATCACCTGTAAGAATGCAACTACACTAAAATAAACCCTCACTGGTACAACAGAAGTATAGACAAAAAATTCCAGCTCCCATTGAGCAAGAATCTCACAGTTCTATAGCACGTTCAATAAAAGAAACCCTTGGAGACTAGGGAGCATTTACACTGCCTGTAAGACAGGGGATGAATCCCTTGCTTTCCTGGTTCTCCTGGGACAAGGACTGACAGGAAGGAGGGAGCTCCGCATAAACAACAAAACTGTAATTTTCTTTGGGAATTCAAAGGACAGCAAGTCTGAAGATCAGGAAAGGTACTTCTCAAATACAACATCATAATGAAACAATACGGATTTCACTGACAGAATAAACAATTCTGTGTATTTTACCCTTTGGACTGTTACAGGAATAATTTTGATTCTTCAGTTTTTGTGATAAACTGGGAGTTTCCATCAGTGTTTGCTGTTACAAGGTAGGATGGTTTCTGCCACAGCATGGGCATGTTTCTCTTGTTCATAGAAAAGAAAAGCTACCAATTAGTTTGCTGAAGATGTTTCCTTCTTCATTAAAAAATCATTTTAAAAACAAAACAAAACCCCCTTTTCTGACAGATCTGTTTCTCTAAGCCGTTTAACTTTCCCCCAGTTGTGTGCCCTGTTGAAACTGCAGGATCACAGCGCACAAGTAATACAAGTACACTTGAAGAAAATGAATCAGGATCACAGTGACGAGATTATGCCTAGCGGAGAGGTTTATTCTGATCACAATGTAGAGTTCCCTTGAGAAAACCATCAGAGATCACTGAAGTCAGAACAACTAAAAGCAGCAACAGGTCTAATAATCTAGTGACAGTCTCGTGCGTCCTGCATGTAAAGTGATTTCTCAAGTTTAAGCTGCTGAACTGCTGCACATCTTTGTCAAGACTCAAGATTTTGCTTGACACTCACAAACCCTTTGGATATTCCTCCAAGATCCTTCTTTTAAATGGAAAGGCACATAGCCAAAATTCAATTTTTGCCACTTGTCTATTTTTCTAGGTTGTGGCTCACATCATTAAGAAGAGACTGATAACAGGACAACACCAGGAGAAACAGGTCTCTAGTGAGGAATACAAAGAAGGGCTGAGGATTAAAAGTAACATTCTGGTTGAAACGTTCAAAAACTGAATGTGTTTGTTAGTTGTTTGCTGTTTGTTTCTTTTTTCCAATCAGTTATCCTGATTAATGGACAGGAAGGGGAAAAGTTCAATCAAAAAGAGAAATCTAGGTAAGCTGATTGACCCCATTTTGTTCACAGTTAAGAGGGAAACTGAAAAAACCCCACTCCTGAGTAAGGGCTTAAATATGAAAATATCCAATGTCAAAATGCAATCACTGGTGGTGAGTCATATAGGCAAATATCATTAATCAAGTAATATTCCCACATAACGTATGTGGTATGGACTAACCAGAATTTGCTCATAAGCATGGTTAAGAGGAAAAACAGTTCTGTGCAGTATGACCTGCCAACATTTAAGTCATCATGACTGCTACTACACAGCAAAAAAAAAAAAGGTTACAAATTACTTTGCAATGCATAGTGATAAGAAAATAAATCTATTAACCCTGAGCTCACAGGTGAGAACCACAAACTCATCTTTAAAAGAAGAATAAACTTTCCAGTAGAAAGCAACAACAGGGTTTCATTCCTCTGTTGAAGAGCAACACAATCCATTCCAGAGTTGATATGGCTGGAACTCTCTGTAACCAGGATTTCTTTGCTGGAATTGCAACATTGTCCTTTCAAAGCTGGGCCAGCTATAGAGTTGCACCAGGTTGCTCAGTCGCTTTGAGCAGGAGTGAGGAGTGGAAGAACTCCAGAGGCTCCTTCCAAATTAACTGACCCTATTTATACACCTTCCAAAAAATGATCAATCTACCTAAACCCCATCAGGCAGCATGGCCTGCCCCCTCCCCAGTCCCGGCACTCCTGGAAGCTCTGGCACTGTGACCAATTGCTCTATCTGGGGATGAGGACTTGAATGACCACCTGTATTTTTCACTGGTTAAAAAGAAGTTTTTACAGGGAAGTGTGAGCCTGCTGAACCCCTGAGAGCCAGGGGGAGAGCAAAGGAGCGGGAAGCAGCACTACTTCAAGAAGGGCTAGAGTAAAGCCTTTGCAGCTTTTCTGAGTGTTAGGTGAGAAGAGGCCCACGTACAGCAGACGTAGGTGACCAAAAGTACAGGAAGTGAAAGGAGGGCATGAAGAAAAAGAATGAACGAGGTAACACTGCTTCTCATTGAAAAGTCAGACTAACAACTGAGACAGGGACAGTGAGTGAATGTTAGAGATAATAAATTTTCCTTCATGTGTTACTCCATCAAATACATATTCTCCCACCAACAAAGTAGGGTCAATGCTATTAGTTTCACTTCTTCAGTAGGCAGATGTAGGCAATAACTAACTGAATTCCCAAACACTGGATATGTATCTTAAACACTATTAAATAATTTTAGTTACACATGAAAGTGAGAGCTATCATCTATATATGGCATTAGCATAGGTATAAAGAAGACACTTTACATTGGTACAAATGTGTGGGAACATTCTGATAACAGTTACCCTGGACAAATTTCAGATAAAGCAAGACAAAGTTGAAGGATTAATTTCGCCTTTTGTCATTCTTCCATCTGTAACACAGAACAGGGAAAGCATGATATGTCCCATGTGTGTAAAGTAAGTACTTGTTTACACAATAGATCATAAAGGTGTATTTTCTTTGCTCTACTGGAAAAAGAAAGGACAGAGAAATGTTTGCTTTATCCTATTATGTACACTGTCAATGGGACAAAAGCAGACAGGCACTTCTCATACTTAGTTATAAAACTAAGAGTGCAGAAACGATAACTCTTAGCGTAAATATTGGAGAGGTTAAAACAAAAAGCCGAAAAGTATTTCACACCCAGTGACAGAAACGTCTTTCAAGTAACTCACAATATCAATGTGAGATGTACATAGCAACCAAGGCTTTGAGGGAAGTGCTTGTTTTTCATTATGCATTGTTAGAGTTCAAGACTTGTCATTGGAAGGTGCTCATTTATTAATCACAGAGGCGTTGCTAACTTGCGGCTCTACCAGAAGAGAAGGTATGTTTAGTAACAGCTTTGCACAGTTTCAAACTGTCTTTTCAGTGCATCACGTTATAGCTGGAAGGACTCACTTGTAACCATTATCTGCTATTACTTTAAAGCTCATTTCAAATGCTCCAGCGAATACTCGAAGGTGCAAAACAGTATCAAGAATTTTCTACAAGGGCTACTGGAATCATATGAGTTAAATCAAGAAAGGAAGTTGTCTTTTAAAGCCAAAAGTTATTGGGCTTTTAAGGACTTTTCCCTATAGGCGCTCTACAACTGGGAGGTTTAGAAGCTGACTGGACAAAGCATTAGAAAATACACAGTAGGAAATGTTTCTGCATGATTAGGAAATGTTAGAAAATACATTGTAAGAAACCTTTCTGCATGGTTAGTGGTAGGACTGAAATATTAGACAAAGCAATGATCCAAAGTGGATGGTGAGCAAATATTGGCCAAGTTATGCTAGATGACTATGGTGAAATATTAAATTGCCCCACTGCAGCAAAGCTCCAGGGAAATCAGACACTAACCCCTACCATTCGGGATCTGGCCAACATATCCATCTGCCTAAAAAATATTGGTATACCTTACTGCTGCCAACATCAACAAGACTGGTGTGAACAGAAGGCTCGTGAAAGAAGTCGGTGAAGGAAGGAATATAATAAAACAGATTGTGCATTAAACATTTATTCTGGGGTATGAATGAGTGGGAGCAGAGCTTGGCCAGCAAAAGGCAAACAGAGCCCACAAAGAAGTATAAAAACTTAAATATCCTAATGACCCACAGCAATGCTGTGCTTTTTTACCCCTCCACGCTGTTCGTGCAAGAAATCAATACGAAGACACAAAAGATTAAAGTGAGCACAAATAATTAACCACATTCATTTCAGGAAAGGCCATACAAACCTCTTACAGCACAAACGGAGTTGGCCTGTGTTGTAGAATCCAGCTCATCGAGTCTGACAGGGCCAGTCAGCTCACTGAGGTCAGCACCGGCAGCCGAGTACAAAAGAGGCTTTTGTAATAAGAGAACAGTACGTTCAACACAAATAATCCTACCTGCCAACAAAGACATTTCAACTCAGTACAGTAACAAGGAAAAAGGTGACCATGTTAATTGTCACCGCCAATAAAGACAACGATCTCTGCCAGCTACTAAACAGATGGATAGACTCCATCAAGTTTTCTCAATGACAAAATATTTTGCTTTCAGCGATACATGCATCATGCTCTCGTTACGCTTTGCAACTCCCAGGTAAAAAAGTTGTTTTAGAAATTCAATCATGGCAGGAGAGAGTCCAGTTCCACCTGGACTGCACTGCACCACACAGCTTCACTGTGCCTTCCCCGGTAATAAGCTGGGGCACCTTCAGGTGGTCTTACTTTGTTTCGAATATTACAAAGTGTAGGTGCAGGCAATGCTTTATTCTCCGGAACAGAGATTTCTGCTTCAGGACACACAGCCATTTACACAGGTTGGTGCTTCCAGTCCACTTACATTTTGGAAGTGACTGAAGGTTTGAGATGTGAACTACCCACACAGGCACCGTACAGAACTCGACCCGAACCTCAAAAAAGAGTGACTAAAAATGAATGTAAATTGAACTACCATCATTACATGATCTGTATGGTGGCAAAGGCCCATAGCTATGATAGTATAGGAGAGTTTGTAAAATTTCTGTATCTATTGACACACAAGTCTCTTTTGGTCCTTTCAGAGATCAATAAAACAAGTTTCTGCAAGAATATAAAAACAAATAAAACCTAGTTCCTTAATATTTGTGAGTCTTCTGTCAGACAGCAAATTTGATTGACACTGGTCATTAGATTTGACAGTCATCAGGGAAGACTGAGAGTAATATTGGTGGACATACAGCAAGATCACTGAATTTCTCATTTACTTTGGAGATCAAGCGAAAAAAGTATAAAAGAAACCTTACAGGAAAGCTCTGATTACAACCCCTTTCAAATTTCTCATCCCAAACTTGCAATGCCTCATCTTCATCCGAGAATGAAAGTCTCTGTAGGTCGCACATTGCAGTGTCAGAGGTTAGGATGCTACTTCAGTTTGATTCCAAGTGCTTCAGAACCTTGTGTAAAGCTTACCATTTCCCCACAGCGCATCCTTGAAGAAGACGAGTTGCGAGGCTACACTGAGGGCTTCTGTGATTTCTGTACCGAGAACACACGGTGCAGCAACTGACACAGCAACAACTTTTGGAGTCATATGAACCACATTTTGCAATGTGGAGTCAGTCACAAACAACCAAATCTCTCTTTGATTTATAGGAACATTGTGTTTTGTCTGTGATTTAAAAAAAAAAAAAAAGATACAAAATCAGAATGCAGTTGTTAATTTTTAATAGAAGGAAAGACTAAAACATCCTCATATTTAACTACCTAATAAAACTTAGAGAAATTATTATGTTTAGGACTCATACAGGATAACGAATCAAAGCTTTATTGGAATTTTTCATTATTCCTTATTGCAGATACAAACACTGCTACCTTAAATTAACTTTCTGGGGTTGACCCACTGGAATCTTGGCTTTACCTCTACAAACTATCATGCTTCATCATACATAACTCACTTGGACTGTCCTACCGATTTGAAAATATATTTTATTTTTTAAAATAGTACATGTTATATATATTATATATTGTATATTTATATCATATATTCTGATATATATATATAAAAGTTAATTGGCTGTTTTTATGAACAAAGACTTATATAATTTTTGTCTTAAAAAAAAAAGGCTAATGCTACTACTAATATTATTCCTGAGTGAGCAAACTTTC
The DNA here is from genome assembly GCF_028500815.1 of Rissa tridactyla. Lineage (NCBI taxonomy): Eukaryota > Metazoa > Chordata > Aves > Charadriiformes > Laridae > Rissa > Rissa tridactyla. Next base: position 46,348,265 of record NC_071467.1, read on the forward strand.
CAAGTACTGTTATCTGATTCCCAAGCGCACCAGTTCTTGTCTAATAGCTACTGTCCAGTCCTTGGCTAATAGCTACTGCAAGTCACAAAGCTGCAGTTTTTTCTTTCTGATGAACAAACATCTCTAAATATTTGAATGACGCACAGAAATAGGAAAGTAGAGAACTCATAAGTAAGAGACGCAGGAGTCTGCAATGACAATGTAAGTTTTCTGCCTAAGACAGGTATAAAAATACTACGGTGTGACTAAATTAAGGTATATCACAACTACTGATGTCACAACCAAAATACCTACACTTCACCTCAGCCTTCATATCTGAAAATAAGTATCACAAACTCACTAGTATTTTTAAAATTTTTCACATTGTGATGATGAACAAGACAGACTAGGCAGACATTGCGTACACATCAGTGCTTATTCCACAGTCTCTAACAAAATCAGACAGGTTACAATTTGATGATCCATGCTTTTCTTCTCTGTTTTTTAACACAGCTTTTATAATATCTGTGTGCGTATGTGAATTTTCCCATGCTTTAGAAAAAATAGGTTTAAATAGAAAGGATATTTCACATTTAGTAGTCCAAGCAACTTGTAAAATTTTAAGATTCTAATATTTGAAAATATTTAACAAAGATTAAATTACTTTCTTAATTTAAAAAGTTTTTGCTACTATTTTTAATTAGTCTGCCAATTAAAAATTCATACTTAAAACATTTAAATGAGAATTAAATACTACAATGATTGGAGAGACACAGATCACATAACTACTTTATTCTTGAAGTTGCATGTCTCTAGTATAAGGTAATGCAACGAGAACCCCAACTTTCTTTAGTTGAATTCAAACCTTGAAACTGTTAACCGCACTAAAATTAACTTTTTGTTCATGCTAGCAGCTCTTAGAGCAAATACAGTAATTGTGGCAAAATTCGTAACTCAGGTATTAAGGGTATGCTTTCATACAATATATGCTGCCTATTGCATTGACGTCGTTTCTTTGCCTAGTAACTACATACATTTGAGTGCCTCCTCCGTGTAGATAGCACTAGGACAGCTTCAAAGAAAGAATTTTTACAGCTGTCCCAGGAGAATTACTAACACATTAAAAGCTGGCTTTCAGAAGAATCATCCAAAAAGTAAATAATAATAACAGCAGAAATCACAAGTTAGTATAAAATCATCATCTTGCTATGTGTGACAATTTGTTCTGAACAGAGAGGACACAACAGACAAATAGCAGCAGGATTGAGTTACAAGGAAGGACAGCTCCTTAACCACAGATGGAATATATTTCCTCATATTCCTTCTGTACCACAGTACAGATTCTGAGCAATAATAAAAGCATATTTCCATTCGTCCTTCACACAAATGAAGTATCTCAGAATACTGCAGCTACATAGAATAAATACTATTTTTTAAAGTGCATTTGAATTAGCTCACATAACAGACTATCTAATAATAATAAATCTGCAAAATAAACCAAATCATAGTCCCTTCCTCACTTATTATGACTTGATGGTTTTGCATGTGAAAGGATACGTCCTCTTGGCAAAGGCAACTGCAGTAAACAAGCTGCTGTTCGCGACCTTCTCCTGGGAGGATTAGGCAAGCAATACACTAACAGCAGGTTACAAGGATTGGGCGAGCAACGCACTAACACCTTTACATTCCTAGAGCAGTTATCCAGAAGCATTATCTATCAGTTATCCAGAAGTTATGCAGAAGAATATCTTCTATTGCTTTTCCAACATTACTTTCAAAAAATTTATGAGCGCTCATGTCGTTAACTTACGAAAACTTAGTGCTTACAGTTCAGTAAGCAAAGGGCCATTAAAAAAACAGCTAACAAACCTCCTAGTAGCAAGAAGAAATCATAGACCTTTTTTCTGCTAGACAAGCTTCCATTCTTCAAAATCACATCTGTTCCTGCATGCTTCATCTTTTCTCTAATTTAGTGATGAAGTGCTTCTACACAAGAATACTGATGACCCACAGCAGGTCAGATGTAGACATTTCTGAATATAAAAATGTTTTGCCTAGGATACCACTAGTCTGTAATTTTATTTTATTTTTTAATAGAACAGGTTTCTTGAAATAGGAGTTTGCACGTGTATGTGTCCATCTTTCTGTTAGCACCCTAAAGAGCCCATCAAGCTAGCCCTATCTTCACGTTTGCAAATGCTCTGTTAAATTCTCACTTAGCGTGGAGAAAACACAAGCCATACTCCTCATCTCAGGAGTTAAAAGTACTTCCTGACTAAAAATCAAATCATAACTCATTGGCTTTTTAAGCAAAAGGGCAAGACCTAAATTAAATTTATGTCTCACACTGGTGGGAAGCATGTCCAGCTCTTTCGCTGGCCGTTCTGGAATTTCTTTGTCTTTGGTTCATATGCTTTGATTCACACTTTGTTTCTTGTGGAGCTGGTGGACAATTGCAAATTATTCTCCACCAGAATTCAGTGCTGGCTGTACTGAGAATCCAGTCGCCAGGAAAAAATAAATAAATCAGCAACAAAAAATTCCTTTAACTACTGAGGGAGTTAGCAACATTTTGAAAGAAAATTGTAGCGCCATTCAGAAACAAATAAATAAAACATAATTATAAGCTTTCCAACACAGTATGGATGGCAGATGTATTTACCTAAGAGTTCCTCCTTTCTACTAACTGGGCCATAAAAGACTAATTTGCCCCAGGGGCTTCTATTGAAGTCAACAAAAATAGTCCACACGCTTGCATGCAAAGAGCAAAACTGTATTTTTATATAACCATCATCTGTTCTGTTCTATCCCCAGACACTCAACTGCCTGGGAACTTTTCACTACGTATCTAAGGATAGCACTTAGCTATAAACCGAGTCTCAACGAACTTCCTGCAAGCTCCCTTACCAGGGTGAAATATTACCTCTGGTTAGATAGCTGTTTATTCAGAAACAATTTGCTTTCTAGACTGGATGGTATTGAAACTGTAGACGCAGTTCATTTGACCCATTCACAAGCATTTTAGACCTGGTGATAGTTCTGCTCACACAACTCTTGAAGATAATGCTAGGAAGGTTTTGGTTTTTAATCCTAAACAAGATAAACGCTGGCTTCTTCACATAAATATACAGAAATCATTGCTAAGAGGAAAGATTACCTGCAGCCTTAGATATAGCACTCGCGCCCAAAAGCTACAACGTTCATTACAGCCATCGATCTGAAAATAGTACAGAAAGAGGGAATGAGACAAACATGACACCAGAAATCCAGTGGTACAAAGTATTTGTTATCCGAGTTGTAAAGCATATTACCTGAAGAATTTCCTTTAGAGCATGAACAGCTGGTGGCTGGTACAAATTAGAAATCTGTTCTTCCTCATCCACTTCCACATGTATTTCACCAGACTGAGCAGTAAGAATATAACAGAAGCTTGGAGGAGGAAGATGAGTTGTCATCTATTGAAAAGTAAGGAAAAGAAATGTGAACTTAAAAAATGCACTTTAATATGGCCAGTTGGGTTTTATAATAATAGCCAAAACAAACCACACAATTTACATTTTAAGAGACATGGGAAAACAGGATTATATGGTTAATAACAACAACTCTCTGAAGTAGAGGTTGAGTTAATAAACTGGCATTCACAAGTTACGAGTGAAATCAGCTTGTGCTTATCATTCTTTCCATAATCTGACATCTATCCTCATCACAAAAACATCGCATGATTTGGCACACTTGGCAAACACTGTGACTAGTTCAAGGTGCTTGTTGTTATTTTTGCATTTTTTTATTGTGTGGTAGGTACCCTGATTATTTATTTTTTTTTTTAGCATCCATAACTTTTCTGAGATTTGAGGACTTTTGCATGTGGGTGGGTTTTTGTGATAGTAAACAGCTGATGAACTTTGGAAGATGCCAAATTAAATCCAGGACAGCACGAGGAGATAATGAAGAACAGGAATGCAACAGCTACAAGAACTGCTCTCTTTGTGCTATGCCAGATTTTTCTTTCCCCTTTAAAAAGTACCGTGACGTAACAACCTTATCAATCCACACTTGAAGAAGTCCCAAACTAGAAAGGCTTCTCAGGAAAAAAGACAATGCTAGAAAATAATTTTTATTGCGGATATGGTAAAATATTCTTCTAGCGATGTTTGTTGTTAATAAAACATTTCATTTAATAAAAGAAATATGAATCTATTAAAGACAGCTGCCCACCCATTAAAAAAAAATCTGCATAAGGAGAAAAAAAGCGCAAAAGACATCGACTCAAATTCTGTTTGCTTCTGACAGCGCTACAGAAGGTATCTGACCGTACATATGTCTCAAAAGAAATGAGTTCCACAGATCTCTTCCCAACAATGTATTATCAGTGTGCTGGCAATATTATTTATGTACCTATGTATAAAACTGCTTCCATAAAACTGTTCATAAAACTCTACTGTTTGTATCAAGAAAAATGCATATCTCAACTGAAAAAACTCTACTCAGCCAAAAACCTGCAGCAGTAGAATGGAAGTCTTGATCCTCTGTGGAATGAATTAGTATTTCAAACCCAGGACAGAAGTGTAAATTGCATAATTATGGAAAGTTTCCTCCATTTTTAGATTGCTAATAAAATAGAGAAAATGAAGAGCAAATGAGAGTCATAACAATGCCAAACAACATTTAAGAGCTTTGGTCCATCTGTGGATATTCCCATTTTGCTGTCCACAGTATTTCAATGCACAAAACAATCCATTCCTCTGAGACTTCCAAAATGTTTAGATGAAAGGGAGAATCAAGGAGAGAACAGCCATTTCACTCAGTTTCTGTCTTGGTTTTATATATAGCCAACCTCTGAACTTTTTAGTCTTCAACACAAACCCCTACACAACGCAAAGAACACTCTACATTGCAGAGAAAAGATTCTCGGACTTTAGAAATAACTAGTAATATCTACTTTAATGTCCCCTACTTTTGAAACTTGTTTATTTTCTTCTTTTCTAGAATTTGCATCCTGATTGACTCCCCTAGGCTCTAACACAAATTTTTAATACCACAAACTTCTTCCCCAAAGAACAGCTATACAAGAACAGCAGGACAGCACAACCACTTGGTTACCCAAAAGCTTCTCAAATGACCTTGTATTACTAAATGACACGTGATATGACAGAACTCTTTTTCAATTACAAAAGCTAATTAAAGGAAAATTAAAGATGCAATTTTCGATTTGCAAACGTATACTAACACACTTTAAATCCACTTTAATAACTCCCCACCCCTTAAAATCACAGAAACATTCATTACTTTTCAGGACATTATTTTTGTGTTCATCCTTTGCCTATCTTCATGAGAGACAAATATCAGTCAAAATCACCCTAACTAGTAAGAGCCCCAATTCCAGCAGTCAGTCTGTCCTCACAAAAGTTAATGTTCAGAAAAGTGCTTTTGAATCTAAGGCTGAAAAGTGCTTCAAAGAATGAGTTAATGTCCTTGTATATAGGTTTCTAAGCTGGCTTATGCTATCTAATATCTCTTTCCACATGCAAGGAGACAAATAATCTGTCTGGACATCCTACCATTCTAGCTCTAGAGGATTAAAAAGGGGCTAATTGCATCATTTTGGAAAGATGCTGCTGATCCAGAGGGTTTCAGGTTAGCCTAGGAGGTTGCCAGAACTAGTAAGACAAAACTCAGTAGCTAAAGAGAGGGAGAGAATCTGATTCTTAAAGTAAATATGATTACACTACCAACAAAAATAGTAGTTGTGAGTGAAAAAATACATTTCCGTAATCACAAGACTTACCATTTCAGAGTCTTGACTTTGTCCAGGAACTTTTACAGGCACTACTGGAGGCCACAGGCTGTCTATCAGACTAAAAAGTCCTAATGCCCTTCAAAAAGACCAATAAAATCAGGTTTAAAATGTTCCCCAGTGTTACACGTTATATTTAAAAGATTCATTGAGAAATATAATTTAAACCATTGCATGATTATGAAAACAATTTCAAATCATATTTGTTTTCTGGAAGCTGGTTGTGATTTTGTCTAATTAAACCTCCATCATTTCTGCTGCAGGGTGGAGAGGGAGGGAAGGGATGCATCACATTCAGTGACAAGCAAGTCATATTTAATCCTTTTCCACGAACAGCTTGCTACATGATAAAATTCAGGGGAACTGGGGTAAATGCTAGCTTGGGAAGGACACAGATACCAGTACTTTTTTTTTTTACATAAATGCTTTCAACTGTTTCAACTGATAGATTTAAAAAAAAAAGAAAAAGTTTTGCTTCTAACATTTTCATTTCTTGCTTTTCTCTAACAGCTGATTGTGACTGTTTTCAGGAAAGTCAGCAATTATCAGATATGGAGAAACAGGCAAGATTTTGTTATCTTAAGTACATGTGCAGAGGACCGTCTCCTTCCGACACAGTGTCTCATTTAGTTACCGGTTTTATTTATTTATTTTGCAGGTTTCCCACTTCTAATTTAGAAACAAACATAAAATTAACAGCACATCATATTAAGGTAAAATGCTGCCAACTCTTTAGCTTTAGCATGCAAAGCTGTACAGGGGCTGCTTTGTGGGTTGATAGGGCACCCTGGCAGGACAGGCAGGAACACCTGAGGGAGAGGCCGAGAAAACAGCTGAGGCAGGGGAAAGAGCTACAGATAACCAACTTGAAGCAGCATGCATTTTTGAGTTACAGCTCTCAGTTATCTTGTCCTAGTACTCTGCTCTGTGTAGTGGAAGCACAGAGATCTGGATTTTAACCCCGCACTGCCTCCAAGAATGGGTTGTTTGTTCCTCCAATTAAGAAAGCCACTATTTCTGAAACAGCTCTAAAAAATGAAGTCCAAAAGTTGCTAAAAGTAATACTAGCTTCTCAACTCAACTGTTTAGAAGAAGGAAAAGGCACAGAGGACTGAAGCATGCTGCAATATGCTGCTTCTCTTCAAGGGGTCACGGAAACTCTCCTTTAAAGTTCTGCTTTTAGCTCACTTCTGCTAAAGCTTATTTATTTCTGTATTTCCCTAGTCCTTCTCCGGATCCCTAAGCGGTGTCTACAGGCGGCGAATTTCTTCCCATGTTTTTTCATAAAGCGCCAGGTATCACCTATGATTCAGTGTTAATAGTGATGTCTTTGGACCAGCGTTGTAAGAAGTTTTATGGATGTAAATCTCAGTGTGGATCTTGTGGAATAAAGCTTGTGGTTCACAATTCACGTAACAAGCTGGTAGATTAAAAAGATGATGTTGCTATCTGTAGTCATGTTCTCCACACTAATGAACAGACCAGAAACACAGATGTGCTGCTCTTTGACAAAAACGAACTTCCTGACTTACAGGGCATCATCATCGAGTCTGTAAAAGGAGAAGGCTGACCTCAGAGGCTGGGTTTTTTTTTTGTTTGCTTTTTGTTTTTAGCAGTGAGAACATTACGACATACAACACCACACTTCTTGGGTATTAAAAAGACTTCAGAGCAAATTGACCACTTCTTGAATCTTGGATCAGGGTGGCATTTCCTGTCCTGTATCATACAGAACGATGTCCTCTCTACAGTCACAGGAGAGCCAGTGTCCAGAGGAACAAACTGGTGTTACTAACTGGGACATGAAAAAGGAGAGTTACAAAAAGCGAGCACAGCCTTTGGTACAACTCAGGCAGTTACACAAGTGGCCTTCCTCACTCGACGTGCAGCATGAGGGCAAGGGCAGAGCACGGGTATGAACATACCACAAATTCTCTGCATGTGTGCGTGTGCGCACACAGAGATCTCTTATTTATCCATTTATAGCAAATAAGATGTGTTGTTGCAGTGCAGGTGTGATCACATCTCCACACAGACTGTACATTGATCCCTCATCTGTATTTTTAAGTTTGCACAAAGGACATGAAGTTGTCCCTTCTTTAGCTCTTTTCCAGATTGCTACCCATATCAGAATATCTAAGACATACAGTACATTTTCTGCAATTACTTGTGGTCTTTTGAAGAAGGTCATCTACTGCTTGAACTAGGAGCACTTAATTATTAGTAAATGACAGTAAATGTTTACAAAACAGACAGAGAAGCAGCACTGTGTAAAGAGTGTCTCCTGAATATCTTGGCCCCATCCTTTTCTTTGACACCAGTCAGTGTGACATTTGTGACATTTGCCACCTGAAGGATTTGCATGCCAGGATCCTTCTCTACCAAAGGGGATGTTCTCTCCTGAAGCTGTCACTGTATCCATCAGTGTCCATGGTGAGGAGCTCCCCTCTTGCCCTACCCATTTATATGCCATTTATATGTTACGTCTTTACATTTACGGACTTCAACTTAGCAGAACAGGGAATGAAGGGGGCAACAACAGTGGAGAAATGGCAAGACATTGTGTCCTACTCTGTAGAAAATCACAATCCTCACAGAAAGAATAAAATTCATTCTCTTTATTGGCCGAGAAACACTCAAATCCCACTTCAATCTGACTTGAACAATGGGTGTATTTTATCCAATATGTGTATCCTTCTTCAGCTATAGAGTTAGGACGAGAGATGAACAGCTGGCTCTGTGCTACAGTGAAGAGACATGGTTATACCCCATGTGCACAAAGAGCCTTTCTGGCTACAGAAGACAAAATAAAAACTTCAAAATTTTGCTCAGTGAGTGTAATTACTAGTCACTATTTAAAAAAAAAAGTTATCACAAAAGGACAGACTTCTAAAAAAGGAAAAGTACAGTATGAAATGAGAAGAAACATGTAAAGAACATGTAAGCTATTTTGAACAACATTTTTTTATTTCAGAGACAAGGACTTTATTGTAATATTTTAAAACTTTTCTTCAAAAAAAGAAAAAAGACTGAATCCCTACCAGGAGGGCAGAAATCATCTACCAGATTCTAAATGATAGATACAACCCCCTACTTCCCATGCTAAACTGAAATCTATGTTTGGTAATAAATACTAAATAAGCAGATGTCCACTGTTTATCACCGTCATAGCAAGGCCACCAGTAACTCCAATGGAGTATTACAGTATAGACTTCCATAGAAGTATGGACTTAGAACAGGCAGTCCTCTACATACAGGTACTCTCCTCTTCTGTAAACCCACACCTTCAAGCTTCGCTTATATATAATGGTACTTTTATATATGTGTGTCTGTGTGTGTATACACACACAGAGACACAGGTATGTATACACAATATGCAAAATAATTCTTTTTAGTATCCTTAATAATTTTTGTTATCCAACGTGCTCAAAAGGCATCCCTCTCAACATAAATTTTGCTTGCTGAACTTTGGTATGTCTTTTCTGTGTATCCATAAACGCAAACTGCCTGCTGCGTACCCAGACAGCAGTCAGAGAATTTTAAAGATTTCATACTCTTAAACAGGCTAAATACATGGCTGAGAAAGTGCAAAATACACATGCAACACGTGCAGAAATTAATCCCGACCTATTTAACAAATTGTCTTAAACTACTCCAGAGAAAAATAACTGGAAGATAGCAAGTGATACTAATAAAATAGCATTTACTTCTCCCTCCCCACCATTCTTGCCATAGAGGGTGACTGTGCTGCCCTGTACAGAAGAAGCTGCTTTCATTTGCTCACCTAACCACCTTCCTTCTCAGTTTTACAACTCAGCAGGAAACAGAAATCACCTTCTGCTTCTAACCTTCCTGGCTTGTTTAGCCCTTCACTGCAAAACCAAATGGCATACATTCACGTGTGCACACACGCATACACGTTTGCCGTATGATTTTTGATAAAGACATACAAACTACAGAGAAAAGCCTTTGTAATTGTATTTAGGCCCAGTAAAGTGATAAACCAGTATCTACAGTCTCAGTACAGCTAATCTGATCCTATAGAAATTTCATTCATTTCACACTACAAGCCATACTACAAAAATCAAACAACTTCAAATTTTGATTTTTCAAAACTGAATTTCACTGACTGATCTGACAACTTATTTCATAACTTAATAAGAAGATTTTGTTTATTTCTCTCAGAAGCATGAAGTTTCATCTTGTTCTGGTCCAAGAACTTTGTGTGTGACGTGCCTGGTTCAACTTTGAACATTACAAACATTACAACTTACAGTTTGGGGGATCTTTCAATTGTAATAATCATACCACAGCTGCAGGAGAAAACTACTATAGGGAGAACATATCAGCGATATCAAAGAAAGTAGAAGGAAAACAATGCCCATAACTAAGAGAAGAAGGAAGACTACCTAAGGTTTATGGCAGGGGACAGGAAGACAGATGCTAAGATTCTCCTCCAATGTCTTCCACAGCTCTGCTCTGGGGACTTAAGACTTGGCACTTCTCTCTTTCCTCCTCTCCTACTCTCCCAATTTTAGTCTAAAATGAAGGAGTTTTCTTTTGGCAGTACCAGTATCAATTATTAAGAACCCAAAAATAAAGCAATTTCTGGCCCTCTGTGAAACATCTCCTTGCTCAAAACTAAAAAGAAATTCAGTAATAATCACCTAGGCTGCATAAGCTTCAACTGTCAATGAACAAGCAACCCAACTATAAAGCTGATACTGTAGGCTAGCTCTCCCTTTAATTGACCTATTAAGACGTTGCGGAGCACAAGCAGACCTGAGCACTAAAAGCAACAAAATCATAAAGTAAAAATCTGAGCCTACTTAACCAGCATCTCAGTCAAAATACAAAGTACAAAATACAAGGGCTGCTGGCTTTTTTCCCCCTAAGTTTTCTTTAGATAGATGAAATTATTTTGTTGAATAATTTATTTAAATATGTTAATAACTCAAATTTCTACAGCACATTAGAAATTACACATACTACATTAAACCACCAAAATTACAATATAAAAGTACTTTTGATTCAATATGGATATGCCTATGTTATTCGCCAATAGTGGTTACCAAATTCATGAGAGAAGCACTGAAGATACAAGCAGTAGTGCGTGCTTGTTAAAGAGAAGAAAACTCAGGAAAAAAAGTTAATTTCTGATACATAAGCAGTCATCCAAAAAAAAAAAAAAGTAATGCAAATATTCTAAACTTTAATGCGATTACTTAAATTATGTTTTAAATGGAACTTGACTTTTAACCACAGCAATTACCAAAGTGTTTCAGGACCTCAAAACGTGAGAGACGTGGGTGGCTCTTTTAGATGGCAGTCTTTCTGGAGGAGGGAAAACCAAAGGAAGGAAGTTATGACTTCCTTGCTCTGTGGAGGGTTCTTACTATTACATTTCCTGTCAACGTCTAGCAGTTGAAACACTTTCTTCTACCGCAGTTAGCGGTGGTCCTCTCTTCTGAATGTAAAGCAAAAAGAGAATTGTACAGTGAAGAGCAGAGGAAAAAGGAGAGAGAGAGAAGCCAGAAAAGCATGAGACTTAATTAAAAGAAAAAAAAAAGAAGAAAACCCCCAGGTGCAATAGTGACCAACATATAGACTGTGACAAACACAGGGAGATTTCATGTTTCAGTGCCTAACATTTGAAAGTTTAAAATTACAAACAACAGAAGCCAACTTTATTTGAAAACGCAGTAATTTCTCAGAGAAACATAGCACTGGTTGAACTCAATATTCAGAGTCTACTTACTTTAGAGGAAAATGCAACAAACAGTACAGCAAACTATTAGAAAACAGTCTGCCATGAATTAAAGGTTGGGTCATGTGCCAAAGCTTATGAATTGATGTATCCTTCAAAGTATTTTACCCTATCCAACGTAAGTATGGATTTTAGCACTACCCTTGCAACAGTTGCATCTTCTTTTGAAACTTGTTAAGCATTTTCCATTTAGGCACAAAATTGGTACTGACACACTGTGTTAATTATGTATTACCTTAAAGCATTTCCTCCCCCCCTCCTTCAATTTTAAACTGCTGTCATCTTTCTGTTCTGCTGAATAGAAACTCTTCCTATTTCTACCTTACGAGAAAGCATAAAGAGAAGAAGGAGGAAGGTCTGCTATACTCAGCACTAAAACAACTTAGTGCTTGGCAAATCAGGTGAAAAGACAAAAATTGTCAAAATTCAAATTATTATTCTGTGTGGAACTCCAGTCAAGGCTAAAAACATAAATGAATATTTCTGTTGATATAAAGACAGATATCTAACTACAAAGTTTATCCTAGCTCATTGAAATTAATTTCTGGTAGGAAGCAGCAGACTATGACAATTTATAGGTTATTTATTCCTGAGGCACTTTAGTGAGTGCTCAGTCCCTGCATCTAATTGCATCCATTTAGTTACTGGTTATACCGGATATACCCGAAACATGCCTGGGATCTATTAAAATAGGGGGGTTACATTAGTTGTACTGCATACAGATTCTTAACCAAAATTCCTGCCTCTAGCAGTACACCACTGAAATCTCACTTCCTCTTTCTCAGGGGGCTGAATTTGTAAGACTGACAGATGAAGTAGTGGGAGGACAAAAGAAAGAACATACACCTCTAAGGGGCCAACACCACCAGCGGTAGATCAATGAAGATTTTTCAGTCTTCTCTCTTTAAGCCACCATATCTTTCTTTTCTGCTGATACTAAGTGTGCAGTTCAGGGAACAGTTGTAGGAAAGGGAAGGGTAGGAGACAAGTATGAATGAGAGGGTGAAGAGAAATGGTGTCAAGAAACAGATACTGAACCACATCCGTGCTGTTAATTCAGCTGCTAAAATACTGGTTCCTACCTTAATCAACAGCCCCATGAAAGACTAGAAGAACTGCTGGAAATAAGACACTGAACCAGCCACGGCAACTTTGCCATGACTCAGCCATGCCCATCTGTCTTACAGAATTGCCAGAAAGTGGACTGCAAAGGGAAACACCGCTTCCTCTGCTGGACTGCAAAGGGAAGGATTTTTTGCAGGGATGGTATGTTTTATGTGAGGGGTAGGACTTGTTCTGAAAACCACCTAAATCAATGAAACGCCTTCAAATGACCTAGTACTAGACCCTAGTACTTGTTAAAGCATACGGGTATTCAAAGACAATATTCAACATTAGCAGTGTTTCTCTCAATGTAAGATTACTATAATTCTGATTTTTCACAGGGTTGATCTTGGTCAAGACAGGACATGGTTGTGTAAGTTCTTAGCCCATGTTTCTTCTGGAACACAAGTGTCTTCTTATCGGGAGAAGAAATGGATTTAGTTTCTTTAGCACATGTTACAGTACAGGTCCGTTCCAAAGATCAAGTCAGCTTTACAGCCTGTTTTTTGCCTGGATGTAAAACACACTTTATTATAGGTTTTTAGCCCTTGAAATGCAACTTCAGCTTACAACAGTGACCCTAAAATTGCATTTAATGGAATTATGTTAAGTAGTACTTTAAATGAAATACTTGATGATAAGGATGGATGATGGTCAGGAAAATTTTTTGAACAATAACAGTGGCCTATTGAAGCAAAAAACTTGAGAACCTCTTGTATCTGTTAAAGGAAAATCTCCTCTTTCTCACCGAGGGGCTGAGGAAGCACTCTGTCTCTGTAAGAGAGATTTCAATTCATGTGACTGTGGGACAACATGCCCATGTGGGATCTTATTAGCCATTCCTGGCTTTCTCCAGATCATGTCCTTCAAAGGCACACAGAAAAAAAAAGTCATGACTTTTCCTTCGTATTTCCTACATTTTATTCCCTTTTATCCATTTTAAAAGTCACTGTTAGACTCCAGGAAACAAACAGTTTAAAAGCCATCTCCTTCCAAAAAGTAATTGGCGTTCTCAAAAAAAAAAAAAAAAAAGGCAGCAGTCTTTCTCGCAGGGCAGACCACATAGTTCTTATTCACTCATGTGCTGCACGCCAAGGTTGGGCACTCACAGGCATATCCCATCATGTGCTCGGATATACCACTGGCTCTGGAAACCCATTTATCCAGTGGCAATGAGTTCTACAGCCTAATTATGCTCTGTGTGAATAAGTACTCCCTTATATTCATTTCAGCTATGGCTTTACTGTGGTTTCCATCACACCTGGAATGAAAAAAAGTGTGTCCCAACACTTAAAAGTAATAACAAGTTATAAAGCAGAACTTAGGCTAAAACAATTAAGAAAAAATAAATCCCTGAACAATACCCCCACCCACCCATCTTGTACAATGAAATCACGTTTTAACCACTGCACTGTCCCCGAAGCTACACTAGCCTTTTTCTTTTAATGTTTCCTAGCAGGGTTACCACCAGCACAGCTCCAGCTGAGCCACCAGCATTTTCAGCAGTGTGTCTTCTAATCGTCCTCAGAATAGCCAGAAGTAAGTTACTGCTGCTTTGAAACACAATTTACATTAGAAAAAGTCTGTCTCTTATTAGCTAGGCAGAGTACTGGAAACACCAGCAGCCAGTTGTAAAACTTCATTTGTATCCAGAATTCCAACACCATTATTTAATTTGTTTGGAAAAAAATGTAACTTGAAAAAAAAGCCAACAAAATAATTAAATAAGAAGACGTGTTTGTTATTAAAGATCCATAAAAATGCAAGTAGGCTTGAAATCCAAAGGATCTGAAAATTAACACTGCAAGTACATTAAAAAAAAGGCATACTGAATAGTGCTGGCTGGGAAACAACAATTCCATTTTGCTAAACATTTCAAGGCTTTGAAATTTGCTTTTGTTCCAATATGAAACAAAAACGAGACTTTCTGAAAGTTTTCATGAAATGAGAATGAGAAAGAGAGTATTCGCTCCCTCTGGACCTGAAAAAAACTTCCCAACAAAATTGTCTCCAAAATAGATAATGTTTCCATGAAACATTCTGGTTTTGATGAAACAGCATTTTTCAACAGGAAAAAAAAGTGTCAGCAGAAATATCATAGCCATTCTAATACCAAAGGCTTATCTAGATCGGATGTTTGTATGAATAAACTATGCTGAGAATTGAATCAATCTAATTATAAATATAATTAGGTCCCCATCTGAACACCATATCACTTTCCTTAGAAAGTTACTCTGTAGGATAACTGATCTATTTAAAGGGTTTTTTTCTTGATTAAAGATATTTTATTTATTCAAGGAATGTAAAAGGAATCACAGAATAAGCAAAATCTGGGAGGTACCACACATCAATTTGTTACTTATCTGGGGGGATTTTTCTATAAACCTGTGGACATTCTTATCCGAAAGTAAGAATGGCTTTACAATTTGTGAGATTTTTTTTTTAAAGAAACTTAAACTGTGTTTCCAAAAACCATACAAACTTAAATTAATTAAGCTGTCATATACTAAGGGAAAGTCTATGCTCGAATCTTCAACCTAGACTGGGCAGCACTGCAGATAAACATACTGTAATAAACAGTTCTGCAATGGAAGGGAGGTGAACTAATGTTTTTAAGTCTTTGAATCTACTGAAGAGGAAGAAAACACTCATATTTTATGAAATATTGCATACAGTAATTCTTCTTTATCCCTTGCTCTGTTAAGTGTGTATTTATGTTTTAGCTTATTTATGCTCATTTTGGAGTATGGTTGGCTCAAGTACTATTGGATGCCCCAAAAATGGCAATCAGGTCATTTAATCGAACAAAGCCCAACTCAGTTGATCCAAAGAATATTGATCACAGAAATAAATAAAAAGACAGATCATCTCTGCCTGCCACAGCATGCACTACATTCTTCCATGAATTCTCACCTTCCTCTTGTGGTTCTTTGCAAAATTTTCATTCCAGCTAGGCAGCAGAATTTCCCTTCCCATCTGCTGCAACACCGCTCGATGTCATCTGCAGAACTCGGGGACTGCAACTGCACTTCACTGAACATACCATAGGCATCCTGGACAAGGAGGCATAACCTGCAAAACATTCCTCTGTTACTCATTGGCTCCTGTTCATAACAAACTAGTTAGCAAATTTCTGAAAATCACACTACAAGCTTCAAAAAAGAGCTTATCCTCTACAATATCTGGAGAATTCCTACCAAATGATGAATACCCGTATCAATAAAGAAACCTGCTATCGTTAAAGGTTTTCTTATGTATATTTGCAAGAGCTATCACGGCCATGAAATAGAGAAGCGTGACTGAAAAAGCGCATCAAGGGCTTGCAGTGGGGATTAGATGAACTAACGTCTACGCGCTATGTGGTTTGTGTACCTATAAAGAAAGAAGGCTGAGTTTTTGCCTAACTTGAGGTGCATTCTGCAATGCAGACAGAGCAATGATGCAAACATATATGTGTGTGTGTGTATAAATATAACAATTTTGCTTAGAAGTAAACAAAGCAACATATTTCACAAGTGAAAATTACCAACATTGAAACTGGCGAAGTGGCAAAGCAAGCATTACTTTTTCTATAACTTTAAAAAAAAATCCTGAGGAGGCAAAGAAGAGCGAAATGTCAATTTTTCTTAAAAAAACCCAAACAAACAAAAATCCAGCATGAAACTACAGATTAGTACTTTCAACACTGCGTATGAAGAAGCCCAGAGGAACTATTTTAAGGAGGTAGTTAAAGAACCTGCTAAATAAACAATTCGATTAAAGTAATCTATGGAAGTAGGGGCTGTAGGGCTGGGAAGTATTGCTTAACCAACTTGCTGGCATTTTGAGAAGATATTACTGTCATAGCAGATAAGGCAAAATCAGTGGATGACATACGTTTAGATAGTCAAAAACGCATTTCACAAGATTCTGCACCTGAGATGAGCAGCCGCGATAGCATGAGTCATGCAGTGCTGGAGGAAGAAGGCTGCTGTCTACAAGATTGGCGTAATTGCCCCAGAAAGAGACAGTTAAGCATGGAAACTTTTCAAGGGAGACAATAATTGCCTTTGAGGGTAGCACACACATCTGTATTTCTAAATAAAACTCAGGAGTGCACTAGGCAGCAGAATTCAGTTGCTTTCAAAGGTACATGCCAAAACTACCTTCTCCGGAGCAGTACCATTGTTAAGATCAAGCCAACTCCAACTGCTTTTGGAGCACACCATATAACATAGTATATGCATCCTGAAAGCATTCAACAGTAGTCATTATATCTTTATAAAACACATTTTAAATGAAATTAGCTCCTACGTTTCTCTGGAAGAAATCCATGTATTTCTTTGCAGGGAAGTTTAGGCGCATGGAAGATCATGAATCACAGTTTTCTTATTTATTATGAACCATCTAACTTTGGCTTACACCCTTGAGAGGGCTGTATTCAGCATAGGATACAACTCCAAAGCCTCTCAGACATCAGCAGCAGTGCAAGCCCCAGCTGAGAGTCCTCATTTTTCAGATTCTGGTGCTGGTTTTGCGAAGCAGAGAGTGGTAGGACTGAACACAAATTAAGGCTCCCATATTTCCCCGTTATCTCTGTCTACAAAAGTCCCACACAAACAGTCTTCACCAGGCAAAGAAAACTTAGGTACAATTCCTCCACAGCCTCCCAGAGTTAAGAAGTCCTTTGGAGCCATGAAACACTGTTTCTACTCTGAGCAACGACAAATATGAGCAAACCAAACATGGCTGTGATGTGTAGGCTGGAAGGATATGTACCCTCACCTCTGGGATGACTGTTGTTCCCAGCCTAGAAAGCGGGCAACTGTTAACAATATAAACCTGTGTCTTCAACAGCTCTATCACTCTTTTCATTTTCTGTGTAAAATAATCCGCGAGATCCCGTCTGGATTCATACCACAAGATCATCTCCAACTCAACAGAACAAAGACTGCTGTGCTATGAACACGACAGCCCAGAAGCAGAAAAACTAGAAAAACTATGGTTGCCTGCCACTTTCCACGTTAGGACCTTGCAGTCAGTTAAAAACTCTCCCAAGTAAGTTTTAACTGATTGGACTGAAACTCCTCATGCAATTGTTTTGTTTGGAAAAACAGAGCTAATATTCTCTGGACATTTCTGAAAATCAGATTGAGGGGAACAGGAAAAACAAAGCAAACAGTTTTGCCTATGTTAACAAAACATTCAGTGACTGTTAATTGTGAAAAATTAGGCTTTTGTATCTTGGAGCAAGCAAGGGCCAACTGAGTTAGCGTCTCAGATCTGATCAGTTCAGCAGTCTCTTAACTGATCACTGGAATTTCTCATATCTTTAGTGAGACATAACTGAATGCAAGTAAGTCTCAGACTGGCTGGCACCAGGCTCATATTAAGTCCTCTGGGACATATTAATTGCCCAAATAAAATTAGCTTGGTTGGTGCCGAAGACATCAGTCACTAAAAGTACATTTTCCCAGTCCTTTTAAGCCTGGGAGTCTCAACTCCCTGCATCCCTGGCTGCATGTTTCCATCCCTTTGTGGTGGCAGCATACATGGCTAAGATAGGAAACTGAACCGACCAAAAAAATACTGTAGCCAAATAATCATCCTCATCCTCATCATCAGATCAGCCTCTTGAAAATTAACTCTGTAGAAGTAAACTCCAATTTGCATGGAGTCCTATTGTAGACAAGGATGCATTTTCCAGGCAGGATTAAGAGGCTGAAGCTCCCACTCCAGCTGTCTAGTGTATGCACCACAACGTCCCAGGTCATATGATGGGAGAATGGTCATCATATGACCAAGCTTCATATACAGAAGTAAAGAAGAACTGTGTAACTTGAGGCTTATATCACTAATGTTCCCATTCACCCTAGTAACATGTTCAAGATTATTGGCATCATGAAGAAACACAGAGCAGCAGAACCTCTTGCATCAGAGCCCAAGTACTTTTGCTCTATTAGGACTGTACACATGAGCAGACATCCGCTATGCTACACTTGTTCTAAGAGTATCCAAAAGGTAGTCATGATTTCTCTGCAATATGCATTTAAAATGAAATTCACTCACTTGGAAGACAGAGTTACACTAATAACTTTCAGATGCCCAACTTCAGACTAAAAGATGAGGAGCATCCCAAACTAATGCTTGTGAAGGGAACTTCACAAACACGTTCCCTCCTTCAGCACAATTTTAAAACGGCATGAATGAAATGATGACAAAAACTTGAAATATTCTCAGTATCATTTGATCTATCTCACACTACTTAACTAGGTAATGCTATAGGTATTAATGAGTGACAACTGATTTTCCTACTTAATGACTACAATGAAATCAGCTGAATCAATCCAATAACGGACTCAGTAGTGCATTTGGGGAGCTATTGTCATGTTCTCTGAAACCTCTAATGGATTTTAACATGCTGTTAGCATCACTAATGGTCGTTCAGCTGCTTTCAGAGGATGTTGATTCATGGCCTTAACTTCCTCACCAGCATTGGTTCTTCCCTTGATTTCACTTTATTCCCAGAAAAGCGCATTTGTATTATTTTCCCAGGTTACAGTGTTGCTTTCATATTGCAGCAAATGTTCTTGCAAATTAAGTTTCCGCAGCAAGTCTAACTGTGATTAAAGCAAAAGTTTGTCAGTTTGTCCCACGATTTTTCCCCCCTTTGAAGCTCATTACTAGGATGAAACCATACATCTAAATTATGAGACAAGCTGCAAATCCAAAATGAGTATTTGCCCCCAGGAACTCAGCATTTATGGTTTGTGCACATCTACCACAAATACTTTTTTTTTCCATTAAATGTGGTGTTTGTACTGAATCGGTTATTCAGCTAAAATATACCTTTACCAATGCCTTGTCAGTATGTATAGCAATGAACTGTTAAAAAAAAAAGAAGGGCAACATCTCCATTTTTATCAGCAGCGCTCATATAGGGAGGAAATAAGGGACGTTTTTATTTTTGGAACAATAGGATTCAACCTGCGCAAGCGCTGAATTTAAAATACAGTTTTGGAAATTGAAATTTCTCATGCAGAGGAGCACAGAACTCACTCCAGGAGCAAGGGGTGGCAGGAAAGCCAGTAGAGGAGTGAGTGTGGGAGATGCAGACTAAGGAAAAGGTGAAGTATGACTCACTGGTAATAACAAAGGGGGCGAAGATAGGGAATGATAAGAAGTGAAGCAGAGATTAGTCTTTTTTTTTGTCTTTTTTTTTTTTTGGTAAAGTAATGACCCAGTGAGTCTCATGCACAAGCTTGGGAAGATTTTGTTAATTTACTAATAGCCAAGAGCAAGGATGGGGGCTGGGGAAAGATGAGACTGATTACTCTGCATTATTTCTATGACTGTGCTGATCTTTAGGACAAAATGTCTCGCAGTAGAAATCTGAAAAGGATTATAGGATTACTCTGCCATGCCCTTCTCCTAGTTAGTCACTTCTCATGGGTAAAGGGCAAAGTCTTCTTTTACTATTACTTTTTTATGCACGAAAAATCACATCTCTCCACACCGCTGCCTCATATCGGGCAGCTGACTTTCTGGATGGGTAATAGTGACAAAAACCTTCTTCAGCTTTGGTCACCTCCAGCCTCTTCAGTGGCTAGTGGAAAAGAATAAGAAAATCTGCCGGCAGAGATGAGAGCGCACGGAGGCCAGAACTGATCGAGGATACAGGAACTGCCTTTACTGAGTCTTGCGAAAACAAGCAGCAGAAATTTGTCACGAACAGATCTCAACTACCAAATAATTGTTTTACCCTAGGGTAGAAGGACACCCATGTGTCCCAGAGCAGCTTTTCTCCATGCGTAGCTAAGCTGTGCAGCATGGCATGAGGAGCAACACAGCCAGGCAAATGCTAACACCTTCGCAGTGCTCAGCAGGGATTTCATTACTCCTTCTTTGGAAGGGAGGGAAAGGCGGGAATTGGGAAAATGCCTGAAAACTCATTGAATTGTATTAACTCTGATATTTGCTCATTCTTTATCTCAGCCATCCAAGAGACAGCTGCTGCTGCTTTGTTTGTCAGAAGGATTTCTTATCTCTTTGAGGCGCGGTCCTAGCAGAAGCATAAAGCACACGTACATAAACACACATAAACAAAAACCCCCTCTCCCTTAATCACCAGAGGCACAACACTACCTACACAACTCCAATTCAGCAACTTGTCTGGTCAAGTCTCAAGGTGGAGCTGATTAACTCCTGCTAATACGGCTCAGATTCAAATTGTAACCTGCAGGACACCACCCTACCATGATTTACGCACTCCTTGCCTTCACCATACCCATATTATCTCTGAAAAATCAAAGCTCAGGACACAGGTGTAAATGCGCAGGGACAATCATCCATCTCCCCCACCCCACTGTAACACCAGCAGGATTTTCCTATTAAAAGCACCTTATTCACCGGATCACAAACTGCTTCATGTTCCCATTTGAAGAGTATGTAGCTGCAGTAGCCTTCTTTAGAGAGACACAAGATTCAGAGTTTTCTGCTTAAAATCCATGTCATTTGCTGCCACTAAATAGTACAGAGAAGCAATAACCATGGATTGAACGATACAAATAAAAATTATTGATGATGATGACTAGCCCCTTCTATGCATAGGTAGCAGAGGTACACAGGTTCAGAAGAAAACACAGGCATTGCTGCTTCCAGTTTATTCAGGGAATGTCAAGCTCGAAGAAGAATGTTTATGACAACTCCCCCCAAGCACAGACATTCCTAGCACCCAGGCTGGTGCTCTGGTTTGAAGCACTGAGACAACCAAAATGGCAATCATTTGCTTTGAAAACTGGAGGTTTAAAATTAGTGAAAAGCAGAGTTTTTGATCATGTCCGTTTTTATTCGGTAATTGTGGAAGGACCCAGCAGGAAAGGAAGGAGAAGGCAGGTCAGGACTGCTGGACCTGGCGGAGCGGGAACAGCACACACAGTTAACACCAGACACTCCAGTTCCTTCCAGCGACAGACAGACTGTCCTTGCAGAAGTATTGGTGGAAACTGCACATGTGACAGGGAAATCAGCAAGCCTTATCTCAGCATCTCAAATAGAAAATACGTAGCAGAGGCCTCCCCAGTCTCAGGAAAGCAACTCTTTCTTTGCAGGCACTTCTTAGCATGTGTGTAACAGAGTATTTATGTAACACACTTTGCAAATAACTCCCTATAGTAACTATACCAAGCCCATCATTTTGGATTTTCCTTGTTTTTCTTTACATTTATATATATAAGTTAAAAAAAAAAAGGAAAAGAGCGAGAGAACTGATAAAATAACTATTGCTTATTTTTATTCACTTCCTTGAATAATCACTTACTTCAATACAAACTGGATTGAAATGCAGCTTCCACAAGGTCTTTCACGACTCCCCACCTGCTGATTGCTTTTTCCATTTCTTCATTCAGGTTAATCCTTCCACCTACTATTTTCTGCCTATGACCTGAAGAAGCAGCACTTCTGTGGGAAACAGTTTTTGTGCGTAGGAAGAGACCTGTATGTACGAGCCAAACACATCAGCAGGGCTACCTTTTTTAACGCAGAACATGCATGTAGAGAATGGAGTTCCACAGCACTGTAAACGTTCCCACTCAAAAGACGGAACACCACCTGCCTGGTGGGAACTACGTACAACTTCTCAGGAACGGGTTTAGCGCAAAACCAGGCAGCTTTCTGTACTTGCAATGACAATCACAGCTTCACGCGTGACAGTTGTTTCAGCATAAACCATTTCTTCCATGAAGTTTTCACGCGGCACCAAATGAACTTTTTAAACTCCCCATCTGACACTGTCTCTAAGTGCACTTCCAAACTGAACTGCTGATGTGTATTTCATTTGTACGCAGAATTTTACTCAAAAGTAAACAAAAAATTTTAAACCTTGAAAAGACGTTCTTGACATCCACTCAAACACAATCTGGAGCCTAAGCTATAATTTCATACAGTTAGAGAGTTGCATTTGAGAAATATTTTCAGTATCAGCCCATAGCTCCACTTATCTCAGATTCATAAATGAATATTGAAGTTGTTCTATATTAATAGTTTAAATGCAATGTAATTATGCCACGTAAGTAAAAATTTATAGTGACGATTGGTTTGGAAGACGCAGAAAGTTAAGGAAAAATAACTTCCCAAGTACTGCCTAGAAGTTTGTATCCAGGTTCAGTCACAAGAAACCAGTAAGGCCTTCCTCCCTCCAGGTGCCCCAGGCATCTCCCCTGTACAACACTACGCTGCACGTAATGAATGGGCCTTCTGCGAAGATCCATTCCATACAGCTTGTTATATACAAGAAAACAATTTCAGGTGGTTAACAAAAAAGCAAGCACATCAGATCATCCCAGCTTGTTTTGGACTCTCTATGCCGTTAATTGTAGTTGGTAAAAAAAATAATGATGCACAGACTCCTCAGGTTCCTCAGTCTACCATTACTTCAGCATGGAGTCCCATTACAATCCCTTGCTTGTTTCACTATACAATTCGGAGAAAGTATTATTTTCCCATACTTCATGATTTACTAATCAAGAGTAAAAATGTACATTCAAGAAACTCCCAGGCTCAGCTGAAAACTGCAAGTCTCTCTTATGGATGATCTCCAATAGAAAAATCATGTTCCAAATATAACGTGTAATTACCACCCAGCCATTTAAAGTACTTATCTATGAATCTGAGGAGGGGTTCTTTGTTTATTTTTTTAATCTTAAGACTTTGTAATTATTGTTTTGGCATCCAAGAATTCCAACAGTTGGTGAGGTCCTGCCAAAAGATCTTCTCTTGCAAGGTGCTCAGCACCTTCCTTTCCAAGAAAATCAGCATTCAGTTGCTGGTTCTGGCAACATTTCTCATCATCTTTGCCACACTATGTTTCCTCCGCGCCTCAGTTCCTTATACGTAAAAATCAGAATAAAAGTCCTGTCTTCAAGGGGTGATCTGAAAGCAACAGCTGAACAATACGGGGGAATTTAGGAGGGAAGGTCCACAAAGTCTATTCTGCGTGCCAGATCCCATTTGAGTTGGGGGAGGAGGCTACATATATGTATGTACATATACGTAGAGAGAGGGCTTCCTTGCAGTATCAGCCCATTTCTTCTGCGCTACGGGGCTTGGAGACCTCTCAGCTCCCCCCGGCAATACCCACGATGAGGGCTTTACAGAATTACAGCATCTGGAATGAAGCAAGAACACTGCAGCAGCGGTACTGGGGTCCCTTATCTTTCAAGACCATATGACTTGTGGATTCACCAGATTTACTTCTGAACCACACAGACCATAAACAGGATCCTAGAAGATTTTATTTTTAAAATAAAAACAAACCCCCAAACCAACATGAGGCGAGTATTAAAAAAAAAAAAAGAACTGTCTATTTCAGCGGGGACAGAACATCTCAAAACACATTCTTGGTAGGCTAGCACTGCACATGTGCTTCCCCAGTGCATGTGAAAGGTAAATGAAATATAATAACACTGCAGGATTTCTTACAGAGCTGCATCTGTATTCAATAAGACATTCTGCTCTTTCAATGCCACATCATCCCACTGAACCAGAACAAAAATATAATATTCATTGAAATATAACGCAGAATAAAGAGCAAAGAAGAAAAGCAGAAGTGAAATCATGTTGGGGCTCCTTTTCTGGCAGAAAGGCAATTTTCCACTCTTTCTCGCAGGGTCTGCTGGTTCTGTTTTTCACTCACGCTGTTTTTCTTTACTCTGCTTTAGTGGCTGCCTTTCCTAGGTGTGTTTCTAAATGAGGGAGAGGGAGCGTGTTTGTGTGTGCACGTCGCGTGTTTACAAGAGTTATGGTAGCAGTTCTCAGCAGTCCACTGAGAGTTCTAGGAAACGGCCCCTGTTATTTTATTCTGGGTCAATGTCAGCTCATGTCAGGCAGTAAAGATCACACAGGACAGCTCGCTCCATCTCGCAGTCCTGGCCGGAGGCCTCAATGGGAGAGGGAAAGGGAGCGAGCTGCGAGTGGGCGGAGAGCCTTCCCAGCACTCTACCAACCACCGCACGAGGAATTATGATAAACACCACTCTGGAAACCAGATACAACAGTACATTGTGTTCTTCTTCGGAAAAACAACCAGACTTCGGCTCACTTAAAGTAAACAGTTAATCCTGTTTATCTTTTTTTTTTTCTTCCTTTCTTGATGAGTTGTTAACAGAACAATCTCTTCTGCAAAGCAAATGAGAGATCCGTCCCTAAATTCGTACTGATTTTCTCTTCCTTCAAGAAAAAAAAAATCAATTTGATATGTAAACTTTCTACTATCGGCAAACAGTGTGGAATAACAATCTTTCTTGGCTTAAACTGACTTAACAAAGCGATGCCAAAACTGAATGAAACCTTTCCCTCACTTACATATTTTATTTTGGAAAACTGAAGTCCCAAACAGAGCGTTCTATTCATCCCTTTTAACTATTCCTTTTCTGACAAGAACAAGCAAAACTGATTAAAACAGAAGAACTCGGGCTTCCTGGTGTCCTTGCAGCAGGAGAGCAGGGTGCCTGGGGAGTACCGATCAGCTACTGGGCAGGGGGAGGCTGTTCCCAGGTTTTCTCTGGGAGGTGGAAAGGCAGGAGTCAGACTAATAACTGCAACTGAGGTAACAAACTGTTATCCTCCTTTTCAAAATACTTACTGTGCAAATTCATGATGTCCCCGACTTTCAATATTGAGGATGATTAATTAGAAAAGCAGATGGAATTGATTATCTTGTTTTGCTGGACTCACCACAGTCTACCTATTAACTACTTCTTACTGGGGACTCCAACCGAGTTCACTGAAAGCTACAAGCTTTTCCAAAGGGAATTCTAATTTTTAGCACTCAGGAGCTTCAATAGTTCTGAAAGTCAACAACAGAAGCGTGCTTAACATCCCCAGTCAGTAAAAGTTTGTTGATTTAGCTATTTATAATCATAAAAATACATGATTTGCAAAACTGAAAGAGGAGAAGGAAAATATTTCCCTGTTTTATTTTTACTTGTCTTGCAAGCCCTAAGATTCTGGGTTTTCTGTGCAACCGATGTCATCAAGTGCAAAAATGTAAATTCAGGTCTGGGGATGAAAATCTGATTTTCAGATATTTTTTTCCCCAAATATTTTACATTTAAAACTTTTATAATTTCTATGCTTTTTCTGCCTTGAGATCTTGATTTATTTTGCATTTATTTTTAAACCCTTTGCAGCAGTTGCTGAATTTACATCACTCTCATGAGCTCTAAAATGCCGGGGCAGGACAAAGCAACGCAATTTCCCATTGGGGAGGCAGCTGTCAGCAGGCTGGGGCCAGAACCCCAGAGGAGCAGCCTCAGGACTATTCCCCCTAGGTCCACCACTTCACCCACCATGGCCTCCAGCCAAGACTGGAAGAGCAAGTATGCCTCCAGCCAAGACTGGAAGAGCCAGTATTGGTAGGACGGGACTGCTGCTGAACACTTCATCTTGCTCCAAGTGCACCCTGTCATTTAACCCCTTCCCTCCCAGTGCCGCACCTGCACAAGAAAAGCACGTTTGCTCTCTTATGATCATGGATTTGGCCTGACAAATTTGTCCCCAGACTGACTGACAGTCCACAGCGCTATCTATGTAAGACCCAACTTAGGCTGAGGTGCTGCAGCTCTGAGCAGAGTGGTTATTAGCCGCAGGACTGCAGGGAAGCAATATATTTTGGTAAAAGTTCTCTCTTGGCAAGCCAGAGGAGAATGTGGTGGTGCTATGGCCTCTGTTAGTTGGAGAAGAAAGCAATAAACCTAAATCGTTTAGGGTGCAGTTATAATCTATGTACAAAAGAGGACTCCCTTTGACTCCCCACATTTTGACCCCCACCATCACACCCTACACTTCAGGAGGTAATGTATCAGCCAAGAGGAATGCGGACGAGAGGCAAATCGATGGGAGATCGTTAGGAGATAAAGCAACAGCAGGAGGAAGGTGAAGAAAACAAAGATCAGGAGGAAATGCTCTCTGATATTACCTCTTTTCCACTTCCTTTCTTACACCTTGCTCTTCTTCATGTCTCTGGTAGTCAGAGATTAGGGGAAAAAATGTCAGTCTGTGGCAACACTAGTATAACCCTGTGGATGACCTACGAGCATTCCTGATGGAGAATTTTCCCCAGATACATTTGGATTTTCTATATCAGAAATTATGGACACAACAAGCACTGTTGAAAGGGAAGTGCAGATGGCAGCAGTTTTCCAATTTGAAAATAAAAAATAAAGTTTTGTTACCCTTTTAAGCTTCCATTGGAACTTTTCAAAATGAGAAATCCCATTTTTGGTTATAGGTCAAGTAAAGCTTTATAAATGACTTTTAAATAAGCAGCAGGTTTGAGACATTACCCAAACCTCACTCAAATTAACATCTTCTCATTGATTTCAATGATGAGCTTCATTTCATGCCGTATAGCAGACAGAAAAACCACCTGAGCAGAACCACTAACATTCCTCTACCTTGATTTCATTCAATCATTCATGCAAACTCCATGTTTCTCTTTTAAAACTATCTAACTGAACACTAATAAAGGATCAGAAACTGAAGTAATTTTATAAACATCGCACTTAAAATTTCCTATCATTTCAAGGAATCATTTTTTGCAAGATCAGATCTCGGAGGACAGCACACAGTACATAAAAAAGAAACTTAAATCTGCCATATTCTGATGACTTTTTTTTTTTTTTTATTTAATTGGACAATCTTAAAACATGCATTGAGAATCTCTCACTTATTTCATCACTTTGGTTATCTTTGGATGCATAGGGAGATTTCAAAAATTATGTGTACTAGTGGGAAGTGTCCTAAAAGAAAAAAATCTCTACTACAGCATCTTAATCACAGCTACTCTGTACAGACGGTAGTCTTTATATCTCACGCATATGGAATACTATTTTATTGTAATGACATAATCAGTTATTACACTGGATTTAATATAATAACCTTGGTCACATACTGAGAAACTACATGCATGGTATACTTGATTCTCATTTTCCCTCCCCCCTATAAAAAGAAAAGAGTCATGAAAGTTAGAATCTGTACAGCATAGTTTGTTCTCATTATTTGTATTCCAAAGGAAATAAAAAAAGAGGACCAATCTAATCAAAACTACAGGAAGAGTTTAGAGAGACAAAAGATAATAATGTAAATTAGAACTGGATTAGGGCCCTTAGTAAACCTATCTATTCATGCCAAAAGAGGTGATTTAATATTCTGTGGTTAAGATTCTGGTTTTGTGTCTTATCCAAAAGAATATCAACAATAGCACATTGTTCTCCTACCATCACGCTGATGTTACGGCCTCTGATGTGATTCAGCACAGACTTGAAGGGAGAAGCATCGCTAAACACAGTTTGGATTTTCCTGAGCTGTCACCCATCGCAGGCCAGCAGGAGATATAACATCACAGTCAAGATAACAAGATACCTTTTGTCTTTAAAACATGCAGTTTCCTGTTGATAGTATTCTGTATTGTCACAGCTCTTGTCTCATCCTCTTTTTCGTGTCACACATACCTTCTCTAATTGAGGCTTCATGGTACTGCACTGAGGAAACATAAGGACAGGCACAACTTCTACATGCCTGTAGAGCATCTGATACAGGGTACAAGCCCTGATCCTCACAGGAGCATCTGTGTCACAAGACCAGATCAAAGCTTCGGTGTAGCCATTCACACATCAGTCTCTGCTGCTTATCCTTCTTAACCACAGGCAACAGGGCTAATATTTGTATTTTCAGAGTACTGTCAGCATCTTAGCAGTTGCATTTTTCCCTCTCAGGCTCCCCACTGAGTAGGATCTTTTTGCATCGACGGGTCTCAAACCAGGCTGCCAGACTGCTCCTCCAACCTGGCTTCACCCCCATCTCCAGAACAGAGCATTCAGGAACCACCAGAAGAAGGTGTGAAGGTTGCTTCAAGGGGGCTCCTTCCTATTGGATGTGTAATATAAGACCCAGAGAATCCCCAGCATACAAAAATTATGATATTTTACATAAATGTGGGCCACATTTTCACGCATTGTCTGTTGTCATGGGACACACTGTCCGTGGTGTTATCTCCACTGTCACGTACTGTCAGATACCCTTGATTTTGGATCATGTGACACCATGTAACTTACACACTCCTAAAGTGAAGCATAAATAGAGCCTACGTTTCAAAAACGGGAATACTCTAAACCAAATACAGACAAAGCCTCCAAACGACATTTCAAGAATAGGAGACAAAATGCCTATATTTTTAATAAATGTGCTTTCTGACCAGCCATTTTTCAGACACGTTTCCTAACTTGCACCACTGCAAGAAGTGTGAAAATATCGACAAGACAAAAACGCACTAAATGAAAATGCAGGAAGTGAATCCCACTTGCATCAATCAAAGTATTTTGTTTTACCAATTTAAAAAACTAGCTTAAAAATCATAACTGAAATGGAATTTCTAAACAAGTGGGTTTAGAGTAGGAAAATGGCATTGTTTCAAAACATAGCGTTTCAGCAATTTCACAATTTTTCAATTGCTTGTACAAGCCTTTCATAAGAAAGATTTCATCTTTTTACAAGATGATCTGACAGAAAATAATTTCTTTGAAATATTCCCAACTATTTTTCCTAGAAATATTTTTCAAAACTGTAATGCAGTAACTATTCATTAATTTTCAAGGCTTTGTTTTGGAAAAACATAATTATCCAGCATACCGAAGAATAATTACCCAGTATGCCTGTTAAGTAGAAGCAGTGCTGAACAGGGAGAGAGAGAGATGTAACATGTATTTTTTCCCCCCTTTCTCTCAATTGCTGTAGAAATATGTTTGAACATATAACTTCTTTTTAAGCAGAAGCAAAATTGTAGGTAAGGCTCTAAGAAAACCTCTCTTGCATGCAAATTTTAAGTTACAGAACTTACGCAAAATGTAAGTGAATTTCTGTGCTTACATCTCTTCCTTGTTGTTAAAAATAGCCTTTAAAAGCTTAGGAAAAGTAGAAACCTAGTGGAAAAAAGGTAAATTTTAAATTTAGAAAGCAAACAAAAAAGCCCGGGTCCCCTACAGAAAAATCAAGAGGTTGAGAGTGCCGGCGTCACCCCTGGAGGTCCAACGTGTCTACGTCTGTCCTCCTGGAGGGCTACTGGGGTGGGCTCTGGGCCCTGATCCTGAACAAGGTAATGGGAGAACAGACTGCTGCCTTCCTACGCACCTGAAACGAAGGTACTGGGCTGCGTGTGGGACCAGCAGCCTGCCTGAAGGCGACTGGGTATTTGGGGGCAGCCAGGGGAAAAGCCCGGTGAGGATCCTGAACCTCACTAAGAAAAGGGGTTTATTCCAGCCTCCTCTGCTGCCTTGCCTTACCTGGACTCTCTGCTAGGCGTGAAGCAGTGCTGACTGCCAACAGCAACTGCAGGATCTGATCTGGATTTTACAGTGTAAATGCACCTACGGATTTCAAAGGTGGTTTACGCACATTTCCAATGAAAAGGGGGAGAAACATTCATGAGAATTTTCTCGGAGAAAAGGTGGTAACTACCACCTGTACCTAATCCTATTTGGATGTGTCATTATCACCAATTTTAATTCCCAAATTGCAACAGGCATGAACTGTATTTCACTGCTCTTTTTAAGCTGGTTACCTAAATAGCTTCTTTTAATGGCAGTCCCACAAAATATGATAAAAATGTTCCACACATAGAACTAGATTTTTGATTTTTTTTAAATTTGTACGGAAGTCTCATTCACCACAAACTTTCCATTCTTGACCAAAAGCCATCTCTGTAAGCCCAGTTACTTGTAAACAAATATACATGTATAAAAATACATTTTTTTTTCACACAGTGTTAAACCAAATATGTAATTGCAAAGGCACAAAAAAGCATTCTGTTTCAGGGGTACATTCCCAGGTTAGCTTGACCTGATATGACAAGACAGGATGCCCAAGAAAAGCTTGAAGACTGAGAAAGCACTGAAAGGTAGCAGAACAAGGAAATAGGAAGAGCTGGTTTTCTTTAGAAA
Organism: Rissa tridactyla; assembly: GCF_028500815.1. NCBI lineage: Eukaryota > Metazoa > Chordata > Aves > Charadriiformes > Laridae > Rissa > Rissa tridactyla. Next base: position 46,378,881 of record NC_071467.1, read on the forward strand.
GGCTAATGCTTTCCCAGTTGCCAGCCAAATCAATGTTGAAAATCATATACTGCATATTCAATATTTTTTTTAAAAATTGAATTTTTATACTCCAAAGAGTGATTTATCTACAGCACAGACAAGAATTTACATTCTTGTAGGGCAAACAAATGCAATATCATCTAATTTGGGATAAGATACCAAGAGAACATTTAGTTTCATCCTACAGTTGCTTAATTTGAATTCATAACTCTGTCTTCCTGCATCCATTTCCCCTTTCTCCCCAATCTGCCATACAACGTATTTTTCACTGCTGCATATACCGACCTTTGTATACATACTGACCCCAAATTTCAATATAAGGTATCAATGAAAGATTCCCAGTATTCCTCATTTTTTCATTCCACAGTATGGACACTAGCATTTATTCTATAGCTGGGCTGTTAACGCGTTACAGCCCTTGTATAAACAGTGTAATTTTTGTATATTTTATATTATAATTTTTAATTATTATGAAATTGATATGCAGTGGTAGGACCTGGGACAAGTGAACTTTATAAATATAGCTACAGGAACAACATCCATTTGATGAAGTGGCAAGAACGTTTTGTAGAAGTCAGTTATATTTCCCTAGCGGGCAATATTGTTTTCTAGCTAAAATACACCAGTTAACAAAAGATTATGGTGAGCAGGGTAGGAAAAGAACCCAAAAGTGAACAGAGTTTGTTTCTGTTTTACATGCATGAGTCAACGAGAGAGTAACAGAAATCTTAAAGCATCAGCACAGGTTTGTCTTGGGACTCTGGTTAACTTCTCTAGTGTTAGTGCTTGTAAACCTTGGTCAGAAAGCAAGCAGCCGCCAGACGCCAGAGAGAAACACTGTCTGCAGTTATTCCAAAATCAGGTTGTAGGAACAGCTTAACACTTCTGAACAACTACTTCAACACCTAGATAGAAGGTGCTGATGCCAGCCTGGAAGAACACACACTTGGGAAAAGCACTGTCCTCACCATCTCTATTTTTGCCTACCTGAAGAACAATAGAGACAATTCATCTACTTCAACAAGGTCTTATTTATTCAGGTTTAGAAACACATAAATGGAAACTACCGTTGTAACTGTTAAATTATGATAATTGCCACACTGATCTTCTTGTTCTACTAACTCAGTTTATTAAAGTTGCCAGAGAAGATTGCCTAACCCTGACCACTGCGTTAAGAGTTATGAAGTGGTTCAAACTTTGGGTATTTGCAGTTGTGGAATGGGTTGCACGATGCCAGTATCACAGTGGGTGAAATGGTGTAAGAGGGAACGGATCCTCTGGATTTTGACTTGACTAACATTACATTGGAAAACAATTAAAGCATTGTTTGTCCTGTTCACTGTACAAAAAGGAATCAGACTGCACAATTTGTGAGGAATAATTAATATTAAAATAGACTGTATTTACATCAGAATCTTAAGATAAGTTCTTTACCCATTTACTTCTCCTTCATGGGCCTTAAAATCTCCAAAGAGATTTGGTATTTTAAATACCCAGAGTAAAATCTGCTAGAAATCATCTGGCATATATTTAAAGTAGCTCATCACATAGTTTTACAAGTATACAACCTTGCTGGAAAAATTAGAAATGGTAAATTGTGGTTTATAAAAATTATACAAGAATGGTTAGTGGGTGGCCAACAAAGCTATGTGTTGCCAGCAGAGCATCAGTAACGTCTCCAGAATTCATCACAACAATCTTTGTGCTTTCCTTACTTTGTATGTTGGTGTACAGGTAAGGAGATGGTGCCACTACAGAAATACCTCCTACAGTTCCAACTCTCATGTAACTTACATCATGTAAACGGAAATTTCAAAATAATTTATCTCAAGCCTACACCAGGCAGAGATAAAGTACTACATATTTACACATCACATAAAAATTACTTAGAATCTTATCATGGCTGCTCACAACTTGACGCTCCCAGAAAGCAAGAATATTATCTTTTAGCGCTGCAGCAGCATTTTAATGTGCAGTAAGAAACTTCCACACAAGCTTTGCACTTCACCGGGTTTCAGCCAGAAGTTTTCCCAAGACACAACCATGCCAGCAGGAGAAGGCAAGGAATGCCTATCCATTGTCTTTCCAAGTCCTTTCCAACACCTCTGTATAATCAAATCAAAATATAACAATCTGTGATGGGGCCAGTTTGCAGTATGTGGGTAAGACACAGAAGAACGCCATGTGAAAAGAAATAAAGACAGCTGCTATCTCTGATGACATAAGGCTGTATTGATCTAAGTAAAATTGCTCAATGACAACAGAAATCAGAATTTGCAATGCTCAGGGTCAGAATACTAGAAATAAAATCACCTTCCATGTTCAACTTGCTTTTTATAAGATTTGTGATATTAAAAGCGCTTCTGGATTGAAATTTAACATAGGCAATTTCAGGACACGGCAAACTTTTTACGTTGTTTTCAAATTTCTAGTTGAGTAATGAAAGAAATATTAACATCTCCACCTACACTTCCCCACAAGCTAAACTTCTTAATGACCAGACTCAGCTAGGCAAATGTCCAGCTTCTCATGACATGCATTTGAGTGCTCTGTAGATTTCAAGATAATTTTTGTTTTCTGTACTGTGTATTCTTAACTGTGACTTGAAATCACACCCACTGAAAGTTTTTTCTGTAAAATCATAAAATTCTGTATTTTTCATGCTCTGCAAGAACAGCAAAAGTTTAAACTAAGCATTTTTTCCATATGCAAAAATACATATATATAAACACACCCATGCATATATATATATCTCTCTCTATATCAAACCTGCAGGCTGAAAATACTATTTGTCAGGCGGCATCAACATTTAGCATCCACAAACTAGAAGTTCTTCAAATTTAGCATCCACAAACTAAAAACCAGTTTCATGTCAGGAAGCATTCAGTGGAGATACACCTTCATCTGGTCTCTGCCCTACACAATTGATTCCCCACTCCTAAGCTGTAGTACACTGTCCCCCCTCCTCCCTCATAATTGTGATGGCAAAACAAGTTGAGGCAGCATGAGAAATCAGATCAGGGAACTGATCTGGCTTTAACAAAAGAATCTCAGGCCCCAAAATCAATTTATTTACCTGGAGTCCTCCATCCAGCTCTGGAGTCCTCAGTCAAGAAAAACATGGACCTGTTGGAGCAGGTCCAGAGGAGGGCCACAAAAACGATCAGAGGGATGGAGCACCTCTGCTATGAGGAATGGTTCAAAGTTGGGGTTGTTCAGCCTGGAGAAGAGAAGGCTCCGGGCAAACCTTATTGCAGTCTTTCAGTACTTAAAGGGGGCCTACAGGAAAGATGGGGACAGACTTTTTAGTATGGCCCGTTGCAAATAGGACAAGGGATAATGGTTTTAAACTAAAAGACGGAAGATTCAGACTAGATATAAGGAAGACATTTTTTACGATGACAGTCATGAGACCGTGGAACAGGTTGCCCAGAGAGGTGGCAGATGTCCCATCCCTGGAAACATTCAAGATTCAGGTTGGACGGGACTCTGAGCAACCTGATCTAGCTGAAGTTGTCCCTGCTCCTTGCAGGGGGGTTGGACTAGATGAGCTTCAAAGGTCCCTTCCAGCCCAAACCATCCTATGATTCTAATTTACTTTTGCATCTGTTTGCTGACTTAGCATCACAAACAGCTGTTCTAGCTCAACCGAATGGGCACCCAGGCATGTAGTGGTGACAAGACAGCTCACCAGGGCGAGGAGAGGTGGGGAGATGGAACGTGGAGTGAGACTAATTTTAAGCCAGTTTAGAGAGAGAGAGAATAATTTATCACGGACTTCCTCAACAAGAGATCACAGCTTCAGTCATACTCGAGATGAAGCAGAAAAACAAATGGGCCTTCTGCTGCTGGTTGAAGGTCCATCATTACCCTCCTACCTCAAGTGGTTGTCTTTTGGCTTGGTTTTGATGGAAACATTGGTGTGAATGCCCCCACCTTGTAAGAATAACTCTTGTAAGAATAATTTTTACACAAAATATTTACATAAATGATAGCATACAGTGTAACATTAGAAAAAATATCACATTTTAATTTTCTAACTGCAGAAGAGACAGACCAATTTACAAATGTAAGCTGCATAAAAGGAACAGCATAAACACTTCAAAAACACAGAAAGCCAGTCTAATGGAAAACATGCTAAAAGCCCTACAAAAAGTTTACATTTTTGCATATTTTAAAGTTCATTTAGTCTTTTCAGTGTGCCAATGTGCATTTACAGCTATTCACTACTAAAACACACAAACACATAACCTAATTTCCCCTAGCAGAATTTGTTCACTAACACTGAATATTTAAAACACAGCCTTCAAAAGTGAAGTCCAGGCTTTCAAACTCAAATTTCAATTTGCGTCCAAGTGCCAGTCACTAGACTTCTGACTCATATTTCTTCTGATGTGTCTTCTGTATAGTTTACTGAATTCGTTTCAACTTATCTAAAACTTCAAATGTGGATGCTATTTAATGGACTGCCTTATTGACTTTCTATTTTCTTTCTAAATCAATTTCATAAAAAAATTGTTTAAAAAAATCCTCAAGTGATAGCTGCAACTGTTGAAATATACTAGAGTGAAAAATTATTCTGTTCAAATTAACATATTAACTTTAGCTTTTCTTTTTCTCAGACTGAGGCAGATCAGACAGTAAATGAGACGATTTCCTTTAGTTTATCACTTTGTACTTGCAAGAATTATGGACAGTTAAATTTTTATTTTATTTTTTCATAATAAGCAAATACTACCTATTTGAACGTTTTATAATCAGGAGGCAGTGACAAAACCAGCAACATTTTTTTTGCTGATTTAAAGGGAAAAAAAAAGAAAAGAAATCATGTTTGCTGTTTTTAAAGAGCTAAATGGATACAAATTGTCAGACTCTGGGTCATCACTAAGCATAGGCCAGAGCATTGGCACGAATGACTCTGCTGTGAAGCCTACAAGCTTTCTTTGGTTTTCAGTTCACATTCCTGTAGAGTGAGACATTCTTAATTCGGGAGAGCTACGGATAAACATTTATGGGAAAAAATTATTAAATATTTCCTTTCACAAAGGTAGCAGGCAAAATAAAAACATAGACAACCCCTCCACGTAATGCTAAGGGTGGTCTTTAACTACCAAAATTCATCAAGGCAAATGAGGTATCCATGCTCCTTTCTGACAGACACTCAGGGTTTTTATTATTGCGAGACTAATCTTCCCTCCACCGTTTATCCTTCATGAACTCATGTTTATTTTCAGATAGGGATAGCATTATCCATATATGAATATGCATATCAAATAGGCTGCTCCATCATATGGAGATAATAGTAATTATTTGGGTCCTATGTACACTTGCACTTAGATTTAGCATTACAGAGGAAGTGAAAATATTACAAGGGTAATGATACTTATTACAACACCTGATGTAATACGTAACTACTGGTCACTTCCCAAACCTCTTGCTGAACTCCAGTAGCCTTTGAGAGCTGTTTATTGCAATTCAGTTCATGACACAATGTTTTAAAAGTTCTTACTCCAAAAGACTCTTGAAAGATGAAGCCCATCTGAAGATTTTCTCTCTAAATACGAAACATGTTCTGCTTGCAGAAGATTTCAGAATTTTAAACAAATACGAAACACAGTTTATTCACCCCGACGAAAAGAAGTCATCCCGCAGATGGGTCTGAGGCTGGAGAGGACAATATACACAGTTGTAACAAAAGGCAGAATACAGGTTTTTCTCCTGGCTTTAGCCCTCGGCACTACAGCTCATTTCTCTAAGTTAAGTTTGAGAAATCTACAGGAACACCTAAGAACGGATATCAGATGTATTTTGATCAGTGTGTACAGAGAACAGAACCTTACTCTAACTCTACAAGCAGGAACATGCTGGCCTGGCTGCGTGTGGATCAAGGATATCAAAGCTCTCTTCCTCCTCTGACCAAAGTAAGATACAAACTTTCTCTACAGAAAATTCAAAGGCACACACACCACCCCTGCTGCACATTAAACCTTATGTGATTTTTAACTATTAAAAGAATAGAAGATTGCCTCCTCCTCTTCCTTATATCTACAAAATTATGCATGCCAAATGGCTCCTGAGCCAAGAGAGACCAAATGCCATGTCCTGCTTTCCTGGGCAAGCAGATGGATTGCATTATCAACTAAATTAACGGCTTTCACATTATTATTCCAGGATTAAACCTGCACCATTTACACCTCCTGAATTCAGCAACTCCAGGGCAAGACCTGCATGAAACAGACCTATTCCAAACATGCGGCTAACCCAGGAGCAGTTCCTGAATGTAGAGCGCATGGGTACACCAGAGAGTACATTACTTTCCCCAGCAGCAAATAATTTCCAAAGCTGTTCTTCTCTGGCTCCTCAGGAAGGGTGCTCCTCTCCTGTTCCCCCTCTCCTTGACAAGACTGAAGTCGAAAAAGTTTGCACTAAATGGGCAAATCTCCCAGAGCAACCTGGTAGCTTCTTCCAATCAGGCCGCAAAGACGAGGCAGCTTTTCCGAATTTTATCATGACTGTGGGAGGGCCAATGTTTTATTAATACTTCCAATATTGGATGCAATTTCCTATAAACTCCCCAATGTGGCTCAGAAATAATTCTGGGGCAACGTCAGTATAGTGAAAACTAGGGCATAAGTTTTCCTGAAATGTTAGGCAAATATCTAGAAGATTTCCCTGTGTGGTACCACCAGAATGGTGTCATACCCGAAAAGGAAAAGTCAGTAACAATAAAGCAAATTTTGCTCCTCAGATGTCCAATGGAACAATATGCCAAAGATTTAACCTTCCCAAAGAACAGACAAGGAATACGTAGCAGAATTAGTTTCACAGCACTGTGTGCCACCAGAGCAATGCATAAAGATGTCATACAGCTTGGCCTTTGAGGAGAGCACAAAATAATTCAAAACCAGAACCAACAGGAGGAAAGCAAACTACTTTTTCCTGGGAACTGAGCTATGCTACATGACTGATCCCTCTCAAAAAGCCTCAAGTACCATACTTGTTTGACTGTTTCACTAGTCAAACTGTTGCCTGTTTCTCGGGGAAACTGGGAGTATTTATTAGCTGGTATTGTTAGTCATGTGACTTCAAACATTAATCATATCTGTTCAAAAAAGTTGGTGCAATAATTGCAGCTTCTTACTGATGAATGATAAAATGCTGCATTCCACTTCAGTTTACTGGAGATTTCAGAGCTCAGTTGCCTAATAGATCGAAAATATAGCCAAAATGAAGTCTTTTTAAAAAAAATGAAAAGTGTATTTGCATGTGGCTTACTATATTTATTTTAGGAAACAATAAAAGGGCAAAATGCCCTAACAAAACATGAAGCTATTATGACACGGTGAAACAGATAATCCTACCTGATTGCCACACCTTTTAAAATTATGCATAAGGAGTCTTTTGTCCCCTGGTTTTCAGAATGTCAAGCAATTCATAAGTGATAATCTGGACCTAAATAAACGTATGCTGGTTAAAAATTCTTTATTTATTTAAAGCGTGAAATGAATCATTACTTCAAGTATTCAAATAGCAACTTCTTTCCTCAGTTTCTTACCTAAACTCTCTTTTAAATAGCCACTCTAAGACTATACTAACAAGCTAATGGCAAGCTGAAATTTTTCTCAACCTGTTTAAAACATTCACCAGACAGTTTTAAATGCCATCAGAAATGCTTAATATCACTATCATTATGCTAATTTAAAGCGAGAAGGTAGCTGTAAGTCCTTATGCCAGGAAAAAACAAATTATAAGGGTTTATTTTTTTTTTTTTAGCATTCCCTTAATGCAATTACCTCAGTTCTTGTGTTTTGTCACTCTATCAGTAACATCAAGAATTGTTAGCAGAATTACAACAAGTGTAAAGATGAAGAAAGTAAAAACACGCTGACAATGTAATCAAGACTTAAAAAGCCCTACATGATGAAAGGTTTGGGTTTGTTTTTCGCTTTTTTTTTTTAATAAGAGGAAAGTATCTTCACATAGGGGTCACTTCACCTTTCCTTCCCCTTCTCTCATAACACACCTATATAGGCTTAAAAATGTTCTTTTATTTAAAAGAAGGTTTCTTTAGTTACTCATAAAGAATTACTCACACTTGGCCAGTGGTTTGTACTAATTTAAGAGAATAACACGGAGAGATGTCTTTTTAAAGTGGGGAAATCCCAGCAACCCACAGACACGAGCAACGAAGGTGCACGCAGCCTCTGAGAGACGAGATGAGGGGACAAAAAGGAAGCCAGGTCAAATCTCAGGTCAATTCACTATGAAAACCAGGGAAATCGGGATTGGAAGAATTCCTGGACAAACAAAACAAAACTGCAATGTCCAGTAGCCCCCTCCCTCCAGCCCCCCTAAGTAATAAGATCGTTGTTCTCAACCAAACCCATGCTTGTTTAAACATACAGTTTCTCTACCCTCCCTCATTATCTGGACAGAATTAATGATTATCTGATTAATAAACTGTTACTCAACTACCACTTAACCCAATCCCCATCAATTAATTCTAGGCACACCTGTCAAACCACAATAAAAAAAAAAAAAGAATGTTCATCTCCTCCTCTTCTTTTCCCACATTCTCCTTCCCCTCCTCCCTTTTCCACTCCCCTCAGTTTAACACATTCTGGCATTTATTTTCCTGTATCAGATCCAAGAACTAGAGAGTCCTCTATACATTTTCAATACAGGGTGAATAGGAAATACTGGTCCCAAGCCTACCCTCTGCACAGAGTATTCTGCTCTCCCCTTTTGGAAGAACGTCAGTGACTGCTGCAGCGTTTCAGATCTAACAGAACTCCTCAAAAAGGGGTCCCACATTGTCCAAAATCCCCTGACTCTCCTACTCCTCCAATACTACTTTTTGGGGTTCTTTTTTATCTCTCAGCTCCTTTCAGAGAAGCAGTTCCTCAACCCAGCTCATTCATTTGTTCAGAGAACACTTTTATTCATCCTGAATGAACAAACTGCTTTAAACATGAAACAGTCAAAAGAAATACAAATTCCTGAATAATATTCTCATCACTGCACTGCCCTATTCCACATGCTCTCTACGTGGTGTATATTGTATGCCATATGCCAAAATGATTTATTTGTATATAGTGTTGACATTTTTCATGTTCCCCACAATGTTTGGAATACCACACTACACAGGGTGCAAGAAGATAAGATCATTTATGTAAGCAAAATATGACCTTACAAGTGTGCAAATCCCTTATTTGCGTATGCAAGAGAAATAACTGTGAGCACAAGTACTATTTGTATGTGCAACTATTTGCTTTACATGCCACATCAATTCTGCAAGCAAATAGTGACTATTTAGCAATATTCATCTCTTTCTATTGTATAATACTGAACTAGGGAGAGAGAGAGATAAGACTTTAAAGTCCGTGGGTAAATAGTCTGGCTGCAAACTAACTAGTATAGAAATCTCAAGTTTGTGCTGTGAGAACAGAAATCCATGGCTGACAAAACAGCAGAAAAAGGAAAGAGCAGCCTGACCCAAAAAACAGAACTGCAAGAGGCTGTGCTGCTCTAGGAGAAAACACCGGTCTAGAAAGAAAACACAGCTTATATGTACCATTCATACATACAAATATACATATAAACCCCACACATTCTAAGTCCTTGTTGTTTTTTTTTAATCCATGAGGCAAATATAAATAAAACTTACTAAGGTTTCCTGCATTGGGAATCCGAAGGTGGCAAGGTTAAGCACTCTGAAATCAACAGATGACACATTCCATGCAGTTTTTAGTATATATATATTCTGCACTGTAGGAAATCTGGTATTACATCTCTTTTGAGTAGCTTACACTTGTGCTACTCAACATATGTTTAGAGAGTATCTATTTGTATGAGCAGGGTCTATAGCTTGAACAGTCTGTTTGCATTTGAATTGCGGGACATTTGAGTCCCACTACTGGGTAAGAGCGGAAAGCTGTCGGCCTTGAGTCTGTCTATAGGTGAGTGCCTCCCACGCTGCTCCTTCACACATACGGAAAGTATCACGTGATGCCCCTACAGAGGTAGCTGGACCAGCGTGGTCTATGACCTAATTCGGAGGATGGTTTCAGAAGAGCTTTACTTCAGCTCTCTGTCTCATCTTGAAATATTTCCCGCCTCAGGTGGCATGAACCTCTTGGGCTGGAGGAGGAAAGTCTACCTCTTATCTCTCTCCCCCTTCTCCCTTTCCAACCCCAACTGTTTCCATGGTAGAGCCAGCTGTAGCTGCTGCCAAAGAAAACAAGGCATTTTCCTACCTTAAGGGCATTCCCCTTTGAACATCAAAAGTCTATAGCAAACAATGGAGTTGAAACAGCTTTGCAAATAAAGGGTCAGAAGAATTTTTCATAATGGAAAATTATCAGACTATCTACAGGCAGGGGTTGCTTCCAGCTCACAAACAACACTACACATGCTTGCAATACACTTCATTTTGAGCTGAACTAGTCTTTGCTGAGATATTGCACGGTCCCAGTGATGTAACTCAAATTCATCCTCCCTCTAGCCATTTTGTAATCACCTTAATTGTCAGGTCTTAAAAATAATGGATTTTTAGTTCTTTGGGAAGGGAATGCACTTACGGTAAGAAGCCAAGCAAACTGTAGGGTGTTCTGAAATAGCAGTTCACAAACTAAGCAGTGCACAAAGTAGGGGAAAGGAGAAAGGGCATGTGCTACTGGAGAGCTTCAGGGAGAAGAGCAGAGCATGTGATAAGCTGTTGATGGAGCTGTGCTTCGCAAGCTCTAGCCAAAGGACAAATGAGCAATGCAGAGAGCCCTTGGCTGCCAGGAGCTACTGAACCCATACTAGAGGCCTCCATGGAGAATTGGCAGGACGGGACTCAGCAACAGCAGGAGCCACATGTTTTCTGGGCTCCTGCTCTCTGCCCAGCCCTGCGAGCGCAGCAGTCCCCCATGGGGTCACATTCCCCCGTGGCCACCCTGGCGTACGCTCCCCGAACATCCCCTACATTCCGCTCCCCTACGGCATCGGCATCCCTGCCTCCTCCACAAGCACATTCTGGTGGTCTTCCCTCTCTCCTGCCTCTCAGAAGTGGAGGGGTTGGCAGGAAGTCTGTGATACCCAGTTTGAGTGCTGCTGCTATAAAGATGAATAGAGAACTCTTAGTCCCTGAACCAAGAGCAGAAGATGGAAGGCGACTCAAGAAGCATTTAGTGGGAAAAATGCAGGACAAGCTATGGCTGAACAACTTTTTGGCACTAACCCTTAGCTAGACTAAAATCCCTTCAGATGTGCATAACAACATAATTTTACCGTCGGAAATCAAGAGTTTAAATATGCACCCCACACATTTGGCATTAATCTCCCTGTGAGTTCTGCACATAGGTAAGCCTTCAGTAAAGGGGGAAACTATGATTATATGCATTTTTCTGCATTGCTGGGGCAGCAGAGGAACAGAGTCAGGGGCATCGGTTGAAGGCTCTGAATTTTCAGGGCCACTCATGTTGAAAACCAAAATTATAATACTTTCATAATAAAAAGAGCTTGCTTCGGATTCGTCTCTTATTTTCCCACTCCCCTACTGTACAGTTTAGCAGACACAAGCCAGAAGAGCTAGTGACTGGAAGCGTAGTTGCACACTTGCTCATTAGAAGAATTACCCCTACCACATCTTTCACATATCACCATCCTGCCAACTCCCACGGGAAGCTGCCCAACAAGACCATCACTCTCACTTACTGCCTGCAGCTTCTCCCAAGATTTCAACACCTTTCTGTACATTTATCCTGGACCTGAAGTGCCCAGTATGGGAATACGCTTCCAATCTTACCTTCCCTTCTCCTTCCCCACCTAGAAAAGCCTGGTCAGCCACACTTTCTTCACAACAGGATGAAGCAAATATGTGAGTTTGACTACTTGCAAGAACACTCAAATAGACTAGAAGAGGTACTGCTGAGAACAAAACATATGTGGTTTTAGGTTTTAAATGTGAGGGGTTGAGAAAATGAGACTGGATCGGTGGAAGAAACTCGTAGTTAAAGGTCACTGACAACTGGGGTGAAAAAAAAAAAGACTAAGTAAGATATTCTCAAAGTCACTGGTATATAAAGACAGTTTCCAGTTGATAGTTTTCAGAGCTCAACATGAAGCAACAATTGGTTTATAGACATTGTAACTTACGTTTTAGCAGAGACCATCAGTTCATATTAGTCTGGAAGCTTAAATTAGCTCAGTATTTCCAAATAGAAATAGAAATAAGAAACTGTTATTGTTAAATTGCTCCATATGAATTGTAATAGAGGGGTTTTTTTCACTCTTTCACCATAAGGTACACATGCTAATTATCACAGAAACGTCTGGAAACCTTAATCAGGTTCATGCCCCATCAAACTAGGCACATGAGATACGCAGCAGTTTGCTTAGGCTGCACACATGCTTTAGCAAATTTTAACAGACGAATGAAACAAATGTGTCTGTGTGAGAACAACAGGCCATGAAAACAATCTACAGAAATCAATTTTTTTCTGCTACCTCTTATCTTTATTAATGTTGTAGTTTGTATGGATGGCTTTCCCAACCACACCAACAAGGTCTCCAATTCCAGTATCTCCTTAAATCCCCCTCTTCTTCAGCATCCAGTTCATTTGTACATCTGACCCCAAGACAATCACCTTTTTTTTTTAAGCAGGCAACACAATTATTTCTGAGATCGGAAATATACTAACATAATAGATATATATAAAGAGAGAGAAAAGGTGCATTACGATATTTTGCAAAGGGGCCAAGGGAGTTTTCTGGCAATTACTCAGCATAAGGAGTAAGGTATATGGTGAATAAATTAGATAAAATTAGTAATTGTCAACCCAGTACTGCCTGATGACAAAAATTGCGGCTTTCTCTCTCTCCTATCCATGCCTCCCACATATCGTGTGCCTCATTAGGATGCTGTGGACAGAAGACGCAAGAAAAAGGCCATCCTCCAGCCATCAGAAAAAGCCATCAGAAACATCATGGAAAAACTGCCAGATTTAGCCAAAAAGATTTTGTTTGGTTGCAGGGCTTAATTACGTACCATCCTACATTATCACAGCATTTGAGGAATGGGAAAATCAATGCTGTAACCAGGTGCCCTGCCAGGGTCAAAAATGCCTCTTTACCTCCAAACGCACATTCTTTGCGTGTTGGAAAAACTAGCAAGACCCATAAATTATCGAGAACAGACAACTGACTCAGGGAAGGGATTGATCAGTCAAGGTCTGGCTATGTTAAATTTGGCTGTATTAAATTAGATGTCACAGAAGCATGGACTTTGAGAAAACACTAAAAACAGCTTTGCCAAATGTTTGGAGAAGTAAGACATTGGTTTTTAGGCTACATGGTCCTCTAATACCGTATCTGCTACACTGATCTATGTCTGCAATATCCAAAGGTAGCAGCACGATGCTGACTGGCCCAGCCATCTTTGTGGGAAAACTGTGTTGGATGAAACTGCTTTTCCCAATTCTCCACATCCCTCCAGCACAGAGGTTTTCATGCTGGAGGGAACAAAGGAGCATGAGGAACAAATGAGAAAGGACCCAGAATGGCAGAACAGGCAATTCAAAACAAGCCCAGAGGCCTGCACGTGATGACACCACATAGGTCATTTCCACATACATAATAAAAAACGCTTATGAAGCATTTAGGAGAATAGTAAATATGAACAAAAATGTTTTCTATCAGATCACAATGAACAAAAGTCTCCAGCAGATTTACCGAATGGTGCAAAACATTCCAGCACAATTTTGCTGGTTTGCATTAAAAGGAAGAATGTCAGCACATCAAAGCTTGACTTTGCCTGAGTAAGAAATGGTTCTTCCGGCCCTCAAAAGACTAGCTGAGTTCGAAATTGGAATGAACTGAGACTTGACCCACATTTGTAAAGGTAATAAGGAGCCAAATCACAGGACATGCTCTGTAAGGAAGTGTCGATACTGGTGATAGAAGTTTTCCCACCTGTATTTTGATGGTACAGCTGTAGGCACTGAACACGCATAATTCATGAGCTGTGCTTCCACAGTCTCACAGGGCTTTCAAGAGCCTGTCACATTCTTTTCAAGTGGATCATTAAGGGTGGTGTACCTAAATGGAAGGGTGGAGGAAATTTATCTGAACAGGAGATTAGAAGTGATTCAATTTTGGGAGATAACCTGACTTTTTGTCTTGGTAAGACTATAGTTCAACCATGTGAGTTGACACTGGCATCTGAGGCTACTCAGCAGTTTCACATACAGATACTGTTGTGCAGATGAAAAAGAATAGCATTATAAAGCTGCTCTTTGTGAACCATAAAGGTATAATTCTGACATGATGATGGCTGATGTAATCAACGTTTTCATGAGGAGGCTAGGCTTAACAAGGCAAACTAAAGCTTTTTACAATGAACTTTTTGAATTCCCCTCGACTTGAAGAGTTCATCACTGACAATCGGAGGGGACTGTGACAAAGATAAGAGGAATGGAAATTCATGCTGAGATCACTTTACAATGGCTCAGGAATCTTCTCCAGTCTCTGTAAAACACACTGCAAGTAGACACAAAAGATCTGGGAAGAAGAGGAATAGCAATGATGATCTTCAGTGCAATCTACCTTCCTCAGGAGAAAAAAACTTGAGTGGGAAGCCAGTCCTGAAACTTTCCATTCCAAAGCTTTGACTATTAAAATGACTAAATTATCTGTGAGAAAGCAATAAGCTCCTTCCACACCTTCTACAGAAATGCAAAGCAAAGGATGGACAAAATTTCCTGCTGCTTCTTTAGGCGCCTCTGCCATTGCCTGGACGAGCAGAGCTGTCAGAATTGTTTGGGCAACACTGACTGACCAGGAAAGGAAAGTGTTGTATTGACGCAAACGCCAGAGACTATGGTGCTTGTCATACTGGAACTCTAAAAACAGCACTTCTTGTGCCTTCTTCATTCTCTGCTTTGCAGTTGCTTTTGTTATTTATTTTTAAATACCCTTCTGACTAACTATCTTCCAGAAGAAGAAGGAAAAAAAAGAAAAAGCAAGAACTGGGAGAAACCAGAGAAGGATAGCTGAGCCATCAATTCCTCTGGGTCAAACCCTTAGGTCCAATTCATCCTGTGCTACTGCCAGCCACTTACATCATTCATAGCAAAAAGTTTAGCGGTCTAAACTGGTGTGTTCAAGACTTGCAGAAATCCTGCTTATTCCTAACTCATTCTAAAAGCTAAACAGAAAGTATTTTTTGCATCCGTGTAGCTGTAAAGCATTATTTAAAAAGAATAGCTTTTAAACAAGGAATAAGTAAATCTTACGATTTGCTACGCTAAAAGTTTTTACACAAAATCTTCTTGAATCCTGGAAAAATTGTTCATTAAAAAGGTGCATGCTGTTCTAATATATATCCTATGTCAGCACAAACAGCCTTCATGTAAACACACGGCCGTGAGTACCATGAGTAACAACTCTGTTTCCATCAGAAGCCCTTTATCCTGCGTAAGAGGTCTGCACGCTAATAGATGTCCTAGGCTAATGTTAACTAGCTACAGCTGGCTCGCAGCTATAAAAAGCATTAATGAAAACATAAATACTAACTTCTCCACTTCCCTCAGCCCGTACGTCAAGGCTGCGCAAAGGCATCACTTTCCAAGTGGTCTGTGTGAATGAACTGGCTGCTCTGAACCAGCTCGCTCTGGTTCTCCGAAGTTTGTTTACTGAACAGCGTGTGCAGAGACACACTGAGCATGGGGGACGCAGGGGGAGAGACAAACCACGTGGCCACCCGCCTCGCCCAGCAAATCCTCCCGCAACCCGGAGCCCTGGGCTTTCAGTGACGGCTCGTCACCAAAGGAAGGAAATATCTATTAACCAAGGGACTGACCTATGGGCATAAAAATGTCAGTCCGCACTGAAGCTAAACACAGCCCAATTCTTGCAATATATTACTGTGTTTTGCTGGAATATTACTTTGCTTTGCTGTACTGCTGTTCTGAATTCGGTTATAATAAATAATGCATGCGGTGACATACACGGAGCAGAGAAACTACGCTTCATCCTTCGGCGTTCTGCGCGCTCTCAAAACTTACTGCAGGATTTATATTTTCACGGTGCAAAATATAAAACAAAACTGCAGAAA
Source organism: Rissa tridactyla (assembly GCF_028500815.1). Classification (NCBI taxonomy): domain Eukaryota; kingdom Metazoa; phylum Chordata; class Aves; order Charadriiformes; family Laridae; genus Rissa; species Rissa tridactyla. Next base: position 46,395,001 of record NC_071467.1, read on the forward strand.
AAAGAAAGGAACTCAGATTTATCCAGTATGCATACATAAAAGGAAAAAAAAAATCTATTTAATGGAAAAGAGGATGCATGCAACTCCAAGGTTACAAATTCAGAAACACGAGGATACTGAAGTGCTACAACACTCAGCAATTTTTATTCAGCCATGCTGCACACACACACGTATTCTTCATTATTCTTTGACTACTGGATTGTTTATCTGCTATTTTAAAATAGTTTTAGTTTTGTCCTGAAAAACGTTACTTTGTCACCGTCTGTTTCTATGCATTTCTTCAGCAACTGACCTCAGAGGGAGAGAAACCCTTCAGGTCTTTGCTGGGAGGGCAGGCATGCTGGCTTGCTGTCCGTGCTGCCAGGCTAATCACAATTCCTGCCAGTCCTGTGTTTGCTGGTTCCTAACAATTGTCACAAGCTGGCGTTGTCTGAACATTAGCCCACCTTACAGGAAAAAGGGGAGCCTTCTTTTAGAAGCACATAAAGCATGTAACGGTACTGCCTGTTTTCAGATTTCTTTTCCATTTCAAAATACTGGATGTGCATTTTAAAACCTCAGCTTCTGAAGTCCCACCAGTAAGTAAGAATCATACCCAGCTTTTTTTTCTTTTTCATTTTTATAGAGGAAATCCTTTACATGAGGCTGATGAAATGTTGGGTTCTTCACCCAGAAAGCTCAGAAACGCTCAGCATTATTTTTTTATTTTCCTCTGATTTGCACAACCTAAACAGCAACCGCAGCCATGTCAGTCACCCCCAAATCCAGCTTCTACGTATTTAACAAGGATCAAACAAAGGTTAGAACACAATCTATTTGGCTATGCAGGAATTTCCTAAATCTAACATACAGATGTTATCCAAGATTGGCGCAACCCTTCGCAAGCATTTAAAAATAAATTAGCCGATTGCAGTTTGTTGATTTGCTGAAGTTACAACCTCCAAATTACAGGTGGCACCTCTTTTTGCTTTGAGTTCTTGCCCTTCTACTTTGTGCGTATAACCTGATTTCTAACTCATTTCTTACAAATCCGTGACCTTAGCAGAGTCCCTCCCCACTTACACTACTGAAGTGCCAACAATCTGAGCGCCACCAATTTTCCTGACTGTCGAGGCATCCTCTTCAAATGCCTGTTTTCTCAGGAAGTTATTGCTACAGTTCTCCCCCAAACCCTGGCAGTCCAAATACGGATGATGACTCAGATACACAGAAGCACCAAGGTGTAGATGAGCTCCTATCACAGATATTTTTAATCATGACTAAACAGCCCAGGCTGCAGGAGGAAAGTTTTTTTTTCCATTTTCAGCTCCTTTGCAAAGGAAATATGCACTTACAATTAAATAAAGAAATTAAAAACACTTTTGCAAAGATTAGGCACTGAATGTTTTTGCTAACAAGCTCTTCCACTTCCTATTTACATTATGCTACTACAGTTAATTTATAGCTCTATATTGAAGATGTGACATAACTTGTTGTTCCAATCAAATTAATTTCCTTGAACATTTTTCCTCATGTCAAAACAGAATTTACAAATTTTGGCACTTGTTCAGAGGCAGGGGAAAATGCATAATCCCATCATTACAGGACAAAGACAAGAACATCTGTATCTGTCATGACTAGATCATGTTTGAGTTCAATAGTGGGGAAAGTTACAGGAACTACATAGGCTCAAGGGAAATTAATGGGCAGACAGAAAGGTAACTCACGCAAAATGGCATTTAAATACCTTATGACCACTCCCATATTCCTCATATGAGGACCTCAGCTTGACACATTACCTCCTTCTCCCATGACCCACCATGCATTCCCTCATGTGGGACTCGACTTCTATGATCCCAAACACACTTCCCACCTCTGTGAAGCTGGGACTCCAGTGCAATCTCTTATCCCACCTCACTAATGGTGCATTCTTTCCAGTTCCCCTGTTCACTCACTCAGCAACAGAAGTGAACGTCTCCTTGCTGGTGGAGCGCCTGCAGCACATGCTGAATCGGGACCATGACTGCACAGCTGTGGAAGGGACCATAACCCACCTGCCAGGCAGGTACTCGTAAGTACGTGGCTGCCCTTAGTCTAGAAATTTGGGAAACTACGGAGAAATAGGGAATAACTTTATACTTTTGTAATAATTTCCTTAAAGCCATCTTCCTAGGTAAGGATGATGCTGCTGTACAGGAGAAGACAAGATAATATCATGCAGTGACAGCACAAGTTCCAAGTGTCACATTGCAGCACAAATGCATGGGAAGTGGCAATACTATAAAAACTTCACTGCGTCTTGCACTGAAACTTCACTCCTACCTGCTGTCTACATTTGTGTGTACGTGAAAGACAGCAGACAACACCTTCCTGGGCAGAGGACCCAGCACAAAGCCAGGGAGAGCCTGCCTGCTGCTTTCACTTCCAGCTTTGCCTCTTTCCTTCCTCTGCTGCAGACACAAGGAAGGCTACTGGGAGCAATCAATACCCTCACCCCACTCTCAGGTGGCTGCGTGAAGTCAGCTTTCAGACGTAGCCTTTGCACCTTTAGTTGCACAGGTCAGTAAGTGCCTCTGAACTGGAGTAAGCAGCTGCAGGAAGGTATTCAGTGTTGGCTGGTGGTTAACGGCCTGATGGCTCAGATTAGCACCTCCAGAAGGGCAGGATCTGGAGCTGCTTCTGTGGATCCTTCTCAACGACTGGCATACCACCAAAAGTAAGAGTGGCAAGAGTTGGGAAATCACTGATACGGAGAAATAATTTTTAAAATATGTATATAAAATCCTGTTAGCATGTGATATTGAATAAACCACAGCCACAACACAAACACAACCAAAAATTATACTCTGCAAGCTTCATGACATCATTCTTGGTCCATTTAAATGTGAAACCTCTCTGAAACATATTTTGCATTCATTCCTAGCCTTAAGCACTTGCAAAGCAGGCTGTCCAGGGAAGCTCACGCTGCAGCCAAAGACAGGCCTCAAATCAAGTATCTAAATTCAGTGAGTTACAAAACTATTTTGAACATATATCAGGCAGTATGTATCAGATGAATCATTTCCTTTTTTCCTACTGGAGGACTAAAGTTACAAAAATAACTAAATCTCTCTTAACTACCATTCCACTCCAGTCCTTACATGGTGAAGTGTCATACACGGTAAGTTCATCCCAGGCCTTTGCTCATCACTTTTCTCGTTTGAAGAGTATGTTCTTCTCCAAACCCCGTGAAACCCCCCTTAGCCAAAGAGGCGGTTGAGGCATTAACTGAAAGGAGTTTGAGGATTTCAGCCCAGCCTGTAGCGGATCCCTACCCAGTGTGGTGTTGCTGACTGCCTTTGGCTGCGAGAAATGGAACAAAACCAGCAGGCACTGCAGCCAGTCAGGACTGGCACATGAGCATAAGATAACTTTGTTAAGTGCATTTATAAGTCACATACTTATTTTAAACCACAATGCTTACTGAAAGAACTAATTAAGTTTGTCTTCTCTGAGGAACTTCTATTCATATTATTTGCTGTATCTTAATCTTTTGTGTTCTATAAAAGAAAGTGTATAAAAGCTTAAGATACAGACGTACAGGCCTGTCTCACAGGAATATTGTCCCTTTCAAAGTCTGTCTTGTCTTAATTATTAGGGTGTGCCCATAATTTTAAAACCACATAGGACAGCGTATTCCTGACTCTATACTCTTTGGGACAAAAGACCTCCTTATTTCCAAAAGAGTAAGAGTATGTTCCTAACACCTTTCCAAGGAGTATTGATTTGTTATATCCAAACAGAAGCTTTTACAAAGCTGATGAAAAAAGTTATTTCTAAGAATCTTCCTTTTCAGAAACCTGTTATTGTATTAAATCTAGGCTGATGTTTCTTTGCGCATCCGCTGATCTATGCAGATACTTAAGGCTGTGCACACAAAGAGTGTCTACCTGCCCAAGTTGCACAGAAATTATGTGCAATACTCGGGTGGTTAATTTTCTCTCCCAACTGTTAGCTCAGCATGTGTCCATCTAGGCATTTTTAACTGCTCATGGTCCTTGCCTTATGTACCGTGGTAGCAGGAAAACAAATCCCAGACACACAATCTGGCTTTTATAAAAGGTTCGGAGAGCTCCAGCACAACTTTAACACTTCCTCCAGGTCAGAACTGAAGTCATGTAGTCAGTGAAAGGGTATAAAACACACATGGAGGATTTATCCTTTCAGTTCTGTCAACCACATAACTTTCAGAGATACAAAAATTCAAGTGGAAGAAAGGTCAAAACCAAGGGAAAGATTCCATACCTTTTACGTAGGCCATCTTAGAATAATTCTTGACAAATAGCAGGTGCTGGAAAATTACTATTCCTGGTTTAAACCAGTCAATGTACAACAGCACATACCTTGACTGTGGCTCTAGGGCTGGAAAATTACCTTTTCAAATTGCTCGCTTTCTACTCCCTAGACTGGTCTCCACTATAGGATAACATACGGGGGGCCACATCACTCTTCCCATTCCCCCCATTTACATACTACTTCAAAAAAGATCAGTTGGGTGGATACAGCCACAAACCAGAGAGCAGCAGGAAATGAGGTGTTCAGGTGCAATAAAGCTCCCCCAGCTTTCTAAAGCCCTGTATGCAACCATCAGATGTGGGAGGTGTGAAAAGGTACGGTTACAAGGTAAGTGGTGGTCAATACACAACTCCACGTAATGATGCTTCCATACCATTTATCTCTGCGTTATTTGGGTATCTATCTCTGCAATTTCTCTATCATGGGGAATACATCCATAAGTAAGAGCTACTCCTCCTTCTTGACCAACAAAAGGTTTGGGCGTGGGGGGGTGGATGTGTGGCTATCTTCTGTGATCATATGGGCACTTTACTGATCAGTCTAAGCACCTGAGTGTGGAGGAAATATAAGGTAGCAATCAGTGTCTCCTTTTTGCTAGACTCATACAGGAGCCTGCACACACAGTGTTGGCCATCTGACAGTTGGCTTCTATTCTTGCCCATTTACTTTCCAAGGAGACCGAATACCTGTCACACTTGTGGACTATGACAGCTACTGTCTTCTTGAGACTCTTTTCTGTATCAGCACTTTTACCACTGCCCTGACATATTTTAGAACAACGGCAAATTATTTAATTGCTTATTCCCAGCGCAGGATCGAAAAACAGTAGTGTATGTTGAGGGGTCCTTTTTTTCCTTTGTACAGAGTATATCAAGATAACAGTGCTTTCACCTTGCCCTTGGACAGAATAAGATTATGTAAATATTTAGCACTGAAAAATAAACGTTAATGTCAAATTAACAAATTGTTGTACTACATTGGCACTGGAAGAAGCCCAAGTTCCATCTATCCATCTGCAACATCAGGAGCAGGGAAAACGGACTTTTAGGGCAATCTGGGCAAAAGCACAGGGAAACTACAGTGTTAAATATATAATACAATTTAATGTCACAGCTGCAAAATGTGATATCAAAGCTGTTTTTCCAACAGTCTTTTGTCCTTATTCTGTTTTAGTGGCTGCAGTTTGAGAATTACAAATAGAGCAGGGTGGAGGCAAAAGGGAATAATCCAAGTGCCAGGGAGTCTTAGCTGTGAATAAAAAAAAAGGAAACAAAAAAAGGGAGACTTCAAAGCAGAAACAGGTTACTAGACCTTGAACCACAGCTGTTAGAAGAACTATTACAAGTCTGTCAAGTAGCAATTAGACTACTTTGTAAGAATATTAAAAGCATGAATCTTCACTTCTGAGAAGGATCTGAAAAGGGGAAATCAGAGAAAACTCCTAGCTTATGGAGTACTCTCTACTGCACTTCAGTTACCTATTTCCTGTTTATTTCCCACTTGAAAAATCACATCCCAGAAACATAATGTAATTTTTAAAAACTTGCATTTATGACCATTCCATTTAAAATGTTTTGTTGAAAAAACACAAAAAACAAATGGAATGCTGTAAACAGATTTAAGTCAGCCACAAAAAACATTCTGACAGATGTTAGCATCTGTGAACATGGATCTTTCATGACAGTCCTTTCCAATCTGGGCTCTTTTCAAATAAGAAGACCTCCAGGGTTTCTTTTTGTTGTTGTTTATTCAATATGCTTTATAAAATTTAAGCTAGGTTTTCCATACTGAAAAGGTGACTTTTCAATAGATTAGTCCACCTACTTGGAATTCTAGTTGTAGCACTTGACACTAAACTTTTAGTTGTGCATGCTACCAGACAGGCTAATCCATTGACTAGATTTGTCTTAACATAAACAGCAAAGATCATTAGATGAAGAAAAAGAGGAAATTCAACTTTGAAATTAATTAGTTTTACAGGATTACCACTTGCCAGTAAAACCATTTTACACAGAATTACGTAGGAACAGACTACTCAGAAATTTGCTAGAGTATAATGAATCCCAGCAACTGACTATCATGTTTCTGGGGGCCTGCTCAGAAAGAGAAATGTGACTTTCCCCACACTTCTATTTTTTCCAGCCACTCAAACAAATCCTTGGCTCTTCTAAATATTTCGCTCCCCAAGGGTCCTGCTTGCATGGTAGCAGGCCTTTCCACTTCTCTAAGGTCTGGCAAATTGAAAACAAAATCAAGAACAAACCCAAAAGAACTATTGATGACTAGTGCATAGAGGCGGATCACATTATTTTCTAAACTAAATGTACTGTCTTTCTTTTGTTCTTGGAATAGAAAGTTACAGCAGGCTAGAGTGCTAATGTTCAGGTAGGAAGTAGGTCAAAACGTATGCCAAGAGAAGCGAATGGAAAATTTCTTTAGTCACCCACAAAGATTTTAAAATGTGGATTCACAGCTATAGCTAGCATTGTTTTATATTAGCAGTGGTTAGCTTTTCCTTCTTAACAGACAACACCCTTTTCTCTCCAGCCTCCTCATCCAAATCTTCTGAGTGCTCTGACCAGTTTAACTGCCTAATAGTCCTAAAAATGCATCTATTTTTGTTTCACCAACTACCATACCACCAGCCCTGTCCTTTAAGGCATAAAACTGACTAGCTCTATTTTTTACTGAACTCACGTGGCCCGCTCAAAACAAACAGATACTGGCAAGAGCAAAATCCAAATTATACACTGCTTTATCCCAGGAACACAAAGTACAAGGCCGACGCAGTGAGTCAGACACCTCAGCGCCAGCGAGCTCCTCAGGTTGACAGGAGTCTCTTTGGGATCCTCATATGTGTAAGCCAGCCCTTTTTCAAAAAGAGTCAAAATAATCGGGTTTAGACAAACATGTGTTGTGTCATTAGCAAAAGTATCTCTCTCATCAGAGAGGAAAAGGCAGCAAAAAGTATGAGAGGAATGCTGGAAATGGGCAGACAGTCACAGCGAGTCACATTTTCTTCTTTCTTTTTTTTTTCCCCATGAAACTCCTTCAGCATGAGAAGTCCATTTGCGAGAGCAGTTAAGTACACGGGGGAAAGGCAAATGATTCGACGTAATGCAGGGAACATGGGACCAATTTATGTACGACAGAAGCCAGAGAACTTCTCAGTCTCTGCAATGATTTCTCAGCGTCCTTGGAAAATGCTTTCTGTATTTCAGATAAACAGATGTAAACCTATCAGATGCATCCCTTTGTCTATCAGTAAAAGGCTAGATGCCTACAGGCACTACCGTAATTTCTATGCTTTACCCGTTAAACAATTAAATGAATCCATTTCCTTACTAAGAAAATAGAGATTTCTCTCACAATTTGCCAGTCTCTTTCTGGAAACTGGATGCCTTGAACAAAATGCATCACTTCCTCTGCTCCACGTTTAATTTCATGCCTCTTTTCATCTTACAGTGTATTTTATGCTTCCCTGTGGCAACAACATCTAGGTTATTGTGGAGTGCTACAAAGAAAACATAATAAAACAGCCTGTCTAAAAGACAAATCAATTAACTATTCACCTTGATATCTAATTAGAAACTTTTGTTTACAAAACAATCAATTATCTAACTCATCTTGCCTTATAAAATACAAACGTTGCTTTCATGGCAGTTTTACTTTACAAAACTAAGTTCACGGAGAAGAAAAGAGGTTTTTCTTAATTACAAAAGAATGAGCCATCATTTGGTTCAAAGGACTGCCAGAGGGCATTGGACCCTTTTGCTCACTATCAGGCGACAGACATTTTTGATAGAGGAGAAAAGTCTCTTGTGGATGCTTATCAGCCATGGAAATAGCAGCTGATAAAGCCGTATAAGGTGTTTTCCATTCCTCAGTCTTTAAAAGACGTGTTCGTTCTCTTCTTTGCAAAAGAGAGAGTGGGTTGATTTTTCTCTTCAGGATCCAAAAGACTGTCTGATAGCTGCAAATGGCAACAACCAAGTTCTTTTTTGAGCTGAGACACCTTAAAATTTCAGGAACTTCCAAGATGCCAGTTTAACAACTGCATGTGAGAATACCCAGCTACAGCATGTACTCAGAAGCAATGGACCCTCATTTTTTATTTAATTCTACTTCTATTTCAAGTTTGACATAAAAAGTGCAATCTGAGATTCCTGTTTTCTTTCACCCCATTGTTGTGAAGGGTGTGGGCTCAGGCAAGTTACCTACCTCAAATTTTAAAATTTTTAAAAAGGGTAGAAAGGAGGACGCTGGGAACTACCAACCTGACAGCGTTAGCTCTGTGCCTGAGAAGATAATGCAACAGAACCTCCTAGAAGCTATGCTAAGGCACACGGAGGACAGGGAGGTGATTCGAGACAGCCAGCATGGCTTCACCAAGGGCAAGTCCTGCCTGACCAACCTAGTGGTCTTCTATGACAGAATGACCACATCAGTGGACAAGGGAAGAGTTATGGATATTGTCTATCTGGATTTCTGTAAGGCCTTTGACATGATCCCCGACAACATCCTTCTCTCTAAATTGGAGATATGAATTTAATGGGTGGACTGTTTGGTGGATGACGAATTAGTTGGATGGTTGCATCCAGAGGGTAGTGGTCAATGGCTCGATGTCCATATGGAGACTGGTGACAAGTGGTGTTCCTCAGGGGTCCATATTGGGACCAGTACTGTTTAATATCTTCATCAATGACATAGACAGTGGGATCGAGTGCACCCTCGGCAAGTTTGACGAAGACACCAAGCTGAGTGGTGCAGTTGACACGCCTGAGGCATGGGATGTCATCCAGAGGGACCTGGACAAGCTTGAGAACTGGGCCCATGTGAACCTCATGAGGTTCAAGGCCAAGTGCAGGGTCCTGCACCTGAGTTGGGGCAACCCCCGGTATCAATACAGGCTGGGGGATGAAGCGATTGAGAGCAGCCCTGCCAAAAAGGACTTGGGGGTGCTGGTGGATGAAAAGCTGGACATGAGCCAGCTATTGCTGGCCCAGAAGATCAACTGTATCCTGGGCTGCATCAAAAGAAGCGTGGCCAGCAGGTCGAGGGAGGTGATTCTCCCCCTCTACTCTGCTCTGGTGGGACCCCACCTGGAGTACTGCATCCAGCTCTGGAGTCCTCAGCACAGGAAACACATGGACCGGATCCAGAAGACGGCTACGACGATGATCAGAGGGCTGGAGCACCTCTCCTATGAAGATGGGCTGAGACACTTGGGGTTGTTTAGCATGGAGAAGAGAAGGCTCCGGGCAGACCTTATAGCGGCCTTTCAGCACTTAAAGGGGGCCTACACGAAAGGTGGGGACACACTTTTTAGCTGGGCCTGTTGTGACAGGACAAGGGGTGATGTCTTTAAACTAAAAGAGGGAAGATTCAGCCTAGATATAAGGAGGAAATTTTTTACAATGAGGGTGGTGAGACACTGGACCAAGTTGCACAGAGATGGTCCATGGTACATGCACCATCCCTGGAAATGTTCAAGATCAGGTTGGACGAGGCTCTGAGCAACCTGATCTAGTTAAACATGTTCCTGCTCATTGCAGGGGGGCTGGACTAGATGAGCTTTAAAGGTCCCTTCCAACCCAAACTACTCTATGATTCTATGAAATTGTGTCATTGCAAGTATACTTTTGGTTAAAAGTTGAAAGGAAATACTGAGAGGTTATTGTCATTTGAACTCTGCTCGAATTGACAGTGTTAAAAATCACCCTGAATAATAGACTGTCAGCTACCCTGACTTTTGATCAAATCTAGCCCTCTGGAAGAAAATCTACATGGAGGAATGCTATCCTCAAAATCACATATTGATGTGGGGCTGATAAAGTACTTTTCTTCTCACTTTTTAAAAAATACATGTTGTAGCAAGAATGAATTAAATATAAAGCAATGAGTTCACTTTACCTTTTAAAAAATAATGCAAATTAAGGTCAATATAACTATTATATGTAAAGGAGCTTTTAAAAAATATTGGGGACAAGGCTGTTGATAATTACTTTTCTGTGGGTGATGAGCCCGCTTGCATTTTAGGGAAGAACAACCTTCCTAAATTCCTCCTGGAGGAATTTTATTGATCAATGAGTGCTGTAAATTATCCAGTGTCTTACAACGTAGGAAGAACTGGGAGAATTCCAGTATTCCCAAAGCTCAGGAAGAAGGACCTGTGAACATGCTACTACCCACCAGCAGGGTGGTTTAAAGGAACTCAAATTATACAAACCTTTGAAGAATCACTTCAAAGCCTATTGCAAATTACATCTGTAGAGTTCTTAATGGGACCTTTTAAACTAATTGCATGTCTCCATTCAGGTCCTAAACTCTGCAGGAAGGTAGATCTCCTGATGTCCCAAAAGGCTGAACTTGGAAGCTTTATATAAGCTCTGCTGCTGTAACTCACTTTAATAAACTTCCTGAGTGAAAACAAAATTGAACGCATCTTACCATTCAAAATTTTAAGCCAGCATGAACTAAAAGTTAGTGCAAAACCAAAGGAAGGAAATTCAATAATAGATACAGTGATCTCTGATCCAGAGTTGCTGAAAAAGACTTTGAAATCAGTCTTTGGTCTTAAACCTTGAGGATCATAAAAGGAGAAGGAAAGGATTCAACAGTTCAGTACTGGTCAGAAGGGAAAACTGTGTCTGGCACATCTTTTGTACTTAAGAAAACAAGGTCCCACTCTTGATTCCCTACATTGAAAACAGACCAGTGTTAGGATGCAAAGACTAAAACAGAAGAGGCTGAAACCACTGGTCTAAAGCTGTGTGCTCCAAGGGGTCTGCATATAAGATTTCTGCATTGGTGTTAATGTTTTGACACCAGATCATTTTCTACTGCAGAGGAGCTGAACTGCTGTGACCTCCAGATTTCCAGAAGTCAACAGGAGTTTTTTCCACTGGCTTCACAAGGTAAGTTTGCATGCATACATCTGTTTCTCTAATGGCACCTGCGTGAAATCCACATTTCAGAAAAGCCGTTCATTTCTCCATCTGTCTACGTTATTTCTCTTTTGTTTAAAAAGACCACTCTATGAGCATAACTTACTAGCAGAGCATACTGGAGACTGAAATAGGTAAATGGGAACTAACAGTTATTCTGTGAAACTCAAGGAACAGTATAAGATGTTGATAATCATCACTGGTTTTAAATTAACTTCCCGTTAATTCATTTTCAGTCTTCCTGTCATCTGTTGAGGCAACACATGAACTATAGACAGATCCTTCCCTCCTCTGGGCAGGACTACTATTATGTCATACTACACTTACTAAAATACTACACCACTTCTATCAAGAGCCCTGTGCCTTGCTGAGCGTGCTTATTCCCCGCAAGCTGACAACTAAGAATGACATTTCCGAACTCCTCCTCTTTGGTTTCTCATACATCACGGCCTCAACAGGAAAATTTCCATGCATCTTATTACTCACCTAGCGTTTGGTGGATCTGAATTTATGATGGATGTTGCACAAAGAGGCTTGTTTCCTTGAATGTGGCTTCTGTAACCTTCTCTTGCAGGCAAACAGTATACCCTTTGGATAACAACTCGTACCTGCGCTTCTCCCCATCCCGCTGCTCCCTGGCTTTCCACCATTTCAAGCAGAGAATCATTAACAGCACCCCGCTCTTTTGAATCACAGTTGTTATGGATTTGTGGAGCACAAGCAACCTGGTAAAGGAAAACCCATTAATAGAAACATTTCAGGGGACCTTGAAACTGTCTAGTGCTAGAGAGTAAAACTTCAGCATAAAAAATCACTGCAAGTAGTGCAAAACCAATTTCAAAATACTTACTGCACTTAAACTAACTCACAGACTAGTGGCCAGTATTTATTGTGGATTTTTAATGAACACTCAAGAGGGTTGTGCCCACAGCGCTCTCCTGTATTTCCCTGGTGCTCTGGACTGAGCTAACTCAATCCAAGAGAGATGAGGCTGACATTGGCAGGAAAACAGAATTGATATTAGTACTTCTGATTCTTCCCCTGGAACTGAGTTTCATTTTTAGTTCTTTGATGTTCTGTTCCTTCCTCTTTTAAAAAAAGGGGTAAAATCCATCTTGAATGCTTCCGAACTTTCAGATTAAGTTTAAAATGAACAGGTGACTAGTTTCACAGAACAGTGTTAGTTTTCAGACTTACACATTTCAATGTAAAATATTTCAGTGTAAAAGAACGAGATGATTAATGAAAAGTATAAAACTTTAAAAGTACAAACTTTAAATTAAGGTTTGTAATAATAATTAATATTATTATTACATAATTAATTATATTAATTTTATATATAATTACATAATTAATATATATTATTAAAATAATAAATTATTATTTCATTACTCCCAAAACATATTTTATGAATAAAATGTTCCAAATTTTCAAAATAAATGTTATGAATAAAATAATGCTACATTTTGCCTTAATCTAAATGATTAATTTCAGTAATTTTAATTTTAAAATAAATCCCTCTTAGTAAAAGTTGTATGCAAGTATAGACTAACATGGTCTATATATATAGGCTCCTTCCCAGCACGAGCCAAATTTCTACTTTCAGAATAAAAGCTGTTTTTATAAAAACTGTGTGCCAAGAAAGATTTTCAGAGTATTACTGACTGTGCCGTAAGTACTATCCACCAATAGAGAAAGAAAATTGGGGTACGACACTACCCTTTGTCTACAAAGAGATTGCAATAAAACTTGTCTGCTGAGTTTTAAATGAAGTGGTTTTGTTTGTTAGGAACCATGAAGGGAACAAGTGAAGTGTTCTGGTTTTTGGATTTCCACAGCAGAAGCCTTTAACAAGGTAGAGTTGAAGCAAGAAAGGAGATTAGGATTTGATTTATGTAACTTTTTCATTCCCAGGCCTATAATGGGAATTATATATAAGACAAATAAAAAATGTTGACACTTGGTGTTGTTCATCAAACTTGTAGGGCCAAAATTCTCAAAAATTAAGTATTAAGAATGATTTTGGGTGGCTAAGATAAAGCCTTTATAAGAGCCTTACTTTCAGAAAGTGCTGGCACAGACTAATAGAAAACCAGATCCCTTAAAATACCTCAGCTTGTACACCCACGGCTAGAGATATGCACAGTCAGTAGTCATTTTAATATAAACAAAGTCAAAATAGGAAAGAAAACAAATTGAAGGGACGGGAAAGGGGGGTGGTGTTACCAATTGATGCTTTAAAGAAAGGATAGGATCAATTAGGAAACGAGTTAAGAAATAGGAGTGGGGAAAGGGAATGTTTATTTAAAATATCTTGAGCGAGTTAGCAGAAAACAGATTTTATTTCAAATAAAGCTTAGCTATTCAGCTATAAAGAATAAGAGAACAATCAATGAAAAACCAAGCTACAACTACTATTTAGCACAGTAGTGAGACTTCAGCAAAATAACCTCACAGCAGTTCAGCGTTTGGATGGGCCAAAAGCCTCCGCTAAGAAAATATTATTAAAATAAACACTGCATATTATTCCGCCTTGGCTAAATGAAAGTGGAAACTGAGCAGGTCAGTAATTTAGAATTTTTGGGTTTGTTATGATTTCCAAACATCTGTTCAACAACTTCTTACCAGGTGCTAAACTGTGAACCAAATGAACCTTACCTGATTATCTGAAGATTCCTGGCACAACTCATCATTAAGGTCATCTAGTCTGAACGTCTGTGCCAAAGATATAATGTTCTTCCTAATAAGCATCTTCGTAAGACCGTATGTCTTCTCTGTTGTTTCTGAATGTTCACTGAGTAGCACCTTCTGACTAAAATATGTATTCATAATAACAGGAACATCTGCATTTTTGAGAAGCAGTTTTTGCCTGGAAAAAAATAATTTAAGTGTCATCAAATCCATTACAAGCCAAACTACCGATAAGCACTATTTTAAAACATGTGTTATGTTGTATTTCTCTCCCTTTTTTCTATAGTTACCACTAAAACACTCAAAGGTGTATCATCCAAATTGCAAATAAATCACACCATAGCTACATTCACCTTGGATCAGCCTGTTAGCTCAGGCAGAGCTCTGGGCAAGTGGAACTCCACTGTATCCAGGGACAACTTACACGACAATTTACACCTGGAAGCCAGCTGAGCTGATGGCTCCTGTGAACCCCACCTGGAACCCCATCTGGCTTCACACAAACACTACTTGGTGTCTCCGCGTTGTCAGCGCAGAACCAAGAGCATAAGGAATCCCTGCATACAGATACCGAGGTAAAAGCCATGAATGAAACATTATTAATCCTGCTCTGTGTTAATTCAGACGCTGGCTCTGCTGGATGCAGCCTGGCTTTTGCAGATAGGGACGTCCCTTGCCCATGAGTGCTTTGCACTGACCCAAATTCAGTCCTACTGCAGCCAGCCACAAGCTGTTCCTTCCACTTTCTCCTCTCTTTTTCTAAAAGTGAAGTCTTATGCTTTTCCTACGCTATGCCACGTATTATTTTGCCTGTATGTTTGCTGATGTCATAAATGTGCTCTCCAAGACCCAGTTTTGGTTTCCAGAGACAATATAAGTTCCAAAACAGCTTCACATGCAGGGATTTCTTGCCTATTAGATTAAGGTAATGGTTGCAGAATCTCTAAATACACAGTAAATTAATGCCAAAGCATGTATCAATTTTGGGATTATTTCATATGTTAGTATCACAATCATACATTTAGAAATACACTTTTTATACTCACAGGATAAAAATCTAATGAAGTCAGCTAACAAAAACAATCAGTAATCTCATTTTCTTGAGACCATCAAAACAGAAACAAAATTCACTTAATGACTTTATTGCAGGCTGTGTTTTTCTACTATTAGATTTGTATCGCTTAGGAGTAAAACAAGGCCCCCTGCCTTGGCAGCAAATCTAAGCTGACCTAAGTTCAGAAGTAACTTCAGGACTTCAGTCTTCAGACTGCTCAACAGTCATATTATGAAGATGAAGCAAGTTTTCACATCTATGACATTATTTGTCACTATGCAACGGTACAAAGTTAAAAAAACAAACCAAACCGAAACAAACCCCACTCAAAAATACTTATCTCTAATCTCAGTCCATACTAATTTCTGATCTCAGTCCATACAATATCTTGACCATGGTCTGTTTTATAAGAGACTCCTTCATTTTCTACAGAATGGATAGCTAAATGGAAATTAATGCATACGTAGTTTCAGAAGAATAGGAAGAGTTGCAGCAGGTTATTAAATATAATCCCCAGTTTTTTATAATTAGGAAAATAATCTCTGCGTTTTCTCTATTAGGAAAATAATTAGGAAGATGATCTCTGCCTTTTAGAAAAAAAGTACACATTTAAAACCAAGCTTGCAACTTAAAACTATGACTCATACACAGAAATTATAAAAAAGATATATAGCTTCTATCTGTGAACACTCAGGGAAGTTACGATTTGAAACAGAAAATTCGCAAAATGTTGCAGCATAAAATGAAGTACTGAACTTCACCACGATGCCTTACTGCCATCTGTGAGCTCTTCAGATCTAAGTGAGCAGTAGTTCATCCCTAAGGGACTCTGAGTCCCTTGACTCCAGGTGAATTTGCTAACAAAAGTCTCGGTTAGGCAGAGCATGACAGTAGCTCACAAGACTGCCAAACTGACACTGCCTGACAATTTTCTGCATTACAGGATTAAAACTGAGGAATTAGCTTGGTCAGCAAACCAAGACAACTCTGATTTTCTGAGATTTTTAAACTGTCACTACCCCTTTTTTTCTAAAGGACAAAAATATATACTGTCTGCTACCGACCTCAGAAGTTTGGGTTGTCTTTATATGCAGATGTGGAATGAAAATTTTAGCACCTACTTTCTTGAGACGTCTGCGTTCAGACCCAAAGTAAACAGGAAATCTCTCTGAACACGAGACTGTTACGTCACTAATGTCAGAAGAATGTTTGCTTGATCTAAATCATCTCATTCTCTAAAAAAATACTGACGTTAGTAGCAAATCATTCGCAGGAACTCTGAGGTTTATGGTTTTATTTTTATTTTCCTGTGCAGATATGTGATCAGCTTTTTTTTTTTGAGGCAGGTCGGTTTTACTGATACCCAAATTACATGTACCGTGGTTTTGCTATGCCTGGACTACGTTTATAACCACCAACAGCCTTCTCGGCTGAGTTTTCATCATGTCTTGACATGGGTAATGCGTAAATTAATGGCTATGCGGCATTTCCACAAAGAAAAAAAGGGACATATATATACTGTCAGGAGAAGCCCCCGATTTCTTAGCTGCAACTAGTTCACCAAATGCACTCTCCTTCAGGAATCATTTGTTTTAGACCTGCATAGGTATCCACAGACTTAGCAGCAACTCTTCAGTTAGGTCAGAGGAATAAACATAGCAGTCTACTTAAATCTTCCGTCTTTCTCAATGGACACATTCCTCCCAATAGGAAATGAAAAGGACCAGCAATAAATAGAAATAATAACCAATGAAATGAAAGAAACAAGAAGTAAGTTTGTAACAAAGCTCACTATTTTGTGTACAGGTGGATGGCTAAATGGAAATATTCTATATTTATATATGCATATATGTAATATATATAACATATATTCTATCTAATATATAATAAAGATATATTCTATTATATATATTATTCCCAAATTATAGATATATATTCTTCAATATGAAGAATAGAATTATTAATATAATATGAATGAATGGAATGAAAACTCTGTCCTTTTCCAGAAATTCTTCCTAGTATTGCTCAGCTCAAACAAGCTCTGCAGGAATGGGAATTCTGCAGACATGGCAAAAAACTCTGCATTGCCATTGTATATTACTCATACTGTTCTCTTTGCAATAAAGGCAACCATGTTAGAAACGCACATCCACCCCTTAATTCTTTTTGTCTGCTTGAAAGACACAGACTGGTGCAAAGAAAGCCTACCAAGCTGGAACAGCTGGGGGGAAAAAAAATCACTTTCCCAGCAATCCCTGCGTCCCTGAGCTGCATGTGTTGCCCCGGTGCCTGAGACATCATAACCGATCACCTCAACCTTCTGTATCTCTTTCAGCTGCAGACTCTCTACAGCCAGAAGCAGCCCTACTCAGTCAGAGACAGAGTACAGCCTGTAGCATCCTCTTAACAGATAAAGTGTTAAATGGGCATTTTAAGTCTTCTGTGACCTCTCCTAAATGTCTTCTTTTCTATCTGCTTCATTATATTTAAAAGCTTGTTTTCAAAGAATGAGACAGCATCTCATTCAGCAAATCACACAGAGACAACGGAAAGAAAATAAAATTCACTACAGACTTTAAAAATCCCAACCCTCATTCAGCAAATCACACAGAGACAACGGAAAGAAAATAAAATTCACTACAGACTTTAAAAATCCCAACCCTCTCTTGTACTTTTCTGATTTTCTTCTTGCTCAGCAAAGAATATTTAAATGTTGGATTAGTAGTCAACTTCCTTAATAACTGCCTTTAGAGGAAAGGTCATTTGTAATGACCTGAAGTAGAGACTGTGAACTTTTTATACTACAGGGCATTTTTTTTCCTGGTATGCAGACAACCAGCAATTGCCGTAACTGGTCACATGCTAAAGGAACATGAGGCAATAATGTTATTTTTTTTGTTTTCCAGCAGCAGCTTGCTTCTCTCTCCAAGGACGTAGCTTGCTTTTTCTCTTCCTCCCTCCTATGATGAAATGGCTATCTGGCAGAGTAGAAACAGGAGATGTCCTTGCCTACGTCTCCGTTAATCGTGGTCTATCAGCATTCGAGTAGGAAACACTGCAGAAACGTACAGCACGGCACAGTGTAAAGTAGACGAAGTTTCAACTTGAGGCAGGTCTTCATCCTGCTGCCGAATAGTCGGCAGGTTTGTACTGCGGTCTGCCCCGCGCAGCCCATCCTCAGGCTCAGCCAGCGAGAAGTTGTGACTCTATGGCAGCAGCAAGCTCACAAACCACATGCTTCCGCTCAGTTCTGCTGACATCAAACGGCGGTGCTGGTTCATGAACTTGAGATGACTCTGGATCACTTTAAATTAGAGAACATATTTTTTTGTTTGCTCTCCCTGGGTATTTTATTGGGCCTTTTTTTCTTTTCTTTCACAAAGTGTTAAATGCCTAGAGCATTTTTTGGAAAAGGACACCGCATTAACTGAATGCTCTTAACATTTCAGTGACCTACAACATGCACTGTAATTATGAAACAGGCTAATTTCAAGTCTCAGAACAATGATTTCTGCATAAAGAAGGTTTAAAGCCCACCAAGTAGAACAACAGTAGTACATGCAGGACAAGAGCATGCTAGAGCCTTACACTGCTGCCCAGAAGCATGAGGAATCATCCCCCATAGGAACACCATACAGGGCCCATCCCTAACTTCCTAGGAACCACTTATTTTATCCGATATGGAGGAAGTTGCTTATGCTGCCTCTCACTTGGGGTTGAATCCCATTTGCAATGTTTTACCTGTGAAAAACTGTAATATGTCCAAGAAATGTCTGAGCACTGAAATAATGATAATAACTAAAAAAACCCAACAAATTTCCCAGGTCCAGATAGATCTCTGCTCACCTACCACCCAAGGACAATAACTACCTTCCCAATATGTCAGCCAAATCAAAAAGCCATTTGGAACAGATCTACCTTCTGCCCTGCCTAGACATTGCCCAAGCACAGAATTTTCATCCATGAGTGAGTAATCTCACCACTCGCATATGAGCCTCCATCAGCATCATTTACCACCACTTGAACGATGTGTATGAATACTGTGTTTGTGAGATCACACTTTCATAAAGCAAAACTTCTTCCCCTGTCCCAACCTCAAAGACAGAAAACAAAAATCAGCTGGTATCTCTTTCTTTGAAATTATCTTATTCAAAGCAGTACACTGTTGTGGAACAAGTTCTCAACGTTGATTGTACTCTTTTCTCCATGAAGAAATACTATTACCCATCTAGACCAATGTCCAGAGTCATACATGTCACATACACAACTGTAAACTGTGTCAGGTTTCCAAAGAAATGTAGCATCAGCACCTCAGAATAACAGCTTTGCAGAAGATGTACCAATAAAAAGCTACTCAAGCTATGTCTGAAATGTCTACTTTTAGAGCATGATGCATTTTGTTTGTGAACAGCTACATATTTGTTTTGTTATCCTACTGGAAAAATATTTTGTCTGAGGACTCCTTCCATGAGTACAACACACAAAGAAAATAATACATAGCTTTTAAATTTACATATTGTTACAACCCAATCTGTTACCATTTTTCACTCAACCTTAAGTAAAAAGCAAACTCTTAAGGAAATTGGTAACACAACTCAAGTGATAATAATAAGAAAAATCTTCTCTATGGCAGCACACTGTACTTTTCAACAAAATTATTTGTAAACCTAAGAAATCACTCCAGCAAGAAATTACGGTACACAAAGCCAACACTTTTATCACTCTATCATTTTACTAATTTCAAAGTAATCATATAAACTAACCACTGGCTTGCCATAGCACTGCCTTTTGAAATGTGACACCCTGTAGCACAAAAAAAAGTTGCATGGAAATTTTCACATTGAAGAAGAGCACTGCTATAAAAAGCTTGTGGTTAACATCATGCACTATTATATCACACACCCAGTGCTCTCACCTCTGCAGGGAGGTGCGGTGCGTGCTAACTGAAGAGGATGTACAGGTCTTCTGATGTAGGAAAGCGCAGATGGATATCAAAGCAAATCTCATCCACCTCCAGAAAATTACTGTAATACCAAGCTTTACCAAGACTGGAAAGCAGGGAAGTTTCTCAGAGCTCCCCACCAACCACTTGCTTTGGCTATGAAGAAAGCACCTGAAATTTCTAGCATTCTGGACCACAATTTATCATGACAAAGCTTAACCTTTGGCACCACCAAACATAAAATTCCTCCCACAGGCTGCGCTTACACACAAACTGGCACGAAAACAGTCTCTTGAGCTCACTGGGGTAATACTTTTGAGAGAACTTGCTAAAATCTACTCCAACAGTGATGCTGAGATTTTTTTTAATACCTAACACGTCAGGCAGAAAACAATTTTTAAAGGATGTAAAGTTCTATTATTAAAATAAACTGCACACCATAAAGCATTAAACAAGAAAGTTGCTTTAAAAACAAAATAAAAACACTCCCACACGCACAGTATGAGGGTGTTACAAGTAACAAGGGAGATATAAATATCGTGGTACTCTTTTCATAATCAAGACGTTATGAAAGAATTCCCATCTGTGTGTTTACCCCATATATCAACTTGTGTCTGACTGGCCACGAGCTCATTACTCAGATGACTTCTGCTCTCTGCTCCCAGTGCTAAACTGCACGTAGGGTTTGAGGTGGCTGAAGGAGGATGGCTGGAGCCATCAGAAAGTCCAGGGATATGTCAGAGGGATTCTGAAAGGTGAAAAAAGGGAAGCAAGCAAACTGCAAAGTGACATCATATTAAAACTTGTGGTGAATGTTAGAGATAACAAAAATGGCTGTACTGGTATGAGATCAGAGGCCCATCTACCTCATATTCTAGCTTACAGCAGCAAACAGCAGATGTTTGAGGAAGACTACAAAAATAAAAGCAAGCATCTAGTGAAAATTCTCCGGAACACTCTCTAATAACTTCTAAGAACTTTCAGTTTAGGGACTTCCTAAGGCAGAAGTAATAACTTTGTAGTTAACAGTCCTTGGTAGACTTTTCTTCCAGGAACTTATATGCCTGCTTTTTTACCATTTGTACACTTACAACATCCTGCAGCATCCACAGTGCTCTACAGGCTAATTACACTCATGTGAGAACCCACTTCCTTTTATTTGTTTTGATCTGTCACCTAGTGGTTACATTACTGACCCCACTTCTTGCTTTTAAGAGGCAGCGAACAACCATCCTTCTCGGTGCACTTCCTAATACAAACCTTTATCACATCCTCTCCCAGCCACCGCTTTTTCAAGGTGAAAAGCCCTAGTCATCTTAGTCATTTCTCATAGGGAAGCTGCTCCACGCCTCTCCTTGTCACTCTTCCCTGATATTTTTCCACTTCTGCTACATATTTTTGATTTGGGAGACTGAAATTACAACCTGAAATTGCGCCATGAATTTCTACAGTGACATCATGATGTTCCTGACTCCATTTCTAGTAAGACTTACTATTCTATGTATTCTTCTAATTATAGAATCATAGAACGTGTTGGGTTGGAAGGGACCTTTAATGGTCATCTAGTCCAACCCTCCTGCAGTAAGCAGGGACATCTTTAATGAGATCAGATTGCTCAGAGCCTCATCAAGCCTGGCCTTGAATGTCTCCAGGGATGGGGCCTCCACCACCTCTCTGGGCAACCTGTTCCGGTGTCTCACCACCCTCATTGTAAAGAACTTCTTCCTAATGTCTAATCTAAACCTACCCTGCTCTAGTTTAAAACCATTGCCCCTCGTCCTATTGCTACATGCCCTTGCAAACAGCCCCTCCCCAGCTTTCCTGTAGGCCCCCTTCAGGTACTGGAAGGCTGCTCTAAGGTCTCCCTGGAGCCTTCTCTTCTCCAGGCTGAAAAATCCCAACTCTCTCAGCCTGTCCTCATAGCAGAGGTGCTCCAGCCCTCTGATCATCTTTGTGGCCCTCCTCTGGACCTGCTCCAATAGGTATACAGAGGTATATTGGAAAGATGAAAGTCCTTGCTATTTAAAAAAAAAAAAAAAGTACACACAGCTCTGTTTCTACGTTTCTTTAAAATCTTCAACATCTACCAACCCAATGAGCTAAGTTTACCTACCACAATTCTCTGTGTTGCACAGTCATATGAATACAGCTCCTCGAAACTAATTATAAGCCAAGTTGAAAGAAGGGGGAAAATACCAGGCAAATCATTACAGAAATAAAACCTCAGAACAATTTTTTCTGTATTTTCCTAGAGAACCAAAGAAAACAGAATTGCTTGAAGCACTATTATAAACATACTAAAACTTCTACAAGCCTGATACAAACACACCCACCAAAACAGGGGGCCATTGATAACGTTTAGAAACTGGGAAGAGTCCTGGCAGCAATGAGGTTGTGACATACGGTCACGCATGAAGGGACAGTTCTTGGACAACCCACTTCAGCTAAAGAGCTCTGCAGAAGCAACACCCTTACAAGAGAAAGGAGCATTTTGGAGTGTGGGTATCTCACTATTGCACCCAGCCCTCTCCTGCCAAAAAGAGCAGAAACAAAGCCTTTGAAGTTGTGGGAAAACACCTGTGAAAACATACAGATTTTGGAGAAAACCAGTGAGAGAGACAGAAGGGAGAAGGTGTGCCATCATGGAAATCTTGGCCCTGGCAAAGCAAAAAACCCTGACGTGTGAAGTTAGAATGACATTCCAAGAACAATTAGCCAGTACAGAGAAATGTTTATACAATAAAAGGTGAAAAAACTCCTCTACACACATGTTTCCCAAGCAAATAACTGTAAGCTGATCAGGGGCTTAAACATATTGCATATTGTTTAATAAAGGATGTCAGGCCTATTCTCAGGCCTGGAAGCTGCATACCAAGTTTCAGAAGCAGGGATTTTGCAGCCAAATTTGAAAACCTGAGAAATATGAACCTAAAGAAGGACTGCTGACTGCCTTCTTATAAAGGAATCATCATGCTTTTTTTTTGTTTTTCCTTTCTATACTTTTCACTCTGTATGTACTTCAGTAAATAACAGCAAATACAATATCACTGTACAATATGCCAAGCTTTACAATACGTACACAGGATCAAACTGGCCCCTGCTTTTATGTAGAGTCATGTGCTATCACAGGCAAAACCAGGAGAAATAAATCTTTGACAACACAATCAGGCTCCAGCAAAACTATCTGCCTTTCCTCCTGACTACTCCCACTATGACTGAAATACTATTGGTAAGAAACCATCTTCTAACTCCAAAGAGAAATATGTTTGTGCCAGCTGATATTCATTCCTATGAATAGGAAAAATTCTTCATTTTTCCCACTTTGGTGGCAAGACCCTCCCTGCTTGCTTATCTATTTATTTTATTTTTTATTTAAAAGAGTGTCCTCTTCTTGTTCAGCCAGGCCAAGAGCCAGCTTCTCTTAGTCTCCTTTCCCAAGGAGCACACCCTGGTCTGCAGCTACCTGGCTAGGCCCTTCCTGCACTGCTCCTCCGGGTGCTGGCACTCTGCAAGGGAGGAGAGAGCTTCACTCTCATATTCATCTGCAATTCAAGATGGACCTAAATCAAAATTATTCTCTTGCTTGACTGCATCACTGAACAGGATGTGGAAAAAACGTATATAAATGCAATAACACTAGTGCATTCTTGCTTTAAGTTGTACAAGTAAATATATTTAGGATATTGTATTTTAACACATATTTATGCACCTGTTTTTAAAGCAAAGTTACTTGTGTTCTGTATTTTCCTCTTTATCGGTTGTTTCAAAAAAAAAAAAAGAAAAGAAGCATACCTGAAATCAGTGCAAAACTGTCTCGTACAAATGCTGTTTGAAGAGGAGTCTTTGGGCTCATTTCCTGTACGTAAAAGTGCTCAGCTGAAAAAACGTCCAGGGCATGATTCCTGGACTATGATGCAGAAAAAAAGAGGAGCTCCCTGACTTAGTTAACATCAGAGGGAAGACACAAGGGAGTCATCAAGGGAAAAGAGGCCATTCTGTGACTCTAGTATGTGCGTGCACATACACACAAAAGTACATACACATGTGTGCGCGCTCCCTTCCCTCCCCTGCCTTGCGCCTGCCCCGGTGGGGCGGGTGAGCTGGCGCAACATCCCCTCAAGGGAACAGCTCTTGAAAGATCTGATACGGCATTTTTACATTCAACTGACTGCATGCAACATTCCTTTCAAAAAAAATATTATCTGTTTGCTTGCTTGAAGCGTCACAAAGATAATATTCACGTCTATGACCCTGACTGTCTCTGGTCAAGAGGCAGAGAGATTGTGCAGACTGCGTTGCTTTCCAGCACCCCTGGGACGCCCGCCAGAGAACAGCGCTGCCGTCTCAGAGGAGAGGGTCAGACCCCTCGGCCTTTGGCTAATGCTGTTAGCAGTCCCTCTGGCTAAGCGCTGAGAAGGTGAATGGCGTGCACGAGAGACTTGCCTTCCTCAGCCTTACACCTGTGATAATGACATACATGGCAAAACCACCGGAGTCCTAAATTTGGGGAGAGAATATTATTTTTTTCTATAGAGAACCTTACCCTCAGATCACTTGTCTTCCCATTTCTTCTTTATCATTGTTGTCCTCCAAATTCCTACACTACCATCCTCTTTAAGTATCTGCCAAAACATTCATATCTGTTTTCTACATTGTGGCCACATGTACACGTGGGCTGAAAATCTTACAAAGAATCTTCTTTAAACACAACTTCATCGTTCAGATATTGTTTGGGCAACCAGCTATAGAGCAAACAGCATTACAGAATCTCATTTCAAAGCCTGATTCAACTACAGCAGCACTCATTTTAAAGTGAATTTAACTTACTGTCCTTCCCATAAAAACTTGCCTAAGTGCATTTTAAAAGAAATGTTGCCAAGTGCAGAAATGCAACCTCTGCCCTTGGAAGTCCTTGAACTAAAGTTTGCTGAAGGCTGGCAGGTTAATCCAGGGAAGAATCTGTCTCTGTTTGCCCAGTCCTTCTATTCCCCCACCAACATGCACTCCTGGAGATAGAGTGCCCAGATAGACAGAACCACTATCTCACCTGATAGGGCTAGTCTGTTCATCACACCCGCCCCGTTTTGCCTCTATGCCAATAAAGGCATAGCCTAACAGAAAAGCAGATCATGAAAATCAGTTAAGCATTATGTGCATTTTTAGTTTGTCTCAAGCTCATCCCATCAGGACACTGTTCAGTATAATACCTTCTGCTACCACAGAACACGACCACAACTGATCACGTATTGACAGTAATAAACCTATGTTTGTATGGCTATGTATATGACTACGCAAATCCCTAATTTTATAAACTTGTCACGGAATGCATGAAAGGCTTGAGATTCAAGCAGATTTCACTTTATTTTATTCTAAACTTGTTCTGGCGCTGCCATTTTTATTAAAGTCTACTCTATAAAGGTTAAAACAAAAAGAGTTTGAAAAAATTCCAAGACCCTAATAAACCCAAGAGTGTTTGCCCAATAGAGAGCACCAAAATACGTACCACCCACAACAGCTCTCCGTAAATGTAAACCCTCCTAAGCCAAACCCTCCCCCTTTCACTTCAGAAAGTAGGGGGCCTTTACAGGGCGCCCTGAATGTCTGGCTTTGTCTGATCAGGAGAGCACACGTTAGTTTAGAAAGCCTCCTGAAGTCATCCAGGGAGTTTCTCTTCCATGCTGTCAGAGGGTATCTGGCACACACTAAACACAGTTGTGGCAGCTTAGCAGTCATTTGTATGGCCTTTTCCAAGCTACCCTTTTCGGGTTCTTAAATCACCAAAAAACAGGCCTAACAGCCATCAAGCAATTTTTAACATGAGGTAAAATTACATGTCCATTACAAAATAAGTGCTTATGCGCAAGTTTGTCCGACTTCTATTTAGATAATGCAGCCTCATGGAGATCACTGTTGCATTTTAGTAACAGGATCCACATGAGGGGCAAAAACACTTGCAACTTTTTGAGTAGGCATAGAGAAGGAAAAAAAGGCCATGCTAGACCAGAAAACACAGCAAAAGAGTATTGAAAATCAGTAATTCATGCAGCAGAATGAATGGCTGGTAAAATTTTAAGCAAACACTTTGCCTCTCTGCTCACCTGTATCATCGTCTCTGAGGCTGAGCTTTTACAGGCTTCCATCGCACCTAGGCTCGGACTGTATCAAGCATGCTGCACTTTCTGAAAGGGTAATAATATCTTTTTGCTACCATAACAGACTCAGGTGTACAGAGAACACTGCAGGTAAGAAGATTAAAAAAAAATAATAAAATCATCCATCTAAATACAGACTACTGAATGCTTTCTTCTGTTTTTGTTTTGTTCTTGCCTTTTTTTTTCTTTCTTCCCAGAAAGATTCTTGCCAGCTGCTTCGCTGTCTCTCAGTATTCCAACAACGAGCGAACATCACCCCGTGGTGCCGGATCTCAAAGGCAGAGTTATGATTAACAGTGTCATGATTAAGCGCCAGCTGAACAGGCGCAGCCACAAAACCAGACTCTGCGTCTGAGAGCTCACGGTCCCACTCAGGATCCTCCCGAGCGCTGAAATTTTCACGCTCTTCCCCTGTGAGCCAGGGAAAGGGATGGTACTTCCAGAAAGAACAGAACACAGAGTCACCCTTGGATGACAAAAAGGGTTTCGACATTGAGACCGATGAGCACTGTCCGGTTCCCCAGTCAAAGGACATCATTCAGCTCTATCCCGATACAGGCACAGGGAACCCATGCATGGGAAACACAGGTCAGGCGGAGACCTGCAGGACAAGGACTGCAGGTATGCACAGCCACGGTACCTCATGCTCTATACAGAAAACATTGCAGAGGCTGGCACAGTCTTCAAAGTTTTGTGAAATAATTATTACTATTTAGTTCAGTATAATTTACAGTAAGTAAATAAATAAAATAGATAAATTCACTTGCTATGTCCCTTAACCTCACCTATTTACCTTGAAAACAAATTCAGTCAGTTTTACTTTCAGTGCTCCTTGCTGCCAGATTAAGGATGCTACAGGGCACACATTATTTGATAAAAGCAATTCTATCTACTGGCATATACCTATGTGTTTGTTTTATGCCACGGAAATATCCCTACGATTTTCACAGAAACTGGATATAAAAGTTACATATGGAAAAAGCAGTACCTGAGGATCCCCTCCTCCCAAACTGTAAACACAGCAAGAGACTTCTAATGTTTGTTTGAAAACACTTGTCCTAAGTGATAATCCTGATGGAAAAAAGGAAGTAATTTTGCTTACTCTCTGCCTTCAGGTGGCTCATTAAAACACCTCCTATAAAAGAAGAGGATATGAGTCTCTCCTGAGAACTTTATGCTTACGCTAACCGTCTTTGGGGAAGGATCCTGGCAGCAAAAGAGTGTAAACTCAATTTCTTGTTTTAATTTTGATTTTAATTTGTCAGCAAAACCAAAGTTCATAAAGAAGGCAAATTTTGACAAATTGCAACTGCCACGAGCTCTGCTAAGAGCAGGATGTAACATGAATGTAATTCTTCAAGAGAACAAATTATAATCATTGCATCCAAACAAAAATGCTTACGTTAATAAGTTTATTCTATAGTTTGCCAACTCTTCAGGCTGGGTGCTAAGGAGAATTTGCTAATGGGAATCTCGCTTTTCACATTTCATATGATAAAGTGATCTGCAGCACATCTACTATATGTCAGCAGTACAAGATGACAGTTGTCCTATCGGGGTTTTTTGGATTACAATTAGCCCTTTCTTTCTCTATAGTTATAACACCTTAAATCTGGGTGCATCTGTAAACAGAAAGAGGTAATATAAACAAAGCATCAGTCTTTCCAAACACAACCTTAGAAGCCTTGCTCGCCTACGTAACTTGAGCCAAAAAAGAAAATGATTGCTTATAAAAATAGTAATTTATTTGTATATCCAAAATAAAATACAGCACATAAAATAGGTATATGGTAAGAATGCTTGCTGCTCACTTCAGCTACAGTATACTCATAAAATGAAACCTTTAAAATATACTAAGTCACATGGATGAGCAGAGGCACAGTCTGCAGGGAAATGTGAAGTATTACATTAGACACTAAGATATCAGTAAATAGCTGGAGACGTTCCAAGCCTAAAACATTTCTCAGACATTTAAGACTGCGATTTGTCTAGCTAACCTTATGAACCGGTCCCCTGGCCTCTCTTTACAGTTGATGAGCAGAAACGAACAACTTCAGAATGAGGTTCATTTGATGTCCTTAAGAGGAGAGGAGATACACTCCAGAAATGCCAATTTTCTTCTGTTTCCTACAGAAGGATTAGGGGCCCATACTTGCACAGCCGTACCACAGCTGCCTTGAGCTGTACGCTGCCAGCCATGCTGCTCGGGCAGGGCCAGCGCACCTTAGAGGCAATCTGTAACGCAGCGACCCCCTGCCAAAGCAGGAGAGATGAATTTTGCAGAGGTGAGATGTGCAGAGGTTCTCACAGCATCAGCTGCTCTCAACATTGCATCACGGGAGGCTTCACTGGGTTGTGAAAAATTGTAACGAAACCTTACTACAAACCGGTCCCCGCCTCCTGTAATTAAATGTACCGCTTGCCCAAGAGGGAGATCTTACTGCATCTCTGTCTCCTTGATGCTGGCAAGAGGGAGGTCTTCTCATCCACCTACTTTTGTGGATAGAGACATACAGCTAAGAGAAGAGATCTCTGTTACTATTTCTGCTTTCTTTTACTTTTCAACCATGAGAACACTGTAGTAGAATTGCATGAAAATTGAACTAAATCACTCACAGACAAACCACACAGGTTTTTTCATGTCCCTGAAAGCCAAATCAGATGTCACACATCAAGGAAAACACCCACTGAGAAACCAGCATCGTATCACACCGAAGAATTACACACTACGTTCTCCTACGAATCTCCAAACTGTGGGAGCTAAACTGACAAATGGTTGCACAAACAGGAATAACATTAGCGCTTACCGCAGCCCCGTGCAGAAAAAGCACAAGTGACTCTGAAGAAGTGAACAGCACAGCAGATATGGCGAGGTTAAAGCCATGGCCATACAGCCAAGAACTTAATACATCCATGAGCATACGGTGTGCTGTAACCATTCATGCTCTTCTAGACCCAACTGCAGTGGCTGAACAGGATACCTACCCCTCACCCTACCCCTGGTCAGCACTGGGTACTGCCAGGACTTTACCACCCCTATCGCAGAGCTCTAATCCTTTCAGTGCAAAGCCAGCCAGGTTAGCATAAACTACTTTAAATCATCAGTTTCCACTCAGCTCTCAGATTTCACACTAATGTACATGAAGGACTTTTCACACATTCATCTCCACTATCTGCTGGCATGGGGCAACGATCTCCATCAAGACGGCAGGCGTGAGCGGGCGTCTGCCACCCGCAGAGCAGGCAGCAGCGAGTGACGATCCGCACCACAGACAGACTCGCTGCAGCTCAAACCCGTCGCCTCACTTCCTTTCTGCCTTTTGCCCCTCTGCTACTCTAGGATATGCTTGATCCTGCTGAGCCAATGTAATGCATTAGAACAACAAAAACTCATACTCTTCCCCCCTCCCCATGGTTTTTTTTTAATTCTCTGATTAGTTTTCTAGTGGTTTAGTGATATGAACCACAAGCACTCAAGCCTTGCAAGAGGATTCCATGCTGCAAGCATCTGCAATGGCTAAACTTTACCCTATATCAAGACTTTACATAAGTCATAGAGATGTAAATTATGCTGGAAAGGGGTAAAAAAGGTTCTTCTGCATTTGTTCAGGATGAGCAATTAATTTGTCAGCTTTTTTCACTGTCAAGCCACATTAGGGTGATAACTGTACATGCAGCTCACAGCACGCTTTCTGAACACTTCAAGCAGACATGACTTCTTGCTTCTGGGCTACGGTTTATCATCTTGTTTTTTTCTGCTCAATGCAATTATTTCTTTGAGAGGACAGAACAGAGTGAATGGGGATAAATCAGAGAAAAAAACAGGAGCCAAAATCCATCACTGTCTACAACAAAAAACGCGTCACTAGCAACCACAAAGGATATTAAAATCAACAGATAAAGGTCAGATAAAGCACAAGATAAGGTAGTGCGTACATTAATATCTCAAAGATGCTATTACAAGGTTAATCAGTTATGCTGGCAAGATTTAGGTTTGAGTTATTTGGTGCCTGAGAAACAAAACCAAAATAATTTAGTTTTACTTTAAAAGCAAAACGTAGATCAGCCTCGAAATTACTACTTTACAAAACAAGATGAATACAATGCAATAAAATCAAAGTCTTTGAGGCATAGCTATCTTTAGAGATTTTTATACTAGTATGGCTATACACCATACAGGTAAGGGTGCTTTGCCTTAATTCAGCCCCAGGTCCCACCACTGTGCTGCCTCTCTTACAACCACGGGAAGTCAAACAGAGAGGTCGCATGAGAGTTTAGCTGCTCCAACGCAAAAAAGAAACTCAAATTTTTAACACAGATAAGCCCCGTGCCGGCTGATGACAAATAGAAGAGTGCTTGGTTTATTACATTTTTGACCTTATTTAGTTACCTAGAATAGGACCTTTCCTTGCCTCCTTTCGGGAATGCTACCAAACACCACGAACTAGAGATTTCTTTGCTTTTTCATCTGACAAAAATCAGAAGTTCAGGATTTGCATTAAGACTGTTTCTGCAATTTCTCTTCATTTTCGATCCTACTATATTTGTATGACTGAAACTTAAAGTTGTGAAGAAAATAACAGCTGCCTGTTTTACCTAGAGGTTGGCTCCAGATTCTCACTGACTGTTCAACTCAAGGGTAGCTGATTCTTGAACTGAGGGGGAACTACTTAGGTTCATGCCATTACAACAAAACAAAGAAAAAAAGCGATTGGCAGTATGTGTTCAGACAATCTCATTGTTGAAATGGCAGCTTTCACAGAAATAAATGTTGAGGAAGATATGCAGGTACAAACCAAAACACAATGCTTTTCCCATGGCCTGCCTTGCACTCATGGCAGTGTTCGCTTTTGAGCCCGCTCAACTTAGCGAGCAGGTAAGTCACAAAGACAGGGTTAAATCTAATTCTTCAGCCGGATACATCAAAGGGAAAGTTACCGTGAGTACAACGTAAGTCATATTTTAGTATTTAAGAGCCCATTTTAACTCCACCTTTATCAAACTATTAACTCTGCTACGTATTATTCACACAGCAAGTCTTAATCACCCAGACACTCTGCCAACTCTTTCCTCCCTGTTGAAATCAACCACACAAATCTAAAACGCCTATTTTCAACTAAAGTCTACTGAAACACACACTGCAGATGTTAGTGCCAAACGTTAAGCATAAAGTTTCACGTTTTACTAATTAAACATTTAGATGGCTCCGAGAGCCTGTCAATATCGGTGAGTCTCAGTGATATCAATCCCTCCCTGCACAGCCTTCAAGAGAAATGTCTTAGTTCATCGCTTTGTTGATTGTTTGTAGATGTATATGGGTGTATTGGCCTCTATCAGACAAAGAAAGTGCGTAAGGAAATTGAGGTAAAGCTAAACTGAAATAAGGACTTTCACATTTAGGACTGAAAACACTTGCTAGTTCCAACGCTTTCACTTAACTCACTGTAATAAAAAATGCTGCAGTGCAGCTCTGGAACTGCATTTCCAAAGTGCAATATCTTGTTTTGCAGCTATTCACTTTGCAACAATGTTTTAAGAAGGTAATGGACAATTTAACTCCAAAATCGTGTATCTCATGCTATTAAACAATTACATTTTTTTTTTGCTCATCAGTGTTACTGCTCCACTGTAACTGATAAGCCACAGAAAATCTGGGAACAAGAGTTCGTTTTAAGCTATTCCTACAGATTTTAAGAGCACAACCATGCTTAGTGTAGAGTCAAAACAGAAAGGAGAACATCAGTGACATCTCTGAAGCGCTGCTAAACTGAGAGATTTGCTGAACCAATTGAACATTTTTCTAAGCACGTAGCTTCAGTCCTCAGAACAAGAATGAGCTACTGAGATGATGACTGGGAACCCAGCAAGGGTAGCTCTGTGTCTAAGAGTGTAAGATCTCTCCTCTACTGAAAAAGGTGTTTTATAAAATTAAACCTGTTACTGCATCAACATCTAAAGATGCAGGTGGTAAGCCAGCTGAAAGCAATACCTAGTTCTTTAATAGTAGCTTTTCCTTGAAGATTTTAGAGCATTGCACAAAAATTAAAAAGCTTACCCAACAGTTTAAATAAACAGGTGTCTTATAACTCCTGCTATAATTAAAGTATTTCTCCTTCTATCTCATGAAATGAGAAATGAAGGTAGAGAGGATGGTAACTTGTCTAAAGCAACACAGAAAAGCAAGCTCTGGCTTCACAGTCCCCTCTCCCTGTGGTCCACCCCCCATCCCATCCTGACGTGTCTGTGGGTTGTGCTGCAAACCAGATCAAGAACTCATCCAACTTGAAAAAGAAAGTAAATGAAAACTCCTGGCCTCAAAAAAATAAAGAAAAAAAAGAAAATCTTATAGCTGGAGCAGTCCCCTTGGTCGCTGGCAGAAGCGTTACGCTGGCAGAAGCGAGGTGTGCCATAGTGCGGGAGCAGGAACAAGCGGGAAGAGTTGGAGAAGGCTGGAATAGCCAAGGCAAGGGTGTATCATGGGCCTTGGCCTCGGGCGTCAGAGCGCCTGGCTCCCAGCAAAATCCTCTACCTCATACTCTTTACTGCCTTAAAACCCCCCACACCAATGAATACATTCAAAAGCCAACATGCTCTGCAATGCTTATGCTAATTGTGACTTGTTCCTTTGCAGTTGCGGTAGGCAGACAGGAACTGCTAGTGCATGCAATAGCTGTTTCCATCATTGTTCTTATAATATAACCTAGCTCCTGTCAAATCTGAAGCACGGAACGGTTCCAATCCCAAGCTAGCAAAAGTCAAAGAAGTAAGGTAGCACAAACACTAAAACTGCAATCTAAATGCTTTTCTCAAACTGTTCTGCCTACTTTCATGTCAGTGTAAGTCATTCACAATTTATCCAGAGTTAGTGTCAGTCTTCTTACAGCAAGGATTTACACTCTCTTTTCTTTAAAATAGAGCTTGTTATAAGGAAGCTCGTCATTACACCCAAGGCAGTGCTCTGAACCTTTCAGCAACTCCTGTCAAGTGTCTTGCGGCCGACAGAGAAGCTGTAGATATTTGTTCTATGGTAAAATGTGAGTGATCATGTCGAGAGTTTGATGGCCTCTCAGCAGATCACATTCAGGCTCTTTGATTAAAAAAAAGAAGACAACAGAAACCTTTGCCACAGAACTGATGTCATTTCTTATACCAGTGTTTGGACACCAGCCTGGCAGAGACAGGTAAGCAAAGCCCTGCTGTTTGCTGTCACCATCACAGACAGCTTCTTGCAGGTAGCCAGCCCAGAACTAGCCAGTTACAGACCTGTGAGGTATAATAAAAACAAACAGTCCCAATCATAATATGAAGTATAGACAACAAAGCAAGAGAAAGAAAGAAGAAAAATAATGCATGCCAAACCACAAAAGAGTAAAGTAGGTGAAATATTCTACTGCTAATGCATTACAAAAGTGTAAGGGGATGATGCTGTCCAGAGAAATGCTTCTTGACTTCCCTTTCACATGAGAGGCAGGAAAAAATGCTTACAAGAAATCTAGAAATGGAGATGCTAAGTTTCAAACAGTAAATATTATAAAATTGAAACTGACAGGACTTGCACAGAAATGGTTCTGCTCATCATTGAGACAGTCCTTTAAATCACCAGAATAGACTGCACGCAGATGCACACAGTATGTTACCTCAACCTCTAACAGAATCCCATTTACTCTTTTGTTTTAAAGAGTTTTTTACTGTAAGTTGTGAAACCAAAAAAAACCCCAAACGCAAGGAGGCCAACCAAACCAACAGGCAGGAAATTACTTTTTTTTTTTTTTTGCTAAGCTTTTATGACAGTTCTTTACCCAGAATCACACTAGAGAGAAAAGCAAAATGGTTGCTCTCCTTACGATATCCTTTACTACTGCTAATGCAAAGAGAGATGAATTACCAATTAATGGTAAATCCTATATTGTCCAAGCAGAGACAAAACCTCCTCTCATTACGGGAAGTCAGAAATGGTTAGAAATTGGTGTGGACTGACATGATGTATTATCTGGATCGCAAGGAGATCAAAGTAGCTGAAGTTCTTCATACCAGCTAAAACCTGAGCTTTGTGGGGGATACTCATCTTTGGCATACACATCTTCAAGTCAGCAAACTGCCTTCATTTGATTTTCAAAAAAACCTGTCAGGGTTTATCTGCTGAAGAATCCCCTTTTTCATTTAACACAAGGAATTAAGAAGTAATTACATTACGTTTACACATTTATAAATGATGGGTTGCCTTTTGTTAAGGG
Organism: Rissa tridactyla; assembly: GCF_028500815.1. NCBI lineage: Eukaryota > Metazoa > Chordata > Aves > Charadriiformes > Laridae > Rissa > Rissa tridactyla. The sequence continues at coordinate 46,429,335 of NC_071467.1, forward strand.
TACTGGATCCTTAATCCTTCCTTAATCTAATCAAAGAAGTTGGCAATAAATAAAGCACAAAGGGATGTGGCAGCCCAAGGGAGAAGTTGCAAGGAAAACGAAGCAAGTTTCAGACTGCTCCTCAAACCAGCGATGGAGGGCAGGCAAAACGCAATCAATCAGTCAGCTCCAGTGGAAACAGGGGAGTAAAGGGTGCAAGACAAATACTGATGGTTTATATTCAAAGTTGCAATGGTATAACTTACGTGGTTGTCATTAAGTCCCTATATGGTGATCACATGTATTTCCACTAAGATAATTACCTCACATACAGGTATGGTAATTTTTCCTTCTAAGCTTTCACTCAAAGGTTTAACACAATAATTCATGATAATACAATGCCTCAAGCTCCAGTATCAGACAGTGAGAGACCTACAAAATATTTGGATTAAAAGGCCGCCTTATTTTTTTAATGGTCCGAGAGCACACAGTTACCATTGGAATTGATCTTCCACCTCTAGGAGTGTTTGGTGTCCTTTTGGAGCCAACTGTTCAATAAGTGCTGAAAAAACTCCAATACGTTTGGGTCAGGAAAACAAATAAATAAAATCCCTCCCTCACTAGTATGAGGAAAAAAAAGACAGAACAGTGAAATCGTTCAAGTAGGTTCATATTGCAAATGTTTCAGTTTGGGCTACTGATGGCTTATTACACAAACCTTTCCATCAGCTTCCAGCAGAAGGGCTTACTAAATGTAAAGATGCTTTAAGCCTTGGAGAAAAGATACAAGGACAGATTTTTCTCAAGCTGCCTTCGAGGTGAAGGAGAGAACCATGGCATTGCATACCTCACAGGCAAAATTGCATGCCCCCATTACACAGAGTGTAAGTTTTCAAGGGAGAGTAAGAAAGTGGATCACAAGAGGGATTTCTGTGCTGAAAATGAAGAGCCTGGCTTCCCAAAACCTTCAGCCAGAAGCCTCAGGACTGGGCAAACGCCCACCTCTCTCTGAGCAAGCACCCTCAACTCTGCTGAGGTTGGCACATATTAGTCCCGTATTAGGGTTTGCTAAAGCTTGTAAGGATTTCAGTTTCTTTCTTTCCCTTCAGCAGAAAGTTTATTTGCCCGGGCCAAAACCACATACAGCCAAAGCGAGCTTTGACAACTGTCATTTCTGAGCTTTTCTACTTAAAACCAAGCTAAGCATATACTACACATTTTATTTTTTCAGACAAAAATCCCGAGAGAGCAGACCAAGATGAAATGCAACACTTTGTAAATCAGAAAGGTTTATCTTTACTTGGAATTGGGTCAATTACAATGGTTTAAAGCTATTTCTTCGTTTAACTGTCATCCAGCCACCAGCTTTGAATTTCTTTGTTTAGAAGAAAGGGAGCTCCTTTCACCGTAACTGAAAAATCCAGCAAGAGCAAAAATTGCTAGGCATGTCCTTGGTTGGTAGCAGGCAACGAGAACTTTAATCATATAACAGATAAGTATTCGCTTTTAAAAATTTAAATGAAAAATGAATATAAACACGATCTCAGTTTATAATCCTTGATCACGCAAGATTCCCAGAAATGTGATGATGTTTTGCTTTAATGGTAACCATAAACCAAACAAAAATTCCAAGATTCTGTGATCAGCCTACGCAGACTCTTTTTTTAACTGTATTTTACTATTTTGCGATTAAGTCTCGATCTTTATGATACGCTTTTATTTCTACATAAACTCAGATACTGTTTCACAAATACAAGATAAAAATTCAGCTTTCCAACAACCAGAAACAAAATATGCCTGTTGCAGTACAACCTCCTAAATCACTTATTTAAAAGTACATGGCCACAAAGAAAAACAAGCAGTGATTTAATTCCTTTCTTCTTTACTTAGTTATTACGAAGAGGAGAAAATTATAATTTCTTCACTGAAATTTTAACACTTTGGCAGAAAACAAGCATTTTTTGTGTGGAAAAGGAACACATCGCTTCTAAATTAAGAAACAGTGGTGAAAATTATTTACAGTCTCCATTTTACCTAGACTCTAGTAACTAGAGTGCTGAGTCATAAATTAAACTGGTGCTCTGACCTTTAAGGAACAACTGAGATCATAATAAACACGTCTCATATTTTCAGTTGAGCCCAAGCAGAGAGAAGTCCCACAGCTCTTTGAAAAGTATCAGGAGATGCAGTTTCTTAAAGCACACATAAATCTGATTAGCATTCAAAGTAACTAAAAACATGTGAAGAAGAGAATAGACTTCATTTACTTTGAGTTTTCACTCTTCCCCCCCTCTTATATACTCTCCAAATTAGAAAAGAACTGATACCGCAAATTAATCATGCATATGGAGAACCACCAGAAACATGCAAACCAACCTGAGAGTAGAGGAGATCAGACAGTACAATAGTTACGTGCAGCCATGCACGTAATTTAATTTTTGGAATTTAATTTTTGTTTGGGAAAGTAGGGAGATTTCTTACCCAGAAACAATCATTTTAGAGATGTATGTCCCCTGAAGGTATCCTTGAACATAAAAACTTATAAGGACAGAAAACTTAGGAACTACCATGCTTCACCAACATTGCATATGGAAACTTTTTCTCGTCGTGTGTCATACTGATGGTTTTCTCCTCTCAGCTCCATCTTCCCTCAGCCCAAGTAAAACTAACCTCTTTCTCCCGAAGTCAAATCCACTATGGACCTTCTAAGGTCTGAGTGCATGAACAAGTGCTATATCTGTACTGAGGCTCAATATACTTGTATAAGGGCCTCCGTTGACGCATGCCATTCAGCCTCTTATCTGTCAACATGAACTTGCACTTCTTTGCCTTTACCAGTTCAGTTACCAATGTTGTATTTCATTATACAGACACAGTTATATCAGTAAGTATACTTATTATTCTAATGCAATTTATTCTTAAACAGGGTGTACTACAAGCTACAGTATTGATAAGTCTGTTATGCTACTAAACAACATACTTTACAACAAGGCCTTCTTTTTTGGCTTGGTTGATGTTAAGTCATGTTAAGTAAGAGGTTAGTACTCCACCTGTGTGTCACCCAGTTGTAACAGGTTACAGTCAACTTTTAGTCAAAAGGATGTAAGTAAATTCAGAAAAGAAGATACAAATGTTTTCCTGAAACCCTTACCGCATCCAGAAAAAACGTCTTAGTGTAGACAAAAGCATAAGGTTAGGTGATTCAGCTAAGCCTATCTAAGGGCTGGTTAACCCTAAAAAGGGGAGGGAGGGCCCAGACCTGCCCCCCTCTGTGAGCTGGTTCACTTCACCAACCCAGGAAAACACTGGTGCAGAGCTGGTGAATGGAAACTGCTCCCAGAAGGGTGTGATGTGTGCTGGAGACAGCACAGGCGAAATGGCAAGAGTACGCGCTCCACCTCAGGGTAGCAGCAAGGGCTCTTTGCTCAGGAATGGAGTTAAACAACAACATAGAAGAATCCAGTTTCAAAGGCAAAAAAAAGTGTCCAAGCGGATGTCACAGCACAAGATGAACACCAACGTAGCTCATTTTAGGTGCTTCTGATCGCCCTTTCCACCTAGCTAAGCCATCAGCTAGACCGTAAGACTCACAGCAACACAGATCTTTAAGACAGGAATGATAACAAGTATATCAAATACTTCAAACATTAATAGTAATGACAAGAACAGGAACAAAACAATAAACATCGGATATTGTCACAACTCTCTGTTCTACTAAATGGAAAACCATGTTATTTATGTAATATTTATTTATGTTATGTAATTCAGTTATAAAGCACTTTCACTCTTGCTTGTGAATAAGAAATTTCAGACTTGGATCTCTGCAGTTTGAAATGCCTCTCAATGGCTTAGGCAAGTTCACCAAAAAGGTTCACTATTGTATCACGTGTTGAACCATGTGCTGGACCTGGCACAGTATGGAAATGAACTCACTCACCTCCTTGGGTTTTCCCCTTTCTTTTCCCTGATCTTTAATGAGGATATCGAGCTCACAGGGAGTAGCAGGCAGGAGTTTGCTCTGTACTTTCACAGTGGGAAAGAAGCCAAAATACAGACACAATGACTGGATTCAGCTTTTTCAGGCAAACGCAGCAGAATAGCATACATCCTCCTCCGGGAAGAACGCTTTCCACCACCGCTTTAACAGGAAATTTAGCTCAAAACCAAGGATGGGCTATCCCCTCATTCACTTTTCACACCTGGCTATTAAAGCTATTCTCCCACAAGAAACGCTTTCCAGTTAGAGAAGCTTCAAAAACTGCTTAAGAGCTATTTTTTTTTTGTTTGTTATGATGACTTCATGTGCTAAGATTCTAAATATTACATGCAGTCTTCAATATTTGTCTTTTACATTGAAGATTTTAGTAAAAACATGGTTAATGGTACCTACTCAGAAAATAACAGAGAAAGAAAATGAATGCAGCATTAGCCAGTAAAACACATATTTATACAAGAAAATGTCTCAGAGTTCAGTGTATTCATTTTCTGCTTTAAAATGTATCCCATTTGACACAGACTGTACATGCTAAATTCCAATTTTCTTTATGTTCCACCTACCCTTTCCTTAATTAGTCTCTCTTTAGCTGCTTACAACACAGACAAATTATTTGGTCTGAGCTGAAGTTCTCCTCTTTCCTCTCAAATCCAAAGCGAATTTCTCTGGCTAGTTGGCAGTAAATAAATTTAGATATGTTCTATATTCTCATATTCCATTTAAACAAATACATCCTAAGGATGAGTCTGCACATGCCTCTAGAGAGAAGAAGGACAAAATTCAGAACTTATAGAGAAGCAGCCAGAAGCATCTTTAAGTCTCTGTCAACATGTTGCTGCTCTTGGAAACTACAGCAGCCTCTGACATAGCTCATCCAAACTCCCTAAGAAAAGGGGATTTTTTTTCCACCCCTTTCTGGCCTTCCCTCAAACCCAGTAGGCCAGTGTTTCACTAACATTAATTTTATTTACTAATAATATGATGGAACTGAGAAGCACTATTATTTTTGTTTTTTATATGCCAAATCAAGGTTCACAACAGGTAACTTGCTAGAGGCTTTCTGAGAAGCCTGTGGCAGAAGGCAAATGAAATCAGAATGTAAAGAGTATTTTGAATAAAAAGTCTGTTTTTCCTCATCTAGTAGTCTTGATTGTGCTCCTTTCTCATATTACAAGACATTCAAGTGTGTGTCAGGTCAAGATCCAACAGAGAAGGGGATGAGATTTTAACCACGTGAGTGGCATACGTCCAGCTGTATGACACAGACTACCATGGTGCGGTGGTAGCGTACAAGGTCACAGCATATGATCCTCCTCTGTCCCTAGACAAACTGTGAACGCAGGAGGGCTTTGGCAGAGTTGAGGTTACATGCACTGTCTTAAATTTAGGTCTGCCTAAAGAGAAAACTGTGACCCCGTGCTGTCACAGTTAGGTATCCGGGCTAGCTGGCATCTCCTTTTTCGACCCCAAAATCGGGTTTACAGTATCTTAAAAATTTTTACATATATTTGCTAGACCACAGAATTGTCCATTTGCAATGTTATATTGTTAAGAAATTTGAGGTTATCACCCAAAATCTTTGTTCCAGGCCACTAACTCTTTCCTACCAGTTCAGAGAGGTTACAGAAAAGGTGTATCGATTCAGATAGCAATTATTTCCATGCAGGTTAAAACAAAACAAGTATGTTTAAGACAAATGGGACATTCTTCCTCAGAGAAACTCGTGGTCCTTAGTCAGAAGAGAATAAACTTGCACTTTATTACTCTTCCTCAAAACAAGGAGAGGGAAAGAGGAGATGGAGGACAGAGAGAGAATTAATCAAGATAATATTTGCTGATTTTTATATTCTGAAACAAAGGGAAATAAAAATACAAGAAGATGTATTACATGACTAAGATAGGAAGTAAGTTGCTACATAGTAGAATTACTGGAGCCACATCCCAGCCATAAGTCATGGATACAAACACAGAGATTATTTCAAATGAGGTTACTAGCGTTTCACTGTTAGGGAAATAGAGGAAGCTAAGAAGGAAGGAAAACTAAAAACATTGTTTGTTTTGAAGTTACTATATTCTGACCAGTCTGAGGGAATGCTGTCAAAAGAGGAAAGCTGTATATCCTGATAATAATTGACTCCATGATACCCGCTTACAGATGAGCAGATTCTGATCATGTTTGGTTTTATATGAGGCAAAAACTAATTTGCTGCTCATATTGCCGTAGTTTGAAGTTGCTTCTATAAAAACAAATATGACACAATGAAAAACTGCTAAAAGATTCACTGAGCTACGGAATGTCCTTCCTGCTCACCCTGGCTCACTTTTCACTTCGAAACGTAAAAGGAATGTCACGCATTTCTAAACTATGTCTGGGAGCGAAGCCTCACGTATCATGAATAAAAACACTCGAGTTCTTCACTATACCAATAAAAACGCTACGTGACTTGTATTCGAGCGCAAGCTCAGATGTTTCTAAATACAGACGGTATCCATCACATGAAGGAAGAACATTAATTACTGTATTTGACATCTTTCTTGGGAACTGCACCCCTCCTCACTGAGCTGAACAAAGTCTGGCATACCAGAAGCTGCCAAGACTTTCTGTATCTGTGTCCTCAATGCAATGTGTACTCTCTATGGAAAGAGGAAAACAGGAAAAGGAAAAATTCGTAAAGCAACCATCCGTTCTGCATGGTACACCAGTTGTTTTCTCAGCACAGTTTTTATTACCTAAGGTTACTGCAACCCTGTCTCCAGGCAATTACATACTGAGGCACTTACTGACAACTCAGTTTTTCACTTGTATAAAATAAAAGTTTGTAAAAGCCTACTACTTCCAAGTTGGCCATTTGTAGCTTCTATTCAGAAGAGCAAGCTGTAACAGTGTGTTAAAAGCTGCCCAAACCTGAGAGTCTGATTGACCCATTGCTCTGACCTGCTTATACTGCCCAGCTCTAACCTGGCCCTGTAAAGGAACAAGGTGAAAGTCCCCACAAGCCTGCTTACTTCTGCTGGAAGGAAACTCGGCAGCTGAGCTGGATGCTGCGGAGATCAAGAGTCTGCAATTGCTGTGGTGTGTGCACTTTATTCTATCTAGGTGATACCTCTATCCTATCACTTCACCACAATTAAGCCTGAAAGAATCAGAAATTCTGTATTTACATCAACAGGGTAAAGGATCACCATCTTACATTCCTTAGCTAACATATACAAGTTTCTACTAGGTGTCCATGTCGCAGTAAGCTCTGAACTTGTTCCTCTATAAAAAGCTAGAGTGCTTAAGACTGGTTTCACTACTTATCATTCCAAGTATCTGTTTGCTGTACCATCAACTGTGTAGTACGGCACAAGTTTTCAGCAATTTCTGGGGTAGCCACGGGAATGAAAACTTGCCTCTTTTCAAGTTAATACATACCAGCCACAAGGGTACAATGTTAGTATTTTAGCACAGTTTTAGAGACTCCAGAAGAGAAAGGATGCACTAGGACAAGATCTAGAAATTTGTCAACTGCAACGATGGCTACTCAGTCACAATCACCAGACTGAGCAACACCCAGGTATTTAAAAGCTGAACATCTACTTTTTTTTTTTCTTTCTTTCTTCTTCGTGTTAAAAAAGCAGCTTATTGCCTGGGCTTTATCTGTTTACTGCTGTGCATCTGTGTATATGTATGACAATAGGAATTCTCAGTGGAAGCCAAACTGAGAAAGATGGATTGGTCTGATGTCTGGTCATCCGTGGGTGTGTCCACACCAGTCCTGCAGTTCAGATGAGCGGTGTGCTTTTGAAGCAAATCTCTCAATCTTCCCCGTGCTTTGGTTCGGATTGTGGAACAGCTTTCTGAGCTCACAAAATGGTCTTTTTGGATGAAACTAAACCTGAAGATGTACTCCAACTGCTAAAAGGCACTCAGTCTGCCATGACTAGCCTACAGCCCGTCTTGAGTAAAACCCCACAATGCATATAGCAGGACCGAATCTTCAACACCAACTTTTACTCCACAGAGCTGCTCCTACCACATCACATTACTCGCTAGTACGGACATGTCTGTGTCAAAACCACGTTCCTGTTTCTTGGCAAGTTTGTCTTCTATACACATGATCCCACCTGCATTCTTTGATAGCTTCATTATTTCAGAAGGACGTATTACTGTGGAAGGCCAGGAACACAGAAAGACAGATAAATTTTCCCAGCTATACAGCAGCACAGACATTTTGAAATGGACTCTGGAATCAATGGCATAGGAAGGAAATCATCAAACTATGATGTTCATGGTACCCAGCAGTGCTAGACACATGGATGATCAGATTTTGGTATGCTCCATACTCCACAAAGCTCTCGATGCAAATATGTGTTAAAAATGAAGCCCTTACCAGCCTACAACCAGCAGTGTTGGCACAATTGTTTTCGACAGCTACAGCTGCAGATGTATTCATTTTTTGACATATTGATTAGTGGGGCCACAACAGACGTATGGGAATCCCGAATCAGACCGACATCATATTTGACTCACTGCTACCTTGGAAGAGGAAAATCTTGATTTAATTTTAGTTTTAAATGAAAGTTTGTGACCCAGTTTGTAATTTTATTACACCATGGAATCATGATGGTAATCAAAAGAAAATAAAGGAAAAAGATTAAAACTCAAAGAGAAGACTTAAACCCAGGAGAACTGAAAAGATGACTGAAGAGGCTTACTAGGAGTTGAGATGAGGCTGAGAGAGGTGGAGACCCTCATGAAATAACGGTAAGATATTTTTTCCTTAACCACCTCTTCCATCTTTCTGTCCTCAGTATCTATGTATTATGTACTGGTTCAAGCAAAATGTGACTGATTTCTATGCACTGTTTCAAACTCCTTATAAGTATTCTTGAAATTTATCATTCATATATCCAGATATACACGTGTCTACTGTGCATACTCTTTAAAATTTCTCACAAAGGGTTCCTCTGATCTTCATTAACAGAGTCACTACTTAGGATACTCAAATTCTGAGTATTAATTTTTAAAATGTCTTATTTTTTACCACCATAATCTCTTCTTTACCTAGAAATCAATGTATGATCCACCTTACCCAGCAAACATTGAAGTAATATGCAGTGCAGTTCTTGAACCAAGTTGTTCTGAACACTATCAGAGACTACTATGGACAAACAGAGCAAGAGACAAGTAATGATAATGCTATCGTGGAAGTGATGATCATGATAAAGCAGCTGACTACTCCAGGTTTATCACTAATCTGGCTTTTTTGCTCTTTTTGGGCACCCGCTATAATCACAAAGAAAGCGGTTGTCGTGATGACCCTAAGTGAAGGTACAAGAAATACGAAATTCCTCAAGATCAACAGTAAAAATTATTTAAGACAATGACAAAATAACAAAAAGTAGCATGACAACTGAAGCATAGACATGAATTGCTGAGATTTCACACAGCTACCAAGACTATAGTGCAACTAGCAGCAAAACATATCAAATAGTGGAGAGATCAGAAAGCTATGCAAGAACAGGTAGCACGAGGAGACCACGATATCTGAGAAGGCACAAGCTTACACTGTCACAAGCAGAAAGCTCTTTGCAGGGCACGTCTGTATTAAAGACAGGAACCAGACTGTGAAGTATGATATTACTAGAAAGGACTCCTGGGTTCTACTAGGGCAGATTCAATTACAAAAAGCTGATCGTAAAATGAGTAGATGTTCTTACTACACTGATACAGGTCGTACCAACATGTTTCCTGGAAAGCTGGACAACATTCATGTATAATTTTTTTTAAAAAAAGGTTTGGGGACAGAATCTTTGCAAAAAGGTACATTCTGTGCCTCATCCAAACTAGAAAAGGATCAAGCAGCAATGGATTGCAGAAGGGGTTATCTGGAGTCAGGCAATCCAGTTGAGGCATGTCCACCCAGGTCGGATGACACATCTATCTAAAGGGGGCACAAGCAAGGCTATTAGTTCATGGCTCTTGGCCTGGATTTACTGACAGGTGGCTAGAAATAATGTAAGGCCTATATTATTTTTCCCAGTATAGTGGCGGGTGCCAGGACACAACCAAAGAAAAGATGCTTATGCAACTCTTATGCAGCTGCTATAAAATCTTGGAAGGAACTGGCAAATACGGGTAGGAGAATAGCTTTCTTTTGGAGACGGGAAGCTGGCAAGGTTAGAGTCATTAGTAAAAGTGGATTTGATTGTGAAATGTTGTGATATATGGGCAGCCTACAATTATTTCTGTCCACAAAAATCAGCAGCAGCTCACATGCAAGGACTGTATTTCCATTAAAATGACTAAGACTGGGACTTTCTCACAGTGGTGAGCTAATAAATGAGCTCACTGCACATCATGGAAACAGCCACGTCCTATGTTCCTCTACATCCTGCACAGAAGTATCCCTTTTCTCTTTGTTGTTGTCGGATGAGGACCCTGCTGGACACATACCATCATTCAGTCCCAGGCCAAGAACTGAGGAGAGAGTTAAACATGATCCACTTACAAGAGGGAAATGTACTTCATCAGGGAAGCTGTGCATCGGTTATTGTCAAGCCAGATGCTGTAGGGTTGCTGTAAGAGGTGTGGATTTGGTTTTTTTTTTGGGAGGGGGGGCATTATGTGCTAAATGTGCTGGTTTGTGCTACAGGTTCAAAAATATTGTGGTTAGAAGTAGTTTGCAGATCGCTCATTGCTACATAGTTCACTAGTGAGATGTAAAAAAAAAAGGCACGAAAGAGCTCTATATGCAGAGGTACAGAACTCTGAATGAAGAATAGCTGATATCCGATTTTAGAAATTAGAAGCAAGTGTAAAAGAGTTTTTACAAATTTGTATTCCATTTATGATACTCTGTGGGACAGTACATACATTGGAGATCATCCCAAAGTAATCAGTGCTTGTTCAACAGAAAAACAATACGCACACACAAGAACACGTTAAAAAAATTTACTGAATGTAAAATAAACAAACAAACAAAAGAACTTTGCCCCTGCAATTTAATCACCAAAATTATATTCTGAGAGGTGGTACAGCTCGAAATGACTCCTCCTTCACTCTAGTTTCTCGATAACATTAGCAGAAAACAGTACAGGGCATTTTCTGTCCAGAAAGCAAGCAAGCAAGCACGAAGCCAATTACTTGTGAAGTGACTGCTAAAAACAAGGGAGGATGAAACCCAAGCACCAAGCTTTTACAATGATCTCGTAATAGCAGCAATCAAATACCTGGCTGCATTTCAGCTCTAACAATTGGAGCTGTAGTCCCACCTCAGCAGAAGTGAGAAATACATGCAAGTAGGTGCCAACCGAGTTTCAGTCTCAAATACTTGAGTATCTCCTACCCTGAAGGACATTTTGAACTGCAGTGGTGGTAAAAGCCTTCCTGCATGAACTCCTTAAGCCTCCTTTACAACAACTCATTTACTGGGGAAACAGAGAAGTGTCTGTATTTTAGCAAAACAACCTGTTTTCCAAGTTCTAAAAATAGAAAAGAGAAAAAAAAATATTAAAAAGTGTCTGTCATTTTGAAACCACTCGCAAGCATTTCATCCTAAGCAATGCAGCCTCCCCCCTTGCTAAAAATAAAACAGTACATCACAGCAACATTTTTTGCTGGCTTCAGCCAAGGACTTGAAAACCTCCCCTCAGCCCAGCCGGGGCCGTAAGCTGTGAGTCAGCACTTCTCAGCATTGCTGGAAATTCCTCAGCGGAGCATCCACCCTGTAGCAGGAAGCCGCCTGTCCACTTCAGCCGGTACCAGGAAACAGGCGGGAGGTCACGGGCCTCACCTGAGCTGGGGACACAGCTCAAGAAAACTTCACCAGAACTACCAAACGCTTCCCGTCCCCCCCAGCTTTCCCGCATACGCCCCCCAGAATACACTGCCCGGAAAATAAGCTCATCTCACGCCTCGGTCAGCAGACAGATACGGCTTCATGCAGTGCCAATGAACAGGAACATATAGGATTAATTAAAAAAAAAAAAAATCCACGTCGGACAAGGATGCTGGCAAGTCTCTATGGTGTAATTTAAATCGTATGGTCTCTCCTAGCCCAAATCCAGAGGCAGCTCCATTCCATCAGCCCCGGGCAGAATCTGCCCCCGCCTGAGGAAGTCTGAATTCTTAAAAACCAGAGTCGTGCCCCACCAGGTGAAGAGGGGGTTCTCCAATGGGGTACAGAGAAAGCGATTGCTTTCCCCTCTCGAGATGACAAAGAAGCCGCGGGTTGAGGGCATCGCCATGCCTGTGAGTTGAAAGAAGACATGACAGCAGCTCCCTCTCTCCCTCCAGCAATCCTTGCTTTAGACAGAAAATCTTACAACCCACATACAACGGAGCCTCACGCTGGGAGAAGAATGCTCGCCTGCCTGGGAAATGCCCCAAATCTGCCTGCGTCTGTACAGGCTATGGTGTCATCAGGTATCACGTCCCCACTGAGACACAAACGAGAAGTCCCCACGGAAGCTCTTGGTGCTCAATACTCCCAAATGCGTACAACCACCAACTTGGAGACACAGCTCTTGAAATGGAGATGTAACATGCACTCGGGTCTGTCTTTATATATAAAGCAGTTACTTCACAAGTACTGCCTGTAGTGAACACAGTTTCTACATTACCCACCTCAGACTGAGCACCTACTCTCATTTTACTTTAAACACACACTTTGACAGGGACATTAAAGAAAGAGAGTTAAGGGAATAGGAAGTACTTTGTGAACAAGAGTAATTGCATGTTCTGACCTCTCCGACTTACATCATATGCGTTATCCAACAACCACAAATCAAGAAGAAAACAGAATTTAAAGACATTAATTTTCAGCACAAAACATATGTTAAAGCTAGCAGAAGAACAAGACAAATGTTGACTATTTTCCTGCTTGTTTCCTGCTTTCATGTATGTTGAATCTTGTCTTTTTTTTTTTTTAAATTAACATTTGTATAAAGGAAGCTGCCTGAAGTTGGGTACAAAAAAAAATAAATCTGTTTTTCTCAACTGTTTTTAAATACAGAGCAATAAGATTAAAGTGAGGCAGATAGCCAAATACCTCAGCCATCACAGTCATTAATAGACGCATTTAACATTCGTGCAGCTTTCGAATGCAGAACATCTGGTTCCAATTCCCAATCTGGCTTTTAATAAAAGTGCCTCCCCCACAATACTTTTATTATAAAGTGTTCTTTTCCTCCTCGCGCACTCACCCCCCACCCCCCCCCCCCTTATTTTTTTTCATTTTAGGTTTTTGGTTTGTTGGGGTTTTTGTTGTTGGGTGGTTTTTTTTTTGGAAGCTTTTTGGAAGCGGCTGTTCCTTCCTTCTTGCTGGAAGCCACCTGACCACTGCCAGGAAGAGGAATGCAAAACATTCCCAGGAGCAGCTCCTGACGTCAGGGCGGCAGCATTCCTCCTCCTCCTCCTCCTCCTCCTCCCCCCCCAGCTCCCCGCCAGGGCCCGGCCCGGCAAGCCCAGGCCTGGGCGCCGCGGCGGGGCCCGCCAGCAGCTGCCGCCTGGCCCCGGTCACCCCCCAGCCTGTCGAGTTAGAGGCGGCAACGGCAGCCACCGAGTTTTCAGTCCTGGAAAACCGGCGTTTATTTAAGAGACTGTATAGCCTTCCCGGTGTTCGCTTGCTTTCCCCGCAAATAGAGAGTGAAGGACAGCCAGGGAAGGGGCGAGGGTGCCCCGGCCGGGCGTCCGGGCATGGGCCGAAGCCACTCTAGAGCCGCCCCACGGACCCTTGCGTCTTGCCCTTAAATAGGAGTTTCTGCAGCTTTTATGATTGTTACATTTTACTTCTCATTTCTTCACACAAAAGCACGCTGCAGAGGGGTGCCCAGAAAAACACGCGCTGTTGCGGGGTGGTTTGTTTTTTCACTTTTTAGACATTCCTGGGAGACCCTGACGTGATAAGGATACCTAGGGCAGGTGGCCTTCATCAAACACGGCTCTGGAACACACATCATCTTAGTTTTTTTCCTTTTCATACAATATCTATGTTCTAACACATGACAAAATGAGACAGATGGGGTAGGATTTCAACTCTGCACATCGCTTTAATTTAATTTATCAGAACACATTAACAATAAATGGCGTTATTTTATTGTACTCTTAAACTCGCTGTTAGCTAAAATTATACAAGGGAGATTCTCAGTGGAGTTGGCAGTCAGTGAGTTTATTCCTTTCAATATGTTTAGACCTGTTAGTCTGATATTTTTGGGATGTAAACTTTTAAAACTCTATAAAATGTCCTGCCTGGGAAAAAAATAAAACATCTGCATATTTTAATAAACAACTGTAGCAAAGACAATGAAGAGTAAAAAGAAACAGGAGCTGTTACCAGACCTATGATGGTCTGGTAGGACCTAGGCTGAAGATGAGTTCCCCAGTTCCACCACACCAAGGGAGCAGGAAGGTAGGTTAGAGAATATGAAAAAAAGGGAATATGGAAAATCCTTCATTTCTAGAGGATGTGAAAAAAGAGCTCTTCAAGAAACACTTTTCCATTTCATATGTCGCTAATCATATAACAAAAAGTTTAAAATATATAACTTAATCACTCCAAAACCAACAAAACCCTAACATGTGGATGTTAGTTTAATCATTATTTTCCAGGGAATACAAAGAAAGCCAAAACTCATCCTGAATAGCTAAGGAGTATGACTGGTGGTAGTAAAGTGTTTGCATATATCACTTCCCCCCCCCAAATATTTACATAATAAATATAAATTTCTCAATGCTGACTGACCGCAATGAAAAAACAATGTTCTGGAAACACTAAGCAAGACAGTCGTATCATTTTCAATATTAATTGTAATTAATCAGCTATGTGCAGTGAGGGTTATTCTATCTGTTCAGCTGCAGTCCTACACGTCAAGACACAGATGGCTCCAAAACCCGCAGGTGGTCTGCCAGTCCCAGTTCCCCAGCTTCTCATGCCATTTGTGTCAATTTAAGAAATAAAAAAATGTTTGGGTTTCCTCCTAATGTAGTGACTTGTTACCAAAAGGTCAAACAAATATGTCTACCCTCTGACCAACCTCATGCTATCTATGACTTTTTTAAGGAAACCTGCTCTCTCTGAAGAACCGCATGGTAAGTAAACACGTTGCTTTCCCGCAACCGTCGGTTACACCAGCTGGCCACATCTGACCAGCTAGAAAACCCCAAACCACCTTTTTTGCCCTCTTCTCCAGAGGTCACAAATATTCAAATGATACATCATATAAATAAATTGGCGTTGTTGGAAAACGTGACAAGACAACTCTTTAATTTTATTATATAAAACTTGATGGGCACCAGAAAAAGCACTAGTCAGCTTCGTGCAGCCATTGCAGCCACCGGTTACTTAAAAAAAGAACTCATCTGTGCTCTTATATAGACATATATAAATTTAACTGAAGTTCACTGATGTCAACAGACAGCCATTAGTATATATGACTATTAAAAAGAGTACCTTTTTTTTCATGTTTTGCAACAAAATGAGAGAAAAGGAAAGTGCAAGAAGTTTCTGTCACTGAAAAACAAAAGTAGGTGGAAATACAAGAAAAATGTTCTATTACCTAAATAAAATAAAGTAGTGGCTCAGTAGAACTGGTGGATTTTCTTAGCTAAAAGGCGAAGAAATACGTACTCAGTACCTTCTAAAATTAAGCACAAGCTAAGGTGGCCTGCAGCCGTTGAAGAATACTATACAGTTTTTGGTTCTTGACATTTTTTCTTCATATTCTCTTTTTTATTTTATACTATATGCAGCGATACATATACATGGGCTTTTTTCAGCTATATATTAGGGATTTAAAAGTTCTCCCTTTTTCTTCAGAAATTATTATATTTTTTTTTAATAAACTTAGCCTTATCAAAATGTAAATACATGCAAATCATACTAAGTCACTTATGAAGAGCAAACTTTAGAATTCCTAAAAGATGAACATTTTAAAATGTTTGACTATTTAATCCCTAGTATTGAAGTCTGGATGGGGATTAGAATGGCCATAGCATACACAAATGATGAGAACCGGGGTGTGTTCGCAGCTTCCCTGAAGCTTAAATTCATTCTCCTCTCCTGTGTTTTAGCTGCTTATTCATTCTATTATTCTTTTATCTCCAGGAATAACATTGGGATGCCAAAAGCATGAATGAAGTCACAGTGAGAACTTCCTTCTGTGCGTTGTACACAGAATTAAGCTTCAGGTGTGTTTCAGGAGGCTGCCTCAAGAACCTGTGACTCACGAGCCTTGTACCAAGCATGCCATGGGCAACTTTCTCCTGGCAAAACCTGGTAAGTGATTTGATCTCTGTCCATTGATCTCCACAGATGAAGTGGACACTAGGTTGGGAATTCAGCCTCAGAAGACTACAGATACTTTAATGAAAAGAATATTTTTCACCGGAAGAGTAACACAGAGTAGCAGAGAGTGATATATTCGCTATGAATTGGCACAACCACAGCAGTTTACCTGACTTCTAGAGGGAGAAGCATCTTTCTTTTCTTGAACTTATAGAAAAGGGATTCATTCATGAGTAACAAGGTTTAGAAAACAAAGGGTATAGAGAAAGAGAGACCAGAAAATTGAGTAATATCCAGAGATCAGTAAGAAAAATACATCAACCCTCTTCTCCTGGTTACTTTTCCATACCTTTCTTGCTTACACTGCCGTTTGAGTGGATAACTTTTTCTCCAAGACTAAAATGTCAATTGATAACAGTGTGCCCTGTAACACCTGAAATACAGTTATACTTTTAACTGCAGAGGATCAGAAGCAGGGGAAAACCCCCTTAATTTCATAGGTTTGCTTTTACATCTGGTGAGCAAAACAGACCAGACACCAGCTGCTAATGATGCACAGCCCTGTTTACACAGGGCTAAGAGCCCTGAGAACCAAACTCCCCCTGAGGTTTTGGAAGGCTGTACTTGGAGAAGGTGGCAATTTCTTCAAAGGTCCTCACCTTCGAGCACAGCGTACACAAACTCTGTTTTGAAGTGTGTCCATACTTTTTTGAAGTACGCTCTGCTCCTCTTCCCTCTGATTTTTCTTTTTATGCGTCTCTGTTTGCTGCTGCTGGCTGGACCTGGCAGTGGAAGTGCTGAACAACAGGAGCGGGTCCAGCCCTGTTGCTGACTCAGATCTGAGAGCCTGTGCTCATCAGATTTCACCGCTGTGTTCCAGATTTCGGTACCCAAAAAAATTCAGATACTTATCTAAACCAAACTTCCTGAGGGTGAACTATCCCTAGCGAGGATAGTTCCTGTGAGGGCCGATACAGGCTTCAGCAAGAGCCCATCAGCGTGCAATAGAGAGCATGCCAACTGCGCTTAAAGCAATATCTACCTACAGAACTTCAACTCAGTCTGACTGGATACATTACCGAGTTAATTGCCTTGGTATTCATATTTACATTCAAAAAAAGGATACGCAGATCTGAGGTCAAATCATTAGGTTGTTCCATTAAAAACTTTGTTTTAGGCAAATGGACTTCAGAAAACTTCTTTTGTAATGTCAAATGGAACCATCTGTACCTAAATTTTGTGAGTTATTTTGATGTTACATTTATTGATATAATTATGTCATTACTAAGCTGTTTACTGTTTCAGACTCCTAATAGCTATGAGGGCTTGTTAACAATACTCTGAAATCACAGGGAAGCCTCTTCCTTCCCTTTGGTTTGGAAAGAGAAAACAAAAATTCTAAATGTGTTTATTTCCGGGTTTTATATTTGCATGTAGCATCTACTTCCTTTAATGTGAAAATTTTACAATCAGGAAATTTTACAATTTCTGCCTCAATTTGTTTAGATTTATTGCTTGGACAGCCATATTATTTTTAGCACAACAGTATGAGACCGCATTACTTGGGAGTATTTAAAGAAAGAAAAGTCCCAAGATGAAGTATTTCTTCATATTCACTTTATTCTTCTTAAAGCAATAAGACGACTGATACTGTAATTACTACAAAAAGAATTAATTACAAAAATTATGGTAGTAATACCTCACTGTATCTTAAATTGTTTCCTCTTCGGAGTTGGAGATTACTGGGTTTCCAGTTTCAATTTTGAAAAGGAAAAGTCTCCCACACAGCTCGGCAAAACAGATTTCTCAAAAGAAAGCTTTCACTGGCTCATCACTTGATTTGGAGAGACAGAATATAGCAGATTGTGCCAGAAAAAACTGCTCAAAACCCCAACTGGCTTCTGAAAGCCTTTACTCTCCTGTAATACTACGGAGCCATTTTCCAGGGCTCCCGTGGACAACTGCTGGATGATTTGCACAATACAGTGAAGAGCAGTGGTAGGCAAAGTATCCGTACAGCAACAGATTTGGCTACCCAGCAAACAATCTTTGTCTGACGGAGACCAAAGCAGTACCAGAAGCCTTCAGTGAATATTTAATTTAGTAAGTAGCACCACCAAGAAATACACCCATCAGGAAGAGGACACACACACACAACTTTACAGGTTGATTATTTAAACTCCTAGAAATTGTATGGTATTAGGCACCCAAACTCCGCTTTCCCTCTTGATGAAAAGCAAGTAGCTAGATAAGAAGTCCAACAAAAATTGTCATTTATATTAAAAATAAAGTTAAGTAGGATGGTGGGGGACTACAAGGTAATGTCATCCTATTTACTCTCTGCTTACGGTAAAGTAAATAAAGAATTTGTATTTTTTGCCCCATTTGACCTCCTAAATGGATGAAATCCATTATATCTTGTCAGAGAGGCTTGGTAAGGCACACAGAGTGAGAGGTGAACCCAGTGATTAAATATGTTGAAAGCTTCCATGATAATTTAAAATCAATGATGGATTTACCACAGCAGAATCAAGAGACGAGAGTCAAGAGGAAAGGAATGGCATAACATAAACCAAGAACTTGTGTACTTTACCTGGAGGGTGGAGATTTAGCATTAGACAGAATAAAATGTTAAAAATGACAAGACACAAAAGTCTTAGGATCATTTGAAGTAGTTAAAAAGATTCAAGGAGTTAGTTGAAATATGAAAAGAAAAACATCCCCACCAAACGGTCTGTTAGGCTTTCAACAGTCTAAAAGCCTGCCATAGCCAGGAGGTAGCTCTTAACAAAACTTGTGGCACGCAAGGAAGTTCTCAGTTTCTCCCCTGGCAAGCTCACTTCAAAGCAAAGTTTGTAAACATCTTGGGGGAGGGGGGGCAGAAAATTACAGTGGGTTTCAGAAACATTTACAAGTGTTTTGCAGAAATGAATCTTCAGTTAACGAGATCAGTTTTGCTCTCCAGGTGGAGGATGGTTTGTCAGTCCCCAAGGTCAATGACAACCAGTACGGAGAAGTCTCCGGTACGGAGTGTTAAACTAAATAGCACACGGCCTTCTTCAGCGTTATGGAGGAGAAAGTTGTGTAAACAGTTGCAGTGACTGTCTCACGCACGTCCTACACTCAGTAACGTTATTAAAAGTTGTGCAAAAGTAATAGCGCACAAACCTAAACAAACGCCCTTTTGCAGACTTTTACTTCACGGACATGAAACTTTGACGCCAGAAAAAGTTCTGGACAAATAAGCGCCGAGCCTATCTCGGAGAGATCAGTCACCCGAGACCAGTTTTACCTGGGCTTCTGCTGACAACATTGCCACCTTCCGCAGCCGGCGGGAAGGGCAGGGCGGCGGGCGCTGCCGGCCCCGGAGGCAGCGAGCCCGGCTCGGGGACCGGCAAGCCAGGGACTCGGCCAGCCTGCCACCGCCCCTGGGAACGGCCGTGGAAATGCTACTTAGAGAAGTGTTTTCCCACCGCTGAGCTGCGGAAAATGACTCCTGTTGGCAGGGATTTCTCAAAGAGAAATATACGTCTTTATATAATGTTCACAGCGCTACCCGAAACGCTCCCAACCCGGCGAGGTGCAGCCCTGGCCCGTGCCCAGCCGCACGCCTGTTCCCTCGGGTCTCTGGTGCCGCGGCAAGACCACACCGTAAACCATACTGCTCAACACCCCCAACCTAAAATATGTTATTTTCAAAGATTTAATTGATTCAGTGTTCAGCACAGTCCCAAGAACAACTGGGCTGGTACAACCGAGGGACAATGAGCGCAGCACACAGAAGGGAAATAACATAAAGGGAAAGCAATTTTCACCACATAGTAAAACAACCATAATATTGAATGCATTGCCAATACGTCACTTCCAAAACAGCTTAGGGAGCTGAGGAAAGCCAAAGCAGAAGGTAAAGGGAGGAGAGTACCCGCACTCTCGATGCCCAGACTAAGGAGCTCTCATTCCAGGCTCCAGCCCTAACGCGTTTGATTACGATCATGCCCAGTTTCAGTCAAGCGCGATAACAAACCACTGGCTTCTGTGTTTTCATAATGTAGGATTTACACATGTCAATATATGCATTTTATATAAGTTTTAACATATGAAGAGGTTATATGGTAAGGCTGGATTTTGTCTTCCTAGATGGCAGGGAGTATTTTCCTCCAAATTGTTCACAATATATGTATAGTTAATAAAGCAGTAGCATCATGACAGCAGTTAAACAAACAAACTACAAGTAATAATAATTTAATATATTAACTCATAAATTTAGTCCACATTCTGGATGGAAAAATCGCTCTACCTAGACATCGCCAAAGTACATCAACACAACTGATAATGTAGGATAGGAAATTACTTCAAAGAAAAGCTTCAAAGAATTCAACACTGCTACCAAATAATACCTATATTAATTTAGAAAATGTGTGTTGAGAGTTTAATCTAAATAGACACAGAGGGGCTTTACATGTAAGATTACACATATTTCCAAATGTCAGACATCTTCCATGAAGGCAATTTTCACTGTGTAGGGTTTACCTAAAAACAAGACTTGGGATATGCAGTCTAATCTAAAAAAAAAAAAAAAAAAAGATATGAAAGTTGTCCCCCCCCTCCCCCCGTAAAGGTGTCATTTATGTTTAGGTTGTGGAAATACTTTCCCCCCGTCCTTGTTTTCTTCTCCAAGCTGAGCTGGTGCTAAGAGCAATTTCAGGATAACCAGTAAACCACCTTTATGGGATTCCATTCCTTCCTGAGTGGCAGTCCTCAAAAATGAGAAAATTACAGCCATATCTGAAGTGACCAGCAACCAAAGGCAATTCTCAAGCTTAGGTGGACTGTTCTAGAAGTTGATAATGTGGTATGTTGATGTTTGTTTTTAAAACGGGTTTGGTTTTGAGTATAGCTAGCTATACAGCAAGATTGAAAAGTGAACTCCTGGAGTCAAATATCTCCCAGCAAAATTAACCAATCACCTCATGCACAACTTCTCAAACCACAAGCCATGAGTGTCAGCCAAAGGAGGCTGCAAAAAGACAAAGAAAATACTGGGCAGCTTATTTATTTCTGTGTGAGAGATGGAAGGAAAGAAATATTTGGGAAGATAATGAAGAACTATCGGATTCTATATAAAAAGTTTTCAAATAATTTGGAGAACTACTATGATATAAATATACTGTAAATCTGGGCTCCTTTAAGCCTACAAACCCTGTAATTCCAGCAACAGCCCATATCAATAAATTTATCTCTTCCTCAATCTGTACATTCACAATGCATAAAATAGTACCAGCCCTATTAAATTAATATTTATGACAAGCTCAGGGAACCAGAAGACAAGCAGTATTTGCTAAGGCACAAATGCAATGTACAAGTCTCACATAGTTGCATTGCCCACGTTTCTCAAAAATGAACCTCAACTTGGAGGAGTAAGTAATTTGTTTCTGGGAAGCACACAAGGCAGACATGCTGTGCCATGCTGGGAAGACAAATGAAAAAACAAATACAATCAATGCAATTTACGGTTTTACACTGAATCTAAAGTGTTCTCAAGCTCAGTGCTTTCAGTGTGTTGTGGCATGCAGCATTCTAGGAGATATTCTGCCGTTAGTTAAGTTACGATCTACAATGTCTGTCCCAACAATACTTCAGAGATGGCAAAAGGGGGTACTTCTTCACAGCCTCAGTTCAAATCACACACAGAATCACAGAATGGTAGGGGTTGGAAGGGATGTCTAGAGACCATCTAGTCCAACCCCCCTGCCAGAGCAGGTATTAGCTGAAGATGCTGACAGACTTGGGTCTGCACTGACAGATGTGCTGTGAACAGCAGCAGCAGCTTCAAGGTGGACATTCAGGCCTTTATTTTACACCAGCCAAGGACCATGGAGACTGACTGTGGACAATGATTCCCAGGAAGATTAAGCAAAGCCCATCATCATGATCTGATTTACAACAAACACGCACCACTTATTAAAAAAATAAGAATCCAAGACTTAAGAAAAGGGGAGATAAAGAAACGTCAAAACCAGAAACATCCACAGAAAAGTTCACAAGACTTCTTAACTCTTTTATCAAGGAGAGAGACAATAGATATCATTTCAGGAGTCCAAAGAGGTTGAAGAGAAGAAAAAAAAAAACCGCCCTAAAAAAAAGAACACACACACACAAAAAAAAACCCCTTCCCACACACTGCCAAGTATGATTTTTTTGGAGGCACATCAGTGATTTGGCTTTCAAAACACAAAGTGAATCCCTCAAAGGTAAAATTAATGGTTGTACACCAGTTCTAACGTCATGGATATTGTTCTGATACTTCTGCTGGGAGAAACTTTGTCTGCCAGAAGCTGTCAAAGGAGTCTACCACTCAGAGAGAAGTAATACGCTGCAATTTGCATGGTTAATGTTGACTCAGAAGACTGGTAGGCAGAGAAGCTTCATCAAACACAGAAAAGGCTGCACTGAATGTTTCACAGCTGAACTGTTTTATATACCAAAGTAGGTCCTTGCTGCCAAAAATACATAAAACCACGGGCATTTTTTCCATGAGCTTTACTGACAGGAAAGCAATCTGCCTGGTAGAAGTAAGAGCAGAGTTTTTCTGCCCTGCCTCCCCACCCCTCAGGATAGCAGAGATGTTTTAAATACTGCATTTTGGGTAGCAACATTCCAGATTTTTCAAATACTTGAAAGCAACATTCCCCTTTTGAAATACCTGGGGTTTTAATTATTATTTCTGCTAGGAGTATAGTCATTAACTTTTGCTTACCTACACTTAAATATGACATTAAGGAGGAGGAGTCTGAGAAAGCACACCTTCATGTTGAAGGGAATCACCAGATATGACAATTTGGTAAACTCACACGTTATCCATCTCTTTGCCCATACAAAACTGCATAAGGACACAAGCATGTTTAGCATGAAAACCCACTGTGGTATAAAATATCCAGCATATTCAAAGTCCAAGAGAACTGCATAAAGAACTACATGTAAAAATCTTACTGTAACTCCACACCTACCATTACAGCAGCAAATCACACCTGCTAAAGAGAACGGTACTTGACTTTAAAATTGTTTCTCTACCACGAGCTATGGAAATACATTGTATTTCACAAAGCGGAAGTGCTGAACAGCAATCCAACAAGAACAAATCATCATTTTTCAAAATGTAAATTTTTTTTTAAAAAAGCAGATTGCTGATAATGTTAAAACATTTAAACAAACACATTCACAGAGTCAAAACTTGCTTTTTAGTGGTTAAACTACTGCAGGAATTTTGGCACATAGTCTTTTTACAAATTAAGTATTGTTTTACACGTCCCAAATGTGTTAGTCATGAACATTAGCAGAGGAATACAAATCACAACTTTTTAATAACCCTGCAGTAATTCTGAACTTGTTCATCTGAACTTATTTAGCTTGTTTTTCCTTCATGACTGGATAAAGCAGACTGCAGGATTTTATGCAGTGCCAGGTCTTGGCTCCATCAGTTGCTCATTAAACAAGATCTGGAATTTAGCATTGGATTGAATGCACATGGGAACTCATGTGAAGCTGCTCGTATATCATTGATAGCTCCGTTGCTAACACAGAGTTTATCCAAGACTGTACATTTTTCGTTGACTTGAACAAAGCTGTTTGCCATCCTCTGTTTTTGACGTCAGTGGACAACTACCCACTAACAGTATCTGTCACTACAAAATGCTTGGAATTTCCTCACTTATAAAAGCTGGAAAGTTTCAAGTACAGACCTTTCATTTTAAAAAAAAAAAAAAAGTACACATTATTAGATTTTCAGGATGAGAATATTTTGTGATTATTAAGATAGTACATTTTAATTCTCACTAAGTATTTTTTCCAGTAACTTAAGAATTCAAACATAAACAGCATCACTGACAAGGAATGGATGTTTAAAAACATAATTTTCCTCTTCTGTTCCTAAAATCCACGGACTCAAATGCCAATGCCTCAACACAGAAGTACCATAGTGAGGTGATTAAGATTTTTCCCATTAACTGGACACCACAATCATTCCAGTAGGATCAATGTTGGATGGTATCTAATATTTAACAAAAAATATAGAAAACCACCTCCCCCAGCATAAACCAGGCTATTTACATTCACAACCTCTTTTCTACACGTCCTTTATTCTTCCAAGTGAAACAGCCCATATTGAAGAAAGTCACCCTGGTGGAGGCTTCCTGCGGAGCACAGAATTACCTCCTGAGAACACCACACAAAGCTGTGTGCAGGCTGCCTGGGTAGCCCTCGCTGCTCGCGTGAGCCAGGAGCGTACAACTGACTGCATGTACCCAAATCAGACATCCATCTGGATGGAGATGTATTCTAGCCCTGATGGAGGCTTTTGTGCTGACAACAATGCATTTCAACCTTGATCTAAAAACCAAGTTGCTGCTTTGCAAACACACCACTGGCTTTCTGACCCCTCTGATTTGGTTGAAAGCAAACAAACGTATCGCCAAAACCAAGCGCTTCATTGGTACAATACATTGGAAAGTCCCCGTTTTCAGCATGTTAAGATACCATCAGCTATTAGCCCAGAGACAGTCAGTCATGTTTAAAAATCCAGTTTTAATCTTCTACAGAACTCTGGATCTACTATCTTGAGGCTCCCGTCTTCCCCAAGCGTGTTTCCATTCTTTTCTCCATGGAAACCCCCTTTCATAGAGAGCAGTTCTTTCATCTTTGTTTTACAGGGTACAAATATTTTATGTATGACATTCATATAATAACATCTATCTATGCCATAGTTATAAAAATAAACAAGTCTATCTCACTGTAAAACTGTGATCGTGTTACTATGTTTATTAGACATAGCCCACATCCGAAATACCAGGTCAGGTGGTTGTGACGAATCACAGAAATGGCATAAATGACTTGTTCTCCTTTTGGAATCAAAGCTTTGTAATTCTGTATTTTTCCAATTATGTCATCCACCTATGAATGAACATAATTATTTATTGATTTGATTACTAAGAAAAGGTGTAATTTTGCTTATCTACAGGCAAGGTGAACAAACACAAATAATGTCTGTAGTTCTAGAGACATAAAATAGGATATACCCGAGCAGCTCTACAGATACAACTTTCTCCCTTTACATGAGGGGATGGATTAAAAAAAAATATTTTTAAAATAGAAAAATGAGTAAAATCCTAAGTACTATTCTGTCCAAATGGATAATGCAACAGAAGTACTGAAGAAATTATATTAAGAGCTTGTTAGAGACAACTTTCAGTTCACAAAAAGTATACATATTCCTATTTTCAAATGACAACTCATGTCTTTTGAAGTGATTGCACTAGGGAAGGTATATCCTAACCAAAAAAAACCAACAAGGAAACAAACCACTTGCAAGAAACCTGCAGCTGCTTCAGCTCCTTCTGAAAGAAGCTTCAATTTTCACAACTGCATGATCTCTGAGAAGCAATTCCAAGCAGATGATCTGATCTTTGTCTCCTAGGCCATTCCTATATGTACTTTAGAAATAGTGCCCACACTGGCTTTACAGCTCTGAAGGTTTGTAGAATTTTATCTTCTGAGTGAGCCTCGTCCCTCTTATCAGGGTTCTCCCACTCTGCTATTGTAACATCTTCAAAGAAAGAATGTAAAGGCAGAGCTAACATCTTTCCGATGGGAGGGATCTGACTGGCAATCTTTTTTCCCCCCTCTTTCCCATCTGTTTGAATATTTATTTGTGTATGTATATATATATATTTATAAATGCTTAGATTTCATCAAAGGAAGATGGTGAACATAGATTGGTTTTGTCCAAATGATCAATCAGGCATTCAAAAAAGCTGCCTCTCTGTGGAGTAAGTAGAGAAACTGAATTCATGCAAAAGATGTTCCTTACATGTCTTTAATTGATATTTGTACCTTTATGGAATGAGAAAATTTTAAAGAATATAGATGCTTTCCTTCTTACAGAACAGCAGTAGGTCATTTCTGCATTTCGTTACTATATGAGGCCCAAGATCCTACTTTCACATGATCTTTCCTGTGATAGGGAGGTATTCTGTAACAGTGTTCTTCCCCTGATGGTGAGAGCAACAGTGATAAAAAGTCTCTATCTTCATCAAATGGAAGGCAAATCCCCTTTAACAGCAGTCAGACTAGTTCAAAACAACTGTTTCATGTTAGCTCCCCGTGTTGGTACTCCTATTGCTCACCAAGATTATGTAAGACCATGCAATGTAAGATAGGGTATTAAGTAAGACAACGCAAAAATCACGGTAACATATCCATTTATTATAAGTCCTGTTGTTGAGCCAATAAAACAGCCTACGGCATATCCAGGATAATTCTAAAGTAGAAGAATACGTAAGTCCATAAAGCTAGATTGCTTCCCGTACATAAACTTGCTCAGAGCTTGCTCGCATATTTCTACAGCAACTTCCATCATTGGCCCACCTTAAAGGACTTGAGATACAAGGTTTCACCACTGTACATCAGCTGATCTGCAATGTTTTGTGTGAGCTCTTCTTGGCAGTAAATAATTCAAACTCTTCTAAACCTCTTTCATTGAGGAGAGACCTAATCTAGTGTAACGCAAGTAGAAATGAGAAGTCCACATTAAACACTTTCACCAGGCACTGGAACACTTTCAAAGCTGAGTAATAATGATTCCCCGTGGTTTCATAGGTTAAGAGAAACTAAAGAACAACTTTGAAGTTGCTTGTTGGTGTCAGTGTTAAGTGTTTTATATACTTACCATATGGAGCTCCTAAAGTAAACTCTCTCTCTTTTTTTTTTTTTTGGAGCACAGAGAAGTTGCATAGGGAATAGCAGCTATCCAGCCAAGGATCCTGTCTTCTGCAGTGCGTAAAACAGCCAATGTTTACAGGCAATGTTAGAACAGAACACAAAGTGGTTCTGTCCCATTCATACCGTCCCAGCCCTCCAGTTATCAGCAGCACGTGAACCTCCTGAACTAGAGGTTTCATACCAGACCATCGCATTCAATAGGCATGGATTGATCTCCAAGCCTGTCCAAATCAAAAATGATCTGTGGTTTATATTGCTATTGCCAACAATTGTATTAACATCAACATAGTTCTAGTAGTTTAACTTCAGAAATATATGAAAAACATTTCAAAGTCATTAAATTTAATGACAAGGAAAAGAATTTTAATCTGCACAATTTTATTCAGGTTAATTTATTTTGAATACTCAACAATAGGCATATCTACAAGCAGGAAGCAGGAGTATCTGAAGGAAACTGTCTATCCTCAAGCCCTGCTGTTAGCAGAAAAATGAATCCTCAAGTCTCTAAAAATATAAACTCTTACCACTTTTTGTTAGGTATGGTAAATTATTTCTGTCATTTTTATAATTAAACAAAAAAATCCACCCTGGGTAATTTGAGGCCATAAAATCATCACCAGTGGAACTGGGAAGCCTTTGTTCCCATTCTCTCATGTCTTTGCAGTATCAAGCAGTCTTCACTTTTTGCTGGATATGTATTTCTGCAAAGTGAATAAAGACTTAGTAATCAATTTAATTACGCTCAGTAGTAAGCTTTTCCTTTTCCGGCTGTTAAAAACACTTAATGATTCAGATTCAGTTTGTAAAAGTTATGAGGTGTTCACTTAAAATCTTAATCCGAGAAATTTCTCAGGTACTGCAAAGACAACCAAAGGCAAGCCTACGCAGGCAGAGGCAGGCAGGGCTGAGTTCTTTTGCCTGTGGTGTTCCCAGCTGGCCAGACACAAACCAGGTCCAGCCCAAAACACGCAACTGTTTTCATGTGATGTGTCCAAGTTAATAGGCTTTATTTAGATACAACACTGCAAGAATACTTCTATATAGCCTCAAGATCAGAGCAGGCTCCCATCAGACGCCTCAGAGGCCAGGCTGAGCTCCTTCCTCCACCAGACACACTGGTTTGAAAAATGTTCATCAGCCTACTGGGATTGGTTTCCCTATACCAAGTGACGATTCTCACATGAAATCCCTTTCATTCAAGACTGTAAATATCACAAAATCACAGAATGGCAGGGGTTGGAAGGGACCTCTGGAGATCATCTAGTCCAACCCCCCTGCCAGAGCAGGGTCACCTACAGCAGGTGGCACAGGAACGCGTCCAGGCGGGTTTTGAATATCGCCAGAGACGGAGACTCCACCACCTCTCTGGGCAGCCTGTTCCAGTGCTCTGCCACCCTCAAAGTAAAGAAGTTCCTCCT
This sequence comes from Rissa tridactyla, assembly GCF_028500815.1. Taxonomy (NCBI): domain Eukaryota; kingdom Metazoa; phylum Chordata; class Aves; order Charadriiformes; family Laridae; genus Rissa; species Rissa tridactyla. The sequence continues at coordinate 46,457,768 of NC_071467.1, forward strand.
CATGTTTAGGTGGAACTTCCTGTGTTCAAGTTTGTGCCCGTGACCTCTTGTCCTGTCCCTGGGCACCACTGAAAAGAGCCTGGCCCCATCCTCCTGACACCCACCCTTTAAGTATTTATAACCATTGATAACATCCCCCCTCAGTTGTCTTTTTTGCAGACTGAAAAGAACCAAGTCCCTCAGCCTTTCTTCATAAGAGAGAGATGTTCCAGTCCCCTAATCATCTTCATAGCCCTTTGCTGTACCCTCTCCAGCAGTTCCCTGTCCTTCTTGAACCAGGGAGCCCAGAACTGGACACAGTACTCCAGGTGAGGCCTCACCAGGGCAGAGTAGAGGGGGAGGATGACCTCCCTTGATCTGCTGGCCACACTCTTCTTGAAGCACCCCAGGATGCCATTGGCCTTCTTGGCCACAAGGGCACATTGCTGGCTCATGGTCATCCTGTTGTCCACCAGGACTCCCAGGTCTCTTTCCACAGAGCTGCTCTCCAGCAGGTCAGCCCCCAACCTCTACTGGTGCATGGGGTTATTCCTCCCCAGGTGCAGCACCCTACACTTGTCCTTGTTGAATTTCATAAGGTTTCTCTCCGCCCAACTCTCCAGCCTGCCCAGGTTTCACTGTAATATGTACCATAAGACACTAGACATCAACCCAAAGAAATCCGTATCCAATTATAAAGACATCAGGGCTCAGTCCTGCAAATTCTTACTCTCACACAATGCTCCCCTTAAGTCTGTGGGACCACTCTCATGAGCAATGTTCAGGTTGACAAGATTCTTATAACCATCCTCCTATCAATATTTTATTTTTCAAATTAAACTGCTTGTATTCTAGTGCTGAAGTATCATGGGATTCTGTATGCAAACAAATACCAACAAATATATCAACAAATCTCTAAACACTGCTTCCCAAAGTATTTATGCAAGTCTACTGCCAGAGACGTTTCACATACCAAGCTGTGCACCGAGTTCACAACACATATAAATACAGTTACAAAAGCAAAGTCTAATTTTACAAAGGCTCTAAAATGATGCATTCAGATTTTGCCCATGAACAGTCACATAGAGAAGCCAGTAGCCTGTGTGTTTGCATCTTACCTACTCACTCAGCTGCCTGGTCTGAAAGCAAAAAGCAAAGTCAGATCATAAATCTGGGGTGTTATTTTGAAGTATCAGGAAATTCTACTCTCAGGACGTTACTTTACAGCAGCAGAAGCAGTCCACTCATAAATCACCCCATCTCATCCTATTCTGCCTTACCATACAAGTAACTCAAAATACAGGACAACAATGCAGTGTGCTGTGTGTCCCAAGTACACACAGGTCACTCAAGGATTGTCTTACCATGCATCTACTTTTTTTGTTCCCTTTTGCTTCTGACTGGTGATTTCAATAAGATATGTAAATATGCTTATTTCACCATGTCAGGGTTAGATTTAGTTAATTCATTTTGACACTAGTCACACATTTGAATCGACAGGAAAGCATTTCAACGCAAACAGTATTTGCTTTTAACGACAGAAGTACAAATTCAATGCAGAGTAACAGAAACTACACTTCAGCATTCAGAGCTCTTAAGTAAGAGTTTAACAGAATAGAAGCTTGGAAGTGTAATAGGGGAAACTTCCATTAAATGTACAAGTCCAATTTCCAATTAATGTAAACTAGAAGTGCCAAATAATAATCTAAAACAAAACCATCCTTCATCCTCCTCCCTCCCCGCCTCCAGTAGGTTTAGTTTAACAGTATCCAGGCCAACTTCTTTTGACTTCTGGTTGAGTAAACAAAGAGACGACTGACATTAAGATAATGCCAAACAGAAAATAGGACTAGAGATGAGATATAATGCAGTTTTGCCACTATTGAGTAATGTCTTTATAAAATGCCTTGAGAGCCACATAAGTAAGGAGAGCAACTCTGCCAACACAGACATATCCCCTGCCCAAACATTCTGGTTTTATGAAATAACCTTTTGCTTGCATGAAAAGCTCAACCTACTAAAATAAAAACCAAAAGCAAATAAAAAGTGATGTTTCTGGGAAGACAGACAGCTATGAAGTTTTCTCAAGAAATCTCAATTTATGCATATGTGTGTATATATATATGTATACGAATTCATATATATATACATATATATAAAAATGAGTTTTATGTCCAGAACATCTTAGAATTTAAACAAATGAGAAGACTACACTAGTGCTGTTATAGACACTTGTAGCAGTCTGGAAAGAATCGTATCAGTGCAGTTAGATCTTCCCAGAACACACATGCAACAAGCTGGAGCAGTCTGGGACTTACACATGCTAAGCATGCTGACAGTAATCATTCAGGAAAAGAAAAAAAGGAGCAAAAAAGTTTCAATTGTACCCTAACTAAAACAGTTTTGCTGGTACAAAAACCTTTGTGTAAGTGAAGGTCTATACAGAAAGATACAGCAGCATAAATGCAATGCCTCGTGGTTTAAAAACAACAGAGGAGACCTGAAGAGAAAAACAGAACAAAGATGGAAGTTTGTAGGAGAGACAAACAAGAAGAAAACAGGGGGAAACAATAGTAAATGTAAAGCATGACAAGAAGCTTGTTGAAGGAAAAGGTAAACAAGAACAAACATTAGTACCTTGAGGGGTGGGAGGAAGGGGAAAAAAATCCCCAAAACAATGACTTATTTCATATCAGACTAGGACTTAATATTCAGCTGTATTTCTGGAGAAAGAAGTGGAAAGAAAGAGTGGAGAAGAGTGACAAGAGAAGTAATATTCCCACTTCAAAGTTCCCTTGAATTTTTATGAAGACCAGACCTTCCAACCTACAGCCACTAACCACCAGCTGCTTTACTAGAATCTCATCACTTTATGCTACCCCCTTAAAATCATGAAAGTAATCCAATTCAGAAGAAATCACAAATGTAGACCAAACATTTTGAAGAATTCCAGAAAGGGCTGTGCTGAAGAGGGATTTGGGGAACCGAAGACAGCAGCAACGTGGAACTACTGATAAGGTGTCTACCAATTCCTTAAGAACAACGTGAATCTCTCATTTCTTGGGGTTTTTTCCCCATTTTTTTAGTTGCATGTTGTTTTTGCCGAACGCTCTACAGTTAATACAGACTTTTCCACTGAAACATTATACCCATACGCACAGCAACAGATGAGCATTCCTGAACTACTTTGCTGCCAGAAAGTATGCGCTTTATTGGCCTTATCATTGATAAGACACTGCTCAGGCCTTTCTATCACTCTAAACATGAAAATATTAACTGAAAACAAAACTGAAGCCCTGAGCAACACTAGAGGCATTATGCTACACATTTAGTTGTTATCTGAGCTATCTTTAAGGTATATGTCAAAGTCTCTCCAGCTGCCAGAGACAGATGACCACAAGAGAGTCCTAGTCCTCCCTCTACCCTCAAGGTCTTTCCTACAACAATGCAACCAGCATTCTGCCAAACCCCCTTGTTCTGCAGCGCTAAAGCAAACGTGGTCAGTTCTCTCTACTCACCATGGAGGGTAGATGTGGATGACATCCTGTGGCCTGCTCTTCAGGTGAGCTGCTGTCTCTCTTGCAAAGAGGACTTTGAGTATTGGTTCTCCTGCATTGACGACAGCATCCTCAGATGAAAGTGTAGCAGGAGACTGTTCCAATTGCTGGCAGATGGCAACTTGTATTGTACACTCCTCAAACATTTCTAGGATCTTCACAATTAAGACACCAGATTTATCTGGAAAGTAAATTAAAATGAAAAATAAAAATGCAAAGTCTGCATGAGGAGAAATAAATTCTGGCATTCTGAAGATGTGCATCCCTCTGCAGATTTGTCTGACTCTGAGAAATCCACATATGAGTAGAACAGATTGCCCCACCAAAAGACTTATGTTCAAGTTTTCTGGTCATTTTTCTTTTCTTTATAGATACTACTAGCTGTGGAGACAAAAGCCTACCTGTGCTTCTTCCAAAAACCAATGAAATCAGAAACTCCTTACAAGAAGCCCTTCCGCACGATGTCTGAACTTTTTAATCCTGCAACTCATTCGCTTTGTTCAGTCTTTTTTCATTAGATACTGCACAAAATAAATGTATTTAAAAACAGAATAATCACACTGTGTTAAAAGTGAAGCTGTGTTTGCCCCCCTTGACCTTTCTCAAAGCAACAGTTGTCAGGGACCAAGTCAGAACAGTACCTGTTAGGTACAAAGCATCTAAAAGCTGATGATTCACATTTAGAGATGAATGTGGAGAGAGTATGATAGATGCACTGCCCCAAAATAATTATTTTATCAGTAGTCAATCAGGATGCAGAAGGGTCTCTTGTTTTACAGCAACATGAACAGATACCAGCATCCCCACAGTTTGATTCTAAGCGCTTTTGTCTGTGCTGAACATGAAACAACTTTGCACTGCAATCAAATTACTTCTAGCTCCCTTTGCAGCCTGCACAGGGCAAAAGCTACTCGGACAGACCTGGGTCTGCACTGCAAGGTTCTGTCAGATTTACTCTCCTTCTCACTTAGCCCTGCTCAGATTTGCACTTTGGTCACAGAGGGAAGAATTGTCGTAATCTACCTGTTGAATGCTATGAGCATTTAGTGGGGAAAGACAGACTGCCAGAGGACAGAGACAGCAGAGCCCCAATTCTACCCATTCTGATTCACAAGTTGCATTGGGAAAAACACAGCATCCCAAGAAAAACAGCTGATAGAAATTACTGTCCTCCCACAGCAAAGAAGAAGCAGGGGAGGAACTGTGAACGTGATACTGGAACTTAATGGCAGAGCTGTACTAGTTATTTGTTTGTTTATTTTAAGGCCCATTTCACAATTGTGAATGCCTTTCCTTTGAAAAATAAATAAAAATATTTTAGTTTCAGTTTATGAGAAACTTCAGAAAAAATTAACCCAACCCTCAAGAAACCCAAACCAAAGGAACTGGGCCCTAAAACCCTTCAGGTTTATTAAAGTTAAATTCTACAAAAAAACCAAAATGTTTTGTCCCTGTTTTGTATTCCCCAGTCTTTATTACATTTTATACTGAAACTGAAATAAAGTAATTTTGAAATATAAAACTGAAACGTTCTTAAAACCACTTTTATGTGAACCAAATTTTCATCACATACAACATGCTTCTGCAAAGCATTCTGTTTCCCATGAACCAGTATTTTCCAGCAGGATAAAGGGTTCCACCAGAGAGTACATCAGCCATTTCTGTCCAAGCCATTACAGCTCGACCTCCTTTTCCAGATCTGAGAAGCACGAATCAGAGAACCGATCCTTTCTGCCAAGTCCTTTGAGATTGACTGATGAAGAGAGATGGTTGCCACCGCTATTACTCCTCACCACTGCCACCTTCTCAGGGAAAGCTGTAAGATCGCAGTGCCACTCCAAATACTCACTGCACTATGTTAAGGTCTGCTTATGTGCAAACTTCTGCTAAGTGTGAGTGTGGACTAGTTTTCTATGCCTGAAGGCAAGGACTTAGAATATTCACACTTGAATTCTGTTTTGCCTGACTAGCTGCAGTTGTGGTCCTCTCTCAACCCCAAGTCATCTGGCACGCATAAACAAATTCTCCCAACCACAAAAATTCTTGGCCTTCAAAGTAACTGAGCATTTACCTCTCCCCTCTAGACATACTGCACAATTTGCATTTCCATCCACTTAAAAAACCAAGTCACAAAAAAAATCAACTTCAATTTTGAAACACACCAACAGTTTATTTAAAAAAAAAAAAAAAAAGTATTAAGACAGCTCGTGAGAGAGACTGTTCATCACTTCTGAACTACACCTTTCTTATGTGCAGAATTTTATGACAATTCTTACTGGTCAGCAGCATATATGTTACTCAGCTGATAAAGCAGGTTGAAGACAATGAATGACAACCTAATAACATTTTTCTTTTGAATACCTCTGACTATAAACCAGTTAAAAACACTACGTAAATAAAGAACTGTATCTCTGTGAAAACTTCTAAAAGACATTGGAGGAAAAAACAGTACTAAGGTGCCAGAGATTTTTGCAAGCCAGTCTTAGAGTTGGTGCAAACACTGGGAACTGACGCTAAATGAAGCTGAATGCTTCTTCATTAAAAGCGACAAAATTTCAACAGCTAGCCAAGTCTCACAGTTGGCACACATGCACATTCTACAGAACCACAATCTATTTATTTATTTAGATGCAAAGAGATAGTTTAATTTAATTACTCAAAAAGTATTATTACTGCTGATGATAGAATGCTCTCTCGAACAACATGGCAAAGCACTTCGGATTCCTGGCATGTGATGAAACACCAAAGTTCAGAATGTAGCTTCGTTTTTAATTCATTTGGCTCTTCTATTGTTAGGTCAATCAAAAATAAATCAAACATGTGTGGCTGCACATGGAAGGGAGAATTTGTGGGTGAGGAGATGGGCTGGATCACTGCAATTTCTACAGTTTCCAGAGAAGTTTACTTGTTTGTTCATCCATACAAAAAGCTTACTTTCAGGTTTTGCAATGTTCTCTTTCACCCTCAGATAATTCACAGAAGTTCTTGCTTGCTTGCTGAAGTCCTCATTCACTTAATTTCACTTGAAAAGCAGAATTACAGCCCAGGAAATTCAAATCTGCAGATGTGCAGGTTTCATGGTAATAGCTAGTAATCTTAAACAAGGAAGAATACCTTACAATAATATGTATTTTAAAAGGTGCAAGCAATAACTGTGCTGCAATTGTGCCCCTTCCTACACTGCATATTTCTTCATTTCCCATTCTGCTGTCTAGAGCACTCGTGAATTTCTTTCTTCAGGGATGGTTTTTAGCAAAATCAATGAGCTAATCCAGCTAACTGCAAAGCCACTGAAGCAGAGAAGCAGATACTAGGGAGAAGAAAGAACAAGTGATGGAAAGGGTGGAGGTAGGGCAAGCAAGGACTGAGGGAAGATGGTTCTTTGCAGTGACAGCCCAACCAGGCTGGGTTAAGCCAATTTCAAATGCTACCCAGTTGCTTCTTTTCCCCTACGGTGCCCAGGCTGGACTATCCTTGAGAAGCTCCTTCAGCGTGCAGGAAGGACAGGCAAGATGAAGTCACTGAACAGAGATAACAGCTGTTCAAGGTGCGTGGTCCACAGGCACATTTGATACCATAAGTGTCTATATGTTCTACAACTCTTGGCCAGACTCTCTTACACTTTTTTTGACCCTCGGTGTCCACAATGGATAGACATCACACTACAGTAATGAAAACATGGGTCAGAGCATACCTAGTGTTATCTTTCAACCACCGACTCTAGGCATAATGATGTATAGTAGAGGGACCCTGAAAAAGAGAGAAGAAATAGGAACTGCATATACCTATGGAATGCTCGTTTAAAAAAACTTCAGTTTATTTACTTGAAGGTAACCTTTCTTCTCCCATTGAAAGACAAGTCCACATTCACACTCACAGAGAGTGAGCAAACAGCTGCCTGGATGCGTTTAGAAATCTTCCACTCGAGCAGCAATTTGAGGACTCCTTAACAAAGCTGCTCTTTGGTGCCAGATGCCTCTGCAACAGTGCAATGCTTGAGGGAGATAAAGATGGAAACCCAGATAGCTGCCTGATCAGCATCAGACATAGGTGCGTTTCTCAGCAAAGCCCTGGGCACTCTGAGCTCCTGGTGACAGAGAGATGCTGCAGCTTGGTGGTCCTGGAACACAGCCTGGCATGGACAGCTGCCCCTTCCAGCACCTCTTCATAGCCTTCACAGAGTCAGCTGGCAAGTCAGAGAAAACAAAACATTCACTGACAGGCTCAAGGATCGTATGAAAGATCTGGCACCATGAGTATAAACAGAGATCTTCCAAGGGGCATGAAGTATAAATTCAACCCCAGACACACAAGACTCGAGGTGCCACAAAGACAGATAGAAAGGCACGGATAAATCTGGTTGAGTATGAATTTTGAAGATGTATTTGAGATGCACAACATGCTTCCTCTAAAGAGCACCATTTAAAAGGAGGGGGAAAAATCAGCAACCAGGGTCTGTAATGCTCCCTCACTTCTAGCAGAATTTTCCACAAGAAGAAAAACCTTCACAAAGACATGCAGCAACATGCTGACTACTGGTGATTCAAAACGTTGCTCACAGAAGGGCCGAGTACAAGAAAAATCAGGTACCAGTGATGAGTTGGGTTAGCTTCCAGACGCAAAGGTCACATCAGAACTTTGCAGAACACTGCTGTGGTAACTGCCACCCACTGAAGGCAACAGACAGAAGTCATTGCTAGATGGACCATCATCAAACAAATGAATTATTCCAGACCTCACAAGTGGTCCAGAATGAGTGAAACCAGGAGGAGACTGACTGGTGGGAGCAACAAGTCATTTAAGGAGGGAAGTATCTCTGGTGAAGCCTCTCTATGATTGACAAGAACCTCCCTCACCTCCCAGCCAAGAAACAATAAGCTCTGACAAAAGCCATCCGGCATCCCTGCCATGAGGGGGCTGGACAGGCAGATTCAGCACCACCCCACCAGCATACACAGGAACCACATCTTCAGTCTGCTCAGAGATACAAGAAATCCTGATCCAAACATAGGCAAATGGGACATCAACCTCTCACTGCTACAGTTAGCAGAACCTTCGAAATCGCAGGGAAAGGTCCTTTTGGCAACCGTACTAATGGAACAAACCTGGCAAAGACCTTGGGCATAATTTCCAAAAAAGCCTGATAATTCGCAATTGTGTGATCAAAATAGATCTATATTGTATGCATGAGTTCAGAAAAACAACCAGTAACTTCTTGGTAGGAAAAAAAAAATACTTTGAACTACTAAGAACACAAACACTAGTTCTGGTTCAGAAAGTGCCCAAGTCAAGAAATCTTTGGGAGATTGTTGGGAGAATACTTTGGGGAAATATCATCAAGTGTTAGCCCTGTTATAATTTTTCCTATGCATTTTGGTAGCTCTTGTCACTCCCAGAAACAGGATCCTAAGCTAGAGAAACTTCTGGGTTGACCAACTAGCAGATCTGCTCTTTCTTCCATAGTTTAATTATTTAATTCCAGGTGACCTCTGGGATGTCGGTCTCTCACTCCAATTTGCAACCTCGACATGAAGTAGCTCGATTAATCCACAAAGATATTCAAGCGTGTGGGAGATGAACAAACAAATTTCACACTGAATGCATCAGTTTCCCTGGTTAGTTCCTTTCATTTCTGTTTATTATTTCAATACACAGGGCAATGCTGCCCTTCAGTCATATACCATGTCATATACCATGACATCAAAACATGTTTTGATGCAGTACTTTGCAGATGTTCTGCATTACTTTGAATTCCAGGAGGACCAAAAAAAAAAAGTTAAAAAAAGTAAAAAAAAAAATAATTACCCATTGCTTTGGAGATCACGGACCTGGAGATCTTGAGCCTTTTGAAAACTTCAGCATGACTCTACAGCCTCTGGCAAAGTGAAGGCCCTTAATCTTCAGACCTAACAAAGTGGCTTCACAGTAATATATTTAAGCCACATCAACACCGAATGTACACGGGTCACGGATGATGCACTGGCCAGACCAAGGGCAGCCTAGGAGGGAGGCTAGGAAAAAAAGCCAGTCTGCTTTAACTCTTAACAACCAAAAAGCAGTATGGAGAGAAGAAAAGGAAAAATATCAAGGAGCATGATTTCAAAATAAATAAATAAATAAATAAATGTTCAGACATTCTGGCTTCAGTGCCTGAAATACAACTCTGAAGTTTGTTTTAGTAACTCCATAACAAGCAATAAGGAAGACAAATGAGGTGAAAAATATAGAAATGACACTCTCTTAGGGACTACGCATTTTACGTTTTTCTTGCTACACGGTGACAGGAAGCTGAGCGCACTGCTGAGAGAGGATCCATGAGACCTGATGTATGGAAATGCATCAGATGTCGACATTAGTAAGACTACATGCAGTTTTACCTCACTCAAGTCAATTTTGCTAAAATGTAACTGTTCAAATGTCCCAAAAGAGCACTTGTAGCCTTGAACAGAAAGCTCTCAAAGGGACCAAACTCTCTTTAGAGTCAGCTGACAGAACTCCAGCAGCAGAGCAGTCCCCACGAGACCTACAGGGTGAGGAAAAGTGCTTCAGGACAACAAACAGGTATGTGACACCTCCCAGGTCCTGAAGAGGAAGCCAGGGCAGAGGGTAATTTACCACGTTCTGCATGATTTGAATGTGACAGCTGGGATAGCCAGTGCACCTCCATGCAGATCAGCTCAGCAGAAGTAACAGCAGTAACACCCCCACATCAACAAGAGCAAAACAAAGGCAGGGTGATTCTATGACAGTGGGTAGTCCCGAATTTTTCAATTTTCCATTCTTCCATGAGAATTTAAAAATCTTGCAATGTTGAGGGAATGCATTTCACCCACAGGGCTGAATGACATGATACGTCCACCTGAACGTAACTGAATGTAACAATCAGAGATGACATATGGTAGAAATAACTTTTCATAAAGGCCACAGTACCAATGCAGAAAACAGTGAACTACAAGCACACAGAAGAGATCTTATAAACACAGAAGAAAACTAGACTTTAGTAAAATGCCAAGCAGTGTACAGCTGTGCTCCACTGAGCATTCTGGGGAAAAAAAAATACACTCATATGCAAGCATGAAGTGGAAATTATTATTATTGTGATAGTAAAAAGTCTCTAATAATAAAGAACACACCTACGAGTAAATATACATATGGACTATCACGCAAAGCAAGAATGACAAAATAAGAAAGAAACTCCTCAGCCACAAGACTTACCCCATAAATCACGTGGATGAAAAAAACCAAGCAAGCAGGGCAAGAGGCAAAAGGAAGAGTACTTCAACACCTTCCTTTAAACCAATACAAAAAATAATACTCATGCAAGTTGAGTTTTCCAAAAAAACAAGACAAACTCGTAAGAAAACCCAAGGGATTGGGAGGAAGAGGAGATTGCTTGAAGTCATGTTAATCTGAAAAACTGCTAACAAGTATTTGTTTTGTGCAAAGGCAGTTCAGGACAACCTGTATTTGTTCTTACCAGCTAAACAGTCACAATGCACAATTCTTCATCTTAATGATATCAGAATGATATGGGAGAAGGACAGATGCTTTTAAGAAAATTACTGTTACTTTTGCTCAAAGAGCTATCAAACAAATCCTATATATGAATTGCAGCTTAGAAGTAAATTTGTACTGTACCTGACATAGTTAGTTGACATTTCTAAAGAACAGGGCTGAAAAGTTAAATTATACCCTTACTCAACTGGCAAATTCTTTAGAAATATGAGCTATAAGAAATACTGGTGTTACACTCAAGTCACATTTCTACTAATCCTAGCTAAAAGCTTTTATAAAATAACATTTCCCACTGAAAGTACAAAGAATCTTGGGCAATAAATGTTGGGAATAGTACTTACTGCACTAAGAATGAAAGTCAATTTCTGCATTTGGTTCTGATGGATGGATCCGATACACATTATGGAAGTATGAAGGAAACAAAAAAAACCCCACTTTATGCCTTGTTTAATAAAACAAACTAGCAACACACTTCCAAATTTGTCTCCCCTAGTTATTTTTTTCAAAGGCATTATTTCATCCCAGCATCATTTAACTTCTAATTGTCTAATGTGGGTTCCAAAACTGCAGTTGCTAGACACCCTCCTGGGACAGCACTTACTATCTGCAGTGGAAGAATAGCCAAGCCTACATTTTCTGGTTCAGGCCACGAAGTTTTACTTTCATTCTCAAGTGTCAAATGTATAAAATGTCAAATTACAGGCATAAATCAAAAGAAAAACATTCTTTTGCTTGGCATCCCATTATTGTTTTTACTCCTCCCTCATGTAAAATATTGCAGGTGCAGGCATAACAAACTCGCCAAGCAGGTAGATACCCAGCAGACCCTTGCAATCCAAAGTCAATGTTGAAAACCAGGTGGAGATTCCAACGTTTTCACAGCCTGTACAAAAACATCTGGTTGCCATTCTGATCTATACATGTTGTTATTCTTCCTGGGCTGGTGACTTCTGAAGCCATTCGAAAAGTTTTTTCTCAAAAACACACCAAGTCTTGCAGGCATGATGGCTTCTTGCCACATCTATATTCATTTAAAAAGCCTGCTGAATTTGGCTACGCTTTAAACATTCTTTATAAGAACATATGTAAGCTACTTAAAGTGACTGTGCATGCCATTATTGTTTCTCACAAGAAAACAAAAACAATACAAAGAATTCTTGTTTGAAAAAGACAAGTTTACATTTGAATTTTTTTTCCTTCCCAATGCTGTAACATGTTCAGACAGTTGGCTAGGAAAAAAAAAAAAAAAAAAAAAAAAAAAAGAGACAAACAAATTTGGCCACTTGCCCCGTCTCTAATTTACAGTATTAACTCTTAAGTAATAAAACAAACTATCAAGAACTACGAAAATAAGCAACAACTAGCAAAGCTCAGACTTTCGTGTTTTTAGAAGAATTTTGCATGGTAAAAGGAAACCCTGTTAAGGACTACCCTTGTTTTCTTCATCCACAGATACATATCTTTGTGCAAGTCTCATGGCATTCAAGCTGCTAAAATCCTTTCTTCCCGTCACCTTAACTAGTCACTGAGGCTGGAAGGAGGGGAGTAATTGTTTTTGTCCTCTTCTGTAAGGCTTTCAGCCTTCCTTAAAATGTGGTGTTACGTGTGAAACCCTGTTCTCATCTCCAGGGCTTCATCCTCCTCCCCTCACTTGCCTGAGCAAACTCAAATTGTTGCCCCTTGAAGGTCACTTCCCCCTGAGAGGAAGGAACAGTTTAGAAGGAAACATCAATGGCTTGCGTTTATTATCAGTTTATTACTCAAATTCAATTGTAATCCAGTCCCAAATCTTAATCTCAGGCAAACAAATATCAAATATCTTGCATCAGATTACAAATGCTAGAGAATAATATGCTTCTGAATTTTAGGTAAAGAACTGCTTTACCTGAAACTGATGATAATTGCACGGAAAAGAAAAACAGTAGAAAATAAAATTTACAGAAAGTAAAATTTCAGAAATTACAGAAGGAATCTACATGAGTTTGCTTCAAATATTGTTAGTCTCCTCTCCTACAGACAGGAAAGTCATTTCTGAATGTAACTCAGAAAAGCACTATTTTTTCTTCTGCATCATGCAATCCCCATATAACCAGCAGATGTTGACAGGAAAAAGGGTTGGGTTTGGTTTTGGTTGGTTTTTTTTTTTCCCCCCTCTCTCTCAACTGTCCAGATCTTCTCTTTGCCCAAACAGGAAACTTCACGGGGAAGTTGCAGCACTGCATACAGAAAAAAAGCTTGCAATGGTCTAAAAGCCCTTGCACGTAGTACTCTCAAACCATCGGCTTAACTGATCGGAGACTAAACTGTTATGGGGACTGCACACCTCTCAGCCTCCCTTTTACATCTTGTGAAGAAAAAAAAATCATTCTGGATTTGTGGCAAAGAGCCTGACATCAGTCTCCATCAGAACTACACCACAGGAAGCAACACTGCGTATCGGGGCAAGCTTTGGTATTCGCTCCTGTCAAGCCTCTGTCTGATATGGTTATCTTGATTAGAGAAGCGGAATTACAAATCAGCTAGCAAAAACGCACATCCTTAGTGAGTTCCTATCCCAACACAGGGACAGGCTGCCAAATGGAATTTTGACCCAAAATTGTCAAAAGGGGAAAGCACAAAGATTTCTTCTACCCTATGGAGTTAGTCAGCCAAAAGTGAGACCCCCATGCACTGTATAAAACCCAGAAAGTGCGTGCTGAAAGGAGGCGCTCTTTTCTGGGATAATGATTCATCCCAGTGACCAAGCGGCAGCCAAACCACAAGGGTTACTTACAGAAAGGGGTCAGGGGAGCAAACAGAAAGGAATTTTTAAAAAATAAAGCCAAAACAATAGTTTTTTGGATAATGTGGATATTGACACAACATAAAAGTAAACAACAGCAAAACAAAGGCATGAAATTCTGTAACGTGAAATGCGTAACGGGACTTGAAACTCATCTAATTTGAAATTGCTCCCCTTTGCCTTAGCAATGAACTGCTGGTTTGCGTGTGTCTGGGATATCCAAATGATGTGACAGCTTTCCCAGCAACTAAGTTACTTCAATACTGCGCATTAATCTTCAGGTTCCTTTGACAACAGATTTGAGTTTGTCATTTGAGAAGTTCTTTCCTCTACTTCTGTTGCCGAAGTCAGAAACCGTCCTGGAAACAGTGTGGTTTAGAAATATTACCGGGCAAAACAGAGGGGAACCAAATCCAAGAAGAATCTCAGATTAGTGAGACACCCTTAGTATGAACCTAAAAAGATGAAAGCTGAAAGTGGTATGCGTTTGCTGTGCTGACGCTTCACATTTCCAGACTAAAAGCAATTAGAAGGTTATCTAGTTACATTACTAAAATTTCAACCATTCGCCTGACGTTTTCCAAACCAAACACTAATTTTATTTTGGTGACTTGAAACAGTATAGAATAAAACTATCAAAAATAAATTTTGCCCTAGATGAAAAAATATCCCCAAAATATTATCACAGCAATACTGATTGTTTTATCATCCTCATACTTTGTAATAAGGATTGGGAATTGGAAGTGAATTTTAGGTGGTGAAGTTGAAGTATATTCCTAAATTATGGCATGTTCAGCATATTTCAGAAATTTTAGCAAATGCTCGCAGGGTAAATGAAACAGTAGTTTGTCCTAAAGACTTCTAACTTGCACAAGTTCCTGTAGATTTTCACCGTGATGACAAAAGGCATATCCCAGAAACGGCTCATCTTCTGCCAAAACTAAATCATCTTGAAGACACTTTTAAGAATTTTTAAAATATACTTTAGAATAGAGCAAGGTATTTTCCCATAGCCTTTTTCTCATAAAATGCTAACTAATTCTGACTCATTTTCTGAAAGAAAGCAAAATAATCAAAGAAAGGAATTCAGCCAGAGGCAGACGCTTAGCATGGAATATTTCAGCCGAGGAGTTAATATCTAACAAACTGGTAAGCAGCCAAACACAAGGTTTTGTAATGATACATGTGAAGCTAGGACAAAAAGAATATTAGCGTATTAGCAATGTTGCAGATCCATTACTATAGAGAACACTAAAAATTTTTGGTTTAGTAAAGACAGACCTATTCAATATCAATTTCTGTTCCATATTTCAGAAGAAGCAAGAGGATCTCCTCATACCACATGAGAACGATAAAGGAACTCCTATTCCTTAGTAAGTCAGGTGGAGGATAAACAACATGCAGAAGGCTTGATTGGTTTTAAGTAAGCATGCCTGTATAATTTTTCACGTAGCAGTTCTGAAAAGAGTTGGCTGAAGACATTTCTGGTTCCCTGATGTTACTTTCTAGTGAATCTTCAAATACGGGGGAAATTCCAGAAGACTGAAAGGATGATGATATTGCGCTAGTATTCAGGAAGGGCAAACAAAGTGACCTACAATAACCGGAGACCAGCTAGCTCAACATCAGATCTAGGCAAAGTGACTGGAAAAATAAGTAAGGAATTAAGGTCAGAAATATAACTTTTGTCATTCCACATGGGTGGCATTTTGAACACGTAGCATGCAAGTGGCACAGGATGTAAGCCCTCTAAAGCTTCAGTGAGAAACTGTGAGACTAGCTTTTGCCAGCAGTTTGGGTTTGACTTAAAATCATACAAATTTCCTATGAAAAAAATGGCCATTTCCACTATCAGCAGAAAAAAAAGGGATATCACCAGCCCTTTAAGTGGAATGCAAAAAAACATTTCAGAGAACTAACTAGGAATTACAGTTAGAGTTTTTTAACAATGGAGAATCATAACTGAGTAAGAGCAGATCCAGCAGAATTTGAAAGTAAACACTCATGCTATTAAATGGTTTCATCAATTACATAAAACCAAGTTAAAAAAATAATACAAGAAATGGTGTGGATACCACAAATTCAAGCAAATTTGTGACTAAAAGCGGACAGGCTTGACATACACAATGATCTGAACTGTATGGTTAGCTGGGCATACTCAAATGAAGCAGACCTGGATACAGCACAAATACTTTCCTGTGCTTAGGCAGAAGAAACACAAACAGTAGGTGGAGAGTGGGAAGCCGGATCTCAGAAAACAACAGCTACAGAAGTTATGAAATCATATTGGACAATCAATTCAATGTGAAGTCCCAGCATCACACTGTGACCAAAGCCAAACCAGACTCAAGCACTTATTAAAGGCCTTGAACGTACAAGAGGCTGAGTAGTGAACTGGACCTGGCCAACGGTTTTGATGAGACTAAAACTGGAAAAATACATACAGAGTAGCTGTCCGTGTTCTTAAGACCACACTGAAAAGTTTGAGAGGGTGCAGTAAAAAGCCATGCAAATCACTTGAAGACTGCAGAAAATGGTTTAGAGTGCCTTAAAGAGATGAGTCTGTTTAGTTTATGAAAATTGTAAGGCAGCATGATTTTGCTATGCAAGTACCAGAGAGGGAAAATGCCACATACTGAAGAGCTTTTTAATCTAATGGAGAAAGGCTTTACAAGAAACAAAAGACGGGAACTGAAGCCAGACAAACTGAGATTTGGAAGAAAACACACTTTTAAAAATTTGGGAGTGGAATTAAGGACAAACTCTCAAGGCAAGTGATAGATTCCCTCATCCGCATGTTTTCAAATTAAGACCAGAGGATTTTCTGAAAAATAAACGGAAGTTAATATGTGCTCAGAAACAAGCAGTTGGCTTAATAGAGCAAAAATGCTTGAAATTTTGTAGCCTACAGTCACACACAAGTTGATAAAAAAACCTAACCATTTCTTTACACTTAAAATTTATGAATGCATTATCTCTCAAGAATACTACTGAAAGGTGGTGTTTTCAGTCACTTGTAACTAATTTGCATAACTATCACTCCTTTTTAAGTGAAGTGCTCACTGCAGTCATGCTTCACACCCATTTCACAGTTGTGTTCTATTTGTTCATATTTGCTGTCATCCACAATTTCAGCACTTATTGATGAATACAGCTGACTTCAAATCAAAGAAAAATGAACAAAGAAAGAGGAAAAGGTGAAGAAGAAGAACCAAGAACCAAAAAAACATCTGCACACCCAGAAATTAAACTTAGAATTCTCCTACAGCCTGCTGGAAACGCCATTTCGCCAGGTGACGCTGGAAATCAGAGAGCTGTGAAGAGTCTAGAGTCTAGACTATTTAAAACAAGTTCTGTACCACTTCCATTCCAACACTTTGATGACTGAGACATTATAAACCATCATATTTAGCTGAAATGCGATATGAGCTCAGAAGACAATCAAGAGAGCATTAATCCCAAGTCAGGCAACAAACACAGAGAATATAAACTTCAGTTGTACCCCTATGTGGGCCATATATATACACATATATATACAGACTTTCACACAGCAGTATATGTATAATGCTTCTTACCTGAGGGGATTTTAGCATCTGAAATACACTGATGCCTCCAAAAGCTAATGGCAGATCTTTCTCTGTTCTGCAGTCGACATAACCTCTCAGCTAGCCCGCCCCTGCAGAGAATAAAGGAATGCTCAGTTTTGCCAAGTGACAAGCCATAGGACAGATGGAATATGTATGCTTTGACCCTTAGAGACAGAAATATACAGTAAAACTACATTCTGCAGGTTAGCTCTCCTAATTTTGATTTTCCAATGGATATACTCCCAATAAAACACACACTTACAGTCAATACACACACTAAAACACTTTCATTATCTGCATTTCCAAAATTTTCACATTTTCAGCCCTGTCTTCAACACAAGGACTGTAACGAAATGTTCCTGACTTTTCTTTGCACTTATGCACATATACACATAGATACTACAGAAAAGTGTGAATTCAAAACAAAGCAGTATAACCACCAGTTATAACAGGTTAAGGTGGTTTTTTTTCCCTCACAGATTTGTTTGTCTGTTGGCAAGGAGTGATCACAAAAATATTCTTTTACCCATACTTGACCCTATGATTCATTTCACAAGCTGGGTCAAGTGTGCAGTTTCAGTGGTCTGAACACTCTCCAAGATGGAATTAATTTAGCATTCCCAAGGTGAGGAGCAGAGGAGTGGCATCTAGCACAAATACATTTAAGGTAACACTAAAGCAATTTCTACCCGTGGATTCAAAACCAGAAGACAGAATATCTCACTTTAAGAACAATAAGATGAATGTGCTGAAGAATTATTAGATGGCATGGCTAAACATCTTAGTAGTAAAGATCACAGAATGAATGCTCTGAAATACAAGAGACACATTTGACCCAGAATGATCCACAAAAATTTTGTCGTTTACATTACTGCAATCTCTTCTATGGCTGGTGAGGTTCAGGTTGCTTGGTTGCAGAATATAAAATATAACGAAGAATGCATTTATGAGAGGTACTCAGCTGCTTATTAGAATGTTTTTATTATAATGTCTGTTTTATACATTGTGAAATAGGAAAATACAATTCAAGGACATGCCATGCACAAAAGGAATTTCTATGGCTAGAGAGAGTTGGTAGATTATGGTTTGTTTCTTTTAAAAGGCAGAAACAAAGAAATTTAAATACCACCCCAAACCCAGGAGGATCAACCCCCTTTTTAGCTCAAACATGTAAAACAAAAAAAAAGGTGCTTTCCATTATATATTCTAACAGATTTGTTGACAATGGCATTTGGAAACTACTAGTTCCTTCTCATACAGAACAGGTACCCACACTGTTGAAAACTCTTGTGTATGTGCTTTGAGATACTGTGAACTACACAGAGTCACTCACGGCTGCGCAGATGAGAGATAAAACAGAGTTACACAGAGCTTACACAAAGCACAGCATGGTATTAAGCAGGTGCCAGCTTCAGCGTAAGAACCAACTCCATGTTTTGAAAAAAGCTAAAAGGTTAAAATTACTACTATTTTATTCCCAATTGCACATCTGTGGATTGTTAAATACCTAATGAACTTTTATATTCAGTCTTTGCTAGTTAACTGTGTTTACTGGGACTAACAGTCATTTTTTGGCATAGACTCTATCATATGGAGGTAACTTTTTGCTCATTTTGGAAACACAAGGTAGAGATGAATAATATTCACTTTTCACTGCGCACACATTATCCCTCTGGAAAATCCCCTAGCTTTCCTGGCTTTTCAGACTGCAGAAACTGTTTGGCTTCATTTTGCCAGATATGAGAGGTTTTATTGGCATCAAGGGTGGAGACTGGATTATACAGTAGCAGGTCTTGGTTAATCTGTAGTCTGTATTTATTTACGCATCTAGCTGCTTCGAGAAGCTTAGAAAAAGATATTCAGTTCCCTCTTTTGCACAGATCTAGCCCTTATGATCCATTTAATTGTCCTTTGTAACAAACCCAACATCTAGGGTGTGGGGGTGTGTGTGTATATATATATATATGTATAAAATTAGCAATTATATTTTGATTACTAATGTGTGATTTCTGTGATCAAGGGAACTGACAAACTGTATTTAAATAACAAAAACTGTAATTTGAGATACATACTTTACTGACCAGCACTTCAAACTTGCCCCAAAAATGTTTTAATATGAACAAATCGAACGCATTTGGCAAATTGTTAGTGCAAAAGTGCAAAGGCTATTCTGTGAAGCCAAACTGCTCAGATATAATCTCCACTGCCCACAACATTTTTGTTCTTAATCATGAAAGTTTCAGTACAACTATTTTGCTCCTTTAAATCCCTGAAGGCGGACAGATTTAACAAGCAGAAATCCATGTCCTATTTCCGTACTAAATCTGAGCTTGTTGAAATACTGTATTTAAAACAACACATTGCCTTTACTCTCCATGTCCAACAATATCCACATGAAAGACAGCTTTGATGACCATAAGAAATCTCAGCATCTAGTACAAAAGCTCAGTTTCTGGTGGTTGCCCCTTTCCACAAACTTCAACAGCAAGACTGAAGAGTTTTGTGCCACCATCTGACAAGTATCACAAAAGGTAACACTGAGCCCAATCTGTTACTCCCAGGCTGCTGGTCCCTAGCTTCCAACTCCAATGAGGCTAATAGGAAGAAAAAGAAAAAAAAAAAAAAAAAAAAAAAAAGAAAGAGTGAGTAGGCTGTGTTTTGAAAAGTCATTTTTAATCCTTCTGAAGTGCCGAAGATCTCTCTGTGTTTGTTTATCAAGGTTTTCATTCAGCAGGGCACTTACCAAAAATAACCCCACATTCATCCAAGTTTACTCCTTTCCAGATTTCATTTGAATTTAAGCACAGTAAACACTTAAGCATCTCATTATTGAGTTGTCTCCTCATACACACTACACTCAGGACTCCATGTATTTCAAAACACTGTAGGTTACACAAATATATATCCCCATCTCAGGACTGGGCAATTTCCCTCCTCCTCTCTTCAAAGCAAGGACAGAACTCTCATGTTTCCAAGTTAACTGGTGAAGTAACTGACTTCTGCAACACTCCATGGGCTACTTGCTAAAGAATTAAAAAGGACCCCTAAGCATGCTGGCATTTAATTTGTCAACACTGCAAACCCATCAGCTATTATCAGCTAGTTTACAACTTGTAAAATAATAAGCACCACTGAATGCTGAGGGTGGCTACCAAGTGCTCCTTTAGTGTACAAAATAGCACGGGTACATATGAAAGACATGATTAAAGAAAATGTTGGCTACACAAATGCAAGTCTCCTCTACAGAGGCCCACATCCTCTCCAGCGTAGAAGAGAAGCTGTTGACTTCATGAAGCAACAAGGGAACAGAAAGAGTAATTTTAGCTCTGCAGATCAGCCCCACTCAAGCTCTGACTCAACAACTAGATTTATAAACTTTCACCTTGGATGAACCACCATTACCACGATCGCTGGCGTTGTTCTGTTTGTTAAAAGTGGGCTACTTTTCTGGAATCAAAGCATAACACAATTGCTTTTCCTATGTGCTAGAACAAGCAAAGACCAAAGGAGACAGCAGTAATTTTAAGTCCCTATAAAACTTGTCAAATAATTATACTCTGCTACACATTCTGGGGTCTTTCCCTTGGAAAGGAATCACTGTTTCTCCCAACTCACAATTTCCATATCAAATCAACAGCATCTGAGGTACATACCTAAAATGAAAGGAAAATGGAAGATCTGTACTGTAACACAAATTATACTTTCTAACACACAGCTATGAAGGGCCAGTTCCATCTGCAACACAAAAATATAGAGAAAAGACCTTCCACATTTATTTGAAAAAAAAACAAACCAAAACGAAACTGAGTGGACAGGCAATGCAGTGATTTAGTAAACTGCACTGGATGCTGGATTTTCCTGCTCACCAGTTACTCACATTTCAACAGTCTGATCTATTGTAGCCATCCAGAGAGGTTTTTTTACACTAGTCAAATCAACAAGGCAGGCACACTGAAAGCCTCTTCCAGAGTCTTACAGATTCAAAGATTTGGAGCCTCTCTTAAAAGGGTTCAATAAACCAAAATTCTTTTCGAGTCCATGTAGTCTCTCACCACTCCTTTTTCAATCGTTCCACAAAGGAGGTTGCCTCCATAAAACATATGTGGAACAAAGATACCATTTTCATGAGTGCCCATAGCACAGCAAGAGCCAGAGGTATCTTTCAGCAGCTGCATTAGACAAAAGTGGCCATCTAGAGAATTTACAGTGTCTTCAGCTGTAAATTCTAAACAGCATATACCATAGACATCCTCAATACCACCTTTAACAAGTAAACTTTGCAAGTAGTGTCTGGACATTATAATACAATTACTCCTGCAAATCAAAAATAGTTCTTTGTCATAGACACCAAAGCTTCATCATTCTTGTGTAGTGAGGTATGGTTTCCAGGTCCTAGTTGCCTCCTACAGTGCAGAGGAAGAGACATAAGAGGGATTACAGTTGTAACTGCTGAGAAAAGGGTGGGTGAGCACTTTCTACATCCCATATGGCCTTCAATGAAAGATTTTAAGTAAAACTTTATAGGCGGTTGATTTTCCCATGCCTCTACTTAGCCAAGTTATCTCACACAAAAAATTTGAAATAATTTAGGAACATCTTTGGAAATAGGTAAGCTTTTGGGGCCTGCTCCTTTCAGACTTTTCAAAACATTGATCGCTCCTTCTTACTAGCCACTGAAAAAAAAAAAAACAATCCACAGTTGAAAAGTTTACCACAGCACTCTGGCTCTTCAGACTCCTTAACAGAAAAAAATTATTTCAGATTATCCTACAGCAGAGGTTCTCAGCGCAAGTAAGACAATTTAATAATGAGAGTCTTCCCAGAAATAAGTTATCCCTTTTTCGGCCTGTATAAAAAAAAAAAAAAAAAGGGAAAAAAAAAATCAAATGCCAGACTCATATGCACGATTTATCATAGTTAAAAGGAAGACTCTGTAGGAACCAGTTTTAATGGGGGAACAGCCACACCCCACAAGATAAGGGAAGCACCTCCCCTTCAGTTCTGAAGATTTGCCCGAGCGGAGATCTTCCATAGAAAAGCAAGCTCCATAGTTAAACAAACCAAAGACAGCAAAATGACTTCTCTCTGATGGGGAACAACCGTACCCTGCTAAGCCGTTCCAATCAGTAAAATACATTACACATGAAACTGGAGAAATCTGTCATTTTAAGGAAAGTGAGAGGTCTTTTACTAAATGCGGGGATTTTTCCCGTGAACACCAAACATATGGCACAGTAAAACCATCCACACTTCCTAAAAAGAAAAGACATTTTAACTTTCAGTAAGTGCAAAATAATTTGACCATGTATATTGCTAGTGATTACAAGTGGTATACCTGTAGGGCAACCATGATATTCTTCAGTTATATTCTCCTAATCCAACAAGAAAAGGAATCCAACGAGCACGGAAAATTTAATCCAGTAGTTAATAGCAGCATAAGAACACGGTGGTCAAAGGGCTAGTCTATTGCTGTTACGCCCTCATGCTACTTGTGGATGCATGTAGGAAAAAACAGACCCAACTTCAGAGTAAAAGCCTGCTTCATTTGTGCCAGCTCCTTCCTCCCTTGGCAATTTCCTTTATTTTCAGGACCTCAGTTGGCCTCATGTGACAACCAGGTTTCATTTTACTGCACATAGTACCAGGACATTCTGTAACTTTCTCCTCTTTTGATAACAAAAGTTAACTTTAGCAGATCAGATCTCTAAGTAGTCTGCACACAAGTAGATGTAAGATGATTAAGCAGAATTTCCTGAGATTTTATTTTACTGTTAAACTAAAAATGGCCACTCACATATTAAAAAAAAAAAAAAAAAAAAAAAAAACAAAAAAAACCCAAAAAACCCCCAAAAAGCTAAAGCAGCTATTCTTCACAACTAAAAGCTCTTGCATCATGACAGATTTAGAAGTAGGGTTAACATTATATAACTCAAGACACCCATTTCCTGCACTGAAACACAGGCTTTTCTTTTCCTTTTTTTTTTTTTCTGATGGAAATAAAATATTACTAGAAAAAGCAAACAATTCATAAAACCTTTAAGAAAGGTTTACTTGTACACAAGAAAAGCTGAGTGTGTGCATTTTGAGTGTTCTTCTTTATAAATACTGAATGAACGCAGTTACTGGTTTAACTTATGTAACAAACTTTGAAACTTTCAATATACTTCATTCCTCCCTTCTCTCACAGGGGTACTTTGAGACTTGGAACTGGTGCAGTTTAGACATTTCACTCCGTAGCATCAACATGAATTCCAGATCGAAAAAGAAGAGCTTCCTGAAAACTGTTATTTGCAGTATATACTCTCTCCCCTCAGGTTTGCAAATCACTTGCGTTATTTTCCCACGCAGTGTTGACTCAAGCTGAGAAACTGAAACTTTGTGGTGAATAAAAGGGTAGGAACATCTAAACCCAACACCTCTTGACCTGATCACCAAGGCAATTCACCTCAGTATCAACTGCCACTAGCAGCACTTCCTTATCAACTCTCTTAGCAAGCTCATGGGTGCAGTCCAACGCTCTCAGGATACCTGGGAAAATTATACTACTCCCACTCCATCCATCACCAATTTTGTTTAAATAAAAGAAGACAGCTACACAAGATGGCATATAAACCCAATGTTTAAGGTGTGAACGTCCAGAAGCAGTGGTATTGATGGCTGTGAATGAAAGAGATGATACTTTGCTACTAGCATGGGAGACTGGCACCTCCTACAGCACCGCCCTTTGGGTTGCTTCAGAACCTGCCCAGGACCACCACCAACCCTGAAGGACAAACGCCACCATACAGACTACCTGCCCTCCCCTGTGGACTGCGGTAGAAAAGAACAATTTTTACTTAGAACAATTTTGAAAACAAAAACTAACGTTACAGGGGATACATGAAGACATGAAGAATTTGGCAAAACGGCAGAGAATAAACCAGCCAGTAGGCATGGTGGGGGAGGAATTGCTTCTGTCACACCTTTCTTGTCTGAAGATGGTAATCACTTTCCAAACCCCCCCTTAATTCCTAACAGAGGAGGATTGTAACACACCCCTTCAAATTTCACTCATCATAAGCAACCCTGTATATTGTGCACGTTCTTCTGGGGACATAGGTGGGCTTCTCATTTTACTTCCACTCAAAGGTGTTGAATTTACACTCAAATTTCTAACGCTAGCATCAGCAGAATTTATTTTAATCATCCATAATCAGCTTACTTCTGAAGATTTCTGTCATGGTTTCGGCTGGGATGGAGTTAACTTTCTTGCTTGCAGCTGGTATAGTGCTATGTTTTGGATTCGGTATGAGAGCTGTGTTGACAGTGCACTGAGGTTTTTGTTGTTGCTAAGCAGTCAAGGCCTTTTCTGCTTCTCACACCATCACACCAGTGAGTAGGCTGGGAATGCACAAAAAGTTAGGAGCAGAAACAGCCAGGACAGCTGACCCCAACTGCCAAAGGGATATTCCATGCCATATGGCATCATGCTCAATGTATAAAGCTGGGGGAAGAAGGAGGAAGTGGGGGGGATATTTGGAGTGATGGCATTTGTCATCCCAAGTAATCGTTACATGTGACGGAGCCCTGCTTCCCTGGACATGGCTGAACATCTGCTTGCTGATACGAAGCAGCAAATGGATTCCTTGTTTTGCTCTGTTTACATGCGCGGCTTTTGCTCTACCTATTAAACCCACCTACCATCTCAACCCACAAGTTTTTTTTCCTCACTTTTACTCTTCTGATTCTCTCCCCCGTACCAACTGGGGGGAGGGAACGAGCAGCTGCATGGTCCTAGTTGCTGGATGGGATTAAACCATGACAGGTTACATCTTGATTTTTGTAGTATATGTCAATTACATCTGTAATAGGATCAAATAAACAATACTATTTCCTCCCATCCAGGCACTTATCCATTTCCATTTTAGCACTGAGAGGATTCCAGGAGGAGAGGACAGTAGAAAAGAATTAATTTGAATTTTTACACAGATTGTTACAGCTCTTTTATTTGGCTTTTTATTTGGTTTTGGTTGGGGTTTGGGAGGGGGAGAATCTTAGGGGGGTCCTCTTTGAGGTTATGTACAAAAACGTAGCCGTGGAGGGACTGGGAGCACAGCTGCAATCGGGTAATGAAAATATAAATGCAGATTGCAGCATGCCTAAAGAATCTGTAAGAGAATGTTACATATGGTATAAGATATTTTTCAGAAAATATAAGCTAAAATAGTTTGAAAAGATTCTCTCCACTTTTGGTGATAGCTTTAGTCATCTCAAACAGCAAAGAGAGCTGAAAATAGAAATAATGTCTGTTTTCTTAAAAGTGGAAACAAAACCATAGGAGGCCTATTCTACCTACATCAGGACCTTTCCATGGAGTAAGCATACTTAATACTGGATTTGGAGTAGAACCTCTCGCACAGGAATTCACGTGGGAAGACGGCAGCTCTGCCATCTGCACCATCTCCGTTTAACCCATGCTTCCCTAGGCAACACTCTGAAAAAAGAGAGCCTTTTCTTCTCTGGAAAAAGAGAGCCTGGCTAAGCAGAGGCTCTCGGCTCTCTTCTACCTACTGCGCGGTTTCAAATGGTCCGAGTGGGAGCCTGTGGGACAGATCCAGCTTGCAGGATGATTTTCCCTGCTCACTGCTTTTTCTGCTGTGGCTTTGATCTGCAGCAGAGGTGGAAAGGCAGGAGAAAGGACAAGATAACAACTGCTATTTAAGTTTTAGCTATATAACCAGAAAGAAGACACTGTCACTTCATCAATCAAGAAGCCGACAAACATTGCCTCAAACTGGCCTTCAATTCACATCACTGAAACCTGAGCTTTCCTATCGAGAATGCAGACTCTTATATCCACTGTTAGCACACCAATGAAATGGGAATGGGATGGAAAAGGATGGGAGAGATGTGTAATTAATGGCCTGAACAGGAAGAGTGAAAAGATGACAATCACCTGGACAAGCAAAATAACTACATAAACAAAACTCATAACTGAGGAATTTCCTGCCTGCTTCCTTGTTCCCAAAGGAACCCAAGGTGGAACCACAGAATGGAAGAGTGAAAAACTGCAAGCTCTGCTTCTCTGGCGACTCCAGACAGATTACATTCTATATCACTGTGGTTGGTTTGTTTTTGTTTGCTTCTTTGTTTGTTTTTAAAGCTATTTATTCTCTTATACATTTGTTTCAGAGTATCTTTGCTGTAAAATATATTTTTGCACTGAGATTGTTGATAGTAGAGGTCATCAAATGAAGCTCGTAGGTGTGGATTCAAGTCATGTTTAAGCTACAGAAGTCCTTACCCTGGGATGTTATTGCAGCGGCCAAATGTTATGGTTTCAGAAAACAACTGGGCAAACTCATGAAAAGACAAACCCACTGACAGTAACAAACAGGTCCTGAGCAGTAAACTGCTGAAAGCTGGAAGTGCATCTGGGCAAAATACCACTATATGCTTGTCCTGTTCTTATTACCTTCACACATACTTGCTTTTGGCCACTAACAGGCATTTTTGGGGGTTACAGCTTTGGTCTGACCTAGTACAGTTGTGTGTTATGTTTTTAAAGTAACAAGAAATAAAGCTTGATTGCATAAGCAGAGCACTTTTAAGTACAGAGATCCTCAGTAATTAGGACTTTCAAATATATTCCCTTAGTCGGCATTTTGAAATAGCCAAGAACATTTTTAGAGAAAAATAAGGCATGGCATTTTAACCGAAGTGAACATTGGTTAAATGTTCACCAATTCACCAAAGTGAATTAATTGATTGATTGATTACTGTACATAGAGTCAGCTGTAAAAAAAGGTAAGAAAGAATGACATTGTTAAAAATACAATAGATATCTATAGCAGCACCATTTGTAATTGTAGTCTCCATGCCTTGAGGAATATCTTCACAAATATACCATTTAAGTTAAAGCAACTTTCGTTGATTCAATATAGGAAGTGACCATTTCTGCACTGTAATTAGCTAGAGAAATAGTTAATTGTAAACATCAGGCTTCCACTGCTCAGGCTCCGGCTGTTTTCTTTCAGCAGCTAGGTATCTTTTTAATGTATTTAATTTAGTCACAGAGATTTACATTTCAGATTAACAAATACATCCCACCTTTGCCTAAATATCGCTCTGTCCTGTGCTATTCACCACTATTGCTCATCCACCCCTTTCCTACAGTATTTTGGATAATTTTACCCTGACAGATCTGGAGAGAAACAAACAAACAAAAAAATCAGAGCTACAGCATTTTTGCAGGCTATCTGGAGAGGCACAAAGCAATGAAATGATTACAAGCTAAAACAGAAGTATGTCCACTCACACATCTGTAAGGTACTGTAAAGCATTATTAGAAGTGCAAAAACTGTATCTATTTGCGCACAGGAGTTCCAGATTGAGAGCTTTCACCACAGATATTAAAAATTAACTGAGTTCTTTCTTGCCTTGTTTGCTTGTCTAAAGATAAATTACATTCTTTAAGTTTTTGGAATTTGCATCTCTAAAATGCTTATCCTTGTGTCCTGGTTTCAGCTGGGACAGTTAGTTTTCTTTCTAGTAGTTGCTCTGTTTTGGATTTCATATGAGAATGGTGCTGATAACACATATTGTTTTAGTTGTTGCTAAGTGATGTTTACATTAGTCAAGGACTTTTTCAGCTTCCCCTAGAAGCCGAGAGGTAGCACAGGCAGGACAAGCTGGCCAAAGGAATATTCCATACCATAGAGGTCATGCTCAGTATATAAATGGGGGCTGGCCGGGGGCAGGAATTCGCAATAGTTGCTTAGGATGGGCTGGGTAACTGATCATCAAGTGATGAGAGTGACTTGTGTTGTATTACTTTATTTTGTATAGTCTTTTACCATTATTATTACTATTATCACTACTATTATTACTTTCCTCTTGTGTTACTGTTCTATTAAACTGTCTTTATCTCAATAAAGACGATCTTTATCTCAAGATTATCTCAATATTTCAATATTGAGATATCTTCAATATCTTCAATTATCTCAATGATTATCTCAATAATCTCAATCTTTATCTCAAAGTTGGGGGTGTTTTTGCCCCCTCCTTTTCTCCCTACTCTACTGGGGGTGGTGGGAGGGAGTGAGCACATGGCTGCATGATCCTAGTTGCTGGCTGGGGTTAAACCACGACACTTCGAAATGCATTCCTACTCTTCTGTAAGTATTCTTTTACTTACAATTTAAAAAAACCCAAAAACAAACAACCATTTTCCGAAGGCAGACAGTGCATTTACCTCAGTAGCTTCCTCTTCTTTGCGGACTCAGTGGGGGCTCGGGGGGCCTTGCCCACCTGCTTCCCAGGGGTGCGGAGAAGGGCCTGCGCAGACCTCAACCACTCGCTGGCTGGTCGTGCTGTAACATCCCCTGTGTCTGCTCCTGACCTCGACCATAATGTCTTAGTGGATCCTGGAGTAGTGGTTGCCAGGCCTATCTCTCCTTCTCCCACGCTGTCGTTATCAGATGAATACTCAGAAATTTCTGTTGAAGTTGTCTAAACAAATAAAACCATAAAGCTATTTAAACAGAATGCTAATAAGATAGTACAGGTTTATGTAGGCAGTTATTTATGTTCCCTAGTAATCCATAAATTGAATGTCAATTTATTGATTAATATAACTTGGACAACTTCACTGTAAATGCACATTAATCTTTTGTAAGCGAACATGAACTCCTGAACATAAGGACCATCTCTTGAGGGACAATTGGGATGAGTAAGATTTATTTTTTCCAAACAACCAGACTTGGAGAATTTATCAAAACAGTAAGCCAAACTTATCTCTATCAGGAGAAGTTTACAGATAGGTGTCAGGATTAAAGCAAGTTTTCAGGAAAGCAGAAAGAGGCTAATGAGTGACAGGGATTGTGACCAGCAGGAGAGCTGAGAGAGGAGCTTTGACATTGGGATTCAAGCAAGTAGGAAGGATGGCTTCCGTAGTCTGAATGGAGGGAAGAAATGTGTGCCTCTACTGAGAGCTCGTAGCTGGCAAAAAGTATGTCACCTTTTGTTAAAACAAGATTTGGACCTCTAAAGCTGGCCTTCACCCATGTCCCACAGGCCTATGGTTTCCCAGGAAGGTTTCAGAAGTTAAGCATAAGCTATCAGGTCGCATCCAGGTAGCTCCAGGGAGGACCGATCACTGGTCAGCAGCCAAGGCTGCGAGCAAGCTGGAGTTCAGACTCATAAAACCTTGCTGGAGCTCTTCTCCCAGAAACTCACAGGCCACACTGAACTCCTCCCACCAAAGGAGGGATGAGAGTAGAGTATGAGACGGCCCAAAAACAAGCCTGCAAAGAAAAGTGGAAGACTGAGGAGAGGGCTGGCAAGGAAAATTCACCTGCTTTGGCTCAGCTTGTTTTACTCTCTTCTAGGGCTCCCGCACAAGCAGGGCAAGGCAGCTGTGTTGGCACCTAAGGTGAGCTCTGCACAGCTTTTATGTATACTATGCTGTCTTGACCCAGTATTTCTTAAAGTACTGAGTAATAAGTAAAAATACTGGGAAAGTGGCATTTTACCTAGTACAGAATGAAATGATCGAAAACTCTAAAATAGGCATAAGACTAAGAAACATGAGCTGGGCTCAGTCTTCAGGAGCTAGTTGTTAAAAAACCAACACTGCAAGTTCTGGTGGGGTGAGCAGTCCCATCACTGGGACGACCAGCACTAGGCCAGCTCAAGGAGGCTTGCACAAAACTATTCTGTTGAAGCAGCAAGTTAAGTAACTCAGCCTGATCCTTTAAAGAACTAAAACCCAAGGCAAAACTTTAGGTTCGCATTGTCAATGGGGAACTGGAAAACCCCAAAGACTGACTTTGCTCCAGATCATGCTGCCTGGATTACGGAATAGGTCCTGAAAGAAATCCGCCTGTTCCTCTGGTCTAATGCAGTAAGAACTGCACTAAGCAGTTCTCCACACAGGTTGTCTGAAAACTAGCTCAGATAGACTTTACAGATAAAAGAGAGGGAAATCACTGCATTCACTAATGTTGTTATGCATGTTATAATTAGTGCGATCATCTGAAACCAACATTTCTCGACTGTGTGTAAAAATGAGTTCGGCTGTTGCCAGTTCTTTAATACATTCTTCACGTAAGTGATGAGACACTGCGTTCATGTTCTGAGAGCTTACCTAAGTATTCTGGAAATTGAAAGGGCCTTTTAAAGTTATCCAGAGAAGGAGAATAGCTAAAAGAATGTAATTAATATCAGCCCGTCTTAAACACAACACAGTCAACATTCGTCCCTTGGCAACAATGTTTCTCTGAAAACAAACTCCTTCCACATTGGAAAAGAACCAGAAATAAAAGGTTTCAAACAGTACGAAAGCAGTAAGCAAGCACCTCATTCTTAAAACACCATTCCAATGCACACTTTTGCTTTAGGAAAGCTTTAATTTTGCTTAAATTGCTGTGATATCCACTGCACCAAAAAAAAAAAAAAAAAAAAAAAAGGATGCAAACCTTAAGTTCTTTGAGCAAGTAAAATGCAAATGAGGAAAACCCTTGGGATGTGCTTCAAGTTAAGCACGTTTTAATCCCACTGACTGTTGTAAGAGTTAAGAAGCTTTCCTAAGTAAAGGTTGTCTAATAAATCATTTAATTCTTCTGCTAATATTTATTATTGTATACTTGTTTAGACTTAACTTCCCCAAGGAAACCGTACTTTGGGTTTTTTGTTTTTGGTTTGTTTGCTTGTTAGCGTTTTGTGTTTGGTTTTTTTTTAATTGGTCAGTTGGAAATTTTTCTTAAAAGAGGAAGCTATAAAAATGGAGAAGAAAAACAAAGAACAAAACCTCAACCTTCTGATTCCGTATATTATTTAACTGTAGCCACCATCAGAAATACAGTCTGACGAGAAAAATATTTTAAAAATATACAAACATGATTTTTCAAGTATCCAGTAAACAAGCCGGCATGTCTACCAACATTATGGTGGTGGACAGCTGGTAAAAAAAAAAAATCATTTGATTTCTTAGGTTCACTTTAAAACAATCATTGATAAATAGTGAAGAAATTGTTTATCAATTACCAATATCTTAAACATAATGAAGCTGAATTTTCAAGAGGGCTTTTTTTAAAAAAATAATGTCCACAGTAATATCACTAAGAGTTTCTGAAGAGTGCCATTGCTAAGCACAGAAAAGTGTCAAATTAAAAGTTGTTGACTTTTCCACATTGCTTATTATTTCAAAATACAGTCATTTTTGGTTCTGGTGGCTGAAGGTACATTGCTCCCCACCACATGCAAACTCTGTTTCCCCACCTCAATCCCTTCCTTCAACCCGAGCCCAATCTAATCATCCCCATCCTGAGGTTTTCCATGACTGTTTCCCATATATCCCAATCACTCCAAATACTTGGTAGTAGACTGTTCACTAGGATTTACCTATCACTTCCAATGATGGCCTTGCCACAACATTCTCTTTTATATCATGCTAACCACTCTTCCATGTGCAAGGGCTGAGTTGAAAAAAAGCAGGAGCTGACCTCAATCTCTCTCACTAACACAACAAACATGGCTCATTTTGTTCACTTTTAGAATAAATAGATTTGGTCCATGACTGGTTTCATTTGAATGGTTCTAAATGCTCCCCTTTCATGGCTCTTTCTTTTAAGAAATAAATGACTTTAGTATAAATGCACAGAATACTGGCATTTTTTCTGATAAGATTTGGCTACGGGAAAACAGCAAAGTCAATGAATACTGTAGCTGCGCATGCAGGACCCTATATTTTAAACATAAGCACGTTTAAGTCAAAATGCATCAAAAAAGAGGTCTCAAGGTGAATTAATTTATGATGTATTTTTGATAGCACTCACCAGCACTAGCTAATGTACACGATCGTACAAATGTAAAAATAGAAACCAGAATGAGTTAAACAGTTAAGATTGCTAAAGAATATAGGACTACCTGTGTCAATTTAAGTTCATTAAAAAAACCCAAAAAAATCACCAAAAAAACCACCACTGAAATGGTGAAATCCTGGGCCAAATTGTTCAAAACCAAAACTCTTGACTTCAGTGAAATGAAGAGAGCATTCCATAAGCACGCAGATTTTGCACACAGGCAGCACAGAAGATACCATACTATTCCTTCTGTGACCGAGCACTCCCTCCCTCACCCTCAAGAGATTTGCTTCAGCTGCCAGTTGCCTTCAATACCTTGTGAGTTCTCTGGGAGTACCTTCGCAATCTGCACAGCATTTGCCTCCAAAAGGTCTGAAAAAATTACCTTTTCACTTCAATAATGATGGAAGCAACAAATATCTGTATTTGACCACTTCAATAAGCACTCAACATTCTTATCAATAAAATAGCAGTAACTTAATATAAGTGTCACATTTCCATTTGCAGTTTCCAGCTTCAGCACAGAAAGCAGAACTGCACAAAACTTTCTGTACAAAAAGAAAGCTAACATATCAATCCTGTTAAAAAAATAATACACTTTAAAAAGTGTATTTTTAGAAAAGGTGCTCTCACACAGTGATTGTTATTTAGAGGCAAGGAGATGAGCAGCTGGGAGAGTTTCTCACCCCCCTTTGGCTCTCCTCCCAAGATACATCACTCAGTGAAACTTTCCTGCAGAAAAATGTCACTATCTACACGCTACTTTTCTATTGGTTAAACGCTTTCATTTTTTCAGTCATTGTACACTCAGAAAACGTTGTAAATCTTTTCCAGTTGATATGAAGCTATCTTGCAGACATGATGCTCAATAAAAGCTCACAGATACTCTGAACAAGTTCATCAGCTGAAACCAAGATGCTTCAGCATGCTGCAGTATGTCTGAATATCCTCTTACTGACAAAAAATGGCTATCAAATTCTAGACAGACACTGAAATAACTTTTTGCAGATGGAGATCACTTAGTCTGTCATTTTCTTCCCTAAAAATAATAATTTCTTCCCTCCTATTATCTTACTACAGCTCAGCTCCAATGGTAGAAGAACTATAGAGAGTTTCTCAGAGGGCACCCTTAGGGAACCAGGCTTTCTCAAGGTCACAGAGCCAAGTTACGTCAGAAATGGAAATAGTATTTGAGAGTTTCAGACTTTGATCACTGTACATACAGAGGAAAATTAATCTTGTGGCCTTTCCTTTCCTACTTGTTCTTTCACATATCGTTGCCTCTAACTCTAGAAGTATTTTCTATTATGCCCTGCCTGTCCTCTCACGGACTGTCTTTTTCTCTTTCCCGATTCCCTTACTCTTTTCAGAGTTAATGTGCATTTCTCCCAACTGCCCTCTCATGACAGCTCTCAAGATGGGTGGAAGCTGACCGGTATTAACAAACACACAGAGTGAACTTAGGCGACTATCCTACCACCTCTCCTTTTATACAGTCTTCCCTTCTGATAAGCAATGCTGCATTTGCACTGCTGGTACTCTTTGCTGTCATGAATACAAAGGGATTCAAATGCAGCAAACTTCTACCCCAGGGAGTTAGTTACAGGTTGCAAGGAGATTTTATATCTTGCGTGATATATCTTGCTCCAAAAAACAGAGAAAGCAGAAAAGCCACTGGATTTGCTACAATGAATATTCACAAGCATAAATCAACAGTGCAGTATGTCAAAGGCCCATGCTATGCTAATGAATGCTTGAAGCTAACTCCACCAGAAGTTGGCTTGCAGGATTATAGGGAGTAGGGGAAAGGTAAAGGTAAAAGAAAAGATGTTTCCCCTTAATTAATAAACACAGAATTAATTCAAGCATTGTGTGCACAGATAGTACAGGATATTATTCAACTCTATAATTAAAGATACGAAGGATTTAAAGCTTGCAGTTCTCTTCAAAGCTTTGTGTTTTCTGAAGCTTCAAGTGAAGCACTGAAGTCTATGCCAAATATTTTCCTAGCAGCTTGAGAAATAATTTGATTGTTGGTAAGCTAGCTATTTTCACTCTAGAGAGATAAAATTCAGATATACCTTCACACAAGAAACTTAATGTTGAAGTGCAGAGCTAGGCGTGTGCTGTTCTGTGGGCGACACCAAGCTTTCTTCTCACGGAATAACCACAGGAACAGCACGCAAAATGTACAAGATTAGGTAGCAGTGCGTGGGCAGAGATAACCATATGACAAAAAAGAAAAACAATGAAAGACATAAATCACTAATAAGATATTTTTGGACTTGCAAGCCCAAACTGACACAGCAGATTAACTGAAATTTTGTATCTGGAACAACCACCCACTGTTATTACAGAGACAGCATATATTAAATCTCAGGATCTCAGATAATGCCTAGTTGTTTAGCTAAGTACAGCATTCCTCCTCGGCACATGCGCTCAGACCATCTGATCTGTCCTAAATATTTATCAGTGGTGTTGGTTCAGCGCACTAGGAAATGACACGTCCTGCTCCACGCACATTAGCATTTTGTGGCTGCCACCACAAGAAACAGAGCTGTACACTCTTCAAGGGCACAAGAACGGCCACCTTGAGCATCCCTCTGGGACTCTCCAAGAACAACTACCACTGAGCTGACAAAGGGTTTGCTTCTTTCTTCCTGCTCGGCCACCACTAAACTTCGGCAACATCTCCCTTCACACAGACATGGGAATGAATTTTTGCTATCGCTGAGATGCCACCACCCCTAGGCTGGAATGCAGTAGTTATTAGCACACAAAATCATTTATGCCAAGTAGCAAAGAAGAACGCTGTATCTACTTGAATATGGAGAAGTGTAGGCAGCAACACTGTAATTATTCAAAGCAGAATCTGGTCACAGACTGCACCCTTATCTCCTCTTAATGGTGTTTTGAGACCTTCAAACAAGTGGTTAGGACTTCTCTTCTATGACTAATTAAAAAGGATTCATTGCATCTAGCAGCCAAGTGCTTCTTATCATAAAGGAAATTGATTCATGATTATCTCTGGAGGAAGAAGGCCAGCTACTAAACCTTAAGCACCACTGCTTACACTGCTGAGCTTCCCTTTGGGAAGTTTTACCCATGTTTCACCCCATTTATTCTGCAAGCTCTGTCAAAAATTACAGCTGCATTAGCTACTGTCTTAAAAGGTTGCCCCAACTATGGTTCAATTCAAAGGAAAAATACCAATAGCTGTTATCAAATGAAAAGCAAATGGGACAGTTTAAGAGATGCCTTCATGGACTGAAGGAGTTGAAAGGACTTTGAGGTAACCGCAGAACTGGGGCGATATGGAACGATACGGCTGCTGTCGAGTCCGACTGCCAGTTATCCCCTGATGCTGGGCTTCCTGAAGGATTTTTGTAACCAAGAAAAGGTGTGGAGGGCAACACGGACAGGATAACTCCCTCTTACACTTCAAAGAGCGAGGAAGTTGAAGTACAGTACACAAGACCACAAAATAGTGTTTTATATCACACATGAAATAACAATTAACGAAATAAATAACTTGTATCATCAGTTATCAGCTCCCATATCTGTGTAGATCATACTGCCTTGAAGTGGAAAATGAGGTGACGATTGGGATTACATGCAGTATGTTTGGTTGTGCATTCTTTTTTGTAAGGGAGAGGTACATGTTTTTGTTTGGTTTGCACTCTCTCACACATAATCCTGTACGCATACACTATTGGCAGGCAGTAGCCTGCACACAGCGCTAATTGTTTCAGAAAACAAGAATGGAAAAAATAATAACATTAGAATATGATTTTGCACACACAAACAAAAATAATTTTAAAAAAATCAACACAAATATCTGATCTTTGAAAGAAAAGCTTTGGGAGCAGAGTGATTTAAACCACAACAAAATGGATTTTTTACAGACCTAATGAAAAAGATAGTATTTTAGCGACTTTTTTTTTTTTTTTTTTTTAAAGACAGGTAAAGAATACTCAAGTGGCAAGGGTGATGAAATCAAAGCCGTAACTTCTAATCCTGAGCAGAAACCTCAGCTTTTACAAGGCAAACAGGTTTAGCAGGCTATACCTCTGGAGATACATCCACAAACTGTTCCAGCCTGTCTCTCCCAGAACAGGTTGTTCTAAGGCATGGATCAGCCGACCGAAACAGGTGAGGCTGCGTCTTCTCAGCCCAAGTGCATTTTTATACAAAAAAAAGTCAGTAAAGCAAGAAGCACGGCATTTATTTCTAAGCATACTCTTTAGATGTAGAATTTAACAGCGATGCTGAATGTAAGATGGAACAAAACAGCTGTCTGCTGGGCACAAGTGCAGGAAAGAATAGTAGAGGACAGTGAGCTATTAAGGTACAAAATGGGCAAGAAGCAGTACCCAACTGCAGTTAAGGGATACTGACTTGTACCGTATGAAGTGTAAGGAAAACCCCGCTGCAGTCTTGGCATCTGTACCATTTGTGCTGCAAC
Organism: Rissa tridactyla; assembly: GCF_028500815.1. NCBI lineage: Eukaryota > Metazoa > Chordata > Aves > Charadriiformes > Laridae > Rissa > Rissa tridactyla. The sequence continues at coordinate 46,494,496 of NC_071467.1, forward strand.
TGCCCCTCTTAAAAGCACCGTTTTAGTAGTTCAGAACCTTTAGCATTAAGAAGTTAATCTATCCCTTCCTAATATTCTGCATTACCACTGATCTCTCCATCAGTGTGTGATTAGAGTAATAGTCAACTTCTAATAGACTCAATAATGCTGAAAAATGTCAGTACACAAACAACCTACAAGTGCTTTTTCTGCTTTGTCTAACCCTTTTTTCCATTGTACAAGAACATCTTCAGTTTCTCACAGGGAAAAATGACTGGCTGTTAAAGGCAATTTGGATGAATTTATGCATACTGCTAGCCAATGTTATATTCGAGTGAATTACCATAACCCTTGCTCTCCATTCCTTCCTTAAAAAAAGAGGGGAGGGGGGAGACGCCACTTCACGTGTTGCATCTTGCAAACTATTCAGGGACAGAACCAGGTCTCCTCTCATGCAACTGCATATTATCCCACGCAGTTGAGCTCTCATCTTGATAAGGATCCTCCAGATGACAGAGACCCAGGTTTTCAAATATAAATACCCGACTCTGATAGGGCATGCAGATAATTACATCATTTTGCACAGAAGCCTCAACATTATGCACTGAAGTTTGGGCACAGGAGAAAATTGCAGTCAGCTTATAATACCACTTAAACAGGGTTTAGTTCTTGACACAGAAATAGTTACTTTCATGTTTCCAAGGAACAGATGTTATCACATGGTTTGATAACCTACTTTCACATTCTTTGTTTATAATTATTCACTCAGTTTCATGTATTAAAGCTAGTGGATTCAGGCCATGAAACCTCAGTTTTATTGTCCCTATTTTAGGTGATGCTATGGTAATTGTCCAGGTTAAGGCTTGGATGCAACAAGAGGATTCAACTGAAAGGCATGATTAAAAGCCAAATTATTATTTATGAGCTAAATCCTAAAGCACCTAGACTAAACACCTGCAGGATTCAGTAGGAACTGTTACAGGAGGAAATAAATTTCCATCTTCCAGCAACTCTTTTGTTTTGTTCCAAGCCTTCAGAGAGAACAAATACTTGTAATAAGAGGTAATATCTTTTACAAGACAAACTGTGGGAAAACAGACAAGCTTACAGCACTTAGCCCTTCTCTAGGTCCCAAAATTTTGTCAAGTTTTTTTACTCCAAACAGATCATTTGGTCTAAATAAATTAAATCTTTCCTTACAAAATTGCCTCTCTCATATCTTTAGCCTATACAGTTATGAATAATGATCCTGCAAGCTTTTAAAAAAATTCTTTCTAAAAAAGAAACCGTGACAAAATACCTCTCACAATAACGTTGCTGTTTAGACCAAACAGGGAACAGTCAAAGACTTTAAAACATCTTTCATATTACATATTCTCTTTCAAAAAGTAGGTGATAAGTGCAAGCATGCTATTTTTGAGATGAAAGGAAGCAATTCCAGAATAACTAACTAAATGAGAGATTGCACACAGATATTCAGGGAAGTACAAATTACGCACACCGACTTCTCATCTTTGGTTGATCTGCCTGCAGTTTCCTGTGAAACCCCTTAGAAAAGCACTTATCAAAAAAGGAAAAAAACTAAAAAAGAAAACGAGAGAGAGAGGAAACACAACTGGCACAGTGTTGTATAACACACAAATGCGATACAGGCATCATTTCTGCAATAATGCTCAGCACTAATGGAAATTTTTTGTTCATCATTTCCACAGAGGTACACAGACACGTCTTGAAATTCAGACTGTGTGCTTCCAGCTCCAGCAGTGCCAGCGTTCACAGCTACAGCACTGGCAGCTTAAGGAGACACTGGGCTGCCGGGCAGTGCAGTGCATTACATTCATTTTCTTCTACTCCCACTCACTCCACATTCTTCTCACTTGACTGTTCTCCCCTTTGCCCCATTTATTGCTTCACAGAGACTGTGGTACTGCCCCCAAAGCCTAAAATAGTCACTCCATTTCTTCCCTCCTCATTTCTAGCTCCTTCCAACCCTTTCCCTCCTCTCCAGAAGTCCTTCCACAGCCTACCTTTTCCAGAACATTGTTTCATGGTTTTGCACTGTTAAAACTATTTTAAACAGCAAATATTTCAGGGCAGGAAATGTCTTACCACGTCTAAAATACTGTGCTAGCAATGACAGTACACATACACAAGCACCACCTTCACCTAAGCTGATTTTTAACAATGATGAGAACGCCTATAGGCAGACTGAAGAAATAGAAGACCCATTTAATTGCTTTTCCAAGTAAGCCAAAGAACACCAAACAAGAAAACTAGTTAAAAAAAATACATTAAAAGTACTCTGCTAAAATTAATTCTGTTTGGAGAAAGAACAAAGAAAAAGGAGCCCAACACTTAAGTTTACAGATTTTCTTTTAGATCATGTGCCTAAACTTTGGAGGAGCAGAAGGAAACTAAAGCAACTATCAATAGGGCAAGGCATCACAATTGAAAATTGTACTGTTGTTATATATACACATTTTATAGAGAGATACAGAGGTGCTAACTGCTGCAATACTGTCTTAAGTTTGACACATTTATTTGCAACAATTGTTCGTGGATACACGAAAAGATTTTAAAGTGAAGACCAATTAAAACTACTTTGAGATCTAGATTAGAATAAAAACGTGTGTGCTGCAATATATGTGTGTTACATTGCATACAGTGACATGATTGCCATAATATAGGTATAAGGTACACTACAGGACACAGAGACAATCACAGACATTTAAAACTTTTATTAGTAGATAAGCACACCAGATAAACATACCAGGAAAAACACACTTGAAATGTCCCAGTAAGGCAGTAATTAAATACAATCCTCAAACAATTAAACCTCAATGGACTGCAAGTCTCTAAGAACTGGCCAGCAACTGGCATTCAGAAACTGCAAAGAAAAGAGCCCTGAAATACAAATATCAGTAATTTGTACCAAGCAATTCCTTATAAGGATTATAAAGCTTGCATAAAGTAGGAAGATTTAAAAGAATTACGATAATGCTTCTCAATTACAGGCAAAGAGAAAAAGAGCCTGAGTGCATGTCTGCACACTTCAACACACTTTAAAAAGCAATAGTTGAGTGGTTTCCACAGCAATCACCAGTATCTTTTGGCTTCATGCCTCCACTATCTCAAATCAAATCAAGAGATAGTGATGGCTCAATTGCACTTCCATTCTTAAGTCAATGCTTGCTTTACTTCAGGAAGGTGGGGGGGGGAGAAAAATCACATAGAACTGTCCTTTTCTATTAGGTTAGCATATGTCAACGTGTATTTACACATGGAAAATGCAATCTCTGATAGATTCAGAGTGTGGTGTGTGTCCCCCTTTTCCTTTTTTAAAATATAAGGGAAGCTCAATGCTGACAAGATGATGCTAAAATAATAAAAGTTCATACAGCTTCTAGGAAGAGCATTTAAAAATAAAATGTGTCCTTCAAGATACTATTAAATATTCTCTGCTTATTTTCCGCTTCCCAAAGTAAAAACACTTGTGTGATATTATTTGTCCTTCACACTGAACCCTGCAGCTAGCAGGATTTTTAAAAAGTGTTGCAAATCTTTTTTTCTGGAACTCGTAAGTGACCTATTAGCATTCTGATCAAAAACTTACATGTTATGTATGAAGCAACTAAAAATACCGTGCAAGTTGCAATTTCCTGAAATATTTGGGGCCACAAACCCAGGCCCAAAGTTTGCTCTAAAAGTAAATGGAAGAAAAATATTTTTTATTAAACAGCAGTTAACTCTCAAGCATCAGCAGTTGAAGGTCTTGCTCTGGGAACTGTGCTCAGCACTGGGAAGTTGGGGCAGGAAGAGAGGAAAAAGCCAAGCTGAGAAGGGAGAGGGATAGTAACAGCAGCTTTGAAGAAAGTGCTCAAGCAGTTCTGGGCGTCCGGCTGCACCATTTTTAGGAAGTGTCTGATACAGGCGGCTTTAATGCCTAAATGCAGAAGTGCAAATGTTGGCATCCACTGTACCAATTTTGTGCTCATCTTACTGGCAACTATTTTACGGGGGATTTTTTTTCTTAGTGGTTAGGTAGCAATGTAGCATGCAGTCATTACTTCAGGTGCAACAAACAGTCCCCAGAGTCTATTATAACTACCTAAAACACTGCAACATTTTCTATTCCCCACTCCAAATCACTAGAGGGACACTTGTGCATGTAGTAACGTACACTGCCATTTGGATGATCTGCATTCCCCAGCTCACAACGGTAATTTCACTTTGGTCAGAAAGATGGGCAAGACATTGCAGCAGAGGTGGTTGGGAAAAAAAAAAAAATCAGTCTTTTAAAACCCAAAGAATTTCACATGCTTCAAGGCTCATTTTTCAGGGTACAATATAAGGCAGGACTGCAGTGGAGCAAGATGTTGCTTTATACTTGCAAAAAGCCCCATCAGTTTATCTCTGTTGTTGGTTTAATGATTTAAACTCCAACTCATACAGTATTTCCCTTTCAGTGCGTAGGACAGTAACTAGACAGATCTATCGATGTATTTTAACTCTTCTCAAATAAGGAGAACCAAAGTTAAAACAAGTTTTTAGACAATGGCAGAATAGTAGGTACCGTATTTTCTTCTAGAGTTATCAATTAATTAAAAGCAAATTACACACTATTTATAAATGTTATTAAAATAAAACAAATAATTCAGTCCATTAAAATATTAAGGATAAAAACTAACGCAGCTGTGTCATACAATGGTGCAAGATGATTTAGTCTAAGCATAAAGGGGAATATAACTTCAGGATTCAGATAAAAATTTGAATATTCTTGTAGAAAAGATTGTTTCTCAGTTTTAAACTCCTCTGTCAAAATAATGTATAAATACACTCATAAATGCATCATTTAAACCCTTGGTTTCCAAAATGCTGACTTAAATTTCCACTGGAGGTACTATAATTCAGAGCATTAATATAACTATAACACATACCAAGACTTCAGGATAAAAATCCTTTTGACATGTTTATTGACATCTACTACAGCCAAATTTACACTTGGAAATCTTAGACATTTTAAATGCATTTTCCCCCCAAATTGCCAAAAGCAAACGGATTCCATTATGTACTAATCATTTAGGAGGGAGGAAGAGCTGAGTTTCTAGATCAAAAGTTGACCATTTGTGTTGATTTGCAAGAGTACCATCAAACGAGTGATTTTTTTTTTTTTATTATTATTATTAACAAAAGTCCTGGAAAATTGCATCATTACAGCCAAATATAAGTATTATTATTCCTGGAATGCACTTATAGAAGGAATGCAAAGCCTACCCTATGCAAAATAGCAAAAGCACACAATTACATTTAGACTACCTGATGAGACAAACCACTTCTTAAGGAAAAAGCACTCAAGAAATCAAAAATTCAGTTTAACAAATCACACTCTCAAACACCACAGTGAAAAAAGCATGTGTATATGCACATACCCCACTACCTCCCAAGCACAAGCATTTACATTTCTTTGTTTAAATATAAACAAACCTGTCATTTTCCATTTAGGAAATGCCACACACTTTTCTCCCCAGTTTTGGGTTTGTCTTTGTGTATGTTTATACACCTGATGTTAACCTGTTAGCCTGTCCTGCCTAAAGTGTGAGGACTCCGGCTATAAAGGGGTGCCTGAATTCACTCTGCAATTTGCAGAATAGCAACTTCAGTTATCTTCACTAACTACTTCTACGTGAGCCTGTAATATTTCAACATAAATTTTACTAAACAGAAAAGGAAGAACAGTATATGTAGAAAGCAGATGCATGCACCCACACATCCACGCCTCCTTTCCCCAAAACTGAACTCTACATCACTCCGTAACCCACTACACACACACATATACTCTAGAAAATTGGTTTCAAATATAGAAAAATATTTGCAGGACTTTCACAGTAGCTAACTTTACATTTAAAGAATTACAGAAACATACTGCACAAAAATAGGGAGCAAAAGCAGTGATGCTTTCTCATATTCAAAACCTCAAAACTTAAGGCCAATATCCCCAGAGGTTCTATAGTTTCAAGTGATGCTATACTGATAAACTGGGACTTTGACGACATTAAACCAATGCCTTATTCATGTCCTGAACAGCAAGTATGGAAGTCCAGAAAAAACAGAGACAGATCAGAAAATCCCCTCTATTTCATTTGACAACCATTTAAAAAGTACAGTGCAGGGAGAGGATCCAGAAAGCATATTATAAATCAGGTTTTCTATGAAAGCAACACCACTGGATTTATGTGCATGGGCCATATCATGGCCAAGACTGGGAGGACTGGGTGCACAAATGTGGCCTCTCTATGGATACAGCCCTGGCAGAAAGAACCACAGATGACAGACAATATATAAAACCACTTTGGTGGAAGCAGAGGAACGCTATTTGCTGTAGGTGGCAAGCACCACCAAAAGAGTTTGCTTGTGACCGGTGAAGTAAAATTGAACCAGAAGATTTCTAGGGAGAAAGCACAACGCAGAACTTATTAAAAAAAAAAATGCTCTTGGGAGAAATCTGGGGAATCCCCTGTTTCAGATACAGATGTAATAGGAACCCAAGGACCTGCTTTAAAAAGCACATAATGTTCACTGCCAGAACACGTGAACCTTCACAATAAAACGTGATTTAGTGGTGTAAGCACACGACTGAGTCAGAAAGCCTGACATTTAAGACTGGATCTAACATCAGTTCCTGTGGTTTGGGGAGACACTGTTTAAGACAAAATTTTCACAAGTGACACTCAATTGTACCTGGCAACTTGGCTCTCAAGCTTATTTTGCACAGGTGCTAGACACCAACTCCCACGTAAAAGCACTGAACACCACTAAGGCTTTACATCCAGGGGTGAGGAAAGCAGAACTGCAAAGCATCTACATTTGAATTTGGCATAAGGAGACATTCAAATTTAATAGACTTGAAATTCCTCACCTAATTGTTTAACTCTTCAAAATAGGAGACTATTGATCAATTCGATAACTTCAGGGAGACCGCAAAAGAAAAAAAACTGTTAGAAGTGTTCTGTGCATGTAAATACATAAGGTTATCTTCAGCTATAAAAGCTAAGACTCAGACTCCAAGAGGCACTTTGATGGCATTTAGACATCAAAGTCTAAAAGGTCAGTCACAAAATCTTCCACTCCTGTTGCCAAAGCCTCCTGACAAATGCAACTTTTTCAGCACATAGTATTTCAAGAGTTTCTTAAAGCACTTCTTCTGGACATGCCCCGATGCAATGCATCTCTGCAGGCTCATGGTTTATGCCCCATTTAAGCCTGTGAGTACAAAGTTGGTACTTCTGTACCTAAGCCTGTCCAGGGGCTTGATTCGGTATGTGTGGGTTTATGCTCTGCAGAGATTTTCACTCACAGCATGCCGTATGCATTCCCTGCATTGAAAAGCACATCCACAACAGTAAAAATAACTCTTCTGTAACACTCCAGACTTTTCAACCTAAGCAGCAAGAAACCCAAATTCTAGCAGACAATCTTTAGCTTAAGAGAGTTTAAATCCCTCCCTCTCAGGAAAGCGCTCAACCTACCAAACAAAGCGATGAGGAGGTCATATTTCTACCTCTCCCTCAAAGGCTGGGCCACTGCAGAAAAAACCACGAGATTCAAAGGGTGTCTAAGAGCTCCAGTCCCTGCTCCACATCAAACAGGAATTAGATAAAATGCAGGAACACCAGGGAGCTTAAGCGTTCCTTGGTCAGAAAGACAGTAGCAGGGAATCCTGGTATTTAGCGCTTAAGCTCTTCTGTTCATTGTATACAGAACACAGACATCTAAATCTAAGTTTAATGGCTATTTTGCAGGCCAGGACTTAGATTCCTGTAGTTCTGGCATGATGATCGGCTGCACCGCAGAAATCAGCCCATTTCTGTATCTGCTTCCAAATATGCTGCAGCATTTTTTTGGAAATCCACACAACTCCCAAAAGGCAAATCTCCCAAAGTCAATGCTGATCACAGCAAATATGCAACAATTCAGTCCTCCTTAGCTGCCTAACCAGATTTCAATTACCGCAGTTTGGAATTTTACAATGACACTGCATGACAAAGCACAATTTAATTGGATTTTCATTTGTTAGTTAGATGAGTTTCTATCCACTTCTATACTTCCTCAATTCAGGCCGTGCAGAAATTAAAGCTGTGAAGACAACACCAGATTTTGCAATACATTCAGGACTTCAAAAAAAAATTCAAATACATCAAAGCGGTCAGATAAGTTAGTACTCAATAGGAAGTTGTTTCTCGAAAGGAAATTGCAAATTTCAGTCAAAGAGGAAGATGGAGAGTTAGAATTAACTAACTGTTCCAAAAACTTCAGAAAGCAGGAAGGGTTTCTGAAGGTTGCATGAAGAAACTGCATGCAACCACATAAACAAGCTCAGTTTAGAACTATGTGAATATCTTAAGAATATGTCTCCAATTTAAAAAAAAAAAAAAAAAAGGCAAATGAAAAGCAACAAAGCAAACAAAAATCTCCCATCAAGTTGCACATATTTCTGAAAGGACATAACAGATATCCTTGCAGTTGTCACATTCAGACATATTTATTTACCCACTGGACAGGCTAAATGCAGATGCTTAAAACTGGCTAATACAAAGACATTTATATTATGCACCTTCTCAGTTATGGAATACATAACAAATGTATTTAAAGCCAGAACACTTACTATATTTTTTTGAAGTTTTCCCTATATCTAGTCTTCTCTGAAGATCAGGGATTATTTTAATGTACATTCAGCCAGCAGCAAAGCAACTGGTATCACAATTTGGCCAATTAATCTATTTAGCTTAACCTACATTTATATCTAGTGTCCAAATTGTGGGTGTCTGACCACAAGCACAGAAAAGGCAATGGGCTAGACTATATAGCCCATCAGTCTATCCTATATAGCCATTCTTACATCATATCAGAAAATGTTCCTCTGCGTGTGGGGAAGAGGTGCGTGGTTGTGGGGTCATTTAATACAGGAGTTAGATAAAAAAGGTACAGACTATGTTCTCTAGTACTTGCCCAGCAAGAGACTTACTTTGCCTTTCATGCCCCAAAACACCCACTTCAAGCTACAACTATACACATACAGTATTGGCAAAACCTTTCCAATTACCTTGTTACTGTACTTGAATGTAACTGGGAATGTGCCCAGTTCACAGACACTGTAATACCTTTTTTGCCGTAATACCATGATAGTGTAGGCTTGGCATGATTACATCATACACATTATCTTGGCAGTCACGCAGCAGCTGCTCCACCAACTGAGCTCAAGGCAAAGCCATCAACAGTTGTGCTGAATGCAGTTGTCTGCACATTTTTACAAAGGCTTTCCCATTTACTGTGTTTGTTTTAATCTACTGCCCTTATCTTAGTGCTGTACCAACATCCCTATGCAATGTTTGTAGACCCAGTAAGTTGTGAGAAAATGAAGTAACAGGCAACAAACTCTAGCCTTGTCATGATCATTTTGCAAACGTGATGCTCAAAATTTTTCACTCCTGATGAAATAAAATAGACCATGCATACATAATTAAGTCTGAAAATTATCAGGCGCATGTGTCTTGTAACCACGGATCTGCTCACTTCTGAACTCTGGGCCTTTCAGTGTGAGATCAGTTGCTACAGTACAACTCTAAGCTCTTTCTAACCTTCTCAAATAGTATTCTCGGACATTTTCGACTCTTCTCCCAACAACATTCAGCCTTTTAGCCCCAAACTAGCCTAGTTTTAGAGATGACAACAAAAATGAATTGTATGTGCCACCTTGTGAAATCAATGCATCTGGCTCTATTTGACAGAGCTGCCATTCTGGTGTCCCTTCTTCACTACATGACATCTGCCCCTTCCTTTCCTCCTCTATTCATCCTCTTTGCACAAAAAAAAAAAAAAAAGATGTAAAAGAATCGCATTGCGAAAAACATGAAACAGAGCAGAAGTAAATATTGGAAATAACTGTATTTCAACTACAGCAAAGATTTCTTTTAGAAATAGCTGCTAGCATAATTAAGGACTGCAAGAAACAGCGCTTATTAGGCTCCATTAAAATTACAGGATCAACACTGGGGGTTGACTATGTAAATTACAAAACTGATATGTTGGTTGTAGCAGTACATTTTTCTTACGTTGAGGATGAATCCCAATACGCCAGAAATTAGAGACCCGCATTTAGCTTGCATAAAATGGGACAGACAGTAGCTGAGCAGGGTCTTTGAGGAGCTGTGAAAATAAGTTCTCCCAGCTCATTGTTTAAAGGAAGAGAGACTTTCTGGAGGCCATGCCTCTGAACTGTGTATTGAACAAGTTTCTTTCCACACACATCAGCCTCTCAAAAGCTTCAGTAGCCCAGATGGACTAAAAACTTCTCCCCACATCTTCGGAGCAACATCCACCTTCAAATACAAGACAACAGTAGAAGAAATCTGTTGAACATTGGCAAAATGATGATCAGAAACAGAAGAGACACACTATAGCGTCCTTGCTGATTAAGAGCCAGAAAAAGGAATTTACAGTAACATCTCTCTTCCCTGCCCTCACCACTCCCCCCAAAAGTAAATCATGCAGCCATGTACACTCCTGCACAGTGGCTTTAATATGCTGAGTGATTAAAGGTGACGATGATGACTACAGGCCATACTACGCATCTTTAGAGGGTTTTCAATTCAACACTGAGGGGCCAAATGGGGCTACTGTGTATCTAAAATATTTTACTCTGATTAAAGGTGTAATTATATAGTTAGTCATAATAGCTGCCATACTTTAAAAGAAACCCACCTTTCCTTCAGGGGAAGGGAAGGAAATTATGCTACTTTATTCATCCAAACACACTCTCAGTTAAATTCAAATACAACATGTGGAGTAGATAAATACAGTGACACACAGCCACAAACACTTAGTAATCCAAGATAGAACAAGGAGATGAATCTTTTAACCTATAATCTTCGCAAAGGGAAACTAAATCTTATGATTAAGAGTTCTGTCATATCTGTGCAGGTATCAGTGGAGGCTGTGTGTTTTCTTCTCAAGTGTCATAAGAAATTCATGCTGGTTTTAGGGCCTAAATACGAGCAAAGACACTGCAAACATGGGGTCTGACACAGAGCTTAAGAGATTTAGTTGTTTATGTGGATAGTGCATAACTTCTGTGGATATCCACATATATGTTACACAGAGGGATAGGCTGGAACTAAGAATCTTACTCAACATAAACGAAATAGAAATCTTTTCCTTCTCTTCTTACTGTATTTTCAACCCCGCAACATATTTGCTCTGTTATTGTTACCTTCAACAAATCACCAGGTGCACAGGAATAGTGATTTTGTCTAGGAAGGGTTTCCTTGGCTTAGGTCACCTGACACAGAAAGGTAGTTGATCTCAAATAGCCGCTACCATTGATGTATAAGAAAAGACGAGGGAAGATAGTTTCTGTATGTAGTTATAACTTTTAAACTACCACTTCCGGTTACACAGGAGAGAGGGTGAAAAAGAAAATGCACAATAGACAAGCTTTAGTTTTTTACATTTTTTTTGCTGTGACTTAAAATTCCACGTTTAACACCACCAAAACCATTTAGAGAACCTTCCCCAGTGAGTGCTGCCTGGACACCCTCCAGGAGGTTGCCTCCTAAGGAGACAACCTCAGACACAACACAGACGTAATTCACTTGAACCTGAAGGAGCGGAGGCAGGGTCTACCCAACATCTTGATCCACAGCAGTCCCAGCCCCCAAACTGACGGACAGAACCAGGTTGGAAAAAAGACACGTCACATTCCAAGGCAAAAAAGAAAGGGGAAAGGCGGGGGATACAGGAGAAGAAAACTGTCATCCTTGCCAATAGTTTCCAGTTATCCACACAGACACTTGTACACTATCTGGAAACTCTCCTTCTGGAATAAAATATTTAGAGCATTTGGTATGCATTCAACAGTTCTGAACAGATCTATTGAGTTTTACTGCTTAACCTTCTTCCTTCTCTCCCCCTTTCGTTTTTTCAGCATTGGTGTTGGAATTTTGAAATATTTTATAGCTCAACAACTGAACATACGTTCCCCGTACTAGTCACTTGATGAGGGAGACGACTGACCAGGGCGCAGCCGAGGCACCACATTCCACATAATTCCTTAGATAACAGAAGTATAAATCATCTTTATACGTGCACAGTTTTTAATCACCATCCTTTGCCCAACATAACTCAGTGGTCAAGTCCCAAGAACAATTTTATGAGTCCCTGTCACCTCCATATTTTTTTTCCAAGCATTCTCTCTCGCTGCACCTCCCTTGAGCTAGATTTCTGTATCTTTTACAAAGCTATCTGCTATTCTTTAAGTTTTTTTACACACTTGATAATAGAGGGAAGAAAACATCATTGAAAATACACAAGAAAATTTTATCTTGCATCAACAGAACTATACAAGAATAGCAAAAATACAGATCAAGATATGCTATAAAGGAATAAAATTACAAAACACCACATACAATAGTTTTATGGGAAAGAAGGATGGGAAAAAATTCTTTTCCAGATTTCACACCATTTCCTTCCCCCACACACGCCCAATTTGGGTGAGGTAGGAAGCAAGAGAGTTTTTTTGTTTCTTTTAATTTTGCCCTGAAACATACTTTAAGTAATTGCAAGTGAGTGACACCTAGTGATGAACACAAATCTGATCATCCTCCCCTCTCCCACACAGAGAAGATAAGCCAGCAAGCACTGACAGGTAACTCAGGAGTGGGTGTCAAATCATGGGAACCTGACACTACTATGTTTCTCTCCCTTAAAAGCCAAACATCAAGTGAGCCAAGACCTAGAAACTTGGTGCACAACTAAAAAGAAAAAAAATTTAAAAAAAAAGGCTAAGCTGTCCAAATAAGAGACTGTTAAAACAGATCTAAATCATGACCTGTAAATTCACTCTTCGTTCTCGTTAAAACAAATCACCTTTCTCCAGAAACATCAAGTTTTCCCAGAGATCTGAGTCTTAATTAAAAAACAATAAAAAATCCCAGAAGCAAATGGGAAGAATGGGTTTCTCATCAAATACTAAAATATCAACAGTTGTCTTAGAGACCACTTAGTGATGTCGCCAGCATTATAACTGCTATCCTGTTGTAAGGATTTTATGAGCTTGTCAAAGACTCTTATTTTGCCAGTAGTTCCAAAATTATTGCGCACAGAGCAGTTACTGGAAGTGAAGGGAGGGGAGGGGATCTAGTGTGATTTGTGGTAGGGTTACAGGAAGGAAAAGTATGCTACTATGCAAAGTAGCAACAACACAGTCCCCTGAAAGGGAAGCTTGAATAAAGAGACCAAGAAAACTGGCCTGACTTTTCAACACCATGACATGGGACAATCCTGTACACGGGAAGCTCACCCTGAAGAAGAGAGATTTCTTTACTTAACGCATTTTTAAGCGCTGTCCAAAGCTCCAAGGCTAAGAGCACAAAATGCAAAATCCTGTAGGAAAGGGAAGTGATTAACCCAGCGCAGCTACCGCCGCTTTCGCACACTATGTGCCATTTCATCTATTTTTGTCATGAGCGAGATTTTGTCATTGGTACCTCAGGAGTAGCTCCTGCTCTAAAGACACAAAGTATACACCATGACTAAAAGCCATCCCAAGGACAGGAGTAAAAAATAAAAATAAAATAAATAAATCAGTGGGCAGAGAAAGGAAAACACTTAAACACACTACAACTTGAAAAACCTTGTTCTGCTCAGTAAATCCATGGCCATCTCCTTTTCTCTCTTCACAGATTCATGTGAGGTTGAGGTTTTTTGGTTGGTTTTTTTTGTTGTTTCTTTTTTAATCCTCCTGCAAACATTAAAGAAAATTCAAAAGCCTGTAAAATTTAAAGCTCTGAGAGCCCAAGCTCTTTAGGAAAACTAACGCAACAGAGCCACCTACCATGCAAAGGCAGGACTGACAGGGCTCAGACAGCAAGAGCCGCCACTGAAACTTATTTGAATGAACTTGACCCAGGTTGGCAGCCGGCCAGCGCCCTACGTCACCCCGTGACTTAACAGAACACAGTGTTCTTGGCACCCACACAAAAATGTGTTGAAATCCACGCTGGAGAGAGAGAGAAAAAAAGTCAGTGTATGTTTCAAATTAATAAAGGAAAATGGTAATAAAAAGGTAATAAATGCAACGGCGGCATTAGATGTTTTAAAATGTGTCTGCTGCATTTTTCTCCCAATTTATTCATATCGTTTGGTGTTCCCTCGTGTTCCAGAAGCTTGGCACAGTGGCAGTTCTCCCCAGGACGAGCCCTTCCCTGTCCAAATCCTGTCCCACGCGCTCTCCCTCTCACCTCTCCCGGTGCCCTACCTGGAAAATTCCAGTGCAGTGCTCAGCCAGGCAACGAGGGCAGACACCGGCTGCTGTGCCAGGGCTGCCCCTGACTCACTTCCTCACCCAGCCCTCACACAGAGGCAACACGGCAGGCACCTCATGAAATACTTCTATAGGGGATGATCGGTTATACAGTTATGTCATTTGCAAGTGGATTATGCTAACGCTCTGACATGAGATGAAAAGCAAACAAGTAGAAGGAGGACAGGCAAAATGAACTTAATGAACCATGAACTTGATGTACTTCCTCCATACACCATATGGCTGTCATCTCCGTTTTCCACATTTCCTCCCTCCAGGACTCCCCCTCATTCTCTCCAAAGCCCAGACTCAAGTCCCTTTACCTCCTGTCTGCCACCCTTCTCTCTCTGATGTCTCCTATCCTCCTCTTCAGTGACTAATCAAGACATTTGACACACATAGGTGCAGGATCAAAACCAGCTCACAGACACCTGCTGAGAGGGCTTTCCCTAGTCACCAATTCAGGGCCCAAATCTGCCACCTGCAACCCCACCAGTGTCCTGACGGTGCAAGCCTCCAGCAACACCTTCTAGCCAGGCCATCAGCCACAATGGCAGGAAAATGGATCCAGTTTTATCCTCATCACCTTCTGCACATACATCCTCGGCTAGCATGCAGTCCCAGAGGTTAGAGGGATACACAGGAGACAGTAAGGCAAACGTGCTCCCTAGCTAGACAGCCCACTGAAACTGCCCACCATTTCAGTGCAAACCTGAAAAGCTACACCAGTTAATAGCTGATCCAGTGTTCCACCACCCTTCATCCATCAGCTGAAACATGACAATTTTTTCTAGTTACAGATTCTCTAATGAGACACACGACACATGCATCTAGGAGACGATCCACATCTCTGGACAGTCCTTCCAACATCAGGAGCCTGTGTTATATGTGAAAGTTGCACTGATTATTTTTCACCTTGACTATTACACACTGCAAGCTACTATTACGACTATAGAAATAAACTATCTACTAACCAAAGAGACAACAAAACTTGTATAGGAAGCAATTAGGCCCTTTTAGTAGTCCCTGTTTAGTATCACAGAAAATCCTTTCAAAAGTTCTTTTCTTCCAACCAGAACCCTGCTTACGCCTTTCAAATTAACATAGTATCACTTTCGGTACTATAACAGTGGGGAAAATAAGTCTGCTTTAACACCTCTAGGATGAAAAAACAAATAATTAGAAAGAAGTAATGTGCTTGATGTTTTGTGGATATATTTTTCTGATGCTCCAAGTGCTGTTTTCTTAATAACTGCATCCTAAAGTAAAAAAATCCAGAGAGATACAAAAAAAATACAATTCTTACATCATTTTTTTTTGCCTCTGTGGGATACACCAAGAACATATTCGTATATGGAAAAAAAACCCCACAAATGTTGATCAGGACAAAGTAGAGAATGGGACCACTTGAAGAATGAATAATTTAAAGGCTCTCTATAAACATTTAACTACCATTTGACAGAACCGAGCATAAGTGAAAATTTTCACAGAGCAAGAGAAACAACAGTGGAAATAATAATTTCTAATCTCTTCTTTCTATGGTCAGACTCCAGATGAAGAAGGGCACCTAAGGAAGTAGCAGAGACAAAGTGAATTCAGAGTTAGGTGAGTTATAGGAAGTAAAGACATTCAAATAAGAAATACATGGATTGCTGATGACACAGATGACAGGGAATTCACATCAAGACACATAAATTTCCAATGACATGCCTTGACTTGATAGGTTATCTTTAAAAATCCCTACGTAAGGAGCAGTTCATATTTATTTAAAAGATGCATTCACACTGTATATATCTAACGTCAAAGCAGTTACCTGCCCATTCCCCTCTAAGCACAGACAGAAACACTACTCCTGCAGCAGAGATGGGGGAAGATTTCCACAGAAAAGGGAAGTTCTTCCACAGTCTCATGTTTACAAAGGAGTTTACTGGGTTGTCAAGGAGAAAAAAACCCCACAGTGATCCCCATACAACATGCTTTGAATACACACAATTAAATTTGTCACTAAATTACAGATGAGGTCTCTGCCAAACTTTGAAAGCCTGCCCTGGTACCCTCGCCTCCTTCCTAATTGGGCTTGGCAAGGAGCACCAAGATACTGTTAAGTCTGAAAGTTTGCTCGAGAACCAGATCCACAGGTTAGAGAAGTTTTCTTGAGCCACTCCCAGCTGGCTAGTGGGCAAACCACAGGGAAACTGCCAGAGCCTCCAAGGAGGGCAAAGTTGAGGGCAGGATGTGACACACTTACCGCAATCATGCAGGCTACTTGTCTTCCTAACACGCAGCATGGCTTACAGCCTATAAGCCAACGCACAGGACTGTTTGCTCAAACAGGGTGAGATTAATTTTTTATTGTATTGTTAAAGAATATATTCAATAAGATCGTTTGGTCTTACACCTTTCAAGACTGTGAATGGAATGTTTAAAAAAAAAAAAAAAAGAAAAGAAAAGAGATGGGATCTCTTACAATTAAAAGATAAAGCAATGAGTCCTCATATTTTGTAGGTGAACACAAAAGCCAGCAAGGCTTTTGCCATTCTCCTAAACAACCTCATCTCTCTGGAACATGCAGTATTTCAATTTTTTAAATCCTGGAATATTTTCATTTGTGGTTTAGGGAATCTCAAGTGATTGGATGCAATTAGCTGCACCAGGACCAAAACCAGAGTAACACATTCCCTGACTTCAGTACATACTGTTTGAATTAAAACTTTCAATTGCAACACGTTATGTTTTTATTTAGCATACAAAAGAAAACCCCACCTATCCACCAATAATTTTAACGGTAAAGCCCCATTTTCAAAGCACAGTTGAATCCTGAGCCGTGAATGCATCTCTAACCATCTTCATCTATATAAATATTAAAGCAACCTCAACAGCACACAACTACCGCCAGTTACGTACCTGCCAGGTGAGGGGAGGGGGAAGGAGAGGAATACTTTTATTTTCTTAAATACAACACCATTTGTCAATTTAAGAGAAGGAAGATTATACCAGATAGGTCAACCTCCTTAAAAACAAGTGCAAACAAGACTCAGATACCAAAGAACAGCAACAATACCTTGTAGCTCCGTTAACATGTCACCTTACTCATTTGAGAGTTGGGTCATTTACTAATAAAGCAAAGAGCACTTACTGGACATGTCAGTAATGTTGCAGAACCTGACAATCTAACACATTTGCCTACTTTCTCCTCCCCCATTTTTAAACATAGTTATAATATCTGTTTAGAGGGTCAGAGAAAAGAATCTAGGGCAGATCCATAACAAGAGCGAGTCGTATGTGCAGAAGCAACATAAAAACATGACTTCAGAGGAGCAGGAAGTGCAATAGCACATGAGAGATACAATCACGTCCATAGGTGAGTAAAACCAGGATAGTGTGAGAATTAGGTTAGTGTTGCATTTGAGCTTCTGGAACATTCAAAGTCAAAGCGTTTTAATTCTGTTTCTTTTTTATAACACCCGATCTGTCAGTCCTCATAACGCTTTGGTCTGGAAATTACTTATTACCAGATGAAAAGCACAGAAAATAGGTGAAAGGAAAAAAAAAATCTAGCTACCTGTGGGGCAACACAACAGGATTTATGTGATCTGTTGTTACAATAAATGCAGACAGAGGCAGACAAATTGCACCTATCTGACTATGCATGCAAAACTCAAGATCTTTCAATTTATTAAATACAAGTTATTACTGTTTGCAGTGAAGGACATGATGTTCATTGCCAACTACATATAGGAGCATATTTCTAGATATATGTTTTTATTTTTACTAATTCCAGCTTAGGGTTGGGGGTTGTATGTGTATGTTTTCTAGTGTAGATTGATGTATTTTTCTAAAAACAAATACACACACTTGTAGTACTGACCACATTTTAACCATAGTAACAACGTCATATAACTCACCAGGCTTCTGGATTCTGCAGAGTTTCACAATGTTAAAACATATTTGTAGTTACACCTTACTTAAAAAAAATTTCAAGTCGGTTTCTTCATTCTTAATTTCATTCTCACTTTTTATTAATTCCTTCACATCTATAACTATCACCTTCTTCACTTTAGTTTTATGTTTCCATTTCATTATGCACGAGTTTGCCTTAGTTTGTCCCCTGCGTGACTTTTAAGAGTTTTAGCAAGTATTGATTTTCCACATTACAATTTCCTCTCTTTAAAACACTACATAGTTAAGCTCATAAAACCAAACAAAAGAATTCCTTTCTAACTTTTTCCAGCATTGTTTGTTTATATTTCTACACATGCAATTAGTCTAGTTTTATCTAGCAAAAATTAAAGCATTATTCTTTTCAGAAACTGAACATACTGGGACTAATGTCTGCCAGAGAGTTCGAGGCACCAGGTATGAAGTTTCAGTTTCACTAAATAGAAGTAACGTATCAGATACACTCTGCATTTTAGATGTAAACAGCAAACCAGAACTTCCTTTTGTTTTAATCCCATAAACATTGGCATGATGCCATATAAGATAACAAGCTAACCAGACTCTGGAAGCTGAGGACTTAAACGCACAATAAAGCAACAATTAAAAATTGTGAAGATCAAGGAAACAAAGTAAGAAAAGCAAGAACAAGTTAGGCCAGAGACTTGTTGAACTCAGCATCCTGTCTGGGACAGTGGCCTATATGTGATGCATAAAGCAAAGAAGTACAAAGCCAGTGAATACTTCTTCCCTGATATACTCGTCCACAGTGAAGTGATTTGCAACTCCAGAACTTTGCAAGGGAGCATCATTTGACTTATTAGCTTAATGGATTTTTCCCCAGAAAAAGCTGTCCAATCACTTCTAAACCAAACTCTGCAGAAGTCTGATAATATTGTACAACTTCTTAATATTTGCAATGTCAGCAAAGAAAGTAATTGGAAGGGACCACAGGTGGGTCACCAGCCATAGATTTCCAGTCCAGTCATTGTGGTTTATTATTGCTGCAACACCTAAAGAAGCCTCAGAAAAGTTAAGAAGTGTTATGCTGAGACCTGTACCAAAAAATGCAAGAAGTGGCAACCTCTGTTCATTGACTTTGTGCCAGCTAAAGAGCCTGAGCAATGGAGTGCATTTTTAAAAAGTCATAGTGCTGGAGAAAAAAATACATTCAAAGATACTTTTCTTGCAGTTAAACCCAACAATAGTATCGACAGTTGAGGATCTCCTTCAGAACGTTTCATTCATTCATTCCAGTTCATGAAAACACATAAGCTACACTATTATCTTCTTTATTCTTTTTAAAACTGGAACATAGTGCTGCTAACAAGCAGATGGAGAATTTTTACAATCTACTGGCTGCAAATCTCATAAAAATTAAATCCATTTGCTGTTCTTCCATTTAAAATATGCATGGTAACAAAGCAACAGAAATTAGTATTCAGTGGTCTCTTAAATCATCTCTCCCTGCTAAAAACGTGAAAATAAACCACCACACATTGTATCACCAGTAGTCTTACTTTTTCAGCTCTGTGATGACGACACAGATCATGACTGTGTCATAGCCAAATTATTACTGTCTACATTATTATTTCTGACTGTTCAGAGTGTCTGGAGAACGCTAGACAGACGCAAAACTTCCACCACCACTTTCCAAAATGCTTACAAATTAATTAATGGCAACTAAGTAACATCTGAGTAGCATTAAAAAAACATGCAATTCGCATGCAGAGAATTTTAAAGTTTCGCTTCTTCCCAACCAGATTTTTGTAGTCATGATCCACAAGAAACTGCTTCATTAAACATGCAGAAATGTCAACCTGAGAATGCTCAAGGTAGTTGAGAAGTTATACATACAACAAAAAATACGTAGACTGCTTCATAGTAACAATGTACAACTTTGAGGTTTTATTTTTCCTTAAATATCACTGTCATTCTTGTTTTCAAAAAGTGACTTGCACCACACAAGTGCAGCATAGAAGTTACGCTGCCTTCCAATACTATGTAAAATCATGTTCTAACTTTCCTTTCCATCATTTCTCCAATTATTTCTTCCACTTAGCTCCCAATACAATGAACCATGCTATGATGATGTTAACTAACTTAAAATTTAATTTATAAGTACCAAGCACCCACAATGGGAACCGAGGCGATACGTGCAATATTTTTCACTTAGACTCATATATGAAAGTGAAGAAACAACTCAGCATCTTTATTATCAACAAAAGCGATGCATTCAACTCTTTTGGTAATTATGTTGTGTTTTTTTTAAAAAAACAGGTATTTTCCCAGACTTAGTTTCTCCTCTGAGCTCATTAGACTTAAGCAGCCATCAATACGTACAGGAACCATTTATCTAAAATTGTAAAGTCATGCAAGAAGAGAATTCTCTGCCCTGTTCCAATGCTCACTTAACTACTTTTTCCCTCCACAACTCCTGTGGTTAGTGCTAAGTTTTTAAAAATGAGATGCTCCTACAGAAAAGAAAAGCAATTACAGAATCCTTAAATTGTAAGTAATGTAAGTTACAAATCAAAACTAATGTAAAAGCTACATCTACTGTTTGCATGGGGAAAAAAATGTGGGAAATGAGACTCAAGTACACCTAAAGTTTAAAAAGTAGATGGGAATAATCACCCTCCTGCATTTTTTTTCAGGTTTGCTTCTTGTAAAAACATTGATTTTGTTGTTGTTTAAACTGACAATTTTATAATCTGCTGTCCAGCTCATTGATTTTTAGACATATGAGAATGGCAATTATGCCCTATTCTATTTCCTTGACTTAGGTTTGTACTAATATTCTAACCCTTTGAAAAGTCCACATAACCTGTTATTTTTTTACCCAACCTTTCCCCACAAACTATATAAGAGAACAATACATCTCCTTCTCTCCTTACCTCCTCCTCCAAAAACTACAGGCTGAGGCTGATGACAAAGTTCCTTAGTGCAAACAGCTGCCTCGACCCTTCCTTTCTAAACCACTAAGCCATGTGACACCTCTTATATCCTCCCAATGCACAACTATCTTACATTATAAGGATGATCCTGTTGAGTCCTGTAAAGGGGGAACACATTAGCCAAAGCTCACTGTTGGTATGCTTCATTGGTACACATTGCTGAAGTTGCCCAGTATACAGCTGTATGATCTGGTTTTACAAGCAGCTCTGTACAACTGTTTACAAAACTGTAAAACTGTCTGGAATATTGTTATTTTCTCTGTACATGTCTGCAAAGAACAGGGTGAAAGGAAATATGATGCTTTATCTACAATTGCCACAACTAAAAGGTCTTGTTTTCTAATTCTGTCTTAAACACATTATTACATCGGGGTATCCAACCCCCTAAATGTCTGGAGACCATGAACTTAAATTGGTTCACAAAGGGACTGAGCTAGCTACTGAAGGATAAAACTCACAATGTCTCTTAATAATCTCAATGCAACTTCCGGCTCAGAAAGCACCTAAACTGCAACAGAGATCCTCCTTCTCCCTCTACACAACGTTTAACATAGTCTTACACTTTTCTCCCAATACTATTATAATTCAGGACCCGAGCTAGATGAACCTTCAATGTAATAATCCTGGTGTCATCAGTTTATGAATAACTCATTATTTATTACTTCAGCGTTGTGCACCTATTTACAACTTCAGCCCACACCATTATGTACTCAGGCATTCACACATATGTTCCAAAAGGGAGCTGCAATTGCCCAGCTTAACTCAGAAAGTTAGTTCAGTATTTTGGATTTATACTATTTATTCGTTTTATACTGCTAGTTATATTGTTCTCCTATTCCAAAAGATCCTGAAATGCTTCATATTCTAGACAAATCACTTTATTACTGGAACATACCAGATTCACAATGAAACTCAGCAACAACAATTTTTTTTTTTAATTCATGATGCTTAAATGCACTTCAAAAAATGTTTAATAACAGAAAACCATAGTACTTTTCCAATTAGTTACAAAACAAAATATTTCAATTAAAAAAAAGAAAAAGAAACAAAAAGCCCCAAACTTACCTTTGCACTTCTCCCTCGTGCAATCAAGCAAGTTAAAGAAACTTAGTCTGTGAAGCCTGCTACCAGCTCACTCCAGGGAAGCTAAATGCTTCCCTCTACTTTCCTTCCTAGGCGAGTCTGGCTACGGCCATCAACCTCTACAAAATCTATGCTGTCTCAAAGGCTCCTCTCCATCCCTATGTCTGTTCAGAAAGCTTTATTAAAATAATGAGGTAAGCATAAACTAGACTATGTGAAAAAACACCCTGCGGAAGCCACACAGAAAAGGAGGTGGTAGAGAACTAGAGCTACAAAGGGTATTCACTGCATTGCACCGAGTGGAGATCCATTTGTAACATCGTCTTTTGGTATGTGACTTCTCAATTGCTCTGCAGAAAAAGCACCAAGAGTGGTGACGGAAAGAGAACAAAGTTCATACACACTGAAAAGTTCACAACATACAAACATAGGAATAGCTGTAGGGGAGTCTACCAAGGATCATTCTAGCCCCTTACTTTTGTCTCCAACAACGATTAATGTCAGATGTTTAAGGAAAACTTTAAAACAGGACAAGCGTGTGGCAATGCTGCCACAGAACAGTCTCCCTGATTCCGGTTTGTGGCTTCAACAAGATCTTTGTGTTTAATCCTTAAAAGATTTGTCTTCCATGAGTTTGTCCAATTAGTTTTGAACCCATGTAATCTTTCAGCAGACACATCATCCTGTGGCAAGGAGCTCTGGGGCTCATATGGTGGGATGAATAAACTCCTTTTTAATGTTGAACCAACCTGCTAGTTTCACTTGATGTCTCCTAGCTCTATACAGTACCTAGTTGTTTTGTTTACTTCTTCCTATCTATTTGTGATTCATGGGTTTCTTTCATGTCCTCTCCACAGCAATTTATTTTTGAGGCTGAAAGATTTCTATTCTACAGACCTTTTCTCATGCAGAAAACATCCCGTATATCTGATCACTCTTACCAACTTACTCTGAAGCTTTTCTAGTTCCATTGCACTTTTTTTTTTGTGAACATGAAACTACTATCCACAAGTTGATGTGCCAACTTAATGGATTTTTAAAGTTGCAGTGTTTTTAGAGGCTTTTCAGAGTACTTAAACCCCAACAGAAACCTCAGCTCTTCTGGATGGAATGCTGGACAAAGCATTCTTCTATCAGGATGAAGCTGCTCTGCCCATTGTGTTTGCCTTCACAACCAGACAGTTCCAGGCCACTTTTTTCACTTTGCTTCAATGGTCCCTTTCCTATGCACAGGAAGGTGTCAAGGTGTCTGCAAAATACCAACAAGTCATTTCCTCTCACAAACATCAAACTTCCCAGCAGCCTCACTGGGATTCCTGCAAAGGGAAAACAGGGCTTTCCGCCACTGGTTTAATGATGAGAAAAATACACGTAGAGAAACAAGAGTTGTGTGCAGAACACTGGAGGCTGCCACAACAGCACTGCACTGGCAAGACACCTGATGTGAGGAGCTGCCACCATTTCTGAAGAGTTGCAACCACACGAGAGTATTTAGTGGCACAGAACTAAATAGTTGTATTAGGCAAGAGAACCAGTGAACTGAGACCAAGCAATGACCAGGTGAGGGTGAATGAGGACAAGTGAGTGAAATAGCGACATGAGGGGGAAGAGGAGACAGAGTGGGAGGACAATGACTGGACCGAGTCAAAAAGTATGCCACTGTGCTGGGACTGACCAGTGAATCAACAGCCAGGTGCAACAGCTTCTTCATGTGTCCAGGACGTGGGAATAATAAAGCTGGGCTGAAGTTGTGAGTAGCAGGAGAGATATCATATGAAGCAACAATTTATGAGCATATTTCCAGAGAGACTGAGGCAGACAAAGATATAACCATCAAGTAGTCAAGGCTGCTGCCCTAGTCTGAATGCAAACAGGGGAAAGGGGGGAAAAAAAGAAGCATGGGAGCAGGGTTGTACACAGCTGGCATAAACATGAGAGTGTGCTAACAGATTCCTGCAGAGCAGGCAAAATCCTCTTTAACATGTTACAGTTACAGAGTTATAGCCCATCACTACAGACCGTCTCCACAGAAAGGGTTAATCAGTCACCAGAGTTATTAGTCTGGAATGTAAGTGTCCTGATAATAAAAGAACTGTAAATCTGAGTTGTCATCTACAGATGATTCAGACATTTGTATAGAAACTGTTTATCACAAAGCAAGAGCAACAAAACATGACACAGACCCTGTCAAACTGGATATGAGAGACATTAGGATTTCACCCCACCCCAGTCCCATCTCATTGTCCCCAAGAAAGCCAACCCCCACCAAATAAAAGTTCCCACCTCCAAATTTCTTAAGGTTTACTATAAACATTCTCAGTTTTATTCCATTTGTTCTGCCCCCATTTACTCCTCTCTTATCTATCCAACACACTCCAACAATGCAATGGGAGCCAGGAACAAACGTCCTGTTCCCCATACCATACCACCAAACTGCGTTCTTTCCAAGCAAAAGATACAGTGGCATGACTTAAAAAAAACCACAAAACAAAACCCCCACATAGCTGCCTTCTTCCATGTGAGATAAAACCAAACACAGATACATAAAAGCTTCATCCATTAAAGTGAGGGAGAAACATACTGGAAAAACCTTGGGGGGGCGGGAGGGGTTTAATAACCCCAAGGTTAGTATAGAATAGTTTCTAAACTTTGGTCTTCCTGTGTTTTCTCAGGTATTCTAAATTTATTTCCAGATCTTCACAATTCAGAAGATTCTACAAAGAGCAGTATACACTAACCCTCATCACCAAAGGGACAGTTCTGTTTTGGTGAAAAGCAGCGCGAAAATCCTAAGAAGATGAAGCCTAAGTACAGGGATAGTTGGCTGATTTTGGTACATCTCATGCTGTACTTGTTCTACCAGGAACTGGATGACCTTGGACATTTCAATATCTTATTTTCACTAAATAGCCATTCTATAAGCAGTATTACACATGCATTTTTTTCAAGATAGCTGTCTGTCTTGTACTGCTGCCACAAACCCCTAGACCAGTAAGGTTCACTTGTGAAAAGATGCAAGCTGCAACTGCACTATGTATCTTAGAAGGAAAAGAAATGTTTTCTTCACCACTGGATGCAACGAATATGCCTGGTAGTAAAAAAGCATTTTACTTTCCCTGATATATTTGTGCCTTTGCCTGATGCAATGAAACTGGCATGATGGGTGACAGAACCAGCCACTAAAAGATCATAAAATTATTTTTAAAACAAGGTGACAACCCACAACCCACAAGAAAGACAGAACCAAAAGCTTTTAGAGAATTCAAGCCATTACCAATCTACTCCATTCAGATCTCCTTCCAGCACCACAGTATTTAGAAGGCACATTTATCAGAACAAGAAATTATTAAGACTAGTCCCACGCATTCCCCTAAAACTTCTCTTCAACCATTTCCTTCAAAAAGGATTTCAAACAAATCTAAATCACCCTCTCCTCAAAATTGGCCCGAGGATTCCTGAGACGGTTTGGAAGACAAAGTTAGACAAATCAAAACCCAGCAGCTTTCTCACTGTTCTCGCACCTCTTTGCAGAGTGCAAAACTATCAGCAAATTATCCATAATGGCAAACAACAGAGAGCCTCATTAGAGGAGGGGAAACAAGTAAGAGAAAAGCCTTCAACTTCCTACTAACGTTGCTAACTCCTCTGGCTTTACCCTTTCTCTCCTTTCAAAAGACAGCATTGCACTCCCAGCAGTGCATGCTCTGCTCCTTCCTGTAGCCTCTTTTGCTGTAGCACCAGGCAAGCCACCAACAGGAGACAGATGAGACCCTCTTTCTTTGCTTCACCTCTTGAGATGGAGGTCAGGGCCCTGACAGTGCAAGCATATACCACTTTGCTTCTCCCTAATACTCCTGAAGACCCTCTGCAGTGCTGTGAAGAGAGCCATGCTGCCAAGAGGTGCCAGACCTGAGGAAATGCAGATGCCTCCTGCAACATGCAGCCACAGGAAAACTAACACAGTCCGCTTGAATCTTGTTTAAAACACCAGGCAAATGTGGGGGAGGTGGGGGGGGGATACAGTAAAGAGCGGGGCATTTGATACGTGGATGCCAAGATAGCAATGCTGTCAGCTGCACTTACAGTTGTTGCTTTCCAGAGCTGTGCAAGAAATAATACGGGGCTCAGCTGAAGCCCTAAATTAAACAAAGCAGAGGGGCTGGATTAGCATGCACAAACAGCCCAGTGCTTCAAACAACGTAAAAATACAGTCTGGGAATGACAGCACAAAGCAGGAAGGTCTAAAGTCTGTTTATGCCACTGTGATAGCTCCTGCGATTCATCAGATTTTGTACACCCAGGATGTGGTACACTTAGTTACTCTTACACTTAGTTAATACATCCAGGGAACTTCACAAACTAGGCACAAACAAATACAGCTACCTCAGTGACACTCTGGATCACGTACAAGAGTATACACACATATATGCAAGCACATATATGTATGACAATTGTAATCAAAGAAACTCTCTTCAAAATAGGCACCATGGACTTTCCAAATTTTTACACCACCGAAAAGACACTGAATGAGTGTCAAGAAACTCATATGACTGATTGCGTCATTCTTGAGAAGGATAATGAGTCAATTCACCTACACTGAGTTTTGAACTCTCGTCTCTCGGAATTATCAAGAAAAGTCTTCCCAAGATACTCTAAACCATCAAAGCAAGGAACATCTGAGTCAGTTAAGTATTAGCTGAACTAATATCTTCAATCATAATTTAAAATTAAGGGGGTCATTGTTTAACTGGAGGCTTAAGAGAATCTAGTTACAATACAGATAGCCACAGCTCACCCAGAAACATGCTGTTTCCTCTTCTGGTAATCTGAGGAAATCATGGAAACAGGAAGTTGAGAAGGGAACTATTGTCTGTTACTAAGGAAAAAAAGGTTCAAGGCTTTGTTTCTGGATCCAAAGATGCAGAGACATCCCTGAAGATGGGATGCAGCAGAAAGCAGCTGGTGCGCAAGCTCAGTTTTGTCTAGTAGTTCATGTGCAAATCATTCCGCCTTGATGATACGAATGCAAAAGGCATCTGTTTCTGCACCACTCTTGACTTGCAGTCTTTTGCCTAAAAAGCCTACCTGAAGAGCCCTGGTAGAAGAGACCAGTTCTACCCAGAAAAGTAAGGTTCCAGTTTTTGGAGAGACAGGGAAGGAAGAAAAATGTTGCCCAGACTGGTTATGCTGTCTCCATCCTTACGAGTTTTCCAACATCCAACTGGATAAAGCCCTAAGCAACCATGTCTGACCTTGCACCTGAGCCTGCTGTGTGAAGGCTGAACTGGAGACATTTTGAAGTCACTTCCAACCTGAATTATTCCATGAAGTATACATTTAGAAATAATAGTAAGCTTGTGGGTATGTATTCTAATAAGCTTCCTTTGGTAGCAGACTGACAAAAATAATTGCTTGCAATAACATGATCATACCGTCATCCTTTATCAGTGTTAAGTCATCAGTCTGACAGGATGACACAAATTCCATTTGCCTTAATAGTGATTCCCTACCTTGAGATACCCTATTTTAAATTGTTACACAACAATAGTTCTAGAATCAATCCTAATTACCAAGCCAATGATAGTTGTAATTACTATTACAATGGATCAAGAGAGCAAGGACATAAAAGCAGGCCCAGAAATAACAGCAAAATCTTGGCCTACTCCCTTTTAAGTGATCTCTTCAGAATTTCATTAGGTATGTTGAATCCCCCTAAATATAATGCCACAGAAGGACAGAGTTTGGGGTTTTTTAAAAGCAAAGTTAAGACAGCAATAAATACATGAACTAAGTAACCGAGTGAACCTTATTTTGACAGATGAGGCCTCAGGAAGAAGACATACACCTACATTCATCCACATGCAGGAAGGACTTCTCAAATAATGTATTCTTCCCTCAGAGAAAACCCAAAAATTAACCTTTGGCACAACTTTACAACAATTTTTGCACAAGACTCAACAACATCACATCAGATTGACCACTGTCAGAACACACAGACCACAGCACAGTAGAGACCTTGAGAACACAGCGATGATCCATTTAACAGTTTTGAAACATATAAAATATGGCAATTATCTTTTTCAGTTGTATATCATACAGCAAGATACTCTGGGGGTATTACCATTCTATCTATATTTAAAGGAAACAAGCTCTTAACCATGTGGCTTTTTGATAAGTTTTCAGCCAAATTAGAAGTTAAGATCAGCCAACAAGCTTATTAAGTGTGTTCTGCAATAAAGAGGGTCTGCTATAACCAGTTAAGCTTTATTAATGCTGCATGGCAAGTACAGACGACTATCTAATTCCTACACATTAGCAATATAAAGGGCAAAAATTTCTCCTCACACCATTCTGGGATAAATCTCACTTGCCTTGCATATAAAGCAAGCAAATCTGGCTACCCATCAGAAACTGATAAGTAGATTTAACACATGGGACAAAAAGAAAAGACTGTAATCTGTAAAATACCAAAATTATATACTCCATAAAAACGCTGGCCTATTTTGAGGGATTTAGTTACAGAGAGTGTTTTAAGGCGGGATCTGAGTACAGAAGGAGATGCTACTCCGTGCACAGGGCCAGAGAAAGTTCCCAGTTTAAGAGGTAATATGGCAGAAGACATGAATTCACTTACAAGAGCACTAGATTTCACTTAATTAAAATAGCATTCAAATATTTAGAAGTTGAAAATAATTCAGAGATTAACAATTCTTATAAAATATGGAACTTCAGCTCATGAGAAAGGTCTCTGCGCAAATTAAGCAAAAAGTAGTCATTACCAATGCATAAAAATATGTTAGATCAATTTTGAGGTGATTACATGGTGCAGCTTGAAAAATATGTATGCTGAAAAATTAACATTAATGGTTAATCTTTATTTTAGCACCATAGTCTCCACGAAAAAGGTCAACTAGGCATCCATCACAGGCAACTGAAAGCAGAGGAACTCTCAGAATAAAACCATCTGGGATCAGGCCTTACCAGATCATTGTCCTGCATCACCTTAAGCAAAAATTCAACCAGTTATAGGTCAAAGGAAAGTTAACAATTAAAAAAATAACTCTCCCATCCCCTAAAAATTTACAAAGGAAAGCAAAGCATGACCATGTCAAATCTTGCACGTGTTTTCTTCAAAAATTGTGAATTGAACCGAAACCAAAAATTAGCTAACAGCTGCTTACCACAAAACCAGCTTCAACTTGCCCTCCTCATTATCCTCTATCAAGCAGCTTTACGCGTCAGGGATGGCTAGTTGCTAGAAAGACACAGCACGGGGACTTGGAATAGAAACTGAATCAGGACTGTAGCTTTACACCCTACAGATAAGCAAGAGTTTTATCTTCATACCAAAACAATACATTAAATCTTTCTACGCAGTTAGTTATCACTAAATAGAAGTAATTTTCAAATTAGATCTACTGGTATAAGGGGGGAAAAAAAGTTGTAAAGTTATTCATCTTTTGAGATTTCCCATTAGAAACTTAGTACACTCCTACCATGGGTAAATACCACCATAAAGATATTTTGGCAGCAATCCTAAACCTCCAGAACCTCTTGGTATTTGGTGTATTTTGAAGTGGGGTAAAATAAATTTCATGGTCTTTTGATTATCCACACACTCCACTAGGTTCCAGAGATTTAGTAAATACCACAAAAATGATGATATATCAACATTTGGCTTCTTTTCCTTCCCCCACCGTGAACCAGGCCACAAAATTAACAGGCCTTTTTAAAGAATACTCATACAGCAAATGACCTCCTATAGTGAAAACTGCTTTTCTATTCTCCCTTGGAAACCTCTCAAACAGCTCGCCTGCAATTTTTTCTAGGAAAAAAGCATATCCCAAGTAAAGCAAAACAAAGACTGCAAGAGACATAGCGAACGCTGGGGATTTACCCTACTGCATACACCAAATTCCCAGAAGAAAGTTTGCTGGTGAGGCTGACCACTCATGAAAATTACCACCGCATGGCACTCCAACTGGTAAGGGAGAAGGGGTAATCTGCAGGGGCATCCTCAGATTCCCAGTGTACCCACATCTTTTGTGGTAGCAGGACTATTCTGCTTAGGGTTAAAAACTTTTTATTACAGTATGGTTGCATCTGAAAAAGCCCTCTCATGAGCACCAGTTACTAATATGAATATGTCTCATAACATCTATCCAACTCTCTATCTACATCAGGGTAAGTCATGCTGATATACTAAAAGCAGAACAACTTTTACTGCTTGCATAAATCCCATTCTGTTTTTACAGGTTTATGCAGACTGTCTGGTCTTTTCTGATGCTGCTGACCAGGAGTTAAGCTATTTTAAATAAATTCTTCAAGAATCTGAAAAATATTTGACTAAACCTTGCTGAACTCTGTGATACAGATGCTAAACTGCTATGGACGCCCATACGAGCAAGTCAGATGCTGGGTCGCATGTCGCTGCAGCAGCTAGCATGCTGCCATGCGCTACATCCAGACCCATTTTTTTCACCCTCCAGGGCAGCAAGGCAGCATACCCTGAAAGGCAACAGGACCCTGCTATGGGACTGATTCACTGGGAAACTGGAGACTTCTCTTCCTCTGTGAGCAGAATACACTATCGTACTCCATCCATACTCTCCCACAGTGATTTTAATAAAGAATCGATATATTAATGTCAATGAGTTTTAGTAAGACTTTAATCCACTTCAGTAACAGCCTTCCCCATCTCTCTCGCCGGCCGAAGCCCGTCTCGTTTCTCTCCCTCGCCCGCAGGCGGTGGCACGGCTTCACCCTGCGTGCCGGGGCCGGCCCCTGCGCTCTCCGCCCCGCCGGCAGAGCGGCCGCCGGAGGGCCCGGCCCGCGGGAGGCGGCGGCCGGAGCGGCAGGCGGGGCCGGGGCCGGGGCCGGGCAGCCCAGGCCTGCGGCGCCCTCTGCCGGGGCCCCGCCGGCTGCGCCGCCCCAAGAAAAAAAACCCAGTACCAAATCTTAACTGGTATGATTCAGTATTTACCGGTGCCCCTTTCCTGGGCCCCTCAATCCACATCACCTTTCCGTGATGTAGGGAATCCTACAGCTAGTCCCTTATCTCATCATCGCTCTCAGAACATGCTGTAGTCACGAAATCTGGATTTTATATAGCCAAGCTCTCAAAGTACTGAAGAGAAATAGGTAACTGCCTCACCCACCACATTACAGGAAATTTGGACACGAACTTGCGACAGGCAGCCAGGGGCTGTAGAGAATCCAGATCATCATATCTCTGGTGAGAAACCTACCCACTTCATCACCTTTTTGCTCAGACATTGAAATACAAGAAATTCCATTTAAATGTAAGAACAAACTTCAGTACTACAGTCACAGAGGGTGACTAAGTACTACCACAGGTTGCCCAGAGAGGCTGTGGAGTCTCCATCCTTGCAGATACTCAAAACCCAACTGGACACATCCATCCCTGAGCAACCAGCTCCGTCTGGCTCTGCTTTGAGCAGAGGGGTTCAACTGGATGATCTCCAGAGGTGCCTTCCCACCTCAGTCACCCCGTGATTCAGTGACCACACCACCAAGCTCTACATGTGGGGTGCTGCTTGGTTTTGAGGTTTGGCAGTCAGAGAAGATGCCTTGGAATTCTTGTGCACAGAATTCCTTCTGGAGAAATGAGGTAAGCAAAAACCTCATGTTCCTCCAAATTAAATGCAATAAAATATGACTACAGTCCATAATTACAGTAGAAGCTTTTTTTTTTAAAAAAAAAAAAAAAACAAAACAACTTGAAACAGCTTCTTACCTTACAAAGCTCATCAATCTTCTCTTTGACAGGCAAAGAATTAAGATTTGTACAGGAGTCCGAGTCTGATATCTCCAGTGAGCTGTCATCTTTTTCTGATCCATCACACCTATCAGTAGAATCACTATCCTTCTCCCAATCAATGAACTCTGATTCATCTAAAATAAAAATATTTGTAAAAAGAATTTTTCTTAATCACCATATGTTATTCATAAGCACGAAGTCAAACAGAGTAATACCACAATTGGTATTAATAGTACAATACTGCTACTCACTTGGGAAAAAGCACTGAGTTATTTTTTACATATATTCAACTGATCTTTAACTATTTTGTGATCCTGTCTCTCATAAAAGCTAAATCCTACTAGCAGGTAATAGAAGCTTCTGTGAAGAAAGATATAAAAATTACATTAAAAAAAAAAAGATTTCAAAGTACTGCCCATAAGGAGGCAGTATATTTAACTGCTTAGGTAGGTAGGGTTTTTTAGTTTAGTTATTATTAGTTTTCCTAGGTTTTAGTTAGTTGGGGTTTTTTTTGCCCAGCTGCATTGGATTTTCCAATCCAACAGTCACCTCCTAAAACACCAAGGCTAAATATACAGGTCTATAAATCAAACCTCTAAACACATCAGACGGAATTGTTTAGGATAAATTAATAGGAACAGGCTCAAGAAGAGTCACAACAAAAAGGCAATAAGCAAAGACAGAGATGCAGAACAGTCCTTCCACCAACCTCATGACGAGATGGTATTTCATGCAACTCCAGAAGTCCACTCATACATGTGAGGATCTCCTGAAGGCACTGGAAGCCTGAGCTGCTGTAGCAGCCCCACCATCCTTCAGGTCCAAATGCCAGAAGGTACCGAGAGGAAGAATCTCATATTTTGTATAAACGAGCATGTTCAGCAAGAGGGGGGATGAAAGCTTTTTTGGTTTTGCTCTTTTGCTTTTGTAAATGTCACATTTCTAACACCAGAGGAGTTATGTACAGGGGAGAGACAGCAGAGAAAGGAGGCACCTGCAGAACATCTGTACAGATCCATGGAACTGTGGCTGTACCTTCTGGACTTGGCAATGCTACTATAGCCTAAATCACTAGTTTCTTCATGGTACTTCCAAACTCTGAAGTCATTCAAATAAACACATAGCTCTGGTGTTGCCTGCCTTTTCACACACATGAATGTATTTCTGTTTCTAACTATGACAAAGCTTCATCAGAAATTTTAAAGACAGACATCGGTGACCAGGTAGCACAAAGAGGTGTCTCTTGAAGCTGTGTGACAAGCTGCATGCAGCTTGTGACAGTGGTATAAATTCTTTAGTAAAATATGAGAATCAGTTTTGTCTTGTCACGCTCTAGTACTAACACTCTGTCCCTGACGGAGGGCACGTCACTTAAAAATACTTTCTCAGCTATTATCCCCATACTTAGAACTGTACATATATATATACACACATACTATACTTATAGTATAGTACCCTATATACTATACACATATACACTAACTATAGCATACTAGTATAGTTAGGATATATGATGGTTACTTGAAAAAACATGGAAATTACAGTTCTTTTATTCCTCAGTGCTTTCAAGAACTGTTTTCAATATATTTTTGGGTTTAGAAGAAAAACAGGAAATGGTTGGATTTCCTCAGTACCTTCAAGCAGATACATAACGCATCAGGGTTTCTTCATTTACCCAGAGAAACCAAATTTTGCTATCTTACAAGACTAAAAATAAGTCTGTCTATTGTCTCGTAAAAAAAGAGAATTAAAGACTAAAACCTTGCAAGAGACAAGTGCAATAGAATGATATTAATGGCAGGTTAGAAGGACTCCTGGTGAGTATTTGATTGCAGTCTAGAAAATGGACAGTCCTTCCATTTAAGAAAGAAGGAAAGAAAATTACTAGGAATTACAAAAGATGACCATCAGATATGTCAATGACAGTGTCAAATCAATGACAGAAATATGCATGAAAGAATCAACTCACAGTGGTGTTTGAACACTTTGCCAGACATCTAGGACACGAAGTCTAGCTGTAATACTTCAGATCCAGCTGAAGTATTACAAAGGTAACCCGATTTATTTTCCTGGAAGTAGTCACATTGAAAATGCTTCCTAACAAGTTCTAATGCAAATTAAACATTATCCTAATTAACACTTATGTAACAGAGCACACATGTAAAGATTTTTCTGTCCTCAGCCTCACTTTTTAAATTAATTCCTCTCCCCTCTGTCATCCCCTGCTCCATGAATTAGAAAGCAAGTTCTAAGAACTAAACTCATGGTTGTTCGCACAATACAGCTAACAGGGCAAACAAGGAATACTGTGTACCAAAATGAAAACTCGCGCCACAGAACATGATGCTGTCTGCAGCTGCAAAGTCTGACACTTCTAGTCAGTAGATGCAGACAGCAATATCACCAGTAGAACAGGGCAGGCAGAGAAAGCTGTTCACAACCCCAGTATCTGTACCACAGCACAGAGAAGGAAATGGTACAAATAAACTATAATATATTGAAATGAACTGACATCCTTTCCTTGATGGACAACCTGCCTAACTATGCCACTTTACTCCAAGGTTTAGAATTTTTTGTACATAATTTATACTAAGAGCTTATTCCATACTCAGATGCAATTGATGAAAAAAACACCAGCTGATTTAACTGAAATAGGATTAGATCATGTCATTTGGTCAGAATCACCTCAAAGAATTTTCATTACAGCATTTGAAGCTGACAGAAGGTTTCTTGACAAATCTGCTTGCATTTGAACTTACCTTCACTACTACTGTCCTCTAACAATAAATCATGTCTGCTAGGCGATTTCTCTGTTTTGGAAGCATGACTTTTTTTGCTGTGTAACCTTGGAATCAATGTTTTATTTTCATGATCTGAAAAGTCACTGCCACTAGAGGTCCATATTATGTCCTCAGCATCCTTAGAGCTTTCAGCAGCAGCTGATCCTATTAAAAATAATTGTAAAGAGTTAGACTGTCATGCAAATGTGATATTTTATAAATTTAAATTCTTAAAAATTAAACTATATTATTTTTGAACTGGAAAAAATGAACAGTTCTGCCACCAGACATCAGAGATCAATACTGGAGCACTAACTCACATGTATTTCTTACACATACCCGCATTATTTTCATTTTGGTTCTCCACAATAAATGCTAACACTTCATTTTAGACAATGAGACTATCAATCAGTCCTTCAGCAGACTGAGGACAAGCAATGACTGTTTGACATTGTGGAATAATTACTAAATTGGCCAAGAATACAAAAATACAGCATTGCCCCGTTTCACGTAACAGACATATAGTCCTCTACACACAGTCTTAATACTCCCACGTGTGCCCTTTCAAAATAGTAAGTGGTTTAAATAAGGACTGTCCCTAGAATTCTGGGTTTGTGATTTCTCTGGCTTTACACAATGAATAACAAATGCATAAAAGTATGCCATCAGTCAAGACGACTTCCCAGTTCTGTCCTGAGAGAAAGAAATTTTAAACTCTTCAGGAGTAATGAAGAATAGCTGTTGTGTTTTTCAAGTGAGACATTTACATTCAAAATACCTTTCTCCATCGTTTTTAATAACAAAAGCAAGGAGAAAAGGATTAATGCTTAGCAGTGGAACATGCAGAATCAGCAATCATAGGAAGGCAGAATTTTCCACTTTCTACCACTAAGAAAATTTTTTAGGTAAATGGGAAGTTAGACAGTTACTGGGGATTTGGAATTAGGCGGGAGGGCCCAGAAGAGAGAAACACCACCATATCTCCTCCTGCAACATACAGAGGTTCTTTTCAGAAATCTGCAAAAGCATGATTTTGAACCCCAAAAGGTAGACAAAAGGTGCCCAGTAGGTCACTTAACTCCAACAGAGGCAGCACAGCTACTGGAGCAAGTAGAAATACAAAGACTGAAGAAGTCACTGCCCCCTCTTTTCCTTCCTTTCCTCTGGACTCCAAAAGGGAAAGAACTGGAGGGAGTCAATAAATCCTCCTCCTTATTATGCCTGGAATTCTCTTTTTATCACAATATTAAACAGACTGGGAGGCACAAAGAACACTGAAAGCAGACGGTTAACAAAATTTTGTTTTTCTATCTATTGCTCATACTTACAAATATGTTTTCTCTCATGCCTGCCTGTCTGTCTCTAGCAGAAGAGAGAATTACTTCATCCTCTAACTAGACAGCTAAGCATTGTTTTTCCTTCCCTCTTCTTAAAAATGTGAAGAATTTAAATATCCTGTCCCTGCTAGAACATGCACTATATACAGCATTAGTAATGCTTCTTTCATCTGTTCAAGAGTAATAGCTGAAGTACCTGCAGCTTTGCAGAATACATTTCTGGCACTCTAGGTGAACAGAGGAGCCCAACCACAATAGCACCACAACTGTGTCTCTCATCAAAATTAGCTTCTGATTACAATAACAGAAGTAGAAAACAACCAGTATTTTGAGCCAACTTCTACCTTGATAAAGGGCAAACCAAAGGGCAAACCAAAGTGACAATCTTCTGTCAATGCTAACATAAAATAGTTATAACATACCTGCTGCACTTTCAGCAGATGTTAACAGTGGTCCAAGATGCTTCTTAATCCTGGATTTCCTATCAGTAGGTCTCAGAGACTATATTAAAAAAAAGACACAGACAGATATTTAATCACCAAGGCATTAAAGACAATATTAACATGTAATAATATACTCAAAAATGTTGTTATTCATTTATCACAACTTAGAAAACCTAATTTGAAATTGTGCTACTGTCTTCTACTAGACTGCGATATAATGAATGAGATAATAAAGCATGAAAACAGTAAAATAAGATCTGAATTTTCATTGTTTTGGAAAACATAAACTTACTGTGACTATGACAGGAATCACATCTGACCTTCCAAAGAACAACAGCCAGTATTTTCAGCAGTAAAATGTCAAAAGTGGGCAGGAAGAGCACACTTGATAGAGCACACGCCCTATTCAAACGTTACAGAAAAAAGCACTCAGTGGCCCTATCTCTGATTTTATTAAATACCACAAGCTGTGCAACAGTGTGACTGCTCAGTACCAGAAGAAGAAACAGAAAAGCAACTCAGTTGAAGATGATTTTCAGCACAAAGCTCTTCTCACTCAGAGCTGGCTGAAAATCTCTGTTCATGACCAACAAGAACACCACACGCACAAAAAACTTAGCGTAATTTGATATATCATCTAAAAGAGCATCTGCAACAAGATCCACATTTGCAGGGTCATCAAAAAGTGGGATTTTCTACAGTGAATTCCTTATTGCAAACATATTCTTCAGATCTAGCAAAAAAATTTCAGATTGGAATTTCAAACTAGAGTCTTTTTGTTCCACATTTTTCCGGAAATGCAGTACTCCATCCAAAAGGTCAAATTATTTTTGTATCCTTCAGTGCATTATTGAAATTTTCCAAGTGGTAAGTGCTATCTAGAACACTACATATTAACGCATGCTCAGAAAATTAAACTAGCAAGTTAAGACAATGCCCTTACATAATCTTGCTTTTCATTTTCTCTACTTCGACAGTTAAAACAATATGCTGTTAATTAAGAAACAACACAAAAAAGGTCAGCATCTTATAATTCAGTCAAGCATGGAAATTGGTTTAACTGCCAGTCTGCATCTTTTTCTTACACTGTTATGTAAGTCAGCATTTTACCTCCAGCACTGAAGTGCTCTGAAAACCATCCCCACACCTAAGCCATGCATTGGAAATCGAAGTAGCAGCCACTGATGTCCTGACATTTGACTTTTTCAGCTGTAAGGGAGTCTCATCTGGGAAGGGTGTGCATTCTGCATTCCAAAATCGCTTCCGCTACAAGGAAAAACAAACCCATTAAAGACACCGTGTACACATAACTCTTTTCAAGTGAATTTTACTTAATCTAGACCACCCCTTTTTCTGAATACTTGCAAATATAAATTCCAAATTTTAATGCGCTGGGAAGAAAAAAAAAAAGTCTTGAACACTTACAACCATTTTCTATGCAACACCATATAATAATAACAACCCCAATGTCATGGATAAATTTAATTTTTGATAAGTATGCTACTTTCTCTTAATCCAAGTTATATTTGTAGTACTTGTTAGCTGCCCAGTGAAGCTGAAAATATTATCCTAAACAGGAACATCTCAGTAAAACCCATTTTAACTAAATAATTCCTTCAAACTTGTATTTAATCTGATTGAATTCTGTGTTATGGAGGAGGTCAAACTAAACGATCACCATCCAGCTCTCCATTAAAAAAATCAACCAAACAAACCAAAAATACCCAGACTCTTTCAGCTTTGAGAATTACATTTGTTTTAACAACCATTTCCCAAAAAAGCGTAGAGAAAGTGTTCATTCCCCTTGCATGGGATGCTGGAAGTCATTGAGACTACTAGATAAGTCATGAAACAGCACGCTGATTATCGTCCAGTGCTAATTTCATGCAATAGATTTCAATGTCTGAGAATAGCTGAAGCTGAGAGAATTGCCTGTTGTCACAGCCAAAGTTATCTTTAAGATTCTACACCAGTTTACACATATAAATTGATCTTAAGCATGATAAATATCTTAGCCCACTCTGCTACTGAAACTTATCTTACAAAATGTTGACTGTATTATCTGCCTGAATACATCTGTCTTCTTTTGATATACTTTCTCTCAAGCAGCTACAGTTCCTATCTATATTGAAGAATTACTCCAAAGTTACATTAATCAGCACATACATTTTCAGCCAGTCTGGTCAATCAGGACTGTAACATACAATTTGAACAAAGAAACACATGCAAAAAAAAAAAAAGTCTTTGGCAACTTTTGTCCATTTTGTAATTGATAATGTGTATTTGTTTCCTCGAGATCTTTTGAGCGCTCATAAGAACAGAACAACTACTTTCCAAAAGCATACGGTGAGCAGCATCTTGCTTCAGCCCTCTTGTCAGCCGGTCCTACTGTCACATGGTGAAAAGACAGAGTATAACAAGTCAGCAATTTCCTCTGACAGCAGCTGACCTTACTATGAGCCTCTTCTAAAATCGTGGGGGTATTTACACCACAAAGCAGCTACTACAAGAGGTCATTAGCACCAAAGACAAACAGCTCCCACTGATAGATAAATAAGAAGTAGTACAACCTTGAATCTGATGGGGTATTAAATAAGGAATCAAAAGCACTTTAATAAGGACATGATGTCAAGTAAGGGGGCTATGGTGGTTTAAACAAGAAGGGTTAACATTATTACACAAAGAGAACTGAAATCCTGCTCTCCTCCCAGCGAAGATGCTGGCCCAAGCCTCCATTTCCAGAGAGCTTAGACACAAACCTCTACATTGTGCTATCCGCTTAGCAAGTATTCCTGCCTCCACAGAGGAAAGCATGGATGGGAAAAATACTAATAACTGAAATGCTTCAAGACCCATTTTTTGGTTCTGTGGCAAAACGTCACAGCAAGACCTCACTCCAGTTGGAGACGTTTGCTTCATCTCCACGCCCCCCAGAGTGGATGACTTCTGCCAGGCTCAGTGTTAAAAGTAGAGCCAGCAGCGCACCAAGGCTCAAAACCATGCCATGGCTCTAGCTTGCTTTTTTGATTTTGGGGTTTTTTTTTTGGTTTTGGTTTTTTCAAACCTTAGCCAGTGCTGGAAGTCTTGCTTGTACATATGTTTTCGTAGCTTCAAGATGATTTTGCAAGATGCATTTTGCAGACAAAAATTTACGATGTAAATGCAGTTCACGTAAGTTTCTTTCTTAAATGGGACGCTCCAGTTTTGAAGAATGTGTATTTATGCCAGTAACAGCACTAAGACTTGCACACGGGTTTAAAATGGTTTTGATGGTCAACTAAAAGCAGAAACAGTTGCAAACAAGTGAAAAAGCCACACAAATGCATGCACAAAGAATTACATAGAACAGGCTTCATAATATATCTCTATTGTTAGGAAGCCAAATAAACACTGAACTAGAGAATTACTCTCTGTTAAGTTTCTCATCCATTTTATTCTTAAAAATCATTAAATACCCTGACAGACAGAATCCCTCTATTTCTCTGTGCTGTGCAATACCAACGGAGCAAAGAAAGAGCACAGCATAAGAGGCCGGGGATGAACAGCAGAACATGGCAGCTGAGGTACAGCCAGTGGTGCACAACTGTCAAGATTTGGGAAGGGAATGCCATATAAAAATAGGCAGGATAAAACTACATGCAAACTCCCTCTCCCTGGGTGAGAAGGGTTAGGGTGCTTATAGAAAGGGTATGCTTACAGTTGACAAGATTAAAAAAAATGCTAATATGAGTAGAACAAATAGCTGTTTCTACATTTAGATGGTGTAGATGGTTATGCTTACATTTAGATTGTTAGAGTGTAATGTGAAGTGACAGTGGGAGTGACGCTGGGAATATTCCCAGTGGGAACAGCTGGGAATATTCCTTCAGAGGCATTAGACAATTGTGGCTGTGACAGGCAAAAAGAGAGTTTTAATAGTTAATGACTGTTACAGACAGAAGAGTGTTATTTAATCCTCCACTTCGCTAGCCTGGATAAGGGCAGGGCTGCTCAGGTTTTTCAGAGCAATGCTACAGGGATGTCTCAGCGCAGGTGGTCTCACGACAAACCAGAAACAACTGGAGCCCCCTCTTACCCTTCTTCTTCCTGAGAGCTTAGCACTCGTCAGACTCCGTGCAGACACAGTGACAAAGAACCAAACCAGCAGAAAACTTCTTTGGGAAGAAGCACTGGTTATCTACAGCTGGCAGAGCAACGGAAGAAAGGATACAAGGACCAGTGGGACCACACTAGCAGCTGCTTGACACCGTATCGGCTTAATTACAACCTGAAGAACTGTCAGTACTGCTGACAGTTCTGGTTAATTACCTCTTTGTCTCACCATGCATCCTGCTCCCCAGATAGAGGAAAATCTGAGAGTTTCTGCTACCACCACACAGAAATTTATGGCCACTATACCTACTGAGAAAAACTGAAAAAAAATTCCTGAAATCCTAGAACAAGAAAGTAAAGAACTGCACCCTCTACATGGGCTGTTCTTCAACAACCGCAATGTTCTTCATCTACAGCAAGTTTCTGGCAGATACCCTTTGGAGGGAAGTGAAAGGGAAAAGGGAAGGACTTGATTGTTGATATTGACAACAGTGACTTACAGCTCTGTGCCTTCAATGCAGATACCTTTCCATCCTACACCACCTTAAAAAACTGAAAAAACCCAAACCCTAAAGACAACTCCCCCACCAGCCCAAATTCCCTGACAATTTAAATCTCTCCATACAAACTGATGTGAACTTGGGAAATTGGACCTACAGCTTCAGTCCACACTTACTGAGTGGGGAGTTTGCCATAGTGGCACTGCATGCATATATATATGTATGGATGAAAGTATACACATTCATACACACACCAAACATTTTTTTTTTTATAAAAATATGCCATTTAAAAAGTATATCATGTCAACGTGCATAAAGTAATGTTTATGTGCAGATATAAACGTAAAGCACAGAAATGTATTTTTTGTAAAAATATGTAATATGAAAATTGTGTGCAATAGATAAGAGTTTCAGATATACATAGATATGAAGTTACAAAATGAGTGAGTCAGAATAAAAATTCTCAAGGACACCAGAGGGTTCTCTCTGGATGAAAACTACAACCCAAAGAATAGAGGGGAAACACAGTGACTACACTTTCTACTAGTGTCACCATACTTCGGACTACAAATGCACTAAGGCAGCAGGGAGGCCAGCTGTGAGTCAGTGTGGCCACGGCCCGGGAGTGGGTGCAAGCGAGCTGGGAGCAGCCATGTGGGGCCTCTGTTCAGCTCTCGGCCTTCAGGCACGGTGGCCCGTGCCTGTGCTGGGGAAGGCATCATCACCCTTCCCCTGCAGAGACACGAGGGCTGTTGCTCCCCAACACCCTTGCACAGAGGGCTGATGTCCAAAGACCTCTGCTGCAGGAATAGCTAGATGACATGCAGAAATGAAAAGTTTTAAAGGCTCTTTGCTTCCACTCCAGCCTGCTCCAAGGCAACAGAGAAACTAATATTTTAAGAAACTTGTTTCTCAGGAATAAATGTTTATAATGAAGCTAATCTGAAGGCCCTGCTGTTCCCAAAGAAATGCAAAGAACTCCCAAAGAGCGAGTTCTCTTAATCTTGAGTCACGAGGTTAATCTTCATCTTTTTCCTCCGGCATAAAAATGGGGCACACAAAAAATATCTCGTATAATTTATTAATGTTATGCATAAAGTGTCTCGAAACAAGATATTGGCATTAAAAAAAATGTATCACTGAATCAGGCTCAAAAGAGCTAGAGCACAAACACCTGGCGTACCTCATAAAAATAAAGATTTATTACAAAACAAAGAGTCAGGCAAAGAAACTTGGGAATTGTATACAGCATCTGAAGACAAACATGACCTCTGAAATTTTGAGTTAAAAAAGTGGAGGCTAGGATGGCTACATTATGTAGAAATTGTTGGCTGACCTCTGTTCAAGGAAGCATTGCATTTTGTCTCTGGAGTAGATCCTTCTAAAGGAGTGAAAAAAAATTAAATTACTCCTGCTGGTGTCAGTGGAATTAGGATCAAGCCCTCCACATAAAAGGAACAGCAAGCAATCCTTCCCACATTACTCCTTTAGTTATTTCCAGTGAGATAAAGGTAAGAGCCTACATGCATGTAGGTTGAGGAAAATGGAGACACAGACTGAAAATTCAATACATGTACATAGTGATTATGCAACAGACTACTAAAAGTATGGGGCTAGGGGTTGGATTTGATTTTTAAATAGATGGTCCTATCTAGAACATCTCCACGCAGCCAATCTACATTGTTACTTACGACAAATACTTGTTACCCAGAAGTACCCTGTATGAAGTCACTGGGCCCCTATGTTCAAAGACTACTCATTACACAGCCCTTTACACTCCAGACAATCCCACTTTCTTGGGACCGCTCTAAAAGCCACAGAATGAACCCCCAGGAAAACATGACTGAATATATTGTCTATCTTATATGCAAGTACATATGCATAAGCTGAAGGACAAAAATAATAATAAAATGTTTCACTACATGAAACGGACATGCAAATCCAGAAGTTAGTCACGTCACTTAAGCATCACTCAAAAGTATTCAAATACAATTATTGCGTTCTTCCCTAACACAGAGCAGAACAAACAATTAAGTGCTGAAAATTGCAGCTCCAGTTTCCAGAGACTTTTCGTTGTTTAAAAAAAAACAAACCACTTTTGAAGGGAACAACTGCATAAGAGTACACAGAAATATTGAACACGGACTAACAGCCATCCTCATCTTTCGCCTCTGTCCTCACAGACTTCAAAAAAATACTCACAAATTAAAAGAACGGTGTCTGGGGCTTCTAAAGCCCCATTTTAAGATAGCACAAAACTGAATTTGACAACAGGCATCTCATTCTCAGCAAAACTCAATATTCATGCTACTGAGCTCCTGAAAGTGTAATTGCTGTTTTTAGAGCCTGGACAGAAAGTGAAGTTTTAATTTAATATTAAAACATACTTGCATTTTAAACCCTCAAGTGAGCATTTAAATAAAGGTTACAGAATTAAAAACAGTCTGTATTTTTTTTTCAAGCCAAGATTATTTTTTTATTCCTATGAAAACCAGTATGCATATTTTCCAAAGACGATTCACAAGAATACATATGAAAGGACCTCATCAAGATGTCATCATTTTTGAAAAAATCTAAATTGTATGACTACAGTCACAATGACCTGGCATACCTCATTCCACACGGTCAGCATGCATGTGGTAAAGAAAAAAAAAAATCATCTCAAAATGCATTTCCTATTGATATTGATCATAGAACTGCCTAGGTTGGAAGGGACCTTTCAGATCATCTAGTCCAACCTAACAACTAACCAACAACATCACTAAACCATATCTCTAAGCACTGTGTCTACCCATCTTTTAAGTACCTCCAGGGATGGTGACTCAACCACTTCCCTGGGCCACCTGTTCCAATGCCTAATAACCCTTTCAGTTCCGAACATCCAGTCTAAACCTCCCCTGGCACAACTAGAGGCTATTTCTTCTTGTCTTACCACCCATCAC
Organism: Rissa tridactyla; assembly: GCF_028500815.1. NCBI lineage: Eukaryota > Metazoa > Chordata > Aves > Charadriiformes > Laridae > Rissa > Rissa tridactyla. The sequence goes on from NC_071467.1 coordinate 46,538,682, forward strand.
CTGGGAGAAGAGACCAAGCCCCACCTCGCTACAAACTCCTTTCAGGTAGTTGTTGAGAGCGATAAAGTCTCCCCTCAGCCTCCTTTTCTCCAGGCTAAACAACCCCAGCTCCCTCACCTGCTCCTCATAAGACTTGTTCTCCAGACCCCTCACCAGCTTCGTTGCCCTTCTCTGGGCACACTCCAGCACCTCAATGTCTTTTTTTGTGGTGAGGGCTCCAAAAGTGGACACCGTATTCGAGGTGGGACCTCACCAGTGCCACAGGGGGACGATCACTTCCCTAGTCCTGCTCACCACACTGTTCCTGATACAGGCCAAGATGCTGTTGGTCTTCTCAGCCACCTGGGCACGCTGCTGGGTCATATCCAGCCGGCAGTTGACCAATACCCCCAGGTCCTTTTCCACTGGGCAGCTTTCCAGCCACTCTTCCCCAAGCCTGTAGCGCTGCATGGGGTTGTTGTGACCCAAGTTCAGGACCCAGCACTTGGCCTTGTTGAACCTCATACCATCAATCCAGCCTGTCCAGATCCCTCTGTAGAGCTTTCCTACCCTCAATCAGATCAACACTCCCACCCAACTTGGTGTCATCTGCAAACTTACTGAGGGTGGACTCGATCCCCTCGTGCGAAGGGGGGGAACTGATATTTTTAAAACAGTGTTTTAAAACCTTTCTTTGTGTTCGCAATTTTTACTACTCTTAACGAAAGGCTATTCTCATTGGTTGATATGTATATATAGGTGTATATAATATTACCATTTGAACGTCAGGATTTTTTAACCTATACGTGCTCATTTAAGGAAGACTATAAATTATTATATGCTTACATTGAGAAAAAAACCACACCCTCATGGAATAAGATACTATTAAAATGTACTTTGTGTTAATAACTGCTGACAAGCAGTTAGTTCAACAGAAATTTGCACTCTATCAAAATGGGTAACACAGAAGTATTTTTAAAAAAGCTTTCACAAGAATTATCCAAAATGTTTAGGATACAATAACAGTATCATACCTTTTTGTTATGTATCAGTTTGGTTTGGTTTAAGTTTTTTAATTAATAGTCAGCAAGCGGAAAGGACTACTGTCTTTTCACTTGAGCGGTATAGTTTTCATTGATATAGTAATGAGGAACATTATCTGCTAAAGAAAGTGCTGTTATCAAAAGCTGTCACCACATTGCAACAAGAGTTGGTTAAACCTTGGTAGCTGAAGTGTGCAGTTTTTACACTAGTCAAGAACTTCAAAACTTTTAGAAGAAAATATGTATAGTGTCAGTATTACAAGGTAATTTAAATGTAGAAGGTTATTCTAAGATTGTTGTTGACATTTTCTTCCATAAAAATTGATTTTAAATGTGGTTATATTTAAAAAATGATGTAGAATATACACACCATTTTATCCACATGCAAAAAAACAAAATGCTTTAGAATCCAGATCTGTCATTTGAACTCAATTTGTATTTATATAGCAAACAACAACACTTGTAGTCTATCTTTCAGCAGTACCTCAGTATTAGCAAAAGCACTGCAAACCAGACTATTACTATCCTGCAGGCACCATCAAATGCACCAAGCAAAATGTCAAAGGAAGGAGATCAAAAAAAAGTGCAGGGCACTTCTCCTCCCTCTAGTTCCACTCATGCCTAAAGAAGCTAGGCTACTCGAAAGAATATTAAGCCTGACAATTCTGGCAAGACTCTTTTCCTCTCATACTTTTACTTTCCCTGCGCTTTTTCCCTGACTGTCACCTAATAAAAAGGCTGAATTACACTTTCCCCTCGGTACAGCTGCGCTTCCACTGTGTAATGAAAAGGTCAACGTTGCGCAACCGAGCACACCACGAAGGCGGTGAAGGACTCGGTTTACCCGCCCACCGCTCCGGTGCGGGGGGTTGCCGATACATGAGCCTTCCCTTGGAACAAGGCCGGAGCCAACTCTCCTTCTTCGGCAGCCGGCGGGGCCGCAGGCGGAGCAGCAACGGCCCCCGCCGGGCCGCTTCCCGGCCGCCGCTTGCTCGCAGGGAGCTGAGGGACCACCCTCCCCAGGGGAGCCGGCTGGCCGCCTTTCTCACACCGCCTCCCAGGTCCCAGACAGCAGCAGCGGCGGCTCCTCCACTGCCGCTACCGATGCCGCCGCCGCCACTGCCACCAGCACCCGCCCCTCGCACCGGAGCCGCGGCGGGTGGCCGGCGCGCAGGGCGAGGCGGCCACGGAGGGCGGACAGAGCGCCGCCAGCGGGGCAGTCGCCTGAGGGAAGGCCAGGGCGGCCGTTGCAGGTGGTGACTGCCGGCGGCCGTTGCTCGCCGGAGCGCGAGCCCCCCGTCCCCTCCCGCCACCGCGCGCACGCAGATACCTTCCTACTGGGCATCGCCCCCTGACAAGGCAGCCACGTCTCCTGTCACGTGGCAGGGGAGCCCAGAGAGGGGGGAGGCGGAGCAAAAGGGAACCCCCGGCCCGCTTGGCGCGCGGGCAGACGGAACAGGCCCCGCCCCGCCCCGGCGGCCACGCCCCCCCGCGCCGTCCGCTCCCGCTTTTGGCGCCGCCAGAGCCACGGCTCCTGATTGGGCAGGAGACGTCGCCGGGGAGGCAGAGGGTCCTCGGGAGGCGGTGTGCGCATGCGCTCGGCGGGCCGCGGGGGTAATGGTGCGGGGTCGCTGGCGTTCGGAGGGTTATGGCTGCCGCTGCTCCGTCCTCTCGCCTTTTTGTGTCGCTGCCGCGGTGTGGGTCAGTCGCTCTCCTTCCTTCCTCCCTCCCTACGGGGTTCTGAGGCCGAGAGAAGCCGCACCCCCGCCGCAGAGCCGGGCGGCCCCTCCTCACAGCGCGGTGGTTGTCAAGGAGGCGTTAACGGCCGCCGCGCGGCCCCACTGGAGAGGCCCCGGTGGCGGGGGCTCGGCGGGGTGGCGGGGCAGGCAGCAGCAGCCGACGGGGTTTCCTGAGGGCCGGCATCGCGTCCCTCCAGGGTGGGCGGGTTCGGGCCGCGGCCCCTTCCTCCGCCGAGCTGGGGGTGCTGGGAACCGGGCGTGCTGCAGCTGGGTCCTCGCTGCCTTTGCCCTGGCACTGCCTGAGGTGGCGGCCCCGATTCCTCAGGTGGAGAGATCTGTGCGAAGGGTATTTGTTGTGGAAGGAGAAGTTCTCCGGCCTGTGTTTGTCTTCCACGTCCTTCATGATACCCAAGTGCATGTAGAAGTAAATCTCAAAAGAATGGCACTGTTTAACACCACACGGAAATAAACAAAGCAGTGGGACCTGAACACTGTCTAGGTGTCTAAGCAAGTAATGCCTAAAGACAACGCAAGACACTTCATGAAAAATATGTTTGCTGTTAATGCATCAATTTAAGATTTTTAACTTCCTAAGCAATGAATAAGCTGATAAATTTACAGGCAAAAAGGGTACAAGGCAGCAGTGTGCCCTTGTAGACAAGAAAGCAAATGGTACCTTGGGTCTCAAAGGTCTGGGGCGCATTAAAAAGAGCGTGGCCAGCAGGTCAAGGGAGGTCATCCTCTCCTACTCTGCCCTGGTGAGGCCGCATCTGGAGTACTGTGTCCAGTTCTGGGCTCCCTGGTTCAAGAAGGACAGGGAACTGCTGGAAAGGGTATAGCAAAGGGCTACAAAGATGATCAAGGGACTGGAGCACCTCTGTTATGAAGAAAGGCTGAAAGACCTGTGTCTGCTTAGCCTGGAGAAGACTGAGAGGAGATCTCATCAATGCTTACAAATACCTAAAGGGTGGGTGTGAAGAGGATGGGGCCAGGCTCTTCTCAGTGGTGCCTGGTGACAGGACAAGCAGCAATGGGCACAAACTGGAACACAGGAAGTTCCACCTCAATATGAGGAAAAACTTCTTTACTTTGAGGGTGGCAGAGCACTGGAACACTGCACAGAGAGGTGGTGGAGTCTCCATCTCTGGAGAGATTCAAAATCCACCTGGTTCATTACTGTCCAGCCTGCTCTAGGTGAACCTGCTTTGGCAGGAGGGTTGGACTAGATGATCTCCAGAGGTCCCTTCCAACCCCTACCATTCTGTGATTCTGTAATGTCAGTGCCAAGGTGTAAGGATTTGAAATTGAAATGCTTTGAATGGACCGTCTCTTCCATAAAATGATAATTGCAACAAACTGAAGGAAAAAAAGGCTGATGGCCTTTGAAAATGTTTTTCTGATACAAGTGGGAACACAGGCAGAAATGGGATAGATAGGGTTTTTTTATTGCTTTTTTATATGCTCTTGAGAAGGTCACTTAGGTTGTCAGTGCTGCTGTTGAGCAGTTAAGAATAATAAACAATCTTTGTAAAATTAGATAGTTGTATCTCATAGCTTAATTAGAATTTGTAAAGCACTTACATTTTGATAGAAGGTACTGTATGACTGCATTTTTGTTATTAGACCCTAATTATGTATATCTATGTCTATAGTTTACAGTTTGTATTTTTTCCAAGGCACCCTGTGGCCAATACCCATCTCACATTCCCTTTATAAAACTGCCACTAATTAAAGTGGATTTTGCAAGGGGAGGAGAGCCAGAAACATCATCATCCAAACCCTATCCTGCCTTTGATTGTTATGTTCAAAACAGAGTTAAAAGCACCGTGTTCTCATCCTTCCAAAAATTTGCAATATTTCTTCTGAAATTACCAGACTGACAAATGAATTCTATTATATATCATCAAAGTGGTTTTCTTTGAAATTTGAAGAAGTATGCTATTGCACTATGCAGTTAAATAGGCTACGTTAGAGCAAAACCGCAGAGAAATATGCGGACCACAGAAGTCTGGTCTGCTTAGTGAATCTGCATTGGGTTTCTTCTGTACATAAACTCCTTCCAAGGATTTCAAGGTGCTTGCATCTGGGAGGAACTTCTATAGAATCCCAAGGAGGTGACCCAATCAATAGATTTCCTTTATTTGTTTTAATGTTCTTCACAAAGAAGTATTGGAATGACATGTAAATAGAGGAAATGGGTCAGAAAACAACCCTGTATATTAGGAATGAAAATAGAGCTGTGATTGTTTTTTAAAATAATATTTCTTCAGAGAAAGAATAATAGATGCCAAGCTTCTTCACAAAAGCTTGAGTTTCATAATACCAGTACCTTACTTTTCAAGTGTGTTAAAAATTCCTGTGCATTATACTTTTGGAAGTCATAATTAATGCAATTGGCTATATAATTTTTGAAGAGCTTTTTTTCATGTATATATGCAAGCATATCTGTGTTTTTGCAGGCTTAAATAATAGTTTGAGTCTGCTTTTTTATATGATGTACTGATGGTGCTCAATATCAAAGGTGCTGCTGCTCAGGGAACATTAAGCAATTTTATACTTTTTGTGGTTTTATTGCATGAAAATTCCATGAAAAATATAAAATTCCTGTTAACAATAAAGCTGGATTTCTTTAGTGAAGTCCAGAAAAGAGCATTTATTTGTCAGTCGATTGCATCAATGTTTCTGAATCCATGTGTAGAAAGAAATTCTCTCCCAAAGAAACAAAATGTATTTTATACAAATGAACAAAAAGATAAGGGGACTTAAATTACTGAAGTTTGGAGAACTTGTTTATATTGATTGAATGTGCCTGTCCTTCGTTCTAACATAGGTTTATGGATTCATTTCCTCTTACGGAGCGTTAAGTTACGTCTCTAAAAGCTTTCCAGTGTATAAAGCCTGGTACGGACAATGTCAAATCCAAACGTAGAGAAAGGTTTTTTGGTTTGAGCCATTTCCTTAGTAAAGTTTTAAAAGTCACAAACATTCTGGCCACTTAACTGGGACGAGGTGGGTGAGGAAAAACTCATTATTTTAGAATCTGTTTTTCAGGGTCATCTGGATTTTTATAAATCTGTCAGGCAAGAAGTGATCCCAAGGCCTAAGCTAGATTGCAGGCAGATCCCCAGTCTAGATCCAAAATAACATTTTCTTCTGTAGATGGTGTTACAGTTTGAGGATTCCAGGCTTTCTCAGGTTTCCTAGGAAACAACAAGAAACACTTTCAGACTTTATAATCCCAAAGCTGCAGTGTCAGTTCCGCTATAAATTAAACTGTACCATTTTACAGCACGATGCCTGGCTGTGCCGAGGCAAGCTGCAGACTTATGGAAAAAAAGAAAAAAATACCCTCAGGGGATGACAGATTTTAGTGAAGCAAATGCAGTCAGGCTCTTACATTCATGCAAATTAAAAATTCATAGCTGATCGTTTAAGAATCAAAAGCAAAAATAGGTTTTAAATGAATCAACATACCCAGGGAGCATCTTTTTACGAGCCCTTGCCCCCAGGCCATGAAGCAACAAGGGGCTCCAGCCTCAGGGGCTTCCCAGTTGCCCACCAGCACAGGGTGGCTGTACACTGGGCATCTCAGCGTCCCACCACCAAGCACGGCCCATGGCATCTTAAAATTGCTGGCTTTTTTATGTCTTCTCCTGCTATTTCTTTGTATTCTGCGCTATAAAAGGACTATGGGTACGTAACTTTCTGACAGATGGTAACATTTGGGAAGCATTTTGCCTACTTTTTATCAGATGTCTCTGTAGTTTAAAGAGATAAATGCAAATAAAATAAGATTTTCCAAGCTGGAACTGAACATCTGTCATCGAAGTACTCTGTTTTGGCTCTAACAGGTGAAAAAAAATAATGCAGGCACATATTCAGAGCTGCAAAAAAGTGGTACTTTTTAAACTTCAGTCATTAGACCAGTTTACTCCCACCAAAGTTCTTCCTCTTAGTTTAATTCAACAAGATTTTAAAATTACTGAGGTACTGACAAACAGCACTTTATAATTTTTAGTAACTTCAGAAACTGAATTTCCTCTTCTAGGTCCAGTATTAATACTACTTTAGCATAATTGGTTCTATCATGTCTATGGTGTACCCTTGTATTGAAGACTTTACAAAGACTGTTCTTGAAAAACCTTAAGCAATGCCATACCCAAGGAAGAAGAATATGTTGAAAAGTGGATGGGGTCTGCTGTCTGTCTACAGTCAAGATGATCTTTTGAGTTTGAAAAGTTCACCTTAAGCACCACTTAAGCCCAACATACCTATACTGCTGAAGGAAAAAAGGCCGATTGGCATGGGTTTGTGTGCATCCACACTGTTCGAGGCTAGCTGCTCCACAGCAGCCTGAAGAGAGCTGGCATAAGCCAAAGCGGAGCTGGGCAGAAGGTAAACCAAACTGAAACTGCAAATGGACGACTGGCTTTGGAACTGGTACTGCAATTTTTGAGGACAGATTTGATCGTTTTCTTGCATTCGGTACCAATGCTAGGTTAAACAGCCATGACTTCTAAACCAGGTTAACAGACTGAGATAATTTTACAGAGTCTGTAACAAGTCGAGCTTCTAAACTGATTCTAGCCACCTTAGAAAAGCTTTCTTCTTTTGCAGCATAGACACCCTGAATATCGAGAGATTTGTGCTAGCCTGTGCAGTGATGGGGAGGGAAGCACTGCCTGAGTCCTACATGTTATATATTCCACGGAAATATAAGGTATCCCACACTGCTCCCTCTCTACCAGTTCCTCCCAGTACATTAGTCCCTTCTTCAGCTGCTTTGGCAGCTAATCATTTGGGGTTTGCTCTCTGCATGATTTCTCTCTGCTTTTTCTTATCTTCTTGAAGTAGGCAGGGATGTACTATTAGATGCCTTCTAGATAAAGACTATTGCATAGCAGGCAGCTTTAAGTTGGGGAATAAACAAGACACTGTCATAAATTATTAAAAGCTGAAGTTGCCGTATGAGGCAGTTTTCCCTATGCAAGAAACACCATAATTATTAATTTATTAACATAACTTGTAGCAGAGAGAGTGAAAACTGGAAGAAACTGGAAGAAAATTCATTCTAAGCCATCCTGAACCCTCATCTCTTTTCCTACCATTTTGATGGATGAAGAATATAACTTGTCTTGATGATTGGTTTCTTTCCTTTCCTGTTTTTCTTTTTTTCTTTTTTTTTAAAATACCATTCATATCTGTGGAACAGTTACTCTTTCCAACTTTTTCTTGCATGTACCAGTGGTACAATGTGTCCTCTCTTACAAAATAATAAATCACTGCTTTCCTCTCAGTGCTACACATAATTAATAATCAGCACTGAAGACCTGAGAATTCACCTATTGATTTCACTGGATTCAAATCCAGCCTTGATTTGTTTTCCCCAGAGCTGCAGAAATCCATGTTCAGGTAATTTACTTAGTAAAGTCTGAACTGTCACAAATATCCCAGCCACAGTTGATAAAAAACTTAAGTTTTTTCTACAGTGAAAGTTAACTGTGCTCTGATTTGGGCTTTTGTCTTAATGTTCATCTCGTTCACACTCAAGGTCATGAAATGGAAGTTTGTTCAGGTTAAAATAGCCATGTACTGGTGCCAGTTAGAGCTCCTCTTTACTCAGGCTACAACTCGTACTCATTAATTTTCCAGAAAGGACACAAGGGAATGTGCTACAGCACTAAGGCTGCTTTCACTGCTCTTCCCACAGTCCTGCATGTAGGACACACAGCTTGGATCGCAGCTCAAACAATTGGAAAAGAACCCTAAACCATGGGATAACCTCTAAACATATACACAGGTGTGCATGGAAACAGTGAGAACATCAGGTGTAGCAGTAAACCACGCGGCTGTGGGTTTTGCTCACACCTGGGCTTGGCTAACCTGGATGCTTGGTCTTAAGGGCCAACGATTTGTATGAATCGTGATGCCTAAATCAAGGACGTTTCTCAAATCAAAGCCTAGCACATGTCAGTATAATTTCCACAGTATTCTCAAATGTCATGTTAGTTGTGTCATAGGTTGCTCAGTGGTGTTCCATATCCAGTCACGGGTCTGTTTTCCTCTCTTCGGTATAGCTTACCTAATGCTGCCTCCTTGGATGTGATCATTAGTAGACACAGAACTTGCTGAGGTACAAATTCATGAAATTACATTTTTACATATATGCAGTCTTTTACATTTTCTGTTTAGTGGAGTATTTATGACAGGGTTTTTTTAAAAAGAGTTTCATTTATCACCAAGACAGTTTTGAGAGACAAACAGGAAATAAAACTCATGTTCTATCTGCTATATCTATATATCTTCTCCATCTTCATAACAGCACATCTTTTAAAATACCTTTAGGGGCCTGCAAAGAGAAAAAATGCTTTGCGATCTTCTAGCTTTCAGAAAAGCAAGCATCTTTTCTGCCACTGTCCATCACACTGCTAATAGCTGTTCAGTCAAATTTCTGCTTTTGTATTTGAGGCTTATGAGTGCTGGAGTTAAGAATTGAAAGTGATAATTATAAAATGGCTTGGTCAGTTTTAGTAATGTACTTGCCTAAAAAAATTGCGCTGAGTACAGTAGTAGTTACGAGTCTTTTCTTAGATACCCCTGTAGTTTAATTCAATAGCATAATACAACCTAAAAACACAATAGTAACAATGAGAGGTGAAGGGGATCCCAAATCAAAATCCAAGGTGTGAACACTAATTAAAATTAAGAGTTGGCTCCTGAAAAATACGAGCTCCAAATACTTTAGCTTTCTTGACTGGAATCAATAACCTGAAGCCAAGAGCTACAGTTCTGGGTTGTTTTCAAGAGCAGAAATTCAGATGCTGCTGCTGGAAGCAGAATGTAGGTGTAAGCACATCTCAAGTGATTAATGTGTAATTAATAATAGAGAACAAGAACCATTGTATACAGTTTGCACTTAGTGATTTTAACTTGTATATCATTCCTATTAAACCTGCACATTTTGTAAAATAACACTGGCTCTTACAATGCATTAGGTGCCTGGAAGAGATCATGGGGTGCGAGTAATGGATTTTAATTGATTTCCTTTCTGGATAGGTTCCATTTGGTGAATAAGATCTCAGACCCTGATGTGTATTCTAATTCTAAGTCTCCTTCTAATAGTGTACAGCAAAGGTAACACAAGGTGTCATGCCATATGCTTAAATGCACTTGCAGCTGAAATATTACTCTTGATGTATTCCAGTCTTTTGCCTACACCAGTGCCTCGTTTCCCTGGAAATCAGAAGATGCAGAACATACTGCAGGCTGATGTGGTATGAAGGACTCTGGTGCAGGTGTTTTAATAAAGGGGCAAGAGGCAGATTATTGCTGGAAAGGAATGCCAATAGAATCTTTAATCCTCAGTATCACCTGTTTCTAAGATGCGTTACTTAAATCACAGAATCATAGAATGGGTTGGGTTGGAAGGGACTTTCCAGATCATCTCGTTCCAACCCCCCTGCCATGGGCAGGGACACCTCCCACTAGACCAGGCTGCTCAAAGCCCCATCCAGCCTGGCCTTGAACACTTCCAGGGATGGGGCATCCACAGCTTCTCTGGGCAACCTGTTCCAGTGCCTCACCACCCTCATTGTAAAGAATTTCTTCCTAATACCTATCTAAATCTACCCTTTTTCAGTTTGAAACTGTTACCCTTTGTCCTATCATTACACTCCCTGACAAGGAGTCCCTCCCCATCTTTCCTGTAGGCCCCCTTTAGGTACTGGAAGGCTGCTCTAAGGTCTCCCTGGAGCCTTCTCTTCTCCAGGCTGAACAACCCCAACTGTCTCAGCCTGTTTTCATAGGAGAGGTGCTTCAGTCGTCTTCGTGGCCCTCCTCTGGACCCACTCCAATAGGTCCATGTCTTTCGTGTGCTGAGGGCTCCAGAGCTGGACACAGTACTTCAGGTGGGGTCCCACCAGAGCAGAGTAGAGGGGCAGAATCACATCCCTTGACCTGCTGGCCATGCTTCTTTTGATGCAGCCCAGGATGTGGTTGGCTTTCTGGGCCGTGAGCACACATTGCTGGCTCCTGTTGAGCTTCTCATCATAACACTGTTTTGTATACTGTCTTCACAGGCACATCTTCACACATGCTATAAACACGGCATCTTTAATACAACTTTAACCACAAAAAAAGTTCCGGGGCCTGATACTGCAACGTTAATTGGATTACGGCTTGCTGTGACCACGGGAGGCTGCTGCAGACCATCCCCAGCACCGAGCGCCGTGTGGGAATCAAAGGTTTATAGAAGATGCTGACGGCAGGCTGCCGCCGAGCCCGCACGAACCTGCCGGCGCCGCGGGGAAACGCCTGGTCCCACGGCCGTGGACGCCCGGGAGAGGCCACCGCCACCGCGGCCCCACGGAGCCCCGCCGCGCCGGCAGGCGAGTGCCCCCGCCGCTGCCCGGCCGCGGGGGCCGGCCCATCCCGCGGGGCGCGGCCGGGGAGCCGCCTCCCGCCCGCCCTCTCTCCCTCATCCCCTCCCGCCCTCTCTCCCTCATTCCCTCCCTTCCGCCCCTCCCGGCGCGCCGCGGAGCACGGCGGGGCGATGTGGCGGTGGCGGTATGTCAGCGATCGGCAGCTGGAGGGATTCCGCCGGTACAAGGTAGGGGCCAGACCCCGGGGGTTTGGGGGGCTGCGGCCGGTCCGCCGGGTTTCGGCGTGTCCGGGCTCCAGAGGGCTCCGGGCTTGCGGGGAACAGTTTGCTCCGCTCCACGGAGCGCCCAGCCCGGCTCTGCCGTCCCTCCGCCACCGGAGGGGCTGCCGGGCTCCTACCTGTGCCCGCAGGGTGCTCGGGACCTGGCCGGGGTCTCCCTCACACCAAGCGAGTATGGGGGTGGGAGCCGTGTGTTTACCAAGCGGCAGGTCGCGGTGGAAACAAAGTTAGCTGGGTTTTAGGTGAGTAGCAACATCTTGAAAAGCCTTGCACCTTTTAAAGAGGCATGGGTTAGGAGTAATTCAGTGTTTCGGTAAGAAAGTGTGTGTTGGTGGTGCTTGTCTGGCTCTACGCAAGTTCTTTGTACGCAGGAATGCTTTGGCTTTGAGAAATAAAAAAGAAAGCCAGGAAAAAAAAAAAGAAAAAGCTGACTTTAAGTAATTTGAATGAAACCTCATGTTTGCAAATAACAGGCCCGCAGAATTCAAGTGAATGGGTGGATCATTAGATATTTTGATTTACCAACGTTATGGTGCAGACTTATGAGGTTCCTGGGTTTTGTTCCCAGGTGCAGGTGGGTTGCAGGGGGTTATCCAGATTTGCTGTGGTTGGGGTGCAGGTGTCCGAGGTGGGCCGTACCACCCTGTTCACGCATCCTCACCCAGCTCCCTGTTAAAAGCATGGGGGTCACACTAGCTTCCAACAGCACAACCCCCAACCTTTTATTTTATGTTCAGTTTCCCAAAGCAGCCCCATCCCCATGCTCCCCATGCTTCTTGCCTTCACCACACACCCTCCCAGCCTGGCCTCCAACCAGGGCATTCGGCTTCTCCCGGCTCCGACCAAATCTCCCTTCCCTGGGCCAGCCGTTTTCTGCCTGTGCACTGCAGGGTGAGTGATGGTGGAGTAACTGTGGTCTCAAGAGCCGTCTCCAGGTCATTTACCAGGAACTTGTTATGCACAGCAGCTTGTTAAAATGTACCAACCTGTTTTGTGCGTCTCTGGTGTGAGTGGGATAAAACATGCTGCAAGCTGCGTCTGGCCACTGGGTGTAAGTTGCGCAGGCCTGTGCTTGAACAGGGGAGCCGCAGTGTTGACTGAGATCACTAGAGGAAAAAAAGAGCTATTTTTAGCATAAGCAGACATTATTATTATTTAACTTTCCTAAAATATTCGAGTTTGTAGTACAAGTACAAGGAACATTTGTAATACATTCTTCCTTATCACTTGAATGAAAGTAGCAGCAAACAAATGCATATGGGGAAGAACCAAAACAAGATTTTTTTTTTAAAAACTTGTAAGCATTGTGTACTACTTATGAATTACAGGGCAAATGATTACCAAAAGATAGAATCACATATGAAAACATTTCAGTTGAGTATATTGAAATTACTTTGGTTTCTTGGGAGCATTGCAAAGGCCAGAAAGTATGTTAGGTAGTTTTCTTAACTGCAGGAATTAGCCAAGACACTTGACAAGTATGTGTTCAACTATGTTCTGGAAAACTATGGTAAGTACAGGTTTTAGAAAGATGAAATCAAATAGTCAGTTCTCTGTTACCCAAGGTGACTCGGGACTGGGGCATTCTGGAAATAAATAAATGAATCCAAATGACACAGGTTTCACCCTGGGAAATCCAGCTGCGTGAGGTCAGTGCTGCCGAGCTGGTGGGGTATCTGCACTGTCTGCCCGGTGCTCCAGGTTGCAGGAAGACAAGGCAGGTGAAAGTAGCTCTGCTCATTCCCAAAGCACTGCTCACAAGGGTTAAAATCCTCCAAAAATGCAAAAGAAGTGCAGGAAGGAGAGGCAAGGAGACACTAATCACTGCCACCATCTCCTCCCCGCCTCCCCATCTCACCCTCCCATGCTCAGGGCTGCTACCACCACAGCTTCTCACCACCTGCAAAACTTGAGACATGTTCTTCAACCTCTTATTGCCCTCCGGCTGCCATCTCCTCCGTTCTCCCCTTCAGCCTTGGGCATTACCTCATCCTGCTCCTCCAGCTTCCCAGCCCTGCTGAGGTGATTGCTGCCGCCTTTGCTGCCGAGTCAACAGGACTGGCACTAAACTCAGATTACTGTGCCCAGGAGACACAGGTTACCTCTTTCTACAACCACTTGGACATCTCTGTAGCATGTTCCCTGGTGGACCCATCTCTAGAGTGCAGTGGAGGGATGCACAGGTTGGCCCTGTGAAAAGCTGGATAATCTCTGGAAGGATTTATTAGCACATGTTCAATATTTGGCTAAAACAATTAATTGCTTCCAGAGCTAAAGTGTATGTAGGAAATGAGGTAGGGGCAGCCATCCATCTCTGAGTTGTGCACCACATTGCAGCATTGTATCTGCACTAGTATCACTAGCTCAATGTGCTCCACACTTTGCACAATTTATCTGCAGATAACTGGGAGCTGATTGTAACGCAGCTTAAAAGAATAATTTGTGTAATCATAAGGTCAGTTTTTGCCTGAAAAAAAAATACTGCTCAGTTTTCAAAATTTTCACACAGCTGAACTCATTTCTCTGCCATGAATGCCGCAATTGTATGTCTTGGGCACTGTCTGTCTCCTGTTCGCAGTTGGAGGAGGTCCTTGGCAACAAAACCAGTGCAGTTCTGTGCAAAGGGAATGGCAGACCTAATGAATGCAAAGACTTCTGCACCCTTTAGTGTCATCAGGTGTATGTATATTTTGCTTTTGAAGCGAGTTTCTCCCAGTTACCAAGCTTTGGTTTATAACACAGAGTGACCCCAGAGCACACAAAATGCATTCCCTTTGTATGAACCCAAACCAGGTGTGCTAGGAATGCACAAGTACCCCCAGTACATTCAGTCCGTAGTATCATGCTGGAACCAGTTGAGCGTAAAACTGCCTGAAACCCTTGTAGCGTGGACATTGGATCCTTAGGGCTAGCTATTTCACTTTACAAATCTGTTCCTGTTCGTTCTGAGTGTTAACGGAGATTCAGAGACTCAGTTTTCCTTTTTCTGCTCAAAAGCGCACCAACAACAGGTGGGGATGTGTCGATGAGACAGTTCAGATGGAATCCTGGGTGTTGCTGCTGTGATAATTCTGCCATCTTCTCGCCTGTGGGGCAGGTGGGCAGGTTCTGGTTTCAGGAGAGTTGCATGCTCAGGTGATTTGCTGCATCTGTAGAGCAGCTGATACTTGGATTTTGTGCTGTTCCCTAGGATCTGGAGTGACACAGCCAAAATGCTACAACCAACTGCAGTTTTAGGGCTCGGGTCATGTCATTCCTACTTTTATGTTTCTGTTATCAGCACTTTGCAGTTCTAGAGGAGCGCCCATGGAATTTCACAGCTTCCTTCTTTCCACCTCTTCGGGTTTCTGTTGGAAACAAGTAGCTCAGGGACAGTCAGGTGATGAGTACAAATAAAAGCAGAATGTGGTTCTTTATTTTTATCCTCCTCTTCTCAACAGAATGATGAGCTCTTGTTGCCATTGCCTCTTCTCATCACTCTGATCTTAGGATTTCCCTTGCAAATCTGCATTGAATCAGCTTTTCTACAGCACCTATGCGCGGAGGTTTTCCAAGCCAGAAAACTTGGATGCCTTGTCCTCTTTCAGAATAAAACAGATCTAAGGAAAAGCTATAGAGGCTTGACTCAAAGAATAGGCCTTGGAAAATATGATTTGAAAAATCAGAGATGACATTAAAAACAAAGGTCTAAGATTCCACATTTTCATCTTGGTATGTCCACGCTATTTCTGTCCTCTAAGCCAATTTTTAGAGGGTAACTCCCTGTGCAGAGAAGGGGGAGGGCAGTGATGAGGTATACGTGGTTTCATTTGAGTAAGACTTCTGATATTGTCCCACATTCTCATAAGTAAAGTAGGGAGAGGTAAGTAAGATTAAATCAGTGTAAAATGGAAGCACATTACTCTAAAGAGTAATTTTAAGTTCTCGGTCAAAGTAGGAGGTTCTATCAAATGGGATCCTACCTACAGAGCTGTCTCTGTCTCGGCTCTATTGCTGTTCAATACTTTCATTAATTAACAGAAGGGAGACTACACTCTTGTAAAATTTTCATGCGATACTAAAACACTTTGAAGAATAGGCTTATGATTTAAAATGTTCTTGAAAAAGGGATATAATGGCCAGAAATCAATATGAAGAAATTTGGTAAACAAGCTACAATGCTTAAGGGAAAGAAAATCAACATTTAGAACACAAAATAAGAGACAACAGGCTGCAAAAAAAATACCTGGGGATCAGAGTGTCAGCAGCATTGTGGCTGTTATAATAAAGAGAAAAAAAGCTATTAAGAGTGAAGAGTCATAGATATGTCAAAGGGTTACATATACTGCTGTAGCTGATGTACTTATCGGGCATCAGCTGGAATAACGTGTCCTGCTTTCTTTGGCATACAGTTTACAATCCACAGAATGGCATTAGGAATATTAAGTGACTTAGAAAAGATGAGAAACAGTCTGAGTACTGTGGGAGTAAGAGCCTAACAGCCAGTTATTCTTCAAGCATGCCCTTTTAAAGAAAGACAATACGTAAGTTTTGGCTGCGCAAAGAGGAATTGAAGGCAGATGCTGTGTCAGTCTTGTGTTGATAAGGGTATTTAAGTGCCAGAACAGGTACTAAGGGGGATTGTGCAATCGTTTTATCAGTCTTAAGAAATGATTCGATTTTTCTGAGGGACGATCTACAGTCTAGTACTGAGTGTTGATAAGCAGGTGCTCATACCTTTTTTAGCAAAGTTTTGGATAATGTGTTCTATTTTAACCTGCTGACATGGTCATTTATTGCAAGCAATTACCTCATGGTAACTTGATCTGCTTCCTGAATGTCTACTAAACGTGACCCTGCATTAGGTGAACGCGCTGGACTAGAAGACCTCTCAAGTTACATCCCAGCCCTCATTTTGGTAGGTTCGAGAAACAAGATCAGACGTATGATGATCACGTTGCAAGGCTGGATTTTTTCTCTCATACTGACTTATACCAAAAGAGCAAAGCGTGTTGAATATGATCTAGCGAATTACTTTCTGGAAGTTCAGAATCGGTACAGATACAAGACTGGATTTCGGTTAAGTCTTTAGGCATTTCTAAGGCTACCTGTGTAACTGTGAGACTTAGAAACATAATGGGTTCTGCTCACGTTATTGACCAGTTTTGCTTTCAACTCCAGTAGCACAAGGATTTTCATGATTTTGAAAATTTAGGACATGAGACTTTCATTTGCATATTTTTCTGGAACTTTTTAGGAGACAGTTAATACTGTTCATGATTGCACGTGGACAATTTTGTATGTGTTGAGTACATACATTACATGTTTATTAGATAGTGGTTTTGCAGATGGTATTTTAAGGGTTTTTTTTCCTAATTTTTATCACCAGTTTTATCTGCTGTAGTTAGTTTTTTTACAACCACCTCAGTTTAATAAAGCCCTCGAATATCTGAGGCAGTGAAGACTAACATTTTCTACCTTTCATAAAACCAGTCAATCAACAGCCCACTCTTCTACAAATAAAACCTTGCGGTCTTCTTCGTATTACTTTGATGGATCGGAAGACTGGGGTTGTAATTAAAAGTTGTTGAATAATATGTGAAATAAAACAAATCACTCATTACCCCTACATTTTCTGTTACTGTATTCATGTGCAGAAGAGTTGTGGGCCAACTGAATTACACAATTCTGAAAGACTGTCTTCATGTGCACACCATTTCTTATTCCTCATCCTGTTGTAATGGTAGCTGACATAATGTAGGATTTCAAGAGCTCTGTAGGCATTACTTTCCTTCCACATATCATATGCTAATGCTAATGAGCCAACAACATAGTGAAATCACATCACAGAGATGTTGCATTTGATATTACTTGCCGCAGGACTTTTTTCCCAATGATGGTGTAATTGTACATGGTTTTGAGTGACACATTATACCCATGAATTTAAAAAGGTTCATTAGATCACTTTTGGGACAAATACACTGGATATAGAGAGTTGTATGCCTTGTTGAGTCTCATAAAAGTGCAAACACCAACTACATAATTTCATTTTATTGCTTTATCAAGAGATGTTACTGTTCTGAAATTCTGTTGGATTTTTATGTGTAGGATATGCATATATACACATTTATGTATTCATATGTATTTATTTTTGTTTATTCATCTGTGTTTTAATAGAAGGCTAATTGCAAAGATGTAGCTGTGATTTGGATACGGCTTATTTGTTATAAATCTAGGGGAACCATTCTTATAAGCATTGTTTTGTAGAGGGAGGAACTGGGTTTTTGCATCTTTCTGTGAAATATCTCCTCTCTTGTGCATCAGGATACTAGATAACACAAGTGTTTAGTGTATGTGGTACAGAAGCCCTGTTTAGCATCCCTCATAAAAACTGCAATCCACTTTTAATCTGTCTGCCTGTTTGGGCCTAGAGCAGTTTCTTCGGGTTCCCCAGAGATTTAGGTACAGACAGCTTCAGCTGCGTGGGAATCCAGTCTACTGTTTGATCTTTAAAGGGCTGCTGGCACCTCCGAAAACACACATGTTCGTACATGCACACAAATAAATGTAGCACAGAATCCTGCTGTCGTTTCCTTTACCAACTGTATAAGACCAGTCTACACAAAAAAAATACACAGAAATCAACTTCCTCGCCATGTTAGAGCTTCTTTGAATAGGGATGGTCAAGGATCTTTTTGTGCAGTTCCTTGAGAGTCTGCAATTTTTGGTTTTTAGCAGGATTTTTACTTTTGCCAGTCTGGGCCAGCCTCTGCCTTTGCCCCTTTACGGCAACAAATGTGCATCTGCCTTCTGTTGTCCCTTGCTCAATATTTTGTTCTACCTCTGTGTTCTTTTCCATCATTTTGGCTTGGTTGTTAAGTGTTTGAAAGTGTCCCATTAAACAAAGCCTTTTCCTGAAGACAAATTAAGCAGCATACTTAATATAACTACTGTCGATTGAAAAATGGTTGCTGACTTCCAATGTTATCCCCTCTTCACCTCTTCTTGGTCTGCGTGCTTACAGTCCTGTGAGTAAAGAATCAGATCTATCTAGTCTCATGTAGCGAGCAAGAACCTCACTGTTGGGGGCAGCATATTATTATGACTACTTGCCCCGAAATATGCTTCTCAGTTGTGGTGTGGCTCTGATGTCTCTCGTAGATCCCACAGTTCAAGCATAGCTAGTCAGCAGATCTGTGATCCATCAGCCCTTTACTCCTGGCAAATGGGATTGTGGTAGACAGAAGGCTGAACACCAGCCCTTGGCGTGCCCTGGCAGCAAAGAAGGTCAACAATATCCTAGGCTGTATTAACAGTAGCACAGCCTATTAAGTAAGGGGGAAGTAATTATGCCCACATCTAGAATGCCGTGTCCAGTTTTGGGTCCCCAATACAAGAAAGACATCAACATACTGGAGCAAGTTCAGTGGAGGCCACCAGGGTAGTTGGGGCTGGAGCACTTGTCCTGTGAGGGGAGCCTGAGGGAATGGGGCCTGTTTTGCCTGGGGATGAGACTGCTTCAGGGGCACCTAGCAGCAGCCCCCCAGTACCTATGGAGAAGTCCTTGAGAAGATGGAGCCAGGCTTCTTATGACAGTGCATGGTGGGAAGACAAGAGAACGGGCACAAGACATCTTCACGCTGGATGTAAGGAGAAAATTTTCCCCAGGAACACAGTAAGGCAGTGCCACAAGCTGCCCAGGGACATTGTGCAGTCACCATCCTTGGAGCTTTTCAAGACCCAACTGGATAAAGCACCAAGCACCTGGTCTGAGCTCATGGCTGAGCCTACTTAGAGAAGGAAGCAGGACTAGAGGCCTGCTGAGGTCCTGAATAATCCTGTGATCCTAACCCACAATTCTGTGATCTTGAGGCAATGGCACTTCTCTGCAGGCAACGAGATGTGCCACTAGCAGGCATGACTCCCTAAGAGGAGCCTGTCCCAACACACAACTACACCTGCCCCATGACCTTATCGACACGGGTTCATACATACCTCTATTAAGTGACAGGATGTGGTATGTGGCCCAATGCATTCAGGATTCCCGAAAATGAGGAGGTCTGAATGATGAGTTTATGTCTACAAAGAAGCACCGACAGGACAGCAATTTATGTAATAACCACTTCCTAGCAACTTAGTAATACCATCAAGAATTGTTGAGTTGTCCAAACCGTCATACCAGGTTTTGAGTATTTTCTAGGAGTAGTTTAAGATGGAAGGAAAATTTAACCATATTTCCTAGCCATAGGTATGCACAGGCTAATGGAACTGAAGGGGACAAAGTTAGGGAGGAGATAACTGCTCAGGAGCCCAGCTTGAGCAGCCTCTTCCCTCACAGTGCAGCCACCTCCAGCCCTGGCACAGGCAGCGCAAGCATCAGTTGATAGAGTCCACAACCTCAGACCCACAAAGAGACAAGCATTTGCATCTGAGGATGCAATTACATGCCCACCACTACCTACTCTTTTCCAGGCTAAATTACAAACCCTGTTCTTCAGTTTCTATTCATATGTTATACTTTTCAGCCCTAGATCTCTTAGAGGCTTATAACTCCTGGACTTAGGTATCCATGATGTAATCAAAATATAGATATAAGGATGCGGGGAAAAGGCAGAGTAGTCCAAACTATTTAAGCAATAGGAAATCCAAAATCCAAGCCATTATTTATGAATAATTAACTAAATGATGATACAACCTGAAGTAATTTTATTATTAGAAATAGCATGATTGTGTTTTGGAATACATCAGCACTTTTAAACTGCCGAACAATTGGTATTCATTTGGCAACCACAATATTATATATATTGTTGTATATTGTTGTCTTATAGTGTACTTCTCTTCTTTCCCTTTGTGAAGCTTTTGTTAAAACCCAAGACTGTGTTCCATAACATCTACAAACCTGTAAAAACATATATAAAGTAGAATTGAAAACCACGTGTTAAATGTATTCTAGGAATCTGAAAGGTGGATGGAAAATTGTTACCAGATGTATCGCTGTTTCAGTATTTTCTTTAATTTTTGTGGAGTTCCAGAAGTGTAAGATACCCCAGAGGCAAAGTTCCTGTTGCCTAAGTGTGAAATAACTTGCCCAGAAGGGAGAGTTCCCACCAAGCTTTCTGAAGTAGCGACTGGTTCACACCCTGGATTGGGAGGGTCATTTTGCAGCCTTCAAAACCGCAAAAAACCGTTGTCTAATCCAAAGGAGAATATTCCTGTCCTGATCCATCATCATTCCTCCTATCCCCTTTTCTACCAGTTACAAAACACAGGTACTGTGAAACTGCATAATCAAAGAGGAGATGTGATAAAAGAGGCCATAGGAAGGCATTGATAGCTGTCAGGGTGTGATGATGGCTGGGGCAGAGGTGGCCCTGGGGCGGCAGGGCAGGGCCTGGCAACTTGTCCTGTCCCACCGGCAGAGGCCGAAAGCTCCCAGACACCAGGGCTGGGACCCAGCTGCTCCCCTCAGCAGCGTCTACCCATGGATGCCCGAGGAAGGGGATGCCAACTCTTTACTGGCCCTGGGAGGGATGGCTGGGTCATACATGGTAGACAGTAAAACCTCATCACTTGCTTAAATCTTTTTTAGTTTATTTCTAATATACGCTGTGGAACATCAGTTTTTCAAACCTCTTCCATCAGTAGATCCTTCAAAATTTTCCATCCGAGATGTAGGTCGCCATGTATATGTATAGGCCAAATGATGACAAGCTCACATTTATATGTGCTGGAGAAGCGAACAGTAGATGTCCAGGTGGCATTGTGGAAATATGCCATCATGCAAATATTGTGGAAAACCATTCTGCAGAATTATTATTTTCAATAGATCACTTGTTTAAAGACCATAATTTTGCCTATTTTTAATTTGATGTATTGATTCTCAGCTGGTTTAGGCCGTCTTCAGTTATCTTCATGACAAGTTAATTTAGGAGGAGGAGAAAATTGTTTCATTCATTTTGAACAGATGTAAATGACTACGGGTTCAAAGGCCATTTAAAACTTTGATAGCACTTTAAAAGTTTGATAACACTCTGAACCAGTTTTAGAGGGATAATTTATGTGGAATAAGACGTGGGGAAACCTACTGCATTTCAGCTGCTCTCATTTTGGTGCTTTCCCCACAGAAAATACCTTATCCTTTTACATTTAGGTAGAGGTTACCTCAATCCATCAAATACTCATCATGAGGTAATGACATGCACAGGTACATCTGGTGTGTTGCATTGCGAGGCAAACACTTGGTTATTTTGTAGTAACTTCTTTACGTGTTTTTACCCTCTTTGATCGTTTGCTCTTTTGTCAGGTATTGCTCACCAATAGATAGAGATTTTTTTCGCATGGGTAACACAAATATGATGAACACATGACTTAAGAGGAGGTTGGTTCCCCAAGCCTGTGGGACCATTGAGTCATTAGAACATCACCACATAGGTACAGCTGTGGCTCTTCCGTACCTGTGCCTGACCTGGCTGAGTTTGCTTGCAGGAAAAGGGCAGGTATGACAATATTTATGTTCTTCATCCAAGTCCTTATGTCATCGTTAGACAGTTCTCATGTTTTCCATGTGGGAACTGCTAGTGTATTCTTCCATAACAGGCATCTAACTTCTTAAGAAATATTCGAGGGATCACAGAACCATATATTCAATATGCTGCAAGCTAAACCATGATTACTCTCTGATATATAGCCGTTTTAAACATTAATTTGTCTGGGAAAGAAACTTTTCAGCCTTTACATTTTTAATAGACTTCTTTTATCTCCTTTTGTAAAAGTGAACTGAAGTATAAAGTTAAGCTAATATGGGTAGACTTTATTTGAATAAACTGGTAATGCTTATACTTAAATTATGTATATAAATATGATACCTCTAACAATATTGTGGCTGTATCCTTTGCTATATACTCTTAGGGTGAATCACAGCCCATCTGTGCCTCAGTCTTCCAGAGTATACAATGGAGATGACAAATCCCGTGCTGATTCATGAAGTTAATGAAAAATTAAAATTGGCTGATTTCTGGGCAGGAATGTGAAGTGTTGCAAATGTGTTGGTACTAATATGAAATTAAAACCTACAGAGTCATTTTGATGCCAACAATTTGAGTCTAAACAATTCAAAACAGTTTTACTGCATATCTCTGAATGCATATGGCTGTATGGCACAGTACAGTGCTACCTGCAATAAGATAATTTAAATACAGGAAAGCAATAGTACCATTCATCTTGTATTTAGCAGTGCAGACCTTGGTCACTGCGAGTGCTTTTGACCCATGAGTGGGTTGGCTCTGCTCTGACACTCCAGAACAGTCGTCTGTCTTCTGTGTAGCCAAAACTTTGCTTTGGCGCATTTTTCTTTCCTTTGTTTTTCCTCAATTACTTTTTCTTTCCTTACTCTTACTTTTCTTAGTGTTTATACCTTTTTTTCCCCTTCACCTTAGTCCTCTCATCTTTCCTCTTCCCTCTGACACAGCTGACCGTACAGACGCTGCGTCGGATCCCCTGGATGGAGATTAAGATGCAGAAACACAGAGTAAAAGTAGATTTTACGTCTGCCACCCGAGTCAACATGTATGTGTGCACGTGTGTCTGCTGTCTCTATTCACATTTTTAGCTTTGCTAGAAGCCATTATTAATGCAGGGAGGGAAAGCAGATGGCTTTCAAGGAGATATCAGCCATTTAAAAAAGAACAGCAGAAGTATTTTTGAACTTGGGGGTAAGATGGAGATTGATGCCATTTTTCCTATTCCCTGACTACTGCTGTTCCCTCCCAACTGTTACAATGTCTTTTAAAAATAATTAACAGAAGCTTTCTGATTAGTCCAAGCGCTTCTTCTTTGTATGACAATCAAGATCCCTTTTCTAGTTGTATACAGTATATATTTCTAGTTGTACATATATATATGTATGTATTTCTAGTTGTACAGTTTCTAACTGTATCAAGCTCCCAGGATGATGATTGCATGACCAACAGGTGTCAGAAAATTCCCATATGGGACTCAGCAATGGACGGGAGCTGGATTCAGGATCTGGATTCAGGAAGGCATGGATTGGGATCAAAGGCAGACAAACAGATAGAGTTCTCCTTGGATGCTGGCCATTGCAGAAAGAGGGATGAGCTTTGATCCCTCAGCTTTTATACTGAGCATGGGGCAGCTGGGATGGAATACCCTGTTGGTCAGTTTTGGGTCACCTGTCCTGTCCGCTCCTCCCCGCAGGTGTGACCTCTCTATGCTTTTCTGCTTCCGATTCTCAATGGGGCAAATAACAAAGTTAGCTGACCTTGGTTGTTAGAGCAATAAGTATAAGAGCGAGCCTCTCTGCATACCATTCTTTGGCATCAATTATAAAAAATCAGGTCTTATCACTCTGGGAGCAGGCTACGGTCTTAAAAACATGCCGTTAATTTCAGAGAGTTCAGTTAGTTGGAAGAGGTTTAGCTGAAAAGTGGAATTACTGAACAGAAAATCGGTTCTGTTTTACCTCAGACCAGGACACTAGGGCAGAAAGTGTTTGCTGGGGAGTGCTAAGCACTTGTATCAGCCTTGCGCTTAAAAACCTCCAACAGGTTTATCCTCCACTTCTGTCTTTTGATGTAAGTGCCCTGAAAAGGACAGAATTAAGCAATAGCAAATGGCAGTACTTTTTTTACATCAGGTTCGGTGCGCTCTCGCATTCATGTTCGTGTTACTTAGTAATTTGCTTTTCTGAGCAGCCGTGCACATTAAACTCCTGAGGATTTCATGGCCTTGAGGTTAGTAGCTTCTTGGGAGCAGAGCAAAGCAGAGTGTTAAACGGTATAGCAGACTTTGTTTTTCAAGTTTTATTTTTGCCATGACAAAAAACTAGCAGAATGCTTTTTCCATGGGTGTTTCCTTTGGTCTGGCTAAAACAGATCACTGACGAGGGAAGAGCACATTTCCATTCTTCTGCACATCTGCTGAATGTTCCTTCCCCGCCTAGAGGACCATGGTTCAGCCATAGACATAGGAATGAGCAGAATGACGTTTCTTGAAATATCTTTAGGTGACAGAAGCTGGCTGTAATTTACTTTTTTTTTTTTTTATATAAGGACTGTTTTGATTTTTGGTGCTTGACTTTGGAAACAGTCAAGCGAACAAAAAGCTGACTGTGTCTTATGTTCATGTCTGTGATACAAAGATACGATATGCTGGAAAACTACATAATCTCTTACACTTCTTATATTATATCTCTTATATTCTCTTATATATAATTTTTTAAATTCCTATATAATCTCTCTTATTTTCTATGTAAAAAAATAATTTTAAAGAAATGAGATTGTTTTTCCTTTTTTTCTCCTGGGAGCAAGTGATAGTTCTGGACAGCTAGTGAGTACTTTGGGTAGAAAGCCTCATTTTACTGTTGTTATTTAACGAGCATTTTGTGCTTTTTTTTTCTGACTTTGAAGGCTTGGGGTGGAAGGGAGAATGAGATAGCCAAAGCAGGAGCAAAGATCCCATATTTTGACTTTTGTGCGTTTTTATCCAGGTATGGATTTGCTGGTCAGCAAATTACCACCTCACATACTCTATGAATACCAGCTGAGGTAAGGAAATGGGCAATAGCTACAGAGAAATGTTGGGCAGAATCTTGATTACCTGGAACCTGAATAGTGCTAATGGATACTTTGAATTTTCTTAATTTTCAGTGGATTTCCATAGTTCTCATGTGAATTAAGTACTACCTGACTGTTCTATTGGCATAAGTATTGTATGGCTTGGTATTATTGTTATTTTTGGCATAAATGTAAGCAAAGCCCACAGACAGTTCAAACAGGGTTAATTTGCATGCAAGCATCAAAAGATCAATCAGTTGTAATAATCAATGTTTGAAAGATGCAGTATCAAATACAGCATCTGGAGCTGCAGATACATACAGAACAGTGAAAACTTTTGTTTTACCTGCAAATTCATTTTTTCTGAGCTAATGTTTTTAAGAATTGCAATATATATTCTGTCAGAGAAGCTGTTGGTGACAGGATTGTTTCATGTTTTAAATAATATAGGTATCAAAAGCAGAGAAAAATTATACACTTAAGTGACATTTCCAATATTTTTAGAAAAAAAAATCAGTGATGTCCACTTCACTAAACTGTACTTTTTATTCCTATTTTATTCCATACTATTATGGAAAGTTAGTCTGCCCAGTAGCTGTTAGGTGATTTCTTGGATAGTTGCCAATAAGTATTCACAACATGTAGCTGTGTTATAATAATTTTACAAGTATGCTACATTTATTGTCTGTGATTAAAACTCAACCACAAATAACAAAATAACTAAGCAAATGCTTTGTTTTGTCCGGAAAGTAATTAAAGCATATCCTTTGTATGCAGATAGAAAAAGGAAATGTGTGGAAGAGTTCTTAAGCGCTCCGTAGCCCGATATCCTCAGACAGATTAGATGAAGGGTCATAGGCTGTGCATTCGAAGGCTGAGGCGTGCTGCGTTCATCTTTTGTCCCGCTTGCACTTGTCCACTGAAAGCTCTTAGCTCAGGTGTGTGCCTGTTAAGTGCGGGTGTAAAAGCTTGGAGAACGGGGATACTGAAGCTGCGATTAATCTTGCCAGACTTCAGTCACCTAAAAGATACCTAAGTTTAAGACAAGTGTCTAAGCTCTTTTGTTAATTAATGACTTGAAACAGGTACTTCCAGAGTGCAGTCTTGTCCAAAGGGTAGCTGGCAAAGGGAGGTCGATAAATTAACTATAGAGCGAACAATTAGCTGTTAGCTGAAGTTAGGTGAAATGAAAGCCTCTCTGTCATTGGCTCTTCTGCCTGTGGACAGCTTGGACAAATTGTAGTCTAACGCATCCCTATCTCATTCTCATTATCTGCACATGATGTTTGGATAATGCTGTATATAGATATAGCTGAATCTTTATGTGAGTCACATGCATCATGCTAACAACAGAAACCATATGTGCACTTTCAAAGTCCAAGAATTTCTTAAAGAATTATGTGTACCACCCCAATGATGCCTGACTTCTTCCACCGTGGACCCGCTGGGGCTCAAGAACGTGGCTGTGAGTGGCTTTATCAGTTAAGGTCGTTCTTCTGCAGATTGTTCTGTGTTCTGCAGCCTCAAGGCAGGATAAAACTTGATACTGGCCTCTGAGGAGAAAGGGTAGACAACAGCAATCCGGGGTAGGCTCAGATTTCTGGAATATTTTGTTTGCCAAAGATACAGATGTGTACTTGTTGAAATTTATGAAACATGTATAATATTTTTACAATATAGGGAAACTTTGTTGTGGTAATGAACTGTGCTATTTTAGAACTTATTTTTGTAGTAACATCGCCTTACATGAATTAGCATAGTGCAAATGCAACTGTTATACTATGTAGAAAGCTGTGTATCTCTGCGAGATAATATTGCACCTATGACCATATTCCATATGCACTATCGGTGCTACATATTAGCAATGAATGCTGCTCAGACTATGGATTACTGGTAGTGCAAATAAAAGTATTAAATCAAACATACAGTAGAAATGTGGAATCTTATAGGATAATTTGTAAAATGAATAAGAATTTAAAAGTAAAATGGGACTACAGAACTGTTTGCCATTTCACCAGCTTAAAACCTTGGTGTTAGTACACAGCGTTGTTAACAAGGTAATTGGAAACCAGGCCAGTGCTTTTAAATTGAATTAAAACTGTATGAATGGTCATCAGAATAAAATAATTTTACACCAGCCACACTCAAGAGTGATTGTTTTTAGATGCTGAAGGATATACAGTGGTGGAAAAATACGCATTGTTCAGTGCTTTGTTTAACATGTTTGCTTCTTTCTTCACAGTACAGTGCTGTGGATACAAATCCTTTATCTGTGTATATTATGCAGCCCATCTGGAACAAAATTATTAAGGTAAGAGTTTTATTTAATCTTACATGATAATGGAAGGATTTGTTCTAAATGCAATCTAATTTGATTAATAAATCTGAAATGAAGACGTGTAGAAAAGAAATCAAATGTTACAGGATATATAGCTATATTTAAGATGAGTATGGTTGGATTTTGAGTGGGGTTTTTGTTAGAAAAATAAGGATGGGTTTTTTCCCGATCTCTATACGAAAGGCATCTGTTTCATTTTTACATCTTTCATTATTACATCTTTCATTAAACAGCTTTGCAGACACTGAAGGGTTTACTTAGTACAAATTATTTTTGTGCAGCATATGCCGCCTAACAACAGCACGGCTTTATCTCTGTGCTGTGCACATGATTTTATGCAAGTGCTGTCTCTTTTTCTCCCAAGGGTACTTGCTCCAGGGAGCGAGGCGTTTCTCTAAGAAGCTGAAAATGAGAGCGGTTGCCATGATCACCATAACGATTGGAAGATGGCATCTCTTGAATGCATTATGATCTGCAGTTCTTAAAAATAAAACTGCTCACAATTAGTTTTGCTCTTGTCGGCAAAAAAAAAGGGCTGTACCTCAAATAATTATGAACTGTATTGATGTCCAAGGAAGCAACGATTTCTGCATCTGCCTCTTAAATGGAAATCTTTAGATTGGAGCAGATTGGAAAACAGATCTTTATGCAAACAAAAGAGGATGAATGTGGTCAGAGTGCTATTGGATCTGCCATCTTTGGGTTCTGTAATTCAGGTATTGCTTGATATTGCAGGAAAATCATAATCTCTCATTCATAACCTCAATGTAACTTCATGAAAGTGTTTATCGTAGAACCATAGAATGTGTTGGGTTGGAAGGGGCTCTTAAAGGTCATCTGGTCCAGCCCCCCTGCAATAAGCAGGCACATCTTCAACTAGATCTGACTTTGGAATTAAAAAACAACCCGAGCAAGGTATGAAACAAAAGCAATTCAAAGATGGGAAACTGAAGTCAGTAATTCAGTTCAGGGAGACTGCTCATGTTCCCATCATAATATCGAGGAAAGCAAGGAGGCAGAAAAATCCCCCCAGCACTCTGGAGTCCTGAGCGGAAGAGGAGCAGAGGCTTTACTGTGCACTTGCACTTTGGTTTAGGAGATCCACGGGTATTCATCTGCCATCAGTGAAGGGAGAGAATTATCAGCAAAAAACTTCCTTTGGAGATAAGTTCTAATTTTTTTTTCTAATGATTTTTTAAATTAATGATTTTTTTTGAACCTCCTTAAATTTTAGCTGAGCATGATTTTGTTCGCTTCTTGCTGGAGGAGAACCCAAACCAGAGCACAGGACTGAAAACTTCTTCCAAAAACTGGGAGATCTGAGTACAGAACCAAAGACCAGAGCCGGTGCTGTCTGTACTTCGGCATTTTGTTCAGCGTGAGCCTTGAAGATAGAGCAATGAATGTTCTGGTTTGCCTTCTGGTGCAAGGGTGTTACAGCATAATTCTCAGTGATGCATCACAAGGAATTAAAGGGAAATTATATTGCTCTCAGCTTTTGTAGTGGTCATTCTGACGTTAAAAGATAACTGCCAGGTAAAGTCAGAGTCCTGCGGAGGAGCTGGGAATGCACAGCTGCAGAGGGGAAAGCAATGTGTATGCAATGGCGATTGCAGTAGAGTCCTCTTGGTTGCTCTTAGAGGTAAAACTGAGAACTGAGGGAGCGCCAAACTTATTGGCCAAAATTCAACTGTTTGTAAAATATTAGTAGAAACTGGGGTTGCTAGGATGGTTGTGTTCCTGGCTGGGTCCTGAATCCAGATGTGGCAGTAACTGTTGTCCCAGGCTCAGTCCAAGAAAATTCTGCTCATCTCTTCACCAAAAAATACTTTTTTTTCCCCTCTTGAATTGTAAGTAAAATAGTGGTATCATAATAAATGGGATCAAATCTTATTTTTAGAAGGAGAAGCCTTGAATGCATTTACTCAAATTGATTTTTTTGTAGCTTGAACCTGTTGTATGCATTATAACTGGGATATGAGTGTGATCTGGAATATAAAATTCAGTGATCTAGCATATAATATTGAATTTACATTTTACAGTATATCATCTTATTTCTATTTAAATAGAACAATGCATTGCAAAAGTGAGATATTGTAAAGCTAGGGTAATTTTTTAAGAAGAAATATTGCATCTAACCCTTTCATTCAAAGTTGGGCTTCTTGATGACTGGGAGAAGTAATTTCTCTCAGTTCAGACATCCTAATACATCAATTTACATAAGATGGCAGACAGATATGAATCAATAATCTTTTCAGTTCTAATCTGGTGAAAATAAGCATTCCACATGGACTATTTTTAACAGATTCTAGAGGACTTTAAAAAAAAAAAAACCAACAAAACACACTAAATTTCACAGAGCCAAGCAAATGAAAAACCCTATGAGAACAGAGCTTTGGGATTTAGGTCTGGCTTTTCATATGTCAATTTAACCCTAATGGCAGTGCAAGTTTCTCCGTATTCCATAACACAGAATTCATTGTGAGATGTGTTTCTTATGTTTTGAGAAATTAAGGAGAGCCAGACATTAGAGAATATGTGTGAATTTATGAGCTGGGATGTTGACATACGTACGAACTGAAAATATATTATCATAATCCAGTTTATTTACCTGTGATGGGGACATCAGGAAAGCAAAGAATTTGTGCATTTAGGTTAGAAATTCACCTGGGAATCCTGAGGATTACCTTCCTCTCTTTCCTCTTCCAAGGATGTCTTTCTTATGCACTGTATGTATCACGTGCCTGTATCAGTTTGTGTGTGATTTTTGGATGTATGTGCTTCAGAAACCTGTTGAAGCTGGTGCTAAAACAGAAGGGTAATGTTTTGTGCCTGGATTCTGTAACGGGCTTGAAGTACTCCGAGGTACTCCTGTACGTGGCAGCTTTTCCATGTTGCATGAAATTATAGTAAGACCTATATGAAACTATAGAGTAACAACTAATTTTCTCGCCATCTTATTTAAAGCTATTCTTATTATGCAAATGTACATATATCTTCTTAAATAAATAATTCATTCAATGCTTGGTCCTTTTCCCTATAATTAAGATTTGTATTTTATAGTAAAGCACAATCACGTGCTCTCTGACAAATAACGGACAGTATTACTTAGCTACTACATGAACTGAATATCCCTCCTCTATTCATATTCATGAGAAATCGCATTTGCGCAGGACAATGAGAGGAAAAGGAGGAAATCCCACTGGGATACACAGGTGTATGCCAGCCCCATTGAAGTCAATTAAACCCCCCCAGTTGCCGTTATGAACTTTGATTTTATCACTAGAATTGGACACGAGTAGAATTTTAGTGGTCTCAAGTGACTTAGTTAAGGAATATTTCAAGTTTGAACAGAGCTTTATATAAATACGTGTACTTTACCATTTATTATCCAAATAGACATTGGCTGTTTGTATTAAGGCTTTTAGCCTGAATGGCTGTAGACCCGTTAAAACAGAAATCAGGATTTTGTGGAACTAAAAAAGTTTTTTTAAAGGTCCAAGCATACAATGGTTTTGCCAGAGAGCAGACGCGATTCTGCCCGGTGGCACCTCCAGTTGCATGAATCACGTAGCAGGTTGATGCATTAGACTTGTACTCTCTGCTAACTAGATAATAAAGAATGCAACGTATCCTTCTATAGGGTACTAGTAAATTCAGGCTGCATTTTTCCAGCATGTGAAAGAAGTTAACCTTTAACACTCTGTACTTTTTGAATTGTGAAATAGGGTGATGATAGTGTAATGCCAACTAAAAGAATAAGGGGCTTTAAATATAACAAAAGGGATTTTGCAACTGGAATACTTTTCAAATACCTAGACAGATTAGGTTCGGTAAGGATCAAAAGAGCGCGCTTAGGGGTTTAAACGGCAGCAGAGGCTGTTTTCCTGAGGATCGGTCTCCTGTAACTGTTTTTCGTGGTGTGTCTGCTAGCCAAAGGGATTGCCAGTATAGCAACGTGCTTCGATGGTTTCCTTCTTGAAACACGTTAGCAAGAAAGTGAGTTAAAATAGTGTCTTCATTTTTGCACGGTATAAGCATAAGTTATTTCCTGTAATAACTTAATAATGACATTGTGACTATTGAGAATGATGAACCTAATTAGAAAGCAGATGTTTATGATGCCCCACTTTATTTAATAGTCAACAATTATCATACGGGAGAAATTTGTTTTAAATTTTATTTAAATTAAAATAATATTGTTTTAAAACAATATGTTGGATGGCACCTGTATATCCATGTAAACAATTAATCTACAGGTTGTCTTAATGCACTGTTTTCGTCTATGTTTTGGATTAAGAGAGACCAATCTAGAATTTCTCCAGCGTCTGTCCTTCTTGTTTCATGTAAGGTCATAGACATCAAACAAATTCCACAGCAGGTGATTCATACCAGGCCTCCATCTTACATCTGCATCCCCAGGTTGCAAAATTAGGAGATGTCACGCTGTCACGGCATGCTGAGCGCGCCGTCAGTTCAGCAAGAGGGGACCGTGCAGTGAAGGGTTCCTCCACAGGTGTTCTCCTAAAGGAGCTGCAGGGAACATTTGCTGTCACTTGTTCTTAGGGATTTGGAATTGGGCTTTTGAAGGCTCAGAATGATAGACACTAAAAAAATAGTTTATTTTTTTTATTGTAGCTGTATGAACTCCATGATCTATTTTAAACACGATAAGAGCTGGCATACAGTGTTTTAATGTTAGTGATAAAATCCTGGTCATAAGGAGAGCAATTATCAGATTTAATATTTTTCCCAAGGTTATTAAAGAAAACATCTAAGAATTACAGCTGAAAAATATTCAGCAATTTTCATCTGATTTTTGAAAGTTTACAGTGTACACTGTACAAAATCAGTTGCACAGTTTCTCCTGAATATTAGTTGTTCTATAGTAGAAAAAGAGGATCTAGTCAGGATAATCAATGGGTCCAAGCATTCAAATTTTATATGCAAATTTTTTCATGTAGTAATAGGATAGAGGAAATGTAAGGATGTATATAAATTGATATGTATTCATCTGTCTGTCCATCTAGCTAGTCCAAAAAAAAAAACCCAAAACATTTGATTTCAAAACTATTATTAGTAACTGAATTTGTTTAAATTCTTTTTCTTTAATATTGTTTTGCAATACTGTATAGCATTGAAGTACTTTATGTACATTTTCAGTCCTTAGACACTCCAAAGAATTTGATTATAAGCCTCCAATATTTTTAAATTTTGAAAATATTGATACTGTGTTTGAGTGATGGTAGTGGTTGATATTTAGTACTCCTGAAAATATATTCTGTCTAAAAATCATGTAGAAAGTTGTGTATGCTATTTCTGAAAATATTCTGGAGAAACTGTGTTACTTGGGCAGAGTTTTGATAATTTATGACTGGAGAGGGAGACCTGCAGAAAGTTACTCTCTAGAGGAGTAGGGAGCTGCTTGTAACAGGGAGATCTTCTGAATCTAAAAGCTTAATGGACTCAGTGTCTGATTTTGTTGATGTTTTCAGTTGGAAATTATGGACCTATTTCAGAAGAGGAAATTTCCTTGTTATAGCATGGGAATGGACTACTTAAAAAAGAGCTGCCACGTGGATGCTGAATTACCACACCGGGGTGCTGCAGTCCTCTTTCAGTTGTGATACACACAATCATGAGAAGCTTTCCTTGGTGGCTGGGAAAATAAGGATAATGTGTAACACAGGGAATACAAGATTTTTAAATGACATTTTTCCTGCACAAAGATCAGGCAAAAAGATTACATTGGAAAATAGATTTCAGAAATGAAAACTGTATTTTAATTTGAAAATGGTTAAATGTGCACAAATCTGAACATTGCTGATGTTATATACAGAATTCTCCTTTCCTGACAAAAAATATAAAATAATTAATTAAAATGGGACTTAAATTTGAAATATAATTTTTCTTAGTGTTTTTTCTCTTTCTTTTTTAACAGATAGTGCCTTTGTGGATTGCCCCCAACCTGTTAACATTCTCTGGATTTGTCATGATTTTAGTTAATTATTTTCTAATATCTTTTTATGACTGGGACTACACTGCCTCAGGTAAATATCCTCCTGTTGTAATTTTTCAGAATTAGTGAGCTGCTTATGTCATACTTCTGAATGTTACAGGGAGGTATCCAATACTTGAATCTTCTGCTCATTCCCTTAGTGAGGCTCCATGTGCACGTAGGAGGATCTGACCTCACACATGGCATTATAAATTTAGATCATTTTATTGAAAAACGTTATTTAATTTCATCCCGAAATAGGTGTTTCAGCATGTGCTGAACAAAATATTTGTAAGAAATAAATTATTTCTGTAAGAAATAATTTGCTGCTTGAAGTCTATGATGATACCTCATTTTAGTTAAAGAGTATTCCAGGATTTAAATACACAGCCAAAACCCACCCCAATGTTCATAACATTTTCACTGGTTTCACTTTTCCTAATACCTAAATCGATGTCTGAATGAGTTAATTCCCCTTTCATTACTCCATACACCCTGACATTCAAGACTGCTTCTAGACAAAGAATAAATAGTTTTTAAACAAATGTCTCTTGAAGCTATGACTGTCAAAGTCCAAGTCCATATTTTCTCCTCATGGCAGACCAAGTCAAAAGCTTTTGGAGCTGAGCTCCTGAGCACGCTCAGTTCTGCACTTCTCAGACCAGCTGTTGGAGCCTACAGTAAATAATAAGCATCTCCCAGGTGATTAGTATGTAAAAAGCTTTGCTTTTCTTTAAATTAGAAAATTTGGTGAAGACTTAACATTTTTTTTTGCTGAAACAATTAAGTTTGGGGTGGGGTTTTTTTTGTCTTTACTTTCTTATGCCCGTGGTTTGATTCAGGAGGTACCTTTGGCACGAGCTGTTTATTGTTTATCACAACAGTTCTAGAGGCAGGAATACTTGTTAGCAGTTTTAGTTCAGAAGTAGTCCTGTTATGAGCATTTAAGTTTTCAGGACCAGCATGTTTTGTAGTTATCTCGCCTCATCTTTAAACACTTGTTCTTTTTTATCAATGCAGGTGATATTTATTAAGTTCTGTAATAAAAGAGCATCCAGCACAGAACTTTTAATGGGATAGTTTTATCTTGACACATTCCCCGTAGATACATGTTGAACTTGAAGACATTTGAAATGGTGATTAAGTCTGTTAGAGTTAAGACTCTGTTACAGTCTGTTAGAGTTGAGACTTACTATGTGTAGTTTGCAAGCCTCTTCTCAATTTCACACGAGAACAGCGCCCATCATTTCCCAATTGATTGAAAACGTTCGTGCAACCTAACAGGCCTTTTGAGTATCGTATATCAATCCCATACCTAGGATCAGAAATAGAAGGCTTAATTTCCTGGACAGCTGGTTTTCATTCTACAGTTTGAAAATTTGCAGTGAGGAGTCAGGAATTGGATGGGGCTTTGAGCAGCCTGGTTTAGTGGGAGGTGTCCCTGCCCATGGCAGGGGGTTGGAACTAGATAATCTTTAAGGTCCCTTCCAACCCGAACCATTCCATGATTCTGTGATCTTTTCTTTCAGCGTGGCAAGATGAGGCATTGAGAGGAGGGGGAGAAGGGTGGTGAGGGCACTGCTTTAGGTACTGGCGTCTCCCCACTCAGCAAGGAGTCACCTCTGTGTGGTGGTGTTGCCTGCGCTGGCTGCCGAGTGCCAGGAACCTGAGAGGGCTTTGCATATACAGTTGTTTAGTGCTGGTGTAGTCCTTATTGGATTATGTTTTTAGTTAAATAGAACACTCTTTGGAAAAAAGATTGATTTCTTTAAAAGAGCAACAATAACAGTGGGTTATTGCTATCAGCAGAGCAATAACAGAACCCAGAGTTCTGCTCAATTTGGTTTTCTGTTCCCTTTTTTCCAAGGAAAAAAAAAGGTGCTAATATCCTGTGTCCGAGCATAAGGACAAAAATTTCCTGTTCAGATCAGTATAGTACCAATGCTATACAAACCCCACATTGGCACTAATAATAATGATCATGCTTGAAAATGGCTTTTTTTTTGCCTTTAGATATTACACAGACATTAACTAAGTTGTTGATGGGTAGTCTTCCCATGACCTGTGAAAATTTTTGCCCAGTTGCTCTCATTATTTTGTGCAATACTAGAGTCATTTCAGGACCCGAAACCCCTCTACCTTATCTCCTCTCCTTTGCGGTATAAACACATTCGGGCCTGCTCATTGCTTCTTCGGTAGAGCTCGCTGATGACTTAAAGTCAAAACCAACTGTTTTGACGTGGTGGGCTAATCAGTGGCAGCTTGTTCGTATGTATATGCGTTTCTGGGTGGATTGCTTTGATGATAACCGCTGTTGCACTGACTCTCTACCCGATTTATTTCAGGTACCAGTCCTGGACTTGTTCCCACCTGGGTGTGGCTCTTCAGTGCTTTTACCACCTTTTGTGCTTACGCATTAGGTAAAGTACGGTGAAATAATTTACATGTCTCACGCCTTCATATAGCTTTATCTACTGGTTCACTGGTGCTGATATTGAGGTGAAGAGGCATCGTGGATATAAATTATTGATCTCTTGCCAAAACAGTTCTCTGAGATTTAAAAAAAAAACAAAAAACAACACGCTAAAAAACATCCATAAGACTTAAAAAACCCCAAACAACAGCATTCTAAGTTATATATTAGAGCTTCTATGGCTGTAGATCTTATCCCCCTTGAAAATTTAAGTTGTTTTAAAGGAACAACGGAAATCATTCCGTAGCAGCAGTCATTGCTGTTGGGTTTCATAAAAATCTTTGGCCCCCAGTGATGACATTCTGGGAAGGTCCCTGACAACGGCATTAGCAGAGGGTGCTTTCCAAGACAGGGAAAATAAAGAGCAGAGCAGAAAAAAAGGAAAATTAGTGTAGCATTGTGTTCTAAACTGTTAGACGCTTCAGTGCTTATGTTGTGGTCAGGAGAGGTGGTATGAATGTGGTGACAGGCCTGAGCTTCTTATGGAGGTGACATATAATTTTTTTAATTTTCTGTTGCTGTTTTTCTCCCATAACACCTTCACCTCGGTTTCAGTTTCATATTCCGTTTTTACCTTCTATATCATACCATGATTGTATTTTTAGGTACATTGCACCTTGCTGTGCAGTGGTTTGAAGGCATAGGCCTGAACTGCTGCAGATCTGGGATTGAGATCCACATTAGCATGGCTCTTTTCCTTTCTCTTCCAGAGCTAACTCATTCCAAACTAGTCTCTCCACAACGTGGTGCAGCAGAGTTAATTTCTGGAGGGACTCAAGGTCTTATATTTACATGGACTGCACTGTGCTGTTGTAAATGTACCCTCTCTTTGGAGCTGGTTCTTGTAAGGCCTGCATTGCAAAGGGTAGCCATGCATTTGTGTGCCATACTTAAGATACCCAGGCTAGATATAAATGCATTCTAGCTGTACACTGCAGTGTTGTGGAAAGATGCTGGCCTCTTTTGGTAGAGCCATGTAGAGCCATCTTGGTTCACCTGGAGGTCTCCCCTTGTGCAGACATCTCCCTCTGCACTGTAAATGCCTGGGCATTTCTGTTCACGTGGCAAGTTTGTGCCAAAATCACGGTGTCCAGAATTTCTTTGTATTTGTACCATAAAAATCACTGCGACAACTGTCCCTTGAAGCTGACTATCAGTCAGATTTCCCTAACAGCTCTCGATAATCATTAGCAGAAGCAGCAGTTTCTTTTGTGGAAACCATTCTTTACGTAATTGCATGGAATTTAATGAAGTGGCTATTGTTTCATAAATAGGAATTACATATTGGAACTGTTAGTGTATGACAGCCCAGCAAGCTCATTGGAAATTCAGCTTCTGAGATTCTTAATGTAGATGTTATTTGTCAGTGAGGCCTATAGTTCCTAATACTTGGAAGACAAGGAATATGATGTCGACAGTCTAAGCTAGAATGAACTGATGTATATGTAGATTTTTGTGTGTGCTCTCCAAGCCACTTCATGAAATATTTAGTCTCAGATTTAATTCTGCATGGCCAAAGTTTTCCCTTTGGAAGACTGCAAAGAGCCATAATAACTAACCAAATATGCAGCTTTAATCTCTCTCAGCTTTTTTTTTGATGACACAGTTACTCTCTCGGAATTCCCTAGCATGCTGCTCTTTTTTCCCCCGCTTTGTTAAGGTGGTTTGGTATCTTTTCCCTGTCTGTAAAATGGAATGCTCTTTGCTGTTATTTTGAATTCCACTATTTAAAAGTTACATGAACTTTAATAAAACCAGAGATTTATGAACCTTCATGAGACAAAATCATAATAGAAGAATTCTAAAGCAATGGGAGCGTGGGAAAACGTATGTCCGCTATTGAACATACACCATTGTTGACATGAATGATCTCAAACTGAAACCTAAACCAGAAAATATTTTCACTCTCTTAAAAAGCTAGGGAAACCCACATGGAAAATGTGGTAAAGATTTGTGAAAACCCAATTTTATATACGTGTTAGAAAGTTCCTGTGTTTTTCCCTATGCCCATTATAATTAGAAGTACTGTATTTCATGACACCATTATAAGCCTAACTCTTTAGTAAAACTAAACTTCCTGCAAAATGAAAACCACTCTTTCACTGTGCTGTACATATTTTAGTATCTAATGTGAATATTCTTTTGTGACAACCTAAAATAATTCATGAACAGACCAATCTTCTATCATTCATGTTTAAAAAAATATTACCCCTATAACAGAATTCTCTCTGATTTGGGATAGATGTTCTTGAAATATAAAAGACCATAAACTGTTTAGGGGTATTTACATACCTATATGCTAGTTAAGTTTCAGAAGCCATCCTTTAACAGGCTAAAGAATTTCTACATTTATAGTAACACTATTCTAGTAACCTCAAGCTCATAGAGTTTTATTTCTGCACATTTCAGTAAGATGCCGACAATTCAATGGGAATGTTACTGGAGGGAGACTGCAGCTCTAGAAGGGGGAAAGACATATTTGAAATCCTCTATGAGATCTTTAATTTTTTTAGAGTTGTGAGAACTCTCTCAAGAGATATGTATCTGAGCAGAGGATATCTCACAGCTGTTTAGGTATTACAATAGGGAGATAGTCTAAAATCTGTACAAAATGAAATCCCATGTTTTCCTGGTTTAGATCCCTGAAGTATATTTACATTAAACAAAACTCAGAGTACTGCCAAATGATCTGGAGAAGTAAGTAGCATATGATCTGTAACAGCTGTGGAGTCTTTGGTCTCACTCTGCTGAATTGTCTCTCCAGTCAGTTTTGGGTTACTAATGCTATCAATGGCTAATAATTGTTAGCCATAGTACCATCCAAGTAACATTAAAAAAAAATAAAAGTCTTTCTCCATGTTATGTTGAGATTCAGGAAAACAATAAGTAATCTGTGAGGTTTGTTCTGTGTATTTTTCCTGAGAGGTTCATCCTGCATATTTACACTTAACTTTAAGAGGAAAATATTCCTAAAAGCCTCACCAGCACAGTCTCAGGGAAGAGACCAACGGTATGGTTTGACAATACAACTAAGAGAGGTTACAGCTGCTAGACCCCCTTCCTCCTCCTCCTTCTCCCTGCGTTCACCGCCCCTCCCTCGTGCCATCCCCTTTGCTTTTTGTACCATTCACAGCGACAATTCTGTTCAGTGA
This sequence comes from Rissa tridactyla, assembly GCF_028500815.1. Lineage (NCBI taxonomy): Eukaryota > Metazoa > Chordata > Aves > Charadriiformes > Laridae > Rissa > Rissa tridactyla. Next base: position 46,577,613 of record NC_071467.1, read on the forward strand.
CCCTGAAGAGAACGCAATGTTTGCTGCCTTTCCACCAGCTGAGCAGGCTGCAGGTCCTCCCCCGTTCAACAGCAGCGAACTCTCAGACTGACTCAAACCATGTTGTCCAGCTGGATCTTGAGAGCGGGATCCAGTACAGTGTTTGGGTATCTTTCAAGCACTCAAGTGCTAAAAGTGATGAACACATAACTCACCTTAACAGCAAGGTATTCTTGCTTCCTCAGATTTCAACCAAAAGACTTTAAAACATCTTATGTAGGTACACACACAAATAAATTTTGTGAAATTTGCTCCTTGAGGTTGCCGTTTAACTGTAAGTCATTGAGGCAGTTTGCATCAGGCAGCCTAAGTGCCTTCCTGAATCTAGCCCACCAGCAGTCTTCTTGAGTCGGAAATCTCAGAGGGTCCACAACGCCAGTGGGCGGGCGAGAAGCCCTATGGACACTTCAGCACTGTCATTGAGAAACCGATTGCAGTAGTCTTCATACGGCAGAAGTGAAGTGTATATGAGGAAAGTGACTCCTTTTTTTGGGCTCTAATTCTTTGTTTCTTTTCCTCTCCCGATCCTTCTAGACTCCATAGATGGGAAGCATGCTCGAAGGACTCAGTCCAGTACTCCTCTGGGAGAATTATTTGACCACGGGCTAGACAGCTGGGCTACCTCCATTTTTGTGCTTTCTTTTTTTTCTGTCTGTTCCCGTGACAATGGGAAGACTGGAGTTTCTGTATATACAATGTATATATATTTAAGCATTGTCTTGTTTAACTTTATGTGTTCACACTGGGAGAAATATAACACAGGAGTCCTTTTTCTTCCTTGGGGATACGATATAAGCCAAGTGGTAAGTATTTATCATTCCTGGTTTGGTTTTATTTTTTTAACTATGTTAGTGTTTTCATAATATTGCAGAAATAGAAAAATAGAGCTCAAGGCAAACGTATTTTGCCAAAAGTTTGAATGTGAAATAGCATAACCCTGAAAGTAATTCAGAAATATTTCCTGCATTTGCAAAGAAGGGATGTGCTCGAGCAAATTGTCAGCATCAGAGATTCATTGCCTTGCCGGAAAAAAAGGCTTGCAGCAAGCCCAGCAGTCAGATAGTGCCCATGAGAATGTCATTTAACTGCATTTGATTTGTGGTATTAACAAAAATTATTATGCTATCTGAAGCCATAAGCAATTTTCCCACCAACACTAGGTTCTGAGGCATGAAGTGAATTAGTCCAAGTAGTATTTATTAATAGTAATTATACAGTTATGCCATACTTCTCAATTCTACCGCCTCTTACATCAAATGTGGTAATGGAAATAGCATTGTACCTATACAGTGAGCATTAACTGTTGACAAGTGAGTTTTATCTTTGAAAAAAAGTCAAAGTCATACCATTAGAGGTTTCCTCTCTGGGAATGGCATTTAGTAACGTGAATTACCTATCAGTCCACAGCCAGTCCCCAGCTGAGTTCTTAACCAGCTTACAGCCCTGCCTTGAGGTGGACCTCTTCAGAAACACACCCAGGGCACCACGGTGAGTGGTGGCCTCAGTGCACAGATGAGCAGCAGCAGTAACAAGCTCTTTGCACTGCCAAGGGCCCAGCGCTGGGATTTTTGGGATGACTTATCTATTTCTTAGATAGCCAGGCTCTTGCAGGCCTGAAGAGCACAGTCCCAGTCTTCTGAGCTTCCTGTCACAGGCATGAGAGGAAAGGTACAGCCAAATATACATAATTGAAAAGAAGCTTGACAAATATTCAAATATGTGTTTTAATAGAAATATAGTATTTTAATTAATGGCTGCAGATGGATTGCTGTAAACATAATCAGAATGCAGTGGTTTGAGAACAACTCGGAGACGGTGGTCCAGCTGTGCTGCATCTGTTTTGTCCCCTAGAAAATAGATTTTGGGAGAAGAAGTTGGCTCGGGACTACGCCATTAGGCAACCAGCTGGTCCGCAAGTTTCAGCCATGTCTGTGTAAGGCTTCTTAGTGAAGTTCTTCCAGCAGGAGAGGAATAGCTATGTTCAAACCAATTTCACTTGTTGCTTAGATGATCACTGTAGATATATATGTGAATGTTTAGAAAGCTCTTTTGGGTTGCTACAGCATCCGAACTGTATTAGTGGTTAAATCTGGGAGTAGGTATCAACTAGCAGAGCAGTGCTGTTAACTCTGTCAGTGCCTTTTAGTGACCTATGCCTCTGTCACTGCTTTCCCATCTGGGAACTAATGGTAGTAACATTTCCCTGCCTGACAGATGTGGTGAGGCTGAATTTCAGTGAAGTTTGTAAACTGCTTTGATTAACTTGGGTGCAAGGTGCTAACAAGTGCTATTTCCTGTTCCCCTCTGATGCTAAATTGCTGTCCTGCATGCTCGCTTTCTAGCAACTTCTGTGATGATTTGCCTACAGTTAAAATGATAAGCAAGTAAATGTAAGGATTTTTTTGATGCTATATAGCCTAATCATCAACAGTGCTGGAAGACTGTACTATTGAAATGTCTGTATGTCAGTTTTCCCATCTGTAAAAATTAGCTTTTGTAGTTGTGATTGCCTGTGAACAAGGACAAGACAGGATTTGTAGATCAAGGTAGTATTTTTTCCATTGGTCCAAACTACATTTCACGCACACCAGAAAGTCTATAGCGTATTTTTTTTTCCAGCTGTACTAACTACTCTAGTAAAAGATCTTAATTCCCCTATAAGCGTAGCCTTGCTCTTGTTTTGTAAGCCCATTCAGCAAATTTTCTATGATGTGTGCACTGTTAAAGGTAGCTTTTCACCTCCAGCTACTTGGAGGAGAGGATACCGGGGACGTTAGCAAATGGCTGATGATGAGTAGGAAAGGTAATGCTCCCCTTGCTGTATTTTTCCCCACCACTTCTCTGCCAGGTATTGCCACAGTCACAATCAGAGCCTCTCTGCTCTGTCTTCAATAATCTCACCGACAACACGATGCTATTGCATTGGCATCTCAGACATTCAGATGGTCTAGTCCCCAGCTTCTGCCCTTAAAATTTATGGCAGCCGGGAACTTTGGACTTCGTTATCACCACAAAGCTCAGGAAATACGGTAATTAGTGTAAGTGTGCAAATAGCTAACTGTTGGCCTTAATGAAAGCTGAACTGGCACGTAGCTCGCAGGACGCTGCTGCTGAGTCAGCTGGGCTGTCTATAAACACAGGCAGCCCCTCACCGGCTCGCTGGTAACTCTGGTATGAAAAGAGCTGCTGTTCCTCACGAAAAAAAATACCTCATCATAAATAGAGAAATTTGTGGGACTTATGCAGATCACATTTTTCTGCGACTTGATGACTCATCAGATTTGGTAACCTAATTACGCGAGCTAGGCTGTAATTGGCACTCCAATTAGCTTTGATTACAGCAGCCTGCCATTTATAGGAAGCTGTGGTTTGTAAACTTGAGAAATGGCTGTAATGTGTCTGAGAGATGCTTGGTCAGAGGAGAGGACTGTTATGTTTGTGGCTCCAGAATCAAGGAGGAGGCGTCTGCAGCAGTGAAAGCTCTTCCCCTCTCTCCTGCCTCCAGCACAAGGAGCTATCTCCTGCTGGGCAGAAGAAGATGCGGGGAAAGGAGCCTCTTTACACCAGGGCGTCTAGACAATTTTCATACACTTTTAAGTAAGCACCCCTATTAGAAACCCCAAAAATCCTGGGCTGAAGAGAAGCCTAAAAAAGAAACCTTTGCTATATTCTGTGACAAATGCTCTTGGATACATCTCGTGAAAACACACACTTAGTTTTGTCACAAGCCCAACTAAAGAAAGCTAGTATCTGCAAATGAGGTTTCTTGGAGAAAAAAAGACAAAGCTTTCCTGAGAAATTAAAATTACAGGCTTCCTGCCAGATGTTAATTTTCACAGACATCCTCTTGATTTTTAAGAAAAATCTGTTTTCCTCCTGAAAAATTTAATATTCCTCTAATGAAATACTCCCCTAATCCTGCTGTTGCTTTTCATAAGCCACTGCAGTTGAGTTCATAGTAGGGGAACAAAATATTCATTTTTGCTTAATATGTTATAGTGATAACCTCTGCTTACATCGGTGCTGCCTTAAGTGTAACAGGGAGGTACCCTTTATATTCTAAAATAAAAGTTTAAAAGTGAAAGTAATAGCTTCATGGGAGCCGGATTGACCCAGGCGATTCCACGCTGCTTCCTCTCACTCTCCCCTGCCAAGAGGGCACGCTCCAAAAAAGCACAAAAGCACAAGCAGCAAATGTGAAAGGCAACAGGCAGCTCTCTCTGGCCCTGCCCTAGCCCTGTTAGGAGAGGATGACCAGAAATCCTATATACCGTCATGGCTGAAGGCATGGATGCTTGGACCACAAGCCCCAGGTTTTTGGTTTGAGGTGCTTTCCCAGTTGGTCCTGCCCCATGGCTTTGGACGGTCCCACCGAGGCTCTTGGGGAGAACACTCTGCCTGCCCTGAAACTCTGAATAATTGAGGTACACGATGCAAGTAGCAACTGAAACATTGTAGAACATACTTTTCTCCTTCCTTTCAGTCAAAACAGGGGAAGGTTTTTTTTTGGATGCCATATATCAGGTTTTCTTTTGACAAGCAGCTTACAAAAGTTATGCTGAAATATGTTTCATATGACCCTTTCCTGGGAAGTACTGTGGCAGACGGTGTTTCAGGAACAGGCAGGGAAATCCCAAGCAATGCAAGTGCACATCACATCTTTAAAAAACTTCCATGTCTTCTGAGGGTCAAAAAAAAAAGTCTCTATTAAAATTAAAAATGAAGACACAAATGTGTCATTCTTTGGTCATGCTATCAGGATTCAGAATCTTTTTTTTAAATTTTAGTTAAAAAGATAATTCGCTTTCCAAGTTTTTCTAAGAAAATTTGAAACGTCTGTGGAAAGCATAGCCTGTCCTGTGAAGAAATGATGTTGTTATTTAGTTCCAAAGGTAGGAGCACGCTGGAGTTGTGGAAGTAAAAGAAGGCATGGCGGCGTGGAAGCAGTGCTGGCCAGGCCATGGTGTCTGCTTCCAGCTGCCTCCCGACACAGCTGGAAACCCGACTCGGTACTCGGTTATCTGAGGGAAAGCCCATAGTGTATCCATGTGAAATTTAAGCAGGAGAACCCACGGTGTACAGTCTCTTTTCTGGGGCAGATTGCTTCATTCTTAACCCCTCAATTATGATTCTACTCAAACCTTTCTTGGTTACTTCATCTTCCACATGCCTTTAGCTGTTTGCCTATCACATCCTGCATATCTAAATGCAAAATAACCTTTTTAAGACATATAAAACCCGATTTTTATAGGCTAAATTTGCCACCTTTATTTATTGAGAGAAAAAATACTGAGAAAAAAATTTAAATGGAAAAATTACCCATCACGCTAAAGCGAACTCCTATTGAAATGGCTTGTAGGAAATGGTCAGGTTTTACTTTTTTAGGCAAGTGTCATATTTATTTTCAAAGGAAAAAAAGTAACCTTGTATTTTAAATTACTTTGCTCTCTAGATGTTCAGTTTGAGCACTATGTTAATGGAAAATATTTAAACACATAAACAATTAATGCTACTGGAATATGCTAGTGAAATTGAATATTACAGTAAAATAAATGTCATTTTTGCAGAATCATAAAGAATTTAAAAGCATAGCCAGTATATTTTAAAAAATATATTTAAAAAAAGATGAGAACCCATGTAGTACATCATACAGCATACTCAATGTGCCTGTTTGTAAAACAGAAATGGGAAATCATTAGGGAGAAAAAAAAATGTATGTACATACCCAATCTTGAACATTTTAGTCACAAAATTTACACCTGCAGTAGTGGAAAGACATGAAAGAGATGATGATTTTAAAAAATCAAGTATTTTAGAGAACAATTAAAACGATAGAAGCTAGGAGATTTTGAGGAGTTATACTGCCTTATGGTTATACAGAATTCTCCCAATGCCACGTTAAAGAAGTAATATTTTCCTGAGTTTAGTGGGGGAGAAAGGTGACTGTTGTTGTGATTTACAATGCTGTGACAATACAGGGAGCCCCTGTTTCAAGGCCAGCTGTCCTGCTGTTCAGCTGCAGGCTGCCATATCAAAGTGCCTACAAATTAACACCATGCCAGGTTTTTGTCTGCATTAAGAGCTGTTGCCTCCTCATGGATAAGGCCTTGAGAAGCCAAAAAATTTGCCTGGTCAGATGCTGCAGCGAGTTGGAATCCAAGACTCTATCTATCTGACACTAACTTGCTACATAATCCTTACTTGTGTCGTTTAATTTGGACCTCTCATTTTACAGAAGGTTGTAATTCTTTTGACTTGCTGAAGACTAGATTTATATCTGGAAAGTACTAAAGCCGATCGATGCTAGAGAGATAAATAAAAAACCTGTCTGTCTTTTCTTAAGTAGAATTATTCAGTTGCACTTGGGAACACTGCTGTACATTTGGATTATTATTTTTTTACCAGCAGTGCCTTTGAAAACAGTCATAAGTTTATGCAGCTGACTAACATACTTAGCTTTTGTCTAATAATTTTGACAATCTTCAATTTTTTCTAACATAGCTTAGATCAAGGGACACAGCCATCTTCTCGTCCTTCCAGCCTTCTAAAGGAGGTCTTTGAGACTGCCTCTGTGGACTCAAAAGCGATACTTACTGATTTCAGTGATACCAGGATCTCACTTATGAGTCCTTAAAAAACAATCCACCAAAAATTTGAAGCCAAAGAGCATTTTTCAAACACAACGTAGAATCATAGAATGGCCTAGGTTGGAAGGGACCTTTCAGATCATCTAGTCCAACCATCAGCCTAACTCTGACAGAAACCGTCACTAAACCGTATCTCTAAGCACTATGTCTACCCGTCTTTTAAATCATCTGTTAAATAAGAGGGAATCTCAACCTGTGAGTGCTGCATCACCAAATCCCAGGGTAAGGGCTTCCCCTGAGGGAGCTGGTTGCACCAACGCTGCTGTTCCTAGAGGTGTGCTGACTTCTGACAGCGATACGTACTCATGACTGCACTGCCAAAAGTACCAACCATATTAACCGATAATACTGAAGTTCCTCTTCTATCACTTGGCCAAAAAAAAAGTCTGTTCAGCATTCAACGTGTGAGGGTAAATTCAGGCTCCATCAAAGCCAGTTGGAGTCTTGCCATCAGCTTTGATAGGGCCAGGAGTCCATCCGTCATGTCTTATGGATAACAGAATGCAATTTCTTCAGAAAGCCAAATGTTAGCTCTCTTGTAGTTGGTTATAAAACCCATTATACCTGTCCTTCATTTAGACAAAAATTTGACTCACTGTCTTCAGTGGCCCAAGATATAACTCTCATACTAATGCCTGCTCTTCTCCATTGAGGATCTGTTGTGCTGCTTGTTCTTGCAGAGGCAATTCAACCATACAGTTCTGCAATGCCCCATTCAAGCAAAACTCTTTAAAAGTTACGTACTGATAGGGCAAGAATCTTTAATTTAGATACAGAGAAGTAAGTGAAGTCAAATATAGTGATATTTAAGTGTAATAGGGAGTTTAATGGACATCAGTGTTCTGCTACTAACCTGTGATCTTAAGCAGCCAGCCTGGTATCTAGAAAAAAGATCTTCAGTGGACCTTTAAATTAAAGCAATTAATTTAACTTAGAAGACTGGAAATGTGTTTTTTGAAGTTAAAAATGAAGAAAACCAATAATATAGTAAAAAACAGGTATTTAAAAAACCTAAACAAAAAAAGGTAAGATCTATCATATGGGTAAAACTGTAAAATATCTGTCATCCCAGAGTGAGAAGCTGTATTGAACAGAAAAAAAAAAAGAAAAAAAGTTACAGAATGTTACCTGGAAATAGATATATGAACATAAAATCTTTTAAATGGCATTATAGTTAACATAGTTAATAATTTAGAGCTGAAATAAATGTTTGCAGTTCGCTGTTAATTCAAGTCTAGAATAGTTCAGGAGGTTGAGACGTGTAAAATGAAACACCTGGCTCCTTATGAGTCCTATAGCAAAACTAAACAGCTGAGAACAAACCAGCCTAGAGAAAGAGCTGGGCAGCAGCCCCGATAGCCAGGTGCCAGCGGCAGAAGGGGTGCAGGGGGTGGGTGGCCTGTGCCGAGCCAGGAAGCAGCTTTCAAAGGAGAGGGGTGTCCCTTGAGGAGGTGGGATCAAGGGCGCAAGGGCTTGGGAACTGCTGCATCCCGGTCAGTGCTGCACTTGCAGGTTACACACCTAAAAAGGTAAAACTTCAACAATTTGTTCCATAAACCGTCAGTTGACAGTGCTGCTGCAAGCAGTACAATGGGTGTGAAGGTTACAGCTACAGGAGCTATAAGGTTTTGCTTGCATTAAGTCTTCTGACCTCAGCTGGGTCACAAAATTAACTCTGACGAGGGAGAAGAAACTACGTTTACATCACTACTGAAACTGGTGGTACTTCAGCATGTTCAGTGACTCACGAGTCTTGTATTTGAGTCCTTTCACTCCTAATGAAGTTTGACTACTTGTTTCTTTTCGTGTCCTGTAATGATGTTAGCTGTCAAACAAATTAAAAATCAGGGAAGACTTCAGCTCCCTCCCCTTCTTTTTATTTCTTCATATTCAATTGATTATTTTGTTTTTATTATTTCAGATGAGCTTAGATTTTTTTCCCCCTCTCAGTTATTCTGATATGATCAGTTCAGGGGGCTGAGCTGCAAAAATAACCACATTGCTAATTCTGAAGTCTGTACGCAAATACAGGAAAGTGCTTTGTGCAATGGGGCGACCTGGCATTAAGTAGGGATTTAGAAATTAGGTGTTTTGAAAAGGTAAGTCAGAAATACTTACCACATGCCAACAGACGCACACATTAGCTGGGAAGTTGCTTGCTTACCGTATTTCAGGTGTTTAAAATAATTTTGTTGGTGACCCTGGCAGCTGCTTCACTGCTTAGAGGTAATTGTTTTGGGATGGCAGCATAAGGTCCTGTAAAGTGGAGACAGGAGGAAAATAACCGATTATTTTTTTTTTTTAATCTTGTATTAGCATTAAGATGATAAGTGAAATTCTGTGCCTTTAGAAGTAAAGAACTGAAAATGCATTATCTTTTTTCTATAGGTATTAATAGCAGCATATCTGCTCACGGGTGCTCTTGGTGTGGAAGTCTGGCAGAAGCCTTTCCTGTTTGGTTATTACATTACGGACGCATTAGTAATCTTGCTTATAGGTAAGTGTCCAGATCCATGCAAAATTGTACTGCTTTCTAATTATTTTGATTAGATATTTCTTATATTTCCTTCATGCTTTTTTTTTCCTTTTCTAAGTTCTTTGCTCTTCTGTTCTTTAGAATTACTTTCCAAACAGAAGTGATGCATTTTTGATACACAGCAATAGCCTGTTTGCTCAATATATGATACCATCAATGTAGTTTGAAATAAGCATTGAAAATTTTTCAGTTGCTATAGCCAGGCTGAGAACAAGAGCAGTTTTGTTTCAACAAGTTAAAAACACGGTAATCTTAGCTAAAAATGTGTGTACGCAAAACGGCTTTGATGTGTTGCTGGGAAGGTGAAGAAATTAGCATATAAATGTTAGGAATTTTTATATAGGTATACAAGTGATGAGAAGAGGGTACCAAAAGACAGTCTACACTTGCATTCTAAGAAATGTCTTCATGCCTTGAGTCAAATGGAAAGCTTGGATATAGATGTTCACACAAAGTTGACTCTGACTAGGAGCTGTCTGAGCATTCTGGGGGCGACTTTTGAATCCACTGCATTGACACGTGCTCTCACCACCCTTTCCCCTGGTGAGGTCTTCAGCAGGTACCTCCTCCAGCCTCAGCGCTGCTTCCCAGAATTCCCAGATTGGAAAGGACCCTGCATTCAGGCTGTGCTCTCTATGAGCAGCGTGTACAAGGACATGGTTTTGACAGTCCTTTGTGCTTTACCCAGACTATAAAATTGACCATGTGTGATGAAGATGGTACAGTCTTTTTTTTGGTCAGGTGTGTTTTAGGCACTTTGAGGAAAAGAAAGAAAGGAAGAGGAAAAAGCTGGTTGCCTTTTCAGTAGTACACGAATTATTCGGCTTGACCGAGGTGTAGCTATGCCATGCCCTCTGGTGGCTGGCAGGGCAGTGAGGGATAGGGAGTGATTTGTGCTCTGGAAGGAGCACTGCAAGTCCAGCAGAGATGGATGGTGGCAGGTTAGGCCTGCGCTGGTGTTAGGTACCAGCATGGGCCAGTCCATTGAACACACTCGTTCTGTGCTACCCACGTCTCTGCTTTTGTTCCTGCCACTAAGGCACATGACAGCCTGTTCAGTGAGTACACCGATGGCTTCCCTTGCGCTTGGGAAGCCATGGATGAAGGTTTAATTCAAACTGTTCAACATATTAGGCAGGTTTGTGGTAGGGAAACATGTCAGTGTCATCAGATCTGCAGAAGCGAACATCCTTTTTCATACTCTACCAAAAACAGCTGCAAAGGAAGGTTTGATGGACTATGCCATTAGCATTAGAAAGAAGTACTGCTTCTGTCTCATGTGGTACACTTGCATGAATGGATCCGTGAGCAGAGAATTGAGTATTTCTTCCATAATTGTCCCAAGCAGAGTAGCCATAAGTAAGAGTCAAAAGATTTCTTTAAAAACGTTGTCTCTCACATGTTATCCACAATGCCATTAACAGGGCAACTTTTGCAGCTTAATTATAGTTAAAAGTATTCAAGAAATTATCTTGGTTGACTCTATATTACAAAATTGTCACAGTGCTTAGTAAATCTCTTAAAAACAGGCATCAAATTTAAATAGTAAAAAAGCAGTATCTTTCCACTGAGGATCACGATGATCTAGAAAGCACTGCCATTTCACCGTAAGTTTGAATATCAGCTCAGCAATAGTGATTAAGGTGGTTATCATTGGATAAACTGTGTGCAGTGAATATGGATAAATAACATTTTTAGAAGCTTGCAGTAAATTGCAGGACCCCACTGTGACTGCAGAAGTATCAGTCTAACCTACACCAAGGGCTGAGCAGCTGGGAAGATTAAGTTATTTTCTCCCTTAGAGAGGCTGCAGCAAGTGTCTTGCTCAGGCGGATCCATTTGTACCAGAGAACCCACTCTCTGGTGTGCTCAGTTAAATGCCTTTGTGGCTAGTTAAAAAACAAAGGGATGTAGTGGGCCTCTGATTCATTTTATGAGTTAGTTTCCCAGGACCCCGAGAGGAGCCATTAAGCCGTAACTGGCTGTCCTTAACCATCTGATGTCATTTAGTAGTCACTAGTGGTCCTTCTAACAATGAACCTGTAGCTGCTCCATCAATATTTGGCAGAGGTTTTGCAAGTCATTTCGTGCTCTTACTATTCTGTACGCAACAGGAGTTCAGCTGCGGAGCCGTCACTTCTCTGAGAACAGCTGGGCTTCAGCTAGTACCTTCCGTAGTGGGAAGAAATCCAAATGAGATGCACAAGGGTGGAGTTTTTTCAGATGTCTTTTCTGGAGTTTCTGTGGGGGGTAAAAAAAAAAAAAGCCCACGTATAACCTAAGGATGAACTCTGCAAAAGCACTTCCTCAGAGGAAGCTGTGGTATCAACCAGGTGACACTCACTCACTGAAAATAATGGAATTTTTATCAGGTGCCAGAACACACAAAGATATACATAAAAGTGCAGCAGTACCAACGTTTAGATTAGATGTTTTACAAAAAGCGCCCAAGAGAGAGCTTTACATACGTCCCTGGGAACCGCCTAGCACACTGTGAACACCTGTAGGAGGGCCAAGTCTTGGGCTGCTGAACAGTGACCTCGGAGGACTCCCCTGTGAAGGAGAGAAACTTTTGCCTGGTATTTTATGGGAATTTTTCAGCCAGGCAGTGAACAGAAACCCATAATTTTCACAGGCAGTGAATGCAATTCCATCCTGCAGCTCCAAAACACACACCTAGCAGAACACCAAACAAAGGAAAGCGGCCACTCTCCTGTTTCCAGAGTGTATTGTCCTGGCTTCTAGACAGAAATGCCTTTTCTCTCCTCAGATGAAAGTAGCCAGACCTTTCTAAAATTATGTGCCTGTGTGCTCAGCTGGAACTAATTACCTGTGCTCTCAGCAAGGCTCCTGTGAGTGACACTCCAAAAGCTCTCTTGGGATTTAACCACAATTGTCCCATAGCATTATCTGGCTAACTAGGGTCCCTTCAAAGGGCAGCACTGGGCTGAGAGCTATCATTTATTTTTGCCCCTCTAGGGTATCCTGAATGTCTAGCGTTCCCTGACACTGTGCTATCAGGTTGAGAACAATATAAAATATTTACAATAAGCATTTTAAAACAGTCAGTTCCCCACATAAAGTCTAGCACCACGAATGATGCTATAGACTTCATGAGAAGCTTTTCACTGACAGGTAAACATTGGTAATTCAGGGAGCAGCATTACTAATTGATGATGGTTTCTGTCTCACATTGCAATTAAATGACCTGTAATAGGTGCATGTTCTGAATGAAACATTTCCTATTCTTGGGACATTCATACTTGCTCTTTCTGAGATGGATTTTGTAATGTCAAATAAAATTTGAATTTAGGCTTCAGTCTTCTCTTCACTGGAGACATTTATATGTCTGATTTCCTCCACCTGACTGTTCATTTCCATGAAACTTAAAAGGAAATTTTGTTTGGTCTATTTGTTCAGAATTGACCAGAGTGCTCAGAAGTTATGGTGGGATCCACAAAACCAGGCAAAGTGTTATCACATCAGCTTCATTCCTTAGGAAGCCAGGTTAGAAAAATGATTCCTGGATGCACAGAAAGATTCCTGCTCCTCCTTGGTTTTAATTGCAACCACAGGAACAGGCTTTGTGGTTAAAAGACCACTAAAGGATGGAGGGGATATGTTATACTTCATCAGTGTGCAGCACATGGGTCAGACAGTTCTGTAATCCAGACGTGGTAGCACATTTGAGACTACTCTATCTGGTCAACAGTGCCCAGATCTGACTACTGAAGCCTGTGGCAAAGCTGAGACAAATTTACAAAGTACAGGTTTGAACATGAAATGTGAACGGAGCACTAATATCTGTCCGAGATCTGAAACTTGAACTTCCTTTTCAAGGTGAGGCCAAAGCATTCAGAATTTTTTCCTATGATGTGTATTGGACTGGGCTCTGTGCTGACTTTTGCAGAGTGTGTGTTCCTTGAGATTCGCTCCTCTGAGCTACTAAAGTATATAAAACAGGGAATAAATACATAAATGAAAACATAATTGCAGGAAAAAACTAATGATGAGACCAAGCAGCAACATTTGAAACATGCCAAGTATTTGAATTCTGTCATAGTCGGAAAGCACAGTTAGCCATCTAAAATGCTGCCTTGTCCTTAAACTGTGTCCTGTATCCTATGTATTAAAGGAGAACACAGAAGTCCATACAGTGGGTAATTATACAACAGGTTTCCCTTTTTTCGGTGTCACAAAATGTTCAGAAGGCCCTGGCCAAACAGCCATGGTCTGACACTAACATTTCTTTGGTTAGGAATGGATTATTTTTTTTGTCCCTAGAAATATACCCATAATTTTATTTGTTTGAATATCTCTGGAAGTCCTTAAGGCTAATCCTTAGCAGAACATTTATCTCCTATAGATCCGTTCAGCATATCTGCATCCCAGCAGGCAGGCAGCTTTCTTTTGGCTGGAGCAATCTGAACGTGGTCCTCAACCCCTGCTCCAGGGAGCTGCTGCTGGCCTTGGAAAGTCCTGGAAAACTTGTGATCCTGTGAGCCTCCACAGACTCCACCTCAGGGGGGTTTTACAGCAAAGCAAAGCAACAATCACAAAGTCAACTCAAATGCATTTCTGACAGTGGAAAGAGTTTTTCCTTTTCTTTATTTGCATATATTACTTATAAACTGTTTCTGCCTCACAAGCATAAGTCATTCTGTAGTGCTTTCCTATAGTTCCCCTTGCAAAGTGGCTGATGATTCTGCCTTACTGATGGACAGTTGAATGATGAGATGTTAAGCGATATGTTTTCAAAACGTTATCGCTCCGACAGGCCCTGACTGGCTTTGTTTGAAAAGGGTGGTTAACACACGTTGGCTTCTACGTGTCTGTCACCAATTTAACATTTATTAAAGCATTGTTGTGACAGATTGTACGAGACTTTGTTGAAGTAAAGGGTGTGAAATACTCACCTGTCACTCGAGATATATACATATGTATAAGAAGCAGCTGAGTTCATGGTTGGAGTAACTCGTCTGAACCAGTCAGAACGATAACCCAAAAAAACAGAGCTTTGAAGGCCAGAGGCAGAGCAGTGTCACGGGCTGCTAATCACAAGTGGGAGTGGGTTTGGCGATGTTAGCTGTGAGGAGACATTTCACGGGCAGTGGGAGCCCCAGAAGAAAGTCAAACAAGGCAGCTCACCTGGCGGAGTCCTTCTGGGAGCCAGCCTGGGCTGTTCACATAAAGGCACCATCTCTCTGGTGTTCGATTCTTGCTGTGCCCAGGAAAAGGGAATGCTGCGGACATGCTGTGTGAACAGGACTACATCAAAGAAGCATCTACATCCATAAACTAATTTCCCAGTCTATAAAAAATCCCTCCAAATGCTAATTGTTAGCCTACAGCTCAGTTAAGGAGAGATAAATTAGACATTGAAAATAAGCTATAAAATCAACAAGCATGATAAACGCATCCCTTTACAATCTTTGTACTCAAGAAGAATCTTAAATGCTAAACGTCCAAAACGTACATCAACTTTGTGCATGAAGACAGTGCTCATGTTTACACTGTGCTCTTAATCCCTGTAAAATCATTTCATACTGTGGAGATCTGTTTGGCTGTATTTTTCATTCGTCCTTAAATTGCTTAATGTATTCAGACTTTACAGGCTCAATTAAGTCTGAAAATTATATTCTAATTTTCTAAGGTTTTATATAATAATAATAAAACATAATTTTATAGTTAGTGGACAGCTCAATATGCAATTATCTGTTTAGACAGCCAATTAAAAGAGTTGTCTTCTCAAGACATGCCTGAGAAAATCACACTGCTCCATAAAAAGCTGCTGTTCCAGTTACAAGTGCTTCTAAATGCTCACCTTTTGATGAAGCTTGCTTTCAGGCACTGAACAGTGTGCTAAACATTCACCGTGTTAACATATTTCCATGTGTGTAGCTGCTCTAAATGTGGAGTAAATTTGGGAAAAAACCATGGGAAAAGTATTTAAAGCTTTTTTTCCAAGCTAATATTGAGGCCTAAATATTTTTAATTTTTTTTTTTTTTTTTTTGTCTAAGAAAGGTAAATGATGTATTTGACATCCATTTCTTTAAAGCAAGCATTGACTATAATGAACTATTAACCTAGAAACAGAAAGGCCAGGCAGTATACTGAAGTGGGCCGTGTGGAGGTGTGGGCAACTGAAGGATGAGAGGAGGGTGATCATTTATAGGCTGAAATGCAACTGCAACCGCCTGCTGTTAAAGAGTTGGTTTTTACTGAGCTCACCTTCTGCACTACGCCCAGGAGGAGCTCTGCACACCCTCCCTCACTGCCTCCCAAATGGGAGGATGTTTCACTGCTCCTGGGGACTCTTTTGTGGGGGGAGCGCTGAGGGATGGAAGGATCGTTATTTTCTTGATGAAATTCCCACAGTTTCCAGTGCAGTGTTCACCTAAAATTACATCCCTGTACTGCATGGTCTTATTTTTTAACTTTTAACTATCAGGAAGAGCCTATTCTTAACAAATAATATTTCAATGCTTTTCTTAGGACAGTTCACTTGTTGGGACCTTACCAACAAACATGATTTACGATAGCAAAGGTGGGGAGAATAGATAAACAGCCAAGATAAACATTGTCCTTCCTTTGAAGCAGTATAATTTGTTTAAAAAATGGTGGTTCAGGTGTCTTGGCTACCTGCTTGGAGTTCCTACTTTATTTAGTGGAGTTTACAGCCTGTGAGGTTTGGTGTATTCAGGAACCTGGCTACCTGCAATAGGCTTTTTAGCTTTGTCTTCGCGCCAGCGTGGGGCTCTTCTGTTGGTTACTGAAATAGCGTTTTCCAGAACTGAGTGTAGCATCAGCAGTTCGTTCCTGGCTGTACCCTCTCTTTCTCTACAACAAGCAAGTCTGCATTTTGCAGAAATGCCTACATGAACTCAGGTGCAGCAGCCACACTGGGTACCTGCAGTTTGTCACAGAATAAGCATAACCTGTCTGTCTGCAGGTCTTCAGTAGTCTTTTAGGGCACAGATTACGATGCCCTCCTGTAAATAAACCTAAATACATTACTGTTAGTTTAGACTAACACAGGGATCGAATGGACCGTGGTATCCCTCACTTGCTAGCACTTTTTTTTTTTTTTTTTTTAAATTCACCCAGCAATATCACACAAGTAACATCTCAGAGTTTTGGAACTGACTTTGAAAGCACCAAAGGAAATGTAAAGCTGACACTAGAATTGATGGGAATTATCTTTTTGATCCGTTTTACAGACATGTATATATAAAAATCTATATGTATGTGTGTGTATGTATCTGTGTGTTTATGTGTGTATATATATTTGGAAAACAATATATAGCTTTATTTCTGACGTGTCTCTAATCCTGGATTCGTGAATGCATTAGTTTTTGTTTGCTTGTTTGTTTTTTAATATGGCCAAAATAATTCCTGATAAAGAAAGAGCTTTGCAAATGCTTATTTCTCTGAAAAGGCAGTCAAGATAGTGCAAGGCAGAGGACTGACCATAGGATTGTACCTAAATCCGAGGATTTGGTCTTGATACCTTCAGCCTAGCTTGACATTCCCTGTGAGTATCTGTGCCACCCATCTGTGCTTTAGTATTTCTGCCTTTAATACAGGCCTGTGTTCTTACAGTTGGGTCTCAGAATTTAAATCAGCTGGAAAACGGGGGAAAATATTAACGGAGAAAATAAAAAAATACTGGAGCAGCAGTAATACTTCTAAAAGACTCTTGACGAGCTCTGTTTTCTGCAGTGTGTTAAAAACGTCTAGTACACTAAACTTTGTTTTTTTGTTGTTAATGATTTTAAAATAAAATCCGTGCTTTTAGGGCATTAAAAAAAAAAAAAAGGAAAAGCTCCATCATCATCACTTGGGCAGTGCCTGGGTGGCTGAGCGCCAGAGAGGCAGCAGTGGCTTTGCTTTCCAGGCTGCACCTTTTGTTCCCCAGAGCAGCAGGGAATGGCAGCAATGCGGAAGCAGCAGTTTAGCTCCTGGGCACAAAGGGATCCTTAATGCCAATTAAAAAGCAGACTTAATGAGTACCAAAAGCAGTCGTCGTCCCCCCCCCCGCCCCCCCAAGCCACACCTCCTTAGCTAAAAAGAGATGGGAAAGCAACATGTAGTAGGAAATGATGGAATTTTGAAAATCCCATAAGAAATGGGGGAACACCCTTTGCCTTCCCTACCGCATCCTCAGCTCTTGCTCTGCTAAAGCTGTATAAAAAGCTGGATAACAATACAGAGGAGTCACTGGTGTAACTGCCCCATTCGTAAAGTGGCTTTTAGCTAGCTGGGGGATTGTTTGTGGTCAGTGTGTTATTTCTAACTAAAATGGCACTTCATAAAAATAACAAATTGTTGGCAACCATTGCTCTTTGAATTCTATTTCTAGTTCTAGTCTCTATTTCTGTTCCTCTCGGTTGCTTTTCTCCTAACAAATCAAACTTCAGGATTGCAGCAGGAAATTTAGATTTAACCTCAAGAGTCAATGTTTTGTCTCATGTCTGCTCTAATGTGATACAGATGTTGGAACTGCTGTACGTAACTCAAGATTTTATTGAACTAGCCCTCCCTGCCTAATAGAAAACATAGCTAACCGGAGTGCACATTAAACACAGATCATTCTGAAGGCACTAAGCTTGCGAATTTTCGAAATATATTTACAGAATACTTGGGCTATTACTTCAATTGCATATCCTTCAGCTGTTTGATACAGAGATTCTGCTATGGTAAAGAAGCAAAGTCCTAGATCTTATTTGCTTTAGAAAGCAAAACCAAGGAGTAAACACGTAAAAACGCAATACCTGAAATTATTTACAAGCTGGATATTCTCCGCCCCACCCCCACCCACCCCCCACCCCCGTTCTTTGTTTCTTTGTTTTCTCCTCTTTATCTTTAAAAGATAATCAGAAAGACTGGAGAAATAGCTTTTCCATTGCATCCCTTTTTACCTCTGTTTTCCGACAATCCTGATCTCCACTATTCCTGCTTTTTTAGTTTTTCTTCTCTTGAGCTGCCACTCTGGCCAGAGCGTGCTAAACACTTGGGTATGTCTTTGATGAGGACTGAACCATAAACACTAAAATTTCTTCAGAGTCTGCTATGCCACATTAGTCCCAGTACAAAGTCATCTGAAATCAGTTCTTTCCTCTGTTCATTCTTATTTTTCCTTATTTCTAATAATGAGATTAAAGTTTGCCACTTTTCTGTGCAAACAGTACACTGTGCTTCTTAAATGAGATTTTTTTTTTTTTAGGGTAAAACCAGAAGGTTTACAACATCAAAGTGCTTTTTCTTGCCCATAACAAGATAGGAATTATGTATTAATTTAGTGCACCAAAACTAATCCTTATTCCTTATAATATAAAAGCTGTGTGGAAATATGGTACGCAGAGCAATCTCCAAGCAGCAAACAGACCAGGGAAAAGCCCTCGATACACAGAAAGCGGGGGAAAAAAAACAAACCAAAACCAAAGAGCCGTGCAGGGAAACACATGGGAAATGGGTGTCCCGTTAAAAAAAGATTATAAGTATTTTCACCAGTTAGACTGACTAATACTGTTGCTTTTTTTTTTAAACCTTGAAATTGCACTTCTTGCTGGAAGTCCTCTTTGACCCTTGAGTGGACCAACATATTTGGGATGTGGGTGTTGGACGGGGTACAATGGGGTCTTCAGGCAGCTCCAGAGCTTTTATCTGCTGTGTTGGCTGTACCAGCAGCAATGCAGATGGACACGGCGCTAGCAAAGGCAAATTCCTTGTCCTTCATGGGTTAAAGCTAAGCTCCAGAAAGGTCATAGCTGTATTAAAAAAAAACAACAGTAAAACTCCTCACTCCTTCAAATAATGGCCGTAGCACAAAAATTAATTAATTTCAGCTGTTGTATCAGCAAAGCAGATCATTAGCTGGACCTTAGTATATTGAACTATCAACCTGTTATTTCCCCAGTAATGTGGGCAGCACTATTTGAGGTTAATTGTCTTTATATATTCCATTGCAAAGCTTTTGGTGTCAGGCTTGGTTTTTTATCTACATGAACAGAGAGCAGTTCATGCAGAATGGGGCTGTGATCTTTCTTGGGTCCAGCAGAGCAACCCGTATGACAAATAACCGATCCTACCTACTAACTACATACTCCTTTTTTAAAATCCTCCTGGTCTTCTCACTCATTACACAAGAAAGTCTGTATCAGCAACTATTTCTAGCGGCTAACTTTTGGAGAAATAAGGAAGGTTTTATTATTGCCTAAAGCTTCCAAACTCAGTCTGTATCCTGTAATGAGTACGGGAATACTGAGTCGGTTTTAAAATAGCACACCGGCTCTGTTATATGAGAAAACTCTGAGGTCATCAATGTAGCAGGACCATAAATCACTACATATGAATCTTTTTCTCTTCCAGGCTTCAGTTTATTTCTTTCATTTCCACAAACGCTATACAACATTCACAGGTAAGTTAATTAACATTTAATAAGTTCTATCCCCTCCCATTTAATTCTGTATGTTTAACGGTTTCCTCACTTGAGAAATAAATTTAGTGCTTGAAGTAGCCTAGCTTCTTTCAGCCAAATGCTGACCTGATTAATGTAATAAAAGGTTTTTCTGGTCAGTTTCGAGACATTTTTTTTCCCATGTCTATAACTCCTCTCCTTTTCCTTTCACTTGCCATTCTCCAGGCGGGCTCACGCTGGTCCTGCATAGCAAATCGACGAAAGCTCTGTAGTTATAAACACTGCATTTTATTTGCAGTCAAATGTGATTTGTAACTTCTACCCGCGCTGGGTAAAATTCTGTAGCTGATCATCCTGTGCTCCGTGAAGTACTTTACTGTTCTCCACATCCTTCTGTAAAACTCTCCTCTGTATGAAGTCTGCAGATAATTGCCATCAGATACAGGCTCGGCAGGTGGCAAGCTGTGATTACATCTAAGAGTTGGCTTGCTATACCTAGGAATTTTATACACGGTTAGTTTATACTCCGATGGCCTATTTTTATTAATGCTGCCTGCCTTCCTCTAGTATTTGCAGGCTCATCTCACTCTTCTGTCACATCAGGTCTCTCAGATCCTAAGTGTCCTGGAGGAGGGACTGTCACTGCCTGTCTTCAGGAATTAGTGGAAATTAAATTAGTATTAACATTTAAATTTTGGAGAGACTATAAGACAGTAACGCATTGCGCCTACACAGCCCTTTTCGTGTTGCAGTACTCAGTGTAGTTAATAAAAGCATGAATAGCCCCGGGTTTGGGGCAGGAAGAATGGAGAGCTGGGTGGTGTGGGGCAGGAAAGGCTAAGGAATCATAGAATCATAGTATTGTAGAATCATTTAGGTTGGAAAAGACCTTTAAGATCATTGAGCCCAACTGTAAACCTAACACTACCCAGTCCACCACTAAACCATGTCCCTCAGCACCACATCTACAGGCCATCACCTCCAGGGATGGTGACTCAACCACTTCCCTGGGCAGCCTCTTCCAATGCTTGACAACCCTTTTGGTGAAGAATTTTTTCCTAGTATCCAATCTAAACCTCCCTGGCACAGCTCGAGGTTGTTTCCTATCGCAGGGTAGGCTCATCCTATCACTTGTTGCAAAGAAATGAACATTTCCTCATTATAATTCATGTACTCTGGAAAAGCAGACCCACAGAAAGGCTGGACTTTGGGTCAGGGTGTGGGGAGCAGCAGCAGGAGAGGGCTGGGGACCAGTGGTGGAGGGGACTCTGGTTCGGGGAAGACGGGGAGAAGGAGGACAACATCTTGGGCATGTCAGTCCCTGCAGTAGCAGCATTTGCCCCGATGAACATTTAGTTTTTGCTTTCTTTCCTCTCATGTCAGGACTTTTGTTTAGTGTTTTCCTTTTCAAGTCATCGCTTGACATAGTTTCTCTCAAGCCTTCCGGTGGATTTAGCATTCCTCTGAAGAGAAGAGCACAGTAATTCTAAACATCCAGTCAGGGTTGCTTGAAGGATAGACACAGAAGCTATTTGGTGATGAGGAAATTGAGTTTTCCAATCGTCTCCTCTCTTTCTTCATCCTGCTGCCTGTTCTCAGTTGTTATTTTATCAGAACAATATTCTTTTTTGGAATGAGAAAGATATTTATTGGATTTTTGTCTAGCTGTTTCTATAAATACAAATGTTCGGAGATTTAAAACAGGACATTTCCAAGTCCACTTCAAACACAGAATTGCTCTTCTGAACTATTGGTATGAAGAATGGATTTGGTGATAGTGAACTTTAGTAAATTAAGCCTCCTACTCCTTTTATAACATTTCAATGAGTTTTGCCCAAGTGAGAAGGATGCAAGATAGATGCAAAAGCTCTCAATCTTACAGTTACCTTTTTCCTAGCTGACAGAAAATCCAGTCATTTACTACCTTTGATAGTACTACCTTTAAAAGACAGCGTAAAATAGCCAAGAAAACACAATGCATCATTAATTTTCCTGTGCTCTAATTAGCAAAAAAAGCCTCCCCGTTAGGCTGTACTTTGGCAACGGCGCAGGATTGTCTAGCAGCATCACCTCGAGACCTAAACAACAACAACGCCTGCCAGCCATGTGCTTGACTGTCTTGGCACTGAAAACGTGGGCTGTATTGGCGGGAGTAATTTCATGCCTCATGGCAGAAGTTTCATCCTCTAAAAAAAATATATATTTTGAATTCACCGCAAGCCTGCATGCTGTGCATTTGGATAACTACAACAATGGAGGTATTGCAGCTCACTTTGTGTGTAATGATGAGCTGGTGAAGCTGAGCAGGAGCTATGTGAATAAAACTGTGTAATTTTATCCCAGAAATAAATGTTACTTGGGTATCATTACAATTTCTCATAAAAAGTCTGGGTACGTAGCACATTTGCACAGGTAGTTATGTTGTAAGATGAATTCCTGGGCTGTTTAGGCTAGAGTTTGAAGTTACAGTGCGGAAATAGAATGGATAAATTTTCTTGCTCCATAAAATGATTGTATTTATTTACAGAGCACATTTAAAGAAAACACTGAAGAATGAATCTTTGTATGAAGGACTCCTACCTCTTGTGTCACCCCTGTTGCTCTTCGTTCTTCTTACAGTCTGGGTGGTTTTATCTCCAAGCAACATATTAGCAAAGCAACCAAGATTGTTTTTGTGGATGGTCGGGGTTGCTTTCTCAAACGTTATTGTAAGTATGCTTGTGGTGGTGGCATTATTTAGAGATAGCTTTGTGTTTTTATGTGAATAAACAGAAGGGAACAGAAACTGTAGTTAAACCTTAGCAGAATCACACCGCCCTTCTACCTCTGTGTTACCCTCTCATGTATAAAAATACACCGCAGCAGTTGTCTGGACACTAACAGTACCACAATACTGCTCTACCACAGCACAACATTTTTATAGTTTTTTTTTTTTTTTCTGGGTAGTTTATGAGTAGCCCTGGGGAGATCTTGCTTCCAGAAAAATAGCAGATGTTCCCCAACACATAGGCAGGACTGAGGACTTGTCTAAAATAAAAGAAAGCTCAACACAAGCATCGATTTGCCAGCAAGAGTAGGGAGGTTGTAGCCTTCGCCTGCCGTTATGTCCATTAGCGCAGTACGTGCATTCCCGTATCCTACAGCTCAGATGATTCACAGTTTTCCCGTCCCTGTTTGGAATAAGCGTTTTTTAGGGAAAGACATAAAGAGGAGCAGGGGCCTTGCGATGGCTCTCTGACCACAGGTTAGTTTCCCCAAAACCACATCATTGTGGCGAATTTCCCCCTTTTAATGCTCGTGAGGCAACATAAACCTCGGTGAGGCAATAATAAGGGCAGCCAGAGAGTAATGCTGAGCACTGCAGTTAACCCAGGGTCTTCTCTGGAGGAGGCCCTTTGCTTCTTTTTGCCAGGAGACAGCAGGGGAACTGCAGCCAAGTAGAAAGGTCTTCTTCTAGTTGATGCTAAAATACCCTAAAGGATAGCGACTAGTGTCATTTTTGGAAGATAGCCTCCAACACCATCTCAAATTGTGTCACTGAGCAACGCTACATCCAATTGAAAAAGTGAAAGCCTTGAAGTGCCTTGCATTATGAGAGAGAAATTTGGATTCAGGAATGGAAAAGAAATCATAATTGTGATGCTTGTTAGATGTATCCTGTATGTTCCCTATATCCCTGTATTCCCCTGTATCCCTAAATGCACGTTACTGAGGGTCACAAATCAAACAGTTCCATTGTAAGGACTTAATCTCACAAAAGCTAGGTTATTTTCAGATGTATAATTTTTGTTGTATGCATTTTTCATTATCATCTAATCTACCTTTTTTTCTTAAGAGAACAGTGTAGATTCCTAAATGAGAAATACAATTATTTCATAACTGTGGAGAAAGTTCTTTCAGAGTTTGTCTGGCAGCAGGTTTTGCACATAGGTCTTAACCAACCGAGAGCAATTGTGGCAGGATGCTTGCAGAAGAAAAATAGTGTGGCAAACTAGAAGTTTCTTTCTAGACTGCAGTTTGTTAGAGATTGAGTGCAATGTACATTCTTGAGGCCTTGTTCGTTCTTTTACCAAAACACCTACTGCAGTGTTAGAGGCTCACGTGAATTAATAATGTATGCACATTACTTGAAATTTTTAACATTTTAAAAGCAAGCATTAAAAATGTATGGGTGTTAGTTGGAATTTATAACATTTTAAAAGTGAAAAACAAGCTTGTATTTCTCTTCACCTCCCTTCACCTTACGCACGCCCGTTTCCTCCAGCATCAGGGTAAGGCTTGTCATGGCAATGCTTTTCCTCTCCATGATAGCCTGACACACTGTGCGTCCATTATCTGTTCTGTAAACCACAAACTTCAGCCCAGGTTTCTCTGCCTGCCAGTATCTTGAACTTCTCATGCCTTTGACAACACATTTAGTTGCCCAGCAGATCCCTTGGGCTAGCTGCCTGGTCTCAGACCTGGCCTCGTAGCCGTGCAACGCTAGGACAAGTAGGGAGGGCAACGGCTTCCTGGGATCAGGCAGAAAGACAAGCCATTTCCAGTATTTTTGGCTAAACTAAGGAAAAAAGGCCCCTGAGATCTAAAAAAGGAAAGCTGCTTTTGAGAGGAGGACTTCTTTCCCCAGTCCACATGGCCTGCAGCAGGACTGCTTATGGGTTCACCACCCATCTTGCTGAGAAGCTCAGACCTTGCTTTCCCATATGCTCGTAGGGCAACTCTCAGAAATATCCAGGTCTGAGCAAATCACCACGGAGCACAGCCATCACAGCTCCCACTTAGGAAGCTCTCAGAGGCACGTTTTTGAGTGGAGGGTCCAGGTCTGGCAGGGGGGACTTTCAGCCGTCTCCGTCAGTGGGATCGCAGTGTCTGACGTGGTGGCCAGCTGAGGAACAGGGGCAGCTCAAACTCAGGAGATGCTTCATGAGCAACCTCCCAGGGGAGATCATAAAAGAGAAGACACCAGAGACCTGCCCTGGGGTACAAACCACAGCTGCTGGAGGTTTAAATTCAGGATGGCCAGAGTAGCGTTGCAAGGTGTAGGCAAGGAGGATGGAAAAGCACAGGGCATAATCCCTTTTCTTTCCAGTCTGCCTCTCCAGGCTCCAGCGCTTTCATCTCCTAATGCTGGTTTTGCCTCACTTGTAGTGTGAGTGCTTCAGGACCGGGGGGAATAAGGGATGGCGGGAGGTGCGCAGAGCGTAGCCTGTTTTGCAGTCCTGGGATACACCAAAGGTGAATTGTTCCAAATATTAATAAGCAGTCTTTATGAAAAATCAAGTACCGTACTTAACATGGTGTAATAACGGTTTAGAACAATGTGAAAGCCAACCTCTGGACAGGTGCAATTATTCAGCCAGAAAAATCGTAGCATATAGATTGCTTTAGCAATTTCTGATACCCTCTGGGATGATTCCCAACGGACTCATAAAACTAGTTATTCAAAAAAATCATAATCAATACTGATAAGGCATCGTAAGCAAAAATATTTACATTAGGTACAAATGCTTACTTCTTGCATTATTAAAAGTTAATTATTTTTTCATGGTTTATTTTTGCATTTTTCCAGCTTTCACAGCGCAGACAGTAAAGCCAGTGTTTTTCCCCTATGGTCAGACTCCTACTGCGGCTGTCATAGGATTTCAGGCACTGCGCAGGGAATGAGTTTTTCATTCTTCTACTGTTCTCAGGATACATAAAATCTATTTTTAACGACATTTAAATTTTGATAGAAACGTAAATCAAAAAACTGTTTCAGCTGTGCTTTTTTACAAAAGAGAATAGTGTATATGAGACACATATCTTAAGGAGTATAAACCAGGTAAAACACTTAGGCGTGCTTAACTGGTTTTAAAAATCTGAACTTCAACTCATTATGTTTCAAGAACTTAGTAAAATTAAGCTAATTGCTTTCAGTTAAACAATGCAGCATATATTCATTTTTTCTGCCATTCTGAGTGGGATCCCTTTCCCTGGGCCCCCAGCTACATCTCCAGGGAGTCCGCTGCCATAATCGAGCCAAGAAAATGGTGGTGTAGTATATGAAGGAGTGCTAGAAAAGAAAAACAGGATTTAAAAGTGGCGTATGGTATCTTCCCTCCCTTCTGTACAATGAACCAGAATGTATTTCTGTCACGCCATGTGATTAAAATACCAGTACGCTCTCCCAGCGATTAAGTGGTGGCACGTTTGATTTGGGATCACAACTGTACGAGCCGGCGTGAAAGCACGAGGCGTCAAACAAACTCCCCTTTTGTGAAGATGTGCTTCGGCTTGTAAAGCGGTGTCAGAACACCGTCTCCGGAAAAGAAGTGTGTAATTTAAATTACTTGTAATAAAGTCCTTTAAGACTCACAGGCAATAAGGCAGGAAGGTGTAGCAATCACAGCCTTCTCACCAGAAACCAGCCTCATTTCGAACGCCAGCCTTGTTTTCCCCTCACCGAAAGCAACCCGTGGAGAAAATGCACGCACTTTTGCCAAGAGCCCCCGGGCTGACCCAGCACCTCTCACCCGGTGCCTTTTTGCTCCCACAGTGCAAGGTGATCATCTGCCAGATGAGCAGCACCCGGCCAGAGCGTTTCCACTGGTTCCTCTTCCCGCTGGCGCTGGTGGTCTACGCAGCCATCTCCGGCCTGCTGGGCTGGACGGAGGAAGCGGTGCTCGCCGTCCTCACCGCCCTGGTCACAGCCGCCCATGTGCACTTCGGGGTCTGCGTGGTGAGTGGGAGCCTCTGAAAAGGACACGGGGGACGGGGAGGAGGATGGGCTCTGGGAATGGTTTCTACACCCTCTAGTCGGGGCAGTGTCTGGGAGTCTGAACGTTCTAGTTATGGCAGGGTTTTTTTCTGTGTATTGTTTTATTTAGTCTAATTTTTGTTTTTAAAAAAAAGCTTACTGCAGTCAGAGCCTTTTTGCACGTGCAGCAACTTCAGTGACTTGAATGATTCCAATGCAGCCAGCTGTTATCAGCTTTAAACCCATCACAATCAGATGTTTTTATGTAGCAGTCAATCCACGTGGCATGAATTCTTCCACCATTTTTCCTTTTCTTCTTCCTGAGGTTACATGACTGAAAAAAAATAGGAAGGTAAAATGAATAGAATTCATAAAATAAGGTTAACTTTGCTTTGAATCTGCAAGCAAAATAGCTGTCCCGGTTTCTAATTTTGTCTTGTCCCTCTATTAGTGTTTCTCAAGCTGGAGATGTGAATGGTTTTCCAGTTCATTCAGTTTTACCAGCGCATTTTTGTGTCTGCTAGATATCAGTTTTGTCATCTGTTGTCATCTGAATTACAGCTTAAATTCATTTTTTCTCAGTTAATCCCCTCTTTTCTAAAGAGCATTGTCAAGTAATCCTCAGGAAAGTGTTTTAATGGGGATTTGCTTTCAGATAAAACACCTTGTTTGGCAAATAGCTCATTTCACAGGGAGATGGCCAGCATGCTTTTATTTAAGATACACCGTTGGGATGTAAGGATGTTTCTTCCTGCCTTTGAAAGAAGGAGTCTTTTTGCCAGCAGACACTGGCGTTGTAGTAGATTTTACCCCAGCACCGATATGGGCTAGTCATTAGAGGTCAGAATGGCAATCCCTGGTCAAAATTAATTATTGACTGAGCGGGCCCAGCTCCATCAGAGTTTATGTCATCTCTGAGTCTGGTCTATAGCGACTTGACTTCCCATCAGTGTGCTGCAAGACCACAGCTGTCTTGCTTGAGTACTCGTAGGTGCCCATGTCCTTGTAGGTCCCCAAGTACATAAGGACTCTGGTGGGGTCCTCCCCCCTCTGACCGGGAGAAGAGAGACAGTGAATTGTGAAACATGTGCACAAAACTGGTTGCTAATCTCTGTGATTTCTCTTTAGGGGAGGCAGCTGAGCGAGCACTTGAACATTTACATCTTTTCCCTGAAGAAACGTGTCCAGGAGTGAACACCCGCCCTGTGATCAGACTGTAACACTTGACGTGGAGATTCGCAACTCTCCTGATGTGATAAATAGTTGGAATGAATCTGATTAAAATAACCAAAGAATAGAATAGTGCAGATACCCGAACCACTACGACAATGAGCTATGCAGCAAGATGCTTCATCTCAGATGAAGATTACCGTCCAGCAGAGAAGTGTTTACCCAGTTGTTCTGCTGCTAATATTTATTCTCTTCATTAGTGCTGTGTTTCTACCCTTTCTGAAGCTTTTGTCTTCCTCCTGCTTGCCACTGTGTCCAAAGTCCTGGATAAATCCATGCCGGGTTACGTGAGATCCTTGATGTTTTATAACCAGGACTGGTTTTGCCCAGCCTAGTCACCAGTGGGACCCCGGCAATGCAAGCCCTCCCTGTGTATCCTTCCCCCTCAGACATCTGTGCCTGCTTCATTTTCCATATTTATTTTCTGACAACTCATTTCTTCCATACAACCTCCTGAAGGGCTTACGCACATTCGGTCTTTTCCTCACCTCAAATGAATGCGTGAAGGAAAGAGAATGAGCTCAGAAAGCTATGGGCACAGCAAAGTGTTTTTGAAACCTACGACTATTTTTTCGCCTGCCCCAGCACTGAGATGAGTCTCAGCTGACCTGTATCTGTCAGAAATGCAGGCTCCATACAGCAGCAACTGGCCTTTACGCTTATTTTCTAGGCAGTAACAAGCGCATTGTTGATATTTCAGTAGCAACAAGCAATACACCCGACGTAGGTAACCAGCTGAGAATAGATTTGGCCAACAAACCTTTGAGGATTCTCGTATTTCACTGCAAAACTAGTCAAACCTCATCTATGACCGCAAAATGCTAAGCAAATCATTATTTTCCTGTGTGCTTGAATCAAATTCCTGTGGTTTTAGACAATGACCAAAAAAAGGAAAAGAATTGAGACAAGAAAAGCTTTTTTTAGACATTACACGTTTGCATGCAGATGTAAACTGCTCACTTCATCTATAATACATGTAGGTTTTCTGTGTGCCTTGGAGGAAGGAGTAAGAATTTGAGTTTCATCTCTTTTCATACGCTGCCCTAGCCAGAGGGACTTTGTGGCCTTGAAGCACTAATGAAACAATCTGTCCATTTTCCCCAAGGTAAGCTTCATATTACGGTTCTTGCGCAGAGGGATGTGATTGACTGACTGGCGTGTTTATTAACTAGTTAACTATCTATCTCACTTGCCAGATGCAGGGCAGAAGCGTAGCTGTCGAGCTGCTGAGCCTTAAGTACACCTTTTCCCTTAGACCAGTTCTCCAGCTTTATCACTGGTCTGATCATTTTTTCCCCAGTTAATATACCCTTACATCAGTAGCTCCTATTAATATTTTCAGCTGAGCATCGACTAGCCATATCTCATCGTGAACAGCTTCAATTTAAGTCCGCGCATCCTGTTACAGTAGTTGACCTACCACAACGTCAGCGGGGCAGATTGCCCCCCGGCAGCCCTTACTGTAGGGACCGGGGACAAGCCTGCACATCAGCTTCCCCCCTTCACGAAGCAGAAATACCACGCCGACTTGTAAAGTATCTTATAGTTTGAAAGGACGCGTGTTCCCCTTACCCGACAAGCACGCTGAGGGTTCCCACCCCCAAAACGAACATCATCCTACAGTCGCGGTTCAAGCAGCTTAAGGCTCCAGTTAGGCAGAGGACACGGGTCAGCCTGTTGATGCTGGGTTGGAGATTTTGGTGAGCACCCTGTAGGGAAGGGAGTCTCCCGCGCCCTCCAGCATCGCTGTGGTCCAGCTCCAGGGATGACAGGAGTCTTCCAGGCTTCCTCCCTGGTGGCAGGGTGGTTGCGCCCCTGCCCTGCATGATGTCCAGGGAGCGTGGGGGGTCTGCAGAGGTGCTCCCTAACCGCCCAAGGACTCTCTTAGAGTAAGGCTGATGGCTGTTCATTTAATGAGGGATGCTAAAAAAGGCAGTCCTGACTGCGTGTGAAGGGGAACGCTGAGTTCGATGTAGGCACGCACCCAGCAATCTCACTGTTCGATGAAGTTAAATATTACATCCCGTACCAGATTACACAGAAGTCTCACCTATTTCAACAGTTTATATTTAACCCGCCCATCAAAAGTATCTGGAGGAAGTCCCAATGAGAAAAGAATTCGAATAAAATGGGTTGAATGTGGTTGTGCTGGAGGAACTCTGGACAGGCTTCCCTTTTCCCTGTGTCTTGCAATTATTTATGATAGCTGGAAATAAGAGGCACAGAAGCAGCACGATTTGATGCACTGTAATGGAGTATTTTGAAATATTTCATTAAATGAAATTATAAAACTTGAACTGCTATAATCTGCCTGCACTTCTACCTTTCTGAAGAGAAATACAGCATCACTTTTAAGGGAAATTAAGCTCTGGCCAGTTTTTTCACATACTATGTGAAGACATAACAAATAACTTACTTTCTCCTTTTTAAAGCAACTTGTCCATACAATCTCTATAAAGACAAGTATAAAAACAGATCATGTATTGCACAGTGTATATATTGAATTGTTAGCCATCTTAGATGGCAACTGGTTCAACGAATGGGAATAAAAGTGCTTTGTTCATAGGGTGGTATGATCACAGATTTATTTTTTGAAGTCAGATAGTGGTATGAAAATGACCTAACAGTCTAACAACAATTTTATATTTTTTTTTTGTCACAACATTGTGGCAGAAAAGTTTTCAACTATTTGAACTGGAAAATACATTACTACTTTATGCTGTCGAGCATTCGCAGTAGCCCAAAGATATGTCTCCCTCCTAAGTCTTGTGAAAAAGCAACTAAACTAGCGTTGCTCTCCCAGGCTTGAGTGCCTGGGTTGGAAACGGGCTCCTCTGGTCCCTGCTTCATCCTCCTCCCTTCTACCAGAAGCCTTCCCTAAGTGGGGCTGGGCAGTGGTTCAGCCTCAGCCCCGGGGATACCTGGAGGCAGCAGCTGGGCTTGTGCTGACCTCTCAGTGGTGGCACACAGCCAGGGAGCTCCAACCCACGGCAGAGGGAAGTCCTCACCCACAGCTCAAAGCCCTGGAGACTGAGCAGCAACTACTGTGGCAGCATCGCTCATGCTGCAAGAGACCAGAGCTGTGAGAATTACAATGAAGTTTTCCCCCCTTTTCTTCCAAAAACCTGGTATTTTAATCTAAAATTTGGTGACTTCTAGGTACTGTGCTGAAGATTCATCCCTGAATACTCGGCCATTGCAAGAAAAGGCCGCTAGGAGCTTCAGTACGCTCTTCACCTCCTGGCTGCTGCGAGGTTTGCTCTTGCTGTATCAGAACGGAGATACAACAGGAGATTTAGTACTCTGAAATCAGAAAGCATTTACCATAGAGAAGAAGGATCTGTTTACGGGCACATACATAACATGCGTTTGCCTTTTGATTTGTAGGAGGCGATGCAGTTGCTGAGCTCTGGGGGAAACCGGTACTCTCTACTCACACAGAATAAGTGAAATTTTTCTAAAGCAGCTGCCTTTTTCTTCCTGCTCCCACATGCAATCACTGATGAAACAAAAATAGGTATTTAAAGCAGAAAAGTATTATTTTAGAATGTTTTGAATAGTCTCTAGAGCTAGACAGATTTTAACATATATTTTTTTATTAAATATGTAAAAAGATAAACGCAAGTCAAGTTATTCACATATTCAGACAAAAATCTACTCTACCATGCGACAATTTGTGGATAATGTAAAATGACTGATACATCTGAATAAGACTTTTTGTATCTATTATGCCATTACTTATCTATTTATAATTAACAATACATATGTTTACATTCCTTTCAGTTTACATTTAATATATAACCAAAGCTTTATGGTGTGCTATTTAGTAAAGGTAATTACAAATGCATGTTAAAACCATAACGGAAGAATGGGTTACTCACGGGGGTGGGGGGAGGAGGACAACTCTTTCCCCTTTCAGAGCATCGCTCTCCCCTCAGCACAGCCACGTTTCCAGTGCCCAAGAGGTACCTCACTGCCCCGGCTCCCTACGTCCTTCGCTTCCCCCTTGACACAAGCAGCGAGAAGGCTACGGTCCTCAGACCAGAATTAGGATAGAAGGAATTTTCAGGAAAAAAAGTTCAGCTTTTTTTAAATTTCTTTTTTTTTTTTTTCTTTCTTTTTTTTTTTTTTTTAAATGTGCTTAAAAGAGAGAAAAGGAGAGAGGCACAACAGCCTAGCTATGAACCCTCTGGGGAGCTCCATAACCCAACCATTGCACACCTTTAGAAGCTCTTGAAGTGCTCTCCATGCTTCTGCTCGAGTATTAGCAGAAGGACGAACCGCAGTAAGCAAAGACTGGTGCTGATGAAATCAAGTTTATAGCCTGGATCCCAAAACTCCTTGCCCCATCAGAAATCCCATACAGGTTTAAAGGACATTCTGGAGACTGGAAAAAATTAGTAACTGCTCTTCGGTTCAACAGTATTATGAAGAACTACTGTTTATTACAATGACAATTGTAATAAGTACACATGTTCTAATAAACACAAATACAACAGAAATGACAATTCCCCCATTTGTGGTGACTCTTGGAAATACTCATTTTGGGATATACACATTTTTATAAACCAGACCTTATTCGTAACCAATCGAAAGGGGAAAGAGGAAGCGGTGGCCCGCGGGTTGCCGTACTTGCACTTTGTCACCAGGTAGGATGCGAGGTCAGTGCTGGAGTCAGGGCTGGGAAACCTTCAGCCCACAGGGTCCAGAAACTCTTCTGCCGAGCAGGGAGAGCAATCAAGGAACTGGAAACACCTGCTCTAGTGCTTAAGAGTATTTTTACATATCGTCTGTGGCGCAACACGACAGCAGGGATCTCACATTTAACTAAGAGCCACTTAGCTGCAAAAGATTGATTAGGAACAGAAAACTGCGCATGCCTGTGTGTGTGCAAGCTGGGAACTTGGGCTTTAGCAGCACATGAAGGTCTACGATGATTTAGCTGTTCAATAAGTTTGGGAGTTTTTCAGTGACTGCCGATTGGGATGGGACTTCCAGGTGCCTGCTAAATCAGCATTAACAATCCAGAATGAAGAAAAATCAAGTGAGACACCAAGAATACCAAGCATTAAATATTCAGAGAGACTACAATGCACAGTTTTATGAGAAAAACAAGGAATGCTTTATACACTTCAAGATACCTCTGTTTATAAAATACCATCATTTAGAACAGGGCGATGGGGCCACACTGGAAGGGAACACTCTCACTGCGGACATTCCAAGGCAGACGTGGTTCTGCACCATGCCGGCCTCGCCAGAGGGAGGTCAGCCAAGCGCAGAACCGGCTCTGTGCCCCTCGGTCACCTGGTCCCCCTCTGGCGTGTGCTCAGTCTCCAGAAGGACTCCTCACTGCCTCTCCACGCTTCAGAAGCGGCCTCACCACCCATAAGGTGTCCACCACCATCTTAACGGGAGGTCAAGGGGGTTCAGGGCTACTGCTGTTGCTGTTTTTTTCCCATGCCTTGCACTAATGAGGAAGTTTTCTGTCTTCCATACCTGTATGGCTAGGGCAGCGGAGGCGGGGGAAGGATAGCAGAAGAAATGGCTGGCCTAGTTCGTCCTCTTCTGAGGGGTGGGAAGCCAAGTATGACAGCAGAGATCGTGTCCTGCAGCTACACTGGTGTCAAGGAGATTTCTCTCCTCCATCAGCACTGAGCTCTGCGGAGGCAGAGCTGCAGCTGAAGGCTGGGACTGGATTCCTCAAGGAAGGAAGGAAGAAAAGCTGGGAAATGTCTATTGACTAGTCAGAAAACTGGGAGGGTTTTCAAAAAACTTAAGTGGTTGTCTGTTCCTCCCGAAATATGCCAAAAAACATACCATGCAGCTTTCTAACAAGCTTTCTAACACAGGGGTTTAAATCTCCTAGTGAAACAGATGCTCTGCCTTCCATTTCGTGAAGGCAGGAAAGGAATAAACATGAGCAACACGAGCATTTTCTTCCACAACACACCTCTTCATTATGGCTTGAGTGTGACTTCCACTGCATCCCTTTATTCCAATTGTTTGTCCGAATTTATGCCCCAATGCGGATGTACTAGAAAACGCGAAAGCACCACAAAGTGAGAGACACGGCTAGTGGTACGGTACTTCTTGCCACACAAAATGCCAATATAAATATGTTAGAACAAGTTACAAGTGTATCATACTTAAGACTAAAAAGAAAAAAAATAAATATATATATACTTTTTTTTTTTTTAAAGAGCAGAACAAATCTCAAGCAGCCAAGTGGTGAAGTTGCAGTGATGTACAGTAGGTGACGTAGCCCTACAACCTCTTGGGAAGATACACTGAAAGAAGACGTCTGCAAATGCATCTTGGCAAAGTATGGGTACAGAATGCAGTGGTTGGCTGGCACTCACTATGGTACATAAATGTTAATGGCAGACTGGGAGTGAACTGATTTCAAGTTTGAGGCCACACATGTTCCATTCTCCAGAAGAAAGTTCTCACACAAAACGAAAATTGTCAGAGACGCTGGGTGAGTCAGTACTCCTCCTGCTGCTGGGGCTGTTCGTGGACTTGCTCTTCACCTTCATGCTCTTCTGTGTGGCTCTCCTGCAGGGAGAAAAAGAGACCCCAAAACATTCTTCAGCAGAGATCATTCCTCGTGTAACCTTGCCACCCCACAGCGCTCTCCATAGCCTAAAGCTTAACTTCTAATTTTCATGCACCTAAGTACAAAATGAGCTGTTACTTGAGAAAAGCAGCATCTTGTAATATTACAATAAAACATATTTACTCTGCTTTTACTCAAAGCATACGCAGCACTGATACTTGCCCAGAAAAAGCGTCAGTTTTCAACATCACCGAGTGTTAACCGTGCTAATAAATGAACATTTTGACTAGCTAGACAGCGATGTGCTCAACAGTTAGATGCTGTGTCACAGCATCCTGACGTCCTCCCATTTTCAGTTTGTCCAAGGATTTCTGAACCTGTCTGCTATAGTTTTCACACCATCTTCACTCTAGGTTTATATCGCTAAATGGACAAGACACTTCTGCTATCACCTGCTTTAAAAATTAAACTCAGCCTCCTTTTTGAGGTCAGACATGCTACTTTCTGAAAATAACGTACGCATGCTAGAACAGAGTTCAAAGGCTACCAGAACAGTGATATTTAGCAGTAGCCGCAAAATAGCCAAAGACTTGCAAGCACATTTTCTTTGGACAAAAAAGAAAATTAAAAAAACGAGTCCAGTATTCACTGATTTATAGAGCTACAGTTAAAAGTACTAACCACTAATAATCACTTCCCTTTTGCAAAGGGTTATTATGCATAGCATCTTCCAGAACTGTCCCTCTGAATATACATTGCCCTTGTGAGAAGAATCCCTGACCAAAAGGAAGGCTGGATCCTCACTGCAGGTGATACCACTTTTAAACAATCTCCAATTCAGAGACAACAGACCTGGTATCTTGAGTCGGCCTGGAGTTATCAGAGCTCATAAAGGCTGGCTGACTCTTAGGGCATTACTTCTGTATTCCCATGAAGCGCAGCTGCATTTACAGCTTTTCTCTCAAGTGGTTTCCGTCATTCCGGAGCACGGTTCACTGAAAAGATCCTCCACGTCTCCTCTCTGCCCTGCATTAGCAGCGCTCCGCCGTAGGCAGCTCCGAAGGAAAAACGCTTTTCCAAGACACTGAGCTGCCATTAAAAAAACGCGGCATCGCTGCGGCAGGACCTCTGCAGAACTCGCCTGGCTCCCGGCAATTTGTGTTAGAAGCAAGCGACTTCAACGACAAACTTTTACAAATTGATACTGCCAACTTAGCAAATTTCAGGCAAAAATTAATAGAAAAGGGAGGCCATAGTTTGAGTTTTCCCAGAATAGTTCAGAGCAGCTTATGCCATAAGAAAATTCCCTTATGGCAATAAAACATTCACGCTACTAGAGGGCAAGAACAGGAGAATACGGTTCCTAACATTTGCTGATAAAATGGGAATATCCGGCTCTTTACCACACACAGAAACAGCCAAATTGCCATCGAAAGCAAGCTTTCCATCACTCAGGTGCTATTTTCAGGTAGCAGCCACACGTCAGGACAACTGCAGTGTAGCACCTTATGGCCCCTTGGGGGAACAATTCCCTTAATTACATACAGGAGGTACATCACGTCAAAACAGCTTTTTGCGTAGTATCTAAAAATTGCAACTTCTGTGATGGGCTGCAAGGGCGCAAGACTTGTGGAGAACAGGAGTTTCACAGAGAGAAGCTGAGAGCTGCGAGAACGTGACCCTGCCTTACAGGGTGAGAAAACTGAAGCCTGTTTAGCTGCTGTGAGCCATGTTCCCTTAACCTCAGCTGTCCTGACCTTCCTTATGTGTTGAGGTGACCTGCTCCAGAATGTACCTGTTCCATAGGCCCTATGTATGCAGAGCTTATGAGAGACGCCTATTAGAAAGCCCACTCGTGCAGATTTTATAGGTCACATACATGCTACCCTTTCATGCATATAATAGGAAAAGCCTCTAACCACAGGGAGCGGCCTGGGAACCTACTCTGCAGCTCTGAAGAAGAGCAGTGGCTCCTCTCTTGCCAGGCTTACTTTTGACAGAAACGGCAGATCTTATGTGACTACCTCAGAAGTTGTTCTGAGACTTGGACACGTGCTTCTCAGTATGTAGGCTTGTATAAATACATGAAACAGGAAAGACAAGAGTAACTATGCCCAATTACCTTGGGACTGTGGAATCTCCTTGAATAGCATCCCCTAACAAGGAAAGTAGTGGAAGATCTATTTAGAGCATTTATTTCTGGCTTGGATCACACGACCATGGTCATCTATGTCTCCCAAAACAAGAGGTGCTCTCTTTCGACCCTTCAATCCATCTACCTCAAACTCTTCAGGTGTACCTGTAGACTGAAGAGCTGAAGAGCTAGGCTTCATGAAAAAAACCAGCTGCTGGGCCAGGGCATAGGTACCTTTTCCCAAAAGCAGCAGCAGATGTAGTAGCTGCTAGAGCAGAAAGATACAAAACCAAGTGCATTTGAGCCATTGCTTTGGAAACTTGAGCTGAGAAACTGATAGACGAAACGGCAGCAATCCGCCCAACTTCTGCATGAAGTGAACCAGAAACAGCCTATGTAGGAAAGCAAAAGTTTTCCTACATTTTTGCTTTATGCCGAGACCTACATGGCTCCAGGTTTCCTATCTGGACTCATGGCCTCTTCTGGTTCATCAGTCTGATGCTCTCCTACTGTAAGACCATATGACCACATACTTCACATACTATCCGAGGTATCAATGCTGTCTATAGAAGCCATAGCATGAGTGCTACGGGCCACTTCTCACCACCACCCAAATGTATCCTTTTTTAACACCGTTCTCTGTCAACTTTGAAGTTTTTGACGAAGAAGTAGAATAACAAATGAGCAATTTGTAATTGTACACAGAATTCACCTGACAGCCTACAATGCTCACGGGGGACCTATGAGCTACTGAGAGATGTGACCACTTAAAATGCTGTTCAGAATTTTTATTCTTATTTTGTCTTTTAGGAGGATTAAATTAATCGTAAGAGAAAATTAAATATAAAGGGAGACTTGTCCCTTCTGAATAAGAACAGTTGATATGAAAAATAGGACATGGTCTCTATGCCATGTCAAATATAGTAGAAGCCTGTCAAACTACAGCTAGGAAGTAAGAGCTCAAGATTTCTAACAAACAGTTATCGGAAGTATGAACTGAAAACAAATTTAAGTCAGGATATTCAAGCCCAAGGCTTTGGTGAGGGATCACTTGTGCAATATGTGTGAGCTGCATCACTGCGCATCCCCTTCCTGGAGAAGAGCCCCATAGCCACAGTATCATTTATAAGTGTCATGAATCCTGAAAATTAATGTAATCCTTTTTTTCCACTTTGCCTCTGTATACTTGAGATGCTCTGAAACAGAGATTAAAAAAAAAGTCTAAGCTGCATTTACGATGAACTCATTAGCAAGATACTAGGAGCTGCTTGTGGTTTGGGAATTTGGGCTATTTCCCATCTGGGGATTGGGAAAGCCAAACTGCTGTTACTGAGGGATTAACCTGAAAAATGATGCAAGATATAGAATTTAACTTGGGAAAAATTCAGAGAGAGAGAAAAAACAGAACTGAAGGGCAAAGCAGGGGAGTGAGACAGCAAAGTCCGAAAACAAAAAGCAGGCAGGATCTGCATCGTCAAGGGGACCACAGTCTTTGGTTTAGTGCTAACGCCTTGGGGTCTTTCCTCCGCAAATTACAGTCCATCTGCTAAGATGAGGAGCAAATGCACCCCAGAAGCTGAGAAGATCAAGTCTCCCACTAAAAGGTACAAAAAAACTGTGTGGGGAATGGCCTCTGTATTCTTCTCTGGGGGAGCAGCGCTCTCCTGCTGAAGTGACATACCCGGCCTCCAACTGCAAACACATTTGAGATAAAGGCACGGTCGTCGTGTGTGTGTAGTTCACGCACAGACACGGGTGATGCTTTCAACAGAGAAAGGCTCGGAGGGAGGAAGCAGATAAAACACTGGGATGTGGACTGAAGTAGAACATTTTGTAACGTGTTCTTGCCAGTAAGGAAAACTGCATGAAGAAAAGCAACAAATGCATTCCTTGGCGGGGAATCACTTGGTGTTTAAGCCAACAGACAAGACAGATGTGGTAGGGGTATGGGAAGAGGAGGGCTTTTTCTGGCTTTGCCTTATAAATAAAATCACTGTTTTTGAATCCAGAGGATGTTTTCTCCAACCACTGTGTGTATGTAATTCTTTTAGCCTGTTATCACGTGCCTGGCAAATTTGTCTTATTGTTTATTCCTGTGAAAATAATGGTTTCCTCGTCCTTTCCCTCTCTAGCACTCACGCTGCACAGTTGATCAAATCCTCTTTCCCCTGTCACTTCTCATCTGAGCAGTGGCCCCTGTCAGCAGCAAGCTCCTGTCCCTCTTGCACCCAACTTTCATTTATGCTCTGTTAGTCTTTTTTAGAAAAGCATGCGAGTTAGTAGTTGCTTCGGCACTCCTTTTGATATAAAATTTTAAGTCAGCTGACTGCTGCCGCAACAGCTTTCTGGGAATAGATATAAAACAGCCTAGGCTACCGCAGCGCTGCTGAGAGATTAAGTTGATGCTTATACACTCCGGAGCCAAAGCCATCATCCGCTGGAGACTGAAGGGTCAACTGTCAGTACAGCACATACAGGGATTTAGTTAACATGAATGGGAGTAGTTCAGCTAAATCTCCACGGAATCATTATCCCTGATTGTACCCGAGGAATTTAACGAGCACCCTTTGCAGCTTCTTGCTTTGTTCCGTGTCTACAGCGCGCTAAGTCTAAGATGCAATGAGATTCTTGCTTAAGCTTGCAGACAACACATTTCTGAAATTTTGGTAGTAGAGGATTATTGGGTTTGCACGAGGAAGAATTTTGCCTATAGCAACAGCATTAAAAAGATGTTAAAGAGCATTATCTCTGCAGATATAATTATGTATTTGGCAACCTGCACTGTACACATTACAACACTGCCACATGGGCTAGAGAACGTTCACAGCTGTAGACATTGAACAGCACCTCTGTCAGAATTTCTGTGATTTTCAACATGTTAAAGAACATGAGTAAAAGACTTTATGCAGAAAGGCAGAAGAGGAAAACACAAAACTAAGGCCCAGAACCATATGAAATCAATTTGAAATTGTAACACACACACACTTCCCTTTCAGATAAACTTCAGCAAATTTGGAGTACAAAAGCTACATCGAAGCAGTGAAAAGCACATGGTCTCCTGAATCCCTTCCCCAAGCTGAAAAGTCTGTTGCTTGCAAATGCAATCTCCCTTTTTGGGGAAGGAGGCATGGAAATCCTAGCCACTACAAGTTCTGCTGACCTAAATATAGGACATGACCCAATACTGTGCCAATAAATTTTTACAAAATTAAGCTGTTTTGTCTAAATAAAAGACATTAAGCTTCAACTTACATGTTCGTCTGAAGCATAAAGGACTTCCATTAGCCGATTGACAAGGTCATTATTCTCTCCCCCGTGTTCTTGGCAGAGAAGTTCAATCTCCCTTAATTTGCCAAAGTAGAAATCCCTTTCCTTCTCCACGCCTTCAAGTGCAAGTTTTAACGAATGTACCTGCATAGAAACCAAGATGTGATGCATCAGTTCTGAGGTGCACTACAGAAAAAACAACTCAGTCCGAGATACAGCACGTGAAACCGTCTGAAGTATTCATATTACATTTTATAGCTTAAAATGAAGCCCCTTTTTCTTTTGAAGTGCTAGATTGAACCTCACACAATAGACAGCATGAAATCAGGCTCCCCCATTACGCCTCTTGGATACATCTTAACCTTGATCCTTAAAGGTCAATTTTTTCAGGGTTCTTTTATATCAAACCCCAAAGAAAAGGTTCAGGAATTGGGGCAAATGAGGACTTGGCTTCTAACAAAGCTGCCAGAAGTGTCATGTAATGGTAATTAATAAAACTTTGAGCTCAGTACTTGTATTGTTTTGCCTAGATTAATGTGCAGTTCTCGGGAAACCTACAGTATCTCCTTGCCTAAAAACACATAGCTCTAGCAGAAAAGCTCACAAAGGGAAATGGTCCAGTTAGGAAATTAAAAGTTCCTCCAGTTGCACATCTGAGTGCTGCTGTGTCGTTTTTTCACCTCTTCTCTTTTCTGCCTCCCTGCTTGCCGTACTGTTAGGGACCTGCCTTTTGGCACCTTGGTGCTGCAACCGGCTGCCCCATGGCCTTTCTGCTCCGATCGATGCGCTGCTGCTATCAACAACTTCTCCCAGATGCCAAGTATCTTTCTCTTTGCAGCCTTGTTCACAAGAGTCTTCAAGCTACACCGTCAGTCTCAATTTCACCACCGAGACTGCTGCAAATCATTTATGGGCAATGGAGCTGTTAATGATTAGGCTTCATATAAATCACGACAGATGTTGCAATATATTTTTATACATACATACACATATAGATATATATAAACACATGCATACATATTTAAAAAAGACCAATTTTGTGGGAGCATAACAGATAAACTACTGTCCAACAGGGTATACGCGATCAAGATAACATGCAAGTGGCTCTCAAATTTGGAAGACAGCAGTGTAACAACCAACAGAAATAATCACAGATGAAGCTGTTACAGTAAATACACTGCCCCCAACCACGTGCAAATTACAGCCAAATTAGCATTCACGTTTTAAGGCCTGCAGTTATACAAATTATTTTGCAAGTAAAATATGCTAAATAAATTAAATCGCAGGCTACATTTCAGTGAACTGATACAATTTAATAAAGTTCTGTGTTGCCAGTTCTACGACAAGCTAATTTATTCCTTCCACTAGTAAAAAATACCAGCAGAGTTCAAACAATGCTTTGACAGCCTACTAAATCCTATCAGTTCATTTTTTCCATAGCTGCTGAGCTAGTAAAGCCTTTTTCTGACCTTTGATTGCACTCTCAGAGGTGTCAGACAGCAGAACTGCCCTGTTACCAGTGCCGGATCTCAGAGCATCTCATTCCCATACTAACCTGTTTCTGACCAGCAGCTGAGTTTAACACCCAGGTCTTCCCTCGACAGTTTGAGTCTATGATTGATACAATGACCAGTCACCTTAAAATTAACTATTTATTCATGAAAGCAGGAACAGAAAAATGGAACAGGAGTTTACAATATTTTGGTCTAAAGATGAAGACCTTACATTTAAGGCGTATCTCCTGGATCTGCAGCAGCGCATTCCGAGAGGAATACCTGCATCCAGACAGAACGAGAACGTAACTGCTTCCAGATCTCTTGCTCTGTGTTTGGTAGAGCTTGGGAAAACAACAAACTTCAGCGGAAACATTGGCAGCTAATAGCTAGACTGTCTCCCCTTATGACCTGTTTACCAAGAAGGCATTCTCCCGTTTTCATTCTATACATTCATTCCTTTTTAAGAAAAGAATCATTAAACTGTGCATATATGCACACGGTTAATTAGCTACAGTATACGGTAAACACTGTTATAAGCAAACCAGATATGCTTTTCTTCAGTTGCACATCAGCTACTTGTCTGTGACACATTAATTTGTTTTTCTTCAGATAATTAGCACATACACATGCTACTTTTTCCTGGACCAGAAGAACATCTCTGCAATACCGTTAGCGGGTTGAAAGGCGACAGTTCTTACTACTTGGTCTTTCCTCTGGTGGCACTTATTGGTAGTATGAAAACTCACAGGACTGCAGAACCAGGCTGAAGATTTAAGCGCGTGCTGTAGACAAGCAGCCAAGATGGTGCTGTTTTCAGAAACTATGTGTATACTAGCACGCAGTTAATGGCTCCTGGGACCATTCTCCATATCTAATGGTCCCTGGTCTGTGTTGTCTCCTTAACTGCACTCAGAAACTCTTTGGGAGTGCTAGTTGGCACAGACCAAAACCACAGCGGGGACCACTCTAGCATTTTAATGCTACGGGTAATCAAGTTCCAGTGATCAGTGACATTCCTTGGAAGCGTTCAATTTGCTAGCACAGACCAAGGCAATAGCTAAAACCATTTTAAGAGAAACTTTAAGATTGTTGGGACCCATTAAAATAGCAAATGTTACAGACGGCTTGTGATTATTGCAAATAGCTCATTAAGCAATGCTGTGGTAAAATATAGCATATGGACGGTCCCGCTACTTTAATTTTTCCACTACAAATTGCATGGACGTTCACATGTTTCAATCTCCCTTAACTGCCATCCATGAAAGGGCTGGGGAAAAAAAATAATCTGTTACAGACACATAGGAATTTGATATCCAGTGACACCATTCAACTTTTCTTACTCATAATCAAGAGAGCAAAGAGGTAAGAGTGGCTGCTGCCCTCATCTCCCCGTTTGCTGCAGAGTGGTAAAAGATGGGCAATTTTTCTCTTCCAGCATGTTCAGACTGGGGGTCAGGAAAACCTGGCTCAGAGCTGCTTGCAGCATAGCTTTTTTGGCTCGCTTTATATGCCCAGCGTGGACAAGTAACCATTAGTGGGAAGTGAAATACCAAGCGCTGCCAGCATTAAAAAACCCCCACAACCTTCCAGACCATTCTAGCAAGAAGAGGTCTCTTAAAAACTAGCTATTAAAACACCAACTTTCCAAATCCTCAAAATTTCTACTCCTCTTTGGTGATGGGGGAAATCATCAGTTTTCCCTCAGGGTTATTTGTATTTAAAGCTTAAGGTTTTCACACATGGAATGTGCTAGGAATACATTAGCAGTGGACGCGATAGTGACTGCCTATTTTAGTAAAGATCAAGTATTTTTATGTTGCTCAGATCCCAACCAACTCTCCCTGCTGAAGCAAACACAGTCTGACTTCTGAATACAAACATCATGGTTTAAGTTGCATTAAGCTGATGTTTGAACTCCACTCTTATATTGTTAAAAAAAAAATAAATCCATGAAAAATACATACATCCATTCCTCGTGCAACATTTAAAAACTTTTCTGTTACAGCAACAATCAAAAGCCCTTTTGGAAGGCTGGTGGACCCTGTCGTGCTCTCTACTGCTCAGAATTATACCCTGAGCCTGCAGTATGTTTGGGATGTTGCTATCCATCCGCTACCTTTAAGTGCATAACAGTAATCAAGAATTTGCAAACAATGCCCCAACAAACTGAAATCTTTGTTGTTCAGGTCAATGAAGGTCTGAAACCAAAATGCCCTAAATTATGGAAAATTACACTTGATCCAGAGTAATGACTTCTTCCTGAATGCAGCTGCCAGGCAGCTCAGA
The DNA here is from genome assembly GCF_028500815.1 of Rissa tridactyla. Lineage (NCBI taxonomy): Eukaryota > Metazoa > Chordata > Aves > Charadriiformes > Laridae > Rissa > Rissa tridactyla. The sequence continues at coordinate 46,620,961 of NC_071467.1, forward strand.
CCGTAAAATATGAGAATTTTCCTTTCCATTTTCCCTCACCCAGGACAAATACAGGGATCAGGCCTCATTTTGACAGCAGTTGTGGGCCAGATGCAGGTATTTATTCACGTCCACTGCAGACATTCTTGCATGTCCAGGAATGACAGTCTGATGTAAAGCTCCATAGCATAAATGAAAATTAAGCCCTTACATTCTAACATTAAAGAAATTATGAAGCTTTATTACTTATATTGCAGAACGTTATTTATAACTGAGTATTCTCACAAAGGCAGATCACATTTTGAAACGAAAAAGGCATATTACCTTCTTAATGCCTTCCTTCCAGAAACCAGAGTGCAATGAGCTAGTCTCAATTCATCCGCTAGTCTCGATTCAGCTGCAAATCTCTAACACCTTGGTATTACAAACAGGTTTGTTTTCTTCACAATGACACATTAAAATGATTTATTTCAAATTTGTAATACGCATGAGCAAAGACACTATTGGGATTTTTCCTATCCAAGTGAAATAAAAGATATATATCAAAATCTATCAAAATTATCATACCTCAGTGAGACCTACCTACCATTCCTAAAATAACCTTTTAAAAATACTGGTAAACACCAGTCATCTCTGTCAGGTGTTATTTTTAAGAATAAATCACTTTTTTTCTTCCCAGCTGACCTATTTCAATCTTTTGTCCCTTCATATTTCTGGAGAGCATCATTCAACAGAGGGCAATATTAGATTTCATGACTGCCTGTGACAATGGATGCATCTAACTTATGCCTAAAGCAAATTTACCTGTTCGCTGAGCTGTATGACTTGAGTTTCCAAATCTTTATCTGATTTGGATGCTGAGCTGCTTGGTGCAGCTTTTTTTGCTGAAGATGGGCGAGAGGGTGTTGATCCTGGTTTAGAAGCTGGACTGGATTTAGCAGCACCTGAAAAGTACAATAAATAAATAATAATCGAGATTTGTCCCCATGGTAAATACATTCCTATTAACCTGGTGCTGAAACAAAAGTATTCGTTTTCCAGACAGACATTCTCTCTGTTACTTCAAAATGACAGTGGAAGAAGTTCCAGTCCTGCTATACCTTAGGAAAAGAAAAAAAACATTTCCTAGCAGTTGTACTTTGAGTTTGCTACTGAGAATGAAGTAACTCTGGAACTAAAAAAAAATAAACATAAAACTAAGAATATAAAGTTCCCTTAGCTATCAGCAGCTTTCAGCTTTAAAAAATATGCCGTTCACAGACCATTCCTCCAGCCCAATATTTAGCATACAGATCTATCTTCAATGTCCCTGGAGAAAGACAGACTTGAAAAACTCAGCTAAACTGTGCTTTTCTCATTTTCAAATGCAAACCATCCCTGCGACGAGGGCATTGAAATTCAGACAGTGCACACAGAATTAAATCCATCAGTGAACTCACAGTTGCCATAGTGACCAAGAGATGAGTTTTGATCTGCTTCAGTTTTGCTATTTGTTTCTAATTACTTGCACTGCAAATCTGCCAGAATAAGAAGCAACATCTTCACCAGCAAAAATGGCAACTAGGAAGCGTGCACAGGTCCTCTTTCACCGTGTCTGTGGCACACAAATCATAGAATTGCCTGGGTTGGAAGGGACCCTTCAGATCATCAAGTCCAACCATCAACCTAACTCTGACATCACTAAATCATATTCCTAAGCACTACGTCTACCCATCTTTTAAATACCTTCAGGGATGACAGTTCCACCACTTCCCCAGGCAGCCTGTTCCAATGCTCAATAACCCTTTCAGTGTAAAAATTTTTTTCCTGATATCCAGGCTAAACCTCCCCTGGCACAGCTTGAGGCCGTTTCCTCTTGTGCTGTCGCTCATTACTTGGGAGAAGAGACCGACCCCCACGTCACTACAAGGTAGGTAGAGAGGTGGTTGTAGAGCGCGATAAGGTCTCCCCTCAGCCTCCTTTTCTCCAGGCTAAACAACCCCAGCTCCCTCAGCCGCTCCTCATAAGGTTTGTTCTCCAGATCCCTCACCAGCCTCGTTGCCCTTCTCTGGACTCGCTCCAGAATCTCAAAATGTCTTTCCTGTAGCAAGGGGCCCAAAACTTTGGAGACAGTGCTCGAGGTGAGGCCTCACCAGCGCTGAGCACAGGGGGAAATGCCTGAGCAGGGGAACATTTGTGTGAAAGGGTTTGCGGTGCCTTCACACAAGCCTCACAGCCAGCTCCTCACACCTTGCTCTGCCTCTCCAGCTCTCCTCTCCTCATTGCTGGCCGTTTGATTTAGGTGCTCAGCCCCAGTAGACAAGTACCCGGCTCAGGGCAGTCCACCTTGCCTCGGCTCCCACCAGCGCTGGACTCTGACTCGCAGCCTTCTCCTTATTCCCACCGACTAGGAATACACTTCAGATGCAGTGAACATACATACATCTGGTACAAAAACGCTTGGGTTAAGATGACAGAACAGAAACCCAGCCCACTCTCCGACCTGTTTTGATTTATTATGTAGACATGTGAATCAGAAGTCCTGCTCTGCAGCACCCGTGTTTATCACTGTTTCTCACAAAGAGCAAAAACCAGTTGTCTGGACATGTGGATTGGCTCCATGGCCACCCTCCACCATCAAATACTGTTGGCTCTGAAGCCTGGGACACACAGACAGCAGGAAAAAGCCCGAATCCAGCAAGCACCCACCTCCCAGCTGAGCTCTGAGCTATCGGTTCACCAATTCCAGAGGGATTTGCCCCAGCTTTCTCAGCAGCCACCTTCCACCCCACACCTCCCCAGCTGCTCCTCCCATAAGATTATTTCATTTATGGCACACTACAAGTTGTTCTACGTTGTCATTTCCACAATGTATCCCCAGTGTCAGACAACACTTTAATAAAGCAATTAATTGTAAAACCAATGTTTTACAAAGGCCTTAATAGGAAGAAATCGCAAGGAGGCAGGGAAAGGCAGTAGGGGTAGAAGGACAACTTGCGAGGCTGCCCGTATGACCAAACCGTGGACCACAAACAGTCTCACTGACCTAGAACAGGGTATAGCGGTCCCTTGTAGGAGCTGAAAAGCAATGGGAAAGGACAGCGGTAACGAGTTATTTAATCAAGCTAGCTTAGGCTTTTTTGATCAGACACAGGCCTCCCTCTGTAACCAGCGTCCCTTCCTGCCTCTAAGGATAACTCTGTATTAACTGGGTCACCTAATGCCAACAGAACATAAACAAACAACTTGATAATTCAGTTGACTTGTGTAAACATTTCTGTGCAAGATGTCCTTTCTCCTGTTCTATGCTCCTTAAAATGAGACAGATAAAAAATAAGATTTATTTTTTTTTTTAGAAATTGGTGAGTCCAGTCCCATAACTTCCATGTCTAAATCCTTATAAGTACAGAAACTCACTTCTAGCAGGTTTCAGATACAGTATACAGACTCGCTAAAGCTGAGAAAATTCAATGTTGTGTACATGCCTAAAATTGAACCTTGTTTCACATCATACTTAGATTGGCAAAGAATAAATCATTTGTGGGAAAACATTAAAAATGCCAATATCTTTTGCTGCTATTTCTTTTTCTAAATGATTTAATAAACTTTATCACCCTGCCTTCCTTACATGTTTTGATTAACTTTAACACGCTGCCCTCATTACACATTTTCCAGGTTCAGTCCACATTTTGACTAAAAGTCATCTGCTTAAGAGGAGAATTATCAAGGTGCTCTCAAAGCCAGGAAAACAGTTTTCATTTGCTTTAGCAGATAAATAGAAGAAAACCAGTGTCAAAATATCCAAGATAAACATACATGAAATAATCGCTTTGCCTATAGCATTCTAGTTGGGCCTGAAGTTATTTAATGAATGCTTGTATCACATGCAACTGCAAAAGTTACCCATACAAAATTTAAAATAAGATGGATGTATACTAAACCAAGGTATCAATGTTTATTTCTTCTTGTATTGTACACCTGCAAGACGCAGTTCAGGATATCAACTGAAAATTAAACACTATAAAACCAGCTATGGACCTTCAGACGTGAAACCTTGGCTGATCAACGAAGCTCCCCATCCTCTACCAACTACCCTTCTTCTACCTGAAGGCAGCACTGGACTTTCTCTAGGCAGCACGCACCCGCACACGAGCACAGGAGAAGCTGCTCTGCTTTTCTAGGGCAGCATCCCCTGGCTTATCAGCTCTTCACCATTTCTCATGGCGGGGTCATGGTGCAAGACCTAAGCAAGGCACGTTGTGTTGTGCAGCCACGGCATATTGCTCCTTTTCATGCTCAACAGCCCTGCGAAGCAAACTGGTTCTTTGTAGATCAGGTTACTGATCACAGAAAGCCAAATCATTAAGTGCACACCTCTTTTTAACCTGCAGAGAGAGTTAAGGGCAGAGCTGGCACAAACATTTAATCCCCAGGTATTCTCTCTAATTTGCAGCTGAGCAAGACACATCACCGCCGTCTGCAGACAGAGAGGGCTGGGGATAGCACCGATACACTGCATTATATTCTGCCCTCCTTTGAAACCAACAAAGCCTTTTGAATTTCTACAGCAAAGTGTTACTAAGGTCCAGACAAATCAAAAGAAATCGACTTTTGCTCCGCTGCTCAGGATCAGCTCTTAAATGAACACGATATTCCAATTTCAGTGACACAGATAAAAACCAGCTAAATAACCTGAGCGTTTCAGACGGTATCAGCGACAGCTGGATAGAACTTAATTGCAACAGAGAATGCCTAGGGATTTCTAATTTAAAATTTCCTGGAGGGAAAAAAAAAAAAAAAAAAAAAGCTTTACTGCACATCTATTCTGAAACATCAGTTTTAGAATAAGCTCAGAGGTAAACCTCTCATTTCTAACAGAAGCTTAATTTCATAAAAGAATGAAAGGATGTTGGTTGGTGGAGTAGTGCAAAGTACTTGAGATGGCCAGATACCTAAGTGGAGATGAAAGATCTTGGTAGACTTAATGACTTTGTTGTTGAGCACCACAATGGCTTTGCAGTCAATTAGTGCAAGTGCATTGCGCAGAGGGACTGTATAATCCAAGAAGTTTAAATTATGTCCAACGTCATATCTTCTATGAAAATATTTATATATAACCCATTCACACATTCTGAGAAAGCACAAAAAATTTATACAAATATTTTACATACAAAATATCTGATAACCAGCTCTTTTTACTGACCACTGAGAAAACAGCATTGTAAACTGTGACATAAGTGTTACCCATTACCAACTCCTTTTCAAGCTTACTGTCAATTCCAAAAAGCAGTGCAGAGCCCTGCACCTGGAGAGGAACAGCCCCATGACCCAGTACGTGCTAGTGGCCAATGGTCTGGAAAGCAGTGTGGTACAAAAGGACTTGGGAGTCCTGGTGGACACCAAGTTGAGTATGAGCCAGCAACGCACCCTTGCAAGCAAGGACGGCCAGTAGCCTCCTGGGTTGCATTGGGCAAAGCATTGCCAACAGGTCAACGGAGGTGATCCTCCTCTTCCTCTGCTCAGCACTAGTGAAGCACATCTGGAATGCTGGCCCCAGTTCGGGGCTCCCCAGTACAAGAGACATGGGCATACTGGAAAGAGTCCAACAAAGGGCCATGAAGATGACTGAGGGACTGGAGCACCTCACATATGAAGAAAGGACAAGAGAGATGGGACTGTTCAGCCTGGAGAAGAGAAGCTTCAGGGGGATCTTATCCATGCCCAAAGGGTGTGCAAAGATGACCGAGACAGGCTCTTTTCATTGGTACCCAAAGGACAAGAGGCAATGGGCACAAATTGAAATACAAGAACTTCCATTTAAGCATAAGGAAAACCTTCTTCACTGTGAGGGTGATCAAATATTGGAACAAGTTGCCCAGAGAGATTGCAGCATATCCGTCCTTGGAGATACACAAAACCTGACTGGATGTGGTCCTGGGCAACCAGCTCTAGGTGATCCTGCTTGGAGCAGAGGGGTGGGACTGGACAATCTCAGAGGTTCCTTCCCATCTCCACTGTTCTGTGAGAACATCTATCACAGCATGCTCTGATTTTAGGTCAGTGCAGGGTCCAATTGGAATTTTTTTTAAACTGTATCGCAGCTGCTTCCATTAGCACCTGGATAATTTTTTTTGTACCTGCCCATATAACACCAGCAGAGATGGGAAAAAATAAGTTTACAGTTGAAAGACAAATTATTTTGTTCTCGTACTGAAATAAGTTAGATGAATCATCTTTGAAATGCATTACAGTTTTCTATCTGTGGTGCTCCAGAAACAATTACTGGTCAGTCCATTGTAATTAAATATATCCCTCTCCCCCTTCTCCCCCACCCCTCCACACCCCCAAGTTTCAGCTTTACTGTTCTTTCTGCTAAAGACATCTGTTTTACAAACAGAGGTACATTTCTGAAATTTAAAACAGTGGATGTTGGCACTGCGTGGGTTTTGGGTACAACAAAGCTAGGCTGTGAATTCCAGGTCCCTTTATATCACAAGCACAGTCTTGCAGACAAGAGACCTATTAAATGTTTAGAGAGAAATCTTCTTCCTTGAAGCTATATGAGTAATTAGTATGCTGTTAAATATTTATGTAAAATTCCAAGGAAACACGTGCATGAATACAATGTGGACGTGCGTGAGGACGGCGTGGAGAGCAATGGAAGCCCTGAGCAAGCACGAGACTTGGCTGAGCCCTCACCACCACTGCTTCAGTGGAATTTGAGAATCACTCGCAGTATATCTTCAGTCAAATGAAGGGACTTCATAAAGTGAATATTCCTGACTCATGCCAAAGAAAAAAAAAACAAAACAAAAAACAAACCCACAGAGCTAGCAATTTCTTCAGGAGCTAAAGAAAAACTCTTCAGCCAATTAGAACAAATGAGTGAGAACAGCAGATGAATTAATATTCACACATGCTTATCGTTGCTGCTACACCGGGATGCTTAGAAACTGCTCGATTTGGGGACACTTCATGGCATAACTGATGACAAATGATGCTTAATGGGAATGAAGCGACCTCAGACAAAATCCGACTTGACTTTCAGCACGCCAACACGCTGCGGTGCAGACGCCTAATTACTTTGTGGTACCAACTTCCCTGGGGTGGCAGGACCCCTCTGTCCACTCAGCTGCTCCATATATGCTCCTCATACCTCCCATTGTGCTCCTCACACCTCCACTGTTGCTGGCTACGGTACAGTCTGATGAGCTCTGAATTGATCAGACTCATCAGACGATGAGCTCTATGCTGATCATCACTGCCAGACAGCGGGCAGAGAAGGGTGTACAAATACTTGAAACTGAAGCATCTTTTATAAATTTCAACAGAGCGATCCAAGCAAGAACATACAATGGGGGCTACTTGTCAGATGAAAAAGTTTTCTTGACGGCACTACTCCCTCAGTTCATCTTCAATAGATGGGAACTAACCCCAGCTTTTCCCCCCATCATAAATGAAGACTTTTCTTTAGATTTATAATAACCAACATTTTAACAGCAACTATTAATTTTTCTCGGCTGAGACCCCTATTTTCTCTAGAAACATCGTCAAGAATGCAAACGTCCATCTTCAATGGATGAAACCACTCCACATAGGCTCAACAGAAAAATAAAGTTTAAAATGCTCTTAAAAAACTGCATTTCATAACATCCAACACGTTAGCTATACGGAAAAAGCAGTCTCAAAACTTAAATGTGAAAGAAAGCATATGAAGAAAAGCATATTGAAATAGAAAAGATCGTGCAAAATTTAAGCAAGACAGGCATTCAAACCACACCCATAATACACCAAAAATTAAGACAGCAATTTTCACCACTGGTTTTTCAAACACAGTTGTCTTTCTATAAAAAAAAAAAAAAAAAAAAAAAAGAAAAAAGGCCTTGGCTCCTGCACTTCAAGCAGCGTTACTTTGTGGTCTAAATTCTTGGGCTCAGTGGGTTTAAAAATTAAACTCTCCTCATGCTGGCAGAGGGGGTGTGTGCCTCTCTTAAGGCTGAGCCACTTTCCTCTCTACCTCCCAGGCCAGCGCTGTCACTGCACATGCTGTTCCCGTCGGCTAGTACAATTCCTTGGCCTCGTATGAACTAGGCACTAAAGCATTTTCGGTTTATCACCCGACAGCTCTTCCCATCTCCCGGCTGTGCCACGTCGTCCCGGAGCAGAGGTTGCCATGGCCAGTCCCAACTGCCTGCCACCTGGGGAAAGAGGTGGCACGTTTTGGTGGAAAGCAAAGAAAAAAAAGCAGCATTGGAAGGAGTTCTCTAGTCCCTCAGGAGTCTTAATCGTATCAGTGGCTGCTAAAATAAAGACTGGTTTGTTGAATATTTTTATCCCTCAAAATTAATTTACAGCACATCTGCCACAGTAGGATATACCATTTCCCTAAAGAAAATCAGTATTTTTCTTGCATAATTGGCTCTTTGATGGCATGCACATTATATATAAAGCACTCGTGTACAAACAGTTCATTCTGCCCTGGTTATTTTCCCTGTCATAGCGTGAGTATTTTTAGCCCTCATGTGATCCTCCAGTATTTTCCAGCTCTGCTTTAGTCATCCCTGCTCTCACTGAATATTTCAAACTAAAATGCCTAACAGCCTTCAGATCTAAGAACCTCTCACATTTTTAGCTTATATGTAAATAATTAATTTTATTAAGCTTCCTTTTACCCGTGTATTTTTGACACCCCACACCCATACACAAAGCAGTGCTCTGCGGAGATTTGCTCCGACACACGGGAATACTTACATAAGACACTAAGCTAAAATCCCGACAACCTGATCACCATTTTCAATTTGATCAGATGAAGCTTTTTTTTTTTCCCCCCCCTGCGATTTTCCACGGAGAGCATTAGAACTGGCACAAACAACGGTGCCCTAGTATTTTAATCCCTTACCATGATTTTGACTCTACATCTGTAGGCTGTTTACCACTGCATTAGAGAAGAGCGGGGGCTGGAGGAGATGGAAAGGCGGCTCAGGGCTGGCAGATGGCGTTCTCTCTAAAAGCAGCTGTGGTGCTGTTGGCAGGGAGCCTGCAGTGGTGGTCTGTGCTGCTGGCTCCACTCCTCCAAGGATGAAAACATACTTCTTCCCCCAGCAGGGAGCTGCATTTACCTGGCAAATCCTTGCTGCTCCTACTATTGCTAGAAGGAGCCGTTTACATGCGTTACCGAAACCATTCGCCCTCCGTACAGCCATCAGCTCGGCAACAAATCGGCTCTGCCTCTTAAGGAAGGGACGAGGCGATGCAAGGGTGGCACAGCAGATTAGTTGTAGGGACCTATTTACGCTTCCATTTCCGAGCTGCATTATCCTTGACCTGCGCCGACTCCCCCGTCGGATCGCCTTTGGGAGGGGTATGGCCATGGCTGTTGGACTGCTCTCTCCGGTTAACACAAACCCCCGTGCATTTTCAGATTTCTCAAGTTCCGGTTTGTTTTAAAAGCGTTTTTAAAAACGAAATAAAGGCCACACTCAATATAGGTAAATACGCATGTATAGGTATGGAAAGCAGCTCCCTGATGCCACGTGTCTTGTCAAGCTTTAGTGTCAGATTAAAATACCAAAAATAATTCCAACGCACGGCAGCTACCCTTTTTGGGTAAGCTTTCAGAGCAGGCTTTAGGGATTTGACCCCTTTCTTGTTAATTGAAAGACACATCTTAGTCTACCTCTAAAAATACAGAGTTAGAACAGAGTGTTATAAAGTAGTTACGAATAATTAAAGAGATCAGCACCTCCTAAATCACTCAAAACCAAAACTCTCGCAGAGGGCACTGGGCTTGAGTCACCATCCCTAGAGGTATTTAAGAAACATCTAGATTTGGCACTTCAGGGCATGCTCTAGTGGCAGAGATTGTAGGTTGGGTTTCTTTGGGTTTTTTGGGGTTTTTTTTGGTTTGGTTTTTTTGTTTTTGGTTTTTTTTTTTTTTGTGTGTGTGTGTGTGTATGGTTGGACTCGATGATCTCAAAGGTCCTTTCTAACCATGAAGATTCTATGATAAGAGTTATTCTGTAGAACAACAGGAATCACCTGAAACACATATGAAATTGCTAATAGCTGAATAAGTTATTTCTTTAGAAATTTATATATTTGATCAATTCAGAATAGGCATATTTAAAGGTCTGTCAGAACAAAAAGATATGAGTACCCGTATGCCCACTTGCTCCTACCACTAAACAGTAAGCGCATGCATTTACGTATGTTCACTGCACACTGTTTAAAAACTTTTGGATTATGTTGAAAGATCTTCTGGGTTCTTTATTTTCTCTCACTATTGTTTCTTTTTGTTCAATTAATGAACTGAAACAAGACAGTACTAAAATTTCAAAGCTTCAGTGTTAATGTAGAGCAAATCACACAAATTAAAAGTGACATTAAAAAAAAGAAAATGTACAAAAAAAGAGGTAAGCTACTGTGGTAAACTGCTACAGATGCTGGCAAATGCTTGATGCATTGGTGTAAGAGGTTATTGCATCAGGCAGCCCACAACATTTACTGCTCCCACAACAAAGTCAGTGGAAGTAAAGCCATACCCAAAACCTCAGCCATTTCACTGAAGACCCGAGAATGTAAAACAACAAAATAGTCAACATAAAAGTTACAGATAGCAGTTTAAACTATGCCACCTGATGTTGCACTTACTCATGGGCACGTATTCCCTCTTTGTGCTTGTATCATCAAGGAAGACAAAACTCCAGATGGGGTGGGGAATTCTTAATGTGCCCCGGGAGAACTCGTGAGGCTATCTTTCTTGCCTTTTTAGTATAAATGGCTAACCTTCTTTTACTCACATGTGATTCCTGTAACAACTGTAATGAATACTCCTTCATTTCCAGTTAAGCGAACATGAGCGTGCACAGACACACACACACACACCAGAGGTACAGAGGCACATCCTTCATGGCAATTTCCCCAGCTACCCAGGACTTGCTTCCACATCATCCCAATTTACTCCCAAACGGCAGGAGATGAGGCACACACAAGCTTGCAGAGGCATATGGCTCTCCTCCCACAGTGTCCTCTACCAACAGGCCCCCCCGTAAGGCCTCCCATCCTTTCACGCAATTGGGCTACATGACATGGTGAGGTGAGGCACAAAGGCACAGCGCATCAGTGAAATGAAAACATGCTCACCCAGAAATTGAACAGGCCTAAGAATGACTGACAGCTAAATGAAAGAGTGCTGTTCTAAAAGGCAGGCAGCAATACAAGCTACAACTTTCACTCACCTAGCACCACGTAATGGCTACACCCCCCCCAGCTCAACAAAAATTAAACTAGTGTCCTGCCTGTCATACTTCTGAATTTATATAAGTTAATAATGAAGGAAGCTTTCCATGAAAAAGCTAACGTCCATAGCCACAGAATCTTACCAAAGTTCATGACATTATCTCTCAGTTATCCTATTCCATACAAGGGCTGAGGAGGCACGGGGCATGTGCTTCACACAACCAGCAACACAACATGAGATCGCTACATTATCCTCCATATCGGCTCGCTGGTTCCACTCCAGTAGCTATTCTATTTCTCTGGGATTGCCACCCCCACAACTTTAATTTGGATGGCACATTTGTGACTTCGGTACAAACAGACCTTCTGCAAGGAGAACTAACAAGCATGGTAAAGTCTGTGTTTAATAAAATTGTCTTTTCCTATTTCTCAATTGGATAACACCATGATACTAGCACTTGGGGGTTTTTTGTGTTCAAACGGAGTGCAAGATACCACATAGGAAATTAAAGCATCCCAGGCCCCGAAATTGAAAAGTTTAGACACAAGATGGTGCAAAACAAAGACGTAAACAAGCTTTAAAAGCCCAGAGCAGCACTAGCCTGCTATTACGTGCTCAATTTCCTGGAAGCACTAATGAGCTGAAGGCAGCTGGCCAAGTATGCCCCACTTTGACGTCAGAAGTGATCAGAACAGAACTCTGAAATCTGGGTATGATTCCAGAGCATAAGCCAGTCTAAAATGGAGGGTGCCTCATACCTGCCCCTTCCCTTTGACAGCGCTAGTGCCTATCTGAGCTCATGAGAAGACAGGTCACAGAACTGAGCCAACTGAAAATTAATGATTATTTGAGGACTGGGTTAGCATGAATAAAGCAAAGCCAGGACAGAACAATAAAGGAATTGTGTGTGCATATGTGTTTCTGTATGCAAACACCTGTACACGTACAGGCAGCCAACCCCAGTTAACACTTGTTTAGTGATTATTTTTGTAAATGTCAGCTGCTGCCCTGTTCACTTAACTCTCAGTTATCAAAGAGTGGCATCTGCTTAGTGACCAGTCGTGCCCATATTACACAAACACCAAAGACCAGGCTTAGTCCTTTGGCCTGTTCCAGGAACACCGTTGGGGTTTAACCCCAGTGGGCAGCTGAACCCCACAGAACCGCTTGCTCGCTCCCCAACGCTGGCAGGATGGGTGAGAGAATCAGAAGGACAAAAGTGAGAAAACTCATGGCTTGAGATAAAGATGGTTGAATGTGTAAAGCAAAAGCCATGCACACAAGCAAAGCACAACAAGGAATTAATTCACTAGTTCCCATCGGCAGGCAGGTGTTCGGCCATCTCCAGGAAAGCAGGGCTCCACCACTTGTAACAGTTACTTGGGAAGACAAACACCATGACTCCAAACTTCCCCCCCTTTCTCCTTCTTCACCGTAGTTTTGTTGTGTGGAATATCCCTTTGGTCAGTTGGGGTCAGCTGTCCCAGCTGTGTCCCCTCCCAACTTCTCGTGCACCCTCAGCCTATTCACTAGCAAGGCAGCCTGAGAAACAAGAAAGGCCTTGACGCTGTGCAAGCACTGTTCAGCAATAACTAAAACATCCCTGTGTCATCAACAGTGTTTTCATCACAAATCCAAAACACAGCACCATACAATCTCCTATGAAGAAAATTAACTCTGTCCCAGCAAAATTCAGTATAAACACAAAATAAAAAGTTAGGAGAGCAAGTTTGAGAAAGAGCCATAGTTGTATGTTCTCACTTAAGAGGACTCATGTACCTGAACAATAAGCACATCTAAAACCACAAATCAATTGATTTTTTCCTTCTGGTCAGCTCTTAAGATTTGGAAAGATTTCACTCCCCATAAAAATTAATAAAAAAGAAATCAGCCTGTGCTAGCAATTTCCTGTAAGGCTGGAGGTGTGAAACACGCTTCGTTTAATGTTCTCGAATACGCTTATACACATCACATTTGACAAGAAGGTTAAATGCCTTTGTCTCTACCATCAGACATCACTAGAATCCACATAATTTACATCAAGGGTTCAGTGGGGGAGACCCTTTGCCTGATAGGGCTGGGTCAAACTAGAATGCACCACAAGAAATTAACTTCTGCCATTTCAGATGCTAAGCCTATGACAAGGCAAAACGAATGGCCCACGCACATGAGGAAATAATTTTTAACTAGTATTTATGTAAAATGGATCACAGTTTATAATCCTCTTCAGAGGCAGAAATGGAATTCTTGAAGACGCAAAATACCTGCAGTCGGAGAGTTTGCGTGGTGAGACTTTTTGGGCAGGTTGAAGATTTGTTCACCAGGATCTGGTGGGGGAAGAGCGTCTTGGCCTTGTCGAGCTTCCACAGGATCATACTCCTTCCCATCATAGTTAGCATCAAAGAACTTCTTAAACCATTGAATGAAATCTAAGTTGTCTTGGAAGCGCCCTTTGACCAGTTTTTCCACGGGAATTACCTGAAAGGTAGAAAAGGTTCCAATAATATATCATTGCTGTTTTTAAACATAAAATTAATATACACGCTTATTTGAAAGAAATCTACTGATTATATCAGCATATATTCCTCCGCCATTGTTTTCTTCCTAAAAGAAAGGAAATTATGGCAGATTTGGAAGTGCTCTTAAGAAATAAACCGAAATAAAACAAAGACCCAGCCTTTGAAGTGGCGGTACAGTGGGTGTATGTCAGCCTTTATAACTGCTCTTCCACAGACTTACTCCCTTCTTATTGCAGTGACAGCCATGATGAATGAAGCTGCTCTGGGAGTAACACTATGTTCAACTAACTAGGGATTTCTGGTTTTAACGGACATGCTAAAAATGGACAATTCTTCAAAAGGTCCAGACGGGAGTTTCTTGCTCTCTGTTCTACTGTTTGAACTACAAAAAAAAAAAAAAAAAAAAAAAAAAAAAAAAGAAAAACCAGCAGCTTTTCCAAGACATGCCGAAGTTCAAAACCAGCTTACACTTTGGTAGTACATGTTCATCATATGAACTAACCCTGAGGTTTTAAACCTTGTAATTTTTTTCCCTTCCATATATTGCTATACATAGAACAGTTTAGGGACATGCAGAAGTTGGCTAAAATGCCTGTAAGGTTTTAGTAAAAAGGTTACAAGGGTGTCTCCATATCTTTATCCTGCAAAATTTTTCACAGAAATGAAGCCTCCAAAAGGTGCCTTGGGCCAATATGGGAGTGTAAGGAGATGGTTCAACATTTTTCTGCAGGAGGCTCAAGCTTCCCAGAAGCTGTGGGCAGACAGGGACTACGAAGGGAACGCTGCAGAAGGAGAGCTGCCCTGCCTTGCTTAATTCGTGCAGCTGATTAAACAGCCAAGTTAAATGGGTCTTAATGCCTCCTGAATGCATTCAATTTTCAGATGGAAAAAGGGTACCTAAAGCCATTGCAATTTTCATTTCTTCAAGCTTAAGACAATTGTGCAGCATTTTATGAGTCTATGATACTCCTACAAGGATTAACATAGCCTTTTGCACGTCCTTTCAGTTTGTTCCTTTCGTATCTTAATTCTGCATTGAGAAAGTACAGCAAGTTTGCTCCCTCCAGAAAAATTGACAACGTTAACTTTCCAATGTTTCGCTAACAAGTTACACTGTAAATAGAAACATCCACAACATTTCAGGAAATAATGAGGGTTTTCCACTGCTTTAAAAAAGTCTTACAGGACTCTTTATTAAGACTATTTAAATTTTAGAATAAGGCAACACTGAAAGTCAGAGCAGAACTGTAAAAGAATATACAGGTAGTACATCTGCGTAAAACAAAAGTATGACAACTCTCATTATTCATTTTTATCAAGACAGTAATTTCTACTGGTAAGCCCGTCAAACCCACACATTCAAGCATATACCAGTACCTTATGCCTGAACAAGCCATTTTCTAACTCCATTCTTAACTTTACAAGACCACATGTGCTGGCCAGCCCATCCAATGATTGGATAAATTATTCCAGCTCTTGAATACTTTAAGTTCCTAAAACTCCATTTTAGACAAGAAACATGGAATACTTGTAAGAACGGCATATTTCCAAGTTAGTTGGTTGGAAATTCAGGTCACCAGTAATTTTACTATATCTAAAATTAAGGTTCACCGACAGTAAGGAATTTCCAACACATGGTATTTTATCAAAAGGGTCTCTGATATTAAGACGCAATGAGTTAGGCTGCAGAATTCCTCAGCAGACACACGGACTCAATTTTCACTTTGTACCTAAATGGAGCACGCCAAATTTCTTCCTTCATGACTAAATACCATTTTCAGATAACCAAAGGTCAAGAGGAAAGTCTTCACATACAACTTGTACTCCATCTCTCAGTACAAAAGTTGAAAAAGTGGACTTCAAGTATTTTGATATTTCCCCTACTTATTGACCTCACCCAGTTTATACAATTTTTGAAACCTGTAGTGATTGAAATACAAATACGGAATGCCTACCTTATCCACATTCATTCTTTTAAACGATGCTTGCAGAAGTTTGAAGTTGTGAATGTATTCATGCTCCAGCTTTGCTTGAAACTTTACTTTCTTCAAGCTAATGCACCCTGGGAACAACATGTCCATGAACTGGCAGTAAGCTGCTCCTATAACAAGAGAATGCATTGACGTTAATCGAGATGCACCCAGCTAAGACCAAATGGCGTTTAATGTCATTAGCAGAAAGCATGAGCAGAAAGCCACCATGCTGAATGAGTCCCAGCTGTAATTCAACCTAACGCTGTGCACCCAAGATCTACTTGTCTAACGTACATTGAACAGTGTGACACCCTAATGTGGGTTTTTTCCATTCAGTCTGGATGCACGACGCACTGTTGTGTAGCATCTGAAGAACCACCATGACTAATGCAAAGTAAATCTTGCTTCTATTTAAAACCAATGTTTTTGGAGTCCCTACACACAGTAGGACTGTCCACACAGTGAGAAGATCACAGTCAAAATGGAAGTCTCTTAATAAGCTCCCTCAATCCTCACAGTCCCCTGAATTCAACCAAGCCAAGGTCTTCTTTCTTCCAGCACTTGTAGCCGAATGCCAATCAAGTGCAAGGCAATCATTTAAAATTATATCAAACCAAGATTTAAAAAAAAAAATAAAAAATTGTAAAGCTCCAGCTTGTTAAAACATATTAGCCAGTTCCCACCCCTCTAAAACAAACATCTTTCATCTCCTGAGAAAAGCATTTAAATAATCAGAGTTTAGTGTAGTCCAGTCCACCCATCGATTTCAGAAGAGGGGACAGCAGCTTTAGCTCTCACTCAAAACAATAAGGTTTCTAAGCTCAACTTTGAGGGCAACCTGAACTTCATATTAGTAGGTGGGGGGTTGTGTGCCTCTGTGGGTGTATAACTAGTCCAGCACAGAGCTGCGAGTATATGGAAAAAAAATCTTAACTCCGTACTGAGTAGAGCTAACAGGGCGCGTTTCCTGCATGCAGGGAGCGTTTCCTGTATGCAGGGAGCTTCCTCCTACAACATCACCATGTCATTGTCATTTGCAAAATAAGTCTTTATTGTTGACACATTCAAATGTTTGGAAATTAAAGCTGAAAGTGTTTTAGGAAATCAGAGGGAAACCAATTTCAGTTCTTCAGAAGAGAGTTTCCTAAAAAATGCTTTACGCTCAGCAAAGATTCAGTGAAGGCCATTTCTGGAGCAGAGGGCTGTGGAGCCTGCAGCCCCTGAGCTTGAGGTACAGGGCAGGGAAGTGATCGCCCGATTCCTCCTGACAAGTTCAATTTCACTTCCACAAAAAAGACTTATGCGCATTTAGTGGAGATCAGTTTTGACAAACAAGAGCCCAGATGTCACCTAAAAGTTCATCTCTGTATCAATGACAGTGATTTTTATCAAAAAATAATTCTGCCGAGTGCTCATACAGAAACCAGATTAACAAAGCAGACATCTGGCTTGCCCAGTTTTACGGGAGGGGCAACAAAAACTTTAAGACATTTTCTGCATGGGTATGCGTGTGTTTTGACAGGACCCACTTTACGCATGAAAGAGTTCTCATTCTCTCTATCCACTCAACCATCTTATGAAGCTCATAACTTCCCCAAAAGAGATGCAGAGTTTAAGAGTGGAGTCCAAAAAAGCTTCCCAAAATACTGATAGGAGTTTTGCTAAGGGACTTAGCAAGATCAAGCTTTAAGTGCTGAAAACCACTGCCTCTTAAAACAAAAAAAAAATTCCCTTCACATTGCCTAGCTTTGTGGGGGAAAACTTTTGGAAAAAAAAATAAAATTAAAAAATCTGATTTTCCAAGGACACCTTGTGCTTAGCTGTTTGCAATGGTTTTGATATGATTATGAATCAAAGTAAAATATTCCCTAAAGGAAAAGGAGCCTTCTGGCAAGTTACAAACATCAGATGACAAATTTGCATCTTCTTATAGAAAGCTATATAAACACAATTAGTTATTCAAAACTCATCCTTAGCAAGAGAACCGGTAAATATCTGGCAACAGAAAAGTGACATTACAATTAAAAGCATGGATATACAGATAATTCATGGCTCGACTACATTTATTACTATTACATTTCATGTAAAAAGGATTATTATGCAATCACTTCATGTTATAAATTGAATTTGTTCCTAACTCTGTCCTTTCATCCTCCCCCCCCAATTATAAGCTTTACTCTGATATCTAAGTAATTGCCTGGAGGCCTTGAAAATGCACTGCGCAACCTTTCATCTAGATCCTTTTAGAAAACTAGAAACCCAAAGTGTTCACATGAGATTTTTCTCCTTCTG
Organism: Rissa tridactyla; assembly: GCF_028500815.1. Taxonomy (NCBI): domain Eukaryota; kingdom Metazoa; phylum Chordata; class Aves; order Charadriiformes; family Laridae; genus Rissa; species Rissa tridactyla. The sequence goes on from NC_071467.1 coordinate 46,638,942, forward strand.
CTGGTAATGCAAATTCCTTCTGCACGCCTTTAGATAGAGCCTTGCTAGGTTTAATACTCTAGTTACGGTATTTCCTTGTGTTTCCTTCCCATCGTGCTGGCAGTTGTTTCTGCACTTTTGCCAGCCAGGAGGTGGTCCTGGGTCTGCACCACACCCCAGGGCAGAAAACACTGGACTCCAGCCACATGGCAGCAGGAACCTGGTCTCTGATATGACACCGAAGCCGGCTGCTGGGCTGTTTTTCCCCCACAGGAGGATTTTATTACATCGGCAAACACAATTCATTAAAATCCTCCTTCCTGAAGTACAGAGGCAACATGCAAACAAACGTAGACTGAACTGAACACTGTAGACTACAAAGAGAAAACTCTTCTCGACTCCCAAAAGGCAGAGAGCTGCCTACAACAGCAACAAGAGAAAGTAAAAATAAATATCATTACAGTCAAGTGGGACCACCTGATTTTGGACATTGATGTTAGGTACAAATTTAATATTATATGGTTATTTATTTATCATTTAAAATTTTACCCCCTAAAGCTTGTAGCTATCCCATTGCATTTGATGCTAAACATCATAGCAGCAGAATGGGGATGCTGCTTTCTAGACTGCCCATCGCTGAGATTTCCTGCAGAAAGAGCCACCCTGCCTAAGTCATGCGAGGCTGCGATGCCTTTACCTCACAGCCACAGCAGACAGACACGTGGTCCTCTGCGTACTGGACAGCACTTTAGGCCTATTCGATTTACTATACAACCGGTGCTTCAATGTGGGTGCATGGGAAAGGAATATTTTTAACACAACGTAGAAAGAGTGGCAATAGAGATAACGACATCCTGACTTATGACATACCCCTTGCATAATTTACATGAACAAAAGGATTTTTATGCCACTATATTTTGTTTAAGATTTTAAAAAATTCCCTACGTCTTTTGCAATAACTCCCACCCTGAATACCAAAAAAAAAAACCCAACCTAAAAAACTTAACAACACTATACAGGAGTTGCACACATACTACCTGTCCAGAATGGTGCTCTCAAATCTGTCTATGACCAAAAAATTTTTATATGCATAAACATGCACATACACACACACAAACAGAAATAAGTTGACATCTATTCAAATGACATGAAAACTACAGCTGGCAGCACTGCAGAAGAGGGATCAACGTTAAAAACCCTCTTATCCTGCATTAGCTAACAAGCATTTTAGAATCACTGGCTAAAATTCTGTCCGTGTTTTGATCTAGAATATTGATCCATTGAGCCATTAACTACAGGAGATACTCACAGGCCGGACTCCAAAACCAGCGGGCAAACAGGGCTGAGCCGGATTGCACCCCCAGCAGCAGCTGCTTTTGGCCTGATGAACTGGCAGAAAGAGCCCCACAGCATCACAGAGTTTTGCAGGTGTTTGCTGGGATTCCCGCAGCAGGCTCAGGGCAGAGCAGGTGGCAAACCCCAGCGAGGGGACTTGCAGCCACCAGGTGGCTGCCAGGAGGGGAAGGGATGCTGGGGCAGAATTAAGACACAAAAGAACAAACCAAGAATTGAAAAGGTGGGTGTTTAAAGCTATTACAGTTGAAGAGTTTCGCCACAAGCTAGGAGCTCCTACCCGATCTATAAAATCACAACATTTTTACAGCACTTTCAGAGCTGTAGATAATCTTCCACTAGTCCCCCTTGCTGTAAACGATGCTGAAGTCATTCTAGTTTTTGCCCAATATTTTTCTTTCCCTGCTTCTATGTTTCCTTCCCAGGCTGTCCGTACTGATTTACACTTTGCTCTGAAGCACATGCACTCTGCAACATTACAAATTTTCAGTTTCCCTCCTTTCTCCTCTTCCATCTGGAGGCTGATGAATCCAAAAAAGCAGACAAGTATTTTCTTGATAATCAAAGGTACTTCGGCATCTGACTATTCAAAGCACAAGGAAATTAAAGGAGTTAACAATGAAAAATGAGAGAATCCTGTTTTCCTACAAGCCTCCTAGATTTCAGCTGGAGAGCAAGATTGGATCCTTGGTATTTGGGGTGTTTACATTTATATAATTATAAAGGAAAATGAAAATATTATTTGCAAACTAACCTCTTTATATATACTATATTTAGTACTCAGTATACTAAAAAAAGTACTTAGTAGAAATACTATAATATAAGCTCAGGTGTGCCCAAGTTAATATTTGTCCCCTATAGGAGGAGTCTGGTCACTCCTTCACAGCAAATGCCAGAGGACACTCCCTCCCTGTTCATCCCTAGAGTTTATGGGAGCAAGATCCCAGAAAGTCACATAAAACCACACCAGCCAACACGGGAACAGAAAGGGCCCATGAAAAGACAGGGCCTGTCTGTGTGTAGGGCTACTTTATTTTAATTCTGAGCTCCTTTTGCTGTGGTTCGGACCTAAGTGCTACACTAGAAATTTGCTCTAAACACTTATTAAGAATTTTGTTCTAAAATGGCATGCAATTAAAGTTTAAACCTTTTAACCAGGCCTCAGTTTCATTTTCACATACTTAGTTTTGAAAAATCCCATTTCGGAAAAAGGCTGACCTTATCTCTTTCTGCAATTAGATTTTTTTTTTTTTGCTGTTTGCTTTAAGGAAATATTTTTTTTCAGGTAATCTGAAAACCATATATCCAGTCACATTAGATACGATTTCCCTCAAATTATTCATTCCCTCCAAAGCTGCAACAACCTGACGACGCGTTTGGAAAATACAGGATGATTTATATGCGTGTTAGTCATCAGCACTTCGGTTCGCTAGAGCGACGTTGCTAACACTGACGGGAAACGGCACACACCCGGCATTTCTGTTGCTGGGACAACAACAACAGGAAAAAAAAAAAAAAAAAAGGCAGTGACTTGCAAGGAGCACGCGTGACCTAATAGTTTTGATAAGAAAGGGGTAAAAAAACCCAAACCTCAAAGGCTAGTAATAATTGTTTACAGAACAGCAGCACTCAGGGCTTGCCTTTTACCTCAGGCTTCCTCGAATTGCTTCCGTGGGAGTGATGTTAAGATAGGTTTTTGACTTAGATATCGCAGTATAGATTTTCATTTAGATTTCAAATATGGGTGTTCTGTTGTGTCACTGAAAGTTTGTTTTGTTTTTTTTTTTTTTAAACTGGGCATGTCTGTGAGCATAAAGTTGTGTTACATGTAGCTGTACGTTTAAGAAATAGCACAATTCATGTTGAGCGGTCCATTGGAGAACACGGTCTTCAAATTCCTATTTGCATTTCCAGTAGCATCTCTATATGACCTAGGATATAGGTCAACACAATTCTATTTCTCCAATTAAAAAAAAAAAAACAAAACAAACTAACCCGATTTAAGGGGTTTCAGCCCATTTCCTGGTGAATGGTCAAGCCTGCGTCAATTTACTGCCCACCTAGTTGTAGAGAAGCAAGCATTCATGAGGCTGTGCATCAATGAAGCTCTGTCCTGAGCTTCACCCTTCCCAGCAACAGCCTTGGGAAGGCGCTTAATAAAATGGATGCAGATCAGAGGGCAGCCCTGTACTCTTGCAGGTAGTTGCGTGAGCACAGCTGCCTCAATGAGGGCAGAGTGAGTGCCTGCATACAGATGGGAGCTCCTCAAAGCAGCGCTGCCGCCGCAGAAAGCAGCCTACAGAACCACGTACCTCCTACCGACCTTACCGACGGTCACTGAGATACAGGCGTCTAAATGACATCTGCTTCAGAAAGTCCTTTTTCGCACAGGTGGGGCATTTGTATGACATAGTCCAGCATATCCACTGATCATTTTAAATAATGCACGTGGGAGGGAGGTTTCCCCCATGTTAACTTGTATTCTCTTTTTCTTAAATATGTAAATCATTAAGCTGCTCATAAATTATACATGGCAGAGTTTTTAATACTTAATTTTTAGCAATAATTTATTTTGGAATTCATTAATTTTTAAACGGGAAGGTCAGAACAACTTCAGAAAACACAATTCCCATTTAACTTAAAATAGCTGCATAACTCATCATGCCTAAAAAAAAAAAAAAAAAAGCAGCACACAAAAATCTAACAAGCTCTTTCCAAAGGAGGGATATCAAGTAACTCACTAAGTGCTATGAGTAAATAAATAATAATTTAAAGAAGCAGTAAAAAACCTTGTTTAATTTCTATTCCTCCAGAATTCTTAATGAATGACATCTAAAAAAAAAAATATTATTAGCTGAAGATGTCATGATACTGCTTTGCATGCTTCCTCAGAAAGTTTTTGGAAATTATCTTAAACTAAATCATTAACATCCATTGTATCCCTCTAATCCTAAACATCATATGGAAGACATTAGAGAATCATTGACACTAAGCATTCTCTGTGTTGCATGACCTCAGGACAACATGCCAGTTCCCTGAAACATGGCTTGGTTACAGGGTGCAAATGGGATCAAGCCACGTTTTAATCATGTTTCCAAATTGCTCCAGAGACCCAGCCTTTGCAAGGCTGCAAACTGGAAAAAACTCCAAACCACTAATGTTGAAACATGCTTCAGCTTTGCAGGCACCAGGCACACCAGGTTGTACAGAAATCATGCTGATACCAAATGCTCCAGCAGGGTCATAGATTCATAGAATCGTTTAGATTAGAAGGTAGATTCATAGAATCGTTTAGATTAGAAGGTAGATTCATAGAATCGTTTAGATTAGAAGGGACCTTAAAGATCATCTAGTTCCAACCCCCTGCCATGGGCAGGGACACCTCCCACTAGACCAGGCTGCTCAAAGCCTTATCCAGCCTAGCCTTGAACACTTCAGGGATGGGGCATCCACAACTTCCCTGGGCAACCTGTTCCAGTGCCTCACCACCCCCACAGTAAAGAATTTCTTCCTAGTATCTAATCTAAATCTCCCCTTTTTCAGTTTAAAGCCATTACCCCTCATCCTATTGCTACACTCCCTGACAAGGAGTCCCTCCCCATCTTTCCTGTAGGCCCCCTTCAGGTACTGGAAGGCAGATTTTAGTAATAGACATGTTATGGGTTAATATAGGCATTGAACAAAATATACCTGCTGAGACACGAGAAAGCAAATCCTATGCAGCTAAGGCCCAGAATAAACCTGTTTGAATGTACATATATATATATATACGTGTGTATATATATATATATATATATATACACACATACACACACACACACACAAACGACATGGAGAAGAAAAGCCCTTCTCACCATCTCTCTGCCTGGCTGGTACCACCTTCTCCAATCACCTCAGCCCTGCTGAGAGAGATCACACTGCTCCGAGATCTTTGCAGTGTGCAGGAGCACCCGGCACCCTCTCCCTGCTGCCACTGAGGGGCTGCAGCTGCGTGGTGCCAGGGGCACGACGGCCACCTTGCGAACAGAGCTGAGCCCCAGCGTGCTGTCCCTGGAAGCAGAACACCTCAGACACCCTCCCCAAGCCGGGAACGACCTTCCTTCCTGCACAGTGCCAGTCATAAGGGACGACAGCCCACAGGGGCTCCCCCCCAAATCCCGAGCCGGAGAGGCAACGCGAAGTCAAACAAAGAACGACATCTGCCCTATCGTCACAATGCCTGGCTTCCTCCGAGATCACGGCAGTAGAGTACCAAACAAAATGTACGTAAAAGGGGACTATATTTTCCCAGGAGGAATGCCAACTGAGATACGGTACTAGCTACAGGAAGAATTCCCCGTGGCAACACCCAGGGCATCTGCAGAGACAGCAGCACAGTCTAAAATTCGAAAATGCCAAGCCACATGCTCTCTTTATAACACGTGCGCTTATTAAAAGGGGGACAAAAAAAAAAAAAACCAACAACAAACACCCCGCATTTAATCCTTGATCCTTGCATACAAATCCTGAAAGACAGAAGGTCTGTATGCACTGGAGGCCAGACAATTTGCAAGTTTATAATTCTACTGAGAATTTTCAAATGCAGGAGAGGGGGGGAACTCTGTATCTCGAAGAATCACACAAGTATAAGCTAAGCCAAAAATTATACCTCACTTCAGGCTGCGTTTTCCTTTCTATATACATTCACCATTACGAGCTTCCTTGCTCATAATTTATATAGCTTGTACACTTTGTGTTGTTTCTTTTTACTTCATGTGCAAGCCCTCTATAGTCTCCTGCCTGACTCTTATTTTGAATATACTCTCATGTAGCAGCCAAACACTTGTGAGAAACCCTGTAACACATTCACTTGGTGTTCCCTATAGATGAAAAACAGCCTTAGTAAAGAAAATTCAGTTCTAAGCTGTTTAGTCAGAATTCTTTTTAAGAAGCCACTGTGTGTTCATTACAAAAATAGCGTGACTCCTAAGAAACAGCTACTGTACAGAATTCATTTGAAACTCCTATTCCCCAAGCCTATGGGTGTTGCACACGGGATCCTACTACATGAAATCTACTCAGTTTTTCTCTATTACTTTTCACTCACGTATCGAATTAAATGTTCTCAAGTCTAATGCCCATCTAAAGGCAATGCACTCTGCCTTCAATTAAAACCATGGATTATAAATTTCATATTCAGGTTAACACCCCTGCAGGAAGTCAGACCCTGAGACCGAAAACTGACAAAATGACACTCACCTGAAACGAAGAGAATCGTATTGTTTTGAGATGCTCAGAGAGATTTTCTCTCTTGAGTTGTCAAAACTAAATTACCAGAGGAGCTGCAGACTAAATTTAGACTCTCCAGGGCTGCATCCATCCATAACCTGGCCTTTTTGGCACATCACAACTACAGCAGGCATTCAGAAAGCTCAGGGGACACTGCGCTTTGCTCGGCCTACTTAGCAGGGACAAAAACACATCTAAGACTCCCAAAGAATGCAAACACTTTATGACTAAGCCAGCCTCTTCCTTTGCTGCTCCTCATCCTAGCAGCTCTGTTCCTGTAACTAGCAATTGGGGAACAGGCTGGTATCACTACAGCAGGCGTATTATCAAAGCTACTTCTCCACAGCACTGAGAAAGAGAAGGTCTGGTTGCTTTTTCTGTCTTTATTATGAACTGTCACGTTAAGCTTTAGGTATGCTCTGAATAAAGCCTTTAGTAAAGGCAGAACGTCACGTTATTCCTTCTTGCTTAAGGTCAGAATGTCCAAAATTATTGCTAGGTTGGCTGCAAAACATGGGTACTCATGAGGTCTCACAGCTAGGTGCTGAACATGAGCGTATGCCGCATCTAGGTACCTCATGTCTCCTAAAAGTAACGCCTTTGAGCTTTTCATTCTAATTTAGCATCCTCCCCTTTCCCTCCCCCAGCTTTTACTGGCCTTTCAGTTGCTCCTTATTAACAAAAATGAATGAGAACTGAGTAGTCGTATAACAGCATGACAAATCTTAATGCTTTTTTCTAAAAAAAGAAGAAAATGCCCATACATTTTTAAAGTAGGTTATAAAAATTCAGTTACAGTGGCTCTGCAGCACCCTGGTAATGCTGCAAAATGCTTCATAGTTGTAAAGAGTTTCCCACATATTCTTTCTCTTTGAAGTCCTGGAGAAATGCTTATATTTTTGGAAACTAACGTTAAGCTGCCTGAAAGCTGCCAATGCTTCAAGGAACACCAGCCAAAGGCACGCCAGAATGAAATGAGTTAGATCGGCCGTTCGCAAACTACTACCATGCTTGCCGGTGCTCTGCCTGTCAGATGGCTGGTCATTTGTGCTACTGTTCCCCTAGCTTCCACCCTGTAAACTAAGCTAAACAAACTATATGTACATTAAATAAACTCCTTGGAGTTTACAGGGTAAACTATATTGAATACAGAGAGACTCCCAAAGCTTCTTGCCCTTCTGTCTTCAGTCCCTACAGGTGCAAGTCTCGCACGTGAGAAATGGACTATCCAGTCTCTATGGAAAGGACCTAGTAGTAGATAAGACCACTGTGCTCTGGTGCCTGCAATAATCTAGCAGAGTTTAGATTCATCAGTTCAGAGAGTAAAGTCCTCTGGGCCACAGGAAGGACTGCACTAGAATGCTTCTTGAGATAAGGAACTATTAAAGCTCCTTCTGGGATTGTAATGAACATTAACGCAAAAATAAGACTGTGTAAGTATCGAGCTTGACTACCAAACCAAATGGGGATATTCAAGTTTACACCTTTGACCTTTTAAGATACTAATGTAAAAGCATCAGGTAACAATAACAACCAATACAATCCAGGAAGTTCTAAAGGAAGAAAAGATTTAATTTTATACAGGATGGAGTAAGAGCCCTAATGAGACGACCCTTTTTCAGTTTTTCCCTTGTGGTGCGTCCCAAAATCCTCAAAGCAGGTCACAGAGTTGTATAACCAGCTGCGTAATGAAACGGGACAGTGGGTTTGTGACAATTTCCATGCTTTTCTCCTGCCTGCCCCACCCAGCTGAAGTGTCTCAATCTGAACGTCTTAAATATCTTTAACTGTGTATTCTGCATAATCAAAATTCTTTTAGATCACCTCTCCCCTATTTTGGGAAAGGGTTTTGGGGTAGTTTGCTTTGTGGTTTTTTTTTTGGTCTTTGTCTTGTTCTGCAAGCCCACACACATTTAACTTGATGGAGTATTCACTTCAAAAGCTTCCTTTCAACTATTTATGAGCATATAAATAGCTATGCAGGAACAAGTCAATAACTTGTCTAGTATGCTTCCTGTTTCAAACAATGGCCAACATTGGGTATTTTGGTATGAAAATGTCCATTTTCTTGTATCTTTCTATCTCCTTTAAGTGTGTGTGTGTATGTGTGTATCTATATATATCTATCTATATATAGCTACACCCATATTTACACACATGTGCACACACATCTCCACATGAATATGTTCTTGATGTATAATTCACCAAAAGAAAATACTTAGGCTAGCTTCCGGACATGTAAATCTAACAGCAGCTAAATATAACATTTCAATTTCAAGTTTAATAACTGTTAAAAAGGTTATTTCCCATGTTCTATGTCTTTAGTTATTTAGTTTATATTAGTTACTTACATGCACTTTAACCTGCGCTTTTTCGTCCTCAATTTTATAGTCATTGTGCAAGCCTGCTTCTGCAGCTGAGATTTATTTTTTAAGTTTTGAAGAGTAGACTATAAGGCCTACGTGAAGGATTTTCTATACCTTTCAGGGAACATCTCTGAGACAGAAAATTTACGCAGAATGGTAGGTAAATTCAAATATATGAATATAAGGCCCCATTTATGCATTTCAGCCGGACCAGTAAATAGCTGAAATGTGGTAATGCGGTTTCAAGTTCTATGTACTTAGAGCATTGTCTTCATAAGTAAGATATTCCCAGCATGTCAGTTGTCTGGAAGTAGCAATCTAAGTTAGATCTCCTCCAACACAAACATCTCCAAATTTAAAAATCACAGTAGGAAATCAGAAAGAATCACTCCCCAGGGGGATGTGTATTCTCAGTGAAACATCAGCCTTTGTTTGTGTCATTTCTAGTCATCATCTAGTTACAGGCCCTGTTGTTTAACACGTATCTTGTAGTTGCCACTCTGATTAACCAAAGTGTCCGAAGTATTCAAACCATTACCCTTTTTTTCAGGGCTCATTACCAAATTACTTACAACGAGAGTTCAGTTACATTTTAAGAGAAACAGGCAGCTTTTCTTGACAAACGTCTAAAGCCCGCGCAGCAGCTAAAAGCTCATTTCCTCAAATCCGTGTTTTTCTTCACAGCCACACTTGTGCTCTTTTCCTGCGAACATCAGCAGGGATTTGAGGACCCTTACCAAGAAGGAAAAGGTGCTGGAGAGTTTTGTTCACCCAGGGCGCGGGTTCTCTATTTGTCTCTTTTTCAGCAATGTCCAGTCACCATTTGAAAAGATACCACCCAGGTAGCTTTAAAACAAAAAAGCTTATCACTGTATTCTGTTCTTGCTTAGTCAACCTTTTTATTACTTCTACATATCTTCTGCTACATTTGTCCCATTCACCTCTGTGTTTGTTATGCTTTCTTAAGGCACCTCATCTTTCCATGATTAACCTGAATGAAAAATGCTTCCTTTACACATAGTCTCTTTTCTCAGAGTAACTGTTTTATGTCAAAGTTAAAAGATTTTCAACAAATCAGACTTTTAAAGTGGTTTTAAAATAAACATTTGTAGACCATACCGCGCTTTCTTACCTGAACAGAGCTGTTCGACTTTTGTGTAGTTTAAAGCTAATATATCATTAACCCATGCGATGATATCATGTCTGCTCATAGTCTCTTGGGTTATAGAGGTAGAGTACACGTTGACCGCCATTCCCCAACTAGAAAAAAAAAAAAAAGGACAAAAAATATTTTTGACATCTTGATGATTGTTTTCTGAATACAATGAATTTACACTTCTCGTTAAAAAAAAAAATATAAGGAAAAGCTGCATCACTGCACAACCTTCTCTTATTTATTGAGAAAAGAGGCTAAATTTTTATGCTTTGATGATACACGACCTCCTCAATGTCCTCTTGGAATTTATGAACGTGTTTCTCCGGCTGTCATTGTGAATTTGAACACATAAGCGTACAGCATTCTGCTTAATGCTAATAAGGTATGGGAAAAAAGGATCAGACGTAGACTAAAGATACACAGACAGGATCAGAAATCTGGGATTTCGTCACATAATGCTGCACAAATAGAGTGATCTGACATATATGTGTCATTTTTTAGCCAATGCAGGATGATCAGACTGCCTAAACCAGTAATTAATTTTCAGATAACTTCTAGAGGATTTAGCTGTTCTACTTAGTCAAACGCCGATTTCTTACTGGGACGGGGGCCTTTTGGATCATTAATTCAGTTCCTAATAGTCAGAGTGAATACCAGATAATCTTTTTGATCAATTTACCAACCTCTATCCTGAAAGTAACTGACATTTGCACTCCCAACCGTCTAGTTGGAAAGCTGCTGCGGAGGCCCAATTCTTCCAAATCATTAGGAACACTTCGTCTCAGCTTAAACCCATTTGTTTTTCTGCCAACATCATCCTCCAGCTCTAATGGCTTTTTCTTCCCCAAAGCCGATTTCATATTGTGTTAGGGACAGCACTCAAGAGTCTGTCCCAGTGCCCAGGTAGGCTAGATTAAACAAATCAATCCTCTGAGTCTCCTATAAAGTCAGATCTTCACTTACTGGTCATGCCAGCAGTCCTCCTTGAACACAACCAAACAGTTTCAGACTGTGTTCAAATAACATTTCACCAAGACCTTGGAAGATGGCACTCTGTGCTGAAAATTTTCATAGCCTCATCATCTTAAATAGGTCCTAGTTAGCTACTGTCCCTTCCTGCAAGTAGGTCTAATTCATAGTAGCTTTTATCATCAGTTCCCAAGCGCATAGGCTGGAAACACATACTGCTTGATTTTATTTCCCGTTTTTCTACCTTATTCACATCTTTCTATTGCGAGACATTGCCAAGAGAAAAGATGAACATATTCAAGTTCATCTCATCAATAGTTTCAAAGAGCAGAGTCGAGTTCATTCATGAAAAGAGTAATAATGTTCCCCAGATTAGTGGGCTTCAGGAAGCCCACTAGTAACAATCTGAGTATGAGGTATCTCAGAAATGATGTAATAGTCAAAGTTGCGCTATTATTCTTGGAAAGAAAGGGTTTGGTGGGGATTGCACACCTTCGTCTCTAGTGACACCTTGTAGCTAACGCTTCACTGCCCTGCCACCTCAGCCTTGGACCCCAACCTTCTACCTCAGTGAAAACCAGCAGGATCTCCTCTGTGGGATCTGCGTGGACTATTTCCATTGACAACTTGCAAAGATGTTAACTGTTTGAAGCTTGATAGACAATTCTACAGAGAACACTGCAGGTTCTCTGAGGTTAAGTTCAGGTAACTGCAGGTTAACTCCATCCATTTTTTAGGTGTGCTGGAGCAACCCCAGACAAAAAATGTAAAAAAAACCCACCAGTATGAAACTTGTCACAGTAACACAAGTGTGTAAGTATGTACAGCAGGGATTATATTTAAAATACAAGATGACAAAGTTCATAATATAGGTCACTTTCTACAAAACAAATTTCACAAACACAGAAGATCATTCAAATTGTCCCCATCTACTTTAAGATCCGAAACATAAAATCTCCAAATTTGCCCGGTAAGAAAAACAAAAATTTAAAAAAAGACAATAATGACAGACCAGTAAGGGAAAGTAGGCTTAAAAAGTTCATGCACTGCTAATCAGACTACTACTGCCAGCAATTCATTCTGAACCAGGCTGCCCCTTACCCACTTCTGTACGGGCACCTCCAAAGTATGGAAGAAATCAGCCTGCCCTCAGTCTGTTCAGTTCTTCCTGCAGGCTCCCGGACAGCACAGCTAATTGTATGAACATAGCACTGTATTCACTCTAACAGTTAGCAAAGGTCGTTTTCTTGGCACACACTGAGTGCTTGGATTGAACCGAGCGCTAGGAACAAAGTTTTAGAAACAGGGAGTGCCCTTTTACTCTTGAAACCACACCATAATGGCTAACCGTGAAAGCTTAACGTCAACATCAGGATGGAAGGGACTAAGCACAGCATAAAGGCAAACGGCACCTTTGTCACTAATGGCATCTGAAGTTTCAACCATCACTGTTAGTATGGGTTTTACTTCGTCATTCCTAGCCTTTTTATATAGGTAAGAAACTGACAGAAAGATACCGCCACCGTCACTATTAAACTAACATTTTCGGTATTGTTCGTAAAATCAGTTGAAGTAACAGCTTAATAGTGTCTTAATATTCACTTCAGATTCAGAATAGTGAGTTTAATATTAAAACCAAGATACCAATATGGAACAGTCCACTCACTTCTGAAGAAATTAAAGGTATTTCATAGAATCATAGAATGGTTAGAGTTGGAAGGGGCCTTACCTTAAAGATCATCCAGTTCCAACCCCCCTGCCATGGGCAGGGACACCTCCCACTAGACCAGGCTGCTCAAAGCCCCATCCAGCCTGGCCTTGAACACTTATATTTAGGTGCTAACGCTTGAAATAAAGCTACTCTGATCTGCAACTGCCACTACTTCATCCGAATTTTAATTGTCCTCTTGAGCCAGGCAGAACTCAGAACAACCATCAGCTACCAGTAGTGAAAGCAGCGAGTCTGCTCTGTTAAAAAGATCAAGAAAATCCACACACAGGAAGGAAGCAGAAATTCCCTCATCATCATCTTCCAAAAGCAACTGGCAAAGACAAATACCTATCCTCTGTGAGTGACGGGAAAGCAAACCACCTCCTCTGCTGCAGCGCACGGGATGGAGAACTCTACTTCAGGAAACAGTAAGTGAATAACCTTGAGTTTTACAATGATACCCTGAAGGATATCTGTAATATAACTTATGTTGTGTCTGCACATGAATTATGGTCTATGGGTCAAATGAAAGTTCAGGCTATTTGTTAGAGACAATAGCTTCACATTTGTACACACAGATAAGCACGATCAATACAATTTTAAACTAATATGTGCAAAATGAATCAGAATTTCTGTTTAAAAAGCATCAACAACATGCCATTGCCATTTATTCTCGGTGGCTTGTTAGCATATGTCTGAATCTTCCACAGCCTCTTCTCTCAAAAGAGTTCACCATGTCTTTGCTTCTTCTGTCCCCCACCCTCCTCCTAATGGTTACGTTTTAAATAAACTCAGCTGGGAAAGGTTTCCTTTACAGTAAGCATGTTCTAATTTGGTGCTCATATACACACATATCCTGTTTGCCACACAGACTTCAGGGGGAAAAAAAAACCACAACAAAACAAAAGAAAAAAAAAAAGAAAAAAGAACGTGCAGGCATAGGTAGAGGAGCTGCCATGGTCAGCGATGGACAAGAACCCCAGCGCTCGACATCCACAGCTAGGCCCGGGTTTTCTCCAGGACCCAGTTCCCCACATCTGGAACTGCTTTGAAAAATGTGATCCAGATTCCAAACACAAATTAATAAACATCTGTAAGGCAACGGCAAGAGAACAGCTGGACAGGTGGAGAGTCACAAGCTGTACTCCATGAATGGCCAAGTAGCTAACAACTTATTTGTATGTCCTCATACACTACTTCTTCCCAATAACATTGTTTACATTTTTGACTTGTTAGGCTTTCCCTTGTTTAGGCTGAAGGCTCTCAAGCATAAGGCTGCGATGAGGCTTATAAAAGCCTGAAAATCAGCATCTACCTCACTGAGATCTTTGAGCTTCCAGCCTCTGAAGAGATGCCTGGCCATTCTACAGCAACTAAAAGCAGATTGAAGATAGCACATCACATCCCCCACTTCTCAGCACGCAGGTGGAAATTAAAATCCTCTGGCTGTTACAGCACTGCCTAACCACAAAGGCCTCTGCTTTGTTTTACTCATAAGTGAAATTCAAACCCCCAATACATACAAACAAGCCATGGGGAAGTCTTACGTATTAGTCCAGGACATTTCAGAAAAACACGGCACAGACATACAGCTAAGCACCACAGACCTGAGTTCAGAGGATTCGTTAGGTGCTGAAAATCACATATATATGCTTAAGCAGTTTCCCCAATCAGAAATATACTGGCTCAGCATGCCCAATGGTAAACATTACACCCAAAGCAGCATTAATTTAAGGCATTACCTGCAGCGCTGAACGTTCAGCTATTAGGCATTTTCCACTGCTCTTGCTATGGATAACTGCAGCTGTTACAAGGTGTTATCCAGCTGTGTTTAAGGACAGTTTTGCAAGAGGCATATTTATTTTTCTGGTGAGAAGCTAACAGTTGTTGACAGCAGAAGCTGTATTACGCCAAACCAGTAATAACGGCAAGACTGGAAGGATTGCAGCAATGAATCTATCTGCAGTGTAAAAGCTCAGACATGCCACCACCTCTGAACCTGCAAGGCCTTCACGTTTTGTACCATTAGGCACAATATGATGTTAAGTTTTCAAACGCAGCAGAAAGCCTGGGTGACAATACAAAGACGAACCTTCTGGAAGCTGACACCTGATAGCATCGGGATAGATACTGCCAGTAAAACAAAAGATACCACACAAAAAATTACTGAAGCGGAAGATACAGCATATAAAGGCTAAGATGTAGCTGAGACTGCTGTAGCTCCTGTTAGAAAGGATTTCTAGATGAAAGCTACTGCAAAACAAAAATCCCTGAAGGAAGAGCCCTGCCAGCCTCAGCATCCGCATCCCTGTAGAAGGAAAATTCATCCTTTCCTGTCACCCTGAAATGGCAGGTGATTTGCAGCTGGACCTTGCCTGCTGCTTTAACGTTCACCGTGTACAGCCTTAGCTGCAGCCATTAGAGGCCAGTTATGCTCAAAGCCGTCTTTACCAAAAGGAGTCCTGAGGACAGAAAATTAACAGGAAAAGCCCCAGCAGAGCACTGCCACCACTGCTCTTACCCTCCCTTTTGACTTACGCTGTGCTCCCCCAGCAAATTCAACAGCCAGAGCCAGAGCCCTCACATCAGAGCGCTGCAACTGGAGCGATATTTGCAGCAAGCAATATAAAGGCTCTAGCTAATCAGAAACTCAATCGGTTCAAGATTAATCATAATGAGGTATTGCCATGGAAAAAAAAAAGAAGAGGAGGAGAAAAGATTCCTCTGGTTGTAATACTGGGGGAATTTCACACCTTTTAAGATGCTGAATGTCAAATCTCTTGTGCGCTGTTCTCATGTTACTAAGTGGCCCTGAATTGTTAAAAATCCTTTGTTATCCACATACCTCATTGACTCCTGAATGCCATTTTAGCTTCACAACGTGGATCTGAAGCTTGGAAGAGCTAAAATGATTTGTGAAGCATACGTCTAGACAAGACCAAGGCAATCCATGTACAGTTTGATTGCTTCAATGTTGCAGGATTACCATTTAACACAGCAAACAGCATATTTTCTATTGTTCTCATTACAGTTCCCTGTTTAAATGCAAGGGAATTTAGAGTACTAGAGATTTCCTTTGATTGGATTAAGGCATGTTTTAAGTTTTGTTCTTTTAAATTAGAGGCTGCCTGCCAACACTGGGATGTTCTGACCTACATAAATGTTTATGATGGGTCTCAAGGACTGGTTTAGACCCAGATCTGAATAACTTAAAGATTGGTGGTAATTCTGTCTTGTGGTACACACAGCTTTAGAAAAATTTAAAAACCCCAGAATCGTAGTATCTGAGAGGCAAAAAAATACTGGTTCTTTTCCAGACATTCAGTTCCCACAAATCAGAAAAACACAATCAGAAGTATTCAAACAATATACACGGTTTGAGCCAAACCCTCTGAGATGGCCCAATAACTAGCAATGCATTACACTGTCTACAGCATACTTTTTGCAAAATAGTTTTAAGTTTATTCTCACTAACCAGTTATGAAATTAGGGTAGATCACTGAAATCAGAAGAACAGTTAGAAATTCCAAGAAAATTATTTAGTGCTTGGAATATTTTAGGGCACCTGAGGAGGACAAGCCACATTCACTGACTAGCTTGAATTTGACTTTTTTTGATCTGCCAGTCATATTTGCATAGCATAAGTAAGATTTTTTTTTTTTTTTATTTTTCCAACTATCTTCTCCCGCCTTCATTCCTCCTGCTGCCACTGAAACTGTATGGCAATGTAATATATAATGTCACGTCTCCACAGCAATACTAACACTTTTTTTTTTCCCTTCAGGGTTCACCTTTGAGTCCAAAAGTACAATGCAACATTAACACATGATATCTTAATTGTGACTGAAAGTATTTGCATATCCTGAAAGGCTCCTTATCAATTCCTATGAGTAAATGAATCTCAACTAAAAAAAAAAAAAAAACCCAAAAAAACCCCCCACCACATTCTTGACAAAGGACAGAGGTTCAAGAAAGGCAGACACTGGCAGCTTACAGAAAATGGAAGCAATTCAGACTCTTTGGCCGCCACCATTTCCACAATGGTATATTCATTCCGACTAGTTAGGCGTGAACCACAGCAGCGCACGGCACCCTCAAACCGCACCTGAGTCCAACAGAGCGACAGCAGCGCTCGGTGCTGCACAGGCACTCGCTAACACGGGAAAAAGGATGCACAAGTTTCGGTATAAAATGAACGTTACTACAAATTAAGAAGGCATTTTATTAATGGAGAACCACAAAAACCTTTGAAGTGGGCTGAATGAGAGGAATATAAGTGTGGCATGGCTGCAATGTTAAAAAAATAAACTGCTTTTACTTACAGTTATTACCCTCCCCCCACCCCAGGCTTTCAACTCCAAGATCTTAAACTTGAATTGCTGCTCCGATGCCCTGAAGGAAGACATTCAACCTGTAAAATTTTCACAATAGACACTGGCAACTAGTCTACCTTTTACAACAGACAAGGGAATGGTAAAAAAAAAAAAGTTGATTCAGAGCAAAACAATTCTCAGACTTATGTTATATAGTAAAGCCAAAGCAATTA
Source organism: Rissa tridactyla (assembly GCF_028500815.1). Classification (NCBI taxonomy): domain Eukaryota; kingdom Metazoa; phylum Chordata; class Aves; order Charadriiformes; family Laridae; genus Rissa; species Rissa tridactyla. Next base: position 46,656,290 of record NC_071467.1, read on the forward strand.
GAAACACCTACGCTTTAGAAAACAGAAGAGGATCTATGAGCATTCTGTAACTAGAACACTTTGAAAAAGCTGATGAACAAACCAACATCTAATCTTCTGTGAAACAAAGTCTCAATTCACCAAGAAAAACATGGGAGCTTTAATTATCCTTTTATTATTTTTTTTCCTCTAACGGAAAATAAGAGATTACTAAACATACATGCAGACATCACAGAAGGATTTCTAAGAGGTTAAAAACATACCATAAAACAAGGTAACAGCAGTGCTGAGTACACTCATCATGGTGGAGAAAGGATGCCTTGAGAGGCAGCACGTTCTAGCAAGCCTAAGTTCCTGGCCTGGATTCTGCAAGTAACAGGGGAACCTCCTATTATTTGCTCCTGCTAGACGAGCATAGAATCATAGAATGGCCCGGGTTGGAAGGGACCTTTCAGATCATGGAGTCCAACCATCAACCTAACTCTGACAAAAGCCATCACTAAACCATATCTCTAAGCCCCACGTCTACCCATCTTTTAAATACCTCCAGGGATGGTGCCTCAACCACTTCCCTGGGCAGCCTGTTCCAATGCTTAATGCTCTCAGTGTAAAAATTTTTCCAAATATCCAGTCTAAACCTCCCCTGGCGCAACTTGAGGCCATTTTCTCTTGTCCTATCGCCTGTGGATGAGTAGTTGTATTTTCAGGCAGTAGATTTCCAAGTGTTTTAGCAAATGTGGATTTACTGGAAAATGAAGGCAGCAGCTGAGGAGAGCTTGTCCCCAAAACCACTGCCCACCTGAGAGAGCAGCAAGTCAACTCCCAAGGCAGAACAATGTTGATACACCCACACACCAGAGCATCTACACCAGGGAAACATCTGCCCCCGATGAGGAAGGGATAAAAATAATCAGAAACCCTGATTAAGAAAAACCAACGCTGCCGGGCACCCGAGGCACTATGCTGGAGGCATAAACCCACCAGCAGAGCAGCCACGCTGCAGCCCAGCAGCAGCTCTGTCAGGGCAGGCAGCCCGCTGCTCCGGACTCCTGCCATTTCCGCCTTTTAAGTCCAGAAAACGCTGTGGGCAGGCTTGGGAGCTGCAGCACAGGGATGAGAGCCAGCTAGTTGGAGTCAGATGAAGTCACCAAATGAATTTGGTTTTGACCTATCCGGGGTTTTGCCACCCCCCCTCCCCTCCTCCCCCGACATACATACATTCGGAGGTGAAAGGCTAAAGTCACAGTGCGATTTACTCCAAGCATAACGTAATGGCAAATGAGATTTTGTAATACTACACAGTCCCTCCTGACAGGGGGCCGGAGCAGCCTCCAAGCGCAGAGCCAGGCAGTGACTCAGCAGGAGACAGGCACTCAGCATCCAACGGGTTTCAGCGGAGGACAGGTCTGGGAAGAAGGGAAAACGGCCGGATTAAACAAGGGGAAACTTCTCCTAACACATAGCTGCTGTTTCTGAACAGGAGGCTGCAGTACACACTTAAATAAGCCTGGCTGCCCGAGGCACGCAAAGTTAACCCAGAGAGCACTCTCATGGGAAGGGTCTTGTGCTAGCTAAAGAGGGACGACAATACACCGTCTTTTCTACTCGCAAATGATGTTGTATGATACACAGAACAAGAACTTTGTCATGCATCAACTTTTCTCTCTTTTACATCAAAACCAAATGTAAATACACACTGGATTTATGTATTGCAACATTTCCTAGAATCATAGAATGCATTGGGTTGGAAGGGACCTTTAAAGGTCATCTAGTCCAACCCCCCTGCAGCAAGCAGGGACATCTTCGACTAGATCAGATTGCTCAGAGCCTCATCAAGCCTGGCCTTGAATGTCTCCAGGGATGGGGCCTCCACCACCTCTCTGGGCAACCTGTTCCAGTGTCTCACCACCCTCATTGTAAAGAACTTCTTCCTAATGTCTTATCTAAACCTACCCTGCTCTAGTTTAAAACCATTGCCCCTCGTCCTATCACTACATGCCCTTGCAAACAGCCCCTCCCCAGCTTTCCTGTAGGCCCCCTTCAGGTACTGGAAGGCTGCTCTAAGGTCTCCCTGGAGCCTTCTCTTCTCCAGGTTGAACAACCCCAACTCTTTCAGCCTGTCATTAGCTTATTTATTCTAACCTTTAATATACACGTTAGAATCACAGAACATCCCAAGTTGGAAGGGACCCATGAGGGTCATCAAGTCCAACCCCCTGTTCCCGCAGAGAGCAAGGCCCTTTGAAAGTGGCCTTCTCAGTAGGCATTTTGAAGGCACATGGTGTGATACCTGGGAAAGGACAAGAAACAGCACAGATAACTGCCTGTGCAACCACTGCAACCATACCAGGACCTGTGGGCAAAGGTACCAGAGCACAGGCTGCACGACAGGGCCACCAAGCTGCCAGGCAGGCAGCCAGCCTCACTCCATCCCTGAACCAGTCATCCTGGCAGGAAGGTGACAACACTGAGCAGGGGTACAAGACAACATTTCTTTTAAGCCACCTTTACCCCACGGTTGTAAACAAGCATGTGACAACAGATGAAGTAACAGGCAACCATGCTAGCTGCTTTCACTGGTGCATCACTCTCTAAAACACAGCTGTGTATTTTTGTAGCATAAAATATTAAGCTCTAGTATGGTTGTCCAGGGTTCCCACTGCTACCACAGCTCTGCTGGCATTTGGGGTTCAAAGGAGAAGTGCCAAGCTTTCTGCAGGGCATTTGGTGTGCAGGTTTCTAGGACCAAGCTCCACCAGACATCTGCTACCTGAACCATGTGTAAATCCCCTTCCAGCGCTGCCTCTGCAGACCACTGGGCCAACACACTACATAGCTTTTACTAGGCTCTGCCTTCAACCTCTCTCCCACTTCTCCCTCCACCACTGGTGAAAGCTAAACTAAAAATAATGATAAAAAAAATCTCACAGTTTTGACATCTCTGATGTTGTTGAAGTAGGCACAAATAAATACCCCTGTAATTGGCTTGTACAAAATCCCTGTAAATCATTATTAGTATTATACAGATTTCAAACATGAACACTACCAGCCACGACACTTAATTTTGGGTTTGGATAGCAAAGTAAGTTGACCTCTTCCCTCATTCTCATGAGTTAATACTATAACATACAAGGAGACACCCTGAAATTATTCTGGTGCTCAAGATATTACAAGTAAATGACTTGCACTTAAGAATTAATCCTACCAAGGACTATCTAGAAGAGGGATGAACTTTTAAGTGCAATTGCTTAACTGCTAAATTAATTTTGGAGCAACTAAAACTAGAATTCACTAATCCTTCACAGAGTAAATTGCCCTTTATGAACATGCTAGCTCAACCATCTGTGATTTATGTAATGTATTATTCTCACTGTGTGCCAGTAACCACAAACGTATTTTACCACTGTTGCATGATCAACGCAATTGCTGAGACTACCAGTATCAAGTAAAGCTTCCCTAAAACTGATTTATTTTTTTTTCAACCAGACCTTTGAAGGTCTGTGAAGTCGGATTCTTCTTTTGGATTTTAGCTTTTCAAATCTCCTGCCTATCTAAAGGGGGAAATCCCCAAAGCTTTGTTTTCCCAAATAATGTTCTTTAGATGGTGCTTCCTCCTTTGATGCAACCGGGATTGTAAGAACGGAATTACTGGCAGTTAAAACAGTCTTTATCTATAAGCCCCCGTAAAGCTTTGTACCTTAAACTAAGAGAAGCATAGATGCCCTGTTTAACAGGATTTGACCTCCTTTCGTGGAATATCTTGAGGTCAACTCCTAAAGCATATTGCTTCCAGCTGGCAAATGGTGACATTACCAAGTTCAACTCCCACAACAAACAAGGCCAAAAAAAAAAAAAAAAAAGAGTTTATTGCTTGAATTACCTTTGACTACATATAAGTGCAGTTAAGAAGGCAATAACCTGTGCTGCAATGTGAATATTTAGTTTCTTCAACCCTCCCAATGCTGCTGTAGGTCATGCGACGAGACAGTTGTGCACCACTCCCTGTAAAAGCACATCAAACTAAGCACACATCTGACAGTTTAAGAGCTGTGCTTATAGTTAAACATTTTCTGCAGATTAAACTTATCAATAATATTAATATTTTCTGCATGAAAAAATACACAATCCATTAAAAGCAGAGGGAGTAATTTATCAGCTTCTAACTTCAAGACATAATCTTTAATTGCAGCGTATATAATTAATTTTATGACATGGTAAAACTATCCCTTTGCTCTACCGTGTGTCTACGAACTTTCAGTCATCCCTGGGTAATAAATTGCAGGAGTTGCTCCCAGTGATTTAGAGAATGCAATATGAAGTAATTAATACACTACAGTAAGCAGCAGAAATAACAGCTTTTGCAAGAACTAAGCTAGAAAACAGTTGAAATTGATGCAGTAGAACTGAGATTGCATGCACACATTTATCTTTTCCGTTTGAAACCTTTGACGATAGGATGATTTCACCTTGGTGGTAGTACTAAATTTGTGTTTATTAAAAGTGATATTCCTTTCGCTTTTAAAGCGCCTGATTCCACAACTGTTTTGTGTGCTGTGTTTTGAACTCCAGAGCTGTTTATGGCTATTAGAGTTACAGAATAGGATCATAAAGTGACTCGTGTGGATGGGGAACTCCAGAGGTACCTGTGCCAACCTCCTGTCCACAGCAGAGCCAGCAAGAGAAGGCTGCCGAAGGTCCCATCTAGCTGAGTTTTGAGTCCCTCCAAGAACAGATATTCCACAGCCTCTCTAGCTAAACCTCTTCCAGTGTTTGACCATCCCCACTGTGAAAACTTTTCTGCCAATATTTAAAGCCATTTCTACTGTTGCAGCTGCTGACTGCCATGGCCTCTCGTCCTCTCCCTGTGCACCTCAGAGAAGAGCCTGGCTCCATCTTCTCTACAACCCCTGCCATCAGACAGCTAAAGACTGCAATGAGATCTTCCCCCTCTCCTGAGCTATCTCTTCTCCAGGCTGACCAAACCCAGCCCCCTCACCATCCTGGCAGCCCTCCACCCCACTCACTTCAGTATGTCACTGTCTTTCTCAAATTGGAGAAGCCAAATTCGGACACAGTATGCAAGATGCAATCTCAGAAGCACCAGAGTGGAATAATCACTTCCCCGGAGCTGCTGGCTACGCGCCTGCTAATGCAGCCCAGCATGGGGTTGGCCTTCTTCCCTGCAAGAGCACATTGCTGACTCATGTTCATCTTGTTCACCAACACCACCAGGTCCATATTGTATAGCACTTGAGGAACAATTAGAGAGAGAGTGCTTAAGGTGGTAGTAGAAAGAACCCCCTCACTGTATTAAAAATAGAGATGCTTAAGAGACAAGGCAGTTCTACAGCATTTCTGTTGCTGTGAAACTCATTTCACACTTTGGGACCATAGATTAAAAAAGTCCATTGGAGAGCCAAACTTCTGCAAGCAGAAATATATACGTTAAAGGGGAAAAAAAAAGAAAATATTCCTATGCTTCCTTCAGTCTGACAACTGGCATAAGATGAATGGGTTGACTGAAGACAGTGTTTTCAGATCCTGGTTCAGAATCTGTATCTTATGTAACTTTGAAACATTAACCCCAAACAATAATTCAGTAAAATGTAATTAACGCCTTTTTGCATAACAAGGTTTTCAACAGAACAGCTATTTCCATGTGAATACTGTCCTTTTGGGAAAAGGTACTCCTTCTACTCAACCAATTACCATTTCACTGCCTCCATGTTCCTACCACTCCTACACGCCATAGTATCACAGAATAGAACCATAAAATGGTTTGGGTTGGAAGGGACCTTAAAGATCATCCAGTTCCAACCCCCTGCCATGGGCAGGGACACCTCCCACTAGACCAGGCTGCTCAAAGTCCCATCCAGCCTGATCTTGAACACTTCCAGGGATGGGGCATCCACAACTTCTGTGGGGAACCTCTTCCACTGTCTCACCACGCTCACAGTAAAGAATTTCTTCCTAATATCTAATCTAAATCTCCCCTCTTTTAGTTTGAAACCATTACCCCTCATTTTATTGCTCCACTCCCTGATAAAGAGTCCCTCCCCATCTTTCCTGTAGGCCCCTTTTAGGTACTGGAGTCTTTCTGTATTCGGTACTTTAGGTACTTTAATCTTTCCGTATACAAAAACTCCTGCGGGACTTTCATATCACTGGGTTATGTGCTCCACTTCCATACAAACAATTACTCACAGACTGTATAGTTATTTTAATAAGCTATGATTTGTATAACACTGAATCCATAAGCAAAACAAATGCATATTCTACTTCAAATATTTCAGTGCTTCCTATTCATGATATTACTGGCCTAGCTCCACAGAGATTAACCTTAAGAAGAGAAGCATAACAACCATGTAAAATTTGCCTAAAATGAATTTTCATCCCCCCCAAAACTGTTTAATACATATTGCCAGCAAGCTCTTCTGAGCATCAACACTGCATTCCAGAGTGACAGGCAAGAATTTGCATTCATGTGCATCTCCGAATAATTACAGCTGCTTGGGTAGGAAATCTGTACAGTACTAAGGAACCCTGCCGTAGGCGGGATATTCACTTGGGTTACTCCTAAAAGATAGGACTGAAGTCCCCGGATGTTGTTAACGAGGTCTCAGGGTTCCAAATTGCCAAGAAACATAATACTGAAAACTAAACCTCTGAAACAATATACACAACCATATGGGAAAAAAAGGAACATACAGCGTTGCTTTACACTATACCATTAGAGAAAAATAAGCTATTCCTTTACTCTGTCAACTGCCACACTGGAGAAGGGCCCGGTTTTTACACAGAAGAAATGCCAAACAAACTCCAAACTGAGGATTTTTCAGTTTGTATCAATTGTTTAAGTATATTTCCAGACCACTCCAAGTTTCTGTTTAAATTCACATGAGCTCACACCAATGTTTCAGTCCTTGCCTCTCCACGGGTGCAGGATCCAGATTCACAGGCTCCATCTTCCACCACCTCACCCATATTTCAAACCCCTTCCCTCTCACAAGCAACATGTGTAAGCAATGCAAAGTTGCCGTACGCAAGGCCAGAAGATCAAGACCGAGACCGGCATGCCATATTCCCCTCCAGGCAGAATGATTTGGCACAGTTGTAGGATTTCCTACGGAAGCTACATCCTTAAGTCTGTACTCACTGATGAATGTTTACATTTCCTGTTTGGATAGCGTAGCAAAAAAACAAATCTAACACAAAAGCACCCTCCACTAAGTATGGGGCCCTAGAGGAAACAAGAAATAATTTCGAAGTGGTTAAGATGAGCCATTTAATAGGTGCGCTTTCAGCATACAGAGCCCTCTCTATCACGTATTTAATAACAATAACTCGGTATAGCACCAGAAAACTAGACAAACTTTTGTCAAAATATTACAGGCAAGATTTCCATTTTGAATTAAACATGCAATAGCACGAAGACAACAGAACTGTGTTAAAAATAAAAAAGCCACCACTTTTAAGAACCCAACAGTTAAACTCATGTTCAGTAAACTTTTATAGCTGATACAATACTCCCCTTCCCCTCCCACCTTATTATAATGAAACAATAGGAAGAAGATGCTTTATCAGTGAGTCAGGCAGCAGAGTTTGGAGCAAAACCCAAACAGTTTTGCAGTGCTCAGCTAACATCATCCACAGAAGACACGCGGATGTTTTCCATTTACATTCCCTAGCACTGATACTGGGAGGGAGCGATCAGTGCCACTAGCTGGAGGTCAGGATTCAGCGAGCAAGGAGGTATCCGAACGCCGTCCCGGTGCAGCGTGAGTCTTGCTGCCACCACGCTTACGCCACACTACAGCCTTTGTGCCATCCCGCGCAGTGGTTTGCGTGATTGAGAGCAGATGCGGCGAGACCGCTCGTTTTCAATTATCAAACAAAGGCTGAAAGTTGCATCTCCAAAATGAAAAGGCTGGCACACGATTTGTCTTCTTCCTTACCAAGCCTTTGCTATAATTAGCTTCGGGCATGAGGAAGGAGAAAAGACTGTCAAATTAAACTGGCCTCCCCCCGCAAGGCCCAAAGCCAAAACCTCGAAGATATTTTTAAAAAGTCACTTGTTCAAATGCCAAGGCTTGAAATACAGACCTATTACACTTATTTTTTTCTTACTGCCTCCCAAAACATGTTTTATATCTCAAGAGGTTAGACCAGGTATGTCACCGGAAAGAACATTCCTGTGGTCCAGACCGTCTCTCATGTAGTAGCTGCATCTCCCTCAAAATAGCTGTTCATGCAGCAAAGGAAAAAAGTCAAAAGAAATAGCTTCAATCAGGCTCTCTTGGTCCACAGCCCCACCTCCAAATCACCTTTCTTTCACGACGCAGCATATTTTTCAGTGCCTGCTTTCGAGGGAGGCTGGATTGAAAACACTAGGCAGAAGCCAAAATGTCTGTTTCTAAAAGTGACAGCATCAGGTTCAGTTCTCGCATATCCTCAACTCGCTCCTTTTTTTTTTTTTTTGTTAGTATGCCAGAAACACAGTGCTGTTGCTATGCAGCTCAACAAGGTAGTTTAAAAAAACCACACCACGCAACAAAAAAACAGAATGCAGCCTCCCACCTACAGGACGTTTCCGAAACCCACGGAGGCTGGGTGCAAACGAGGTATGCTCAGACCTTTTTGGTGAGAGCGCTTGGGTGCAAGCTGAGAAGATGGTGCTGTCTGAAAGTCACTTTCATTTCCTTACACAAACCGGGTTGTCTGTGGAGTGTTGTTTTCTTCTCCCCCACCCCACCCCCTCCAAAGCTACCTCTCTCTTAGCCCCTGATTTTAAGAAATAGCCTCAACTCCTAAAACATTGAGAAGATATTCCCTTCAAGGAAGGTCTAAATCCAGGTCAAGAGAGGTAGACCAATAATGTAGGGACAGACTATCTAGGCTTCCAAATACCAATGCAGTATTGAGCCTCCTCATAACCCTCTGAGACATTTACACACATTCACACGTGATTCCCAGTAAACTTCAGTTTCACCCTGTACTTTTTGAGAGCTAAACCTGCCCAGCAGAAGATACTCACCAAAACACCTCTCCCTAGGCAGAGCACTCCCTAATCAGAAAACAAGATTAAAGAGCAGCAGCAGTGACAGGAAGCCAGCTCTGTGAAAGTGAAAGAAGAGAAAATAGGGGGTACCTAAGCCCACAGGAACCAAAGATTTCTGCGTGGTACCTTTTACGCTGCCTAGTAGCTGCTGGCTTTAAGTCATCAGGATGGTCTACTCTTGGATAGCTAGTAACCATCTTGCTGCAATCCACATGCTTGACAGACAAGGGGGTTATCACAAATACCATTTTTAGGAAAGCTCAAGCCAAGTTTATGAGTGTGATTTATGCTTTATTTAAAAAAAAAAACAAACCAGAAAACAAAAACCCCACAAAACATCCATTATTGCCTTTCTCCTGCTTCCAGTGAAATCTAGGACAAAATTCTCATGATGTTAGGCCAAGAGCAAACATCTCTGGAAATAATGTTTCAGTTGCTAATATATTTAGTAAATTTAGCATTCACTTTGACTAGCATTTACAGTTTCAGAGGATGAAGATCCTCAGGCCCAGCTATACTATGAAGTGAGACAACAACTCACTGCTTTGCCTCTGTATCTTCTTCCCAGCTCCCAGCAAGAAAAGTTTGGGCCTCAATCTATTAATTTTAACACCACAAATGATCTTCTTTTACTTCAGTAGAATTACCTGCTTACCATATTAAATGGAACCTAATTTTAGAGCAAGAAACGCAAAGCAAAGACCAAAACAGATTTTGCTATAAGTTAAGTCTCGACATCCAGCGTGGAAGTTATCAGCTCCCACCACAGTAAACGACGATGGCCAGATACACTCTGTTACACCCCACAATATTTCGGCAGTGGGTGAGGAAATCACCGCTTCCGTCCAGCTTTCGTTATTATGCACTGCACCGTTGCACATCGGCGGCATAATGATTTCTAAAAGCAAGGTGGCACTTAGGAAAACCAAGTATTTAATACAGATATCATTAGAAAGGTACATACTCAGAGGTAGGAAAGTATTTTTTTGTTTTAGTTTCTTTTAGCTTAGTGATTTGAAGAAAAATCATCAGGAAATTAGTCCCCTTCCCCCACTTTGTGAAAATTCTGGGTGTAAAACTAAATATAGCCAGTGTACAAAGGACCAGAAAACCATTTTTCTAGCAGCACATAGATACACCACAAGTTCAGTGTGGTATCCTGCAAAGGAGGGTACAACAGTTTGTCCCTTTTAGACTGGGGTGGTTTAGGCTAAGTATGCCATTCAAACCTGGAAATATTCAAACTCTTTGTACGGCTAGATTTAAAAACACGATGAGTTGATGAATCACACACGATGCCTAGAGTCTGGCAAAAAAAAAAAAAAAAAAAAAAAAAAAAAGTACTGCAGACATGCCCTGCTCCACACAGCTGTTGATTTGGTTTCTCATTGAATTTTTTCAGTCTTCTTTGAACATACAAGTAAAACTATAATTGAATGTAATGCCATTCTCAGAAATGAGCCCAAATCTATTTTGCGCCAATGAAATGACACCTCAGTTCCAACCAAGTTTTACAGTCAGGCTCCTGAAACAGCACATCACTACAGAAATACAGATTTATTAGAGTTATTTACTCTGAAAGGTAACATCTCCCTGTGACTAAATTTTATGCCAAAGTGCCTGGTTTCCATTTACCAGCTAAGTGAGGCTGGATGAGAAACTGAACACCTCAGGCCTGTCCATCCCAGTCTGCAAAATATAACATGTCCTTTGGAAGGCTTGGGAAAACTATTTGTGGCTTTGCATACAGAGCACATGGTTGGGACTCATGTGGTGTAGGTTCAACTCCCTGCTGCCTCCTTAACTCAGTGGATAACTCAGGGCAGCTCCTTTCACATCAGCTTCCTAGTCTGCAAAACGGTATAAATCTCACCTCTTTCTAAATCTGCTTTGGAAGCTGGATATCAAATCTTTGGTAGGAGCTGATATTTGAAACGGTAAACTTTTTTTTTTTTTAAGAGGTCTGAGAACATCTAAACAGGAACATTAAATTGGTAAACAGGTTTTTTTCTGATCAAACACTATTTTTTTTATGAAACAGTACATTAAAAGTAAAAATGAGAAAACATTTCTGATAGTACAAGCAAGAAAAGTGAAAGGCAAATACTGAACCTCTATACATCTGGTAGGTGCGCTTTAGTGCAAAAGCAAAGCTGCACTATGCAGAAGTGTATTGTGAGCAAAGTACGTACTTCTAGATCTGTACAACTGCTGATCTGTTGTCATGCTTCAGGCTGTGTTTAAGGACATATTTATTCCATATTTCTAGATGCAGATGGAACAAACCAGCCCGACGATCAGAGGCATAGCAACTTCATGCATCATATGGTGAAGTCGTGCGGGCTGCTCCATAAGCACGCTCCAAAGTCAGCATGGCACCAACAGTCCAGCGTGGCAGTAGGCACAATATTGATGGTAGATTAAACCAGGTTAAATTTTATTTAACGATCTTCTGCTTCAACTCAAACCTAGCAAGGACCAAACTACCCTAGCTACTAAATATTTTTATGGAAGCTAAAAGCACATTATATTCCAGTATCAAGGAGAAGTTCCACCAGTTTTCACATTTTCTTTAAGTTTTTTTTTCCTTTTATGGTTGACATTTACGTCACAAAGTACTTAGAGCTACAGATTAAAACAAATAATTCTCAGAGCTAGGGAATCAACGCATTTGGGTGCCATGACTCTGTAGATCAGGGTAGGTTTCCACAAGGAAAAGAGAACCTAAATATGATTCCCCAGTAGATTTTATTTGAGCATTAAAGGTTTATTTCTGCAAAAAATGAATTGGATGATTTATTTGCTGCCCCAAAATAACATGCAACATTAGCATTAATAGTTCTGCATTCCTTTATATTGCTCTAGATATGAATACAAATTGATACAAAGCTCTACAAGACTAAGGAGTACTCCTGTGGATGAAAGGCTATTCAGATGCAGAATAACTTTACATTTTCTGGGAAACTGGGCAAGTGATATAATTATTTCTATCACCATGAGCTTAACACAGCAGCCTCAAAAAACACCTTTTCTAAACCTAGTTCAATGTATGATATGACAGGCAGAAGGACAAGGAAACTGACTTGTTGATGGCTGCAGAAAATTACATACAAACATATTGCAAAAGGATAATGGAGAACCCCATTAAACAGAGGTTTTCCAAGAACCCTTCTGAAGGAAACAAGTAAGATAGCAATCAGTAGCACCTATGACACGTCAGAATAACTAAAGATAGATGCACAATAATTTATTTCAAATCTATTCCATATTTCTGTTTAGGTGCATGATAGAAATATAGCTTTCCTCTAAAACAATCTCGTACTGCTCAGCTGAAATTCAGATAAAGTGAGAGCTAAAATCTTTCTGCAGGTCTTTACAAAAGCAACGTTGCTACTTTGCGCCAAATGTGTGCAGCGGGGCTTCCTTACACAAAGTATCAATAGATTCAGAGAGAGGGATAGACTAAATTTTGTGGTATTCAGACCAGCCACACACTTGGATCTCCGGCGGGTTTCACCATCACCCATCAGTGTGTGATCAACAATGAGATTCACTGTTAAGGTTATTATGCCGGTAGCAGCTCTGTTATTCCTCAGCAGAAGGAAAAAAAAACCAACAACAACAAAAAAAAAAAACAACCACCGTAATTTTCTTCAGACAAACAAGCCAAGTCATCCACGTTTGTTTTCATCTAATCGAGCATACAACTCGCCGCTTTAGTCAGATATTTGAAAGCAGCATCATTTCCTGCGGTTTGAAAAATCAGCTTTAAGGGGCGTGTTCTCTGCAGAGGCATTGCTTGCTGTCATCCAGGCAGTATTTAAAATAACTGTATATTAACATAAGGGGAGCTACCGGCCGTATTATCACCCTTCGAGTCGGCAGCAAGGAGCACATAAAACCAGTTGCGTTCCGGGCTGCGCCGCGACCCTTATCAAACAATGCAAACAATTTTAATGAGCTTATCTGCCGGAACATATTGTCGGAGATGTTAATGCAGAAGCGCTGCCAGCAGCGCATGCCAAGCGATTCATCAAAAATGCCTACAACTGCGACAAAGGACGTGCCCGCCCCCCCCCCCCAAAAAAAAAAAAAAAGAAAAAACGATAAATAAATACAAGATGGGGCTGGCTCCCACCGCCGCGGCGCGGGCGGATGGAGCCGCCCTCCCACCCCCAAAGCATCGGCGGTGGGGGCGGGGGGATGTCACCCCCGCCCCGATGAGCGGTGGGTGGCTGTCACCCTCGGACTGGCGTGCCGGGGGTGGGGGGCCCGTCTCCCGTCCCCCACTCCGCGGTGCGGGCTGGCGGCCGGGCAGGGGCTGCCCGCGCCCCGCCACCCCCGGCCGCCGCCTCCCGCACGGCGCCGCCTCCAAGATCCGCAGCGAGGTGCTGCGGCTTCTTCCAGGGGGAGCTGCCTGCGCGGGCTTCTCCCCTTCCTTCCTTCCTTTTTTTTTTTTTTCTCTCCCCCCTTTTTCCCCATTTTTTTCCCCTTTTTATTTTTATTTTATTCTTTTTAGCCGCCTTTCTTCCGCCCGGGAGCGGAGAGCCCCCCCAACCCGCCAGACATCCCGCCTATTCAACCAAAGGCTTTTCCAGCCGGACAATGCGAGCGCCGCCGCAGCCCCCGTCCCTCCGGCGGGACCGGAGGGTGGCGGGGGGGGCTGCAAAGGGACCGCGCGGATTGCAGCGGTATCGGGAGGTGGGGGGGGGGGGGGGCCGTAGCCCACCCGCCTTATGCAACCGCCCCCCGCGCTGCAGCCCTCCCCCCCCCCCCGCCCTCGACTCGCCGCCGCCCCGCTATCCGCCGCCGCCGTACCTGTAGGAGCGCTCCCCCCGCACCGTGTGCTTCCTGAAGGGGATGATGGTCCCGTTATCCTGGATGATGTCGTTGTTGTTCTCGCCATTTGGGGACAGGGCTTGGGTCGGTCCGGGCATTGGCGCTCCCCGCCGCTCCGCGGAGCCCCCGCGCTGCTGCTGCCGCTGCTGCTGCTGCCGCTGCTGTGCGGAAGGTGGCGGCGGCGGCGGCGGCTCCCGACTCCCCCCCTCCCGCCCCGCCCCCGCCGCGCACGTCAGGCCCGCCGCCGCCCCACGTGACCGCCCCTCGCCATGGCAACCGGCCGACTCCGCGCCCTTCGCCTCCCGCCGCCCCGCGGTGAGGGGGGGGGGACGGAGACGGGACACCCGCTCCGCCCCGCGCCCACGCACAAAGAGCCGCCCGACACGCGTGTGCGGGGACGGGGGGGATACCCGCGGGGACGGCGGTGAGGGCAGACAAAGCCCCGCGCCGCACACTACCCACCCACTCCCCCGTTATCCCGCCGCTCCGCGCGTGTCCGTGGGCGGCACAGAAACGCGTCCTTCTCCCACCCCCCCCCCACCCCTTCCCCACCCTCCAGGAACGGGGAGGGGAACCACGCCGGTCCTCTGCACACCTCTCCCCGTGACAACGGCAGCCACGGCTTCACCACGGTTTTACGAGAACAACCGAGACCTCGATGCCCAATACCTCGGCATCACCCTCCTGCCCCCGATACCTGAACATCCCTCTCTCCTTGCCCTCATACCTCAGCATCATAGAATCACAGAAGGGGTGGGGTTGGAAGGGACCTTAAAGATCACCCAGTTCCAACCCCCTGCCATGGGCAGGGACACCTCCCACTAGACCAGGCTGCTCAAAGCCCCATCCAGCCTGGCCTTGAACACTTCCAGGGATGGGGCATCCACAGCCGCCCTGGGCAACCTGTTCCAGTGCCTCACCACCCTGGCCACACCGCCCTCACGTCACCCTCCTTGCCCTGGTACCTCAGCATCGCCCTCTTTCCCCTGACACCTCCCACCTTTCCCTGACACCACGGGGCTGTTTCAGGCTCTGGGTTTGGCAATTAGCAGGAAACAAGCCGCCACACCACGCTGCTCTGTTGCACTGCCCCGATGGCAGCAGTACAGACCAAATGGGGAGACACCACCCAGCTGTCCTGAACATCCTCCCTCCGTTTTGGTGTGCCCAGGGTAATTACGGCCATCTCCACCACACAAAGCTTGCCCTGGTCTGCCAGCTCCACAAGAACAGGTTTTATGTTTATTACGGTAGACACTTTAGTAACAAAAATGTGCATAAATATTAGATGGTACAAGGATAGACTATGTCAGAAATCATGGACCCCACACCATACACAAAATACAAGGTTTAAGTTCATCGATGTTATTTTTTTTCCTGTTCCTGTATCTGCTACGCCACCTGGATTTCCACCCGTCCTCCCTTCCCACCCCCAAGCACCAGGATGTCCAAGTTACCAAGCTCTATATCCCTGCTTACAGCTTCACCAGAGAGCACCGCAGAACACCTGTCAGGCTGCATTGCACATTTCCAGCTTTCTCCTGCTCTCAGGCTTACACAGAGAAACCATTTGATGGCACCATCCTTTAAAATCATGCTTGGGTCAGAAACAAGAAGGGAAAAAAGCCTGCCAAGGCAGCAGCACTGAACTGCTGGCACTGCTGACGCTGCTAGCACCACCATTCACACAACCCCTCATCTCTTCCTCCTCTTCATTTCAAAGGGTTTCTTATTCCTGCCCCCTACCCCCGTTTCCCTCTGCCTATCTCTATGATTTCCACATATCTCCCCTTGCCTAAATAGCATCCTTCAAGGTTTGACATCAACCACAGAGCAATGCTGGTCATCCTTGGAAGGAGATCTGAACTTCATCGCGGCAAAACCTACCCTCATGTCCCAACAATGGATCAAAACTCACACATTAACCAATTAGAAAAACAAACTATCCAACTGTTTACAAATTGTTTTCTCTAAACAGAGACCAGCAAGAGTGGCCATGGGCACAGTCTCTAAACAGCTCTGACCTCGAGGCTGTTAGACACAAAAGAGTAAAAAAAAGAAAATAATAAAAATAAATATTAAGGCAGATCTGCCAACATCTTTAAAAAAAAAAAAAGGCACCCCCAAATCCAACTCTCCTTCAAAATGAGTTTTAAGGTGCCAGGTCTAATGGAAGCAATAAGGATATTTCCAATATTTTCTCAGAGGCACATGCTGATATTTTAATACAGCTCAATTTCTGGAGCATGAGTTCGATCAGGTTTATACCTCAGATTTTTTTTCTGCACAAAGAAAGTGATTTTACAAAATTTTAACTAATCTTTATCTAATCTTTCAGACCAAAATGACACTTTGCTGAAAGCTTAGTTTACATGATTATGCTCATGATATAGACTTTGGATTCACAGAGAGCTTGTCAGGTGAACGCAATCAATAACTAAAGACCAACTGCACAGCACTTGGGCTGCTGAGAAACTACTTGGATTTAAATCAGATGTATACATTCACAGACACACAGAGCAATCTCTAACAAAACTCAAATTAGTCTGCCAATTTACCACAGTCCTCTGAACAACAAAAAAGGAGGTTTTATTTATTATTTCTGCCAGGTTTTCAAATATACTCAAATCTCACTTTCAGTGACCAACCTATGGACATTTGCAGTTGACATATTTTATTGAAAAATGTTCCATTCATCCGGCAACAGCAAACCCCCTGGAGAAAGCTGCCTTTGAGTCTTTTTCAAAAGAAGCAGCAAAATACATTCTGCTAGAAAGGCCAGTAAGTGTCTTAGTAACATTCAAGACCATGGAGAAGCCAGAAACGGTACATGGTGACAGAATATAAAAATAATCTATAGCAGGTCTTTAGGGGCCAGACATAACCCTACCTGCTCTGCTAGGCGGCGAGCAGTAAAACGCGCTGCTACCCTAACTTGTAAAAATATTTTTATTTCTTCAACCGGTGGCAAAGAACAGAAGCTTCTTTATTGCAATCTCCAAAGCTGTTTAAAACACATACTGGCAAAGCCACAGGAGAGGAGTGCAGGTGAGGACAGCACGGCAGACTCGCTCCAGACCCCTTCTTGCCTCTGTATTAGGATTCAAGGTCAGAAAACACACGCTGTCTCAACGCAGTACCTTACCTTTATGGAAGCTGAGCCAGATCTCGGCAAAAGAAACTTGGCGCTCGTTTTCAGAAAGCACATGCTGCTTCAGTCCATCTAGCACAGCCTGCCGGGCGCAGGGTGCAATATGGAGTCCATAGGCATGGCACTCCCCCCGCTTACATCTGTTTCTGAGCACCATGTAGCCCACAAACACGACTGTCTACATGCAGGAAGCCAGCAACCTCTTCTTCCCACTTTCATCATGAGCAAAGAGGTCTCGGATGCGGATCCAGCAACACGGAACAAGAAAGAGGAACCTGTTGCTGTTATTATTATTGCTTTTATTTTTGTTATTTTATTGTTGTTATTAATGCTGTTATTACTAGGTGCCCATGCATCTGTGCTGCCTTTATAGGTTTTACACACAGCAGACGTACAAATATAAGAGCAGCTTGAAGAATGAAAGGTCAGCATGGCATTGATAAAAAACCCCCACCTATTGTATATTAAAAGTACTGAAATCTAGGACCCACAAGTGATGTGCAGACTAAGCAAAGCAAAGAGCCAGGAAAGAATTAATGCCGAAGGGTGGAATTACAAAACCTGATGTAATAGATCTTCAAGCAGTGAGAACCACAGAAGCAATGGCTGGAAGGGACCTGTGGAGGTCATCCAGTCCAATCTCCCACTTGGAGCAGGATCACCACCAGCACGAGATGAGGTCATGTTTGGTGACATGATCATAGCCTAGCCAAATCTTGAAAATCTCCATGGATGGAGATATCACAATCTCTCAGGGCAACCAGCTCCCGTGCCACATTAGCCTGCTGTTCCTCATTTCCCATCTGACTTTGGCTACAAGGTGATCCCACACTTCCCCTGGAAAACACAGCAAGTCCCAAGGCGTGCTGAGGATGAAAATGGCACCACGCCAGCACATGCATCCCAGTGCTTTGATTTCTGCTGTGGTGAACCGGGCAGATCGAGCACTGCAACAGACTTAAACATCATTCTCCAAAATCTGGTTCCTTCCTCCTCAGAGCTTTCGTTTTCAGTTCCTCTCTCCTTACTTGCTCTAGGCCTCACTTACTGCAGTAAAAAGGCCATGCAGCGTAATTTATAATGCCTGAGAGTGAAATCCCCTAAAAGCCCGAAATGCAGTGTAAGAAAGACCTCAGGCATGCTCGACCCAGAATTTTATACTAGGCAGCTAATGTGGAAATAAATTATGGGTATTTTAATGCTGATAAGAAGTGACCAATGCACAGCCTCTAAAAACAGAGGTGATGGCCACAGTAGAGACTTCTGCTGACATATTTGTTAGAAGATTAAAAAAAAAAAAAACAAACAACCCCAAACACATTTTTAGGGAGCTTTGTATGTGACACAAAGTATAAGTACAATTAATGATTTCAGAAATTCCCCATTGCTTGGATAACTTTGGAGGGGGAACAGGGGGTGAGATCAAGAAAAATGAATTTAACACCACAGTGGCCAGTGAACGTCCCTCATCTGACATCTCTGTTCAAATTCATAACAGAATCAGTGTGATATTCCTTGCACTGCTCTCAGAATACACTTCAGCTACAACTTCAAACTGCAGCAAACATCACGCAAGTATAACTATTTTGGGCCACGTACTTCACTTTTTAGAGGAGTTTCATGAACATTTCTGTCAGAAGTGTAATTTTTCCACTGGGAAACAGAATGAGAAAACTGGATTTCAGGCCAACAAGCAGTTAGAAGGTAACAACAGGTTTTGTAAAGCAGCAGTCCTGATCAACGTAGTCTGCTTTTCTAATTTAACTATTCTCATAGTCCTCCTCTATCAGGATGAAGATTAAGAGAATTCTGCAAAGCAACAGATTTACACACTGTAGAACAAAATCAAAGTTATTTCTAGCACTCAAGCATGCGTATTTATCAGAAACCCATGCATAAACGGCTTTTCCCGAAGGAGTTGGCCAACAGCGTTTAGATTTGAAAATAAGTGAATAAAGCAAACCAGGAAGAAAGTTTGGGAAGAGCTAAAAAAAAGTTACTCTGTTAAGCCTTGGGCACAACTTACTTGCTCAAGGAAGCCCCAATTCATTAAGGTACGCAGACATTATTCCCAGCATGAGGAGATTCAGTAAGATGGATATAACCATAAGCATACTTAACTAGGCTGCGTCAGGACCAGCCTAATTTCTGATAATATACACCATGAATGAAAGTTTCATTTAATAAATTAAGAAGAGAAGACTTAGGAGGATCCAGATTTGCATGTTATTTACGGGAAGTACAAATGAGGTGTCTGCAACTGCAGGTCTATTAGAGAGCACGGGCTTGCTCCAGCCCAAATTAGTGCACACTTCTAACCTGCGATGATAGCGATGATAACGTATTACACAGAAACGTCCATAAAGGAATTAGCAACAGCAGTGTTAGTAACACAGTGAACGTGTATCAGATATGATGTGGTGTATGATAAGTTTCGAGCTAACCTGGGTTATGCAGAAGAACTCACATTTCCTGTTTCCCTGGCACTGTCAACGCAACTGACCAGCCCAAAGGAAAGCTCCCACCGTGGCATAAAATCACTTCAAGGGAAAATTCAGAACTATAACTTTATAGACTTTTTTTGTTTACACAGCATTAAATAAATCCTCCCACCTCCATCCCGTTACTTCATTCTATGCCTTAAATTTCAGGGCACGTTGCATTTAAACTCGCCATACCAAACAGCAAATGATAATTTTGTCAGGACAAAGAAACACTGCATGAGTTTTAATAAAACAGCTACTTATCACTCCAGACATCCTGTAGATAAAGAATGAGCTTCCCACCCTTGGGGATTATAGTGTGGCCACTTTAAGCAAAGTCTTGATTATTTGCCTTCCCTGGAGAGAGACAGATAAAGAAAGAGAGGGCTGTCCCAGTTACACAATGTGCATGGACCACATCCCTATGAGGTAATTCAAGTCTATTTTTAAATACTCGGACATATTTATATTTCAGAGGTCACATTTAATATTTCAAGAAGTGTTCTGTGCCTGGGAGGAAGAATAAAATAAAACTTGGGGTCTTTGTCAGCTAAACATTCCTGAAAACTTAGCCTAACAAGCTGCAAATCCAATCTGACCATTACCGTATGAATTCCTCACTAAAGACAGAGGTCTTGAAGAGCCACAGCCTGTGGCTATTTTTCTTTAAAAAGGCAGCAGCTACCTTTTATAGTTACTGTATAAATCAAATAGAAATCAGAGGATTATTTCAAGATTCAAATATTGTCTACAAAACCAGGATTTTTTTTTTGTTCACAGAAACAGGATTTCAGAAGCCTTTGAATAGAAGAGATATTTTAAGACTAGTTTTGTACTTTTAATATTAATGGTTAGATTAAAATTAATAAATAGCTTTAGTGGACACTTATTAAATCCAACCCTTTCAGGGTTTAGCTAAATCCATGTGTTTTAAAGAAAAAAAATCCTATTTAGAAAGAAGCATTTTCCAGTATACATCAAAGGATTCTGTACTTTAAAACATAAGAAGTTCCCACTGAATATGCAACACTTCCTACATAACAAAAAGCTCCAATGAGATCAGGAAACACTCAGTGAAGAATGGTTCCAAAGAGAAAAAAATTTTACTTCCATTAACTCCAGACCAAACCCAAATTTTGAATTTTTTAGCGACCATTACTTTTGTGTTCTGTGATATCCACTGGGCTATAGCAGAGTTTCGGGCACACCTTGGGGAGCTGCTTTCATCTGAAAACCCATAAATGGAGCCTGCGATCAATAAATGCTTGAAGTAACAACTCCTGTCTCTCACTCTGCCTTTAATACCAACTGAAAGGAATTGAGGCAGGAGGCTGACTCATGGCTCATTCACACGCATTTACACGGAATTATCTGTCTGGAGCTGTTCTAGATTTACCATCACCACATCCATTTACAGCGAGGTGTTAACTTTTCTAGGCTTGTTTTGTCAGAGTTCAGATGTAATGACCACAAAGGGCCAAACAAAAGACATTCAAAGTGTTCAGGTAGTCTGGATTCCCAGACTTTTTCAGAGAATGACAAAACCTTAATCAAATGAAAGTGAGATTTGTGTTCTAGGAGGGATTTAGGATTTTCAAGTTTCCATACAGTACAGCTTCTGACTGTTACCACTGGAAAACATCAGAGCTCAGGCACTCATATCCTAAACAAAACCAATGAAACAACTTACAAATGGTAAGAGCCTGGAAGGGTTTGGAAATGTGAGAGAACAGAAGAAAAATCTAGTGTTTCTTTATATATTTTCAGCTGTTGGGAATCTTTGGCTTTCTTGGGGCTAAAGAGACAAATAAAAACCACATATTACCTCTGATGTTCCTTCTTACATTCTGTACCGAAAATATTAGCAATGTACTTTGAAGACACTTCAGTCTAATGACTTATTTCATATAAGCAACACTGGGACAAGGGAGAGGACAAATGAGAAGCTTTGCAATACCATTTGACAAAGTTTCCAACATGAAAATCTGATACGGTTGTATCTCACACTAAAGTGATGTCTTATTTGTTGATGATGACTTTCAACATTACTTGTTACTCTGCTGAAAACTTGGCTTGGCAATGACACAGCAGACAAAGAACTCAAGAATAGTTAAAAACAGCTCTTTGATTATCTGTTAGTATTGTACAAGAGTTGTGAAGCTCACAGCCATTTGATTTTCACTTCTTATCCGAGTAATTTAATGCCCCACTTGACTGTCCAGTACCTGCATATAACATAAGGATAAGTTTAAATGCTTTGGAACGATTATTGGCTAAGACCTGTTCGGCATTCAGTGTTGCACCTTGTCTCATACCACCATTATGGATACTGAACACATGAGGCTTACACAGCGTTTGCAAACCACCACAAGGAACATTACATTTGTCAACATTTACCAAACTGTCCAAGACACTCAGACACTCACCACTGCTAAAGAGGAAGGGAGGAGGCTGGCACAATAAAGTCATGGTTCCAGTAAGATGGTCAATTGAGTTTTTTGGATACCTATTACTGAATCAAAAATGTTTCAACCAGCTGATAGAAAGGGCTGGACCATTACAAACCAAGATCTGAAGGGGTTACTTCGTCCCAGGAAACTGTTAATTAAATGCCTGTCCTCCCACCGCCAGCAAAAAGCCAACATAAACATTATTACATACTCTAGCTAATGTGAAAGAAATACAGAGCGTATTCATGCCTGACCGGGATCAAAATCCCACTGCCAAGTCATTCAGTAGTCTGCGAGTGTTTCTGGGATTGCAAACCCTGGCCCAAGGATCCAGTGCCTCACTGCAAAATACTCTACAAATAGTTTCCTCATGTCCTTACAGCGTACTACAAATCATCCTCTTACAAAGCAAATGTGCCTCACATGCCCATCAAATCAGCAAATGCCAAGAGGTCACACGGAAAGTGGTGTGCTTTTTTGTTTGTATTCTGCCTGCCCTTTCTCTTGGTAACCGCTTTTTATCTGGTACATTCATAGAATTTTACAAAAACTAATTTCTGTCAGCTTTCCGCATTTTACCAGAAACAGGCCTCGCTGCTATGACCAGCTTCCTCAACACACTTACTGTCACACATCTGTGCAAGCTTCCTCTGCTTCACCCTCAGCACCACCATGGTTGGTCCCCATCCTTTCCTCCATGGTTTGCTTCCTGATCCATGCAGTACTTCCAGCTCTGCAGCTACACAAATGCTATCCCTTTTCTCCATTGCTACAACTAGATGAGCTCCTCCCTTTTATCTCAGGATATTTCCCACACCTGAGGTTTCCCCATTGTTCTTTTTCCCATTCTTTCCACCCTTCCTTTGTCAGGCATAATCCTTTGTAGCACTTGGGCAATTTCCATTTTCCTTCATCAGCCACCTGCAGAGAACCTGGATCAAATTGGTTTCCTTCCCTTAGACAAAGTCCCCGGTGTACCTATTGTCCAGCTACCATACTGTCATTAGCTAATTATGCCTCATTTCATCCAGGCTGAGAGGAACGTGCTGCAGTACTTGCCTGGTAAGCTGCACCCACGTTTGCATGCAGCCATCCCAAGAAGTGACACCTGTATTTAAGGGCTGAATAGCGCCCGGGGTTCACACACCTCGCGTGTGACACATTGCCACCATCAACACACTGAAGAGCTGAACACCGTGGGGCACAGCTGAAAACACTTGGGTGCAAGGATTTGCTGTTGATCACCAGCTCACAGAGAAACCTAGGACCGTTCCTCTTTGTGCTAGAACAGATTTATGTATTACACACACAATTTATCAGAAGTTTGTCTTATCATTCATATAGACTTGCTTTTAGTTATTTCAGGCTCCTTATGGGCCAAATGCAAGCATCTGAAGCACTCTGTTCCTTACTTTCCGATAATTTTATACACACATGCTTTTTAACTTACTGTTAAGTATTTAAGTCTTTAACACACTTGTAAGGAAATAGTTACTATTTGCAAATGCTAGAGCATTTGGGAGCACGACACTGTTCTTCTAAGTACAACTTCATTGCTACTTTACACAATACCATTACTAATCATGAAGTTTTTGTTTCCTTACTTATTAATGGAAAACAGACTTTTTCCAATGGCAACAGTCAATGTGCATTATTATCTTAGCGTTTATCCAAACTCTATTCATAAACTAGCTTTCAAATGAAGAGGAAAAATAATTTTCACAGACAGCTTTAACCACGTTACACTTCTGTTAGCACTGTGAATTAAAAAAAGAAAAAAAAATAATTCGCAAACTGTGTCAGGAAGCTTCTCTCGCTGACAGGCGTTTCCTAACAGGACTTCTGGAACCTGACATATTAGACCACGTTCCCATGAATGCTTTGAGCCCTTTATTAACCTAGTGCCACAGCTGCTTTATTTAGATACTAGCACCCTACAGAAAGCTTACCAAGCGTTTTCCGAAAAGCCTGAAATTTCAAATTAGCCAAAGAATGCCCTTGCCTGGTTGTTAAGAGGCAAAGCTAGTTGGGAGAAAGCTACTGCTGGCTTGCTTTAGTGGAAGGTGCATCTGCTAACAGCAACGCACTCCAATACTGGAGCTTGAGGAGGAGAAACGAGGAAGGAGGAAAACTTGCAAGCAATGTACACTCAACTTTGCCTATGAAGTCAAATTAACAACTTCTTAAAAAATCACACCTAGTAATTAAATTACTAGTACCACAACTGCTACCATAAATTTGTGGATCAAATGTGACACCAGCTGAAGTACTCCTGTAACTTTTATTTTCTTTAAATATAGGGAGCAGATGGAATGTAATATAAAGCCCACACCCCTACTCTAAAACAGAAGGAGGATCATTAAAAATGCACACACCTCCATTCTGAGCAGACAAGAGCATACAGAAAGTGCGTGGTCTTACTGGAAAGATAAACAGCTGGATTTAGTTGCTTCCATTAACCAATGACCCACTTGTCAAACATAAGCTGTAGATTTAAAAGAGTGATTACATGAAGCCTCTTATACTAGACAAAAAAAACCCTAGCTGTGAAATCAGACCAAGTCTGAAAATACTTGAGTGCAGTCAATATTGTTCTTTTAGACAGACACAAGACAGGAACCAGTTATTCTCTTTAAAAAGGGTAATATAATGTAAGGGTGTTTCCTATAGTGCCGTTCAGAAGGTGTTTATCCCATGCAGCCCACTCAGGTCATTAGCGGTGAGCCAAATCCAGGCATCGTATAAGAGGATGAAGCTCTCATGGAAGCCACCGCATAAACCTTAGTGTGGGGGCACTGCCAGCTTCCTTCTGTGAGGAACTGGTATTCAGGGAGAAGTAAAACTGGCACTCCCCACAATAAATGGTAACCACGACATCTACCTGGCCTATCTTATCACTCAGAGAGGATTTTTAAGGGGGGTTGTGGCTGTGCACGCTTTGGTGGCAGATCTGTGGAGTACTGTGTCCAGCTCTGGAACCCTCAGCACAAGAAGGACATGGACCTGTTGGAGCAGATCCAGCGGAGGGCCACAAAGATGATCAGAGGGCTGCAGCACCTCTCCTATGAGGACAGGCTGCGACAGTTGGGGTTGTTCAGCCTGGAGAAGAGAAGGCTCCAGGGAGACCTTAGAGCAGCCTTCCAGTACCTGAAGGGGGCCTACAGGAAAGCTGGGGAGGGGCTGTTTGCAAGGGCGTGTAGTGATAGGACGAGGGACAATGGTTTTAAACTAGAGCAAGGTAGGTTTAGATTAGACATTAGGAAGAAGTTCTTTACAATGAGGGTGGTGAGACACTGGAACACCCAGAGAGGTGGTGGAGGCCCCATCCCTGGAGACATTCAAGGCCAGGCTTGATGAGGCTCTGGGCAACCTGATCTAGTTGAAAATGTCCCTGCTTAGTTCAGGGGAGGTTGGACCAGATGACCTTTAAAGGTCCCTTCCAACCCAACACATTCTATGATTCTATCTCCAGATGGGGCTCTTAAGGCTTGATCCAGCTGCCACTGACTTCGCCCATGTGTCAGTGCCTCCCACCACACGCCTGTTTCTGTGCCTGCTCCAGGCTCAGGTAGGAACAAATGTGCAAGACGATGCAGATGATTACAACATTTGGGCTTGAGTGCAAGCCCTGAGTTAACAACAGAGGAAACATAGGAAGGACAACAAATTACTAGGTCCCCAGACACTGAAAACCTCTAATTTTGCCACCTTGTAAAGCAACAGCAGAGCACACAACAGTGGCCTTCCCACACTCTACCTAAGGCTAAACAAGTCTCTAAGAAGGCTGAAGAAGCCATTATTCTAAGCAACGTTTTTACTGTAAGGACAACTTATACAATTAAATGTGTGTTTGCTTCCACCTGACCTCACTAGCGTGCTGCCAGCGACTCATGCTTTACTGTGACTCAGCGTACAGGGTGATTTTCTGGAAGATGCAGATCATGGAGCAACTTAATTATATAAGAATCCCAGCAGTCAGCTAATGAAAACCAAAGCTTCCAGCCCCGGTGATTGCAGACAAATATTGGAAAAATGCTAATCCTTGGATTAAGAAAAAAACAAACAAGCAAATCCAAGAAACAAAGCCAGAAAAGCCAGCAACAATCACGCCTCGCCCCCCTGAAACCCATCCTTAAAATAAAGTGAAAAATTTGAATTAGCTCTTTCAAGCCTTTCTTCCCCCTTGGGCTCCTAGCAGGCAGGGTGGGTTTCTGGGAGCCTGTCCACCCCCTGGAGTTCACTCTGCTGCTGGATGCCCTGAGCAGTGCAGCTCAGCATCGCAGCGCCTGACGTGCAGGTACCTGCTGCAGCAGCAGCATCATCAGAGGCGAGGCCAGGTAGGCTACATGGCACCGACCATGCCACAGGACAGGGACGCATGTACTTCATAGAAAAGAAGGTACAGGTGGGAACACAGCCATGGCACTCCGAGCTCCGCATGCCTCCCATCCCACCTGCAACAGCATTTTGGTTTGTAGCTCAGTTCTTTGTCATGTTCCTCAGCAGCACTTGGGAGCCACCACTGCGTGCAGTCACCACTGTGCCACCCCAGCCTTCTCTCCCCATCTTCCTTTTACGCTCCTCCATCTGCATTCCTTTCTCCATCTCTCCTGCCTTTGCCTTTCCTTCCCTGGATGAAATCTAGAGTTACAGAGCTACTTACTGACTTTGCTGTTAGTGCTTTCTGGACATCGAAGTGATCAGCAAGCGATCACACTCACAGTCAGTATCATGACCACACTAGCAAGACACAGGCTACTAGAAAAAGGTCCTCTGTTTCCCTAACAGATCCAGCCTGATAGCAGATTTGGGGTAACTGCACAGACTCAAGGTATGTCCTGCTCATGTTTGCAAGATTAGATTTATAAAATCTAGAAACTGCTTTGATAAATGACACAGTTATTTTTATAGCATCTGGGTGCGCTACCAATACTTGACACGTTTGACAAGGATTAATATTTTTTTTGAGGTCCTTAAAAAAAATAACAGGACTTTTTTGCTGCTGGAGCAGAACTCAAATCATTGCTTGAATCACCTTTCGATAAACATTCTCCAGTTTTTTAAATGAAGCACCATTGATAGGCAAAACGCAGAAGGCAGCAAAAGACAACTAGAAATAAGGGTATCATTATTTTTTTATATTGTTGTATGTTGTCACAGCTTCTACACTCATGGCACAAGCAGCAACATTGTGTAACCTCTGAACAGTCATATTCTATATAAAATGAAAAAAGGCTTCTGTTAACATTTTGAGCACAAAAGGTACTGGTGGCATGAAAACAGTGTCTTTTCCTCATTACAGTAGAAAATGAGGTTTCTATTTAATAAAAACCCCAACCACAAGGCTATGTGTTTTTGTAACTGTGAATGTATGTCAGTGCTGTTGACAGCTTCTGCGTTGGAAAGGATCTCATTATTAACGCTGAACAAAACCACACGTTATCTTTTTGAAAAGCAAAGTTATGTTCCTGATGAGTCAGCCGCTTTGCTGAGCTCCTGTGGGATAATTTTTGCTATGGGGCACTGAAAAAATAAATATCACCCCAAAGTTCAGAATATTTTCAGACAGCACCATAAAAGGCTATCCAAGCTACCCAATTCCTAAGTTAAAAAGGGAACGGGGCTGGTGAGTGCGCAGCCATAAACAAACATTCCACTTCGGTTAACTTTGCTCTCTTAGGTTCAGGATTTAGGTCTCAAGTTTTCTCACGTAGGATCAAAATCAGCTATAAAGCGGCTGTGTCCCATGCAGGACTGACCCCTAAAGAGATGTCCTCCACTACATTCTGGGGGACCTTGCGGTGTTTCCACAGAAAGAAAATGCTTTCAGAGCAGTCTGCTCGGTCCAGAAGTTCACCAATTTCATACTACTTAAGAAGGTCTAAAGGTATAAGTGTCCCTTAATAAAGTCACATCTTCTTTGGTGGACATTAAGAGGACCAGTTTAGGGAAACGAGCAGTGGGGAACTGAGTGGGAAACGGAGTGCTCTTAGCTAGAAGTAGTATTTTACTCTGCACCAGTGCTGGTGCTGGAAGGTAGGGAGAAAGACGCAAGAGGAAGTACTTCTTTAGTCTGCCTGCTTTAAGTACTTGCATGCAGCTTCTGCATGAATGACCAGAGAACATTTGTTTCTTTGCAAGAAAAAGAAAACCTTGTATGGG
This sequence comes from Rissa tridactyla, assembly GCF_028500815.1. Classification (NCBI taxonomy): domain Eukaryota; kingdom Metazoa; phylum Chordata; class Aves; order Charadriiformes; family Laridae; genus Rissa; species Rissa tridactyla. The sequence continues at coordinate 46,684,412 of NC_071467.1, forward strand.
TCTTTTTCTGAACACCTCATGAATTGGTAGTTCATCATACAAACGTACCTTTTTTGTATATATATATATGTGTGTGTATATACACTTTTTAAAAATACATATTTGTTTTCTATCTCAAAATTATTGAAATATAACAGATCCCAGAACTGCTTTCTAATGTTAGGGTATATTGTAAATATTTTAGTGATAATACATCAAGCAAGGAATTGTAACTGCCAAAAGCCCAGTGTAAAAGGTGTGAAATTCCTTGGATGTTCCAACACCATTCCTCATGCTGTTGTCCATGTAGCTTAACACCATGAAAAAGTATGCCCATTTGTCAGGCTCAAAGGCACCAAAACCAGATCGGAAGGTTTCCTGAGTGGAGGCTAGTACAAAATAGCATGTTACACGGATTTGGCTTTTGCAATTGTAATAGCTCAACTAATTCTCTAGCAATATAATGAATCTCTGGTATTAGAAGGCTGATAGATAGATCTTTATTTTGACGTATAATAGGCCATAAGGACTAAGGGATTTGGAGACGAAAGGCTACACAGTAAGCAGCAATCCACGGGGAATATGCTGGAAAACTATTTGTTGCTTCATGGAGAGGGTTACCCGTTGCAGGAAATCTGCATGTGTCAGATAAATCCTATTAGACAGGTAGGATGCAGTCTGCTTTTATAAATGTCCATTTTGTGGCTGCACATTATCTCAACACTCACAGTTTTCCTTAGATTTCCTGTTGTTTCAAAGTACTTGTGACAACACCAGTAAAACCACAGTGACTTTAGGTGACTTTAAGCAGCAGCACTGCTCTGTGCAAGAGTAGGAAGTGATCGATGAAACCCACCGTGGTTCAGCATGGGGCATTGCCCCGCAGCACTTCCACCTGCACCACCTTCACGGGAAGGAGTGTGTCCACAGGGGGAGGACGTTTTACATTTTCCTCGTTCTTGCTTTCAAGGTGCCTCTTATAGTCTAGAGCTATTGCTTCATCCTTGAGGCATACAAGCCTCTTTCAGCTCTAAATTATAGATTTCTGTTCTTCTCCTGAGAATCTCCAGGTGCACTCAAGCCCTGCGTAGCTTCTAATTGCTGCAAAAGTAACTCTTCTCTCACAGCCTGACGAATCTGAACTCTTTGGCTCTTCTTTTAACTCTCCCTCTCCCAGTGTCAATCTCTTCTCCTTACCTGCCTCTGTGCCAGAGAACATAGGCAATTCTTGTATTTCCCATAGAACTTACCCTGAATAATTTCTCACATCTATCATGTATGTGGCAAAATCTTTCTGCAAAGATTTTTAAGGCTTTTTTCCAGGGCATTAAATAACTTGGAGCAAATCCCTAGTTTTACTGTGAAACAAGTCTTTAAAATATCTCAGACAAACGTTTTTACTTTTAACTACAAAGCACAAAGAAAGTATCAACGCAAACTGAGATGACTCCTACCTCCAAAGTTCGCATTTGTATGCTGCAACAGCTTTTCAAGCCTTAGCAGAAATGCAGGAGTATGTTTTCAAATGGAAGTTCTTCGTTAGGCAGCCCTAGCATCATTTCAGTGCTACGCGTATTTTCAGCACTAGCTATGAATGAAGAAACCCCACACTGTACCGCAAACCACTAATGCTGCAGCGCATTCCTTGCCGGGGGAAAAGGCAAGTAGAGTAGCCAGCACAGCCTGGTGAGCCCTGTCAGTAGTGAATCTCTTCAAATAGGAGGTTTATTACCGGGTATCCTACATTCCATTTGGGCAACAGTGAAGATTTCTTGTTTCAGAGCACAGATGCAGCAGCAATGACACCAGGGGAACAAGCGATGGCAACCGCCGGGTGCCCGCATCCGTTCCAGGCGCATCCTTTCCGAAGGCTTTCTAAACATTGCCACCTTGTGGGCCTTCCGTCTCCTCCTGCCACCCATCTCCGCTCGCCACAGGTGACTCCCTGCGCGGACGTCACAGATGCCGCGCCGGAGGCCGGACAATTGAAATTAACATCCAACTTGGGTGGGATGCGATTTAAAGGCCCGCAGTCAGGGATCAAAAAAAGGGACAGCACCTTACAAATTCTACTTGAAATCAATTACTAACCCTGTACAGTGGCGCTTGCTGTAGTTTGCTCTTTTCCCACTTAACATTATGAAGGTAGCACTAATAATGTGCAGAAGAGCTAACATTTAACAAAACAAAAGCAAGAATACAATTTCTCAAAGCTCCCAAGCAGAAGGAAAGAAGTTAAATTCACTGTCTACCTTTAGTTTCCCTTTTTTAAATTATTTCTTTCTGCCAGCATTTCCTTCTTACTCCAGTCAAAAACCCACATAATTTCCAAAAAGTCTGTGGCATCTAGTTTACCTTTCATCAGTTCTGCTTCATGAATGAGTAATTCCTGATGACTTGAATCTATTAATTACACAGTCAAAGATGTTGCAAATGAATATCACTTATTATTGATACCAAACTTATCTAGCTACTGCGTTATAGACATCAAACACAAGTTCTTGTGTACTTGCTCAGTCTCTAGCACTATAAAAACCACATACGAACACACAAGCATACTTACTTTGAGCATCCAAACACTTTCCCTGGTTGCCGGCTTGAACTATTCCTTGCAGCAATTTGGTACTAGAAAAAAAAACATGAAAACCTTTAGTTCAACAAGCAAACAGGAAAAAAAGCAACCCCTCACTGAATGGTCTTTGTCTGTATCGGTTGGGCAGTGATGCAATAGCCGTATGCTAAAAATGAAACAAGAGGAGAAGTCCTTCATTACAATACCCTAATTCAAGGGTGTTCACAATGGTTCACTGTCTAACACATCTGCACAACAATCAGATGTCCCTCTGATATAGTAGGAAATCTATGAGGTCCCTTATGCAGTGCTACATTCAGAGTTTATTCATAATTGCCAGGCCCGTTGCTGTTTCTTCATCTGACCAGGCTTTTTTGGAGCACAGGCAATCAGTTATGACCGTTGTGTCATGCAACTGGGGCCTTGCTGCGCTTGTCCATACAGCTTTTCAGAGGAAAAAAAAATAAATCCACCATTGAAAAACACATGAACTGGTACCCAGCAACTATGCTTTTGCCAATACAACACAAAAACACTGGCAATCCTCTGAAGTGTCTCATTTAGCAATGAAGTCATGATGCTGCCCACTTGTAGCAGCCACATTATGGCCCGTTCCTTTCTGTGTTTCTAGATGTGATTGCCTGCAATTGCTAGATTTGTCCTCACATCCATTCTCTCAAGTCCTGCATCACAGGCTCCAGAAACATAAGCAGGAGCAGCCATATATGGGTTTTTAATTTGTACCATGAATTACATACTAGGGTTACGTGGCTGAGTTTCTTAATTCACCTTCTCAGTCAGCAGGAAATATCATTCCTAGCAGGTAAATAATGGTTTACAGTCAGACCAGGGCTCTCGTTATTGCTTGTTTTGCATTCCTAGTCAACTAGTTGAGACAGCCCAGCAGGGAGGGGTATTCCAAAGGCATCTATCTCTGCATAACAGCATGAAATTCCACCAAACAGGAGCCCAGTGGGGCTTGGATTGAATCAGGACTGAGGGATACAAGAAGCTCTCACAGGTGAATTTATATTCATCATAAACCCTGTTTTAAGAGAAGGAAAACATAAAGCAATTCCCACTCCAATTCATTATCATCTGGGAAAGGTAAACAGACCTTTAAAGATGGCTTGTCTAAAGGACTGGATCCCAGCTCCAGGAGCTGTGACTCATCCTGGCAGAGAACTTAGGAAGGCTGCTAGCAGACTGGAAGGATGAAGCTACCTTAAAGCCAAACCAGAATGAGAATTTGCTATTAAAGATGTTATTGTTTCATTTCTTTGAATCTCTCCAAGCCTCTTAAGCTTTGCTTTTCAATATGCTCTTTTTCGTCCATTTTTTTAATGCGGAAAGTGATTCCAGCACAGCTGACAAACCTCAGGCATCCTACTGGCAAAGGAACAGCAAACCCATCATGGTATATTGGCTTTTGCTCAAGTAGACACCCCCCTCCCCCCCAAAACTTAATCTGGGCTCTAACAACACTACTCCAATAACTTGTAAGGATGGGACACTCTTAAAACGATGGTTAGAAGTAGTAATCCTGCATTAGAAGGTACTGACCAGAACTTTAACAGGCAACAGCAGTGGAGAGACACAGTGATTTCCCTTCGAAATGCGAGACTTAATTTGCTCATGGAACATTTTCTGTACTACACTTTGAGGAGAGTGATATTTATGGCATATTGAAGACAGAGAGAACCATTTCGTTGTCTTCAGTAAGTGGAAGGTTTGAGAGTGACTTGAATAACACTACACTGAACTTCATTTGCATAGTCTTAAAAAAGAAAAAACAGAAGTCCTCACAGCAGAGATTCCTAACACTTGAAAACTGAGGATGATGTACCTCTTTGGTTTGATCTGTACGTGTATCTCAGCAACAGCTCCTGACTTTTTGCCTGGTTACAGGTACTTACCTGAGGTACAGGGCGCAGTGCGATGGCTACGGCCAGATGAGATAATTAGCACTTGCGTGCTGCTGTGTGCAGTAGCACTGCCAGGTCTCCACCTGCTCCATAAGCCATGCCAACACCTCGACCTGTACTTCTGGCTTGAGATGCCGGAGTGGCACCCAGGCAAGGGAGTGGTAGGAAACATTGGATCATTAAGGTGGAATTTAATTTAGGTGGACAAAGGAATTCAGTAGAGGTCCTAGTTAGTGGGTGTGAGGAAGGGTAACGATGGGGAGCTGGAATCTTCTTTGGAAGGGTGGAGGGATAAAAGTGTACAATGAGAACAAGGGGGAGGAAAGGATGCCATATTTCTTCCCACTACATGCCAGGCCATGCATAGCTCTCAGCTGCAGACATTGGCATCACGTCAACGCTCTACATTAGCCAGTGACTGCAATTCGGTTCCTCAGAATTCCCCAACAGAGGGGGTTCCCATCTCCTAAGGGGTAACCTACAAAGACATCTAAAGAACTTACTCCTTCCACACTGGTACACATAGGAAAAAGGTCAAGGGGTAAAAAGCAAGAGGATAAAGATCTAAAGAATCCGAAAAATGCAAAAGATCTTAAAACAGGGAAAAAACAATACTACTTTAAGAACAATTTAAAGAGGAATCTCAGAAAATCTCATAAAGTGAAGCAGGTAAGAAAAAAGGATTACACATTTTTCAAACTAGGAAATCACAATTTGTTCAATGTTTTAAAGTCACACATAGCTGCAAGTTCCCTGTACTATACTATCTGTTCCCCTGATGGGGATTGTGCTGGGAGAAATGGGGCCAGTATTTACTAGAAAATGTTATAACAGAATTGGGCAGATTTTGCTAATAGCTGATGACTACTCACACAGTGCGTTCAAGTTATGCCCCTCCTACAGTCCACTCCTGCAACAACTCGTGTCACCCTGCTGGAGCAACAGCCAGGAGGCCAAGCCCAGCCGGGGGGGTCAGACTGGTGGGCCACTGGTTTCCAGTTGGGTGTTCAAAAAGTCTCTCAGGGACTTGCTTCTCCAGGCTATGGACCTACGTCTCTGTAGCCTATGCTTGCCACTTTCTCAGATGAGGTTGAGTTACACAACCTGCTGTTGATCCTAGTGTGTGCTGCTGGTGGCCTTGGATGGGTTTGGCAGACTCTTGCTGTCTGGAGTTTACGGGAACTTGGGATATTCAGTGGACCACTGTTCTTCAGGGTTTCTCTGGTCTTGGGAGGCTTTCACCTGTTCCCTCTCAGCACCTACTTCTCCTCCCTGTGAACTTGTTTTCTGGTAGCCATTGCTACATCCATAAACTTAGTTACCTGTTAAACCCGTTCACAAAAAGTGACACAGAAGGGGCTTCTATGACAACATGCCTTGAAATTCTGAAAAATATTGATTTAATTCTGAATGAAAATGGACTGAAAAAAGAAAAAAACCCAAACAAAATAAGGATTGGACAGGAGGGATATGAGAAAGCAAGCCAAAAGCCAAGCAACTAAGTGAAAAAAAGTCAGTAAATCAAAGAATCTGCAGAAAACAGGATACAATACCTTCTAGAAGCACATCATAAACTCATACTATGAAAAGTAGTACCCACAGCTGTAAGTTTGAAGGACCAAGGAGGAAGAGTTAGGACAGAATGTTATTAAGGTGATTTAAATCAAATGCCTTCTAGTACATTTCATGACATATTTTCAAAATTTTGTTGCAGGGAGCTGTACGACCCATGTGGGTACAGAGCCCTGACTTCTGCTACTGTGTCTCAGTGAACTGGGTGCTTTCTACCGTACTGCACAGATCTTTTTTCCGCCCCCCACCCGCCAAGGGCTGGGAATGTGATGTTGCATGAGAACAATTTGTAATATAGGCTGACAGTCACCTATTACTGCTTCAAATATCCTCAGCAGTTACAGAAAACAACTTCAAACCCAACTTATTTTTAGCAACTGAAAGAATTCAAGCAAACCCCTTGTGGCTGCTATCCAGGCATTTGCTGAGTGGAGAATAGCTTGACAAATTACAGAAATGGACAAACTCAGAGTGTAAATCAGTAAACAGTGCATATCACTATTTATGTATGCTTTCCTGTTGAAAGGATGAACTTAAAGATTAAGGCTTTCAGCATCAAAGGAAAGAACGGCTGCTTTTATGAACTGTGCATGAATCACAAAAACCAAAACAAAAACCCCCATACACTTATAACAGTTGTGCAGATTTCTCAACCTACTGTTAACTGCCAGCCCAACCCTACGCTGTCTCACTGCTCCCCGGTAAGTCCTCTGCCCCTATTCACGGCCAGGCTCTGCAGCAGTATATGGAAGGCACAAAGACACAGACTGAAAGCAAAGAAATCAAGTAACAGACCTGAGTTTAGTGCTATTCTCCAACTCCAAACCTGTGAGAAATACCCTAGTTTGACCTGGAGTGCTTCACAAGGAAGGCAGTCCCAGAAGACACGAGACACTGCCACCGAGCACATGACAGAGCTTCCCACCTCTTTTCCTCTTGCCATTTCAAACACAGCTTTGTCCCAGCGCTTCTGCTGCTCTGCCAGGGCTCTGATTGCAAGTCATCTATTGGCATGAAAAAGGTCCCAGAGACTTCTTATAAAACTCTGTTCCCTCCCACTCATTTACAAAGCAACCAATCTTTTTTTGGTCATTTACATATAAAGTAAATCCAAGCATGTCCTACTTAATGACTTAGTAGGAAAGAACATGCATCCTTTCTCAGAAAGACTTCTTCTAACCCTGCTTGGGAAGCCACTAGGTTTTTCTCCCCATAGAGCAGTGAACCAACTTCTGTCATTTTTGTTGTCCTCTCCCATCCTCAACTTTTTGTAAACTGGAGTTTCCAAGATGCAGGTGCCTTAGAGAGAGTGTTGGGTTCAAAGCTCCAGCCGACTGCAGTGTCACACCTACCTTTGCGCAGCAGCCTGCCTGCCTGCCCTCCTCCTGCTAACGAGCACCTTCCCTGCCCTCCTGCCCCGTAACTTTGAGGCACGGTAATTATCTTTCAACTTGAAAAGGGTGTAACAGAGCTCAGTTCATGGGATTTTAGTTAGTGTGACAGATTTGGCACGCTTTTTTTTTGGCATAACAAGCAATGCCAAACCAGTATATCAAGCAGTAGGTGGCAGACCTAATAGGACAAACAGAGGAGAATGTGTATTTGTCACTACTCTGTCAGAGCAGCAAGCTGACACATTACACTTAGCTCCATTTCAACCAAAAAAAAAAAGTTTATCTCTGCACCTTTTTGAGAAAACAATATTTTTTCAATTATTTGAGGCATCCTTTTGTTTAAACTTTAGTTCAGAGTCATTGATGTCCATATTTCAGTTTCTATGACACTAACTAAAAATCTGTTCTACTTCTATCGCCAGCGCCTACATCTGTTGGCTTCTGCATCCAATACCATCACCAATTTTGTTTGGCATCTGTGTGGTTTGCACATTTGACTGCAGTTTACTATTGATGCACTTCTGTATGTAATATGCATTTCAATGCGTTTTTCTGGTAGGCGTTATGCCATCTTACAGAACGCACCTGGTTTGAGAATAACTGGAGTTGATCAAGTGTCTGCCTCGTTTCATGTGCTAGAATCACTTAACACATATCTTTTTAATACTTTCCTCTATAAACAAAGTTATGCTGCGGTGATGCATATGTTTTATAGCGAGGCAGGAAAAGCCAGCACTGACTAAGGTTTCATATTATGAAGAATTTGGCAATAATATTGCCTTAAGGCATTCCAGTCTTAACTGTTCCCTCCTTATTTATATCCCTGGGCTGCCCCTCAGTTTTTCTGGAACAACTCTGAATCCAGTCTACTCTGAAGCAGGCAGAAAAAATGATTTAATTTCAAAGTTACCTTTTGTTTTTGCAGATTTTGAATAAATAAATCTGGGGCAGTTCCCTGTTCCAGTACACGGCATGGCTCTGTCAACAACTGAGAGGGCAGGAACTTGCTGGCTGGTATTGCTGACCAGAAACTGGTACAGGGAACAACTCCAATGAGTGGGCTGGAATATTAAGCTTTAAAACCAGGCATGACTTCCTCTTCAAATATGGCCTGGAGACCAGTGGGTGCACAGAACACGTATCAGCATTTCCCTCTTTGATATGAAAGGAGTGAAGGACACATGAAGGCCACCTAGCAGCCACTACTTTGGTCCAGGTTAACCCACCACAACTTTCCAGTACATTTATTTTCCTGTGCCCAGCTTCAGGCTTCATTTTGTGGCTAATTTTTATAAGCTAATCAGCAACTTGTAATTACAAACAAGATTCAAGGAAAAAAAATTAAGGTATACATTCAGATGTTAAAACACAAACACCTGTATCTGTGTTTTGACCCAAGACACATTTTCTGAAGTTCTTTTAAGACAGCTAAACCTGAAGATTAGCAGGAGAAGTCCTGATAGCATAATAATATGTTGAATTACCCAGGTTGACATTCTTTGAAAACAAGCCTGCTGAACAAGCAGGGTAGGAAGAGCCCAAAGTTAACTTCCATGGAAGTGTTATCAGGCAGATGCAGCAAACTGAGGGACTCTCAGAACAGCTTCACGGATCCAAAATGCACCAGCTTCGGGACCAGCCAAATATTTAGAAGAACGAGTTGATTTAAGAGCTTTAAAGGACAGATGTTGAAACTCAAGAAATAACTTAAATTTAAATGGCACCTTTCACTGTAACCCTTACACATCTAGATATGCCTGAGAAAAATGCAGGTAGCTCAGTTAGGGTGCCTGAGGTTAGATGGGCTGAAACCCCCTCTATTGTGGATCAGTTTTTCAGATCTCTTCACAGTGAGCGAAGGAAATAAAGCATATCAGAGAATACTCAGCAAAAATCAGTTAGGTGGCCACAGAGGGGGACAAATGCTCCTGCCAGCCCTCTGTTCTAACACACTGCTCTGTGATGAGCGCACAGCCATGCCTGCAATTGTCCAGCTTACTGATCACTGAACTTTGCCAACTTACAGAATTCAGTAGCTTTCTTTAAAGAGTAAAAATAATCTCTACAGCAGTGCAACATTTGCTACCTATGCCTATCTCACACCAGGAAAGAGGCAAAGACAGGCCTGGATAGCAAATATGCAAATTCTTGCCTTCAGGAGGGAATGATCTTGTGTGGTGCCAGCTAGCTGGAGACCAATGTCAGGGGGAAAAAAAAAAAAAAAAGATCTGGAAGCCTTAGTGGACAAGTTGGAAAAGACTCAGCAGTGTGCCCTTGCAGTAGAGAAGCACAGCCCTACGCTGGGCTGGGTTTGCAGATCCAAGGCAGTAATTATTCCCCTGTGAAGTGAAGTACCTGCGTACTGGGTAGCCACAAACCAGTGATAGACATCCTGGAGCCCAATCTACTATACCAAGATGATTAAGGAGCTGGAGCACATAACGCAGGAGAGGCTGAGAGAGTTGGGTTTGTCCAGCCTGAAGTAGAGTAGGCTTAGGGTGTGGGGGGATGTACTACTGCAGCCCACAGCTACCCGAGGGGAGGGTGTAGAGAAGATGGAACCAGGATCTTCTCAAAGGCACACGTTGACATTGCAAGAAGTTAACAGGCAAGTTTCAACAGGGCAAACCCTGATCACATGTTAGGAAAAATGTTTTCATCATGAGGGTGGTTGAACATTGAGTCCAGTGAAGCTGGGAAGTCTGAATGTCTTTGAGACATTCAAGAGATCAACAAGTTCCCGAGCAACCTGAATTGTTTGGGATGCCATTGAACAGGGGCTGGACAAGATGACCTCTTTCAGCCTGTATCATCCAATGATTCTGTGTAAAAGTACCATAACTGCAGGCTGCTCATTGCCTGTTTGCCTCACCCAGGAAAGAGAGCCCTAGTTAGGCTACTGGACTGCCATTTCAGCCCTTTTAACAGTTCTGGCATGTCTTTCTCTGCCTCAAGTGCCTGAACAGGAAATGGGATTAGCTCAAGGATGTAAAGATAGATTCCAGTGTCTGTGGCAAGGGTAAAAACCAGCTAAAGTCTTGTCTCTTGATTTTTATTTCTGTCCTTAAGAATCTAAATATATAATACATAAATATATTTATAATACATAATATCCAACATATAAATCTGAAAAAGCTTTTCTCTTTACAGCACTGGTGAAGCAGATAGGGCTCATGGACTCGTCTCTTGTGTGAGCAGAATGGATTACTTGCAGTCAATTACAGATGTACAAACCTATGAAGGCTGTAAGACTATAGCTTGTGGAAATGTCCTGTGAACTTCTGATTAGACAAGGTGCCCACATGACAACTGAAGATACATTGAAGGGTGTAGCATCACCTCATTTGTACAGCACAGATCACCCCATGTGCTCTGAGTCATAAACCAAAAACATTTGAGTTTTTTCCCCTCTCATTTTCACCTAATCAATCCCAACCATCCAGTTTTCCCAGATGGTATGTAAGAGTCACTTTTCCATAGATTCACAGTGCAGCAATCATCCCTGGATGCCAATCTCTGCTGAAAGGACTGTACTAATCTTTTACATTAGCTAATCAGTGGAGAAAAGTGGTCAGCTGGTCCCAATGACATTATCACAGCCAAGTGATCACGAAACTCTGAGAAGCATGTTCTAAGCCTTCTCCGAGCTCCTGAGGGGCAGATCCCCTTTAATTTCTCATGTTTTGAGTCAGTCCTTCAAGCATCCTCAGCTACAAGGTGAAGAATGGCACACCATCATTTCACACACTTCTGCAGGTATTTTGACAGAAAGCAGTCAGCAATCGCTGTGTTTGGCACAGGTAACATGATCTGGGTATGTTGATAGGCAGAGAAATGCTATTTCGTATTTATTCATGTTTCAAAACAGTGAGTGCTGATTTGCTTACCCTACCCAGGCGGCCATAGCTCTGGTCACTAAGACTGACAAATATAATAGCTACCTATATTCTCAGGAAGGATCGGAACCCCGCGCTTGTAAAAGGTCTATCAGAAACTGGGGGCAACCTTGCATCCTGCCTGCAAAATGGGAAAGCTAAAATGCACTATAGCTTGACAGCACCTGCATTGTGGTAATGACCCCATGCAAGTGATTAATAGAGCTAAAATTGCAAAATCTGTGTATTTGACACAAAGGGAACAGAGCGCCAACTGAGCGGTTTTGGATCGTGAGTGTTTATAGAGCTGGAAACTAGAAATGTCTCTCTACTTTATATTAAGGGAAACAAAGAGTGTCATTGAGGGGTCCTTCAGAGCAGGAGTGTATTTGAAAGCTGCATAAATACCTTTTACTCCTTGAGTTACAATAACATTGCCACCTGATCACAGCTTGTGAACTTCAAGTTGAAGGAAAACATTCCAGTCTGTGAGATAAGAGTGACAGCTTGTTATCTCATTTAGGTACTCCATGATACTACACAATTAAAGCAACTCCTATGGGAGGGGGTTCAAAAGGTTGGCTGTCAAACTTCAACCCCTCAAGTTAAGGTTGCTTTGTTCTGAAAGGATGGTTTGTATTTGAAGTCTACCAAATCAAAAGTTTCTGGGTTGCATTTTAGATCTGCAGTATTTGTTCCAAGAGGCTGCAGTACAAAGCTCACAGGAATTATTTTTTTCTTTACATAGTTCCACAGACAAGAACTACAGAAAACAGTGGACTGGTCCACTAGCTTGAAAGCACAAGCATCACTTCTGCTCATTAGAAAAAAAGCTAATTGGGAAGTTTCCAAGTTATTCTACAGTATCAGATTGAATTTAAACTTCCACAACATTCTGCTCTGGAAAGTTTTTCCTTCAGCACACTGCCTGTAAGTACTGGTTTGGAGGAGCATTAAACTCATTTCCGTAGTATACACAATTTAAGTGTAGATACTTCTCTCACTGCCTTTCCCTGACTTATGTCTTCTGTTTGCTGTCCAAACTAAGCAAGAAAAGTCACCACTTAACTCAATGGATATTTTGGATTGATTTGCCATTTACATGCACACTGTTGCCCTTACAGTTGACTAAACTTCTCTACTGGCCAATTTTTCACATCTAGGAGACAAAGCCTGTTAGCTTAGGTTGGGAATCAAAACTCTGGCAGTTTTCCTGTTTTTTTTTTTTGTTTGTTTGTTTTGGTTTTGTTTCACCTCTTTCATAAACCTGCCAGTAGAGCAAATCCTGCGCAGAAGAACCAGTCTTACTCTTTCTTCTCAGGCACGTGCAATCTGCCCTAGACAGCCTAGGCCCTCTTAATGGTGCTAGAGAAGCTTTCTTCAAACTGTGGCACTTTCTGCAGTGGCAGCCTCCTAGCAGCTGTTTTGTGACCAGAGTGTCCTTCAGCTGAGCCTGAAAGAGTGCTTGGCACACCTCCTGTCTCACGTAAACTCACTTACACTCTCTTTGCATCCAGGGATCCCAAGATGGCAACTCTCAGATATTTTCATGCACAACTGCTTTAATAAACAGTGCTAGAGGTAAAATACACGTGCAAAAGGTGAACATGCATTTTGGGGCTCTCTATAAAAACTTCTGCAAATGAAATCCTTATTCCCCAAGCAAATGAAGCCCTTCTCTTTTCAGCAAGATTAGTCAGCTATTGGAAGTCCCTGCAACAAGATATTACCGAACCAAACACGCCCAAGCTGAATCAAGGTAGTAACTTGTGGAACAAATGAGCAGTCGGATAGCGTCCACAGCTGAAACATCCAACATCAGCTGAAAGCAGGTCTCTTTCTCACAGTCCAATGAGCAGTTTATGTATGCTCGTGGTATAAGTCCAATTTTTCTCCCTTTTTGGTAGTCAGCTTGCTTGTTAACTCACGTAGCAAAAATGCAAGATTCAACCTACGCTTTCCCATAAGATTGATTTCCCTGCAGGACCTGTCTCAGGCTGTGCTGCGCTCTGCTGCGACTCTCTTACGCCCTTCCATTCCTGGTCAAAACACGCCACACCTTCCACATGAGTCAACAGAGCAGGGCAGCATCTCCCGCAGCAAGCTGGGAAGCAGCCGAGAGGAGAGCCCCGCTGCGCTTCTGCAAACACTCAAGTCCTTCCCTTCAGCACTGGGTAGGATGCTCAGAGAAACGCAGTCTTGGTCAAATGTATTATCGGGAGATTGCAACAAATCGGCACGTGAGCTTGAATTAACCAGATCGGGCAAGGTCACTTCTGGTGAAATATTCACAGGGACAAATTCTAATTGACCCAGATATTTAGTTAGCATACGCAAGACAGCTGGAAGTCTTTGCAACGCTCTCAAATGACACTGTTTGGCAAGTTATCAGACTAAATGCCTTTTTCCTGTCGAGAGCACAAGCACATCATTTTACTTCAGCGTTATTCTGTTCTCCCTCAGTGTAATGTGTCGGTTTTGAGAAACTGCTGTATCCCAGAGAAGACTGTCAGGGTTCAGCTTTCCTACTCCTTTTTTGGTGACTAATTGACGTTGAAGTTTAATTTCCAGAATATGAAAATGATTGAGATAATATATTTTGACATACAAGATGTGTAGAGAATAATATAACTGAAGCCGTCTCAACTTTAAGCACGTGAAACAATGTTACACTGGGAAGTACGTTATTTTTAATCCCAGAAATCCCAGCATCTCAGTAGAGATACAACATTTTCTTGTTTGAAGTGCTGTGTTCTTTCCCCCTACTATTCCACACAGGCAAACAGGATGTGCAAGCCAGTGTAAAAGTTTTCTGACACTAAGAACTCAATAAATTCAGGAATGCAAGTTGCTGCTTCTTTTACAGTTGATTTGTTAATTTGGAATAAAGCCACATGTTTTGGCAGTCCACATCCCTGAAGAGGTGGGCCTGTCTCTGCTTGATACCAATGGAAAGGCATCCGGTAGCACGGCAAGAGAATCCAACTCAAAGAGAGTTTTTATGTTTGTACACACACAGAGCGCTGTTTATTTGGCTGTTGCGGGACTTAGCTGTGGGTGCACGCCATGGGGTGAGCTGGGAGTGAAACCCCTCCATGGTCAACGCGATAACAGAAGTGGGCAACAGGAGATGTCTGGTCAAAGTATTGGTCTTGTGCCAGGGACTCGCACCAAGAGGCAAGCCCAGCACGAAGTGAAAATAAACTCTCCTGGGGACAGCGCAGGATTTCTTCAACTTCAGAAGCCAAAAAAATTAGAGAACTAGAAAAGATAGGAGGGAAGGACTCTACTGCGCAGGACACATTGGGCACGGAAGGCACATATTATTAAAGAGCTTTAATCTCACCTATCAGATCTCTCTTCTGTTGGCAAGTGCTTTATTTTCTAACATGTATTTTTATGTTCTAATAAAATCAGCTTTGTGGGCTGGAAGCCTCTAACACCTCACTTATGCTCATGTAATAGAAAAGAGTGGGTGGTCCCCCCATAAATCTCAGGCCAGCTCCAGGCCCTGCAGCAGCGCACTGCAGGCACAAAGGCTGATACCCAGCTCCCATCAATTAATTACTCCTGAGGGGGCTCACCAGCACCTTCCAGGACCAGCCTGTACACTTAGGACTATGGGAAAGGCAGAAAAACCGTTCAGTTTTACCTCAAACATCACTCTGAGCAAACCTTTTCCTGCAATTTCAAGTTTTAGAAGGGAGTTATCAGGTCATCATGAAAAAAAACACATAAACACCATACTGTACAGCAGGACATACAGGAAATAAGCCTGTACCACCAATCGTAGTGGATTTAAATGGATGCACTTACGCTACTGCATGACATACATATTTTATTCATGTCTTACTGCGTATCACCGGATTCAGTAAAACCTGGAATAAGATCTTCGTGGTCAAAGACCAGAAGGCAGCACTTTGAATTTCTTGCAGTAGCGCACAGTGCATGCTGCGACAAAGCAGCATCAACCCCTCTGTGCCACATTGTTTTAATGGACAGAACTGTACCAGTAGCTACGCGTTCCTTTCAAAGGAAGACAAGAGATATCACTGCCATCAGTCAGACAAGCGTTGCTTGTTGCCCTGTTCCACAGCTACATAATAAGTTCCCTGTCATTCGACAAGCCCATCGCAGGATTTCTCTGTCTGGTTTTCCAACATGATCACACGTTGCCTGTACTCCCTGCATCCCAGTGAAGGATTATTGCTGCAGCACAGATGATGCATCATCCTAAAGTCATACGCAGGATGCTAATCACAGCCTTTACCCTATGTGGCCTTCAAGCATCTTACAAACATACCTCAAAATCATTGTCTAAGGCCAAGTGACATCTGGCTGGAAGTTATATTTCTTTCTCTATTTGTTATTTAGATCTCAGTTATCTGAGCAGACTTGTCATTGTATACCACATCCTTTGTGATGCCTGTTTCAGCTTGCACAAAGGAGCTGAAATTCAGGCTTCTTCCTTCTGATGGAAATTGTTCCCAAAACGCATGATTGTCAGGTGGCTAAAAACTGAAAAAACTCAAGTGTACAAGACTTGTTGTTTGAACTCAGCAACTTGGTTTGACTTGAATTAAACTAGGGCAGCAGAAGCCAGCTGACTCCTTTCTCTGACAGCACCGTCCTGAGGAAAAAAATATTATTTAAGGAAATCCAGTCATCTTAAAGAAACTGCAGTGATTTCAGGATCTGTAAAACCCTTCTGATTTCAGGATTGCACAATCTAAACAAACGACAGCTGAACAGGAGAATCCATAGTGGTGTGGTGATTCATAAAGCCATAAGGCACCCAGCTAAGCAGGGTCAGCTTGGGTCTTCTCAGAGGTACAGGTAAAACTGACTTTGGTTGACCCAAGAACGTAGAGAAAAAAGCATTTCTGTCCTCATCCAGGGGTCAGAAAACTCACTTTCTTGGTGATAATGGAAGAGATGATGGGAAACAAGACGACACATTGAAGACTGTGCAGGGACAGAAAGGTTTAAAGGCTGGGCCAAGACTCAGAAGCTGTCATTGTGACAGGGCCTCTTTCCCTCCACTCTGCCATCCCCATCCTCCTGGGAAACTCCCTCCACCCAAGTAATCTGAGATTTTATGCTTGAATCTTCTGATAGTAGAAGTACTGAAATGTGAAGGTACTAACGGAATACCGCCCCAGAGTAACCCAGCCATCACTGTCAGTCTTCATAGACCACCTCAAAGAAATAAGTTAGTAAGAGATTGTCATTGGCCATCTGCCTCTTAATTACTTGGCTAGCCACTAAGAAGTCATCTTTGTGGACTTTCTGCATTTAGTGCATGCGTGGCTCCAAAAATCAAGTTAGAAGAGGAAGACAGCACCCTAAGGCTTGTAGTTTGGCTACCCAAAAAGTAACCTTTTGAAGATTTATCTAAATTTATCGAATATAGTGAGTAATCAGCCATAGGACAGTTAGTGTCCCTTGACTCATTTGTGTTGAATAGCAGATTAGTGTTAGAATTACCCTGGATAAGTATTTTATTCCATAAACAATGCTTTTCAAGTCACAAAACGACAGAAGTCACTTTAATCCCTGCTTAGAGGGGTGACCAAATTTACAAACACATGTTAAGCTACGCAGAGATGTCAAAAAATAACTCTACATTACCCAAATGAAAGAGCTCAAGCTTTCTCCCTGATTCAGAAAACCCATGCAAAAGTATCCAAAGAGCCGAGGCATCTAAGATTCTCTGACAGTGTTGGCAGTACTTTCCTCTTCCTTCATCTGTCCCATTAACTGTACTAATACAACACAAGATAACAGCAAATATTTTTTCACACTTTGGTCTACACCAGGCACTTAAAATAAATGCAATGCACTGAAAAATACCTATGAACAATCTAACTGCAGCACATCAACCTCCCGGAAGAATGGCAGCGGATAAAGCCAAGGGGACTCCCTCCCCGGACACGACTGTGCTGTCAAACAAGACTCCTCTCACCACAATCCAACACAGACGCAATTTGTTCCATATCAGTAAAAACATATGGTAAAAAGCAGAAATGACCACACTGCTCAAGTTAAGCATCCTACAAGCTTACTGTTGACAGCAAAAGCTCCAAAGAAAAACCACAGCATTATCAAGGTGGAAAACGTGTCTATTCAAATGCAAGATGCATTTATTTTCTTGTGTCTACTAATCACACAAAGTCAAAATGCTCTGACAGCCTCTTCAACTTACGTCATACCATTTTGCCCACCACTCAGCTTTTTGCCAGCTACATTAACTCACAGTTTTGCTTACAGTTTGAAAAAGAGAACCCATCAACACCACCAGTTTTGTGGAAACCATTACTTTGGTTATTTTTGTAGCACATGGTAGTTACACCAGTGTACTCTGGAGAACAACTAGTAGGCTAGTGACCCTCAAATACTTCCCATGTTTTGTGCACAATGAATAACAAAAATATTAGTAACTTCTACTCCTTCTAAATTGAAGGCTCACAAGAGAAAACTTATTCTTCTCCAATCTAGTTAGGTGCAGATAAAGTAATTGGAGGAAAAAGTTAACTTTTAAGACATCTGCCTCTGGTTGCTTACTAAGTTTTCAAAGTCTGGACTTTCTTCTATTTTCCCAGAAGCCTGAAAAGAACTCCTAAAACACATTGCCAAGGTTCATTCCCCTCTCTCCAATTCCTTACAATTCTTCTTTAGCATCACACCAGCAATAAGCCCAGAGCTAGGTAACCAGTGTCATGAGACAGGCTTTTTTTTATGCTGACAAACATCCTTGACACATCCATGCTACACACCCTACATTGTTGTGATCACTTTTTGATACAATGCATTTGACTTCAGTTGATGATTCTGAAAGATTTCACCCTGTCATCTTGTAAACTGAGAGAGACCTGTCTACAGAATTATTGTACCAACATGAACACCCGTGTTCAATAGCAAACAAACCTTTACAGCACTTAATTTCACTGAGGGACATCCACAGTAACTCATAAGACCTCTACTGAACAGAATAGCTTACAAGCAATTATTTGCATGTATACATAAGGAAACTGCAATGCAGTCTAAACCAAAAATTATGGCAGGAATCTTGGGTGTATCAAAAAGTCATGACTAAGTCATAGCAATTGTGCAATAAAGCATAGTGTATCTTTTATTTGTGTGCTTGAGAAATTAATGTTGGTATGAGTTACAAACAGCAGCACAATCACAACAACCACGTTAACCTTAGTGTTGTGGCCAGGTGGTGCAAATTAGCCCTCAAAGTCATCAGTCTTGAAAGCCTGACCACCCCGTGACAAATAGCAACCTCTCCAAACTCTAGTAAGTTTGGGGATGCTTTGTTAAGGTTGTTTTTTCTCCATTTGAGTTAGTGTTACAGGAATACAAAGCTACAGAGAACAAAATTCCTATTACACATGGCAGAGAAAATACAGACCTTTGAAATTACAATAATACTCAGCTCTCTGCCACAGAAATATTACATGTGAAAGTGAACTAAAATAGTAAAGCAGACTCCATGACTTACCTTACCCTGCTGTTTCAAAGATTCATTTAGAGGAGCAGCCCCACTATGGGAACCTTTACGAGGCCTTGACATAGCAGAATTTTTATATATATATTTTTTTTAAAAAAAAAAAAGAAGATAAAATCCTGTTAAAACTGCCAGTTGTCATTGACTGGTAGAGAAGAGCTTTCCCCCTAGAAAGCTTCCTTTTATAAACCTCACCATGGGAGTGGCTAAATGACTGGTTCCACCCTTCACCCCACTGAGAAACCCAGAAAGCCTATAAAATCTTCTCTGGAGCAAGATAATAATTTTGTCAACTTGTCACCTGTTCTGTTTTAAAAAAAAAAATAGATAACTAGTTGATAGTTTCACAAGCCAATGGGAAAAATTTAGGTAGATAAAATTAAAGTTGTCTCTAGTATTAATTTGCAGTTCCTCCAACGTGGTCTACAAAAGTTTAGTGGGTGAGCTTGCTTGGTTGTTTGCTTTCTAAAAGCACTCCTGTAACCACCTGAGGGAAGTCTAACAGCTTTCAGTGTTTACTTGTATTAGAGATGCATTATATGGAAAATCAACGCGTTTATGAACTTGCAGCAATTGCCACTTGCATCACCACTTGATGAACCTCCACCACCAGTGAAGGCTCTTGTTTTCATCACTTACATCATGAAAATGACGCAAGATCAAAGCCCTTTGCATGCCTCGTTAAATCACACACATGCCCTCACTGTGGAGAGACCATGACCAGTAAAAACTAGAATCAGTGCTTTTGTCCTCTTAACTCCTCTACATCTTATAAAAAAGTCAACTTTCTTTTTTCTCAAGGCCTAATTGAAGAGGCTGGGGAGATGGACTAGGATGTTACCACTAAGGCAATATTGCCTGCGGAGTTATATATTGCCTTGCTGTGTAATACAAACACATCTGCATGTCTGCACTCTTGTTTCTTACTCAAGTTTTTGAACTATGCCAACTGATAGCTTTTGTATTTAAGAATACAAGTATAAGGAACTGTAAGCATAGCGCTCAAGGTTTTATTTCACTGAATAGTTGAGGTTATCCTGGCACTCCTGCAAGAGCTTGGGTGTGAAATCGGAGTTCTTGATGTGTTTGGCAGGAGCTCAACTATGCTTCTATCATCTGGGTTTACTTTCAAGGGAGTGATTAGGAAATTATGTTCTTGTTAACAAGATCTGTGCAAGTAATGGCTATTATGCCCAACATTTCCTGTATTTAAGCTGAAGTGATTGTTCCATCTTGATATGAAAAGTTGAGGTATTTTCTTGAGGATTAGTGATTTGGGCCAAATCTTAACTTTAAAAAGTATTACAAGAAGAACATTCATCCCTTTGCACAGTACCAGGGCATTTCTGTCTGAAAATGCTAACTGGTCTCTAAAATATATATATATCAACATGGCACTTTTACTATAAAATTAGAATATCAGCCTGTGCTCCTCTTCCCGCACCTCCCAGAGTGTCAGATGAAGGTAAAAAGTCGCCTTCATTGCAACAAGAAATTTTCCTTGTTAAAGTACAGCATTCACTTTTCATTGCTTCTGTACCTCTGCAGGCAAGATAAAGCATCTTTTACTTTAAAAGCCATGTTTAAAGAACAGATATGTGTGTCCCTTTCTGCAGCTGAAAGTCGGCAATCTCATGCTCTACTGTATGTGAATGCAAAAATTCTGCAGTGTTCTCCGAGGGCAATAAAACCATTTCACCCTTTAAAGAAAGTCTGATGATTTGGGGAAAAAGACAACATCTTGGCAATTTCACAAATGGAACACAGCATGCAGGAGTAAAGCAAGCAGTTCTATTTAAATGCAGAGGTGGGAGAAATAGAGAGGAGCTCACTTCCTTTCCTACCGCTGTGAGGTCCTCCAGCAGAGGCGCACACCTTGGGCAGGCTTCTTCTCTATCTGCTTCAGCAACAACTGACATAATGGGTCAGTTCTGTCGCCCTTGGTTGAGCTGTCGCTTATTTTGATTTGTTCCCTAGGCATAGTGGGGGAATCCACAGGTGTGGATGAAGGAGGAAGGATATCATGGGAGATGGGCAAGACCAGAGCCCAGGATACGAGTACTGGCCTGTTGTGCTCAGTGCAGCCAACTCTGTACTGACGCACTTCCTAGACTGGGGCTTGAAGACATGCTCTGTTTAGAAATACAGGACTGGGAAGATACCAGAGATGATGCTTTAACTTTTAAAGGATCTGCTGGTTTAGCTGGTAGTAACTATACCCCAATACTAAAACATGAAACGGTGAAACTAAGAATGGCCTCATCTGTAGCAGCTAGCAAATAAAATCAAGAGAGAAAATTCTCAGCGCCTGGGATTTGCTCCTAATAAACCCCACAAGTGGGGAAAAAAGAATAAGTCTTATTTTCTGAATATCACCAACGCCTCTTACAAGTACGAGGGCACACCTGCGCTGCCTGCCAGAACTACTGTGTTACTGTCCTACTGGCATCACAGCGCTGTGCAGCTGTAAGGGCAATCGCACTTCTCGCCTTTATAACCAGAGGAAATTGGTAAAGCTTAGTTGACCAGATCATATTTTAGCAGCCGAAACTAGGAGAGGTGAGGACACAGCTGCAAGCCAGGGGCTGGTGGGTTAGTCCTTGCTGAGGAGGCATTTTGGTCATCCCCATCCCTGTTGATGTCACCTCGCTTTTGCCAGCTGCTGCCGTGCAAAGGCAAGCCTCAGAAAGACATTTGCTTTCCTGAGCAGGGGCGGTTGCAAGAGCTCCTGTAAATCTGCTCATGTTTAGCAAGGCATCAGTGTCTAAAGTACAGAATCAATGTGTCTGCTGACACTTCAGGCTCAGGGGAAACTTAGTCTGAGCGTTAGTCCCGTTTTGTTCCCCTCCCTCGTCACAGCCGCCCGGATCAAAAGCTCTGGGCTTGATAAAGCAGCGTGTTCAACCCCTGAAGGCAAAGAAAGCTGCTCGCTCCCTCTTGGTAAGGCACGGCGTCTTCTGTCTCCGCTGCTGCGGCTACCCTGAAAACCTCTGCTGCCCCCCCCTTTCCCGGGGCCCTGCCTCTGCTGCTGACCCCGCCGCCGGGCCGGGGACAAGAGGTAGGTGACACACGGCAGCCGAGCCCCTGCCTGGGAAAGGAGGGGTTTGAAGAGTCGGGGTGAAACCACCGCGGCCCTTCACAAGCAGGAACGCAGCGGGGCAAGGTGTGCGGCGTCACACGCACGGAGTCTCTGTGGCGCAATCGGTTAGCGCGTTCGGCTGTTAACCGAAAGGTTGGTGGTTCGAGCCCACCCAGGGACGAGTTCCTTCCTTGCCTCGCAGCACGCGGGTTGGAACGAGGGGTAATCTTTAAGGACCCTTCGCAACCAAAAACCATGGTCTTGTTAAAAAAAACCAAACACACACAACAAAAAATAGGTGAAAGTAAACTGATGCAATCAGTGCTAGTTTTGTGAAGTAAGGATATGCAGCTCAGGGGAAAAGACACAACACAGATATTAAGAACGTGAAAAATCATCCTATAAGAGATGCCCTTGTATGAGAAAGAAAGGGGCACTCTTGAAGCAGCGGTAGTGTGCAAGAGCGCAGGGTTCCTTCCAGGCACAGAGAACAACCACCCCAGAGTGGCTGAAAGCCCGGACCTTGTGTTTTTCTTAGCAGAGTATTTTTTTGGTCATCATCTGGAATTGTTTAATTTGCACTTCAGAATTCTTCCACGGGGCAGCCAACCCAGAGCTGCCGTTCAAAACTTCAGCAGTTTTCCTCTGACATTCCCCCAGCTGTTTTCAGCTGCACCTTGCACCCCTGGCTTCCCCTACAGAAACGTGTATTCCTACCAAATTTCCTGTGGCTTGCTAACGAGGCGTAAAGATGTTCACAACCAACTGCCAATGTCTAGTCTCTTGTATCTCTAAACTTCCTGCTTTTTTTTTTTTTTGGTAAATTTTGGTAAATATTTCTTGTTATTACGACTGATACCAAAGTTCATGAGGGAGTTAAAGAGTTAATGGAGTCGAAAGAAGTAGAGTAGAACTGACTATAAGAAGTTCCTGCAATTAATAATGGGCGTGAACTTGAGCTGCAAGAAAAAGATGTAAAAGTTAGCAGGAAAAAAAAAAAAGAACAGTTTTAATGCTTAGTCTGTATATGTTGCACACTTTATTTATGTCAGACATTTTAAATATCCTTTCCAGCAGGCCTGCAGGCTAACCTGTTGAGGTGGAACAGAGATGGATGAGTGGGATGTCCTGCCCTGGCCACTCATCGCTCCAGGGAAACCCCAAATTTGATGCTGCTGTATGAGCATCAAATGCCGAGGCAAGTGTTTGCTCTGTTGGTGCAGTCTAGTGGGTGGAGTTTAAGCAGTAATCCTGGTAAGATAGGAGCTCTCTGCTGCCTCTGTGATTAGCTTAATTACAAACAGAAGTCACCTGTTCTCCTTTTGTGTGTATGGGTCTATTAATACTAACGATGTGCTCACGCCATCTGCTAATGAGCCATTTCCAATTTTACAAAGCAAAGCAGACAATATTGGCAGGTGTTTGGAAATGTATTTATTTGGCCATTAAATCCACAAGAGCTAATCATTGCTAAACAATATTTGCCTTTGCAGGCACTCCTGCAAGGCAGTGTCTTCTGAATTAATCCCAGACGTGAAGAACTCAGGACTCTGATGGAAATTAAGAGAGGTATTCATCTCTTGCTTCGGTTTTGCCTCTTAGTCTGGGTCTTTGCCTCTGGCTTGAAAATATTCTTGGATTCAGAATCATAAGCTGGTCAAGGGATGCCACATTCCCAGCAGGAGATGAGTCATGAGATCCAAGGTTAGTTTCAAGTGCCATATTGCAAGGAAACTTCAAGAATGAGTTTAATCCCAGTGTTTCTACTTAGTCAGAATATTGTGAAGCCAAACAAAACATAGTGTTTTCCTTTGATAAAACTTGACATGGTTTGCTTGCAGGGTGATTCAAACTGTCTGAATAGATCGTTACTACTATATGTTCAAGCCGGTATTAATTGGGACATAAAATGGTTACCAGATCAAAGCCTATTTTAATAAAATTCCTCTGGAAGGAGTAGCCCACGATGACATTCGGCCATTTCACATTAGATGTTGCACAACCAAACCATGCAGTGAAATGAGAGACAGATTTTTCCCTGCTGACTTTAACAATTTAGGATTTACTAGATTAAAGCAACTTAGGTGTCTGATGCTTACAGCTGACAGACCTGCATGTTACAGCCTTCTTCCCTTCTCACCTGTCAAATCTATGCAGGATTTGTATTTTCTGGCAACTTGTTATTTTTATGTGGTTTGGCATTGGTAATTAGATCAACCTGAAAGCTTGTCATTTATGTGCATGGTAGATTATCCAGTGTTAGGACCCTACTAACTTTATCCCTTAAGGAAAAAGGAGTAAACTTGAGTAAATGTTGTACTTAGTATCTGAAATTGCCTTGCCTTGAAGAAATACTACTGGCTTCTTCCTAGAAGGTGGAAAAGCAACATGGTGAGCTGTTCTCAGAAGGGACGAGGTTAAAGATCAGGCTCCTGTAAAGCATTAAAATTGTTCCTGAACTTTAAACAGGACAAACTTGAAATCTGGAGTCATTCAAGATTCAGTGGAATGAAAGTGGAAAACTCTTCAGCACAAGACGCAGGAGCTTCTGGGACTGAGGCGGCATTCAACCAGGATCGTCAAGGTTGTCCCCACAAACTTTGTCATGTTTTCACCTTCTCTACCACCCCTCCTCCTCACCCCCATTGGGAATCTTTGCCATGCCACCATGAAGAATTGTCCCCTCTTTAGGGCAGCAGTTGCTGATCAGATTTGAGCATACTTCCTCCTCCTGAAGCCCTGCTCTTGCTACAGGGACTCTGTCAGGCAGCAGGGTTGCTTTCTTGCAGCCTTTTTAAAACACTTTTTGGACATGGCCATCACAAAAATAGCACAGGGCAGCCCTGCTGCTGGCTGCCAACTCTGGGCAGTGCTCCCAGAACAGGCCTGCGCCTTAATCCTGCCCGTCCTGCAACTGCGCACCGGGGCTACGCTTCAGCCCATCGGGGACAAACGCAACGTGAAACTGTTCTGAGATCCAGTTAGATAACAATAGGGTAAATGCTTGCCCTGACAGCTTTTCTAGAGCATTCTTGTTGTCGGGATCTTTTCCCTGCAGTTCAGGTTCTGCATTCTCTGCCCTCTCTTGAGCCCTGCTGACAGTCCCCTTTTCCCTCACCTGACTTTCCCAAATGCAGAAGATGAGTCACTGCTTCTTCCTTACAGTCCATGAAGCATCTTTTCAAACCCCTTGAAAAAAACCACCTTGTTTGAGGCTTTTTCCCCCGCTGTCCTGGTTTGAGGTAAAACAGAACCAATTTTCTGTTTTGTAATTTTACTTTTTAGCTGGGCTTCTTCCAGCTGACTAAAGTCTGAAATTAACAGCATATTGTTCAGAAACTGTTCACTCTCAGAGTGATAAGACCTGATTATACCAAGGAACGGTATGCGCAGAGGCTCTTGCTTATACTTATTGCTATAACAACCAAGGTCAGCTAACTTCGCTGTTTGCCCCGTTGGAGGGTCAGAAGTGGAGAAGCGCAGAGGGGTCCCACCTGCAGGGAGGAGCGGACGGGACAGGTGACCCAAAACTGACCAACAGGGTATTCCATCCCATCTGCATCACGCTCAGTATAAAAGCTGAGGGATCAAAGGGTCAGCCCTCTTCCTTCAATGGTCGATGTCTGAGGAGGACCCCATCTGTTTGTCTGCCTTTTATCCCAATCTGAGCATTCCTGACTCTAGTTCCAGAATTCAGCTCCTGTCTGTTGCTGACTCCACTCTGGGACTTTCCCTGCATATGCTGGTAATGCGATCATCATCCTGGAAGCTGGATACGGTTTTGTATATATTGTATACTTTTTTTTATTTTATTATTATTTCTTACTTCCTTATTTATTATTACTTTCATTAAAGTAGTTTAGTTCTTTTTCTAAATTCATAAATCTCCTTATCTCTTTCTCACCTCTCTTTGGAGAATATATCCAAGGAATATATTCCTGCGGAATATATTGCTATATCCAAGGAATATCTGCGTCCGCAGGAAAGGTGAGCGGGTGTCATGGTTTTGGCCGGATTGGCCAATCAGAATGACAGATGGCTGCTCACCTTTCCTGAGGACACACTAAACCCCATAGTTCCTCTTGCTGCCCTTAGAGGAGCCATTCCTCTGTCAGAGCTGAGTCTTCAAGTTCACTGCTCCTAGAGATGGCCATCGTGGAGACTGCCAGCAGGGAGGACCCCAGCCACCCCGTGACAAAAAGGACGCAAGAGCCGTGCATGGATTTCCCCAAATCGCCTCACCTTTTCATCAGGGAGAAGCCAAGCCCTGCTGAAGCTGCAAGAATTTCACATTGGCAGTCGTAGCTGAGCCAAGCCCAAACTGACTTTTATATACATACACACATACATATGCATGCATAAAAATAAATAGATAATGCATATAAAGGCGCTGAAAGGCTCAGGATCTCATTTAGACCTCACCCAACACCACCACATGTGCCGTCTCGCGATGGTTGGGTCTTTGGGCCACCAGTGACTCAGAGCAACGCTGTCGGCACGCTCCCCACCGGGGCTTTCTGCCCCAGCGGCAGGTTGCCCTCCCGTGGCTCACCCAGCCACCGGCCCAGCCCAGCTCTGCCTGAGAGTTTTTAACACGATATAGTATCACTCCCCAGAGTGCCTGAGGGAAAAATGCATTCCACTCACCTAATTGTGTTAGTCTGCTGTTTCTCCCTCTTCCAGAATCAAGCTATGTTTTTTAAAACTTGACTTTATAAAGGTTTCCATGTTGCAAGGCTTAAGAGAGGAAGGGCCAGGATTAAAGCTATTTTAAGGTAAATTTGAATGACCAGTTTGAGCAAAAGTTTTAGTAATTTTGAAGGCCCCCAGATTTTTTTTCAGGGATTAACTGAGGATGAATTCTTGTGATTATCCATTTGGGGGTGTGTGTGTTTGTTTGTTATCTTCTCCAAATATTTCACTGGCATTTGGAGAAACGGTCAAAAAATAACACAGAAAAATGCCAATTAAGCCAAAAGAGACAATAACGAATAGCTGAGAACACTTGGACTTGTAAGAGCGGAAAGAGACCCGATTTGAGAGTTTTATTGTCAGAGAGGGATTTAGAGCCTAAAACTAGCCTAAAGCTAAATCAGGCCATTACAAATGAAATCATAGGGCTGAAATAACCATCCCAGCCCCAGACTGCCAGTCAGCGTCGGCAATGCCTAGGTCATGTCCAACCCACTTTAGACAGAGTCTGTGTCCTCCTGAGCACGCTGTCCCCGCTGCCCTTGCGGACAGGAGGCTCCTCCTCCCTAAGGAGCCAAAGCGATGGCACCAAAGTCCCTGTTGCAGAGGAAGGGGCACGCTACAGGAAGACTTAACCTTGAAGAACAGGTACCTGGTAAACGGCCAGTTGCTAAAAGCTTTAAACAAGCAGAAGACACCCCAAATGACCAAACCGTACTCAGCACCAGTTCTGATACAGCCTGATGGGGCAATCAGCCAAGTCACGCCAGCCTGCCACGGCACACCCCACAAAGTGAGGTCATAGAAAAAATATCTGTATTTTCCTGTCTCTGAAACATCTCCAAAAGGCGTAGGTATCTCAGAGACGCCGAGCCCACAAGACATTAACTGCCCTGTATGCTGCTGTCCCTGACGCTTCCCTCCCTTACTAAGCTGATAATTTCTCTTTGTGGAGCTGAAGTAGCTCACAGATTCTGTAGGCTGAATTTGATGCAGACTGAAGGAAACCACACTTGCCCTCAGGAAAAGTCAAATTTATTAACTGCTAGTCATTGCTGAAGCCTTTGATTGTACTTAAATAGATTATATTGCATCTCAGACAGCTTTCTTTGCTAGGGACAGTATGAAACTCCACTGTTGCAGCAGCAGCACCATAAGTCTTAAGCGTTTTAGGAAGATAAAGAGCTTCCTGTAACTCAAACACTGCACTGACGGGATAGGGCAGTAGGTGAGTTAAGGGGTGACAATCCTCCCATCCTCCACTTTGGGGACGATTTTCACCACCAGGGCTTTACTAACAAGCAGCCATTGAATCTCAGCAGTGGTTGCGGACAACCCTTGTGTGAGACAAAGACATTTTGTGCTCTTTGTATCTTCTCGCTGGTTGGGTGAAGGCCCACCCCACATCCCCAGTTGTGTGAGCGAGGACATAAACAAGGACTAAAGCAGGAGTCCCCGTATCTCAGGGAAAAAAGACAGAGCGAGCATGCGTGCACCAAGGATTTGGAGAGCATTGAGTCCGTGACCTGGGCATCCTGATGTGACAGTGCATGTAGTTGCTCATACAGCCGTTGAATAATAAATATCTCAACATGCCCTTGAGGTGGTACTTCTAAATACTTAGCTCTTCATTGAAGCAATCAGAACCCCGACTAAAAGATTTACCCTGTGATAGTGTTCCAGTAGAAGTTTTTACACAGTTCATTTGACTTCAAAAGACAGTATCTTTTAAAAGAGCATCTTACAAAATAACCTTTAAGCTGTATGGTGCTCCGTTGGAAATACCATTCTGCTGTTCCACTTCTAAAATGTCATCTCTGTCTCAGTGTTTATCTTCTCTAAAAACAGCAAAATTGCTACAGTATTTCTTGTAAAAAGTTTTCACCTTCTTTAATGCTTTAGATTTCTAGCTATATTAAGTTACAAGCTTATACTATTAGCCTCGATTAATTTGCTACACAGTTTGGAACCACAGATAAGCAAACATCTCTTTGGGAAGCAAGTAAAGTACAAAAAGAACTATAACTCACTCACAGTAGAAAGCACCAGAGGCTTGCTTGTTTGAATTATCAGAAGAAGCTGTTTCAAATGAAAAACTGGTGGTAAATTTTTTTTTTTTTTCCCCACAACCTCACATGTGCCGCTACCGCGTAAGAAGCTCGCAGCTTCAGGTAGACCTTAAGATCTGCCCGTAAGCGCTGCATCCTTCCTGGCAGGAGCCGCCGCGCTCGGTCAGTGAATGCAGCAATGCTGAATCATCAGGCTTTTTAGGTGCATTCTCTGGAATGGGATTTATTTATTACGGGAGCTTCCCAACCATGCCGCAGGAAAGCTCCTTTCAAGCCTCCTCTTTTGCCAGCGAGTCGTTTTGGGCCACCTCGCAACGCGCAAACGGGTTAGATACCGAAGGATTTATTAAATTCACGCGGTTTAGCAAGCCCCTTCCTGGTTTTTTGGCACAAGAGCCGGCCGGCAACTCCTTCTGCTTCCCAACTCTTCGTGTCCACAAAACAAACACCCTCCCCGGTCCCCTTTAAGCCCCCTCAACCGCTAATTATTCTCCGGTGACGCTACTCGTAAGGCTCCAGAGGTTTTTCTGGCTGAATTGACACAGGGTAGCGGAGCGGCTGGCTGCAAACCTCCCCCAGCTGCCCACGGGTGAAGGGATCCCCCCGCGGGGCGATCCGCTGGCCCGCGTCGCACAAAGCCACTCACGCCCCGCAAAGGCCGCCCACGCGTGGCATGGCAAAGCCACCCGCCCGCTCCCGGTGCCAGCGTGGCACAAGTCCCCGTCCCCCCCCCGCCCCGCCATACACAAGGTCGCCTCACCTGCTCCGCGGCCGCCGCTTTTCCTTTCTCCCGCCCGCCCCGCTGACAACCCCCGGCTTTGTCCGCCCGCCCCGCTCCCCTCCGCTCCGCTCCGCCCCGCCCCACGCGGGAGGCGCAACGCGGAACCTCCCCGGGCACGGCACCGGGGACCCGAGGCGGTGTCCCATCCCTGCCCCGCTGAGAGCACCCCGCCCGGAGGCTTTTCCACGCACTGGGCAGCGAGTGCGCCAACCCACGCCTGGCTGCATTGTTATTATTGTTTATTATTATTAAGTTATTTTTTAAATTTATTTTTCTCTTTTTTCTATTTTTTATTTACTTCTTTTCTTTTCTCCTCTTTTCTTTTCTCCTCTTTTCTTTTCTCCTCTTTTCCTTTTTTCTTCTTTTTCTTCTTTTTCTTTTTTCTTCTTTTTCTTTTTCTTTTTTCCTTTTCCTTTTTCTTTTTCTTTTTTCCTTTTCCTTTTTCTTCTTTTTTACTTTTCTCTTTCTTTTTTCTCTTTCTTTTTTCTCTTTCTTTTTTGCTTTTTTCTTTTTTCCTTTTTTCTTTTTTCCTTTTTCTATTTTTTCCCTTCTCTTTTCTCTTTTTTCTCTTTTCTCTTTTCTCTTTTCTCTTTTCTCTTTTTCTTTTTTTTTTCACCGCTTTTCTTCTTCGTTTTTTTTTTTTTTCTTTTCTCCTTTCATCTTTGGCATACAATCAAGCTCTGCGCCCTTCTTTCACCCCACAGGCTCCGGCGGCTTCTGAGGGAGCGCAGGCGGCTCCCGTCGCGACCAGGCCCCCAGCGGCTGCGCAGCCCCCGCGGCTTGCCCCGAGCCGCCGGTCCCCGGGCGCCCGCGGGCAGTCGGACGGACGGACGGACAACGCTGGGGCGGGGAGGAAGCTCCAGCATGGCCCCTCTCGGCCGGCTTCCTCCCTGAATCCCGGGCTTCCTCCCCGGAGCCTCCTGAGGGGCACAGCACAAGAGCCGCTCTGCAGAAGGAGACGCAGATTCCCACGGGCTCTCGGCAATCGCCCCCGGCACCCAAAGCCTCCCACCGGCTCTCGAAAACAGAGCCAGCCGAGGAAGCTGTCAGGCCCTGTCTTTAGTTCTGTGCACCGCAGATGGACTGTTAGTCAAGTCCTGCCCACGTGGAGTCTAGTGTTTTATGTTTTTAAGCTCTGTGTCGTGTAGCCATAAACGCTACATGGGGAGGTGATCTCTGTGTAGGATGGTTTTTCCTATTTTTGTAATGGTAACTATCAAACAGGGCTTGGAGAAAAAGAAAAACAGTGCAGAACCTTCCCTCCCTTTTAACGCAACCTGAATTTCCCCCCGGGCATTATGTTAAGTCACATTTAAATGAAGACAGAATTAAAAATGGGGGGAGGGAAGGGAAGCCCCAAAGCTATGAAATAAATAACTTGAATTTGCTCTAAGTCCGTTATTTTAGAGACGGGAAAGCATTATGCGTGTTAAAGGAAATACTGCCATTCCCTTCTGAGTAGCTGTGTGCGAAGGAGCAGGGCTGAGACCCAGCTTCTTCTCCAATGTTTATGGGACCTCTCCTGCTGCATAGATCCTGGGATCCTGTGTCCCTAAGGATGCATGGACCCCATATAGACCCTCCATAGATAGCTCCGCTGTCCCAGTTAACTGATGGCAAAAGCAGCCTGGAAATGGCGAGGGGGGAAACCCATGGGTTCTCCAAACCTTCCCATTGCTAGGAAGTGTGACCACCTCCTGCCTTGGGAGGGGGTTAGGGCAGAAGCTGAGGCACAGAGGGGTTCACCACCAGCGAGCGGGTTGGGGCCACCTGCTCTGAAGGGTGCAGGGTTAGGGCTTACGGCAGTTGGATGTTTCATGGTAGGAGAGCGATGACAGTGCCATGCCGCTGGCACTGCTCTGCGCCACCGATGAGACAGTGCTGAAAGGGTGAAATCGTGAAACTCGGCTTGTAGGTAATTATGCCCCTGAGCCCTGCTCCTCTCCACAGGACACAGACACCTCTCAAAGGGGAAAAAAATCCCAAATATGAGCATTTTCAGGTAACGCAGCGTGTCCATCCCCTCTAAAACCTGCCACTCAAAGCCAAAAGAACTTCCTGGCTTTTTTGGTAGTGTCTAACAACTGCCAAATTTCTTCCTAGCCCTGTTGCTTTGTGTTGTAGTGACAAGAAACCTATTTTTGTGCCCAAAGAACAATTCGTGGATTTTACTGCATCTGCAGGCTGCATTTAACAGAGTCTGAAGATCAAAAGATATGCTATTTTTGTATGGTCTTCTCTGGAACTCTGCACAGCAGCGTTTGAGGTCCTGGTGGATGATTTTGTCATCAGTGTGTGCCTGAGCGGTGCAAGAATTGTTATCTTCATTGTGCAGAAGGGAGGCTGTGGAGCAGAGAGGCAGGGTCAAGCTAAAAAACATCCCCTTGTCTTCGAGCATGTCCAGTTTTAACGCCCATGAGAAGACCTGCTGACTCAGGAGACCTGTGGTCTGGAGATTTGGCTGCAGGTCACTGCTGGCTGGTCCCTCTCTCCTGCCTGAGGCTCTCAGCATCTCAGGTGAGAGGTGTATTTGGTCTCAGCTATGGCCAGGTGCTTCCATGTCACCACCAGTCATGGTGGACAACATGGCTCAAACTGCGCCCTGCACACCTGTGACTTCCTAAGCCGAAACAGCCCAATCTGATGGATATCATCTCCCAGAGCTTTCAGGTACCAAATGCCCAGAAATGAGGACTTTTAAAACTATAGGGACTCATGCTGAGGTCCATGGAATGTCTGGGCTGGGGATTTACCATTTATCTACAGTAACATGGAGGCTGCAACAGAATCACAGAATGGTAGGGGTTGGAGGGGACCTTTGGAGATCATCTAGTCCAACCCCTCTGTCCTCTCTGTAGACATCCTGACATGTGTTCCCTTCCCTCAGATATTTCCTGTGTTTCCATTCTATGCTAACACCAGCATCAGCATAAGGACCAATGCTGCAGAAAGAGCCACAGCCATGTTTTCCTATCAATCCTCTTCAGTGGATTTTGTTTCCCCCAGCAGAGAGGAGCTGGGGTCACACACCTTCCCCAGAGCCACGGGGCGCCTGGATCAGGCTAACGATACGTTTGTGGCCAGTTTGGTTTCATGTAACTCATTTGCCAGTTTCCACTAGCGGTGCTGGAGGTCGCAGCTGGCAGCAGGGCGGGCTGGCAAACTGGCTTTACCTACCAAAACTGTTTTAAAAATGAGCATTTGTCTCATCTCTAAAACTGCACACTTGCTGGTTATTTCTTAACAAAACTTGTTCTGCAGCTCACAGATGGATTCCTGTTCATAAAGTGAAAAACTAGAAGATGACTTCAAGTTGACAAAGGAAAGGACGAAGCAACCCAGTTGGGTCCTAGCTTTCCCTCAAACGCAGTACGAGAAACACCTACAGATGCAGCTGTGACCCGGTCAGGGCTGCCCTGGGTCAGAGGAGGCTGCCAAATTATCTGCCCTGCAGAGCCTTGGGGAAGCACATCCATCTTCTGCCACACTTTCCTTGCAGGGAGAAACAATGACTTTTAGTTTTTTAAGAGCTCTTTACACTTGATCTTTACCTGCTGATGGAAGAGTTGCAGTTAGGTTACAGGACATAATCTCAGTATAATTTATTACCAAAGGCTTTTTCCTGAACTCCTTTGACCCTGCGACCTCCTTGACGTTAATCCAGTGCAGGGTCATGGCTGAGGAGGGAATATGGCCCTTTCACTTTCATTCTTCATAGCTGTAATTAATTATCTGCATCATCTTCATCAGTGAGTGCAGTTAAAGGAGGAACAAAAGGGACATCCATCTCTCTAATGCAGAACTGATTTAAATGCTCTTCTGTCAGCTTGAGGATCTTACCCATTACACAAACCCATAGTAAAAGCAAAGTGTGTGGCTGAGTCCTCTAGCAAAGAGGTACACTAAAACATTCACGAAAATACATCTATTTGAATATAAAACTTACCTTTTCCACGTGCAGATGCTTCTCTGTTTATTCCTTTACTACTTCATTAACTACAGGAAGGGATTTCTGACTAGTGATTTCTTCTTACAGTCATCAAAAATGTGCGATATATTTCCCATTGAAACAAATAGAAAGAGTTCAAATTAAACAGACCCTATTATAATATACAGCAGCAGCCTTTGTTTACGGAACATATAAAACTGAAATTTGTCTCAGGATAAGTAATAGCACTTGTTAAATGCTACAATTAGATAGGTTAAACTGTTGTTTTGTAGAACCCGTTGGAAGGAAGTGTTTGGGGTTTTTGTCCCTTGTGCAAAATTTCCATCTTAGCTAAAATAAGGCTTTTCGGCCTTTTTTTTCCCCCCCTTCCCTGACCTACTGTCCTCCCAAACCACAAGTTTCCCACAAAATATTGCGTTTGGTCAGACCTTACAATTTGGTATCCAGAAACATCTGAGGAAATCCTCAGAAAACCGTCATCTCTTCCTATTGCTCATTTCTCTACTTGCTTTGTTGGTATGTTCATCTCTTTTTTACCTGTTAACCCAAGTACCCCCATTGTGCCTGGGGCTCTGGCCCCAGAGCCCTTCCCACCCAGGAGGCACTATGCAGCCAACAAGAGGCGAGTACACCCAGCACCCACAAAACTTACTCTGGAACCCAATAATGAGGTAAATTACCAACTCCAGTTTAACATATAGTCCACCATCACGCTACGAGTGTGCAGCCTTACACGCCGCTGTGCCCCAGCGGGCACAGTACGTTGAAGACCACGGGGTCTCTTTTCTGCACGCGGTGCCTCTGCCACCTCCCTCTTACAGTAGCTGTGGTGAGCAGAGCATGGGGGTGGGTGGAGGCCTGAGAAAACTGCACTTCGCGTTGCATCAACACTGTAATCTGATAGATACGTTGTACGATATTTTTATGGAAGGTCTTTTCCCCGCCGAAGCCTTGAGAAAACAAACCCCAAATTCATTAGTGGGCTATTAAATTGTTCTGTTGGATACACGCAGCCTATTTTACATGGTGTGTGTGTGGAACAGAAGCGATATAGTATATCAGCTGTCATTCTTAATATTTTATAATGAAGTATATAAATCGTCAGGGGGCTAGGTCTGAAAAGTCTTACTCAAGGGCATCAGCTTCTGTGTTCTGTTGCTCAAAGGCAGGCTTGGATAGAGGAATTCCTGGCTCTACAAGATACAATAATCTGCTTCTGTTGCTGTCCTGATACATTATTTCTAGTTGGACCAAAGCAGGACTTTTTGGCACAGTCCTCCCCTCACTCATTTTACCTAACTGGCTTGCCTCAGGGAAGGACAGCGTTAAGTGGTAATTGCCTCAGCCCAGTCTCAGCATTAAAAATTAGGTTCTTAGCTGTATTTACATATTTACCCACTTTACCAGCATCCCTGGAGAGCAATCCCTCTTATCTAACCTCGCTGTGGCCCTGATATACCCTATCACTGGAATGAATGGATGAGTTTTAAGAGTGTGTTTAAATTAGGGGGTACTTTGTGAGGTTAGACCCAAGTATGGCCTTTTAAAATAGTTCTCTCCAGGGAGGAGTTTTTCTAACTCTGAAATAGTCGGACAGTGGTGAGAAATGTATTCATCTAAAGGGAACTGACAACACTTGAAAAATAAAAATGCTACACCCAAGTTCTTTACCAGGGGTTACGCAATGGTACCTGTTAACC
Organism: Rissa tridactyla; assembly: GCF_028500815.1. Lineage (NCBI taxonomy): Eukaryota > Metazoa > Chordata > Aves > Charadriiformes > Laridae > Rissa > Rissa tridactyla. The sequence goes on from NC_071467.1 coordinate 46,719,512, forward strand.
GAGGTCCTTTTTGGGAAAGCTCCTAAGTATGCACTCGTATCAGACACACATCTAAATGCTTTCCTGACTAGGATGGTTTCTTGAGCGTGGGCCAAATAACTAATTTACAAAGGGAGGCCCAAGTCCCTCTTGGGCAATCTCTCCTGATTCACCTTTGACCTTCAGATTTCAGGATTTGGGTGTATTCTCTTTCATTAGGTGGAAGAAGTTTTCCTCAGTGAGAGCCTGGCTAATTAAGTTGCTTTTCTGCTGAAATTGTGATGTTAAAACTTTCAGGGTCTGTGAAGCGTGAAAGCTTTTCGCGAGGTCGGTGGCTGCTTTCGAGATGCCAGGGGGATTTCTGGATTGGACAAGTTGGGAAAGAAGCAAACTCCTCAGGATTAATTTAAGCTTTGCGATCAACAGCAGAGAAATATTAGCTAGCAGTCCAAACGAGCTGGCAACAGGTGGTTGCTTTGAGGGTAGTTACAGGAGGTAGGTCTCCTTTTTGAGTGAAAGGAGACTGTAGCCTCAGTGAGGATGGGGACAGCCCCCAGCTGCAGGGACCTGCCAGATGATACTCACGGGAAATACGCTGAGAGAGTAAGGAGCAGTGAGGCTGAAGATCTCCTTTCCTTGGAAACTTCACCTACGCGGAGGTGGCATCGTGGTGATGTCTGCGGGACAGAAGCAGATGGCGGAGCAAGCACCGTCTGTGGCACCTAGCAGAGGAGACAGATAGTACCTAACCGAGTGTGAAGCTTGTCCCTGTCCCCCTGCGGCACCGCGGGAAGCACCCACCGGTCCTGAATAGCCTCAGGGAAAGCAGCAAAGGTCTGACAAAACAGTTGCTAATGGCAATGCGCCAGTGAACATGATCTCCTCACCCTCTACAGGTGGCCCCCAAATCATCTAAAATTCAGGAAATCTTCTGCTTTGAAGGGCCAGACTTATCCTGATTACGACTGGAAGAAATTCTGCTCCCTGAGGGAATAATTAGGAAGCTGAGCTGAAACTCACGTTGAGAGCACTTTCCCTTTACAGTGGTTTTCCTTTGCAACTTGGAGGGTAATTCTTTGGAAACATTGTGCACATCTCACTGTAACAGATGCTGGAGAGGGCTGTGCCGTTCTTCCCGTGACTGTCAGGAGCGGAAGCAGTGAAATGAGGGGTAAAGCGAGGAACCATCTCATCTGAAAAAAAAAAAAATTTTTTTCTTCCTATAAAGCCGAGGTCACTTTAGGTAATCATAGCAGCAAGAGGCATTGCCATATCCTGATGCAAAGTAATGCATTTACCTAGTATCGTGGGTTAAAATGGTTCAGTTTATGGCATCTGACATTGTTTTTGTTTTTTTTTTTTTCTAAATAAGGAAGTATGAGTAATTAGAAATCTCCTGTTTTAGTATTACCATAGAAACAAGCCATGTAAGAAGTAAATGAACTGTGTGTGCAGAGCTGGATCAGGTCTTATTGAACCTATAGGAGTAAAACGAACAATGGTGAAAGAGTCCAGGGGACTGAATATCCCAGTCAGCAGAGCATTGAAAACCCCTAACATTGTTCACCCTGCCACCATGTGTTTCTTTGTTCTCGATGAAATTAATTCTGCGCACTATCGGTGTACGCGCATTTGGCTTTGTCTCGTAACAGTGACTTAACAGTAAGAGAACAAAACCAAACATATTTTCCTGTCAGGCTGTAGATTGTCTATGAGCGGTTCACAAATGATTTTTTCTGTATAAAAGGTAAGTTTTTATTAAATATTACATTTGAAAATATATATTCAAAACCAGTAACTGTTCATCCATTATAGTGGGTAATAAGGAAACTAATGACAAGTGACTAAACCTTTTCCCAGAGGACTGAACAATTTGCATAAGCAATGCCTACCGCCACAAGCCACTTTCTCTCCCACAAAGGGAGTAAATTTTTAAGTTAAATGTCATATGTGAGGAACACTAATAAAAGAATATAAGGAAGAAACACACCAGACTCCTGAGTAAACACAGTCGTCGTCAAACTTAAAAAGCTCCCTGGTTGTCATTTGCATAAAAATATAAATATTCATACCATGCCAAGAGCACAAGAACGAAGTGACATAGAGGTCTGTATAGTGACTGCTGATCAGAGTTACAGCTTCAGAGTTTGATTGAAAACCCCGGTATGCTGCTTATATAGGATGGAAATTTGTGTAGAAGTACTGGCAACACGTGTACCAGTGCAGTTAAGGTGATTTCAGTGAGGAAGTGATTGTATTTAAGCAGGTGGTAGAGATCTCTGGAGAAAGGTGGGTCAGTATGAGATGGTAAATGCAGTTCAGTTTATATGGGGTATAAAGGAGTTCTGCTGAAATGCTGTCACAAATGCAGAAAAGCCCAAGTCTGGAGAGTTACGAGGGGCAGATTCCAGCAGTTCTGGCCTTGCAGTGCCCTGCTGATGCTGAGAGAGCAGCTTCCCCTATCAGTCACGATAAGAAAGTATGTCCTGTATCCTTGCCCCGCTCCGTTGCCTCCTTTCTCTTCTCACACCATGTGCACTTGACAGTGAGTAAGTGCTGTGGGTAGCACAGCGCTTCAGTAACTCTGGCAACAACCTATTTAAATTGTCATGGACTGTACTTTGCCATGAGCTGAATATTTTGGCAGCAGTTTAGCAAAGGGCATTCTCCTTGGCAGAGGTTTGGCTCTGCTTACAGCAGCTGGCAGCGGCTTTGTAGAAGGAAGTGCTGGTGAAGCTGAGGACCACATTACCTGCGTGCCAGGGAGGGGCTATGCTGGACGAGCTCTGGGCTGGTCCTGTGGACTGAAGGGCTTTAGCACCTGACATTCGTTAAATGCATTTGTATTTGTAAATGCATTGCATCATCTGGTTTGGTTTCTTCCTAGATGAATCCACTCTGTGGCTTCTGCACATGCACCTCAGTGTGAAACAGAGCCCACTGGGGACAACCAGGTGAGTCCCTGGAAACAAACACTCCTGATGTGAACTAAAACCTTCATGGCATAGAATCATAGAATTGCCTGGGTTGGAAGGGACCTTTCAGATCATCAAGTCCAGCCATCAACCTAACTCTGACAAAACCATCACTAAACCATATTCCTAAGCACTACCTCTACCTAAGTGCTACTTTCCAAAGCACTACCTTTGTAACTACCTCCAGGGATGGCGATTCCACCGCTTCCCTGGGCAGGCCATTCCAGTGTTTGATAACCCTTTCTGTGTAGAAATTTTTCCTAATATCCAGTCTAAACCTCCCCTGGCGCAACTTGAGGCCATTTCCTCTTGTCCTATTGCTTTTTACTTGGGAGAGAAGACCGACCCTCCCCTTGCTACAACCTCCTTTCAGGTAGTTGTAGAGAGCGATAAAGTTTCCCCTCAGCCTCCTTTTCTCCAGGCTAAACAACCCCAGTTCCCTCAGACACTCCTCATAAGACTTGTTCTCCAAACCTCCCACCAGCCTCACTGCTCTTCTCTGGACTCAATCCAGAATCTCAATGTCTTCCCTGTAGTGGGGGGGCCCAAAACTGGAGACAATATTCAACACATCTTTTACTGACTGGGGTTGGAGTTCCCAGCTTCTATTGACAGCAAAAGCAGAGCTTTTCAAATGAGCTGAGGAGAATCACCGTGCCCCACCCCTGAAGAGTTTCAGCAACTGCTAAGTCCCCAGAAGCAAGAACTTAATTCCCAAAGTCTTGCTTAAGCTTACTTCAAAAACAATTAGTTGTCTACCATCCTGAAAGCAAAGGAGACACCTAAATAACTCCAGAATTTTGTTAGTATTTGGCACACATAAATATATTGGCCTGTATTCTCAAAGAGCCTCCAGTTTCTGATGATGATAACAAGGAAAGTCAGATTTGTCTTGTTTCTTATAACATTAGTCTGGTTTTAATTATTTATTTGCGGGTGAAGAAATATAACTCTTTTGAGGTATTGCTTGTTGGGCTGGAAGTTGGAAAATGAACATTGCTGTAGTAGACACAGAATATACATCATAGACTCCAAACTAGGCAGGAACAAAAAAAACCCCAAAATTATCATAGCAAATATTTTTTAATTATTGGGTTGTGTTGCTTTTGACTTGTAATAAAGGATATTTTCTGCATTGACGAAGAGAGTTGTCTGGGAGCAAAGCCAGGCGTAGCAGTGGTAGGAGGAAGAAAGAAGAGAACTAAACAGATATTTCTGTTACAAATTGTCCAGAAAGTGGCTGCTCCTAATGGCTTAGTTAAACAAATAGTACTCACAATTCTTTGCACTGCAGATGCCCTCATACTAACGAGGCTCCGTGGAAAGATACACAGTAATGATAGCTATTGTTTTTTACCCCTCTGTGCTTTGGGGGAAGTAAGTATCTGTAAAACAAAATAAAAACCCCTCAACTACCCTTCCCCATCTAACACTATTATGTTTTAAAAATCAGCTGTCCACAAAAGTAGGCTTCTCTCAGCTTCATGACTTGCAGAGTAAATATTGTAAGGAAGATAAGACTTGCCATGGCCCAAGTCTCTGCGTTTGGGCTGGGGCAGGCTATCTGTCCTTTGCACACACGCAATCATGCTCCCTTTGCCCCCCAGCTCTCTACGTGTTTCAAAGAGACAACAACACAAGAGAGAAGTATAGGTCACGTATATGTCCGTCATTGTCGGTCTGCTCGGTGCACCTCGTGATTAGGAGGTGTCGCTGACACAGCAGCAAGACCCATAAGGCAAGTGGGCTAGTATTTCATTGCAGGGACAGGTTCCTCCCCTCTGCAGCTCAGATGGCCCCGCGTCCCAAGAACGGTCACTTGCCAGCCCTGCCAGCACCGTGGCTTGCTGGTCCAACGGGGACATATGGGAGCAACGTGAGCTGGCGGCACATCAAGCTTGGCAATGCCGGGCTCTGGGTCTCTGTCGGTGCATGCAGTGCTGTTCTCCACCCATCCCACAAACGCCCAGGAGAACTGGAAGCCAGCCGAAGAGAAGTTGGCACCTATGCCCAGATGAGGTTGGGAGGAAGAAGAAGGAAACTTTGTGTGCAATTTCAGGGGGCTGCGGCTTGCTTTCCGTGGGGAACATGTCCGGCATAGCGACCTGAGGACTGATCGTTACCCCTGGATATGTGAAGCGTAACTCATGCAGCGTGTGTCCCACATCAGCCATGAGTTACAAAGCAGGTAGCAGCTCTGGATAACACCTGGGTGTTTTTGACTGGTGGACACCCAATCAAAGGTTTCTGCAAAGCTCTCGTCTCTGTACCTTCAATCCACTCCTCTCTGTGGTGCTAAGTTAGCCCTGACACTGCCACCGCCTGTGCAGAATGAACACTCCTGTGCAGTGATAGGTCTCTAGGTTGGTTGAAATAAGTCACACAATCAGTTCTATGAAAACACTCAAAGCCCTTTTCAGTAACTGGAGGTATTCCATGATAAATTTCAGCTTTTGGCAGGGAAGAACTTCAGCTGTACAGATACGCTGAAAAGTTATTAAAAACAGATAAAAGCATCTGTATTTTTCCATTTGTCCTAGTTCTTACGCTTGAACTGAAATGATCTATGCCAGAGTAGAACCAGAAATATTTCATTTAGAATCTTGAAAATATTACCAAAGTTTGAGGAGTTGAAAGCAAAAATTGAGCCTGAAATCCTAGCTGGGTGATGGGTACAGGTTGACCTAAAATTGGCATGTCAGACTGGAGTTTATAGTATTTTCATCATTTCATAGAATCATAGAATGGTTTGGGTTGGAAGGGACCTTAAAGATCATCTTGTTCCAACCCTCCTGCCATGGGCAGGGACACCTTCTGCCAGACCACTTCCGTAAGAGCACTAATTTCTAAAACAGGTGTAGTGATTCAATAACAAGTGCATCTTTTTTAATTCATGGAAGTGAAGTTGCAAATGTGATTAAAATGCTCATATAGCACCATCTAAACTAGATTTCATATGTTCTCCTCTATTGCTTATGCGTCAGCAGAGCTTTTTCCAGCAGACCAAAGATGTGGCACCACTGCTGTTCAGGGAGTGACAGATAGACTAGTGCTCTGCAGCCAGGAGAAAGGGCAATGAGGGGATATGAGAGACATGTCTATTAAGTGCTGAGCAGCACTGAAAAGGTCACTTGGGAGTGACTGTTTTCTCTTTCCCAGAACAAAGGGATTTGGGGTAAAACATCCATGCTGGCGGCAGATTGAGTAGAGATGCAAGAACAACAGGTATCTAAGTTGGGGATCTCGTTGCCACGGGATGTTATGGATCTAAAGGGCTTAAAAGGGTTAAAATTGATTGAATACATCAGTGGAAGAAAAATCCTCATGGGCTGTTGAACACCAAGATGCCACCTCCGGCGCAGTCTGAGATGCAGACAGCAGACTGAGCTCGCAGTTACAGAAGGCTGGTAACTATATTAAGAGAATGTCACTCCATTACTGCCTATTTTTATATTCTTCCCAAAGTAGGTAATATTTGTTACTGCCCGAGACAGGATCCTGGGCTAGCTGGACCTTGAATCTCATCCAAGGTATCTGTTCTTGTGATCTTATATTAACCTTCAGTAAGAGAAAAAAAAGGCAGGGGGGACATTTTAGTACTTGGGGCTTTTAAACTTTGAAGCCCCCATGTCCAGTTCCCAGAGTTGAGTAAAAGAACTTAGATATTACAGATATCAAATCAATATAATGATTTTTGAGTTATTTGGGATTCCTAAATACCTGGGCTACTTTGCGTAGTAAACCAGAACTTTGATACGCCAAGAGAGTTCAAAATAGAGCATAGATAATAAACATATTCACATCTGTTTTCTGATAATCTTGAAGTACAATAGATTGCACCATTGTTTTGGTGCAATCTCTGATTTTAAGATAAGATTCTGGCAGTATTATAAAACAGTAGTTCTTTCTCCACACATATTTTTCTTAAAAAATTCCCAGAATCAGCTGAAGATCCTTGGCAGTTTTTTACAAATCGTTCAGGAGCTCCCTCTGCTAAGAGTCACATTTGTGTCTTTATTACCAAGTGTAATTTCACATGACTCAAATTAAAAAGTTCTAATTAAAAGATTAAGAGTGCGATTTGTTATACTGCAGTTCTGAATCCAAGCGAGAATCACTGAATGAAGTCATTAATTTGAGCCACAGTGTGGTACTGTATGTAGTTTTATTTTCCCCCTCCTCTTTCATTTGAAGCTCTGATTAATAGTCATATTCACAGGGGTCGGAAGGGAGAGAGGGAAAAAAAAGGAGATTATTGCTCAAAATTATCAGACTGTATAGGAAGCAGATTTAACCTTCTCTTTGATTATCTCCCCTGGCCAGGATGAGATACGGTCTACAGTTCATGGCTCATTCCTCATAACCAGTGAGGCAGAAATGCAGTGTAATGAAAATTGATCTATAGAACATACTTGATTAGCGAAATATGAGCAAAGAAATTACTTCTGAAGAAAGTGAAAATTAAGAGCATATACCAGCACAAGCAGATAGATAGACAAACAGACAGTCGGACATATTTTTTTCCTCCAGAAAAGCAGATGGGGTAAGCGCTGGATGGATTCACCAAGGAAAGAGTTCAGTGCTTGACCTACCTCTAAATCTCACTATAGAGATTCAACTATAAAAATAGAAAAGCAAAAATCAAAATACCCAATTTATGATTGTGCTCTTTCTTTCACTAATTATCAGAAGATGGCATTTTGGAAAAATGAAGAGTGGCTTCACTGCTAAAGAAGACCTTGTTGCAGCAAAATACCTCTTCAATTCTTTATTTTTCCTTCACATTCTGCCTGTGTCAGCCAAGGCATATCACTGATGTCCTCTTTCTTCCATGTCTAGTTATAAAATGTGGGTAGTAATCACCAGAATTCTGTGAGGATTAATTTAATACAGGGAACACTTTGATTTCCTTGGGCAGCAGGTTTATAACAGCCTAAAAATATGTTGGGGAAATAAATGCGTTCCCTCTTATCTGAAACGTGGATCTCTTACGTGGTCACTTGTATGTTCTCAGCAAAGTAATAACAAATGATCTTCCCATCTGTGCAGGCTCACTCGTATCGTACCGAAGAAAAATAACTTCTGTTGTTTAGATGAGCAATGAGAGAACATGGAGCAAATCAGGATAAGCAAACGCTCAAGGCTAAAGCCACGCAGTGTTCAAGAGCATGCATAGACTGAAGCGTGTTCATATAAAACATTTATGGACTACTTTAAGAAGGGAAAACATAAACAATTGAGTCTAGCTGTAGAGAAATCACAGAAAGAAAAGGAGTTAAGTGTTTAGAATAATTTTTTCATTGCAAATAGCTCAAGGTATTCATATGCATTATGTTGCAAGGAAAATATTTGTTGTTCCCTTTGGATTTGCTAAGCCAGCTCCGGGGATTTCCATTTTCCCCTATTTCAGCACCTACATCGGCTTACAGATTTTTGCTACGATTGCTTTCTATGACTGTATTTTTCTGACAGACTTCTAATTGAAAGCAGCATGATAAACTGTGGGAAGCCCTATCTCCACAGACCCACTATCGCTGCTGCGGGAAGTCTGTCTGCACAGCCTATTTTTGTGCTGTCCCCAAGTCACGATTGTGCCCTGCACAGCCGTAAATCAGCAACGAAGGCTGCCGAGAAGCAGCTGGTGGTGTCTCCGTGGCCGGCTCCTCCATGGAGCATCGGCACCATGGCTGCTCCTCCATGGCACTGCCCATGGCACAGCCCCACCAGCCTCAGCCATGGAGGCTGCTGACACCGGCCCAAGGAGAGGCAGCAATGGGCAAGGCGATACCATCTTCACTGCTTTCTGTGATTTACAGGCATTTTTTTTTTGCTCCTTTGTACTGAAGATCAGATTTCATGTCCCCCCGACCCCAAAAGTGATGCCAAAATAGCAGAAAAACAGCACACAACAAAACACATCAACAAATCCTCCAGGATGGGAAGGCGCCAGACAGCGAGTAGGCAGGTACAGCTCCTGAAGGGGCCTGCTCCCGCTTTCTGCCAGGGTGAATTTAGTCCAAAGATCTCAGCCTTGGGCTGATCCTTCCCTTTGTTTTCCTGTTCCCATCCAACGAAAATCAGCTAGCAGCCAAAGGACTGAACGGCAGCCTTAGCCTCTTCGTTTTTGTGCTGTGTTTTTCTCCCTCTCTCCCCAAAGAACAGGAGAGCCTGCCAGTGACACACAGCAAGTGGGCTTGTCTGTAGCCATGCCTGTGCTGGGGTGGCCCCATGTGTGATTTTGGAGCCTCTCTGCAGCTACAAGACCACCAGACGCCCCATGATTTAAGTTTGTTGCCAGAGAGATGGCAGTTCCTCCTGATAGGCAATTTGGTGGGAGAGGGTGAAGAGCTAAAAATGCTGCAATGGAAGAAACTCACTGAAAAAGAGGTGTAGAATTGGGTACACTTTCAGTCCCAGGACACCGCAGGAGCATCCAAGGACATATTTTTTTAAGCCAAAGTACAGATTTGTGTTAATGCAACACATGCCTGTACACAGCTAAAGAAATCTGGTTGACGCTTCTGTCAGCTCCCAGCTTTTGAGGTGATAGATGCTTGTTGTTTTCTGTTTCATGTGCCCATAGGTCTTGAGCTAACATTTGTGGAAGCCAGTGGAGGACCCTTCCCTGTCTTCAGTCATACATGAACCAGGCCCAGAGAGACACTGGGGCCGAGATTACCTCACAGCATCTCGCCTTTGGAAACACAGGGATATCTGGCAGGTTGTAATTGCTTCTTGCTGAAACAGCGATGGCTGAAAGTATGCCAGTGTATTAATATACTGTGTTATTTACAGACTTGCACACTGGGCCAAGGTAAACACTCAGCAACTGAGTCACCTCGATCTGAACTTTTCTCTCTTACTTTGAAATTTCACTTTGCATTCTCACGGTATCTACTGCCACTGCTGTGTTTATTCAGTTTTCCGTGTGCCTCAGATTAACCTACAGTTCTGATTTTTCACAGTCAACGCAGCCTCGGTGATGAATGGGAGATTCCACGCCCAGCATTACTCATTCACAGAAGAATGACTAGAAGAACGCTCCGAGGCCAAAGGAAGAAATGCCAGGCCTATTTTCTCATTTGCTTTTATTCAAAGCACTTCCATTGATTCTCTCCCACTTACAGAACTATTGTTGTCTAGGAATTTTGCATGAACCAAAAAAAGCAGCAGAACCATCCCCGATTTCTGAAGGACAGATGCTCTAGGATAGATCCTAGCACATGGCTGTATTCAAAGTGCAATGATATGCTCTACTTTGCTACCAACAGGGTGTGGAGGGCAACTGGGCATCCTCTGGCTTTCTCATCAAAATCCCCCAAATTCAGACTGTGACTTAACCCCAGCTTTCTTTCGGTCTTGAATCTGTGTACCTTGCAGGGATGCTTGTGGGGATCTTCCGTATTACCCTCAGATTTTTGATCTGAGCATCTTCCCCGATAAGCTCTGCTGGACTTGTTTACTTGCATTTCTGTTGCAGAACCCAGAACCACTTCCAAAAGTGTGCAAACAGAGGTCACAGTGGTAATGTGCAACAATCATGTAGGTTTTGAGTTTGTTTCCAAAACCTAGTTTGAGCACCATGACATAAAGACTGTAAGACAGTTGGCAAAAGGACAAAGCACCAAGAGATTAAAAGAGAAAAGGAGGAAAAGAAAGATGACAGAGGCGTTTTAGATACCACACTGGATTAATTGTACTTGAATTACATTGTAAAAAGAGAAAATATATATTCTATATTCTAAAACAAAGTGAATCTCACTCCAGTTTATCTCACTCCAGCCCAGTGATGGGCAGTTGGTGCACATGGAGATTTCGTGGCATACCTGTAGCCACCCAGGAAACCTGCAGCAAATGTAGGAGTAACCCTTGCCTATAAGTACCTTGACTCTTCAAATGCTTTTATCAAATGTTATTTTCTCAATCCTCTGGGGATACGACTGTGGGTCAGGATCGGCCTTGCCAGGGCTGTAGGGTTGTCCTGGTTTCAGCTGGGACAGTTAGTTTTCTTTCTAGTAGTTGCTCTGTTTTGGATTTCGTATGAGAATGGTGCTGATAACACATATTGTTTTAGTTGTTGCTAAGTGACGTTTACATTAGTCAAGGACTTTTTCAGCTTCCCCTAGAAGCCGAGAGGTAGCACAGGCAGGACAAGCTGGCCAAAGGAATATTCCATACCATAGAGGTCATGCTCAGTATATAAATGGGGATTGGCCGGGGGCAGGAATTCGCAATAGTTGCTTAGGATGGGCTGGGTAACTGATCATCAAGTGGTGAGAGTGACTTGAGTTTGTTATATCACTTTATTTTGTATAGTCTTTTACTATTATTATTTTTTCCTTTTTTTTTCCTTACGTTACTGTTCTATTAAACTTTCTTTATCTCAACCCGTGATTTCCCCCTCCCTCACTTCTCTCCCTCTTCTCCCTGCCCTACTGGGGGGCGGAAGGGCAGGAGTGAGCAAGTGGCTGCACGGTCCTAGTTGCTGGCTGGGGTTAAACCATGACAACAGTACATCAATATGACCAAGATTCCGAAAACTATTAAAAAGTAAAAATATCTTTGAGGATCTTGGCTAAGTTAGTATTGGAAGGGAGAGTAGGCAAAGAGGACTAGCTATGCTAATATTTGTGTTAGGTGTTTAAGCCTTGATGTGCTTGCAGTCGTTTGACAAGGCAGAGCTAAATACTTACACAGCCTCCTATGTCCTGGGCCACCACTCCTGACCAGTTAGGCCCCAGGGTACGCCGTAACCAGTAGCAGGACCAGTAGAGCAGCCTGGGGCAAGCTAGCAAACACCTCATCTTGTACAAGTGAATAGAAAAACCCATTCATCAGAGCTAAGATTTTACCCAGGATGTTTTCTCAGGGTTTTTCTTGACTGCTTTGCTTTCACAGGTACGTGTTCCTTCTGCCTTCAGTCTGGTACACAACTGGGGTAGAAAAGTAAAGTTTTACCTTCAAAGACTTTTCTCTCCTTATCTATTTCCATCACCAGTGGCTGTCTGTCATCAAGTAGAAGGAAAACTCCTTTGTATTGTATGACCTGGATAGATTTTTCCTTATTGCTTATGTTCTAATGTAGTATTTGAAAAAAAAGAAGCATTCCAAAACCAGCACGCTGTTTTTTGAAAAATACAGAAAAAGAAAATGACTTTAACACAGTCTTTCAAAAGAAGATATATATTTGTCTGTCAACTTCATGTGCCAAAAATTCCATCTTTTTTACCAAAAACTTCACACCTCCTACGAGCTCAGAATGTTACCAGACCTAGAAATGCGCAATGAAGCCATCCTCCCCACCGCAGACGACTTCGTTCTGTGCATCACATACAACAATTAGGACTGGAGATTAAAGATGGGTACAGTAATCTGAACAAAAAGCAATTTAAGCTGAAATGGGTAAAAATGAGAAGCTGAGGCTCAGTGAGATAATACTTTCTCTGAAAATCAGGGCCACGACTCCCTTGAACTGAGTATTTAGAATTAGTGAAAACTTTGCACCCCTGCTGCTTTACCTGTGGAACAGAGCTAATGCTGCTGATTTATTCATCCCTGTAGAGGACAGTGTGCAGCACAAGTGCCAAGGATTAGTTCAGATATAACGGTTCTTAAAGAGTAATTTAGGCATTGATTTAAGGACGTGCTAGCCTTTCCGTGCTAGCCTTTCCATGCTAGCCTTTCCAGAGGCAGACGCTGGTGTGAGAAGTGCTTTTACTAGGAATCTAAACTAGTAATGAAAACAACAAAAACAACAACAACAACAAAAAAATCACCCCCAAAAGGAAAATCCCTTCTTAGTTTATGAATTAGTGTTTTGTTGTATCATTTGAACATAAAGCTGGCAGCACTCAGGGAGTATGACCTCAAAACCAAAAGGAAGAAATAACTCCCAGGTCTTGCCAAACCCACTTCCCACAAAGGGCGGGCTGGGGAGGCCAGGAGGAGCTCTCTTTAAAAAATCACTATGCCCAAACTTTATTCTTAGTGATTTTCCTTTTGTTTCTCCAGAAACAGATCTGGAAAGCTAAGTGGCTGCCCAGCAGAAAGCAAAAGCTCTGCTCTGTTTCTTTCTCCTGTTGGTCGAAAGTCCCATTTACACACGATTCAGGCTAACGCTGGGGGAGGGGGTGGGTGGTTTTCTTTGCTAATTTTTCTCCCTAGGGTGGGTAACGATTTCTCAGAGCTAATACGTCCTGACAGATGCAGTCATACTAGCGCTGGCACTCCGCATCTTTGTTGGCCAACTGGGGTCAGGGTTTGGAAAGCTGATCTCTTAATCATTTTATCTGATGGATGTCGCCTGCTGTAAATGGACAGTTGTTTGAGGTGCTGATATTGACCTCTTCTGTTCTCCCTGATGCGGGAGACAGACTTTCTGTGGGGCTCAATCAGCCAGACACCAGGGCGTATGTGACAGCATAGCTGCTTGACAACTGTCTTTCAGATATAAAACTGCATTTGAATGGTTTTGGTGGGGTGGTAATTGGCAGACACCAAAGCTCTGCATGGCACAAGTCCCATGTAGTTATTGAACGTCACGCCTTCTGTAGGACTTTGAACTTAAGGAACTGCAAATCATAGGTAAGGGTTTACCATTCAATAGCCTCTGCAGACTATTTAGATGCAGACCCTGATAGATCAGAGCAGCTAAAAACCGGTAAAAAGCCAACATTTTCCCAGAATCCAAGTGTTCCCTTTAAGTGAAATTATTCCCTATAGTTAAGAACCACATTAGTCTTTACGTTTATGTACGAATGTTATTAAAAACAACATAGGCCGTGTACTAGGTGTAAGTCAGTAGCTAGAAAAAGTATCTCTTGGCTCTTGCACTATTCCATACCATTTTTAGTTTGTGAATTGACTGTTAAAACTGAGTGTATTTGCTGATTAAAAACCAGAAAGCAGAAGTAGGGGAATGACCAGAATTCTTCATCTTAGACTGTTTCCTTCATGTTGGAGACCAGCAGATGTCAAAATACCGTCTGTACTCTACAGGAATCATACCTCCCCTTTTTTCCTCCTTGCCAGTTCAGTTTTACTACAAGAGTCTTGTCCTGAAGTAAGTTTGCAGAAGGTGAGATACCTGTGACCTCAAGCTTAGTTTGCCCGGTAGGTTGTGGAGCTGTGCCAGCCCGTCCCCGTGCCAGTCTGTCCCTCCTCCTAGAGGTGCAGGGCAGGCGCTGCAGCAGCCAAATATCTGGCTGATGCCTCCAGAAGTGCCTTCACCCCAGAGCCTCGGCAAAGCTCCCCCCCAATGTCACCGCCATCTGGGAAGTCCTCCCCGCCGCTGGGGACATGGCGGAGCTCCCTTGCTCTCTGGGATGCTGGTGTGGGGCAGGGCCAGGAGCTATTCAATACCTTTGAAGGCAGAAGAAGTGTCCTAGGGGAAGATGTGCCACAGGCGGTGGTTGCTGCCTTGATGATCCCACTGTGGTGCAAGTGGCCATAGACAGGACATCCACAGACAAGGAGGGTATAAAAAGATGTGTGGATACAGCAGAATTTTTATGATCTATTAGCCTGAATGGCTCCACGATTTTACATGGCGTTAGTGGACATTTATATAAAAATTAAAGCAGTATTTAGTGCAGATAGGAAAGGATAAGATTTTAGATCTGAGCTGTGGCAGTGACATTAATGATGTAGCAGGAGCTCATAGGCCAAACCTGGTCTGTTCGGTGAACTGTACACTCCCTTTTTAGAAGTGTGAAAATAGTGGAAACGGTGCCTGAGAAGACGAGCCAGAAATACATCATTTACATTACTGAAGCAAGTTAATACCGGGAGGTATTTTTCCCTTACAAATAGGCCTCAAGAGATTGATCTAATTAATCAGCTTTTGATTGTACAAAACCGACCCTTCTGGCTCCGAGCCACCCCAGCAGAGAGGCGACTGAGTGCAAAGGGCGAAATAAACGGAGCTGTGTCAAGAGAGCGAAGTTGGAGCGCACACCCAGCCTGGGATTTGGGCCGAGGGCATCTCCAAGGACCCGTAATGATGGGGTGCAGGTGGCAACAAGGCTCCCTCGTGAGCACTCGGGGGAATGAAGCCTTAAAATACTCCTAACAGCAGCTGATACAGCGAGGTGCGGCACGGTGCTCCCATTCGAATAAAAATCACTGCTCCAAGCATACAAGTGGCTAAAGCATTTCTACAGTAATTCTAGAAGAAATACAGAAATCCTTGCTTTGAATAGTTGAAATTGTAGGCTGGCTGAGAAAATGACTAACCCTTAAAACTGTCAAAAATGAGCGGCTGCCCTTTGCTGCGACGTCTTCGCCTGTTACTCCTTGTTCTGGGGAAAGAGGGTCTGAGGTGGTGACAAATTATTAGTAGGTGCTGGGCAACCACATTACCCTTGCTAAAAAGACATCGGGAGCATGTCTCGAGAGATGGTAGAGAGGGCAGAAACATCAGGCTTTGGGGCCGTTTGGCTAAATTCGATGCGAGACGGGAAGGCTTTTCTGCTCACCTTATCCATGGAGAGCCCCAGGTCTGTGGGGGCAAAGGGAGATGCCTCGCAGCAGGGCTGGTGCGTGCCTGGCTGTGGGTACACTATGGCTGCGGTGGACCCCATGGACGAATGAAAAATCTCTTAAACTTTGTGATAAAGAATAAGGATGAACTTCGTTTTGTGCATTATGAACAATTATCCTGACACCAGCAGGAAAGGGCCATGCAAAGTGGGGCACAAGTCTGACACCATGGTATGGTGATAATATTTATTAATTTTGGGGTCACTGGATACCCCATGCATTTACACCTATTACTTAGCAATTTTAATATTTTCCATCACTAGTTCAAAGCACGATCTAACTACTACTGAAATCAATTATTTGTAGTAGAGATGTCACCATCTTTGTCTCATTCTTTGGCAAAGCCTCAGTGGGAGCAATATGATCTATGGTTGCTGGAGCTCTTAATCAACCGATGAACAAGAAATTTCCTTAATAGTGCCTTGCCATCCCATTAAACAAGTTTTGCTTGTTGTTATTAATTGTTGTTATTAATTAAAAAGCTTCTTTACTCCTCCTGGAAGTATTGGCGTCAGAGTCTTTAACTCATGAACGCATTTTATGGTGATTTCTGCTAGGAAGCATCACATAAGGACGTTGCACAACAGAAGGGATGAGGAACGCCTATGGCAAAGGACTCAGTGCAGAGTACAATGGGATTTAGCTGTTGGGGCTATGAATTATCCTGGCTTCTGACTGTATGGGCAGAGCCAGGGGGCACATGGATAATTCTGGCATGTTCTCCTCAGCAGAGAACAGAGATGTTGCTGACTGAACCAGCTTCTGGAAAGTGTGAATTTGGATTCAAGGGAGATTTACTGGGGGTTCTTTACAAGCTAAGTGAGGAGAAATGTGACCAGAGCAGATGTATAAAAGCAATTTTGCCGAGTAAGTAGGAGGATGGCATAGCTGGCCAGGGAGTTGCACTGTGATCTTTGGCTGAGCTTTGCAAAGCATGACGGCAGCACATCAGAGGAGCCGCGGCAGAAATGAAACCATTTACTTATGCATAACTTAAAATTTTACTCGCTTACTCACCAGTTGGTATGTTATTCCAAAACAGTGGATAAAGTAACTTTGAAAGTCCTGACGGACTTTCAGGTCTAGCAAGCGTACTGCAACAGCTTCACCAGTGCTAAAACAACTACTAATAGACCGGAATAACGCTGTCAGCATGTTGCCTCATGTCTGCTAACATCTTCCAGCATTGCTCAGTCTCCTGAAATCCCCCTCTCCAGCAGCAGCATATTCGTAGAACAACACTGAAGAGTTTGGCATTTGCGTGACCTGGACAGTCCCCCAGGAATTAGGAAATCTCTGCAACAGCATTGCTCCAGGTCGCGGTGCCGAGCATGTGTACGTCTCCACACCATGCTTTCCAAGCAATCGACAGCCGGGAGAAGGACGGATGGAAGTGCAGAGGGAGGAGGCGCCTGCCCTGCCTTCTCACAGGGCTTCTTCGGTGGGGCAGCCGGAGCTGCTGGAATTAATGCATTCCGACTGTTACATTCTGCAGTTTGTGTTTCAGCTTCATTTCTGTCCTGTGGTAATCATAAATAGAAACCAACAGAAAAGAACACACTTGACAGCAACTCAGTTTTGCTAATTGGAGTTTTCTCTTTAAAGCAGAAATAAATCTGGAGCGCAGAAGGCACGTGAGTGTCCCCCTGCCTTCCCCCCCAGGAGTGTGCGTACACACGGGCGCCCTCTCCCCTTCCCTGCCTGAGGCTGACATCAGCGGAGTTTTGGACTGATTGCACTTGTCCAAATGCAGTTTATTAAAAAATATAATACATAACTTAATCGTAAAGCTCTCACTGTAGAACAATTTAATGCTACTGTCTTCAACGTTGCGTGGGTGCTTC
This sequence comes from Rissa tridactyla, assembly GCF_028500815.1. Classification (NCBI taxonomy): domain Eukaryota; kingdom Metazoa; phylum Chordata; class Aves; order Charadriiformes; family Laridae; genus Rissa; species Rissa tridactyla. The sequence goes on from NC_071467.1 coordinate 46,736,850, forward strand.
TGGGGATTTTTTTTCCCGTTTATCAATGCCAAAGTCTCTCTGAAAACAAGACACATTCTCTTGCAACTGTTTTTCACCTGAATCCATTTTTAATCTCTAAAATAACAACAACAACAAAGTGTTTTTCATACTAAACCTGTGTACAAAATTGGACAGAGTTAGTATATGTGATTCAAATAGATTTTAAGGGTGACCACCCATGACAAGTACGTTCAAGTGGTGGTGTGGCTCTCCGTAATCATTGTTTCTGGTGTGTTTTAAAAGATCAGTTGCAGCTTTTTGAAAAAGCAAAAAACGTCTCCACATTTTTTCCCCTGTGACCTCAGAACACTGGTGAATCCGGTTCTATTTTCCTCTGGTTTTGCAGGTGCTGAGCAGCCGGGAACCTCAGCTGTCACCGGTGCCAATAAGTGCTGCGGCCTATAAACTTGAATAGAGGTACCATAAAATGTTAATCCGTCACTGCATTAAAGCAGGTATTTTAGAAAATAAACAAATGAACAAAGGGCTTTTTCACGTTTGCACCTATGCAGCAGTTTTGTGCTGGAAGGGACTGTAAGCTTGGGCAAGTTTACATTCTCAGCCCCAAGAATTTACAGGCTGCCTGGAAGCTCTTCTCTTTCTTCATCGCTTAGTCTTGAGGCTCCTCTGAAGTTGTAATTTCTCCAGCTTTCCAGACACATGAATTTTCGAGGCTAGACAAGAGGTAAATGTCTCACGCAAAAAACAAAGACACCCTTGAGGGAGAAAAACTTCAAAGCCGTGGAAGTCAAGGCCTTTGCCGCACCATGGAAAGAGCAATGGGGAACAAACAATCCATCTTTTCTCTTTTGGAGGTCACAGTTAATGTCTTGTGAGTCTCTCTGAACTTCAACGCTAAGTTAAGCTGTGAGATGGAGAAGGCAATAGGCCCTGCTGTGGGGAGGAAAGTTGTGACTCAGGATCAGGTTCCCTAGAGCCGGGGTGGAGAATGGTCTCCTGGAGAGCTCATCAGGGTGTGCTTAAGGTAGATGTTTAGCCTCAAGCCAAAGACAGCACACGGACATGAGCACACCAAGTCTCCTGGCTGCTGGGAGGAAGCGAGACCAGCCATGCAGGACCAGGGTTGCTGTCCCTGGGGTATGAGGAGGCAGCTCTGACCCTACCATGTCCCACCGGTGAGATGAGCCAGGCCAACATGCAGGTCATGTGGATTGACTGCAGCCTGGAAGAGGACACCATGGAGCAGAGATGGGCCCGTGCTTGGAGGCGCTGGGAAAGAAAAAACTCATTAGGGTAGGAGAATGAAGGAGGAGATGAAATGCAGCAATGGCAGCAAGAATGATACTTTTTGGCCATAAATTGAAAATATATGCCAACAGTGGGGTTTTAGGTATGACTTTATGCTTACGGACAATGTTTAAATATCCCTTATGTCTTAATTTACTGTTTGCCCACAAAAACTCAGGGAAATGCTTCAAAATCATTCCAAAGTGATTTTTATTCTTTCCTGGTCTCATTCCCTACTTCTCTTTAGTTCCCCTGTTTCCACCAAAGACCCACTGGGAGGCAGAGCAAATCATGGGACCGCGCTTTCACACCAAGCGGTACAGGAGCTGGGGCTGCAGGGTGGAAGGAGAGGACGGCTGAAAATCGTGCTGCATGCCAGCGACTTGGCTCACATTGCGCCAGGATTATTGTCTCTACATGCAGTGAAAAGGGCTGTTCAAAATCTCAAGGCTAATATCATGCCAAAAATCTGTGCTGCTTGTGGTTTTGGTTTTTTTTTTTTTTTTTTTGTTTGTCATGAAAAATGTGACATGACTTTTCCATTCCTACAATTATTTTCTACAGGAAAGTCCTTATCTGCAATAAATAAACCCTGGCCTTTTGAGTTTATTTTACTGCTTATTTATTTTTCTAGAATTCTTCTAGTTTTACAACTTTGCTACTTAATTTCTGCTTTACTGGGTGGAAAGGCCAGGATACAGCTGTTAGTGGAAATGCTGCAGGCTTTTTTCAAAGACAGATGTGCTGATGACTACTGTAAAGAAATACATACACATTCATGTCTTTCTGCATTTTCTATAGTTATTTGAACGGGTTTTGCATTGGTGCTCGCTAACCACCATGGCTGCAGGTCCGTACTTTTTTAAAATCAACTATTTATTTTCCTGTTTCGTGTCTGTTGGATGTTACTTTTTAGATACTTTAGAAATGTAAGGAAAAGCTGAAAATTCCTCCTTATTCTATGACCCATCAGACTGCCATATTGGCCTTGATCTCATGCTTCCAAAAATAAGAGCTTTGTCTTTTAGATGAGTGGATAATGGATCAGGCCAATATTCTTCTATGAGGACTGTACTTGTATTGATTAATTTTTCCAAGCCCTATTATATCACATGTAAACAAGTATATATAATGTCAGCAGAGTATCAATAGTGTTAATTTCAACTAAGATAGAAAATGTAACCCCTATTAATAGATACAACAACTAATGTAGAGAAGATTTACATCTCCAATAAGTCCCCGCCCTTGGTTTCCAAGACACTTATCTATCCTTCCATAGTTTGAAGGCGTATCGGTTCTTGTAGCTGTGAAAAGTAGGCATACAAATGAAGTCTCAACTATGACAGAGATTACTTCTTGCGTGATTATGTTGTATCGCCCCTATTTAGCGCCAGATCTTCATGGACTGTAGGTTTTATGAGATTTCAGACCTTGCTTGACTTTGACTTCCCACAGTGAATATAGAAGGAATGGCATCAGAGGCAGCAAGGTGTGGACTAGCACTGGACGGGGTGGGTATCTCTAATTTTCACAACGTGACCTCATTTATGAACACTGCCAACTTTCTGCTGAAGACAAGTGCTTCCAGAACAACAATTTTGCAGCTTTACAGGGGAAAGAAATCACACTTTCAATCAATGCTGGATTTTCGAGAATACTTAAGACTTCTTTTAAGACCCCATTGTATGAGAAAGACTTCATCTTCAAAAACTCGTCTACTCCATGAAAAACACTTCTTATACCTGCAATTTACTTATGCTAATGTAACCAGAAACAGAATGTGGTTATAATAAGGTGGAATCCCTTTAAAAAAATAAACGGATTCAGTTCTACGCATTCCTCTTGCTAATAATTTCCAAATTAAATTTACATAACAATCTTCCTTTTCAGACTGCTGGTCCAACAAATCAAGCTGCAACATTTCTGGTTAAGCTTTGTTCTGCAAGTATTCTGGAACAGTAATATAATTGTCAGTTTTGGGGCTGCGGGAGCATAATTAGGTTTATGCAGCTAAAGACACGTCCACATGCCTCTGCGGGAAATTAAATGAAGGGAAGTGTTGGGTTGGGCTAAACTTGCCAGAATTAAGCCCAGGAATTCTGGAGCAAGCTTGAATGTCTCTGTAAGACATACAGTATATTGAAACTAGGTTTACCTGGAGTTACAGCTATGGTAGCTTCTTATTTAACGTAATGAGAAGAAACTCATGGGTGTATATGTGCGTACCTCTGCCCGTGTCGGGGATTAGAGCGAGCCAGGCATATAAAGCCGGCTGCAGCGAGTACGGGAAATGCTTCTGCAGGGTGCCTACGTTTCTAGGCCATCGTTAGACAACAAATGTCCAAATCAGCACAACAAAGTAAATATAGCAAACCAAATTTGAGTCCTCCTCTCTTCTGCATCCTTAAAAGAGCTTGTTTATTTCTCTAGTTCATAACTCCTAGAAACAAGCCCCTGATTTTTAAATGCAGATACCTAGGCAACAGAGCATGACGCAGATACTTAGCAAAACTCAAACCTCGCCTTTCCCAGTTTTTTTTAATGTGTCGGCTTAAGTTGTGTTGGCCAAGTTCTATATTCAGAGGTGAGACAATAAATATTATTACTGTACAGACAGTTCATAGAGAAGAACAGGGGAAGGACCTGATAGAAAGGTTCTTGCTCTTTGAATTATCACACAGCTCAGTGTGAAACCTCACCCCAGAATTAGGCTGGCTCGTACTTTCTGGCCAAGGCCACTGGCTTTTCTGTCTCATCTGTTAGGTGGCTGGAGGCATGAACATTATTCCCGTCTTGGAAAAGGTTTCAGCTGCCAGGGAAAACACCCCATGGTTATTCATCACGTTTTATCAAAGGGTTGACCAGATGCAGTCCCACTATCAACTCGAGAGAGCTATTAGGGTAAACCTCTGCCTGCTGTCCCTCAGCTGTACCTAATGGCCCAGGCATGGCAGGAGCGAGCCCGCTGCGTCCTCGAGGCAGGAAAACCACCTGCCCCTTGGCAGCGTTAGCCCAGCAGATGAGATGTATTGCTCCCGGCAACGCAACACGTAAGGGGAAAAACAATTTGCTTCCCAAGGAAAGCAGTAGCCGGCCACTGAATAGCTACTTAACCTGTGATCTGGTTTTCGTTTGGTTTTCGTCCTCCAGGTTTGCTGTCTTTAGGCCAAGTGATGGATCCCCAACTAAATATAAGAAGCTTTAATTTTTCTACTTCCAGGGACCATCAGTCTCAGTAACCCCAACTTGCAGCCAAACCCAGTTAATTTTTCTGTTGATTTGCTTTGCCAGAAAAACAACCAATGCCAGAGCTGTACGGGCTTTGTATAACCTCTATAAAACCAGTTTTTAATTGGCGAACAGGTGTCTTTCTGCATACATTTCTCACAATTGCGACCTTAAGTGTGTGTTCTGCGTTCCTCCTTCTTGCATTTATACATGAACTCAATTAATTTGTGAGAGCTTAGATCCAAAATATGGTAGAAAATGTGTTTTCTGGTGCAGTGTCCTCCAACAAGCCTGTGACTCAGAGCGAGTGATGAGAGGATTCCCTGGAAGCAGCGCTCCCTCAAGCACTAATTTCCATCTGCAACAGCTACAGTATCAGCCTTTCAGCCGAAACAAACTGGGCTCGAGCCCTTGGGTCTGCTGGGGGGACTGGGGACTGCGGGGTGGCTCTGGGCAAACAAGCCGGGTGCAAGAGCGCGGTTATACGGAGCCAATGTAAAACCAGCTCTGGCGAGCACACAGTGCCATTTAAAAATACTTTGCCGCTTTGCAGAGAGGACAATAGGGTGGCTTTTCAGAGCTGAGGTCTGTTGGGGTTTTTTTCTAAGTTTAGTTGCACCTATGTAATATATATGGTGACGAACGAAAGCTGCTTCTTACAGAGCCCGCAGCTCTTGCTTTTCCACGTGAAGGCAGACATAAAGGAAGTGGAGAGACAAAAGCGCAGATCTTCAAGGCTTGTGAAGCACATGATTCCTACTGACAGCAGCGCTATTACGTGCGTAACATCACCGGGGATTTAAGGCCACTGCCAGTGGCCTTACGAAACAACAGAGCAAGAAATTAAAAAAATGGAGTGTAATTGGACTAGGCAACAGCGAGGAGTGCAGGAGGAGAGGTAAGTCTGCGGAGCAGGGCGGGTACAAAGGTTTTCGGTGAAACCAGGGAAGAGTTTTGGATGTCCAAAAGAAACTTTTTGACCCGAGCGAGGAACCCCAACCCAGGGCGGGGGGCTCCAGCCCCTCCAGCCTGGAGGGAAAGCTCCAGCCTGGGCCCCACGGCAGCTCCCATGGGAAGTGGGGCAGGAGCGCGGAGAGAGATGCTCGCCGAGGGTGAGAAACGTGCTTTCCAGGCGAGCAGCAGCCCCTGCCCCGCCAGGCGGGGCCCGACAGCTTTTGGGGAGGTTTCAGGCAAATCCTGTTTCCCCCTGGTGTGAGAGTGGAATGCCAGCAAAAATATAAGGACAAAGGTTCGTGCAGGTGTGGAGAAGTCTCCTCTCCTGCTGTCACACTGAGGGGCAGGCGGCGGAGGGAGGAGGAGCAGGGAGGCTTTTGCACCCCAGGCTGAGTTTAGGGAATGCTCTCAGAGATCTGTGGGATGCAAAGACCAAAGGCTGAGAAATGCAGGTACGCACGCTCACATCCCTGGACTGAGAACCACTTTGACACACATTTTTTTTAGACAGGAACATACCAAGAGGTGCCAAAACCAAACCCAGCAGTAATAAGAAAACCTCTCCAAACATGCACTCGCAGGTGCCTCTTTTCTGAAAGAAGGTGCAGACGCAACGCTGGGCTATGACAAGCAGAGGAGAAGAAATGTTAACTGGGAGGCCTTTACGGCTGACAATCAGCATAACGAGCAGCAGGCCTAACACATCTGCCATCTGGCCACTGCTGCGCGTAAAAAATGTAAGTCATGAGGAAATTAATTTGCTAGTAGTAAATTATGTTGTATTAAACAGCAAACGACATTCTGCAACATCGCATAACAATGACAAAATGCACAGTGGCCTCCTCTATTTCCTTCCAAGACACGGAAAAGCAACTACTCCTTCACATTGCCTAGCTTTTTACTCTTTATTATCTCCAAGCTGTATTAACCATCTTATCTCGAAGTTTGCATGATGTGGCCCCACCATCCCCCTGCTTCCCTGCACACATCCCCAAGCCTTGTCCTGGGAGGTCGCTCCCCAAAACAGCTTTTTCTGGAAAGCTCCAGGCTTGTGGGCTTCAGAAAGGTTTATTCCAGTCTGGGACCTGCTCATCATTGGCTTGTACCTCTCTCAGGGGAACTGGAAGCTAGTGAGAGGCTCATCTTCTCATCTTCTCATCTCATCTTCTTGTCTTCTGCTGCTTTGCCTTTTGCAGCCAAAGGCGCATCGGTGCTGTGGGACAGCTGTCCTAATCCCCCGACAACTCAACGGTGGCAATCGCTCAGGAGAAAGCAAAGGGGAATCCTTAATCTGGGGATTATCTGGGGTATTAGACGGGATGATCCTGAAGCATATGAAATTCTTCAATGCATTTTTTTCATCGTGGAACAATAGAGGAGATTTCTCTTCCCACCCCACTTAACCTATTTCTGTGACAGACTCGGCGCCGTATTCCTGTGAGTTTTCTCTTAAAAGGTTTCACTCAGAACTAAGGGCTGCTCGCAAGGGAACGCGCAATGACTGCGCAAGAGGCCTCCCAAGCAAACTTTGGAAGAGCGGCCATGGATCTGTGTGCTGATGAATGAAACTCCCAGGTGCCTTCAGAAAGTTCCAGGTGCTTTCATTCACCTAGTTCAGTGCTGGTGCAGCCAAGGTGCCACCTTCCCCGGTCTAAAGACCACTTATTTATTTTATTATTTTATTTTACATTTTATTTTAAAAAACTTATTATTTTTACACTATTGTTTTCATTTTAGTATCTTTATTTTATTGCCTTTTGCAAACGTAACCAATTTATTTCTTCCCTCATGAGTCTATTTCCCTTGTGGGGAGCAGAATGTAGCAAGACTGACCAAGAGGTAAAGAGGAAAACAGCGTTTGCCTATAAATTAGTTTTCACTGGCTCCTTTGTTCCCCAAAGGCCATACGCTGATTGTAGGTTAGGAAGAAATACAGCAATTTGGGATTATGCATGGATAAAACAGAGTTATCCTCCTGCGCTGTCGATATGTCATCATATATTACAATCCCGTGGATATGAATTTGGACTGGGATTGTGGAGGCAAAGTTCTGCAGTTCTGGCAAATAATTTACAGTGTAAAATGATCGTCTTTATTGAAGAACATCACCGTGTAGACAGGGGAATTAGGGCAAATAAACCCTGGTGATTTATAGGTTACCACAGCAGTCAGCGTCAGAGGAGGAGGCAGCAGACTGGGGTTTATCTGCTTCCTGACATACTGGGCTATGTGGTAAGTAGACGGTGGATATTTTGGGTGTGCTGCGACTGCTTTCCTTCTAACAGCCCTCACGCCGGTGTAATTAGTTGGCCAATTAGCAACATCGTGTGTACAAGCAGGGACGTTTCAGCTGCGCTGAGCTGCCAGGGACATGCTCTGCGGTGGCTGGCTGCAGTGCATCTGCTGGTTATTCCTCCTTTGGGTCCTGCACCTAGGGAGAATAATCCCACATACCAGTACAGGTTGGGGGCTGACCTGCTGGAGAGCAGCTCTGCAGAGAAGGACCTGGGAGTCCTGGTGGAAAACAAGTTGACCATGAAGCAGCAGTGTGCCCTTGTGGCCAAGAAGGCCAGTGGTCTCCTGGGGTTCATTAAAAAAAGCATGGCCAACAGGTTGAGGGAGGTCATCCTCCCCCTCTACTCTGCCCTGGTGAGGCCGCACCTGGAGTACTGTGTCCAGTTCTGGGCTCCCTGGTTCAAGAAGGACAGGGAACTGCTGGAGGGAGTCTAGCAGAGGGCTACAAAGATGATCAAGGGACTGGAGCACCTCTCATGAGGAAAGGCTGAGAGACCTGGGTCTGTTTAGCCTGGAGAAGAGAAGACTGAGAGGGGATCTCATCAATGCTTATAAACATCTAAAGAGTGAGTGTCAAGAGGATGGGGCCAGACTCTTTTCAGTGGTGCCCAGTGACAGGACAAGGGGCAATGGGCACAAACTGGAACACGGGAAATTCCACCTCAACACGAGGAAAAAGTTCTTTACTTTGAGGGTGGCAGAGCACTGGAACAGGCTGCCCAGAGAGGTGGTGGAGTCTCCGTCTCCGGGAATATTCGAAACCTGCCTGGACGCGTTCCTGTGCACCCTGCTCTAGGTGAACCTGCTTTGGCAGGGGAGTTGGACTAGATGATCCCTGAAGGTCCCTTCCAACCCTGACCATTCTGTGATTCTGTGAAAGGGCTGCCACCACGGGCCAGCAGCACACCCTCAAAAGGCTGCCCTGTGGAGTACCAGCAGCACCACGGGCACAAAAAGCGCAGCCCGGCGTTGCCTCCTGACCGTCTTTGCCATGCTTGGAGGTACTTCATCAGGGCAGAAACTTGTTGCTTTAAGAGCTCTTGCTTTGCAACTCTGTGCTCTTTTAGGTTAGCAACCAATCGTTATTACCAACACCTGATATGGAAAGACATCTTCAAAATGTCATTGGAAAAACAAAGACTTTGTGTTCTCCTGCAATGAAAGATAACGTGTGACTGTGTATGGTAAAGCCGTTAAAGTGCACCTCTTCCAAGGTCTGCCTCCTTCTAAGGACAGAGAGAAACACAGTGGTCAAGAAAAAATACACTACTGGAGATAGTCTGGGTACCTGAGGACCAGGGTTCCCTCACAGGCCTGTACCAGGCACCTTGTCAGGCCCCTGCTGTCTCTGCTCATGGTGAGTGGAAGCAGGGGGAGATGTTTTATGGACAAGGGAACTGCATTTTCAGGTTGTGAAACTGCTGAAGATACAGAGAATTAAGAAAGGATGAAACTGCTTGGGCCACCGAAAGCAGGTGCTGCTCAGTACCATGCTCAAAGTGGTGGAAGTTGTTCTCACACACAGAGGTGGAGGAGACAGTGTGGGTGAAGCAAGAACTGCTTGCTGCATCACGGGGACACATTTTCTCTTCCCTATGGAAAAAGACCCACTGCTTGGGCTCCATGGAACAGGACTTCCAAAACCAAAAAAAGCCACAAATACGATGCTCCAGAAATTACTTTTAAAAATCTTTTTAATGAAGAAATAATTCCATTCCAAAATATAGACACACAATTAAATAGTTTAATCACTTCAAAATATAACATGTCCCCAGTAGGTTCCAACACACACACACAAAACAATACTTAACAGCAATACAAAAAAACCCATACAATAGCAGTTCTGTTACAATACCAATGAATATCGTGACATCTTCAGTGTCTCTGTATCTGTCTCAAGTGGTGTCAAGTACAGTAGTTTTAAAAATGCCTTACAGTTAGTAGCCTCAAGATGTAACTCTTCATACTTTTTACTTCTTTTTTTTTTTTTTCTTTTTTTTGGTTCAAAGGTAAAAATGCCCTTTTGTCTTCAGGACACAGTGGAGTGCTTGTTGTTCACAGCTCCGTCTGCTGAATTGAACCAACGTGATTACAGCAACCCGAGGTTGCAATATTTACAAGGTCTATCTACAGTAATTGCCAAGAACCAATAAGGATGGGAGAAGATGACTGAAAGTAAAGGCGGACACACTTATGATAAATTATGATGCAACAATTTGGCTCATGCATATAAGAAAATACATATTATATCACAACAAAGGCCACACACCTTTTTATGCAGTTTAGTTAACATCACTACTTACAGACAACCCATTCTCCACCTTCGCTTTGGACATTCAAGGACCCTATACATCTTCACATCCCTGTCTCCTGATTCCAAACCACTGGTTTCCCTCCAGTGACAGTAAAACCACCCGGAGTTTTGACTGCTGTGGTGGGCCATTGGTGGTTAAGAAAAGGCCCACGCCAGGGGCCTCTTCTGTAACTCTGTTTGTTTTAATGACCGCAAACCACAACCAAAATAATATTCAACAAGCAGACAAAGACCAGCTGGGCGAAAACGCAGCCAGCTCAACAGTTGGAAAATGCTTAAAATAGATATTTGGCAAGCCAAGTAAGAGGTGCTTCATCTCAGAGCTCCAGGGCGTAAGGGACCCAGAGCTCTGCTGGGGATCACCTTGTTGACACCAGCCTGAGAGAAAGGTGCTTGATCCTTCAATTTTCCTAACTCCTAGTCCGGAAGCCCTTGCAATGGATTTATTCTATTGCATCTATTTTAAGCACAGCGATAATGAGCACGCAGACATTAAGATGATGGGAAGGATCTATTACTCTGGGTACAGTTAAACACGACATGGGTTGAATTAGTCAGCCATTGCATGTAGCTGTGTTCTAGCTTGTTTTTGTCTCTGTTCAGGAAATGCTTGCCTGGAATCCTGAGCTGACAGCAACATCTACAGCTTCTCTGGAGTAGCTTTAAACGTGGAGTGCTAGGCACTAGTGGAGGCTCACCCATTCCTGAGAGGAGGTTGGAGGAGGGGGCATTGGAGGATACGGTGCCTACCTTGCCAGGACGGCACATACCCCAGGAGCGAGGACCAGCGATTGCAAGAATGAAAAGCTTACATGAAGATACCTGGATGCCTTAGTATGCATTTGGATGTCTGAGACCGAGCCCAGATATGCAAGGAGACGTGGACAGGAGATCTGCATACGCAATGATACACTATGAAAGTGAAAAATGGCAGCAGCTCTTTCATACAGATACTCATTCCCTAACACATAGTGCCCAGGGAAACAGCCACGAGCCTAGAGAGTGCATGCAAACAAGTGGACTTACTGGGTCGAGCTACATAGCAATCTCATGTAAATACGGCAGCAGCGCACATCCACGTCACCATGAAAGCGAGGACAGACCAACCGTGTTAACCTGCTTTAGATGGGTATCTCATCACTTGCTGGAGGCAAACTGTGCTGGCGTGAAATTATCTGTATGAAACGCTACTGTTTTCAGGGCTGTTAAGCAGTGTCACTTCAGGTCAGCCAAAGACTGGAAGCCGTCATGTTGTACTAGGGCAGTAAAATTACATTAGCCCAGCGGTGGCCCCGAGCTAACAGGCTGAGCGGCCAGCGTGTAACATTGCGCCGTGTTACTGCCCGGCCTCTGGTCTGGCTGCTCCTGGCCTGGCTCCGACTTCTCTGCAGGGCAGGGCTAGGTGCCATACAGGGTTCTTCTTTATTTCCAAGCAATACGCCGTGGGGAGGACGTTCCAGCTAGTTTGTGTCAATCCCCGCTCGGGAGTATCTGCAGGTTTGTAGCCACAGCAGAGCAAACGTAGCCAGCGGTCTCACTGCCTCATCCAAAACGGCCAGGTAAGTCCTGAAAATGCCTTTATACTTGAAAAATACTAAACCGGACAAAACTCCAATTCTGTAACTGTATGCCTGTCCTTCCGAAAAAAAATCCACCGCTTTCCTTGTGCTTTTCACTGATAGCTATTTCTCCATCCAGCTCCGAAAGAGTCTCACTACACATTTCCAAGAGTGCATGCAGAACATCTGGTGGCTGGCTAAGGCAATACACATTCGGAAATCAAAAGAAAACAGTTGCAAGCGCACTTTAAGCCTGTACATTTAAAGCTGAAGGCCTCGAAAATAACATAATGGAAGGGTTCGGGGGACGGGGGGAGGAGGAGGGGCAGGGAGATGGAAAGAGCCGGTTTGTTGAACACATGCTTACTAAAGCTAAAACATCAATGAAACAATACCATGGAGGATTATACGTAACATCAGTCAGTTCAGGGATCTTATGGCACCTGTGGTTTATAAACAGCTTTAGCAACGAGTATTTCAAAACATAGTTCACAGTTTTAAGAAGATCTGTGCTGATTTAAAAACTAGATTCTATATCATTTGAATGTCACCTTTTGTATATGATATCTATTTGGAAAAAAAATATTTACACTAACTTCTATGGCTGATTTGTTAGATTATTTTGAAAGAAACATTCCTAAGTTACACATTAGCCCTAAATTAGAGAAGTTTTTTATATTATTATTAATTATATTATTATTATTTTAGTACATTTTGTATAAGTCTTAATTTGAAGACTTGCAAACAAATTGCAAATATAGTCAGGTACTTTGTGTTTTGGGCTACTAGATATATACACTCAGGAGTATAATCATTCAATGTTAAATGCATAATCGTAGCTTTTTGTTTCTTCTGTGGAAAAAATGTACAGTGTATAGTAAACCGATCTACTAAAATCTCAAAGTATTCAGAAATCAAATTTCTATCTATAAACAGTATTGTCATTGTAAACTGAACAGGTTCAATATCATGTGCAAAGGGTTTAGGTGAGTTATTAATACCGCCATCCTTTGTAACAGCAGTACGTACGTCAGTCTGTTTTCTTCACCGGTAATGAGCCATGTTACAGAAGATGTAGCTAATATAAGTTAGCTTTAAACAAAAGTCTTGTTGTCAAAAACACACATCTACAAACTACAACTCTTAGAACAAAAGTACTGTGCTACAGTCCTCAGAACTTAGTTATGTGATTTTTTTGTCAAGAGACGCTGCACCTCTTGGTTCCACTCTTCTGTGAAGTTTGCAGCCGAGTTTTCTTCATCGTCTGTCCGAAAGCAGCTCTCCTCATCATCAGTTCTTACGTAGCTTTCGTTGTCCGTCTGACTGCAGCTTGCCTGTTGAGAAACGTTGAAGGAAGGTTTTTAAAAGGAGCGCTGGTTCTAAGATGCTGCACCCACACAGGCAGAGCAAGTAAAGCCTCTGCCTGCTGCTTTATTGAGAGACAAGAGGAGGAGCTGGCCAGTTCCTGTGGTTATCCCTGAAAAAGTTAAAAAACTGAAAAAGCCATTCTACCTAGGTGAGCCATAGGTATGTGAGCTGTAAACAGAAACTTACAAGGCTCGTGGGAAGCTGGGAACTCTTCCTACCATGGGTGAGAAGGCTGTTGCCTGCTCTGCTGCGGGACCCTGGGGTAACTCAGTCTGCACCGACACAGATTTGCAGATGTGCCCATTTTCCCTTCCATTTTCCCCTTCCAGGTTGCTCTCTATATAGATTATTAGTAGTGAAACCATGGATTATTCCCCTTGTGTGCAGTGTTCAGCCACTCCGTTAAGAGTCACTCATCAGCATGAACCTCCCCTCACATGTAAATGTTTCACCCTCGATTTACGTGCCTGGGTATGTTTTACTGTGTCTAAAAAGAAATTTAGTTACTTAAAAGGATGATTCTGGGTGCTGTAGCTCATGAACAGCCTAATCCGCTGGTGCACCAGTTTCTCCTTGGTGCTCCTCCATACCCTGAAGCATCAGTAAGGATCTCAAATTCCTGTATCGGAGGCATCAAAGTTTTAATTGGCAATGGAAAATGCTTACAGACAACTGCTGCTCTTTCTCAGATCTGTGTCAGGATGTACAGTCTGGTTAACATAGCAAACTTCTGGTTTTGGCATATTTATCGTAAAAGCACTGCTTACACGCTTGACCCTTGCAAAGTTAAGGAGCTCATCCTTTTTCTCTTGAACTAGGTTTCTTTTCTAGACAGAAAACCAACTTGCATTGTATGAGATCTCACAGTAACAGCATAAAGGACCAAACCCTACTGACACGAATTCTTTTCTACTCATTCCACGGCATAAAGCTGGTCTAACAAGATGAGATATGAAATGCAAATTACTTCAGTAAAAAATAGTTAAATTAAAGCTGACGAATTAAGAAAGGTCAGGTAGTTTAGCTTGCTCCTTCTCCTTCCTGACACCATTTGATTGTATTAATTATTCAAACACAAATGCTTCCATCCGATTCCTTAATACCTAAGCATGCCAAATGGTACGATGATCTTAATTTAGTATCTCCTTGTATCAGGCAGTTACAGAAGACCTAGCATTAACATTTTGCTGATAAATGGAAAGGAAACCTGCACTGCAAGTCTAATGACAGGTTCACGAAAAAATTTTTAGCTACATTTTAAACAAGTATTTTTAAAAAATCAGACATGCATCTGCACCACTTAAGTCTGCAAACTAATTTGGAAATCTTAGTAAAGGAACATTTTGCTCTTCACAATTCAGTCAACAAATGCAATTGAAAGGGATGGAAGAGGTCAGTTCTCAGCTGCCTGAGACGGATTTTTATTGAATCAATTTCAGGGTTATGTAAATATCGGTACATCTCATATCTCTTGATGGTATCATAAACCACAAGAGCAAGATAAGAGTGGCTTGTGAAACACTGGATGCGTTAAGATGCACTGACAGTACTGCTAAGTATTTGGATTTGTTTCGAATTTTCTGGATAAATTACTTCTCTTTGGTGGAGTGCAGAGAGGTTATTCTGAATTCTCTCAAGGCTTCTCTCTGTTCCACAGCCAGCGTTGGGATAGAGAGATTTTCATACAAGAAATAATGAGTACTAATGAACAGCATTTTGGAAATGCCAGAATTCATTCCAAGTTAAGACACATATGATTTGTCGTGTTACAAAACTGTTTCTTGACCTTTTTTGTAATTTAATCCACACATTCTTTTCTGCTACTTATCATTCAGCGATTTTCAAAACCCATCTCTATCACTTGTGTAATTTTAGAATTAAATTCAGAAAACAAGCTGCTTCTTTCCAGCTAACTTGGTCACAGTTCTTTTACAGCTTTTTTACGCCTACACGCTAAGAAGAGGAGGACTTCAGAAGAAAAATAAAGAGGAAAACCAAAATATAGCTGAGTGAATGTAGCAGACAGTTTTGAAAATTACTGTGCTGTCAGCTTGCTATTATTTTCAAAGGGAATGGTCCACGTAATACCATCTTTTATGTATTTGTTCAGAAAAAAACCCAAAAGAAATGCTGAATCATTTGGTTGTGCTAGTAGAGAATGACTTCTGGATGTGAGCAGTTCGTCCAGTGACTGTGTCCTGCTTCTTCACTTCTGCATCGCTGACATAAGAGGAAGAGGCTGAAGAAACTGGGCTTGCTGAGGATGGGGCAGAGGTGGCAAGGGGGGATCAGTTAGCATCTATTTGAGGGGTAGTTACAAGGATAACAGAGCCAAAATCTTCTTGGTAGTGGTTGGAGCACACAAAAAGGACAAAGAAGACAACCTCCATTTTGGGAGGTTCAGGTTGGACACTAAGGGAAAAAAAACACAACATGAGGAGCATGGCACCACAGTACAGGAGGATGCCCACAGAGGTGGTGAAATCTCCATCTGTGGAGGTTTTCAAGTCTTTCCTACACAAAGCTGTGGCTGACATGGTCTCGTGTTGGAGCTAGACCTGTGTCAGACAGGACAGTGGACCAGATGACCTCTTGAGGGCCCAATCAACCAATGCACCTGCACCTGCACCTCCTGAGCTCTTGGCATGAAGCCCACACTAGGAATGAACCACAACGCCTCAGCTTTAGAGGCAGCCAGTCAAGTCTGTCTAGCAGTTTGGGGTTCTACAGGCAAAGGGAGGCCAGGGCATGGCTGGGAAAGGTGACCTCAGGCAGTGGGCACAGCAAATCTGAAACCCACACACCCATTAACTGTGGGCTAGCAACCTGACTTGGGTTAACCTGGGCTATGGATCCTGCCTCTCCTCTTTCCCAAACAGTAAATGGCCAGGTTCGTGTCGCAAAAGGCTGAAAATGTCAGTGGCCAGTGAAATGCTACACCAGCTCTAAAATCTTATTTCCTTCCCAGAAAAAACCAGACATGCAGGGCAGTTGTGTCTTCACAGCACTTCAACGAATCGCCTGTGACCTTCAGCTTAACCAACAGCCCTTCTCACAGCAGCACACTGGGCAGACTGGACTGATCACACCACCTCCCTTGGCCCGTGGGTTTTATCATCTGGCATTTGGCAATATTCCTAATCTCTGCTGGTAAACATGACAACAGAGTTTGGAGCAAAAGGGAAAAGATGAGAAAAACATGACAGAATTACTCCGTAAGACTTTGATCCTGGAAAAACAGCCAAGTTGAATAAATAATAATTTAACAATGTATTCATATAAAAAAGTTGAAGGAATTAAGGGGTTTTGCGTTTGAAAAATTTCCACCTGTTCCAATACAAACCATTCAGTCACTTTCGTAATGGAAAATGTCACCCCTGATCACCCGAAAGCCCCAGACCCCGCAATTTGTGTGATAAGGTTTAAGGCAAGTGAGAGGGTTTGCAGTGGGAATGGAATTGAGTCTTCAACTTAAATTATTATACGGTTTTGTCAACATAGAGAAAATGTGATCACAGGTAAAAAATCGACAACGAGACCTCTAATAAAGACTCCTCCCTGCACTCCCTCTTAATGAATGCTTAAGGTCTGATTTTTATTAGGTGTTCACACCTCCTTTCCTGTTATAATAATGCATATAAATGAATTAGACATGACCAAGAAAAATGCTGCTATGCCAGACTAAGAAAGCATTGCTTTAGAAAATCTAGGAAATTGTAGGTCTCATGGGAACACGTCCACTGCACAAGTTGACAGCTCTTCATTGAAAACGACAACTTCTTAACCACTTTCAGAGATGGAGGCTTTCTGCTCCCATTGGCCATCCTTGGCAAAAAAGCAACTGCTATCAGTGGGATAAAGGCAAAATAACATGAAAGTTGAACGTTCACCTCATTTCAAGATCTGCCTAGAGCCTGCTGAAAACAAGCTCAAATTCATTCTGCTACTCTATTAAAAATAAAACAAGTGGCATTAAAGTACATTTAATATAAAAAATAAACTGAAAATATGATTAAATTGTTTTACGTATTATTGGAACCACTTGGTCTCTTGGGAATTTGTTATAGTAGATGTTATTTCAAAATCAATTCTAAAGAATCGTACATAGCACTTTTTAAAATGCAAATGCAAATAGAATGCAAAATGCATTAATCAAATGACATCAACACCACTTGTCCATGACTGAGGAATGAGAACATGAAGAAAACTCTCTGGTTGTCTATCAGCGGCAATACCACTCATAAGACACTACGATAAACTGTTTCTATTTTTCACAGCTTTTTCTAAATAAGCACAAATATAATACTGTTGCGAGATAGGGAAGCGTGTTGTCTTTCTACCTCATATGGCCATCTAGGCGATGTAATACTGACTGTATTTGTATCATCGATTGAATAATATTATCTTAGAAGCAAAATTCTTGATGCAACTGCTAAGCTTTGAGCAAGAACCCAACGTAAACAGCAAAAGCTCTTTAGATGTTGTGACTAGTATGAACAATTTTGGATTTAATTTTCCAAGACTATGAAATATTAGTACCAAATAAAATGCTTTAATCTTCCATATTCATGAAAAAGTGAATCTTGAGAAGACTAAGCCACGCTTATCATGTTCAGATGTCTTTATCACAATGTACCATAATACAGATATGTATTTGTTTTTGTGGATATAGGTGAAGTTCCAAGTTCACTGATTTTTGTTGCTAATTTCTATAGGGCCAGACTTTTACAACTGGTGGGAATGTTTCAGTCTTTGCTAGTGGCTGAAGTGCTCCCCTGGGAGCTAAAAAAAGTTTCACTATGAAATTAACCAGAGCACAGTGCTTTAAAAAATGTCTTTTTGACAGGGTTTCAAAAGGTTTCAAAAGCTTCCAGGAGATGAGATAGTAGCTCAGTCTCAGATCGCTGCTAATTTGAGACAGGATGCATATTTTCAAGAACGCTAGGCTGTATGGCAGTATGCGTTTCCCACATCACGATGTTAACACTGCTTCCTGAAAATAGCAGAAACCTTAAATGGGATTTCCTGAGCTTTATCATTCCAATGAATAGGATTTTTTTTCCACTTAATACTGCAAATGGTTTGTCTGAATGCTACTACCCTTTAAAGTCATAGTTACTCATAACTGTAATTTAATTCATTTATACTTAACATTTCCAGTATGTACATAGTTATACACACATACATTATTGTTGAGAGACCTGTTTTCCTTCTCTGATCTATAACTGGTGACTGTAACAAAACAGAAGAAGAAAACTTGCTTTTCTGGCTGTCAGTGTTTAGGAAACTCTACACGGCTCATGTTTTTAACAAGGCTACTGAGAAAATTAATGTAACCTGAGGGGCACTGTTAGAAGAATTTTTATGAGCACTTATTTGGTGTTTATAGTACTCTGGGTATTGCTGTTTATTTGCTTTTCACATCCATTTATTCTGCTTTAGCTGCTAGAGACACTGAGACGGATGCTTGAGAAATACTGAACAGCTTTTAACACTGAAGACTGGCAGCTGCTTTCACAAGGTCCACACTTTAACATCCAAATTCTGCTGTCATCAGAAGTTACAAACCCCTTGAATCAGGGTCAAATTTTGCCATCAAAATTGCTATATCAACAAGGAGGTCTAGCATAAAACATGGCATGCAGAACCCAGCAACATGAATTCCTGCTAAAGCTGGCACAGGCTAGTTCGCTGATTTTGCTTATCTGAACATGACCCTGCTCCCAACTTGAAGTGCCCATTTGGTAGTTGACCTTTGGGTGCCTTTAATTCTGGCTTTGAGGAAGAGACTCTGTTTGCAGACCGGAGTCAGACCTCTATTTGGATTTCTTCTCCCTTTCCGGCCCTGTTACCCCATGGTTTCAGTGTCACAGTAGGACGGACAGCATTGTCTCACTGTCATCTTCACAGCAGGGCACTGCACTCTCCTAGGAAGCCAGAAACACAGAGTCCGCAGCTTCAGATGAGGCAAGAAGGAAACGTGTGGTCTCCCATTTCCTGGGCAAAAGTTCAGAATAACAGGCTACTTCATAAAAATGGCTGTTGTCTGTGTTCTTGAATAAGAACACAATTGCTGAACTTGGCACTAAACTCAGTGCTGCAACTGTGAGGTTGGCACGTGTAAGGACCATGACCTGAATATGGGCCAGCAGGGAATTTATAGACCTTCTTGCCTTATCTCTGAATTGCCAGACTCCAGCCAGTAGCTGTACCTTGCATTTTTGATTGGGGCATTTTAAACTTCCACCATGCATCTGAGGACACCTCTATGGTAAAGCAGCTGGTGGACTGCCTTCTTTAATATTTGCCTAACTCCTGTTTCACACACTAGAGTAGATGTTCCAGTCTCACCAGAAATGATTTATTTCAGTTATCCTAGGAAGACTAAAGCATTGTAAAGAATTGAACTCAGGTCTCCTGAAATGTAATCTGATTCCTTATCTTCTGGATAAGGTTTCTCTGTACTGCCTGATATATTTGTTATCATCCCCAGGGAAGAAAAGCCCACATTCTCACCCACGGTCAACAAAGGAAGAAGATAAAAAGGGTGGTAGCTTAACAGGAATATTCAGGACTAGGCCCGTATTTCAAACAGATTATTGGAAATTATTTAGAGGCATTCCTAGGCATCCAAACACAGGTTAAAAGAAGAAAGAAACTGCATCTCCACATACACTCAGGCAGCACAAGGTGCATTGCGACTGAAATACACATTATGAGGATTCATTCCAAACGTTCTTCTAAATTATAATGATACTTACTTGAGAGGAGAGAGAGAAGGATATTGCACTCAACTTTGCAAACTGACCTGTAGATAACAAAGGATAGAAAACAAGAAGATGACAAATTAAGCCAGTGAGCAGCCAGGCAGTGTATTATTCTGAAGAAAGCCATGCACAAGCCTAGAAATAAAGGGAGCGATTACGGACCCAGAAAATAAACCCAATGAAAAGTGTCTTACACAACACATCCAGCAAAAGACTGTAACAAGAACACAACTGGTAGCAGATGTGGGAGGATAAGCACTGTTAGCATTTACACTTGTGCACTAAATGTGATTTTTCCTGGTACAGATATTTGTTATTTACAACATGCTTTGAAAAAAGAGAGAAAAAGAAGCCTCCTTTGAGGTCCTCTGTCACAGATTTCCTTGTGTATCTTGTGTTTTCTGCTCATACTTTAATACTAATTTGGAGTTTAGCTTGAAAATCTTGCTTGGAGACAAGGTGACACGAAATAACAAGAGTGGGTTTTGACCAACCATCTTCCATGCTACACTACATCTACACATTTTTCTAAATGTGCTGCTTTTACACAAAGTGAGACATTTAATAACATAAAAATGGTTACCATATTGTTACTGAGGTTACCATTCTGTAACCTTAGTAGGAGGTTCCTCCTCGCAGATTTTTTCAGCTGACAATTGCATTACGATAGCTACAGTCACCAGCTTTTTTTGGCTATCCGGATGAATGCAGTGTACATATGAGTACAAAGAGTAAAATAGCCTGTAATAAATTCCAATCGTCGGATGCAAAATGAGAATAGTTGACCTGGCCACTGTTCAATAGGATACCCTAAACAGAAAATTTCCCCATTTTCCTTTCTTTTGGCAAGTAGAAAGTTAGTTGTGTCTTCATCTTTAGAGACTACTCAGTGACACTAGAAGAAAAAGGAACAGAATAGCAAAATACCACAAATTAACTGCAAAGTGCAGAGAACGAGCCAAAGCCAAAGCGTGTGTCTCAGGATCACTACATGACACTATCCAACCATCCCCTAATCATCCTAGTGGTTCCTACTAACTTAATACATATTCTTGCTTGCTTTAAACACATTCCCTAATCGAAAGAGCATCACCCACACTGGGAAGGACGTTGCACACTTTGGGTCTGCGGTTATCAACTAAAAATAGTTCCTACTTACAAGTCCCTACTGTCAAATCGTTGCCTGATAGGAGCTGACAATCTCACAGACAGTAAAGTACATAATGAAATTTCTTTTGGAAAAGTGCTATTAAACAGAACTTGTCTACAATGAGGACTTTCTGTTCCCTCAGTGAATATATTTTTGAAAGAAAAAAGCCTTTCTCTTTTGCTCTTCTGTTCCCCCCCCAGTGGAAACAAATTGTCTAACACAATGGGGAACAAAATTCACCTGGGAATAGCATTGGCTGACCTAAATTCAAAAGAAGTTTTCTTCTGACATCGATGGGGAGATTTCCTCTCCTCCTTCTGGGAACGTTGTCAGAAGACAGTAGCCCTGTCAGCTCTGTTTTGACTGAAGCAAGAGTAACACCCAGTTCCATTGAGCAACATGTATAACTTCTACTACACAATGAATGCCCTTATTTCGCAGTGCACGTGCATACTGAACGTTGTGCATGTACAAAATCCCCTTGTATCTTGTGAAACTCATGTAACACTGTTGCCATATATTGCATTTCCATACTGTAATCAAAGTACAGTCAAATCGGTCTATCGTTCTTTCTGGAGAAAATGGAATTTTTACCAGCAATAATAACATTTATTATTTGATGCTTGACAGCTGTCACCATTGAGGTACTCCTCCTTTATAACTGACAATTACTTTCCATTATGTCAGCAGTAGCTGCTCATCCTGTTCAGAAGTTTAAAGGCTGTCATTTTTGCCATTTCCTACCTTGGATGAAAAATTGTGACAAAAACCCCCATGTCACCCACTGTTGCCTTAGTAGATAGTCTGTAATAATTCTGCTCCTGTCACCATGTCCTTTAAGACCTCTGCAATGAAATGACTTCTGGCAGGCTACCGTGGGCAGATAGCAGAACTAGATAAACAATAAAAAAAAAAGATGCTCACATCAACCTCAAAACTACCTGCAGTTTTGATGTGAGTCGATGAACTTTTACAAGAATAACTCATCCTAGCAGCTTTACAGAAAAGAAGACCAAAAGAGCAGCCATTCTTCATTAGATCATGAACCTGTCAGTCCCAGATTCTTATCTCCAAAGTGACAGGCAGCGGACACTAGAGAAAAACTACCAGAAAAATGACTAGATCTTGTTAGCTCCTACCAATCAGCAGTTTAAAGAATTCCGGCCCAGAAGGTGCTTGTGAACCCCATTTCCATACACCTGTTCTCTCAGTACCTGCTTAATCCTTTTTTTCTTTTTAGCCCATTTATACTTTTGGTCGCTGTTATATTCTGTAGTGCCAAGTTCCAAATTTTATTTGATCACCATGTGGGAGAAGTTATTTTTGCTTGCTTCAGCTCTGCTCCAAAATAACTGAACTGGGTGTGCCCTCCTACTGACATTACTACCAACATTATAAGAAGTAATGAATTTTATATTAGGATGATCCAAGTCAGAATAACTTAAAAACTGGTGATGGTACATTACACTAGGTAGAAGTGGAGACCATTACACAGACAGGACAGGATGGATATCTGCAGAATTCCAGCTCCCCCTGGCAAATTTGCTTTACTCAGATTCTTAAACAAATGCCCTTTGAAAAGTTCCTCAGGGGGTGTTTAATGACAAATCCCGAGGCTTCTCTATACTAGATGCTTGTTGAATACTTGGTCCTCTGGGATACAATTCATTTTGGACCCTTTCCTCTCCTTCCAGATTCTGACAATGACAATAACACACAGACTGCACTTGAGCTTCAGTTCACGCTGGAGAAACCACTATGAATGTTTTTTGCTACTGGAGAAAAAAAATAATCTCAATATAGCAAGAACTCAGCTTGACACCACCAACCAGCCTCTGTGGTACAGGGGAATGAGGTCTAAGTAACTTGGTAGACGCTGGCAGGAACAAGCCCAGAGGCAATTCTGTCCCACCTGATGCCCTGGGTAAGCTTAAGGACTACTGTTGTGTTGTCTTCCTGGAGATGCACAAAGGCTAGATGCACTTGTGTCTGGGGAAGAGAACAACAGCCATTTTTGGAATGTGGCTGCTCTAGTAACCGAGAAGAGAT
This sequence comes from Rissa tridactyla, assembly GCF_028500815.1. NCBI lineage: Eukaryota > Metazoa > Chordata > Aves > Charadriiformes > Laridae > Rissa > Rissa tridactyla. The sequence goes on from NC_071467.1 coordinate 46,759,803, forward strand.
CATGCCCCAGGGCCCAGGACAGGTTAAGAAGTGCACTGAGCAGCTATGGTGCATTACTGTTTCTCACATCATCATTCTATGATTCTATGATTATTGTTTCTCACTTATGGAGATGTATGGACAGCTTGTGTCCTCCCACCTGGTATGCCTCATCCTGCAGCTTCTGCTTCAGGTACTCCTCCATTTTCAGTTCGTTCTCCAGCTGGCGGACAGAGTCATTCTCGTAATTTTCATCATCTGCTCTGACATAGGGGTCTCCATCTTCTGTAACCCTAAAGACAATTATTAATAAATAGCCCCCTGAGATGAATGACATCCAGAGTCAATAAAACTTCCCTTTCTTGTAAACTATGAGGAGAGTGGAATTTTTGCATCCAACCACATGCTCCATTGGTCAGCATTTTCCTGGCAGTGGAAAACACTATTTTCCCTTTCCAGTGGTCTGGTATTGATGAAGCAGACCGAAGGGCACATTCTGCTGAAGGCATTTTGGGGGTACAGCCCAATGGAAATGAGTAACAGAAGTTATCAATAACTTGATACAAAGAGGTTGAACTAAAAATAACTGGAAAGATGCCTATTGTCTTTGATAGGAAGATTCAGGTTCTAAAAATAAATCTGTTTGTTGATCAATTGAGTTGGTCAATAAAAAGCATTCTGTCTTTTCCATTTACAACAGTGGGCTCCAACAGGCCCCTCAGTCTGGATAAGCAGGCAGTAGGACTGCAGGGAGTATCAGGGAGCACAGCTGTCCCACAGCCGCCACGCTGCCCGAATGTACCAGACTGGATGTGAGACAGCTTACTCCTGAGGACATCCGAAGTTCCGGTCTTTATTGTTTACAGAGCTCACTACTACCTAACCATGAAGCTGTCCTCACTTGGATTTAAGCAATTGGTTTGGGTAATCAAATAGTTGACAGGGAGTGAAAACATTACATGATGCACATTGCTTTCAACAGACAAAGGATGAGATTAAGAAGGCGAATCGAGCAGGTACCCACATGTCACTGCGGATGGAGCCGGTGGCAGCAGCGCTGTGGATGTACCCTGGCTTCCGGGCATGGATCTGTGCGAGGAAAGCCTTCTCAGAGGTTGGGGATGGAACGAGGTCATCAAAGTGAGTCCGTCCAAATTCAGAATCCACATTGCTTTCTGTCTCGCTGCCCACTTCTGGGAAGCAAAAGGTGACACATGGTTCCATTTAACTTTCACAAGAGCAAGCATACTTGCCTATTTCTCTAAGCCTTTCTCTGCCTTTCCAACTTAGAATGAGACATCCTCATAGTGAACAACAGTATATCATTCTACATATATCAGCAGAGCTAACAGTTTTTTTCTTGTGGTGGTACAGAAGAGTGACACTTCTACTTATCTGGGTTATCAGGTACAATATTTTTATGAGAATACTACAGACCGCGTTTTACAACAGGTCCTATACGTCTTATACTGAACGAAATTTCTAAAGAGTGAAATCCCGCTCCACGTGGAATCACAAACTTCTCAAAGTTTTCGCTTTACCCAGCTGCATCTCTACGTCCGTGGCTTTCAGAACTGCTGTATTCCTGAAGCTGTTATTTTTTCTAAAAGCATAAAAAGCTTTGAAGATACATTACACTGCTTTTCTGTTGGTTTATATTTTCCTACCTCCTATTTTTTCAAATATACGTGAACTGTCAACGTGGTGACTATCCACCCTCGTTAGCCTCACTCACCAGAATTTAGTTCTTTTACCAAAGAAGACATGGTGTTGGTGATTGAATCTGCTGCCACCAGCAAATCATTTCTTAAGTTTCGTCTTGCACCTGAAGCAAGAGACAGACAAAGCACAGTGTTAATATTCTTCACATGACATATGTTTTCCTCTTGAAAGCAGTTTTAACCCTGTTGAAAGCTGCCATTGTGATAATTCAGGGTATCAAAGTCCTTACGAGGGACACGTGCAGAAGAGTTCTCTGCAGAATGGCCTCATTTACTTATGCTGTATGCAAGAGCAGAAGCCTACTCTCATGCTTCATTTAATCACAATGCCAGATATGTGGAGATTATTCATTGCCATCAAGCTTGCATTTGTGTGGTGACACCAGCAGACCAGGCCTGGAAGATTAAATCCAGCGTGAACTCATTTAAAATGTCTGTGGGGGAGGAGGGAAGAAATGAAGTGTTTTCTCTAAGTTCCCACAGCTCTGTTTAATGACACCATTATTGTCAGGTATTCGCCAGATAATTATGGCAAACGTTGAAGAAACATACTTGACCTCATCAAGCCTGATAGGGATTTTCCCTCTCTGCTCCCGCTCAGCCTGTCCTGTAGCTCAAGGACTTTCTTGTATATTCCGTAATTTACTGTCTCTTTTTTTTGTTTTTAATAAAGGAAGCACTATTGCCTCTCTAAACAGCCCCAGGCTGCTTTTAAACTCTTTCTAATAATGGATCTGGAAGTGCTTCCCCGCTGAATCTGGCAATATTCCCTTACCCATCAATCATGAAAGATCCTGTGAGCTGCATGAAATACTCCTTCCCTAGGAGCAGGCTGTGGGTAACGCATGCTTAACTCCCCCAAATCCCAAACATAGCTCCTATTGTAGCTGAATAATCAATATATCCCACAGAATCTCTAATCTTCCAGCCTGGATTATTCACAGGAATTGGCAGGATTCAACTGCTGTATATTCTTTAAAACTGGCTGAATGTAAAACAATACATCTAAAAAAATTCCTCAAATCCTAAAGAGGTTTTTTTTTTAACATAGCCATTAGCAAATGGTTACTGGGATGTAAATTAAAGTAGTTAATCTCTCTCATACCCACACACACTTCTAAAGTCTTTTCAATTTTGTATCTCTGAACTATTGCAAACACTATGAAAGAGAAAAAAAATCAACAAGAGAAACCATGCTTTAATCATGCTTGTCTGCATTATGCATATATAGCCAGATCTCTGTTTGTGCAGCACAGAATGGAGTCATAAAATCTCAGCCCCACCACCACTCATAAAGTCGTATGTCAAGATGTGACAGAATGGTTGGCTTCAAGCTCTTTTGGTTTGACCTTCCCATCTAGAGAATATGGTAAATAATGACATAAAGCTAGATATTTGTCAAATACAGCAGTTTTTAAATGTGATCGCTTACCTTTTTATATTGCTTTTTCTCTTGAACAGAACACATTTATTTACTTAAGAAGCATTTGCCTGAGGCAGACTTAGTATTATTTATGGATATTTTATTGTGGCCACCACATTATTTCTCTTACTCTCAGCTCTGGAAGAAACTGTCCTACAACAGCATAGGGGCTAGTGGTCCATAATTTTGCCCGTTTTGATTTTTTTCACAGCAGAAAAAAGAAAAATATGTCTTGCCTGTTTCTTTTACCACAGAAAATGAAATATCCAGCAACCTGTTACGTTGGGACTAGGTATTGTGCCTTGGTAAAACCTGTTCAAGATATGAATTGACTACACTTCAGGAGAAAGTTCTTGATTGCATGATAGATTCAACCTTGTTGTAAGATACACACAGACACAACTGCCATGAAAGTCAAGGGGAAGGGTGCATGAGAGGGCTGAACCGGGCTCCTGGGAACAAACAGGCTTCCACTGTAGCAGGGGAACTCCAGAGCTCGACTTACATTTGATTTGTATTAAGGAAACAGGGGAAAATGGATTCAAATAAAATAATTTCAGTGATGTAAATATTTTAGGAGAGCAGGTTAGAAAAAGAAGGAATACTTCTTCATTTGAATCACACAGACTATTTACTTTCTTTAGTATTCAACATCACTATTTAATCTGTGGCCTTAGAAATTCAAAACAGTTTAAAATTTATTTTTATTTGACAGAAGAGTGGAAAGAGAAATGAGAAACATGGTGCAGCCTACGGCAGTCTTCTGGAAATGCAAAGGAACAGTTCACCTAGACTTCCAGACTCGATTCCTGTCTAGTCTAGCTGGACTTTTCTCAGAGGCCCAAAGCAAAAGGACAAGGAACAACAGTCTCAAGTTGCACCAAGTTCCAAACAGGTAGAAAGACAAAAAATTTACACAGTAAGCAGGGTCAAACACCGGAACAGAGGTTGTGGAAAATGCATGTCAGGAGCCACCCAGAACTCAACTGGTTAAGGTCCTGAATGGTCTGATCTCACTTTGAAGCCCTCTTTCTTGGAGCAGGAGGACATGGTGACTTACAAGAGCCCTTACCACCTGAACTAATTTTACGACTGTGTCACCTATTCCTAGTAAAGTCTTTATTTAAAACCAAACACACTGATAACGCCTTGCTGAGGTCATCAGCAATTCTTCTTCTTCTGGTTAGCAGAGCACTGATAACTGGTCTGACCATCCTGCATCAAAATTCCCTCTTACCACAAAATCCATTAATTGGCATCATCGTCCAGTTTCTGCTCACCTGCTCACTTTGACAGCAAAGTCTGATGGCCGACAAAGTAGATTTTCAATGGCAAAACACAGTCGTTGAACATTTTTTTTTGTTTTGTTTCATTGCATGCAACTCAGAAGTTCAAGTCCATTGAGTCATTAACCACAAGTAATGATTCTTCAGACAGTCTCTGAGTACCTCAGATGTGATATCAACGAGACTTACTTTGTGCAAAGGCTTCCTGCACGTCTCCTCCCACCCCGGTCAGAGAGTCCTGAGGTGCGTGGGTTGGGGTGGAGCAGGCAGAGGCAGACCTGATGGGCATTGGAATCGGTCGGCTGATAGTGTGGCTGGGTGAGGAACGTGGGGAGCCTGCCCCTTGGGTCTGCAAAACAAACACAAGGGGTTAAACAGGTCATCGAAAGAGCCCTCGCCTGCTGTCCTTGTCACCCATCCCTCAGCTTAAAGGCATCATGCTGTTTGTAGATCAGTTGGGTAATGTTAATTTTGCTAAAAGAAATATAGTGAAGTCAGTTGTTAGCAGACAGCAACGCCTCCGTGTAGAAAAATACTAAGTAGGAAAATATGAGTCAAGATCTGACTTCCTTTAAGCATGGGAAAATGACAGGCAGCTAAATCAAAAAAAATCCAAGTTAATAAGCACCAAAGTATGGACCTTCTCTCTGCCCTCTTCCCTCTCTCACTCACCCAGTTTGCACGCACGTTTGATAAAACATAACCCATTCAGGCTGTGAGAGAAGGGGAAAGATGCTGGCTCCGACATGGCTTTGAGCCTGGGCAAGGGACTGAAATGGCCCCTTCCATCAGAGCGCTGCTGCGAGAGCTGGTCACAGCCCTGCCCTCCGCCACCCCCAGGAGAAGTTCACAGCACACGCAACCTCTCAGTCACATTAAGTCTGACACTTGCAATAAATAACATAGCTTTATGCTTTTTATTTGGAGCTAGAAAACTATTTTAAGCCACTATTAAATCATACGCTATTAAATTGTTCACTCTACAGGATATACTCAGGCACTCCCCAAACACTGTGGGGACGGGGCAATATAAATTCCTGCTATGGCTTCAGCTGCTGGAAATGAAAATGTTTTAACACCAGTCATATAAAATGCCATGCTGTTAGCACCTCACAGTTAGTATTTAGTATCACTTAGATGAAATTCAAGCAGACTTTACAAAATAGTCATTTTTACAAATGCGGCTGGGTGAGTGATAAAGAAAGACAGTGCCCTTTTCATCCACGGTTTCAAACCCCCTGGGAATGTGTATCCATGTAAGAAAAACAAATGCTGGAGCCCACACCAAACTGCACACGGCTTTTGACTGAAAACCTGTGTTTGGTAGATGCCAAGGATGGAGGTGGCTCGAGTGCTGTTAAAGGGGAACTACAACACATCTGCCTGGCTGTTTGCAGTGAAAAGTAACCTGAGGGCTGGTGTTTCCCTCACCCTGGGTTTATTTTGAGAATTCAGAAGGATTTCTTAACTCTTCCCATGCCATTTCTTTTGACTTCTGTAGTGGCTGTCACTGCAGCCCTGATACAGTTTGGCAAGTATGTTCTAAAAAAGACAATAGCAGCCCATTGTAGAAGGAGTGCTGCATTGCCCTTGAGATTTTTATAAATTCCTGCCCCACACCATAAATAATGTATCAGAATACTAAGCCATTTGTTCTTTTCTTCTATCACCCCTTTCTAAGAGACATTATCACCAGAGAGACATCAAGGGCAAATTAGGTTTATGAAGAATAAGCACATTACTGATGGGAGAACGGAGGATTTAATACTGATAATTTCTTTAATGATCAGTTTTAGAACATTTAAATGATGGATGAAAGGGAAATCAAATACACCAGGGCCAGATGCTCTCCTGTTTCTGGAATCATCTGTATCCACTCCAGCAGAAATGCAGATCTCTAGTCCTCCAGAGGCAGGGCACAGAGCAACCAGGAGATGCTCCGAGATCCTTGGAGGTCGCACCCCCTGCACACCAGGTGGGGAATCTGGGAGCTACAGCTATCTCCTTTCATGTCCTGACAGGGAATGTTTCATCCTCTGAGACAAATTTGCGAAATAATTTCTGGTTCCCAGCTCCCTCTTTCACTTGCCCTTTTTCCTCAACTTCTCTTTGCCTTTGATCTGAGTTCTAGGGAACACCAACAACAGTGGGAACTTTCAGAGAAGATGAAAAAAAAAATGTACAAAATTTGCGTCCTATAGTCAAGTCACATTTAAGGAATGAACTTCAGAATAGGCATTTTATTTACTAAAAATAGCAGATGCCTGCCAGTAATTCTTTGCTGGAATTTTCCCACAAGAGCAATGTAAAAGCTGCTGTGCACCAGTGCTTACCCTTGTGTCTGCTTTGCAGCTATGACTGAGATCTTGTGTTTACGATAAACAGTGCTCTCTTATCTGTAGCCTTCAGTGTTGGAACAAACTGTTTGGGAAGCACAGGGAGATGAAACATTTGGAGTCCCCCGTCCAGTAAAAAACTCTTCCCTTTTTATATTATATGGGCAGCATCAGACAGAACTGATGAACAGCAAGTTGAAACACGAGGATATTAGGGAATGCCTGATTTCGGAGAGGTGAACACTTTAATTACATTTAACTCATCTAGATCCACCTCAGCCCAAGTTTGTGGGGAGGGAGTGTTATTAGGATTGGATACTTGCTTAGTGGTTAACAGGAGAAAGGTGGTTTTCACAGGCTAGAGCTAATGGCGTGAAACCTGCTGTGATAACCAGTAGCGACTTGTGGTAATCTCAGCAGAGAAATTGAGCACCGAATTGCTCCCAAACCTCGGCAGCCCCACCAGCTGAGGTCTAATGCGTGCTGAAAGGGGAGCTACCACAGCCACCACGGATATGTGAATGGCTTCAGCTTTTACGTTGTACTTGCTTGCAGCTATCAACATTCTTGTGCCTTTTAGGAAAACTTCCATGTATTTTATTTAATTCACCATCCCTAGTTGACCTGCTATGGATTTTAAGTTAACTCTTGCTAGACAGATTTCCCACTATCAAGTGTCACGCATGCTTAGGATAAAATGCTTGAAACTAACATTGGCTTTACAGGAGCTTTAGCCCATTGCTCCCTCTGCCGGAACTGAACCGCGATGACAGATGGGGAAAGCCCTCATCAAACGACACAGATGTGAAGAACTCATTATCCTTTCTCAAGGAAGGGCAGTTGAGAAATAGAAAGTTCATGAGCGTTAGATGAATTGCCAGGCTGCTCATTCCAATTGAATTCCTCCAGAAATTAATTTAATCCTGTTTCTCTCAACAGATCATGAAATGGCATGGCGTAATGGGGATCATTTAATGGAAATTGTGAGAGTAATTCCTTAGCATCATCACCTGGTATTCAGCGAGGCTATTACTCTCATGAGAGAAAAATCATATCTCATAACAGCCTGAAAATGTGCTTTCACTTATACTGTCCAGTGAACATTTTATATGATAGGGTAACTCTCGTCACATTCGAAACATCTCTTGCAAATGGAAGACTTTTAATACTGCAAAATCAAAAAAGACAGCCCTTACACGGAAATGATGTTTGGTCAAATTTATTGTTTCATATGCAACAGTGATACTGTACAAAAATTAGCCAAAATATTAGTTTTATGAAGGTAAGCATTACCTAAAAAATCTGCATGCTCTACCATAGAAAGAACACATCAGACTTGTGACATGGACATTCATGGACAGTGAGATCGAGTGCACCCTCAGCAAGTTTGCCGACGACACCAAGCTGTGTGGCACGGTTGACACACTGGAGGGAAGTGATGCCATCTAGAAGCACCTGTACAGGCTTGAGAGGTGGGCCTGTACAAACCTCATGAAGTTTAACCAGACCAAGAGCAAGGTCCTGCACCTGGGTCATGGCAATCCCAGGCACAAATACAGGTTGGGCAGAGAATGGCTTGAGAGCAGCTCTGAGGAGAAGGACTTGGGGGTGTTGGTGGACGAGAAGCTCAACATGAGCAGGCAATGCGCACTTGCAGCCCAGAAAGCCAACCGCATCCTGGGCTGCATTAAAAGAAGTGTGGCCAGCGGACTGAGGGAAGTGATTCTACTCTGCTCTGGTGAGACCCCACCTGGAGTACTGCGTCCAGCTCTGGAGCCCTCAGCACAAGAAGGACATGGACCTGTTGGAATGGGTCCAGCAGAGAGCCACGAAGATGATCAGAGGGCTGGAGCATCTATGCTATGAGGACAGGTTGAGAGAGTTGGGGTTGTTCAGCCTGGAGAAGAGAAGGCTCCAGGGAGACCCTACAGTAGCCTTCCAGTACCTAAAGGGCGCCTACTGGAAGGATGGGGAGGGAGTGTTATGATAGGACAAGGAGTAACAGCCTCAAGTTGAGAGAGGGCAGATTTACATTGGATATCAGGATGAAATTCTTCACTGTGAGGGTGGTGAGGCACTGGAACAGGTTGCCCAGGGAGGCCTGTGGATGCCCCATCCCTGGAAGTGTTCAAGGCCAGGCTGGATGGGGCTCTGAGCAGCCTGGTCTAGTAGGAGGTGTCCCTGCCCATGGCAGGGGAGTTGAAACTAGATGATCTTTAAGGTCCCTTCCAACCCAAACCATTCTGTGATTCTGTGACTGTACTTCTGCTAATGAAAGCAAGAGGAAGCGTGTTTTATTAAAATGAAACATTTTTATCGGACTTATAAATCAGACTGCTGTCTGAAAAGTGCTTTTTTTTAGCCTAATATCTTTCCAAGATCCATTTTAACACTAAAAAGCTCCAAGACAATCAAATCTTCTAAAATTTACCATCAGTAATACAAATACTGGCCCTTTTTGATCTAGGTTGCAGAAGCCATTTAGAAACTACATTATTTTCCTGAAGTCTCATTGTTAGCATCAGTGTCAACTTTAAAAGATGTGCACAGAATGCCCTGACTTTTTTTGGATAAAGTGGGATTTCAAACTCATTGTCCTGGTCTAATTTAAACTCAGTTATGTTTTTCTTAAAGTTCCAAAATTCTCATAACATTTTCAAAATGTTATCTATGGTAGAAGTGTTAATTCATATTCTAGGTTGCTTTCATTACATTTGGGTGTTGGTTTCTGTATCCGTATCTTGTGTGCTCTTATTTAGAGGAGTGAGAAAAAGATTAAGACTCTTTGTAGCCATGATCACCTTCTAGAGGACTAAGGTGTTTAATTGTGAAAATTGCCCCAAGATACTTTGAAATAATGTGTGAAAGAATTGCAAAATATTAATTTTGGTCAAAAGAACGCACACACATTTCAAGCAAAGGAAGTAAATAAATCACAGAAACACAATCACTTTTAGGAGTTAGTGAGGCCTCCAATAAGGAGGTAACTTACTACCTGTTTCAATTCTTCTTCCTAAAGAAAAAGAGGATCAGCAAGATCAGCACATGAGATTAGCCAGGATGTAAGTGAAGAACAGAAAACAAAGCAAAATTTGGAGTACAGGGTTAAAGGTACAGTCGAGATAGCTGAAGGTTTTTCACCAGGTTATGGTCCCACCTCTGCACACTTGGAAACACCAGAACAGTGCAAAGCGTGCAGAAAGCTACTATCTTTTCACACCCAAAATTTTCTTTGTCCAGGCAGTGCAATGACAGCAGACAGCTCTGACTACTAGTTGTAGCACTGCAGCATTTCATAGGTAGAACAAAAAGTATCCCATCTACTTCCAGCTCCCAAAAATCTGCTGGCTACTGCTGCTCAGGTGCCACCAATTCCTGCATTGTGGCTGTGCCTGAGGAGATGCAAATGACATGAAGGGTCAAACTCATCCTTTGATGCGAATGTATGTTGCTAACTGGATTTCAGTGAAATTATTTCTGCTTTTATCAGTGCCACATTTGACACGAGTTGCACTGAATTTCCATGCACTCACTTTACCTGGCGTGGCCAGCAACAAAACAGACTCTTATGCTATTCAGAGCACTTTCTTCCAAGGTGAACTTCTGCCATCATCTGTCCTGAGGCACATCAGGTAAAATAGGGCTGGACTCTGCGAAGATGGACACCTTTTCCATCTTACCCTAGTCTGTCTTAAAAATGCACATGCTTTTTGACATCTTCATTTTTAACTGAGATCCTTTATTGAGATGTGTTTCATCTGTTTAACAAGGGCTTGTTTCTGTATTTATGATAACGATCAAGTGTTGGGGAAGCATCTCTAAGATCAGAGAGTTGGATGTGGTTGTTCAATGGCATGTCTGACAGAATGGCAACTGAATGGGTGAAATTAAATGAAATAGCAAAAGCATTTCTGGACTGTCAGCTGGAATAGGTAGTAGTGTACAGCGCTGAGTTGTTTTTCTTACAGTTATTAGTTAACTTGTTTTACATGTCAGTTTGTTTCTTTTTTGGTATTTGATGTCCTCAACAGAGAAAACTTGAAAAACACTTGAAACTGCACCACAAAATATTCTGTGTTTGGACATTGTCAAATGGTTGATCCAGAGATTACTAGCCTGAAATCCAGAGATGCGGCCAAATCCTTCTACTAAAGAGCAAAACAGGACTGTTTTGCACCATGCTGCAGTATTTTTTAAAGGACTGTATTAATTTTTCAATAGCTCAGAGCCTGTCTCTGATGCTCCACTTAACAGTAGGTGACAATGATGATGCAGTGTTGCTACAGGAACAATAAAATCTGAGCATCATTTGAAACCCCTAAATGGAAAGACTAAGGCAAAAAATTGAAAGGGAAGGAAACAAAACCAAATTTTATGGATAGAAATAGTGAAGTTCTGCAGATTTCTGTCGCCCTATCTCCTTCCTCTCCTCTCTTGCTTTACTCTGCTTGCTCTCCTTGGTAGTACCCGGTGGAGCTCCTTACCTTCAGCAGTTTCATGAGGCCTTCTAACTGAACCATAAGCTCCCTTCGGCTTTCCTGGAGAGCAGACATCCTCTGTTCCAGCTCATCCTTCCGCTGTCTGAGAAACAAGCAGATCCGATCAGAGCTTACCCCTCACAGTGTCAGCAGCTTTTAACGGCATCAGTTCCCCAGCCTGACTATGAGGTACATGCCTACAGACCACAGGAAAGCAAACATGCTGCATGAATTCAGTACAGTGCTTAGAAACGGGGCTACATGAAAGCTAGGGAGTTACCTCATACTGAGAATATTCATGGGACAGAATACAGTGATTAGGAAAAAGACAGACACTGACAGAGATCCTTCTCCAATGAACAAATGAGGTTCAAACAAATTTGTGTTATACTCCCTTGTGGGAATGCCTGTCAGTTTTTGTCTTTGGATCCCTCTAGTCAATAACCTCAACTAGCCGACAGGAGAAATTAAAGCCATGCCCTGAAGGACAGGAAATTACAGCAGGGGCGCTGAAGAAAGTGAGATATGAGAGAAGCTACGAGAGTTCCGAAATTCAGCCAGAAAACCACACCGATCTGCTTTTGTTGCTATTTTTTTCTGGAAGCAAGAGTAAGGCTATCACATAGTAGAGATATAACTGCTTGAAAATAGCCCTTTGGAGTCAGAGTCCAGCGCTGGTCCTATGGTGGTGTGAACACTGAGCCACTCCAAGTGCGACAGCCAGTTTGTGCCCACATAAACGGGAAGAGCTTTGATTCTGCACAGCTCCGCTGCACAGGACGGGGGTTCAACCACTAAATTGAGTGAGAGGTCCCTACATACATACAAAATAAAATTGTTGCCTCCTGGAAGCTATGATGTAATTAACAACATTACTGTTGAAAAACATACATATTAGGTATATTTTATACACTACTGCGTTGCAAATAACATAAAACCACTATGTCATTAGCCCTGTATTACCTACAAAATATGACAATGTAATCCTAAATGGAAAAGCACCAGAACCAATAAGACTAATTACATTTCCTATATTTTGGGAAATATGAAACCCTGATTTTGAGCCTTCTCTGTAAGTGAGCAGTTACTGATAAAAGCAACACTGATTTCTACAGGATTGCTCATGCGTGCTATCTCTCACCTATATAATAGGATCATACAGTAACACTGCCAGGTTGCATCTACTCTTCTGGAGGATTAATCTACTTTCTGCTACAAATTGCCTGGCTTTTCTTTTCTAGGCATGTAATGGTTGGAAATGCTATGAACTGGACAAAGGCAACTGAGCTTAAGAAACCGCTAATAAAAATAAGATACCCTGTCCATGTAATTTCAAGTGGCAGGTCCTAGCACAGACCTCTGCTGGGTTTTAGATTCATTCAGTGGGGAGAGAGGATCTAAGCAGCGTGCAACGCACAGATCGCTCCTCCGACTTTTTTCTCCCGCCGTACTCCAAAGCAAGTTCAAGTAATGGGCTTTCCAACCTGCCTCCAAGACAGCACTGGTGATGTGAAGGAACGCTGTGTTCAGAACCTCATATTTCAGTGAGTTTGCAGCGCTACAGCAGATAGTGAAAGATGCTGGGACAGGTACCCACAACGTAATTTACAGATTCCAGCATTTCTTACTATTATATGAACTAAATTGCCCTACTGCTCTAATTGTTTCAAGCCCCAAAAATCTGTGGGGTAACAGTCGTAAATCAGTGCTGCTGTTCTGAGTCCTGCTGTTTTACACATGGTAAGAACAGCCTCGTGACATCCTAAATGTCTAGGAATTTGAGGCGGTGTCGAAGTTCCACAGTAAATCAAAAGCCAATCTCTTGCCTTTCAAATGGTGAGCACTTTAGAAGGTATGCAAAGCGGTACAGAACCATAGATTAAAAATTATTTTCTGACTCTGACACTGCATATTAAATCAGAAAAGATACCGTAATTGAGCAACTCGGCATCACTGCCCTAGGGACATCCCATGTCAGGAAATTCAAATAAGGATATTATGCGTTTAATATGTGTAGCAAAATTGAAAAGAGGGAAAAATTAAGTAGTCAGTCTGCTAACACTGCACAATAATTCGATTTTTTTTTAAGGATAATTAATTTTATTTGTCAACTACATAGAAAGCTAATCTCCTAAACCTGCTTAAAATAGACTTTAGGCTTGATGCACAGGAGCTACATTACTGGTATATTTTATGCAGTGTACACATTTTCATCACAGTCAGTTTTGTATGTCTCACAGAATGTCACTTGCCTGTAGATATCTAGAAGTAATTACATACTAAAATCACTCATAGAAATGAAGAAGCTAATTTGTCTTCAGATTGGAAAGCAAATGTAATTATTTGTGAAACAAAAATATTTTAGTGTGGAAAACTCCATAATAAGACCATACAGTATTTGTAAACTAAAAATTTAGCACAATTTCTATAGTAATTTCCTTTGGTCATGAATCAGAGCACTAAAATATTACTTGTGTGACGAGCGGCTAAGTAGCCAAAAATATTCTTCAGTCTTCTCATGAGAGAACTGCTCTATGGTGGAAGGGATGAAATTTAATTCAGCATTGTTTCACTAGAAAGAAAGTGTTTACATGAAGTGGATTGAATATTTCGTATTGAATTCTCTGTCTGGCTCTCACAACACGAACTTCAGGACTTGCAGGCAGCCTACAGATCTGAGCCAATGCCAATTGTTCTTCTTCAATGTGATACACATGACAATTAGAAAATCCATGTAGAGTATCCTAATTAACTTGCAGACACATCCGTATCAATGTTTTTAGCTTGGTGGGATAATTGGAGAAATGACCCTCTAAATCTTCAGCTGCTGCAGAGGACATTACTCCTCACTCCCCACGTGACAAGGAGGATCGTTCTGCAGCCTGGTTTTGCAGGCTGAAGAGAACTGACCTCTCCTTGCAGTTCAACACATCAGGGCGGGGGGTGGAATTTCCAAAAATTAACTTCTAATTCTGGCTGTATTTTCATGTAGCTCTGCATTTACTTTAGCATAAACAAGAAGTCTTTGTAGAAGCATTTGTTCTGACAGAACGACGTTTTTCCCCATATAATTAATGGCATTTGGACAGGGCTGTGGGGACCTATTCCAAATGACCTAAGGGCCTAACTCTGCAAAGACTAATGCACATGCTTCATTTAATGTAGATGAGTAACATGTGAGATTCCTCATGCATACTGTTTAAAGCATAAGCTTAATTACTTTTAGGACTACAGCCTGCACTGAAAATGGAGAAAAAAATACACATTGCGCTATTTACTCAAAAAGCGCCTAGACCCGTAAGCCAGGCTTATCTCTTATTTCTTCTGTCATTGAGAATGACTCGCGGGCCCCAGTCATTGCCGGAGGTTTTACTGCTGCGGACTTACCTCAGGAGCCGGAGCTCTGCAAGGAGAGTGGGATTTTGTTGTGCCTTCTCCGGTGTGGGCTGAGAGGCTTGCTCATGTTCAAGTCGCAGCCTCTGGATCTCCTGTAGGATTTCTCTTGGGGAGGAGAATAAGCAGAAGACCACAAGTCAGTAATTTACCACAAAACCAGCTCACTGGACATTGCAAGGGGAGAAAAACTGTGACTGCATGTAGCTCTTCATCAATGTGGATATAATGACCGGGCTCCAACCAACAAAAGAAGCCCTCAACACTGGGACAGATCTCTGGACATTTTTTAAATAAACATTTAGGATTTCATCATGAAGTGAAATATTTCTTCAAGACCCCCAAAAATCAGAGTCAGACATGAAATAGCAATATACTTAAGTTGCTCTCTTCTATTTATTCCCCATGAACATTTCAAGCATCACATGAACTTCACAAAAACTAACATAATATCTGGCCCCTCTTGAATATCAGAGGAAATATTTTGCACTTAAGAAAATACTTTTAGTGTAAGTAGAGATCTGAGAGAGGTCAACAATACATGGAGGAGCCCTGTAATAGGACTTGTTATGGCTGGCTTGCCAGCCCTGGAGCGCTGTCAAAAGGCTAATAGAAAGCTCCGCAGCAGAAGGTTGAAACCTTTGTGGAATTTTTCTCTTCTTCCCAACGTGCTGGATAGCAGACGGTCAGGAGGCAGCCTCAAACTACGAAAGACAAATCGAGACTGGAGTTGGTGGCTCATTACACGGCGACAGAAGGCAGTGCAGAGTTTGGGAGAGGAAACCATCTGGTCTGGGCTGGCCTCTGTTTTACGGTCCGGCAGTAAAAGCAGAGCTCTGCTGCCATACATTTCATGGCATCAGGCAAGTCTGACACCCAGGGCCAGACCCTCTGCTGCTAACAAACGGGCATCGCTCCTTTTTGGGGCCGGCTGGCCTATTTCTTCTGGACACCCTTTCTCGGTCTCAGTTACATCCATACCTAGTGTCTCATTTATCAGCAGCCTAACTTGCTGCTAACCTTTCTGCAGACCCTTCCCAGGCAGACTGTGTTCCGGAGAGCTTTAATCATCTTTTTCACAAATAAAAGCAGGAGAGCATAACATTACCAGTGTGACTGATCCTTTTATCATTCTGTTTTATAGTGCTACAGAGGATCCAGCTCAAAGTTAATCTGGTTTTGAAACAGGATAGGGTTTTTTTTTAACTCTTAACAAACAGCAGCTGCAAACAGTAAAGTGTCAAGGATTATTTCATGCCATTGAACAGTACATTCATTAAAACACAAGGTGGCTGTGGATTTTAAAGCCTTTGTCATATTCTGCAGACCTTTTTGTGCCCTATGCTTTTTGTAGAGTGAGGTGTATGCGCATGTATGAGCACATTGCACAGAAGTAGGTGGTAAAAAATGTTAGGAAACAAAGAAACATACACAATATATGGGACTGAACAAAACCAGGTACTTGGGGATGCTTACCGGTTTTTATTTTCAAGCTCTGCAATCAGCTGCCTTTGTTGCTTGTTTGCATCAATGGTGAAGGAGATATCTGATGCCCCTCTCTGCTGACCCTGCTGCTGTTGCAAAAAAAGAGAAGGCTGTGTTGAAGGAGGAATAGCCAGCATGCATCTATGTGTTCAACACAGATCTGTTCTGTGAAATCTGCTTACAGAAAATGCAGCACGCTAATGCCTACGCTAAAAAAAGAGCATCCATGTTGTGCTCGTACCAGTATGGCTCCATTGCTAGTAAAAGCAGGGTAAGTGCTAGAGTAAATAAGACTCAGTGTTTACCATCCTGTCATTCATTGCTTCAAGGAGCTTCCTCTGAACCCGTTGCAAAAGGCAATGGCACTGCTGCAGGCAGTTGCTGTAATATGGCTCTTAATTTCAATACTACAGACAAGAGGAATACACTGAAGCAAAAAACAGCGTTCCTCTCCAAAAAGAGGAGTATGTGTTTCCAGTGCGGTGATGCTTCCTTCTTTTGAAAGTACGGTTTTATTTTCAGTCTGAAAGCTGTACTCAGCTTTCAGTCTGGCTGTGTGGTCCATTTGGCCACATTTTCCTATATACTTCGACAATATGTCAGGAAAGCTCTCGTTTTCCTCAATGAAATTGAGTGGTAATTAAACTATTTCTCACAAAAGTAGGCAGTGCTCACTACAGCTTCAAAGGACTATGCTCTTTTTACCATCTTCATCATCAAAAACCAAATACTGGTTTGTTTGTTCACACTCCTGTATTTCAGTATTGTATCAAAGACAATGCAGAGCAAGACATTTAAAGTTTCACAGCTATTAAAGATACTCAGTTATTTCTAACTCCAACCTGAAAGAATCGGACATTAAAAAATACTCTGCCGGGTTACTGCTGTGATCTGAGTGTTTCTCACCGTAAGAGCCCTGTGAAATGCAAACTCTGGAGCCCAATTTTATGTGATACCAGGCACCCCCCTCCTCCAGGAGGTGGCACCTTGCAGGCGTGGACACTCAGAAAGGATGAAGATACATCTCAGTCCTAACCTTTGTTAGCACTTGGGGAAACAGTACGTTATGCCTGCAACCATTTACCTTTTTTTCTGCTATTTTCCCATTGTTAACACTGCAACCATAGGGAAACAGAGGAGTGCATAAAGAAGAAGAACAGATACATGCTGGTGGATGTCACGACTGATACAGAGGGAACCAGGATCTTTATCCGGAATGCCCAGTGTTATTAATACATTTCATCCCTTAAAAAACAGAATGACCATTAGCAAAGCTTTAAAAATTTCTACTGTGCTCCTAATGTGGTGCCACTCTTGTGCTTGGAAAGATTTCTGTAAACAGAAACCTCTTTTCCTTATGTCTCTCTTGTTCAAAGAGCACAGGTGGATGGCAATGACAAATTCAGTATTTTCCTCCAAACCAGCTGTATTTAAAAGCTAAATATTGTTTCCTAAGTTTTCCCCCTTATCACAGACACATGTTATATACAACTGATTTCTACCAGTTTCTACCCAGAGATGTAATGGGAAATCCTGCTCCCATAAAGAATTAACGTCCTTCAGAAACAGGCCCATCACCTACAGGTTGTCTTAAATTAAAAAAAAATGTGTGTCGCCTCTGGAAGGGACTGATTTGGGCTGGGCTGGCAAACCAGAAGCACCCCTCTCTTTCCCCTACAGGTAGCGAGAAATCTTCCATGACAGACAGCTGCACGGGGCGGCAGATTCATCTCCGCCGCCTCCACTCCGGATGAATGCGTCACAGCGCTTTTACACGAAGAGCGGCGCCTGTTTATGCCCTTTCAATTGACCCCACAGTGTAAATCTCAGCGTGAAAATATGCTTCCTGGCACTCTGGACCGGCTGCTTTTCACTTGACTGTCATTTATGGTCCCTTGTTCTATCAAACGTGCTGAGATGGATAAAAAGTAACTAGGCTGACCTTATTTGTGCCATTTAAGATTTTACATACTTTGATCAGGTTCCTGCTTCACTCTCTTATTCCTGTATATAGTTAGTGAGGTTTTAGCCTGTCATCACCTTCTATCTTGGGATACATAGAGCAGAATAATCATTGCTCTGAAATGAAAATGGGAGCCAGGGCTAATGCAGGGGGTCATTATGGTCATCCTGCTGAAGATCATTCTTTAAAATCCTCAGCACTTAGGGCCCTAGTGTCCGTGATATTTGAACTAAGGAGTAAAATGGATTCACCGGCCCATTTTTCCATGGCAGTAAATCATTAACCTTTAACCAAAGCTAGTCCAGACAATATTTTCTAGTCTTTTCCTTGAGTTCAAGATGTCAGATTCCCTTTGCTGTAATTGTTTAAATACCATTGCATTAGTATATAGATTAAATGCATTAGTATGTGGATTCTTCAGTTTAAATGGACCGCATAAAAGTGTTATTACTAAAGCATAACAACGTCTGATGAAAAGGATAGGGAAAAATAATCCATTAATCAGTAAGACTGTCAGATGTAATTTCCCAGATCTTGCCAAGCCCCTGGAACACGACAGAAGGAAAGTACCTTCCTTTAATTAAAACACTTACTGATGAAGAAGTTTCTGCTGCCAGCCTTGCTGCATACCTGGCGATCAGCTTATGCTCTTCATCCAGACGACTTGCGCTGTCGAGGACGCTGCTCAGGGTTGGAAGGGAAGGAGGGAAGATATGTTAATACATGGCAAAAAAGACCATTACTCCGTCATGCTGTCCACTCAGACACCCTCACTTACAGAATTTAGAAGCAAAATGTCACCAAATTAATAATGGCAGATGTTAATTGAGCAAAGGGGAAAAGTGGAAGGGTGATTTCCCTGGAAGGATAAGCTCTTGGGGCCAGGCAGCACCTTCCCTTAGGGGGAAACAGCAGCAGTCTGCAATCCCTGGCCAAGGCCATGCAAGATGCAACTCGTAGACTACTCTGTCCAAGGAGGGGTGGGAGGTGGTCAGGGCCACTAGTCAGCATTTGTTTTTACTTCATAGCTTTGTCATACCACCTAGAAGAGCGACTACTTTTTGGACAATGTACTAGTGGGAACCTCAGCATTTGCTGAGGTCAATTTTAGAAGCTTTGTCAGATTTGCAACAGAAAACACTATTTAGGACAGTTTTGCAGGGCACTTACCAAGGCCTCATGGAGCACATGATCTAGGAATTTATAATCAGACTCTTTCATACTTGGATTCTTGATAGTTAAGGCTAAGATTTCAGAGAATCACACAATGTTGCACCACTGATCCCAGACTTGGACTGACTTTAACTTAGAGCCAACTCCTGCTGCCAGGATGCAGGAGACTACTAGCACCGACTATGAAGATCATGTGCTTTTGGTCTCCATAAAAATTACTCAGAAAGTGTAAGAACTTACTACAAATATGCTGAATTCCTTTGAAATACTGAAATTTATTACTTTCTTTTTTTCTAACAATATCAAAGGCAAATATTTCTCTCAGGTTAATCCCTTGCCCGCGGTCCTTATTTTAAACGGAGGCTATTATTTAGTCAGATGAGCAGGAAAAAGGTAATATAGGGAGAACTTTTGCTATTTCTAAATATCTAGAAGTTTGCAGAGAACCACCAAAACTAATAAACTGTCAAAAAATGAAATATGAAGAGGATTTAGCTGACCGTGGATAATCCTGTGATTTAGAAACCTACATCATGTTACTTTTAGTATATTTAAGAGAAAAAAAATGAAGCCCCTAAGAAGAGGCGAGAAGAACGCTTTGTTGTGTGGAATACAAGACAGCCTGCAGACTATCCCAGAGGGTAAGTCTGACCTCTTTTCTTCTTATGCCTTGGCAACTCCGGTGTTTTGGCTGAAGGGAGTCAGGCACACACCTCCCTACCCATGGGATCTCCAGGGCACGCGGCTGGTTGCTGGCAAATGAGCCTCGCATTTCAAAAGAGTGCACAAAACAAGGGTTATTTGGGGCATGGACATCTTACTCTGATTTTTGCCAGAAATTATATCTTGAACTTGAAAAGTCCTCCAGACAAAAATGGCACTTGTGCAAAAAGTTCTGCTTTTGAAGAATCGGCATCTTTAAAAGGAAAAGGAAATATTTCTCAAAAAAATCCTCAGGGAGTCCATACCCCAGGTACGTTGGGGAACAACAATGTGCATCTTATGTTTGAAAGATGAGTAGTGCTTGATATTCACTGATCATTAAACTAAAGCTGGGTGTCACGTGGATTTGTTATGGCTTGCTGAGGTAAGGGATAAGAGACAAACACCATCTTCCTCTCATTCTGACAATAACCTACGAGCCCACAAACATGCAGTTTAGAAAAACAGTAAGGCTATGAAAAGTCAGACCCAGAGGGGTTCGGTGTAAGCTAAGCTTGCACGGCAGACCGCACTTAAGACTTCTGGTGGCAGATGAACACTGAGTTTTTGTTTTTTGGTTATGTTTAATTTATTTTGTTATATATATAGCTTAATTCTATGTGTACTCAGATTCTTGTGGGATAAGTGTTTTACTTTCTGAAAAGACCCAAGCTAAAGGTATTTTTCTAAATTTATGCAGTTCTGCTTCTTACGTACTCATGCCTACTGTCCTGACATGTTATCCAGAGAAAGAAAGGGGGAAGCAACTCTTACAGACACATAAAATCATGTGAACCAGGGTTACTTTCCAGGGTTACTTTCATGACACTGTATTTCATTTTTAATTTTTCCATAATGACTAAAACATCATATCCTAACAGATGGCTGTGAAAACAGCAATTTCTCCTTTTTACAGCAATGTGCAACCACATTATCTATCCTGGAAGAATAATGGATTATGGTTCCACTTGTTGGCATAACACAATCTGCAACGCAGTTCTGAGACGCGAGTTAACCCCTGAGACAATGTCTTTACTGAATGAACTAAGCCACTGCAACTTTTTGATTCTTACTTGCTATCTAATGTCTTTGATATATATTTATGTGTAGGTGGATGTCATAAAATAGATGTAACAGCGTGTCAAATTTGGTCTATGAATGCCACAAATCACAGGCCCCAAAGCTTTGTAAATTAAATTTCAGTGTCTGAGATAAATTTAATTCTGGAATGTACCTATTCTGTGTGAACATTAAGCACAGAGGTATGCACAGCAGGATTAGCCTTGACTGCCAAGACTTTTATGGCTCAGAGTTCTGATGTGCCATAATTCACTTCTCTTTTACTTCAGCAACTTCACGGACAATGATGCAGTGAAATACACACAAGCTTTAAAACATTATGAATATGTGTGCAGAATTTGGGACCCTCGAGAGAATGATTCAGGCATCCCTTTGAAAGAAAACGAACATTTTGCATACAAATATCCGGCTGCTGATCCTACTTTTCTAAAAAAGTTAAACAATGGTTTTAATACTGCTTCTCCATTAGCGACTCTTTCTTTAAAGACTTTATAATTATTGGCAATACTCGGTCTGGTAGAATTATTATCATTCAGAGGTAGAGTGAATATACAATCTTATTGCCTGTACAACCGGACTTCTTTTTCAGGCTTTAGCTGAACTGTGTAATATCCCACAGTCTAAAGGAGATCCATAAAAAAAAAGGATCTCAAAACTCCAGGCAAAGGATGAAAAATATGATAGCCTGTGAACAGAGGAGTGACACTGGAGGATTTTTGCTTTTTCTCATGCTTTAAATGTGTCACATCAGCCTGTTCTGCAGTAGGGACCCGGCAACAAGGTGATATGGACGTCCCCTGATGGTCTCAAAATTATGTCACTGCTGGTTAGAAAAGCCTCAGAAATGCCAGTCCCTCCTGAAATTTTTGCAATAGAGGTATCAGTGTGGTCTTCATGATACGCTCTTATTCTACAAACCTTCACTTAATAAATAATTTACGATAGAAAATACTGACAAATTAAAGGGTAGGTTTCTAAGCCTCAGGGTTAGAAGAATAATGTCCTAGCAACAGCCCAGCACATCTATTCTGAGGATTGTTTATCTCTGACACTTTGAAAAATTGCCCCGGTGTTAAGGCACTTCAAACTGAGACACGTCATCTGAGCCCTTTGCTATTGTTATTTTGCCATTTACATTAGAATCACCAAGATTTTACCACCAAAATGTTAATACCACTAAGGTACGTGGGCATAATCACAAAAAGTAACTCTGTTCACGGGAGCCAAATGTCTATATGTTTCCTCTGCAATCGGTGTGTTTCAATTTTTTTCTTCTTTCAAGGGACGATTCAACTGGCTAGAGTTAGTTGTTGTGCACATCCCCTTAATAAACATTTTTTAAAATACCATAGAATGGCACTGCACTTTTATAGTACAGAAATATGACTCACCACAGTACTACACAGTATAACATAAAAAAATTAGAAAGTAACTTTCTATGGAAGAAAAATAACCTCCTACTTTATATAATATATTTTATCCTATTTTCTTCTGCACCTGAAAAGGAAAAGATTGAAATACGCAGAATTAATACTCAAAACTAGGTAATGTCTCTAACTTACATGAACAAAAAGGAAAACTATTTGTAGTTAAAAGTTCTTTTTTAGAATCAGACACTAAAGATGAACTAAATGATGATTAAACTAACCAAAATGACTGTCCAAGGGATACTTTTTCTACCCAAACAGTTACTATAAATAATGAATTAAGTCTTTCTCTTGTTTCTTAATTTGCCCTGGAGTACTGGATTCTAAAAAACCCTCAAGTAGCTTATTAGCCTGTGAGGGAAAGAAAGGAAAACTTGTACTTCTAGTTGTGGTACCAAATAACTGCAGATGAAAAATAAAGATAAGCCGTGAAAACTAATTAAATTAATTAAAAAATCAAAATATAAATACTAGCTACACTTTAAACAGAAAAAAGGTGTACTGGGCTATATTGGACTGATCGTTACCTACTATAAATTAGCCTGTCAAAATATCTAAAACATCCCACCTCATTTTGTTTTGAAATGCTACTATATTGCTCTCAAGATAATTTTATATATTATGCTCACAAAGTTTTACTTAGACATGGAAGTCCAGCTACAATCATTCCTCTTTTCACCTTTGTCTGCCAGTAGGACTTCCAAATAGGTGATGGCACGTAAGGGTATGTACACATGGTATCTCCAGGCAGACACAGCAGCTCACCTGGCTGCCTGCAGCCTCCCCTAAACCAGAAGCTACCTGATTATGGCTAACTACATGCGTTACTCAATTTACCAAATCCTATTGAGCTGCAGGGTGAAGTAACTTGAACTCAGCACCATCCTAACACAGCTGTGTGGGTTTTGGGCAAACTGCACCCAGCCACTTTGGGGCATGGGCAGGAGGAGTTCACATTTCCTGCAGATGCCACCTCAGGCTATAGGAGACGCAGCAGTTGAGCCTCCCGCAGAGGCCTCGCCTCCCTCTCCTGGAAACTGTCTTCACACAGGACCTTCAAGGATGGCAACGTTCTGTTTGTTCTCCTTGTCTTAACCAAAATATAACCATTCACTTTTTCTACTACCAGTCTCATTGTTAGTAAAGCAAACAATGGCAATGCAGCATGGTTTGACGCATGACTAAGACTGCTGTCCCTCTCAGTTACATTTCTGTCAAAATCTAATCAGTACCTTATATAAATAACTGAGATATTGTTTCTCGTTGAGGATGCTGTGACTGCACTGATTTAATATCAGTAATTAGATGTTATGTACAATGCTTTGCATTGGTTATTTAAACAATTAAGGCCATTATCAGTCACTCTCCATTCATCCCTCAAAAACATTAAATTTGAAGGATGTTATGGCACACAATTTCTATATGCATATTTGGATACAAATGTACCATGACTTGGTGAGGTTGGCTCAAAAGCTTGAAGGAACAGGTTGGAATATACTGAATAAAATTTAGAGGATGAAGATTTTAAACATGAGGCTAGGCACTCACAGGGGATTCAACTGGTGGCCCTCACTGAAGCTAAATCAATCATAGACATGGCATCCAAAACACCATGTCTGGCAAACCAGCCAATACCAAAAATTACTCTAACCCATGTTCATTCTTTGCTTGCCTCTTGAACAACAGTATCAAGTCAGTCACTTGTGGCAGGCAGGGCCACATTTCCTTCTCCCTGTCAAACAAGACCGAATGGTAGCATGCTCCTGTCCTCAATCGTGGATGGGCAATGACTGGTCTACACACATGCCCCCAACAGCTTGTTGTCACAGCCACGGTGTATATATGACTCAGTAAGTCTGCTTCCTGGAAGTCCTTCTCCAGGAATGAAACTCCCCTTCAAAACATTTTTGTTTTGAAGAAATGGTTTTCATTTTCCTCACTAAAACCTAGTTCGCCTTTTTTTTCCCCACTGGCACATTCCAGTGAGCTACAGAGTAGAGAAGCAGATCCAGAACAACAGAAGGGCAGACTTTTTTCCCCACTGGGCATGGCAAATTACTCCTATTTTCAACTGAAGTTCAAATGAAGTTCCTTGTTGCCTTCTACATATAAGAGTAAATGGAGAGTTTCTCCTAACCTGGGAAATGTTCTGCAATAGCAGTACAAGAAACAGAAGGGTTCATTAGGTTAGAAGGTTTCAAAAGAAACCTCATGAGCATAGTTTTGTTGGAAACACTGTACAGTTTTCTGTTCAGTGCCACGTTTTCTAGAGCTACGTACTACACTGCTCACCACCTTGCTGGTACAGGGCTGCAAAGTCTAGAGTTTTGTTGCACTTGGAGAGGCGAGCCAGCATTTCTCCTCCCTGGGATGGCCTGCCGCAATGCCACCATCCACAAGTGCTCGGACAGCAGGTGGGTTTAGTAGACAAAGCTCCGTGTTCATTCCAGCATAAACTATGTTCAAGACATACTTGAGTCTGAACAAAAGATAAGGGCAAATTTATATACAAGATTCAAACAATGCAGAAATCAGGCAGATTTAAAAACAATGCCTGACATACATAAAAATTGAAATTAACTCCTTCCTTCACCAGGCTAATAAGTAAATTCCTATTATTATTATTATTATCATTGTTTACATACTATTACCACTTCTTACTTTCAAGGTAAGTTGAAGCTACAAATTATATATCACCTCAAAAATCATTACCTTGAAAACACGGACTTGTTGGTCATCGTTGTATGAAGATTTCTGTACTGTCACCAAGTCCTGCACTGACTAGTGTCCCAACGGTATCCCAAAGCATGGTATCCCAAATCAATTTGTATAACCATTCTTAACCGAGCAATTACTTGCAATACTTGCTACTTAGCATCACTAGAGAGAATAACAGCAATTTTGCCCCAATCCACCGACTTTGGGAGGACATACCCTGTATTCACAACGCATTCCCTTTAGGTTAGTGCTCATAAAGAGCTGCTTCAACTTGTAGCCAGGAGGAGAGAGTGAGAGCATTTGGCCGACCAACGTTCCCTTTCCTGGGTTCCCCAAAGGTGCCAAACCTGCACTAACCGTGCGGGGTTGCTCTGCAGCATGTTGACATACAACCCGATGAGTACATGTTCATCGGCCAGCCTGTCTGCAACATCGAGGCTGTACTGTAACCTGAAACGGGGTCGGAGGGAGAGAGGGTGCAGTCCAGACAGACAGAGGGAAATAAACAGAGAAAGCAGGAGCAAGTGAGACTGTGAAATGGGAATTTAGGAACGAATACTTAAGTGTTCTTAGGAAAAAAAAAAAAAACCTCCAGAAATTATTGTGTTATTATTGTAATTTATATGTTAAGTATTTAATGGCTTAAGATGGTAAGAATCCCACTCGATTACAGAGCCAGCCCCAAAAATCAGTGAGATGCCAGATCAGGCCATGGACTGGAGCTGTACAGTACCATTTACTTCAAAATACACCAGATTGTAAGGTCGGCACTATTGGCCTTAATATATTATGTATTGCATATATACATTAAATATACATATGTTACACACATGATTAATGTACTGAAATCACAAATTGGATTTGTTCAGAAGTGTCTGATCAAGACCTCACACATCCAGTTGTAGATAATACATATTTAAACATGCCCAACTTAGCTCACTGGGTTAATTGGTTATCACAGTTTTCTTAGGAAAGATGTTTATAGAATATATTAAAAGCAAGAGGAATAGAGGAAAAGGTTTCGGTTTAGCTGTATTAGTGAAAGCTATGAACATACTCTCTCTTTAACTTACCCTTTGCCTTTCAAGAAAGCTGGAGCAGCCCTAGCCAGCAGTTTGCTCTGTTCTACTTCTGTATTCTTGGAAGGAGAGCTAGTTAATAAGACAGGAAAACTAAGAAGAGGGTAAACAGTGATGACGTCTGAAATTCATTACAGAACAGAGTTTGGAGAAACTCATTCAAGTGCCCTGGACTGAATAAAATGACAATAGAAGCTTTAAGGAAATTTTAAAAAACTTCAGGAAACACAAAGTCAGGAATTAGAGTTTTCCCTCCCATTCTCCAATAGCAAACTATAACGCCTTCACTACAGAAAAAACAAAATGTGCTTCTCTCACAAATGGAGAGCTGAAGGCCTGTGTAGTTTCCAGGTGGAGTCCAAGATAAACATCATCTTAAACACAGCTTTCAAACTGGGATAGCTTCACCATAACAGCTAAATTGCCTTTCTCTACATTTGCCATGAGATAGTTTCAATAATCTATGGAAATGTGCTTATTTAGATCCAGTGATGGCACGCACCAATTTAATTTCAGAAGTACTGTTCTTCCGCTGTTTTAAAAAAATATATAGTTCATCAAACCCATTTTCCCCCCCCAGTTACAGTATTTAATGGATTGCAGTAACTGCATCTTTCCCAATGCTAAAATACCTGTGTCAGTAAGATAACACTGGCTAAAAATGCAGAGATTGAAATATTAGTTTTTCTTTCATGCTGCAGCATTTGTGGTTTAAAAAACAACAAAGTGAAACAAAAATATATTTTACTTTCTTCTTTTTAAAAATTATTCGCCTTTATTTTTTGGTTTGGCTACTGATACTGTTAATGCCTTTGATGAAAAGACATGGGTGTGAGTGCGCATGCGCCTGTGCATCCCGGGCAGGGGGTGTGTGTATAGGCAGATGCACATGATAAATCTGAGCAGATGTGGCTCTGATGGACTGAAGATCAAAACCTTTAATATTGGGACAAAGAAAGTGTTCAGTAAGACAAGGTGTGCGCCATTCCCCTCCTTTTGGGAGGTGAAGGTTGGTAGCGGGGTTCTGAAAAGGATGGTACCGAAGGGTGTCATAAGAACCCAAGCCCTATTGGTTTCTAATGAATCTGGCAGATAGCTGTATGAAATGCTGTACTGCACATCAAGGAAAAATGCTTGCTTCACGTTTCTATGCCCATCAGCACGCTACTTATGTGTGTTGTGCTTCCACTGAAGTGATATCCATGCAGATAAACATGCTCCATGCCATCTAGAAGGATACATTTTTCACCCATGTTTTCTTTCCAGTTACAGAAGGAAAACGCGTTCAAGGGGTACAGGGTGTGCCATTTCAGCCCAAAATACAGCTTTTGGGTCTTAAAGATACGTATGTTGCCACAGTGAGAGACCAAAGACCCCAGGGCAGGTTTTTTATTTGCTTTCTAACAGTGCAGTGTGATGACCCCTCTGCCAACCATAAGTTCTCTCCTATTCTCCAGAAGTGACATAGGGTGGAGGGACAGGCAAGCAAACGTCACTCATTGGGCAACTGATATCATGTCTATCAATGTCCATTTCCTTCTTAGTTGATTAAGCAAACTTAAATCGTGCAAACTCTTCTTATGAGTTGTTTTCTAAGCTTTTCTGATGTTTGTGTGTCTCCTCTGGACTCTGTCACGCTGGTTAGCATATTTGTCCCTGTGCTGTTGCCCTACACTGGGTGCAAACCTCCAAGCAGATGTCTCCTCCTCCAGGGAATGAGTTTTAGTGGCTTTCCACATGATGCCCCAGGGTCAGATGCAATCTACAATTGTATCGCTGACTTCAATTAGTTTGTGGTTCACTGCAACTGCCAGGTCCTCTGTTAAAATATTTCTGTCCATCCAATTATGCTCCATCTTTTATTTGATTATTTGCTTCCTTGATACAGCACTTTTCACTTACAATTACTGAGTTTCCTCTAACGGATTTCAGATCATTTGGACATCAATTACTACCATTGCAACTGAGCTCATTTTTTAATCTAGAAACTGTTCTCCAAGCACTCCTTCCCGTAACTATTTCAACCTTTGCACCATCTACAAATTGCATACACTCAGTCTGTTGCTCCCACTAGGTCATTACAAGAAACAGTGCATAGTGTCTGACTTAGGATAGCCTTCAAGAATCCCAGCTGATATGTCCTCCTAGAACAACAGAAAACTTTTGAAAATGCAATTACCGATTTTCAATGTTGCTCTTATACTAATTTCCCCATGTTCATATTTCCTTTGGGTACCTCTGTGTCACCTGGGACTATGTCAAAAGTCCTTTTAAGGTCAACCTGTATCATATCTGCTGCTTCTTTTTTACCCACTGGACCAGTTATCCTGTCAATGAAATAAATTAGTTTGGGTTGACATAATTTTTTCGTGACAAATCCATGCTGGTTATTTCTCATTGGTTTATTATCCTCCAGGTGCTTACTAATTCTTTCATAATTTCAGTATCTTTGGATACCAAGGTTAAACTGTCTCTTGTATAAACTCTTCTATCTTTGTCCCTGTTTCTGACTTCAACCTTCCTTCATTTGGAAGGGCTGACATTTGTCCTTCTTGTTCTTCCACATCTTCCTACATCCTCCACATCTTCCCCAAAATACAGTTCATACTTCAGAGATTGTTTTGGTCACAGTGAGTTTTTCTGTAACATAGATTTTAAAGATATACCCCTGTTAAAATGGAACATTTTGTAAAATGCCGAAGTATGCTCCCCATCTAAATTAAGAGACAAAACCTCCAACTCTGAGCAGATATCTACAAAGACGCAGACCTAACGATATTGGTGTGTTATACTCTCTTTAGTGTCTACCTGGCTACTAAACAGTAAGACATACAAAGCTTTCCTTTACCAGGCAGAATATTGCCCACGAAATAATGATTCTCATCTTGTTCTGAAAACAACATGCAGTTCAAATATACCACACTTAGAGATAGAAACACGGACAACAGCAGTGGCAACCAGTATGTTTTGCTCCAAGGCTAGTTGTTATCCAGAAATTTGGCCTAATTTCTTGCTATGCCCAGGCAGAACATCCAATTCTTTTTAGCTTTTATGTGGAATTCAAAAAAGGCACCAGCTACTCTGATTCAGCATTAAATAAGACTCAATTTCTCCTTGGCTTTGGGCATTTAATACCATCACGCATTCCATCTGCCTACCACAGAATTGCCAAGTAATTTCAAGTTCATCAGAATGTGCTGCATCACTCCATTTATTCCAGTTTATTACTTCTTCAGAAGAACTAAATGTATTATCTGTGAGGGGGGGAGGGCTGAGAAAAATGCAACAAAACCCATTCTGTTTCATCTCATCCCACCGTAGCTCTATAATTTGATAGCTTAAAGACGTCATTTATAGAGAAAGCAATGGTATCCATTACTATGGTAGCTATGTACTTTAAGGCAGCACTGACAGACTGCAGCTGGGGAACAAAAGATTCCAAATAAGGAAGAAAACATTAATTCAGGGTATGGAGTTATTCCTCTTGACTGGACAGAAGTTTCTATAATGCTCAATTTACCTGTTTTGACATAACACATTCAATTCATTGGGTTTGCAAGGGCGTTACTGACTATGCAGCAATATTCCCTTGTTCTGCTGCCCTCTAGGTAATCAGAGATCACAAAACCAAATGGGAGATTAAAAACTGAATATTAGCTACAGTGAAAAAATTACAGGATTTGTGGTTTTAATCACACATTAGCTGTCATTGCAGCAAATGACTGTGATTTGGTATTTGGGAGAAGACCACAGATTTTTTGTTTCTTTTCTAATATAAGTGCTTTAAAGTTGTTCTTGAGCTGTACAGAGCACATTGCTGATCTCAATTTGCATGCTGTATGTGTTTAGAAGAAAGGTGCTTGTATTTTTATGCCAACCTCCTAATGAAAGCTCTCTTATGGAGATGGTGGCCCAAACTAAGCAAAGCAATCAGAGAAATTTTAAAGGGATTTTTGATTCTGAAGTGGCTTAAAGAAACTAAGAAGCACCTCAGGGAAAGCCTGACTCTGACCTCCTTCGAGCTTTGTAATAATTGCATACACACCCAAAATGGGTGCTTTAGAGGCAATTACACTGCAAAGAACATATAATGTTCAATCTCCTTGCAGTTGTTCCTCACAATTTGTCATTGTATTTACTAGTTATCAAAGATCTTTCCTCTAATAAGATTCTTCTCCTTCCCAGTTCATTTCCCTTTCTTGCCCATGAATCCAGAAATGAAGACGATATTGTGCTGAACTTATGAGACCATATCCATTTCCAGCAGCAGAATGACTTGCTGTGCTGAATTCAGCATTTCCAGCTACAAGGAGAAACTGGCTGCAAATGGTAATGTTTTTGTATGAACACAACTAGCTGAAATAAATACCACAGTAATGCTACAAATGACAGTCTGTGCCAATTCTCCTTTGCATAAACATTCTAATTACATAAAAACTTTCTTTAAAGCTATCTGAAACCTCTGGACTAGACTGCAACACAAATTAAAGTAACAGTTATCTGCAGTGAAAACGCAGCCAGCAGAGCTTTCAGCATTGATTACGTTCAGCCAGAAATTTCACCCCGAGTTTGTACAATTTTTGTTATTATATAAGTCATGTAGCATTTAATATAAAATCATCACAATTGCAAACAGAGCTGCCATAGTCTGTTTCTCTGATGTACGAGAGGATGAGCTTCCACTAATGAGGCCTGATTTTCCCAGGGCAATAATAATAGTAAAACCTAAAAGAATGAATGAAGATACCATTATTAGTCTAATACAGATTGAAGAACTTGGCATTTAGCAGAAAAGTACCTTGGTCTCAGTACTTTCTTGCTGAATTATAGCTAATACTCATGGTTTAATGAAAAAAGAAAAAAAGAAAGGTCATTAGACTCCACAGTAAAAAAAAAAAGCGGGGGGGGAAACTGTTCTTATCCAACTGCATATTTCTTTTATGCAGAATGAAACAGGCTCTTCCTTTAGGTCACTAAGATGAGAGGGAATGCTGGAAAAAGGGTGCAGCAACCAAAGGCATCAGTCCAAATCCAACGCTTACTATGTAAACGGGAAGTCTTCATTAGTCTCAGTAGGATTTAGATCCACCTTTTCTGTGGTCATTTTGAAAAGCAAAGCAAAGGGGTCTGGGAAAGGTTATTGGGAAGTGGCACTAACTGCAGAACAGTAACCACCAGCAGCGAGAGCTGTAGAAGAGGAGGAGGAGGCTGGCTGTGAGACCTGGAGTCATTTCCAGGCTCTTGTGCGAGTCTCTCTCGTTCCTCAGTCAAGAACGCGTCAGGCAAGTCACACACTGACGATGAAACCATAATGGTGTATTTTTTTTGGTTTTCAAAAACAGTGTTTCCAACTTCCTCTAAATACATGAATATTAATCCTACATAAAAGGGTAAAATGAAAGATTTGTGCTCTGCAGAAGCAAGAGAAGTTGGCAAAGCCCACAGCCAGCAGGAAGTCTATTCAAAAGACTAATTAGAGCCACAGAAACCCTCTAGCCCACCAGAGTCTTCCTTAAAGAGTATCTTTAGTAGTTTAGCAGAAATGCTAATGATTTAGTGCATGAGCTACAGAACTACAGCGATTAGTGGGTTAGTGCTCTCATACTGACCGTGAATTGTTGTGAAGCTGATTTACATACAGCTTTATAAGAGAATGCTCATCAGCCACAGGACTGGCTGCATTTATACCCCCAAGTAACCTGAGTGATTCAAACAACGAAACCTTGTTAATACCCTAAAAAGTACACACAGAGACCAGCCTTTTCAGAATGGGTTCATGACAATAAAGGCGATTTGTAACCATTTTAGAACGGATACTGACTTGACAGCTGGTGTGGTATTTTTTATTTTATTTTTTGAATTAAAAAATGCAAATTAAAGTTATAAGAGTTGAAAATAAAAATAATGAGAATAAGTTGTCAAAAACTTAAAAATCCTGCTAGGTCACTGAAACATAACTTACAATAGCTTTTAATATACAAGCAATGTGATTGCTTTACATACCAGGGTACTGTTAACGCTAAAAAGCCAGAACTGACTGCTGCAGCATCATGGAAACTTTTTGTTGTGTAAGGACGTCATACTATTCACTTATAAGAAAGTCTGGGTACCTATGGTTGTGGGGTATTTTTTTTTGTCTCCTGCCTTCAGGGGATTTGCCATTAAGGAGTTCTTCCTCTAGGAGAAACGGAATTCTAATGGCTCAGGGGTCATATATGTTTAATCCTGATAGTTCAGGAAGACAATCAATTGAATTACTAAAGAACACAAAAGTAACATAATCAGGATTTTTTTCATATGTAAAGAAAAACAAGTAGCACAGTAGATAGTGCTGTGGTTATTACTGCAGGTCCCTGGCCTTAAATGGCAAAGCATACGTTTGTTGAATGAGCACAGGGACCTCTTGGGGATAAACAGAAGCAACAGCTACACTCTTAAGGAACATTGCTCTTAATGACCCGCCCTGGAGAGGCCACAAATAGATTATCCTGCCTTGCCCTGGCACATACAGTTCCATATACTCCAACAACAGAAATGAATATGCTTTTGCAGTTTCCCTGCCTGCACAGGCAGCAGATCTGGTCTTGGGGCCTGTGTTGGGAGTAGCTTTCAAAAAGCATCTTGGGTCACACCAAGCAGCTACTTGTGTTAAAATAACCCTGAGAGCTTACAGTTTATAGCTCCTGGTAACAAAATTCATAAATCAAAGTAGTAATAAACCATCTCTACTCTGACACTGCAGTGTTGTACACTGCGGGTTTGGTTTTGGTGTTAAAAAAAAGTAGCCACACATACTCCGAGATTGTGTTTAGTTATTCAGGAACACTGAAGCACTGACATGTACAGCAGAAACCAAGCAATAAAATGCACCCAAGGAAGACACATCACTCATCTTCCCCAGTACAGCAGGAAGTTATTTTTCTGGCACTTTCTCATCTGCGTGCATTGGTAGGCGTACACAGATCTGGCGAACAGCTAGCAAATGCTACACACGTATTTTGGCTGCCAGAGTCAAAATACCAGGCCAAAAAGTACACTCAGCTGCAAGCACCTTCTCTTTGGGATTAATGTTTCTGACCACTCTTTACTGGTTTGTTTGCTGAAGGGTCACCATACACCAAGACTACTTTTTCTCTCTTGTAGCCTTTAATGAAAATCTGAATGGCTTAATGGGAGTAAGGAGGTCTTGCTATATCTTGCAAGTATGAGGACATTTTCCCTTTGTTCATATCATATCTCGCAGTACGATGCAGGCATTCCCAGTAGGGAATGGCATGTCCCAGTTTCTATTCCCACAGTGCTGCTGCAGAATGGCAGCCC
The DNA here is from genome assembly GCF_028500815.1 of Rissa tridactyla. NCBI lineage: Eukaryota > Metazoa > Chordata > Aves > Charadriiformes > Laridae > Rissa > Rissa tridactyla. Next base: position 46,793,366 of record NC_071467.1, read on the forward strand.
ATTTTCAGCCCCTACGGGAGGCTGCCTACGTTGCATGTGAGCATGTTTAGTGGGACGTAATGGTTCAAATGAGAACTGAAGTTCCGTGCTCTGTTGTGAGGAGCTTGGGGTGCCCTAACTCCAGCTCTCGATCCAGGTATCTTGGTATCAGTCCAAAATAAGCAAGGCTTTTCTCTGCTCATGCCTGTAAATTTTATTTTGGGTTTGTTTTTTTCTGGGGGGAATTGAAAATTGAAACCTCTGCCACTCTCATATAATGGTTTAACACAAACGAGGGTAAGAACTCACCTTCTGTTTGCAAAAGGACTTCCTGAGGGAACAGAGTGGGAGAAGAGTGTGTCGTTCATGCTGGTTACAGGTCGGGGGGGGCCTAGAAGAAGGCAAAATATCCTGTTGCAATAATTTTGCACAGAAGAAAACTCATCAGCAACAGTATTTACAGAGAATAAAATCAGCTTCTTGTGTAAGTAACGTTACTACTAGCATCTTCTACTTTAGGTAGCAAGAATTCCAAATTAAAGATGCTGTGTTTTTAACCAGAAGTCGATAAAAACACACTGTTACTTAGGCCTGGAAAGAAATAATACTTTTGTGTGTGCTGAGGTGAGTTTTAAGCAACTTGCTCAAATTTCCCCCCCACCTTGCTTGGGCAAAATAACCACTATGCCATTTTTTCTTTCCAGAGCCTGTAGTCCATGGTGCAGTCACTGCAGCCAGCCAGCTCGGCTGAGCACTGCTAGCAGGTTCCCTGTGGCAGCGTGGAAGTCTGCAGGGGGCGACTGCCAATAAATTACACATCTTTTCATGAGGTCATCCCTGGCTCCAAGCTCCATGGTACCATATCCACACAGTGACCACAGTGTACCCACAGCCCTCAGTGTCCCATAAAATACATGTAGTACTAAACTGGTTTAACTGCAAAGCTTTCCAACTGGTATATCAAACCCCCAAATCAAAATTTAAAATAAGTGTCTAGTTTAAGAGGACCCACTAATAATGATGGTTTTATTATTACGTTCTTTATTTCCTGCTCTTACTAAAAATGAAATGAGAAGGAATATTTCCTCTGCTGTCTTTTATTGTCTACTCTTAAAAAATACTTTTTGCATATTTTTTTCTTCTGAATCCATTAAGGAGAAATTTCCCCTTCTTAATGGACTTCTTATGCAACACTGGGCAAAAAGCATAGACACTCTGGAAAAACTATGTTATTAAAATCACAGGGTTTTCAAACAGATATGGCAGAACCTGAAGCCATCTATAATTCAGACTTCAAATTGCCTAGATTTCAAGACAGTTAATATCTCCTTTAAGCCCTGTGAAAGATCTGTCTTGCTTTCTAAATTCTGCAGATATGCAAATCAAAATATAGTACCCATCTGCAAGATACTCACTGGGCTCTACTTGTGCAAGACAAGCGGTCATTCAAAACATTTGTAAGAAAGGAAGAAAGCCAGTTTTGCACAGAAGTGAACTATTACTATGTATTTTCTTTCTTATTTTGTAACTGCTAAAAAACAAGCATAAATGTAGTCTTTGACCAGTCCAAATGGATTTCTCAGCATGACAACACCACACCGATTTTAAGAAGTTTAAAACTGCTAATAAAAAGATGGTATGTTATTCATTTATATGAAAACATAGTTTTAGCCTAACCCTGCGTCTGCATACCCACACGAAAAACTCCAGTTCTGGTCTGTCACCAATTTGAAAAGCAGCACTTTGTGTTCTGTGTACTTATGGAGAAGTGTTTAATATTATTTTTCATGGACTCCATCAGAGCTAGGAAGAGGCTGGATACTTAGAAACTAATTTTATTTAATGGGTAAGCAACCAGTATTTTGCTGCCTGGGAACTGTAAACTAGTAATTGGTGTAGGAGAAATACACACCAACTACGTGTGACTACTGCATTTTTCCTTTTCTCAATGCAATCAGTGGCCAGTGAACACATTCAAAAACTAACTGGGCACAGGCTGGGGTTTCTGAAAGATGGGTCCAGCCCTGGGCTGTGGAGTCCTACACAGCAGAGGAGAAGGGAGGAGAGGCTGGTTCTCAACGCTGTCCCAGAGAAGGTGGCAGGAGGAGAGGTCCTCTGGCAGAGCTTGAACTCTGCTCTGCCTTGCACCCACCCAGTCCACCTCTGCTGACTTGAGTAGGAAGAAGGTATGTGGCACCCACGGACTTCAGCAGATCTCCACATACACGCTTCAGGTTAATGTCTTCTCCAAGCTTTATCTCAAAATAGTCGTGGAAGAGAAAGTTTCCAACCCCCAAAAGAGCTCTTCCCTTTCACTGTCTATGCAGAGACAATTATTTATTTGGCTCTGGACTCTGATAAAAAGGACTGGTAATAATGAGACTATTGCATTTCTTCCAAGCTTTTTCCTCCAATAAGTGTACTAAAGAAGAAAAATACTCACCAAGTATCTCTTTTGCAGCCAAAATGAAATGGAAAAGACATCATTAATTAAATTGTCAGTTTAATATGTATGTGGTCTAAGTAGTGCATTGGACATACTCCATTCTTATGGCCCTGATTCTGCAAAAAGCATGAGAGCCTCTATGCATAAAAGCTCATTGATCTGTTTACATATGCAGAGTTACTCTTGTGTACAAACATTTATAAACTCCAAGGCTTTGCTAAGGTTTTGTGATTAGCATGAGTTTGTCAACTCTTACATGAAGAAAACTATATTAAACTAATCTGAGATTTCCCAACGCAAGTTTCTTAAAGGCTGATGCCCACTGCCACATTCCTCAGGTTCAGCTTGAATATCAAATGGACATTCAAATGTACATATACAGTTGTGTGAAGCAATAAGACAAGAACAGACTTTAGGGTAAAGTAAATGAAAACTCAGCTGTTGAGTAAAAATGTATATCTTTCTGAGGTTATTTCTAAACTTCTGGAAGGGAGAGATTAACTTTTCTGATAAAAGTGAGATGATGATAATCAACTTTCCTCAAGGAGGCAGAAAAGACTTAATACTATTGAAATACGTTATGTAATAAATGCATGCCTTGGCATAACACATACCCGCAGTAATAAACCAAATGAAACAGGAGGAATTTTCCAAAGTTTCCCATGCTGGTCTAACCTCTTCACACGGATGTCAAAAATAATGCTCCCACAGGCTCAGATGGAAACGAAGTCAGGCCAGTGCAGAATGCACTTGAAAAATCCCTCCGTGATGCACTGGCCACACCATTTCTCATCTCTGCAGTCTGGTGTTTCTTTTCGATTGCCGATCTCACATATAGAAAGGAAAAATGACTCCTCCATCAGTGGGAGGAGCTCCTCCATCAGATTAATGACACCTTGGTAACTATTTCTCTAGATGAGCCCTAAATGTGTTTCCTGCTTAATTGAGTTTTTTGTGTGGCACCAGTAAACCAAAAAAACCGATGCAGTCTTTCTGTCTGGTACCACTCAAAGGTGGAATAACGATGAAATGGAAAGTCTGTATAGTAACGCAGAGAGTACTTGTCCCCATTAAGAAAAGGATACTGTTTTGCTGCCAAAATTCTTCCATTTAATGCACATATAAAATCCTTTTTGCCTGGATTCCTGCCCAGAGCTGTTTGTCTCAACTTCCATTATGTTTAAAAATAAAAATCACATCAGCGAGAAGATATTCTCAATGAGGTACTGTAACATATCTCTCCCCTCAGTTAATGTACGTGAATTATGCTGTAGATCATGCTACCTCCACAACTTACAGGTTTTTCACTCATGTATCATTATAGCCAATATATATTTCCAAGTTATATTGCCTTCAATCTATGAATAAAGAGAAACTCTATCATAAAACAAAATTGATGATGGTTTGTTCTCACATCCAATCACTCTAAATTATGTCTGTATAGTTAGGAAGAAGGGAAGGTGTTAATTTCACAGCAAAGATTTGGAACAGATCCTACTCAATTACGGTACCTTCCCCTTGCCTTGCCCAAATGCTTTTAAACCATTCACAGTAGCCCAGTTTTCACTACCCATTATTTTCTGACATACCCTCAGGCCTTTGAGGGCATCCAGCCAACAGGGAACAGAGGCTTCTCTTTCAGTTTCATGCTCTCTGTCTCTTTCCATTTCTCTTAAGGATGGCCAAAATCTGCCCCATGAAATTATCCCTGACTCGCCAGCAGAGCCAGCCTTTGACACCACACACAGCAGTGGGGTAGCTCAGCAGATCCAGCTCTGGGTGATTTCTTCCAAAGCAGAACATCCTCCCATTACACCTCCATAAAGAAGTGCAAGGGTGTTATCTGACAGCCAAGTGTAACAGGGATTTGGCACTATCTATCTGTCAGAAGCACCTCGCATTTGAAGAGCGGGGCACTCTTTTACGCATTGAAAAAGTTCGGCCGTAACCACACCATCAGCATGATTTATCCTTAAAACGTCAGGCTGGTTAGATGAACTTTCCAGGTGTCACACGACCCACGTTGGCCAGCATGCAGATGCCCTTAAAGATGCTATATACGAACATTCAGCACTGACAAAAGTAAACATGTATAATAATTACAGACTGGAATAATTCCAGCAGCCAGTGACACAGATATGGAGCATGCAAATACAATTTTAATGGCTGTTGCCTGAAATGCTTCAGCCAGGGCCTCTGGGAAGGCAGTTAAGAAAGATCTTTTCTTAAGATGTATAGCAGAGCAAGGGAAATACTTTAAAGACAGTATCTTCAAAATAATTTTTCCAAGTTAATTTATTTGTAACTTTCTTCCAAACATTGTCTTAATTTTTCCTTGAAAATTTAACTTTTTTTTTTTTTTTTTTAAGGACCCCGGAAGCAGAGGTAAAACTGATAAATGAGAAAAATCTGAGCAACTGCCACTATGGACGGTGGACACGCTTTAGAAAAATAAAATCCAAAGTGATGATTTCCCCACCCTGCACAAATATGTTTTCTCCCTGATTTGGGTCTCTTGCTTCCTGCAGAGAAAAACTAGTGACACAAACTACTAGATCAAAAACTAGTTTTGCTTTCCCAAAATATCAAAATGTAAAGATAATAGACCCTTTTCAAGTGACTTGGCAATTAAAGACACAGCTCTTATGCAGAATCGCGTAGCTAGCCTTCAGGGCTGGATGAAGCCACAGCTTCACTAAAGTCAGTGAGAACTCCGACACCGATTACAACAAAATTGGTAAGACTTCCCTTTTCCCTGGTGCTTTGTGTCAAGACCTACCTGCCATACACTGAAGTTGAGAGCCTCTAGATGACAAAACTAACGTTCTCAGTGCAAATACACCCCAAAGTGCTAAAACTCATGAAATTGCATGGTTACGTCTTGAGAAGAATGGTGACATACCAACACCATATCCCCATATTTGGTTATCGGTACACATCCCACTGACTTTTCAAGTGAAGTCACCCCAGAATAACATTTTTATACTAAATACCCCTATCAGCAAATTTGCACCTGTGATGCATTGAGCTTGATATGCCACAGCTGCCTCCCATTTTGTTCAGAGCTCTAGTATCTATCCTTGGTTGTAAGCAACTCCTACAACAAAGCTTACTTTCTCTACAGCACACAGATACTTACACAATATGAGCCAGGTTTAGAGGTTTTTCAGGCTGGTCAGGGAACATTGGGTGCAAAGGTTCACGGCTGGAAGCACAGCTTAAAGACTTGCTAAGTGCATTAGTTAGCTTCTTAGCAGGTGATTTCTGGGAGGAACAAGGAAGGTAGAGGTAATCTGGACAAGTAAGGTGCATACTGTTTCTGCTATAGGAAGCACAAAACAACAGGAAGCTCTACAGCTTACATACTATGGACTGACATCCCCTTGCCCCCCTCCCGCCCTGAGAGTCTGGTAAACCAAAGACCACTCAGTTTGGAGGAAAGATTACTCTTACCTTCAGGGGCCTTTAGAGTAGGCTTGGGGGAGGTGTATCTATATGGACAGATGCAGTGGCCACAGCTTCTTTGCAATGCTGCGCTTGGGTAGTATGGAAGGAAGGACAGCACAAAGTTCGTGTCACCTGGACTAGAGCTGGCTCGTACCTCGCCAGCTTGGAGAGCAAGCAGAACAAATCTGTCTATGCTTGTCCATATAGATACACCGTATGGGACGCTGCTTCCTTACTAAGTTGTGGGCCAGGACAAGGCTGCTATATTCCTTCTCCTCACTAGTATTTCCCTCCTCAGTTCCCTGTACTGTTTTGCTGCTGTTATAAAGCTCTTCTTCCACCTCCCGTGGCCGCTGCAGCCCCTGTCATGCTGGGAAACGGGAAATTTCAGACACACACATGGTGGGAATTGCCCCATCATGGTGACAACGCGGCAGAAGAGGCTGATGTACTGTCACTGTCACCAAAAGATGGGGAGGTTCTGCACAAGAAGCATGCTTCTCACCCTGAAATCCCATCAGTGAGTCTTAAAAAAAAATAAAAATCACTATTTTCTGCTTTCTAGTTTTGTTTGGACACTCCTGCAGCTGAACATTTTTCTAAGGAAAGGTTCAGAGATCTAGGGTGTCTTTTAGGCTGTGTGAGATATTCTCAGGGAATCCAACCCACCTCTCTCCGATTCAACTTCTCTGCCAGTAAAACAGGGGCAGTGATGCTTACACTGGCTCCTCCCCCCGAACACAGCTCTACACGCTGAAATTTAAAAATCTTTCTGGAACTTTACAGGAGTGGTATTGTATGTGTACAAACACATCCTGTGCCGACTTATGACTGTAATCAAGATAATAATGAAATATTTCTGTTACAGAAATCCAACCTAAATATGTAAAGTTCAGGCTTTTTCTCTTTCATTATAAATGTGACTTCACTCCGAATTGAGAACAGCTGAGTTCCACTGCACCCATGAACGCCTTTAACCTGCACGTGGAGCTCGATGCGGATGCATTATGGAGAATGCTAACCAGGTTTGAACAAATGCTAATGAATGCTACAGAAAGGCAATTTCAAACTCGAAGCAAAACATTTGTTTCTGACAAGGAAACATTTGAAACCACTGGGCATGTAGTCACGTTTTTGTCTTCTGCTGAGCAGGAATCTTAAGTTTTCCAACTACTTCCTGCCTATAATTACAGCTCCCCGGCTACAGCAAAAATGATTTTATAGCACAAATTGCTATTAGGAATGGAGTCAGAGCTACATAGTGGGCACTCTCCTATTCAGAGACTAAACTCAAGCCATTCCTGTCTATGCAGCAAGCAGCAATTAGGACCCACAAAAACAATTAAAGACCCAGATCTGCTGGGAGGCATTGAAGAGCCATGTGACTGGCATACAGAGCAAATCACATCAAATTTAACCCTTGCCTGCCTCCATCAACAGAAAAACAGACATTTTAAAAGAACTAAGTTTCATAACTGTTAAAAAATACACACAAAGTGCTATACAAATATGAGTCATTGCTATATGCATAATTTTCTTTTTTAAATAATAATATGCTTTTGGAATCTTTGAGATTAGTTAGGATTTTTCTGCTGGTCTCTGGATTTGAACCCTGAAGGATGGGGCTGCTCCCTGACCCAGGGCTTCTTCTGGGGCTTTGCTCCAGTCCATGGAGAGCTTCGCCTGCAGGTCTGATGCCCTTTAGAGAAGGTAAACGTACCTGTTGATACCCCTCATTCAGCTTAGAAAAAGCACTGAATTATTTTATTTAACAACGGAAAGACTGAAATGTGTTTTTCTCTGCAGTAAACACTACTGTGGATCTAAGCCTGTGACCACGCTCAAATCTACAGTGCCAGGACCATCCCAAATGCTACGCATATGCTGCAGCCACTCGACTGAAAATATTGATGAATGAGCGTTATGTATTCACCACTTCATTTACACGTAGCCAAACAGAGCAAGCCAATGACAATTTTACCGTGACTCCTGTGGGAACGGGAGAAGTTGCCGTGCGCCTGGTGCCCTGCTGCCAGCCCTTCCTGCACTGCCCTCCCACCGGCACGCACCCTCACAGGCGCCCCAGATCCTCACCCAGAAGGGACCATTCCCACCTCCGCGTTCTCCTGACGGCTCCCAAGGCTGGAGCGTCCCTGACAGGGTTGCTGATCCAAACCGGCAGCCCAGCTCCCAGCCTCCCCTGTGCCGGATGGCTGCCCGGAGCTGCGGCCGGGGGCTTCTCCACCGGCTGGAGGGCAAAGCAGTCTGCAGTGAGGCGTGAGCCTTCCCTTACCCATGACGTGTACTCTTTCATTTGGTGCTGGTTGCTGTGGGAACCGCTGGCATGGCCCCTCCAGAAGCAGTCCTGACAGAGCTGGTAATTGTGACACTGCTGGCAGCGGTAGCGAAACCCCATCATGCTCTCGCTGTGGCAGTAGGAACACTCGACGGGGTGGAAGACTGCACAAGAGAAAGAAACGCCGAGCCGTAAACCAAAGCAGAGAAACCCCCAGCAAAAGTTTACGGACAAAGCCCCGAATCGAAGGGTAAATCCCTTCATTGTTTCTAGCATCCGCAGCATCAGATGCCACCTGCAGCTTTGACCCGTGAAAACTAGAGTCGGCGCCCAGCTCCCTGTGCTGAGCCAGGGGCTACGCTTCCCACGCTGGGCCACAAACCCTATGTCACTTCTGAGCTGATACCTGCACCTCCCGCTCGCAGCAGCGAAAAATGCGTTCAGTGTCCCACAGAATCCATGATACAGGAAATTCACACGTGGGAAAATCCACCACACCCTCAGCTGTGTTAGTGAGGGAAGCTGAACGTTTTGCTGTGCTGTGAGGAGCTAAAGCGATGCGCCTCGGAGGAAAAGTCAAACTCAGCTGTCTCATTACTGGAAGCACAAAAACATACTTAGGCATGTTGTTGTCTCTTTAATTACTGCTGTCTCATCTGTACAACTGGCATCATTTCGGTACCTTTATAATGGAGTTGAACACTTAGCTTTGGATGCCCAGATTTGGAAAGCTGGCCATTTGAAGGGACTCTTGTGGCCCTGTTCTCTGTTCCACTCAGAAACAGATACTAACGAGGATGCAAGTCACTGAGCATGCTAAGGCACCAGTCACGACGTTTTGAAGCCCTTTCCTGGCAATACTGCTATTTCTGTTCCTTTCCTCTCACTACAGCCTGTACCCAATTTGCCACAGGGTACTGAACATCTCCTTATTCCCAGACACCTTCTGCTCTCCTACTGTAAGGTTCAGCCTGGGAGGATTTGGATCAGTGCTGAGCGCGTCAAGGTTTTAATTACTTGCCAGAATTTTGCAGCAGGAAGGGTTGGTGCTTTAGGCTGGGAAATGGTGTGAAGCTGGTGAGGGACAGGGATGGATGACAAGAGCTTGAAGAAGGTGGGGTAAATAGGTAGCTCTGTAGCCAAGAAGGACTTAGGAACATCACCTTACACTCCCTGGTGTGTACAATTTCCTCCTCCTTGTCTTATCACCTAAAAATGGCTGCACTCCTCAACCCCCCAGCCTTTCTCCAGCCCCATTTTCTTGTTGGAAATATGGTATAAATGTTTTTATTTCTCAACAGGACGAGTACATATGATCTTTTCTTCCTCCTGGCCCCCTTCCCCCATTTCTTTTTCCCTGCAGCGTCCCAAAACTTCAGTTATGCTACAGGTAAACCTTCAAGGGAGCAACAACACAGGAATATTCAACAAGTCCCTTACAAAACAACCTCTGAGGCAAAATATTGGGCTGGAAAATTGTTTACCAAAAAATCTATTTATCTTGCTAAATTAATGTTTTAACATTTTTGTATAAACTTCCTCCATTTTAAAATCTTCCTTTTTCTAGATTTACAGTGTTGGAATAATGACTGTCAGCATCACTGCCTCCTGATGATCAAGAGCAAGAAATGCCACATTAGGAACAAGCACACCCAGCTAAACAAGAAAGTAAAAACGCATTTCTTGTCTTGTCTTTTTTTTCCTATTTTATATTGGCAGTGCTGGTCCTTGTGGACAGCAGAAGCAGGCTGCTTTGGAGCTGAGGAACTCCTCCAGAACTACACGAGGAACTGTGCAGCATTTGTGAGCTACAATTTGGTGGCGCACACGGTGCGATGAGATGCACAGGCTTTCTAGCTCTGTCCCTGCACCTCCAGAGTGGCAGCACCTTCTACAGAAACAGGCTTTGGCTGGAGGACTACATTTGTGAGTCTGGGAACTTTTCCCCAGGTGCTCAAGAAGTTGGAAGGCTGAGGAAGACGCTACTCTTCAGGGACATGCAACACGCACTGTCCAATAATCAAATGGGTTGATCTTCATGGTCCCTTCCTGTCTTTAGTATCTGTGATCTACTCATTTCGGGGAAAGACACCCCTTGAGGAGAAAAAGGCACCTCACAGTTAAATACTCATCATCCACACAAGTAAAGGATAAAGAAGAATCTGGAACTTCCTTGCTCCTTTTCAGAGTATATTGTCTGCCAGTGTGGGCTTAGGAGGAGATCCTTCATAAGGACTTTTTGGCTAGTATTTTGCACTGCACTGGACATCTCCTGCCAAGGATATTGTATGAACGGAAACTGCCAAGCTGTTCCTTCTCTGTTGCCATATGTCATAGCTAATAAAAGTTGTGGCCTTGATATTTTACCAAATGTAAGTGTGTGAATGGATCAAGTCCTATCACTCTTTGCTTATCCAGAGCACAGGAGGAAAGGACATGATTAGGATAATTTCCTGAGCATAGCAAAAATTAAACCATGTTCCTGGCCAAATGACGAACAGGATTCTTTAAATATTTTACCAGTGACTGTAAAAATAGCAATGGAAGTCAATGAACTCAGGACAGTAGCTCTTACAAAACCACCTACAGAGTGAGAAAATCATCACACAAAAGTTTACTTTTGTAACTCTTCTTTGGCAGCAGCTCTTACTTACCATTTTCAACATTTGCCAGTCGATGCAGAAGCGGTAACCACACTAGACACTGCGGCGGAGGATCAGACATGAGAGTATCCAAGAAAGTGTTTAATGTGACTTTTTTCTGCTCAAACAAGCAAACAAACATGCACAAAGAATCACTAATTAGACACATCAAAATGATTTTATCTTGCCCTTACAGAAATACTTGGGAATGAGTTTCAGACACTGTTTACTTGTAGCCCTGGTTTACTAAGAAGAAAAAGTGATACCAGCAAAGATTTTCTGGACTATTTTTAGTAGTTATGTATTCTACTGATGAGGAACACTCCTTTTCACAAGGCTGGGATGGGGACACCTAGCTCCCATTTCCCTGAAGACTCTCTTCTAAAGTCATTGCCTGAAGATGCTTTGTGAATAAGGCCAGCACTCAACTGTTCATGTTCTCATGTGTTATGAATACCCTATAATGAGTACAAGTGCGTGTAGGGCATCGCTATGTATTACCAACTTTCACATGAAAAGCCACTGCAGAGAATGACTGATGGTACTCCAACAAAGAAAACGAAAGAAAATAATGACAAGGGAGTATAATTTCAAAACAAATATAGGGTAAGGACAGACCATCACAGGCAATTGTGTTACTGTAATTTAAGAAACTACGCTTGTCTTTTGAGTGAGAGCAACTAGTTCTGGGTGGGCTCTGATTGTGGGATGTTGTGTTTGTGTACACTCAGGGACTGCAACTGTTCCTAAACTCTCCACACCTGTAAGCACTTAAAAGGCCTATGCCCCTTTATCTTTCAAAGACATTTAAACACTAAAATATCCCTGTTGATTTAAAAAATGTAATCTAGGGCCTTAAGCTTCTTAGGCGTCTGGAAAAAGTCAGCACAAATCTTAGTCCATTTGTTTTTTTCAGACCTAGAGGTGATATTTCAGCCTGAGGTATTGCCACCATAAATACTTGCTTTTTCCGACCTAGTATACCAGCTACATAAGTGTGTACTAAAGTACACAGCTACTGGGTGGCCAAGGACAGAGAGTCCTTAAGAAATTCTTACCTGTGAGGGTGGTGAGGCACTGGAACAGGTTGCCCAGGGAAGCTGTGGATGCCCCATCCCTCCTGGAAGTGTTCAAGGCCAGGCTGGATGGGGCTTTGAGCAGCCTGGTCTAGTGGGAGGTGTCCCTGCCCATGGCAGGGGGTTGGAACTAGATGATCTTAAAGTCCCTTCCAACTCTAACTCTTCTATGATTCTATGAAATCATCAACTAAACCTTCCTTTAAAATAAAATTAAAATGCAAAAATATTGAGCTCTGTGAAGAATGTGTGCAGATATAATTTATAGACGTACATATTTAAGTAGCATTCCCATATCCAAAGGGATTGCTAAATTTTCATATTTGATTGCATAAGCTACTGCTTTAACTTGCTAAAGAACTGTGGTTACCCCATGAGGAAGCAAAACAGCAGCTATGCAGTGACATGTATCATCTCCGTGTGTTGTGGAGTGCTTTTAAGAGCTGAGATTTCCAGATGGAGTCTCTGTACTGCATTTATATAAATTGACACCAGATGTAAAGAAAATCATTATTTCTCTTATGCACTGATTGATTAGTGGAAAACATCTCACTCTGCAACAGTCTCAGGGCTGAAATATTGCAAGATATTGGGAAATACATGAAGGTATTTGTCCCTAAAAGAAGAGAAAACACTTCAGGCTAATTGTGAAAATGGTCTTGATTCTTTTGTAAACAGAAATAGCCAGAATATGAGTTCTAAATCTCACTGAAATACTATCTTTTCCCACAATACTTGTAGCTTGAAAGTCCAATCAATCAGTTATCACCTGCTTGTTGTATGAATGATCTTCCCAGCCATGGAGAGTGGATAACCACTCCTTGAATAGGCATCCTATGCTATAAGCTCAGGGAAAAGCATCTTTCTTTTGGAGATCTGCTGTGGACGTTTAGCATAGCTCTGCTGACCAACGCCGCCAGCAAATGTCTATACTGTCTGCAGTAGAACTGAGAACAGGAGGAGAAAAGGCAGAACAAAGTCTATGAAAAGAAAGGTCCTCCAGTGGCCCGTACTGCAGAGCTGAGTAGCCTTAAGTCTTCCCTCTGCTCTTGAAGGCAGCTAAGTTGGCAGCAAACACACAGCTGGTCTAAACAAGCAAATGGATGGGGAGACAAGAACAGCTCTTCCACAATGCAGTAGGCCTTTTGAAAGCAGCTATAATTTAAAACCTGATTTGCACCAAATAAAAGCAATTTAGCTTCACTGACAACTTTATGGCCAGACTCCTCTGGTGGTCACTGATTTTATGGATTAGAGAGTGTCCCTTAAAAGGAGCAGAGCAAGCTCCATGTATTTTAAAGGCATATTTTCCTCCTGCAGTTTTTTTCAGCTGCTGGGAAAGCTGAAACTGAAAGCTGTTTTCTAAATATATGCCACATGCAGATGGAGTCTAGGTTTGTGGAATAACACTTAGCCAAGTGCTAAGAAAACTAAGTTCATGTCTACCTTTTTAATTTGGGATAAAAAAAGAGAGATAAAAAGTGGGTTTTTTTGTAATAATAACAACACTTCTAAATACAAATACAGTATAACATCATATTAAACCTACCCATGGGGGAAAGTGGTGGCTGTAAATTCCCTTTTGAGCCACAGATTTGTATTCTGAAACATTAAGTCACTTGCTCTGGCATTTCTGTTCCATAAATCTGCTCATGAGGAAATGCGATTGTTTCTATTTTGAATAGCCATTCAATCTAGTAGTCGTCCACAGACGGAAGAAAGTACATGGTTTGATCAAGTAAACCAGTAGAATGGGAAATAATAAAACATTTCTGCAATAGGAAAAATCCTTTCAGATGCAAACAGAAATGGATTTGACACCGTGAGCAGAAAATCATTCCCAGAATTTTTTCTTTCCCTGAAACTGAGGAATCTATGTATCAGTGGGCTTATGCTATGTATCAGCTGAAAGGCTGAAAGGTAAACAAAAGTGATCCATACTGAGAACAACAGAGAGAGTGCCAAACTTATTCCAAGGTATCAACTTTTGATAACACTAAGTGCAATATGAGGGGGTGAGGGAATGACCTACAGTGTGATTAAGACTGTGGCTATCATTTATCATAGGGATATGTTGTTCTGAGTCTGAAGATGTAATGAGAATTACATAAAGTGAATTTCAGTGAAAAATTAGACTAGATTTACAGGAGCACTTGACTGCCTACAGATGCAAAAGGGCAGCTTAGTAAATCCACTGTGTACCTATATCAGTCAGAGACCTAACTCTCGTTAGCTTTCAATGGAGATTGTGAACTAAACCATATAATGCCTATTTGGAGACTTTGTTTCTTAAAGTACCTTAGTACATCTAGTCCACTCATTTGGATGCAATGTCAATGAAAGTGCCATTTCTGATGGCTGCTTAGATAGAAAATGAGGCGTGAATGACATTTTTTCAAGAAAAGAAACTGCTTTCTTTGATCTTTAATAATACTACGGCCTACATACAAAGCTTGAATGCCTTGTTGCCATGCAAGAGCACTCTTTTATTATTTTAACACAAAGCTACCAAAAGTCACTTCACTGTGTAAATTCTTCAATGTAAGATGAAGTGCTGTCTTAAGTCTCCCTCTGTGAAACAAGGCTAGTTTCATATATGCAAACATTATGATTTAAAATTATTTGGGAGATGATTCAATAAATGAATTTCAACAATGCCTTTCAGTTGACTGGAGTGCCTATTGATTAGTAAGGAAACTGAGGGAAAACAAAAAATAAGACTCCGTTTTGCATGAAAATGACACCATTTATGCTCCATTCAACTTATTTGTTCAACAGTATTCAGTTAGCGAATGGAAGGATAAAGAGAAGGAAAATACCACTTTATTTCTAACATTTTCCCAGTTTCAGCATCTTCCCTTACTTTATATTTATGGAATTACACAGTGTGATGTGTGGCAAGAGCCAGAGGAATCCTCTCTTTCTCCATTGGAGAAATGGACAACCAGCCCCAATTATGGGTTCTTCTGCAGTGCTAGGTATTAGATGCAGCCAGCGTACTGTACTCAGTGCACCTACAGAGTCCCGTGCGTTGTGGAAAAATCTCGTATTTTCTTCAGGATCAATTCATTGGTTTCCTGACCCTATCTCACTGATGTTATCTGTAAGAGACTAGGGATTTTCTAATACCTACTGACTCCCATTTCAATAATGGTTTAATGCAATTTTCTTCTCACCCGTAAAGTTCTTGTGTGTGTACAATACGTAGCTTGATTTTTCAGTTGGAGTTGAGCTTTGTATGGAGAAGTTAAAATCTCATATACGTTTACAGCAACAACAACTAACTGGAGTGGAGGATTATATGTCTTGGGGTATTTACATCATCTAAATGTAAGCATCTAACTTAGATGCTTAAATTAGGAAGCCAGTCTCCTCAGCCTCCCTAATTTAGGAACATGTAAGTTAAGATCCTGCTCTGAGTTACCTTTTGACTAAGCCTCTCTCTCCTCCACAGTGATATGGTGAACCTATGGATACTAGCTTCCTATAGAAGGCATCATGCCAGAAATTAGCACAGTGGACCTCCCCTCCACCCAGCCATTCGTTTCCTGGGCAAATATGTGCACATGCGTAAGAAAGGAAGAAAGTCATGGCCTGCTTAGAGGGGTGATTGAGATCCTATGTCTAGGATGCTCACTCTTCCATTTACCTGTTGCGAGAAACAGGATTTTGCTGATTGCTCAGTATAACCAAATGAAGGCCCTTCGAAAACAGCCGTGGGCAGCTTGAGAACCTCCCGCAGAAACATGTCGTATCTGCCATAAACCATCACTCCACTGGAGTCAGAAATCATTGAGAAAATATCTGAGGCGGGAAAAGACAAGAAAAAGACACAGCAACTTCAGTGAGAGCTACATATTTGCTCTGAATTCAGTATCATCTGATTTGAACCAGAAGTGCTAAATAACATGTTCTGCTTATGGAAACCTCCACTATTACTGCATCTTTAATTATAACCCCTCTCAATAGAAAAAAAAGGGAATGATTTACATATAAAAAAATCTAAAATAAATTTACATATAAAAAAAATCAATAGCTGATTTTGATATTAAAATATGCCTGCTTATTTTTCATTGTGTGTGGTCATTTTTTAAAGTGAAGTCTAATGCATGGCATGAGGTTGTAATTTAATCAGATAAGAAGAATTTAATTTGACAAGATACGCAACATCAGTTCTTTGCCTACTGCCGGCTTACCATGTCAAATCTAAATCTTGACAATAAGTTCATTAAGTCAGTTATTATTGTTTTGGACGCACAAAGCACTGAAAGTCTTTCAAATGCATTACTTTTCAGTCTTCTCCTTTTTTTTTTCTTTTTTGCTCATGTATAAAAATATTGCAGTTTTATTATTCCAGAGGTGCACGTTTCTCAGCCTTTACCTTTCTCTTTGTTTAAAATTATCCTAAGTTTAGCAGGGGATCATAGACTAAGCAACATTTTTCATTTTTCAGGCTGTCATGTCAGCTACAGGAACCTGGAAGGAAAATTCAGACAACAGGACCCTGGGACGTGGCACCTGAAGAATCATCATGACACTCCAGTCTTCCGCTGGATGGACCCTGCTCCTGTTCTTAAAACAACCTATGGAACAGTGCTCAATTTATGACAGTGTTCAATTTATAATTTAAGTTCAGCCTGTCTTTGAGTTTCTACATCGATATAATATATTAAAAAATGGCACCAAATCTGGAAGACTACATTAGCGCCTGGGATTTCTACTTGTCTACTGTAATCAACAACAATTCGTAAACTCAATTTTCTTTGGCTGTGGTAGAAGGCTCGGAGGAAACTGAAGGTTAACATTAATCCTTTGGTCAAAAAGTCTGGAAAATGGTGTTCTGGACCTGAGCTACAGACATCATAGCACTTAACAGAAAGTCTTTCATTGCAGTTACAAGTAAACTATGCCTTGGCCATTGGGGAACTGGGATTAAATCCTGTGAAATGAGAATCTGTTCTCCAAAACAGATGGAATTAGTATACGCCCTATGGGAAGAAATATAAATAGTGCATAAATATATTGTACTTCTAAGTGTGAAATGAGAGGGATGTTATTCAGAAAATGTCTGAAGAAATTGCTAAATGATGCTTCATGATGTTGAACATTTGAGGCACTTACCTGTACTCTGAATTCAATCATCCCAAAGGAAAAAAAAAAAAAATCCACCAATCAGAACCTCAATATATGCAATTTGCCTTCAAAAATGTGAAGTTCAGCCAAACATTTAAGGGTATTTTCTTGGGAGATATATACATAGTGCAAACCCCAAATCCAACCATCAAACTATAACTTATCCGGATTTCCTCTTTCCTACCTGTACTGTTATCTCTCAAGTACAACAATGATTAACAGGTAAAAAATGCCACCCAAAAGACTTACATCTTAACTTGTCCATGATCTTTCCTCCACAGAGAGTTGCCAAGGCCATTTTGACAGCAAAAACAGAAATTTTACCATGTCCTTCCCTGTTCAAAAGTAGAAAGTAGACATATTTTATATGTTCATTTCATAACATGGACCTCTTTCCATTTAAAAAGTGTATCATTGACATGATGACATATTGTAATCCACACTGTATGTGGATTGACATACAAAGAGATAAGGCCTTTAAAATCAAAGTTTGTTTTGTGGGAACACACATCAGTACATTGTTCTGTAAAGATCTCAGAACAGATTTATTATGTATGTGAAGCTCAGTATTAAACTGCTTATCTCATTATACACTAAGGTGATGATTATTACTGCTATTTGTGCTACAGTGGCACTGGAAGGCACCTACCACATTCATGGTCTCCCTATCCTAAGTGCAATGTGTATCTTCTGTCCCTAGGAGATTACAAATAAGTGCAAAAATCAACACTGGGAACAAAAGTGAAAAAGCAGAAAGGGCTCACAGGACTAAGTCCTGACAATTGCCTTTTAAATGGTACACCTGACCCCCATGAATCTTTAAGAACTTTGCTGAAAAATGGGGAATATACCTGCATCCAGAATGACATTTGTTGTGATATGCAAAAGAGTGCTGTCCCTGCTTTGTTCAAGTTGGGCCTATGCCTGGCTCTCTACTTTCAACTTAAAATGCATAATGCTATTAAACCCCAAATGCACGCAGGAGGATGCCTTGGGGCAAATAGACGTAGCTTTTTCTGTAAATGCAGTCACTTTCAGGTAAAAATAAAAGCCTTTTTGTTCTCCCTGGAAGGATCAGACCATATACTGCACTCTCAGGACGCCGCGTTCACCTTTAGCACATTGCCAACTCTTTCTTCCACTGTCTCGAAGCACGCAATGGCTTAACTTTATTGCTCCTCTTGCTATCTCGTTCTCCCTCTACAGTCATGATGGTCCCCAATGATTACCTGCCATTATAGAAACCTTGGTATATTTGAGCTGCGTGAGTCATACATGACTTCACACACTGCAAGGTGCTCTTACCTCCTAAAAGACCTATCCCCCCAATTTAGGCAAAACTAAGCCCAGTGTTGACAGGAACGTCAGAACAAAAATGCCGTAATGTTCAGTCCCTTTCCAAAGATGAGAATGAACATGGTCTCCTAAGTTCATCTGCTTTTTAATGTTCTTTTTTTTTTGGCATCCAAACGGTGAAATGTGTTTTTTCTTGGAATTCTCAGAGTCTTACTATAAGGCAGTAAGAGTCCACTGTTGCACTGGAGCAACTTTTATCTGTCATCCAAGCTCCTTTGCATTACTTAATAGCTTCTCATATGCCTGTTTAATGACATCAGTGAGAACACATTGTCATCATGCTTTAAAAAAGAGACAGTCATCCAATATTTGTGAGCTTAGCAAAATGGCACCTGTGTCTCCTTCTAAATTCTGCTGATAGGGCTAATGATGACCAGATAATAAAGTTTTGTCTCATTTTTTTAGAAGCAGAGTTTCTGTGATCTTCAGTCTTTATCAGGGAACGTTACGTTTCTAAGAGATTTCCTGTTAAAATATATACAATTATGTCTTACATAATGTAGTCTAACTGCACTGGCAATAAAAAATATAAAACACAGAAATACAGAAATTACAGAAATTTAGCTCTTCATCAATATTTTTGAAATTACTCTGTTGATTGCCACTCTTAATTCTAATGAAGAATACTGTGTCAGATAAACTGATTCTGGAAAGACACAGAGTTTATGACTGTGTCTGTCTCTCTGCAAGCCCCAAAGCAGACTAATACAGTAACATATACATATATAGCAGACATGAACGGTATACCCATAACAGTACCTTAAAGCATGCTACATGCTTCACTATTCTTTAAGTCACTCAGACTTTAGAAAATGATGCAGTTCCCTAAGCTTGGGTAACTAATAATCTTTAAAGTTCCGTGAACTGAATTTTGTTCTACATCAGCCTAACTCATGATTTGCAATATTAATTCTAAATATTCTTTACACTCATTTAAAATTCTGCTTTCTGTCAGAAAATCAAATAGAGATATAGACAAAAAGAAATAAATTCACGACTTCAGTATTTAAGAAATAAATCTTTACTATGTTCTTTAATGATGGGTTTTGTGCACATTTTCATTACATTGTGTTCCCTTTGACTGGCTTCATAAGATTAAAATCACAGTATAGGAATTTCCAGTCTTCTGTATTTCCATCCTTCGTTGACTGGATTCTAATTTGCGTAAACCAGGACCTACAATGCTACGGCTGAGAATTTGCTCATTTTCTATTCTTCTTGTGCGTGCTACCTTTTAGACCTTTGAGAATTTTTCTGCACTGTTTCATCATGAGCTTTTCACCTGCCTTTAAAAGAGCTAGTTATACTTAAGAAAAATAAATGCTAAGTGGAAGCAATGGTGTTATTAAGATGCAATGGAAGAATTACAGGAAAAAATAAAGCCCGTATGGAAGTGCTTCAGATTTAGAGTATTCTTCCCAGTAGGTTTAGTTACATTTACTAATAGGATTCTATTATTGAATGGCAGACACATATCAACTTGCCTTCGGCTTTCCACCCCAAAGCCATTGGCTTTTTCCATACTTAAACAGTTATGGAACAGAAGAACAGAAAAAGAAAAGATTTGATTTATCTCTTCTATCTCTCTGTTTGAGCTGATTAGTTTTGACACTGTATTTTGTATCGGTCATTTGTATTCATAAAAGCATCACTAGAGCCAGTATAAGTTCAATTTGCCCTTCAAATATATATGTGTGTGTGTGTGCACACATATACACACATACATATTTAAATATATATGACTGATGAACAGACAGGATAATGGGGCCTGAGAATTGCCAATATCATTTGGATCCAGAAGTGCCCTAAGCTATGTCTAAGCACTACAGATGCCCTTGACTGGCAGCATGGGGGCCTCGCACTGTTTGCTGCGTAAAAGCAAATCCTGAAACAGTGGCTCATAGCAGCATGGAGATCTCTATTGAAGTCGGTGCTCCCTGCAAGAAGCTTTAGGCTGGCTAATGCAAAGAGATAAAAATTTTACTAGTGGAAATAGGAGAGGACAGAAAACATTTTGATTTTCTATAGCACCTCTCTTCCTGAGGTTACTCTTCAGATCCCTACAGAAAAGCACTAGAAGCATAAATGATGGCAAAGGCAAACCTTGACACTGATGTGCACTTAGCAACAACGCAGGATGGAGCACTTAGGAAAGGGAATGATGGCCAGGGCTTAAGGTTATCTCCTGCTGCTTGGGGAAAAAAAAGGGCAAAAAATAACACAGGCTTTTAGACACCAGAGAAGAGCAGAAGGTTTCCTCTTCAAATGCATGGCTGCAGAGAGAGACAGCATCTCCCCAGAGCAAGGAAGCCCCATGGACTGACTGCCTGATAAATCCACAGACCATACAAGGCTAAGTCCAGCTCCAGGGCCTGAATTTGCCTTTTGGGTCAGCAAGGAGAGCGGTACCAAATGGGAGACACTGTCGTTTGTCAGGATCTCTACAATACTTGTACTGAGACAGCCATATGGTGGGAAGACTATAAAGAAATAACGTCACATCTTTTAGAAATAGCAAATGTGTCCCATGAAAGGGACAACGAGAAAATATGATTTTCCTCATTAACTAGGCATGAAGCGGTGCTCCCCAATACTTTAAGTTATATTTTCCAAAAGTAACAAAATTTCTTCAGCTACTTGTGAGCCTTCTACTGCCCACCTTAATCAGGGCAGCCAATTCTGAAATGTCAGAGGCTGTAGTTACAAATTCCCATTTTCACAAACAGGTTTCAGAGAGGAAATTTTATTGGAATCAAGCAAAATTCTTTCATTTAGGAGAGCAAAATGCATAATGACCAAATCTCTGAAATGCATTTTTTTGCTGGACTTCCTTCATAAAAGCTAGCTGGCCTGTACGGCTTTCAATGGTTAGTGGAGAAGGGAATTAAACACTTGACAGCTCTGAACAGATGGATGAGCAAGAAGTTAAACTTCCAAAACAGATACATCTTTATGTATTGAACTCAGTATGATTCAAATGTGCATTTGATTAAACACGGGCACGAATATTTCCTCTTCTCTTTGTACAAGTCAAGCCCCTCCAGTTAGACTGGGTCTGTTTCATAGCCCAGAGCTCACAGTTCCATTCGTAGGACAGGTATGTCAAGGGACAGAGAAAAATCAGCTATGATCTCCTCAGTTAAACTCTGCAGCAGGAATAGCTGTATTGCAATACTGAGCCAGTGCTGAAGATGATCTAGCACAGAATATTTTACAGTCTGTTTAAAAAGAGTCTTTTTGGGAACCGCTCGATTGAATGAGGCTGACATTCCACCCAGCTGCCTGCGCAGGCTTTGACGCCAGCCTGGGATGAATTTTTCAGAGAGGTTTGAACTTGTCATTTTTTTATATATTACTTGTGTGCCAGTGAAGGAAGTATGCTATTATTTCATAAACCCAGTTAATCACCTTAGACCTTGAAGCAAAAGCTATTGCCCAATTTTATCGTGCAGTCAAAAACACAGGTCAGGCATGTTTTTGTCCAGGTTCTTTAAAGTCTGACCGCCTCATTCTGCTCACTGGTTTTGGTCTGTCGGGTCCTCTACAACATGATGCTGACCTTCGTGCGCTAATAGCAAATCAATTTTAATGACATTTCTGTTTGTGAATTTTGATTTTGTTGTCTTGCAGTTCGATAAGGTTGCACTTTGGTTTTGGCTGAGCATGTAGGAGCACCGGAGTCAGTGTCACATGAAATCTTATACCCTATAATTTTTCTTCCCTTCAGGGTTGAGCAGCAGGGAAATATAATTATCTGTAGGCCTAATGAATCCCCAAGGCTGTGAAAAAATCATCAAAAAATTGGGATGAATGTTCATACAGGCAGTGGGCAAGTTGGCCCACGTGCCACCGCATTGCACCATGGTTCCTCTTAAGTTTCTAGCTCCTGAGAAGACATCTGTGTTGCAGGCCTAGGGAAATACTCTAGAAAATACTCTAGGTGGAGAAGCCTGTCAGGTTTTCAGCAGGCTGTAAACAAAGGAAGAAGCTCCGTTTAAAGCTTGGAGGATCTTCAGCCAGCACGGTACACGTGGGGCAATATATATTAACTAGAACTAAATAAATGACAGTGGTAGGCTTATTAAGATTTTAAATCACACATTAACTTGTCCCTTGTGGTCCTTTCATATACGCTAATTTGCAGACTCCATTTCTCCACTCTCTTTGCATTTCAAACAGGACGTGAGAAACTGCACAACCTTTTCTGTACCTGCCCACAGTACAGGAGGAGCAGCCATTGTTCTGTGTAGCCACAAATACCAAAACTATCCATGATCACTTAGAACAGCCTTCTCATTTATACTGAAGAGCTATTTGGTCTTGGTCTACTGTTTTGGTCTTAGAAAACTATTCTGGGTTTTTCAGGGGTTTGGGATTTTTTTTTTGGTTGTTTGTGTTCACAGAATGAAATGTGATCATATTAACATTCATCAATAAACATAAAAAATAGTTCCTCAGTAGCCATCTAGAAATTTGGATAGCCTTTCTGCAGGTCAACAGTTTCCTTAAAACACAAGGCTAAGAAACAGAAGAGTGAACCCATATCAAAAATAACAAGATTATTTTAGATGTGATGGTTGTGATTTCAGTATGGTTCATGCACCTACTAAAACTCCTTTTTTTCATTGGAGAAGACTGCAAGCAATTTAGTTTCACTGTCCAGATTTTATAAATGGGGGGAGAGTGAGAAAAAGACTTCATCTCACCTCACAGTCCCCCTCCTGCTCCCCCTATATGCAATGTATTGCCTCTCTGTGAGCATGGGACCACAAGAAGACCTTGCTCCTCCTACCAACTTGTAGCCTTCAGCAGTGAAGGACCTTTCTGCTGCACTGCAGGGGACAGGAGGAAAGGGAGCAACACGGGAAGCAGAGCTATCAGGTCTGATTAGACCCCAGCAGCTCTCACACCATCCCTGTAGCATGTAGAGCCACCTCCCTCCCTCTGTTTCCCAGATACAGGAAAATCTGGACCACCAGATCTGTTGCTAAACCAACACCAGACCCAAAACTTCAATAATTTGAACCATACTAAAGGGTAGGGCACATTTTGAGAATGAGATGCTTAACTTTTATGTCTGTATCTGTGATAGGTGTCCAAACTTCCATTACAGTAAAGAGAGATCTTGTTGACACACATCTCTGTGAAGCCTGAACTTCGATATCTCAGATTGCACCTGAACATCATCCCAGATGTTTGGTGCATTTAAAAAGGGGTGATAGGCTGTCAGTCCCTCTCTTGGTTCCCAGAGCTGTGAGCCTGTTCCTGGGGGTCCTTTGGGTGTCTCTGTCCTTCTGGGAAGTGCATCCTGTGCACCCTGCTTGGAGGCAGCGCGACAGACTGAGTTTCTGCTCAGTGAATGGAATGCGGGTCACAGCCTCCTCACCCCTGGGAGGTCCTTACTGGAGCCCAGAAACAGGTCACGATCCACAGCACACGGGATGTTTCCAAGGAAAGCAAAACCTTGCGCCTTTAAGGACATTCTCAGTTTCCCTACAGGGGAGTAAAATCCTCTCCTCTGCAAGTAGCCTTGACGTCTGGCTGAGTTCTCCACCCCTGTTACAGCAAGCTACAAAACAAGCACATTATTGCAGGTCTTGCTTCCACAGTCCTGGGTCTTTCCTTGTGCTTTCCAGCCGGGAAGCAGTTTGCTTGCGGCATGCACCAATCCATGCGTTCGGACATTTTTGTTGTCCTTTAATATTCTTGTCACAGCCACAATGGTACAAATTAAATTGCCTGTTCCTTCTTTTACTGCCCTTGAGGGGAGAAGAATATTCCTGAAGTTTAGGGTTTCACAACGGCTTGGCTTCTTTTTTTTCCCCTCGGAGGGGCCAGAGTGGAGGTTGGGTGCAGCCTCACCATGTGGAACATCTACTTTTTCTCCCTGTTGCCATGACAACTGAGCTGCTGGCTGGTCTAGCTCTGAAAGGTTCTCGATGGTACCCAGCACCAGGGCCCTCAAGCGAGAGGACAGGAAAGAGGGAGGGGGAGAGGGGCACCATCCTTATTTTAATGCGTCATGGCCAGTGTTTTCAGATGGTGAGTTTTTGCCATAAAGAGGCAATAGGTCATCTGCATCTGTCAGACTTAACCACTGTTCTCCAATAATTCGGTTTTGAGGATTGCAAATACTGCAGTATGGGTTGATGACGTGTATTCAGAAACCGTAATACGTATCCACAGTGTATTTGTTACGGTAAGTGGCTCGTTCTATCTCAAACTTGTCCTTTTTGTAATATGGGTCCCATGCAGTAATAAACAACATGAATTTCAGCATCACCTCCAGGTCTTTATCCTATTTCTGTCACGGTTTCAAAATCATGCTGCACTGGCATGAGCCAGAAGAAAAAAAATTGCTTACAGCTGCAAGAACTTGCAGGAAAATGAGCTCTTTCAAAATAATGAGCTATTAACCCATGTCACTGCTGCAAAGGCATTGCAGTGATGTCAGCCACTGGTGTGTCAATAAATAACAAGGCAAATTAGAAGTGGATGTAAATTTGTTTCTGTAGATAATTCTTCTTTGATATAAACTGGAACAAGTCTGAGTAACTGGACGAAAACACAGTTGTGCTGAATTTGGCTCAACAGAGAGGAATATAGAGGTCCTTAATTTAGGTTCTCTCCCTGGTTAGCACTATTCACACACTCATTATTTGGGTCAGAATTTAGCTTGTTCAATTGTTTTCCAGAGATATTTCCGGAGCAAGTAAAATCCTTTCCCCAGTCAGGAGAGGAGGGAAGAAAGGCAGACTTACGGATCAAAGGCCGCTAGCAAGAAGTTGAGCAGTAGGCTGATGGATTGCTCCACGTTGATCTGGTGGGTTGTTGGCATCCGTTTGTTGAGCTGGTAGAAGATAGTTGAAATCACAGCTTCCAGGCGAGCCACGTTCAGTTCGATGCTGGGGTCCAGGTTGTTCAGTGCGTTTTCCCGCAAGGCTTCTATCACGTTCCAGATGTCCACCAGGTGCACTAGGGGACAGGACAGAAACAGTCAGCAGGGACATGCACTCCCGAAAGCAACTGAGAAAAAAAGCCACCTCATCCCACAGGGTGGGGAATGACACAATCACACAAACACTTCATGAATAATTAAACAAATGAATGTATTTTCCTTCACTGAGAAGTGAGCTCGGTAAAGGAAAGAGCAAATAAAATTCAAATCTGTTAATAAGCAAACAATATATTGATATTATTAGTTGTAATAAGTACAACTTCAGCTCGGGAAATCATTCCTCATTGTATAAAGCATTCAAGTCAAAGTCTATATTTCATGG
This sequence comes from Rissa tridactyla, assembly GCF_028500815.1. Taxonomy (NCBI): domain Eukaryota; kingdom Metazoa; phylum Chordata; class Aves; order Charadriiformes; family Laridae; genus Rissa; species Rissa tridactyla. The sequence goes on from NC_071467.1 coordinate 46,819,021, forward strand.
AAATCACTGGAAGGTAAACATATCCTAATCGTTTTTCTGAACCATGCCTCTATGAACTCCCATTCAGAAATTACTCTTAGATATTAATTTGCATAGCAGATGGGCTTTTCAGTAGATCCTACGAATACTAAGTGCTTAACACATACTGACATTTTGAAAATTCTTTTCAGCAATTTGTATGGAAAGCAAAATATTTTACAGAAACAGAATTGTAATTGAGTCAGGGTAGACAAGCTACATTAAGCAAACAACATGTAATGAAGTGATCCCAAAGTCATATTTCGTGTCTTCTAAATACATTTGCCAAACTGTTTGTTAAATCTCTCTGATAAAAGTCCCAGTCTAAGCTGAATTTCATGGGGGCTTTTTTTACCTACAATGAATGGCTTAAAGGACAATCTCTGCTCACCCTTCATATTGTACCCAAACAGAAACCTTGTGTGCATAGCACTGTTCTTGTGTCAATATGATCGGCTTGCCACAGATTGGCATGTCCAGAAGTGGTGCACCATGCCAAAAATAAAAAAACCCATACACTCATTCAAAATTTGGATTTAGTTCAAACCTGAACTCAAAGAATCATCCCCCTTTTTAATCTTAAGTATTACCTATTGTCTTATGAAACTGTCAATCAGAAACAAATCACGAGGTTCAGGGTGCAAATTCTCTTTTTTTTTTTTTTTACCAGAGAAACTACTGTATAGTTCTTATTACTTAGCATTTTGATATGTCTTATGACATATCAAGAGCCATCTGTATGTGGAAGGAGATGCATTTTTTTGTGGATAGAGAAATTTAATTCTAATCCTCATCATTTCACTTCTACTTGCTTGGTTTGCAGGTGCTGTCTCGGACTGCACTGTGACATGATGGTCTGATGGCAGGGAAATGTAAGCTGATATTAGATAGATAATGAAACCAGATATAGTTGCATTACTTAGTCTAGAATTTTTCCCTGTGATTGGGTTTCTTCTCTTCTACCGCAGCAAAAAAATAATCTCTAATACCCTGCTACCGCATGTGTAAGCCCAAAGAGGAAGATACACCATACAGGTGAGCAGCAACAGCAGCAGCAACTACTTCAGGCACTAGACAAGGCACTTTTCTACTTCTTCTTGCTGTTCCCTAGCAAATAATTGGGAAAACCTGAAAGATGCGGTTCCATTGTGACACCTAAATATTTATTTGGCCTTTGTATTAAAAGGAAAGTTCTATCTATAGGGAACTTTGTACCCTGGCAGGTTGTCTTCAGAGTGTCATCCTGAATTAAGCCAGGGTGGGTGGAGCACACACCCTCTCTGAACTCCTCCTTTTTGTCTCCTAGCTGGGGGAAGAGCATCTTCCCCATAAAAGAATCTGGCATAGGTCTCAGATCCTTTTAATGCAGCCATTCCCATTCCCAGTCAACTGGTTTTCACTGTCAAGTTGCGACAATCTGGGTAAATGAGAGGTGAACAATCTCCAGGAAGACAGCCTGCCCATAAAACCTGATCCTTTCTGGGCAGCTTCGCCACACGGCTCAGAGGTCAGACTAGACTAGGAAGAAGTCACCAGAAAGCAGGCTACCGCCTGGTCCAGGACAGAAGGGTTAATGAGCATTTCCCACTGTGGGTCACCATCATAAGGCAGCCAAGGAAGAAATACAGAGCCATATGTCAGAAGATGCAGCAACAGGCTGGACCATGCCCATGTATTTTGTGACCTTGTTAAGAAGGCAAGGGCAGGCAGAGAGCAGAAGGTTAAGCGTGATGTTTCCCTCAAGGTCTAGCTGTTGCTGGTCTGGTAATTCAGACCAAGTAGATGAAGGAGAAGGTGCTTCCACCAGCAGTTTCACCAGGCTGGCTTCTGGGTTCGAGGGGATGTGCGCAAACTGTCGAACCTGAACTGTAGCTACACTACGAACAAGATAGCGACTTGAGAAATTACCAGGCATAACAAATAGCAAAAAGAGAGTAAGGCGTATGCAGATGGTTAACCCTGACTTGAGGCTACATTACACTAACAGGGTAGCAACCCGAGAAACAGCACAAACAGGGGCAGTAGCTCACACTAGTATGACTAGTCATACACTGCTGACCGGGGCAGAAATTTCTAAGGCAACCCTATCATAAATACTGAATAAGGTTGTAAAATCAGCAACATTAGAGCTAGTGGGAAAAGAATAAGAAAGGACAGGCTGTTTATCTGGGGGCGCATGAGTGTGGCCGAGGAAAAAAAGCGTGGGAGTGGAAAAGGGGAATTTAAAGGGTAACAAATCATGCCATCAGAGCTGCCTGGGGTACCTCTCAAGCATTCCTGCACCTGATCAGTGCGGAGGAAGGAACACAGCATTAAGCCCGTTGTTTTGACCATATGTGTTTACTTCTGCAGTCGCGGGGAACTGCGATGGTTTCCCCAGCACTGATAGAAGGACATCCAGGGAGGATGAACCTGACAGGCAGACTTCCCGACAGTGAGAATTTCATGCAGCAATTTAACTTTAATTGCTATAGCCTAGTAGTGTAAAACTCTTGGATAAGAGAGCATGGAGGAAAACAGCTGGCACAAGAAATGAAACTGAAATGGGGCTTGGTGTCTTTATTCTTCACATGATCCAGTATTGATACTATGTGATCATCAGATTTTCACTTTTTTTTTTTTCTTTTCCCACTGATATAATATTTTTCATAACATAGTCATGTCCAGAGTTAGTTTTGATGATGGTCCTGGGAAGGGAAATGTCCAGAGGCTAGCAGACATGGGACTAATAATATCAGTACACTAACACATCTGAGAGAAAAATATTGGGTTTAGTGTTAACTCTAACCGGAAAGCCTCATAAGCTATCCTGACATTCATTGGTATGCCAGAAAGCTAGGGCACAAGAATAAGAAAATGACTTATGGGAAATTACACAGCAGTAACAGTCCCCCACCCACCATGAAATATTAGTCTCGAGGAACTGCTGTGCATTTGTACTATAAATAATTTTACTTGGGCTTTTTTTTCTTTTTTTTTTCAGAAACACTTTGGTTCCACTTGAAGCTGAATAAACAACAGTTCCACTGCACCATTTTATTTTGCATTTTATTCACAAATTTCAAATCTCTACACAGAGGCTGGAAAGTAACACTTCCTGGAGGAGGAAATGGAAGATGGACAAGAGCCAGACTTTTTTAACAAGATCTGCTAATTTTTAAAATATCTGTTCAAATGTTTGGCTCAAAATCACAAGAAGTGTTTGTTAGACTGGTGTACAAAGGACTGAAGTCTCTGGCCTTAAGTCAGTTGTTATGGACAAGAATTCACCCACCTAAATTTAAATGTCAAAAATTAGGTGTCTGCTGTCAGCTGGTGATCAAGGTTCTTTTTAACATCAGTGGAAGAAAAATCATAGAATCACAGAATGTGTTGGGTTGGAAGGGACCTTTAAAGGTCATCTAGTCCAATCCCCCTGCACTAAACAGGGACATCTTCGACTAGATCAGGTTGCTCAGAGCCTCATCAAGCCTGGCCTTGAACGTCTCCAGGGATGGGGCCTCCACCACCTCTCTGGGCCACCTGTTCCAGTGTCTCACCACCCTCATTGTAAAGAACTTCTTCCTAATGTCTAATGTAAACCTACCCTGCTCTAGTTTAAAACCATTGTCCCCCATCCTGTCGCTACATGCCCTTGCAAACAGCCCCTACCAAGTTTCCTTATAGGCCCCCTTCAGGTACTGGAAGGCCATTTAAAGCTGCCATCTGGAGATAGGTGGGATGAACCACGCTTTGAAGGTGCCCATACTTCTTCATTGGCTACAGACAATGCCTAAAGCCTCAAGTTTACATGAGACATGTAACCTCAGAGCTGGTAAAGTTAACTGAGATGAATCCCACACCTTGCTCTTTAAACATTAAGAAAGGATGTCTTTTCTGTTCTGACTACTACGTGGCCTAGAATAATTCAGATTTTATATAACATATTAATAATAAATACTTTAATCTGTATGAACGGCTACCAGATCCTGTCATTGTCACAGCCTCTTACACTGCATTGCTTGACCTTGCACAGATTACATTTGGGTTTAGTGCCCTACTGATCACTTTGAATCCTATTTTTTTTACATTTATTCACATAGTAAGCAGACTTTTACATATTATATCATGCTGCCAAGTCAACCTATCAACATTGGGAAAAAGCAGAGAAAAACACAGGCCTCTGCAAGCTCCACTCTATTCACTTGTACTATTAGAAATTTATGCCTATAGCTAATATGACACCTATGGTATTTTCAACATAATAATAGAATGTCAACCTTGCAAACTTTGCATAAGCTTACATTCCTCTCTTTTTAATTTTCATACTCTCTGCTACCCTTTTTCTATAACATCTGCTATGCCCATTTGTTTATTTATCCATCCCTGAGATTGTTTTCATCTCAGTGAAGAAGGCATGTCTCCTTGCTTTGTTTGCACAACGTGCAGCGCAATAAAACCCGAATCTGATTTCTGCATACTACTATGATGCTAACAAAAGGAGTCTGCAATGTAACGTACAGTTTACAGATGCAGGAGAGCTTTCTCTCCCCTAAAATCTGCCTTAAATTCCTTCAAAAAAGTCAAACTCTACAAGTTTGTTTTTAACTTCTTGTTGCTGTTTCTGCTTTTGTTGCCTTAGCCACGTTTCCCTCTGAAAAGGGAATTATCCCTCAAAATGAGAAAGAAGGCCTTTCTGAAATGGATCTGTAAAGCTATAGAAATCTGCCAGTTGTTTCTTCAGCGTCAGCAGATGATCGCTAGGCAGCGGGAGTAAAAGCTGCTTGTATCTAGCACCTGTGTGGTATAAGGCAATCCAAAATCCTGCAGCCCAGCCAATCTTCACAGACCCTTTGAAGGCCTCGCACTCTGTAAACAGCACAGCTATCCAGGTCCAGACGATCAGCCTCGCTTACCTGATGTCTGAAAAAGATGTCATGATTTCCACGAGCAATTGCTAAGCTACACATTTCCCCTTAGTTTTTCTGTTAAGTGATTTCTGAAGTCAGAGGTAAGCCTAACAGCTGCATTATTAGATCTTCTATGGCAAACACTGTCTGCTAATTTAGCTTTTATGAGATTAAGTAATATTTAAACACTGTCATAGAGGGTTTCGTATTTGAGCATGTTTCATAACAGGTAGTGATCAGTGAATGTAAATAAAGTTCAGCATTGGGACAGAAGTGGGACGATGCAGATGAGCAACGTTACAGATGGCTGCCATTCACTCCACAGCGATCGTTACCAACACACACGTACTTTGAGGAGAGCCTGGCTGAACTGCAGAGAGTTAAGATTAACGCATGAAAATATACCCCAATTAACAAACGGTATTTCCTTCAGTGGACTACTCCACCTGATAAAACAACATTTGGAGAGTGCCTGTTGCCAACACATTGTAACTGAATTGACGAGTCCCTCTCTGCAGGATGTAAGGGTGAATGAAGGCGGCTGGCTCAGTTTGAAAGTTTTATATTTTCCTCAAACTAAAAAGTTTTCAAACACCCTTGCAATTTTACATCCTGCTCTTCTCCCTTTACCTATGTTCAGAACACCTTTTCCTATTGCCTTTTACTACTTTGATGATGAAAAAGAGTATTTAGTGTTAGAGTACAGAATTGCATCACTTACAACTCTGTCAACAGGTCAATTTGTGGAAGACGCATACTCTGGACACGTTTTGAGAAAGCAGAACTTAGGACAAAACTATGTTGCTTACTGTAAATGCATATGTCAATTTTATTGATCTTCATCCTCCCTCTTTTCTTCTTCAAGTGTTTTTTAGTCTCTTCATTAGCAGGAAACCAATGTATTTTTAATTTATTGTAACTAGTAACTTTAATTTACTTGGAAATAGTAATTTTCTGTTTCATAGATAAAGGTTTCTTAATAGCCAAAATGTGAGAGAAGAGATGGACTACACTCATTTTTTTTCAACTCAAAGCAAAGAACTTTTAAAATTTATTTATGCAGCGAAAAATGAAGTCTTCTTCCTATCATGCAGTTTGTTTAGAATCATGGAAAGGCTGGAAGATATAGATAATCTTGGATATATCACTAATCTCAAAGGAGGCAGATTACTTCAAACATCAGTTATCAAGACATGATGTTGCCCTAAGCAAGCATAAAAAAGAAAACTGTAGTGGAAGTTTATCTTCTAAGTAGCAAAAAAACCTATTAAACCCAGTCTGTGTGCTTAAGCTTTCTTACCATTAAATGGATCTACTTATGCAAAAATCTTCATCTGTTCTACTGCATTTTTGGTATTCCACCTGAACCATGAACTCTACAATGTTATCTTTGCGTTTATTACTAAATGAACATGGAAGAGGAGATCACATGTAATCAAACAAGGGAAGCAACGAAATTAGGGTTTTAATAATCAATCCAAATCTACTTAATACACAGTAGGTCTGACTAAACCTAGATTAAACACGCCCAATTCATAGTTAGGACAGAATTCATCCTTGATAGATTTTCCTTTGTTAGTGAATACAGGAAAAACTTTGAAAGGAGTATTAATTTAAATTATTTCCAAAATTCTAGTATACATTTCCTTAAGATTTTACTCCAGCAAAACTCTTACAGATATGCTGGAGTTTAAACATACTAGTACTGTCATTTGAAATCAGTGGCACTTGAACGTGTGTCAGGTATTTCAGGTGCATTTCATTAGAATGGAGAGATTCATGCTTCCTTGTCTAACAATCCTAAAAGTATTATGAAGTATGTTAGATGATTCTTCTTTTTTTTTTTTTTTAATAGAATCTATGAACCCGTCACAAAGCAGGGTATTGGAGCCATTTGTCATTGCCATTGCTGTGAAGCCAGAGGAAGTCACTCACTCTTCACTGTGAATCTGTTTGTCTCCCGCTCTCCCACTGCCAGGAGGGTAATGGAGGACTGTGTTTTGTTTTTTTGTAGTGGAGGTGTGTTTTCCCTCTAAACTACACCTGTTTGGGGCCAAACTGCCCCTTAAATCAGTCAGCTGTAGCATGATCACCGAAAGCTCTATCTGCACATCTCACCACTACACAGACTGATGTGCCAGCTATGACGGCTTGCAATCTTTTACCCTCTCTGGTGCCAAATCACATGAAAAAGAAAATGTACCAGGGTGTTGCTTCTGCTCAGGGCTAGAATGAGGTACCCAGCTCTTTGGCTTGGTACATCTGGTGACAGCTGTCACACACAGGCTACTCATTGCCCAAATATCTGAACCTCCACTCAGACTGTACCTGGAAATGTCCTGTATGTTTCTATTCCTGCTTCCATGTCTCAGGCTCCTCGTCTACCTCCCTTGCCAACCTCTGCTGCCAGACACAGTTCATACAGGCCAGTGATTTCTAGCATAGCTGGCACCTGCTAGGCAGCTGATCCTGACTCTTCTCAGGGAAAGGATAGTGAAAGGACAGAAGGAAACAGACACAAATCAAAATACAGGAAAGCATTTAAACATAAGAAAAAATTTTTCCCTGTGAGGGTTGTCAAACGTTGTGACAGGTTGCCCACAGAGGCTGAGGAGTCTCCACCCTTGAAGATATTCAAACCTGAACCAGACACAGACCTGAGCAACTTGTTCTACCTGACCTTGCTCTCTCCAGAGGTCCCTGCCAGCCTCAGTGATTCCATGATGTCCTTGTCTAGTCATTGACTTATACTGCAAAAACATAATAACCCTGATTGGAGAGGAATCAGTGATGCCCCCCTGATTTTTCTCCAAAGCCATTGCTCAAGTAAGCCATCCCTTTTCTGACTCACACAATAAACAAAAAAACCCACACAGCCTGCCCCGTGGCCCCTTGAACACTTGTGAAAGAGTCCTCCATATCCTCAAGAGGTTCTGTGTGAGGTGTACAGAGGGCCTTCGTGATGCTCTGCCTACTCAAGCATTCCCTCAAGCTTTCCTTTGAATGCTGAGGGATCTCAGGGTGAGGTCATGGTTTCATCATTTAGTCCCGTCAGACGCATGCAGTCCTCCTGCTCGTTATCTCTTTGCCCGTGCTGTGAGAGTGTGCAGGTGTGTGGTACGCACTGGCCCAGCGAGAAGCTGGAATAAGGCCATCCACTTCTACCTGCCCACCCCAATGATGGACACCCAGAGAGAGCAGGAGTGCCTTGATAAGGAATGAACCATTCAGATCAGCCAACGGAAACATCCCTCTTCCCACCTACTGTGCACGTGGACTAAGTCAGCTGCGTTTGGACTCACTGAATGCAGGCAGATACACCACAGGGAACACGCTGGACTTTGAGCAAAATGCTGCATGGAATCAGTCTGCACAAGCGATGTCCTGCCCATCAGGAGCTGGGCTCTCTGTGCACGTGCTGGGCCGCTGCACGCTGCTGGCACGGGAGACATTTCCGAGTGGTTGCCAAACCTGGCTGCTGGGGGTCTGGAAATCTGCAGGACGTGATGTGTACAACCAAGGCACTGAAAGTTTTGGGGAAAAGTTTTAAAGGTTCTCCTGTCCACATACCCGGGCTTGCATCCTTGTGTCCTCACCTACTGTTCTGCCCTGGAGGGAAAATGAGTTATTCTAAAGCCTTCTGAGATTCTGATCACTACAGCACATTGAACAAACGTGGCCTGTTGGAAGTGTCTGTCAACTTGGCCAAGTGCTATTAATGAGGAATAACTATTAGGATAACAATACACTGAAATATGTTCTTTTTCTACTTTTAATATGGCACCTGACAAATACACGAAGCTGTAAGAGTATGTAAAGATCTCCAGTAAAATTATTCTCTTTTACATTAATTTAATTTACAATAAAAGTTCCTTCCCCCCACCCCCGTCATTTCCCGCGTATTTTGCCTCACCTATATTTAAGTGGAGCCTGAGGGGCTCTCTGTGGGTGGCAGAAGAGGCCATCAGTCTCCCCAAGGAGCAGCACTAATGACAGTCGATTCTGCAAAAGGGAACAGTGGGCGACGTACCCTGCAGTGCTGGGCTGAGAAACTGTTGTCATCTACTTGTCACCCAGATGCTGGGAAAGTATTTCCTTTTTTTAAACACACTTTGAAATCATTTATTCGGAATGCTGAATGAAGTATGACATATATAAAATAAAATAATGAAAAAAATCTAACTCTAAGCTGCTTAATGTTTTGATGACAACCACAGAAGACCACTGAATTAAAACTCTGCAGTGTTGCTAATAAGTCACATAGCTTAAATCCATCGATTATACATAATCTTCCCATTTTAAGACTTAAGCATATTTATGAATTAAAGACCAATGTCTAAATAACAGACCTGTTGCTACCTGTATTCCATAGCCAGCGACTTTATAAATGCCCCCCTAACAATGGTATTCCTAGATTATGCATCTCTGTTATTCTTGCTATCCCACCATAATACTATTTTACTGAGAATGACTTTATCTGAGGCATTGTGCAATCAGGCCTCAATCTGACTAAATATAAATAGTTCCTTCAAATGGGTTTTGCAAGTGTCAGCTTTAAATTAGCCAAAGAATTCATGGAGGCATGGGGTAACAAAACTTGGTCAGTAAATACGCATGACACACAACAGCTTTCTCATTTCTCTTAAAATAAGGTCAATTTGCCTTATATCCGAGTTCATATTTCAATTAGTAAAATTACAGCATTTCAAGTTTTTTAATGAAATATAACTCTTTCGTACTATATTACATCAAAACATATATTAGGAAAATGCTTCTGCACACCCAAAAGGTGGCAAAGAACATCTCCAAGGCTGGGTGATTCTGTATCTGGAGTTGATTTTCAAAGTTTTCTCCATTATAGATCTGGTGACAGAAGCTGAATTATGGAGACTTCCAAAAAACGTTTGGAGAGAAAAGAAAAAGCCATGTCCCAGCCCTCCTATTTAGGAGATTACACTAGAAGTTCAGAAATGACTGAACATACGAGAAAACCCCTGTAATTTTAGAGCCTGGCACAACTCAGATTTTGTGTAACAACCCAAGACAAACCAGCTTTTAGAAACCAGGCGGGACACGGCGCACAAGCCTTCTGGTAGCCACAGTCCTGACCACAGGATGGCACTACTGGGTATATTTTAGTAAACGCAGCACACATTTGCTATAACATTTTAACTCTCCACCGCCACAATGTCAAGTGAGCTAACACAAATCAAAGGCTGTGCGTCCCCACGGCTGGCTCCAGCAAATGGCCTTGTCTACGTATGTGGTTGAATAAAGACTATATGTGCTTGGAGATCTGGAGGTGTGGACGTCCTATACAAGCAATCACATGTGATAGGGCAGAATGTCTTTATGTTGAATGTCCTTATTACAGTGATAAAATCTCCTCCAGAAGGACGTTTCTTCAAATGCCAAGTCTGACTAATCTTACATCTTTCTCTCTCAAATACTTCAGTTTTTTTCCTTTGATACGACTGCTGCCAGCTCCCTCTATCCCTCCTAAAAACCTCCCCATGCCACAAGAGTAAGACAGCTTGTTTTGGCACTGTTGCCAGCAAAAAGCAAGTGTAAAGAATACAAATATTAACAAATTGGGTTATTTGTATTTTTCATTAATTTTGAAGCAGTATGTGTTACCAGCTCTAAGGATATAGGGTATTATCCCCAATCTCATATTAACTGCTGTTTTCTTTAAAAGATAGCTCACGATGACAAGAAAATATGTGATGTAACAGTTCTTCTAACAATTTCTTCCCTCATGGATATAGAAAACAAGTTGATATTACATTCTCAACCTTCAAGGTTCAGTCATATCACGTAGGTCAATGAAAAAGAATGAGCCCATATTATACATCTAGAACTGCTTGAAGACGAAACCCCTTCTTGGCCTACTACCTGTTTTTCAGAGTTTGACCCATGGCTATTTTGTCTTCTGTGATTTTTCTTTTTTTAATCATTTAGGGTTGGCAACACCATAAGCAGCAACACGAGGTACAGAATACTAATGAAACATGAATTGTGTATTTCCTGTAATATTTTACATATATGCATATTCTTAAGCTGACACTTACTATATTAATTTAAATAATTTCTTATGTAATGTGGACTGAATTTGGCCCATAATGTTTTCAATTATTAAAAATAATGCGAGAAATACTAAAGCTGAACTTAATGCTTGGGTAAACTGCCTGATACCAGAATTGCATTTTTCACCCCCAGAAGAGAAGAGACACACTAAAGAGTGATGGCATGTGCTTCTCTCTTCTGAAGAGTTTGGGTCCAGAGCTCTAATCCAGAGGATTGCTGGGACAAAATCCCAATAATCAAACTCAGCTGTTAAGAGCGAGCGCACTGCAATGGAACAGGACGTTCATGTGACACGCAGGACTTCGGTGAAATAGCAACTTATGCCTGAAGTCATAAGGACAGTTCAGACTCTAATCTTATTTAACCTTTTGCTGAGATTGGTAATGGAGGTGCTAATTACTGCCACAGGTTCAAGCTTTCATAGGTATTTAAAGACTTACAACACTGAAAACAACAGGATTTATTTGCCCCAAAATCTTTTGGGATCTGAGCTATAATCAGCTTTGAGATAGGGAGAGATGGATCCTGGTATCTGGAAGATCCGTTTTGGTTTTTTTAACAATTAATTTGAGTAGACAATATCTCATTCAGACAAACTGTAGAGAATATGTGACTAAACTCTGGCTTTGTGTTCACACAGTCTTTCCGCGTTTGCCCTCTGCCATTACTCATATTCAAAGCAATGTCTCCTGCAAGAGCCGCACCGTGCTCCAGTTCCCTGGCTGATCTGTTCAGTAACCAGAACACCAGTAACCAGGAGGCAACTGCAGCGGCTCCCGTTGCAGCAATTTGCAGTGTCAGGCACAAAAACTCCACATCTCTTAAGGAAACAGGTAGGAGGAATAGGCCAAGAAAGGGGAAAAGCTCCAGTTGACACAAACATAGCTCGACAGTCAGCAACAATGAGAAAGGAAACAACACTGCAGAATGTGAAATGACAGATAAATGGGATTTAGGTGCAGTCCCACACATCTATCCTCCCTCCTCTCTGTGACAGAAGCTCTTTAATGATGTTGTCAGGGCCCCTAGATGGAGTAAGAGTCTCAATGTACATGGCCACTTATCTGTCATCCTTTATTTTACGCAAGCAATCCTTACAGATATCCTGCAAATCCAAGACAAAATAAGAGCTTCAAGGCAAAATACAGATGAATGAAGTGCGGAAAATTAAACTTGGGGAAGATCAGCACCTTTACAAGAGATGCTGTATGATACCAGTGTCGGATTCATTTATCAGAAATTGAGTTCAACCTCTGCAAACAATATACACCGAGAGACAAATTCATTCCTTCCTTCGTGCAATAGTAATGTCAGTGAGTTCAACAGAGTTACTTCCAATTTACTTTCTGTCAGGGAAGGAGACATCCATCTATCCATCCACATGGACCAAAGAAAAGGCTGAGCATAGACAGAACTTCTCCTGGAATTAGCCCACACTTTGCACAGTGAAGGGCCAAAGACTGATCGCAAATACCCTGCTAGAAATTCATTGCGGCCAACAACAATATCACAGACATAATTCAGTCTGAATTCAGCGTAGAAATGCCTTAATTCAGCACAAGAAAAACTGCCTCTCTAAAGCCATTGTATATCACAAACATTAACACCAGGAAGTTGAATATTCATTGTGTAGAGTCCCAGAACTGTATTAATAACAACACACGCTGAGGACATTATATTGTGAAGTCTCTTCACACTTATAAAAGCAGGAAATTTTTTCTGTGGCCAACATCTTCTGTTCTCACAGTTTGTCCTAGCATACCAGATACATGCTGTACGAAATCTTCCACCAAGACTTACAGAAAATAATCCTAGGTGCAGCTGGGGGATAAAAATGTGAGATAACAGTTAAGCTAAAGCTTCTCTTTGAATATTCTGGGTGTTAGGAAGTTGATCCATACTGTTAGAGGTACACAGACTGACTTACCATGTAACCCTGCAAACAAATGAACATGGAAAAAAACACTCTTTGGGAATTACAAAAGAAGAGAATTATACTAAAAATTATGTCAGGCCCCACACTCCAGTGTCCTTCTGTGGACTATTTGCTGTCTTCAACCTGAATAAGCCCGTAATTGCTGAAAACATGGACAGCCAGCATCCTTGCTGGCTCCACAGCAGTTTTAGTTGTAAAAGTTACTGGAAATGGATACTGAAAGGGAACAAGGAAAGGCTGGGGACAGTTTGGACCATCCATGGGAGGCTGCAGCAGAGACCATTGTTTCAGCAGGAAGATGGTGCAGACTGTGCGGTTTAGGTGGAGGAAAGCTGCACAGGCCTACTCGTTCTCCAGAGCTGAGTGACAGCATTGAAACCAGGAAAAGGCAAAAGATCCTCAGCAAAAACCCCAACTCAGCAGATGCGTTGGAGAAGGACACTTTGAATGCAATGCTACAGCACATGAGTAGGGCAAAATGCTGCAGCTTATCTTCTTAGGAAAACAATTTTCTGCAAGGACATCAACAGTCCTTTACTCTCTACAGAAAGCACATATGGACTGAGCTCATGTATGACTCCTCCAGACTTACTGCTTTGAGTCCAGAACGGAGGCAGGGCTGGTTCAAGATGATGGTCTGAAGGAACAAAGGACCACGATCACCAAACTCACTGATACCTGCTCCAAGGAAAAATTCTTGCTTTTTTCCTCCATTTTTCACATAAATATGTTGTCATACGGCAAAAAAACTAAGAGAATGACCCACATGTAAGTCACACTCCTTAACGCATTCTGGCACACTATGAAGGTGCTTGTGAGACACCACGACAGGCTCAGCAAAATATCCAAACCGGACAGACCAGAAAAGCCCAGGGGAGGGGAACAAAGGCTCAAGTGTAAGAGAGGGTTTGCCTGAAGAAAGGTGCTTGGAGCCGAGAGGGTAACAGGAAAGGAGAGAGCAGCCAAGAGAATGAGGGTTGCAGAGAAGTCAGAGATAAAAGCAAATGCAACAACTAATGACAGGAAGCTGAAGAAAGGACAGGGGAACGATGAAGGAGACTTAAATACACAGTTACAGTTTGAGGGGAAAAAAAAAGAGGGTGAAAGAAGAAAAAAACTCACATGTGAAGAAGAAGGGTCCCTCAGAAGACATGCTGATCCTGTCATCACCAAGGTATCAGTTTGTTTGCATGAGACTGTATGTCTGCATATATTTTGCAATTTTTAGACTGCCTAGAAGAGAACTAAGCTAGTAATAATTTATTTTATTTTATTTGAAGTGTTCATTATGAGGACCGATGTGAAATAAGATGCACAAACTTCCTGGTTTTGTGTCACTAATCCAAAGCCTGCCAGGCAAAGGTGACTGACGCCTGTTACCAGCAGCAGATGTTCAGAGACATCGGTGGGGAACTGAACAGACTGTCCAACCTTAAACCTCCATCAGGAAAGCCATCAGAAATAGCACAGTGAATGGCAGCTTTAGCAGAGTTCAGGAAGTCAGTAAGAAGAGATTTTCAGCTACGATCCAATTACAAAAGCTGTCTGCATCAAGGCAGGGCTGAGCCACCTGCATAGCAGAGGGCAGCATGTAGGTATACTTGGGACGTGGCCTAGCCTGTGTGCCTGTCAACTTCTGACTCAAAGGAAGTCAATTCGGTCTTTTTTCTCTGTAAAGGGCAAAATAATATTAGCTGACAAACTTCCGCAACTCAGTTTTTAACAGGAGCCACTTGGAATCGTGTTTGAAAAATCAGTCTCTAAGCAAATAAAAATGTGAGACTTTAAGATATATATCCTTGTCTGGTTCACTCTTTTTGACATTAAAATGAATTCCAAATGTCCACTGATAGTTCTTGTACCAATCTTGTATAAGACAGGCTTGCAGTGGTAGCTTTCAAGCGCAAATACTCAGGGACATCTGAGATACCACAAGCCCTTTAGGTAGTAACAGTCCACTTTGTGCTAATATTGAAGAAAAGGCTGAATAGCAGTCCCTCAATGAACATGCCAGATATACAGGTTATATGTCAGCTCTCTAACAGCTATTATGGTCTGCCAAGTATATTAATAAACTTTAACAGTTAAAAGGAAAAGAAAAGAAAATCTGAACCCATTTTCAGGATATTGTGCTGTGAGTGAACACTTAACAGACTAAAATCCTTATGAAGGATTCGTCTGCAGGGAATATGCTAAATCAAGCCCTTTTGAACTTTTGATTAAATAATTGATGCATAATGCAGAATGTATAATATATGCGTCCTTTCCCCATAGTTGCCTGGAAACCCATATGGAACAGTATTAGCAGTTCCAGGAGCATTTAGTCTCTAAGTCGCTGGTAAAGACAAAGGAACAAAAAAAGTTTTTAAAATCATTAGCTCATCTTTCTTTCCATTATTCAAGTACTGCAGGATACCCAAATTAGTAATTTACACAATGGCATCATGATTCTTGTAATACAGAGTGCTTTTCCTTTTTTTTAAAGCCAGATGTCTCGGAGTCATGTGAGTGACTGTAAATCTCAGCTTTTGTTAAAATAGAAAACAAGAACACAACTAATATTTTCGGCCTTTTTATTTTAATAATAATAACAATAATAATAGTCTAACCAAGATGGTCAACAGAGAAGAATGAAACTAAGAACTAAAATTGTGGTTTTTTTCCCCAAATTATAGGATTTTAAAGCAAATTTCATTAGAAGACCGACCACTGAGGGTTCAAAAGAACAGGAGAATGCCATGATCAGAAATTCAAGAGGCAGATTATTTTCCCCAGGAAATAATGTTTCAAATTGCAGCCAAGCAGACCTTTTGCACTTCTCGAGTAGGCAACATTGCTTGTCATTCAGTTTGATTGCTCTGTGACCCAGCCTGAATCTATCTATCTCGTGCTTCATTGCTTCCAAGATGGAATGAAAAACACGATAAAAACCAACAATGAGAAGAGAGCACTAACCATGGAAACCTACAGTGATTAAGTTACTTAATCTAAACAATTCTGTAATCATGATAACTTAGTGGCTCTGCTTCTGATGGTCAGCCTGAGAAAAAAAGGATGGGGGGCAAGCACAAAATTGCACAGGCTATATAGTCCTTGAGAAGTAAAAGGCAAGATATTGAGAATTAATGAGTCCTGCCATGGCAGGGATCTTCATGGGATTCTTGCACAACAAGGACACCACCACCAAGCATTTCTTCTGCACTCCATTTCATTTTAGAGAAAATAAATACTCGCTGAGTCAAAGAAAGAACGGCTTTATACTATGCTGGCAAGAGATCTCAGTTAATTAAACAGAAGCAGTCATCAGTTCCTAAATCAATTAACATATAAAGATGAAGATTTGGTGGATAAGCGTCAACATGAGAGAATGGAACACTTCTGACTATCCTCTACCTTTGTGTTTAGGGAACTTTTTTGGCTATGTAAGATCAGCACATATTTTGTCAGGCAGAGAGAAAGCTGAACCTGGATCTCTTGTTGAATTCCTCAGCCACTGCATAACGCAAAGGTCACAGCACCATTTCCAGTGCGGAATCAAGACTTTCATATCCTTTCCTTTTACTACAAGTACCATATACTGTGACTTTTCATTTTGTGGTGAACGGCATGTTGAATGAGATGGGATAAAATGGTATTTTAAGTGTCAGCCCAGTAAAAAAAACAAAACTCAGATCCAAACCCTAGTAATTTTATTTAGGTTTGATCAAGTAATTTTTAGAAAGTGCTTGCCATCTTGATGGGGGCCAATAGCTCACACAGGCTGATGTCATCATTTGATACCAAATTGTCAGTTTCTAGGACAAAACCAGTTTCAGCAGCTTGCTGTGGTGTTACAGGAGGTATAACAGTACAGTCGGAAAAAAACTTTAAGAAAAGCATCTAAAAATAGTGTGCTTACAATAACTGTCATTCATTTTCAGTGGGGAATTATTAAATTTCAGGAGGGTGAGAAATTATTCTAACTTAAAACAAACGTAAAAAGGCAGATCAGATCAGAGAGGCACCCAAGAGCATGTATGGAAATTAAGCTGACATGCCCACATGCTTCAGCTGTGACTACTTAAGCCCAGAGGACGCAGGAGGAAGAGCAGGGTGGAGGTGGAGGAGACTGCCCTGGACATGCACGAGGTCTCCACCACAGTCATGGCAGCTGCGCTCCCTATGTGGAAACAGCTGTGCCACAACTTGGATAAGATAAAACAATGCAAAAAATAATAAAAAAATACTAAAACGGAATCACTCACACAGAAGAATACTGAAGGGAGAAATAAAGACACTGAAACCCTAAGGTGCTGGGATTAAACTGCCGGAGAAACAAGCTCCCTTTTTGTCTGCATTAATTAAGCCCCATATTATGATCATTGGCATGGCTTTAGATTCAAGCTTTCAACTGCCAATGATTTATTCCGATCTAGGGAAATCAGCAAAATCTGCTTTTTGCAGCCAGAGTCATAGAATAATCTCACAACACATTCAGTTTCACAACACAAAGTTCATCGAGGACAGCAGCAGTTTTCCAGCTGTACAGTTCTGTATTAGTGAGTGATGTTTAATTGTATAATGGTTTTGATTACGATATGTTGTTATATTCTACTGCTGCTGCCACCACAGCCCAGAGGGAATTTGCATTTGAACACGATATTTCATCTCAGCTTGTTTTTCGGTATAAACAATTGGGTTTTAATAAATTCACTGAAACGCAAACATTAAAATAAACCAACCGCACAATGATCACTGGGGATAACTACGAATTGTGCTTTGTGGTAGTTCCTGAATACTGGTGAACGTTGAGAGATGCGTGCAACAGCTGCCATTGGTCCTTCATGCTTTGTTTTAGGAAAGCCTATTGCACTTCTGTGTCTGAATGCTATAGATAAACAACTGTAAATCAACCTTGTCAAGATGGCATTTTCCTGGCGGTAAGGGGAGCCGAGCAGGAGTCTGTATGGTGAGAATGTATGCCAGATGCTCCAAAACCTGCTCTGATGCACTGGAGGTAGGAGTGAAGGACAATACCCTAATGTCTGACTTGGTCAGCGCAAAACTAGTTCAGGGGGTTTTCAAGTTCTGCGACTGTTGCAGACCTTGTGGTGCTCGCCTCCATCTCCCTCCTTTTCTGCAGTGTGCACTATTTAGGGCCACCTTTAAAACACATTTAGAAAATTTAGATGATGAAGAAGTCAGCTATTCGCATTTTGTCCATTTTGTACAGTACAGACTGGAATAAACACATAGCATGTTTAATCATATTTCTGCACCTGCTTCCTGTCTGCTTTTATTATCCCAAATAATGAAATTTAACCTCAAATGATTAGGGTGCTGCTATTTCTGAGACTACATCCAACACCACGACCCAGCAGAGCAGCCACAGTCAGCTCGCACACTCTGAGGTCTGAAGATGGTGTAACCACCAGCAGTGTTTTCTCCAGGGTCCGTCTTTCCAAGACTCGTGGCATTCATTTGGAATTACTCATGCCCAAATCTCAAGATCTTCTCAAGACTTCTTTAGTATTTCTTTGATCTTTTTATTTTTTTACAGAAAAGCTATGTACATCTTGTGTTAGTATTTATGAATAAGAATACCCCTATTGCAACAGGCCTACTGCTACAGGAGCTCTGCAAAGTAACGAGCAAATACCCTGCAATCATCTCCTCCTATACCCACCACACCCTCAAAGGTACTTATATTACCTACAGAGTTTCTCTTTTCATTACTTCCCATTTTAGAAATTGTCAGCAGAAATACAGAAGCGTAAAATGAGTTTATATTCATGCTGCACTAATAAAGCTTCCCAGCTTTTAGGATTCCTGCATGTAGAATTTTGTATGTCTCTTGCTTTTGGGATTTTTGTCACATATTGCATCCCATGTTTGGGCACTTGGCAGATTCAGAGGTGTGCCAACAATGATTTTAAATGTTTTTGTTGTTATTGTTATTTATTTGTAGCATTAACATAGGCAAAGGGAAATCCTTAAATTTGAAGGAATTTTTCTTCGAAAGATAACATTACAGCTTTTTCAAATTTATCTACTTATCATTTTCTGACCTCTTAAGAAGAATTTCTTGTTTCTCTGAAGAACGAGGCTGGACTGAATTCAGTTCTATCCTGTTTGACAAATAATTGCTATTTTTCTCATTTTTCTGACTTTATTTAAACTGCCTTTTGGTTTAAATGCTCAGAGAGATTTTTATAGAAGAAATACTTTTCACATGCATAGTAGTTTTCCTGAAGTTTTATGGAGTTATCAGAAACACATATATTTGCAATTTTGAAGACTGTTTGCTAAATATCTTTAAAGTAGTCCTCCTCCTGTGAAAATGAAATAATTCCATGGAGCAATTAATTTGACAGACAGTGTTAGTACTCAACGTGCAACATACATAGCGGTATTCTGGTACGTTGTAGTAAACAGTGACCTCCCCTATAATCTAGACAGTTCAACTAGTTTAAAGAGAAATGCTGCAAGAGAGAATGGCTCTTAGATTATGAAGGCACCTTTGCGCATTGCACATTGTCTACTTCACCAGTAAAACCCATCCAGCTGCTGAAGGTTTCAGTAGAACACCCTTTTGTACTGAGAGAAGAATTCACAAAGGGAAGCCAGGAGAGGAACCCATGTCTGTGTCTGCATTAAAGACAACAGAAACAAACAGTGCATTGCTTGGGATAAACATAGCTGCCTCTTAAATGATATCCCGTGACTGTTTATGCTAATGGGCACCTTCAGGTAAAAAAGACGGTGTTAATAAAACCTCTGCTCTGCTTTCCTCGGAACAGCCACTTCTGGCATTCAAAGCAGCTCTCTGCTTCCATCCTCATACACCTTCAACCTGTAGCCAAGAGCAGCTCCCTGCAATTTATTAAATTAGCTCTTTAAAAGAACCCCTTAAACACACTCTTTCCAAGCAATTTTTTCCTAGTAAGTCTGGGCTGGTGTGCCAGGCCAGGGCAGAGAGCACAGCTGAAAGAAGACAAGGATGGCTTGAGTGACAGGAGGTGCTATGCACTGGGAGTGGAGCAGAACTGCCTTTGAGCCTTTTCTTTTTGTATTCTCCCCTAAATGAAACAGCTCAGATGCAGCAGAAAGGTTTTTTTCCCATGGCCTTTTATTTTTGTCCTGAACCTACTATTGGGTGGTGCATAATGGCAACTTCTGTAGGGAAAAAAAAAGAGTAGCTGACATGAGTCGGAGGTCTGATATTAACTGTTTTGCAGCAGTGCTTGGTTCAGCATCTCTATGTTTAGAAGCTCTGCCTTGGAACACCATTGCTTGAAATCGTATCAGGTGAATGAATGACTTCTTTTCCCACTAATAAGCGAAAGCCATCTGGGAGAGCAGCAGTCTAACAGAAACGATCAGAAGAAAGCTGTACTTGACAGTGAAAAGACACACGCAATTCAGCCCATTCCAGAGCAGCAAGCATTACTCCTTAAGTTGCACAGAACCCAACTCTTACGACAACATATTTCTTTAAGTCTCCCCCACTTCCCCGTTTTTTTTTCCTAAGTCTTGACATAAGACCAGCAAATCACTTCTCCTAGGCTATCAATGGCAACCAGAAGGCAAGCACTGTCCATAAGCGCAAGCTGGCAAACTGAGGGGCATGTGTATTCATTCTCCACAAAGAGAAACAAAAGTTCCACAAACGCAGATCATGGTTGATAAATAAGAGGAACAACGTTAAAACTAACAACCAATGTTTTCAGCCAGCC
Source organism: Rissa tridactyla (assembly GCF_028500815.1). Taxonomy (NCBI): domain Eukaryota; kingdom Metazoa; phylum Chordata; class Aves; order Charadriiformes; family Laridae; genus Rissa; species Rissa tridactyla. The sequence goes on from NC_071467.1 coordinate 46,839,666, forward strand.
AGCCACTCCCAACAATGAGGCTACTACTGCACCCTTCTGTTTTTTCATTTGCTTTGTATACATTTATCAAAGCAATTAGTATTACGACTTTGCTATCACTGTCAACTTAATTGGATACTTTTGTCACCTCAGACTATTGTACTCTGTTACCATGAAAATGAAGTGAAAAAGTCATCCTCTTAAACATAAAATTTAAAAAATTAAAATAAACAACTGAATACAACATAATAGTGTCTTTCAACGCATTTCCTCCTGAATGGGAGAAGCCAGCTGCTGGGCAGGTACTAACCCCCTCCTGGGTTTTGTGTCTGGCAGCCTGCTTATAATGTGATACTGATCCTTCCATTCATACTTCAGCTAAACACATATTAAAAACACGAGCAATGTGCTGCAGAAGTGATTGAACGACAAGCTCCATAGCTAATAACCCAATACGTACTTTCCAAAGTCTTTTGCGCCACAACTTGGCCTCTGCAGTATGTTTGGACAGCATAAGCTAAACGTTTCTGTAACGCAGATAGATGTAGCCTGAAAACTGGGAACTCCTTCCTGGGTGGCTAATCTCTAACTGCAGTGAGCATTTCTTAACATACTTACCACTGTGCATAGCACAAGCGTAGCCAGGCTGTCACTCCAGTTTAGATATGAAGACTAAAAAACTTGTTTTCTCTGCATTAGTCCTCTCCCTACTGCTACTGCTGACAAGAGTTCCCCTGGTTAGGATTCTTTTTTTTACCTTGGTGTGGAAAGGTCTGGTAAAATGCATAAACCAAAACCTGCCATTCTAAGTATTTGCATACTATTTTGGATGGAGAAGAAAGGATACACTCCATTACAGATTTTGTATTTATCTCCCCTTTAAGGTTCACAGCGCATGAGTGTGCTAATAGAAACTGCAGCTGTAAAGGAAGAAACACTGAATCCCAGAAGAAACCTTAAAAAAGTCACTAATCAAGTGGGAAACTTCTCAAAAATGAAGCCTAGACAGAGGAGGACAGACATGCAGAGATTACAAGCAGGTTCACCCTCTTAGAGGAGATGTCTCTAGCTGGCCTTCTGGAACAAAGGGGGCTGACTGACATTGCACGCACTTTGCTGCACCCCAAAGAGATGAGGACTGGAACCATCATTTCTTCTCCATGGAAGTGCTATAAAAGCATTTAAGTTGCAGGATCTTGCTGTAACCCCCAAATGTTATTTTACAAGAAAACTGGAGAATGTAGTTAACGTACTTATTAAATAAAGCTGTGGCCTGCATCACGACCCACCTTCCTACGACTGAATCACTGGCCTATTTGAGACAAGTGCCTTATATAGACAGGTTACTATTTAAAATCTGCCCAGGCACTCTGATTAACGTCCTTTGCAATGCCGAATCAAACAGTCCCCACTTGTGACTGATCTGAAGGACAGACTGGGGAGTGCAGGGGAAAGCCAATAACCATGGGATACGAAAGAAGTGCTGACATACTTACAGTTGCATTTCTTCTGAACAAATCTAAGCTTGCATGCTGTTCGGTAGGTGGACAAACGAATGCGATCCAGATCTTGAGCCCCTAGTGGAAGAGAATAACAGCGACATTTGTATGGAATACGACCTGTGTGTATCTTTGCTAGCAGGGAAGCCAGAGAACAAAGAAGACACGTGAGCCGACTCTCTTTTAATAATTTTCAAGGCTATCTCCTTTGCAGGCAGAGTAGAGAGGGATGAGGAGAAAGAAGGGGAATGGCAGGAGCTACAGTGTTAAAAGACTTTTATGCAAGAAGGCAAGGAATAGTCAGCCCACTGTGTCTGTCACTTTGAGGAACAATCTGGTCAAGCTGCAGGCTAAAAGACGCACTGGCCAGGCTCCAACAGCAGGGAAAACCTCCATCTAATTTTAATATTTAACAACAAAGATTGTAACAAATATCTTTGGCTGACGTGCCAGATTAGAACAAGGTATCGCCAGCAAATCAATTAGAAACAATACCATGCCATAATGAAAAGACTGACAGCAGTGTGCAGAAGCGGGTAAAAGTAACACAAAGGCTGCGAGGGCTTTCTCCATTTTGTGGAGGTGTGTACTCTGCAACAGAGACCTCTAAGGGTCACCTCTCTGCTTCACACATAGCTTGGCCCAGGCTGCTCCAAGTTAAAGATCTGGCAGCATTTCCAAAGCAGCTGCCCAGGAGATGGGTATAAATTCACCAGTAGATATTTCACATACAAGTGCAGCACAGAGGGACCAGGATGGGGGCAGAACCTGGCACAGCATCTTTAGGCCTCCTGCTGTTGTGTACCACTCATAACATTTCCCAAAAACCTCAAAAAGGAGATTGTGATTTCCGTCTTTCTCCTTCTTGGCTGGTATGTCTTATGTAAAGGAGTGTTGCCTCATAGCTACAATATGGCCTGTGAAATACAAGACTGCTTATTAATTGTACCACACATTTCACAGAAACACATTCAATCACATTTTTGCGTATTACTTTTTCACAGTGATATGCCCTGTAACAGGAGTAAAACCTGTTCTGTTCGGTTGAGCAAGGTACCAAGCTACAAAAACCAGAGTTTCTTAAGAAACTGTCCGGATGAAACACATCCAAACAAGGTACAATCAGGTAAGAGAAGCGGAGTGGAATATGGCCCTATTCTGTTTTACACATGCTTCCCAAATGCTTTCTTTAAGATTCATCTTGACATTATTAGATTGGCTGCTCAGTTGTACATATGGCCATGTCAGCATCATTCACCCACACTTTCTTAAATAATCTGCCATCCTTTGGACCCAAATTTTTCAAATGTGCTCTGACCTGCGAGACGAAAATGAGGATGATACTCTCTCTCCTCTCCCCAAACTCTGCTCTTTTCCTGACTGGATTCTCCCACACCGTCTTCCCAGGGTTCCCAGCCACTCCCTTTTGCAGTTAGCTGTCTTAACACCATCTGCTCCTGGGAGAAGCTACCCTTAACTACTTAACATCAGGTCTGGAAAGTTTTTTTTTATTTTTTCATCATATGCTTTTTTGTTAAATTATAGAGGTTTCTCCCTTCTCCATTAGTATCTCATTGACAGCTTTTGGAAAAACTTCTTTACTGGTAAAGGGGAGGATAATGCTTGTAACACTAAGTCTTTCCTTTTTTAATAGGACCAATAAGTAAAATGAATTTAACTTTTTCCGTCTTAACTTTAGTGAAAGATACTAATAGAAGCTTCCAATGTTCCTTTATAGAACTTCAGCCTTTTAAGAAGGTGTAAAGATTCTAAGCAAAGTGAGACTCTGGCTCATTGACCTTCCTATGTTGCAGTATTAATCCTAAGTAAACAAATTTGTTGACAATAATGTTGCTTTTTTTCTTTACTATTTACACACACAGTGGATGGCATTGTTTTGGGAGAAGGTGTTTTTCCTGGCAAATCCCTGGAGCAGACAATTTAATTTTATCATGATTCACATTTTGCCGCAGTCAGAGATCTATTTGTCAAATTACTTCTGTAGAAAAGTGACCTCACTTACATGAAGAGTCCTGAAAAACAAGTGGAAAGATGTGCAGGACTGAGCACGGCAAACGAGACTGCGAATTTGTAACTTGCCTACAGGACTGCCAGTGGCCTCTCCTTCCTTTTGCCCACTGGCAGCGTTTCGCCGTTTCCTTTGAATATGGCTCATCTCATTTAACACTGTTTGCAGTTTGCAAAATAATAAAGGGATACTTTGCAAGCTTTGGCCGATGTTTTCTTGCTGGATAACATGTGCCGGCAGCACAACAGTGATGTACACTTTGAACTCTCTCCATCAGCCTGGATATACCTGAGCACATCAGGTGAGACGAAAGGTAGCCTAGTGATTTGATGTCAATGGTGCATTTTGAGATATAAGACACAATTTAAGCTTTAACCACAGGACTCTACAGAAGATAATATTGATTATGACACTAATTTACAAAGGTTTGTAATTTGGAACTAGAAAGATGCCTCTTCTGAAGGAAAGTTAACAAAAAAGTCAAACTAAATTTCTTTAGATACAGGGAAAATCACATAGTGGCCCATATCTAAAGTCAGAGTCAAATCCATCTACTCCTTGTTCAGAACAAGTTTCCTACTAAAAAAACGCAGAAAAACTTGGATTTTTTTTTTCTTTTCTGTTTTGTGTAGCCTGGAACATGACCCATTTTCTAAAAGCACCGTGGGGTTTTAGTCACAGACTTGCAGATATGACTGCAAGAACCTAAAACACTGGCAAAGTCCTCTATATTATGAATGTTCTTGCTCTAACATTGGCAGGTTGTGAAGTTTAACTTTTTACCAGAAGCTTATATTTGTTATAATGTGAAAAAGCTTTGCAGGGCCCACAGTATGTACAGTGTGTGGACTGTTTTTTATTTTTTTTTATTAAGCATGGACTGTTTGGGCTGAGGGCACGTGAATGCACGGACAGAAGGACGAGTTCTGTTTCAGTGAAGCACACCCTTTACATACACAGGAATCCCAGGGACTCTCAAAATGCAAATTTGAGCATTTTATAGCAATCTGGACATTTCTTTGCTTAAAACATGCTTAGTTTTTTACAAAAGTATAGTATTTTCCCCTCTTTTTACCTAGTTGGAACTCAGTTCTCTGTGTGCATGTGTAGTAGGAAGAGAAAGGGAACAAGGCAAATAGAAAAAGGAAGCACACATGAGATAAACCAGACACAAGTAAATACGTCAAAATACTAAAATGTGTGAGAAAAAAAATACTATTTGCGTACAGTATGGGAAAATCATCCCTCCTCTGCCTCAATTGCTGACTGTAAATTTTCCCAATACCCCTTAACTCCTCCACAACCCAACAGCAAAACAGCCTTCAAAACTGCGGGAACAAACCATAAATCCTCACAGAGAAGTCTTAAGCAATTATCTTCCATTTTAGGAGTAGTTTAAACTAAGTGAAGTTAATGGAAGTTGTGCTATTGACTTTGGCTGATATAAGCTCAAGTCCGCTCTATAATTCTAATTAAAAGTATAGCATGTTCTGATAATGGACAAATGCCATCCTTTTTTCTTTTTTTTTCTTTTTTTAGTTATGGCCAAAGAACAACCCCTCCCTCCACTGGTCCAGGATGTTGTACTCAAGCGACAATCCATCTGAGTTACAACAGCAAGCCTTTTGTGATATTGAAATAATTACAGGGCACAACAGAGCTAGTGGACACAGTGGAATGGGCCAAGACTATTTTCAGTAGGCCATCTGAATCCATCTGAACGAGCAATCCTTAACTTCAGAGAGCTCAAGAGCGCAGAAGTGGGGCATTCAGCCCCCCATGGGCTCGCCCCTGGAGAACAGTCCCAAGCACATTTAATTCACCAGCACAGACCTGGCCTTTCAGTGTGCACAGTTGCTCAAGTCACAGTAATTCTCATCTTTGTCTCCCCCAGATGATGGGGGAGATGTTCTGTCATTTTTTACTATGTTGCAGGGAACAAATAATAGGAAGGTTAGGAATTACAGAGAGAATTTAGGTAAATCTAGTACAGGGCAACAGTCTCAAACTTCAGATGTAATAGAATGTCCTTGAGAAACAGTAGAATGTTTGTCAGAGAAGTAAGAGATGAGTGTCAAGAGAACTGCAGGAACACTGTTAGTATAGTATATCCCCAACACACTATTCTGCAGGGAACACAAAGCTTCACTAGAAACTATAAAAAATATGCTGAAGTGGGGCATGTAGTACTTAAGTCCCTGTACTGTGTCTGGCTGGGATGGAGTTAACTTTCTCAACAGCAGCCTGCATGGTGCTGTATTTTAGATCTGTGGCTAAAGAAGTGTTGATAAGACACTGATGTTTTAGCTATTGCTGAACAGTGCTTGTGCAGCATCCAGGCCTTTCTGCTTCCTACTCTGTCCCCTCACAGAGTTGGCTGGGGCTGGGCAAGAGGTTGAGTGGGGACACAGCCAGGACAGATGACCCCATCTGGCTAAAGGATAGCCCGTATCATATAACGTCATGATCAGCAATAAAACTGGGGTAGGGAAAGAAGGGGTTGGGGAGTTTTGTCTTCCAGGGGGAACATTGCTCGGGGAGAGGCTGGGCATCGGTCTGCTTTTGGGAGGTGGTGAGTGACCATCTTTGCATCACTTGGTTTTTTTTGCTGTCATTTTTTCTCTTTTCATCACTTAATCAACTGTCTTTACCTTAAGCTACCAGTTTTCTTGCTTTTGCTCTCCCTATATTCTCTCCCATCCCACTGGGGGGTGGCTGGGGATTAAGCAAGTGTGTGGGTGCTTAGCACCTGGCTGGGGTCAGCCCACTACAGACACCCCCCTAAAAGATGTAGTCTTTTGGACGCCTTTATCCCTCTTCATTGCAGCATCTTTGTCTCAAGAAGCTACTGACTAAAACAATACAATCACAAAATCTGATGTAGAAAATCCCTCTCTCCTGCTATTTGGTCAAATCAGCCCATTCTCCTGCAGTTTTGGTTTCATGACATTAAACCATTTGAGAAATGAAGATATCAGTTACTTGAGGTGGAAAGTTGGCATAGATTTTACTGGCATTGCATTGCAACTGGCTGGGTCTATCACAGCAAAACATTTCTATGAAGTACTTACGCATTTCTGCAAACAGCTGCCTTCTTTCTGCCATGGTATTTCCTCTTTTTCCACAATCTTCAATCATTCTGGAAGACAAAATCATGTGAAAATACTGAGTATTATTCCCAGACTGTGCATACGTACATAAGCATCCATAATTGATCCTGGAGAACCTTTGAGGTTGACTGGTGCTCCATGTATGCCCAATGCCTTTTGTCAGCCTCTCTGTGGCATGGTTTGTGGAGAAGGTGGTCCCCAAATTGTCCTCCATTCCCTAGACTCTGCTTCCAAGCATTTGTTTCCCCCCCTCTCTCTCCCAAAGGCAATGTTCAGTTTTTCCGCTTGATGTAACTAACTGACTTACATAACACAAGCTCTGAAATTCATTTTAGGTTTTCTTAAATAAGGAATCTTCAGTTTAAATTATGTAAGAGAGAAGAAATCATAAAAGATTTGGATATTATTTTATATTTTAGAAAATGCCTTTCTAGCCAATTCCGGGTGGAGGAGACAAAAAAATAACACAACAGCAACTACACCTCTACTCTACAACATAATACCCTCTATCTGCTCAAGCAAACACACTCCAAATATTTATTCAAATGCAAGACAGTATGTCTCTGATTAAATGAGTTCCAGCAAAAGGCTAAGAAGTAAGAGTATCTTTTCCTGCAGTTTTCAGACATAAAAATCTTCAGATTGTTTCGAAGAGTGCTACTGCTGGATAGGGCATAGAGAAAAGAGACAGCTTCCCTCACAACCAGCATTCAAACCACAAAAGACTAGAGCCTCCAGAGTAATGATAAACATCTTTAGCAGCACTCAAAAAATGAAACCAGTGTCAGCATCACCACTTCCTATGGGTAATCACTCTAGCAAGCCACTATCCTTTCCTCCCTGCCATGTTTGGTTGGGGCTTCTCAGCTGCATTGTAATCTACATCCTTATCTCAACTAGACTGTGTAAAATAACATTGGACCACCTGGGGTATAAAGGAGATGCTCTGTAGAAGCCTGCAATCCAAAATATGTATATAGCATATAACACATATGTATATAACAGGAAGGATAAAAATACGGGATGCTGAAGTCTACCATCACCAAAGAACTCAGGATCGAAAACCAGTTTCCTTTTATTTCTCGGAGAACGAAAGGCAATCACATAAGAGGTGTTCTGTTGTGTGTTTTTTTTTTCCCTTCCAAAATGCACTGTTCAAATGAAGTGGCGGTACATTATAACTGCCTTTTCCGAACAGCCTATTCATTTCCCAGAGTACTGATAAAGGCTCTGCTAAAGTGCTGTCTATGCTGGACATTTTGTGATGTGAGCAGCAGTCCCACTAGGAAGCGGACAAAGGGTACGGCTGCATCCTGTTTGCAGCGATATTCAAAAGTTCACCCTTATGCTCTAATTTGGCCGGGAGAGACACGGATGTGTGTAGCGTGGCATGAAGCCTGAGCTAATATAACCTGCCTTTCTGCAGAGGTAACAGCTTTCAGTATGGGGCTTTACAAAAGCGGCCACACAGCCTCTAACCTGGAGGTGGCTGGCGCCTTGCTATTGACTTCAGCTCACAGGCGCCAGGGAGGACTCACACCTCCCTGCAAAATGACATATACCTCAAGATACGCCAGACCCAACCTGCACCCTAATTAGACAGCAAGTAGTAATATCTTTTGTACCCGGATCAGCCTTAAATCTCTGCCCATAAAAGACGAAACATGATGTAATCCCACTAACCCCAGTCTGCGTTCCCCGCACTCCGTTCTGTTTCTAGTCGAACACAAAGTAGGAGACAATTTTGCCACGGCAAATGACCAGATCTCATAGGACAGCTGGGTTAATAAAGCCCTTTGAAAAGATAGTACCTTTTACCAGGCAGGGCAGTTGAGGGAATACTTCAGAGCGAATACAATTTTAGATTAACTTTTACTATTTGTAGCGTGGGTCACAGGGCATCATTTTCTCTGACTTCTCCTGTATTCAGAATTATTCTACAAACAACGTGCAACTGGTTTTCAGACTATATACTGTTCATATTCATTGACTGAAATTGGGCTATGTTGATTTTGGCACAAGGATTACATCATCATCTTTCAGTTTCTTGATACAATTTACACTTAAATCTTACAGACTTTTCTCCACTTATTAATTTGCTGCTTTCATTCCACCAATGTTCTCTAACATTTGTGAAATAATCACTGGCCTCAGAGTGATTGCTCCAAACTTTATCGAAAACAAAAGGGACGCAACTTTATTCTCCCTTCCCTCATACTGCTGCTTGGATAAAAATATTCCTTAGCTACCGTTTTTAAATATCTACAGTGCATCCAGTGGAATGTGTCTCACCTGTGACCTTTTTCACCATGCGGAAGAATTTTCCCAGTCAAAATTAAGTAAAAAAAGTTATTTTTCAAAAAATGCAAATTGTTCAGCAAGTTCTCCACTTCCTTCAGAGAAACCATTCTTAAAGTGTCCCTTCAGTGGGGTAAAAATCATTAACTCGTTTTCCCTCTTCTGCAGTTCATCGTCCCCTTGCTTTTACTGATGCTTTAATCTCCTTATATAAAACGTTCCCTGGATGTGATCATCATTTTTCAGAATGTCCCATTATCTAGTGAAACTGAATCGCCCTTTTCACTGCTGGGGCTTACGGGGGTTCCAGGGCCTGACAAATAACTTTATATTTATACATGCACAACTCAGACTTCCTTGGAGAGGGAAGAAACTTTGTATTTATATTTTTAAGACTCACTGCACCAGATATTTTGCAGATTTTAAAACAGCCTTCATCCCAAATGAAAATCTTAAAATCCTCTTCAATGGGATATATGCCATTAAGCTAATGAGAACATTAGTGGTGGCAGTATTCTCAGATAGATATCTTCTACCCCTCCTTTGCCTCTTTTCCTGATAGAAGAAAATGATAGATGTTGCTCATTAATATTGTTATTTTTGAGTCGTCATTAATAGTAATTCACCTAACTGTGTCTTCCAAGCTTTTCATATGCATTTTTAACTCCAGAATGTGCCACAGCCCAGGCTCGACTAATGCTGTTGGTCATGGGTGTTGTGCATCTCCCTTTCCAGCCTTGTTCACCTTGATCCAGCTCACAGGTACACAGCCCAGCTCTTTAACTCAGATTACGGAGACTCAGGCTTTGAGCCTGGGATAAGCTCAGCTCAGTCCCTGGGGCTGGCCGTGAGCATAACTGACTACAGTCATGTTTCAATACTTCTCATTTTGCTTATAACACGTGCCAAGTCACGGAAAAAAAAAAAGTACAATTTGTTCTACAGGGGAAAAGAGCAAATCACAAAGTGAACTTTAATGTACTTTACAAAACAGAATAAATTTTCTGACATGATTTTGAAAAATATTAATTAATGTACACTCTTCCCATAGTAGGGATTAGATTGTATTTGTCTTCTATTGATCCCCTCCACGATCTTTTTCCCTTCACTTTTCTCCCCAGGAAACAGCTCCTCCACTACAGGTAGGGAGAACACCTACTGTGCATCTAATTAAAATTCTTTTCACGGGCTAATTAGTAAGGTACCAATTAGCAAGGTATTAAGGCTTCAATATATTACAGACATTCCAGAGCAGAAATCATTCCAAGCATAAGGCTTCCAGCCTCTGAAAAAGATATCGTGAATGTTTCATTTCTATCAGCCTTTCAAGCTGAAAACTTCCATGATGTTAGTAGTGCTTAAAGGAAAATAATAAATACAGAAATAATTTAGTTTTATTTGAACTCTTTTGATTACAATTTCATCTTCGTGCTTACCATGTATCAGAAGCATAGTAGGTCTATTTTTTTAATATACTTTATTTGTTTATAAAATCTGGGAGGGAATAACATATAATATACATAAGGTAAGAACTAAATGCCTCATTTTAGTTTCCGTTGCTCTTGTGCTGCTTTGATTTATAAGTACGGTAATACTCTCTCTCACATATAAGTGTTTTTCTTGTTTTAATATTTACAGGGTAAATAGCGTAGTTTATTAACCCCCATTTTACGTCATTCTTCTTGTAATTAGTATATTTCCATTTCTTGAGCTATCTGTATGCATGGTAAAAGCAATGCCTGTCATAATTAAATCAGTAGCTCCAAAAAAAACCCAAAAGAAGTAATTGCCTGTATACCTGGAGAAGGAGCTCCCCTCCTGAGAGTTTCATACACTTCACCGGAGACTGTAAAAATTCCCGACCTGACACATGCGCGTGCACAGTTTGATGGCTGTGAGAAAAGCCACCCCATTAACACTTCCACAAATCCCCATCCCGTTCGTCCGTGACGGATGAAGAGCCCTGGGGAGGCGGGAAGCACGCCAGTGAGGAAAATCGTCTGCTGAAATTGATTAATTGTGGCATGAAAAATTTACCAAGTCCCATGCGATGGCTGTGACGCAGCCGCCTGTTTGACAGAAGCAGCTCCGAATCCTGACCGGTGACATTCCTGACAGTCTTTCAGGATGGATAAAAGCTGGTTTTTTCCATGGCAGTAGGTACAGAGGAAAAAGAGAAACACTTGTCTCTGCCCGAGTCCTGCCCAGCCGTGCTCGCTGCGGCTCTGAAGCGCTTGGGAGCATTCTGGGATGCAGCTTCTAGCTGGAATTTTTGCTCCAGAAGACTGGTAAAGCTGTCAGTGAGTATCTTGACATCACTTCTGCAGAGAGTACCATCGTTTGGTAGAAAATATCAACCAGGCTCGAGCACCCTTTATTCTGAGCAGTCTATTTCCCTAGCAAGGAAATCTTCAACTCCTGATACAAACAGCTATTTTTTTTCTTCCATGAAATGTCAAATCTTAGATATTCGCATTGGTATGTCTGGGAATTGGAAGCATTAGGATGCAGAGAAATGTGCTGGTTTCTCAGTGGCTATTTTCCATGCTGTTGACAAATCAGATGCCATTTTCTATGCAGCTGGTCAATATTTAAACCCAGCTTTGAGCAGAAACAGTAACATTTTTCAGCTGCACAGGCTTCTTGTCTGCCATTGCTTGGGACAGTTTTATCAAAGTGTCCTCTATATGTAACAAACTGCTATTCCTTTTCAGGATTTACCAGCATCAGAAATTTTTATTTATGAAAATGAAAGAACCTGCTAGGGTCTAGCTTACAGTGACTTTATGAGGAACTTAAAAGCTAGTCAACAGCTAGGTTTGGAGTGCCCTTCATGCAGAATTCATAGCAATATGAGAGAGAAAATTTTCCATAGATTTCTTCCTCTTCTCCCATTTTCCGCAAATTCAGCCCTGGTAGGTGGATGCTGCTCAGCTAACTAGAGCAGAGCTATGGCTGCTTATTCCAAAGTGAATTTGGGCTGGAGAACAGAGAGTTAAAAGGGAGAATGAGTGCTAGCTAGAACTGTATTTGCAAAGTCACCAACCTCAGCAATCCTTGAAGTTAATAATGAGAATCATGAAAGGCCATTTCAGAGCCCTCTTCCCCTTAATGGATTTACTGGTGCCGTATGAATGTCTTGTTCCACATCTTCTAATGAAGCAGGTCCTTAATAGGCCTCTCTCAGCTTTACATTCCAGGACTAATCTTTGGCACGATAATAAAATTGTTCAATGCTCTTTCCTGAGGCTAGGTATAATTGCATTTCACTTACAGGGCTTGTTTGTATTTTATCTAGATGAGCTTTTTGCAGTGAAGAAGGAAAATAAAAGCTGTTGCTAAGCTCACCTCCAACATGAGCCTCAGCAAGTCTGCCTCCTCTTATTTTTGTTATGTTTTGCAATTTTAATATTACCAAAACCCTGAAATTCTCTCTTGATTTATTCCTTTAGCAAAATGTATCTTTCGTTTTTAAGAAAGAATTTTCCAACAGATTTTTCATCGGTTCCCCTTTTGGGACCTTCATATCCTTAGTAGAACACTGTCAAAAATGCCTAATAAGGCACCCACTGCAACTCATTTTCATAACACTCAGTCCTCAAGGAAGTCTGAACGCTATGCAAATCTTATCTGTGAGGCCTAAAAAGCAAATTGTGAAGAGGTTCATCACTAAAGGAAAAAAGGGCAATGTGAAGACAGAAAATATGAGAGTCAAAATAGACTAGTTTCATACTTAATACCGTAGAGAATCAGAACTTTAGCAGAGGATGCTGTGACTGGCTTCAGGTAACAAAGGAACCACCAGTCATTTTCCACGTGCACTAGGCATTATTAAGTTTAGGAATTCAAAATTTTGTTAACTAGACCAAAATATATCCCAAAAGCTTTGTTCTTCTGCTTTTTATGGGTGCTCGTAGAGTATAATTTTCAGCTTTTCGCTGCCACACAAAGGAGGACTTCTCTTGTATAACTGAGAATCTTACTACTCCAGACATGAAAGACATTTGAGAAAACCAATACTTGAGGCTTACAATATGCATGTGAAACTTTACAAAACTGTCTTACGAGAGTTGCTTAGATATATTTTTCCAACCATACTTCTTTAGAGTCAGGCTTTTTGGCACTAGAAGAAACTATTCTACTGGATGAAATAAGGAAAGAAAGCTAACATTCAGTGCTTCAAATATGTTTTCACCCATTGAGAGATAAAAATGATCCAAGAAAATAATTTTGGTCAGCTCCAAAAAACTTCACCAGTGCGTCATTGCCATCACTTCTGATAACCAGTTCTGATAAACAGTAGAGACTGATTTTAGCTAACTGGCACAGATGCAAATACAGCTCTTCAAAGCTCTGCTCAAATGCTATTTTAAAATGATATTTTGTCTACGTTTTATTAAATATTTTAAAACAAATAAAGCAGATATTGATTTTCTTTACACTCATGCACAGTGTTTCAGAGCATTAGTTCAGATGAGGGGTAGTTAGAAAAAAACTCCGCTACCAGTCATTTCTTTTTTGTTGCACCCAAAACACATTCCAGAAAAAGAAGAAAACCCCAAAACTCAGACACAAAAGTTGACGATATACCGTGCCAAATCTGCTTGTCTGATGTGTTAATCTGTTCATGAAGTTCTGCCATGACCTCATCAGGGACCTGTATTTCATCCAAACTATACTTTTTCCTTCAACTTATGTTTTGGTTTTTTACTATTTTTCTAAAAAACATGACCAATAAAGTATTGATCACCTTTAAACACTCGAATTTGCAGTTCTACTTCTTTCAGTTAGTTAGGCAAAGAAAATTCATAGAGAAAATCATAATGAAACTAAAGGGCTAAAAAGTTATAAGGACTTTATCACAGGAAGCATGTAATTGATACTCTTGATGCTTTGGTACTCTGGTCTTCTCTCAGGTCTTTTTATTTGCCATTGAAGAGACACAAAGGAGGTTGCAGGATTTCACGTATAATTAAACTCCTACTTAGTCAAACGGATCTTTCAGTACTTCTTGTGCTGCCATAATTAAACCCAAAATCATTTGAGTAAGCTGTCAGTGATGTAATTGTGTTGGGAAGCATTTCCTGGCTTCTGCCAATTTTAATAATACAAGTTGTCAGTTTTTGTAAACAGGGATTTGATGATTATTTGCTTTAAGGCAGTAGGTACTTTCATCTCCTTAGAATTATAAAAACATCTAAATAAATCAAATGGTAGCTGTGGGAGAAGATACATTCCTAGGTGGTTGAAACTATTGAGCTCCTTTGCATGTACTCTGAAAATCTTTCACTAAAATTAAGTATTGTTGGGTAGTCAAACAAATCAGTTAATAGAGAGGCTGTTGGACTTTGTCACCTTACCTGATCAAAAGTTTTGGCATCCAAAAATTAATTGAATAGCCATTGATTTACGCAAGTTGAAAAACCCTTTTCAGCTAAGAAGAGTTTTCCATTATTCAACTGAAAACCAAGAAGAATTTAAACTTTTTCATCTTTATGTCTGAAATAGACCCCTCTGGCCTTTTTCCACTTTTTAATTTTATGAAATATTGTAACAGATAGATTAATGAAAAAGTAGTCTGAATTATATCTAAACAACACAGCTAAAAAATTTAATCTTTAAAAACATTCCCATGGAAACCCAAGTCTCTCCAGATCTAATTGGGGAAAGGTAGAAATTAAATTACAAATGAAAGAATAATGAGGTACTGATGAAACTGTTCACATATATTCTTTCATAGTGGTAGCCATTAATTTGTCTTAAATTTCAGTGAGACTGGGCACTAGGACAGAGGAATGGCAGTAGGATGGGAATTAACAAATTTATGAGCATATTTCGGTTAAGTGTACCTTCTGAGACAAAAAAAGCTTTGATTACTGAGTTGGTATGAATCTCATGCAGAGAGAAATCAGATCCTTAATGCAAGTAAGAGCAGCCTACAGGCTGATCTAATTAATATCTGAAGAAGGCATTTTTAGCAATTAGCTGTTGTCAGAGAATAAGGAAATTGGCGATTTTCTCTTTTTTACCTGGCCATATCCCTTCTGTGAGTGGCCTGATGGCTTGGGTAAAAGTGATACAACTCGATCATTTTGGTGGCTGCATTCAGTTGAAGATTCTTTTACAGCGGATGCCAACTTGTTCTTTTTAATTCTGTTTTCAAGTACCAAATCACATTGAAGGACACACGACTAAGTCTCTAAGTTTGCGGTGGGAAAAAAAGTTCCATGTGCATTGTTAAAATGATTTCACTTGGCAGCATTAGTTATAATAGTTATAATAGTTCAGTCCTCAAGACTCTCAGTCAAGATCCTAACTGTCCCAAAGTCAGAATGATTAAAGTCAGTGTCTGTGTATTCCATAACTATCTGCCTGCACACCCATGAATAATCACCTAAGCAGTACTGCAACACAATCATTATATCCAATGGAAACAGAACAGGCAGGCCGGCAGCACCATGCGATAACAGAAGAAACAGCAGAAAAAAAATCCACGCAACGAGATATCTAAATTTGTAAAAAATTAAGTGACATGAAACTACAGGCCGACACAAACATTCTGCGTCTCGTAATGGCGAATGCATAGGAAAGGCAAACTCCTACGGGCTCCAGTTCAATGAAAGCTTTCTTTAATCTGTCCTTATTCTGCAAAGCCTTTACACACACACTGGACTCAAAGCATATGCCTGAATTCCATCGTGCTGACCGAGTGCTCAGCTGAAGAGGAACGGATTGCTGAACCGGGCTCAAAGGTTTTTCTACTGAGTCCTTAATAAATGTCTAACAAAAAGGGCAGCCTACAAACAGTGTATATAAAAGGGAATGTACTTGCAAATGGCACTTCAAGCAGGAGTCAGACTATCTCCCAGCACAAGATAAGCTTTAGTCACGTGCAGAGATATATCTAAGAGAGAACATACCTCCTCCACATGTGATCTGGAAGTTTACAGAGTACTGAGGTCACTTGGAAAGCAAAGGGAATTAAAGAACTAAAGAGAAGGATGTAAGAAGCACAAGAATCCTTCCCCCTTTCATCCTTCTCGTCTTCATTATTTGGATGTATGTTGAGATGCTATTCATGACACTCTTACAAAAAAGTGAACTTTGAAGAGAACTACATTTTCTCTCAGGCCATACATTGCTGGTCATCCCTTAAGTTTCCCACCACAGAAAGTCAGCATAACCTTTTCTGTTACAGAACTGTCTTTGATGCAAATGTATTCTGTCTTTGCCTCACAGCAAATTTAGGCCTCCCATTGCTGGACTACTTTCATACAATATTACCATACCCTTTCACGTTAGTCTAGTTAATCCATTTCAGTGACTAATAAGGTACAACTGTTTATTAGAGGCTGGAATTTTTGCAAAGCTATCCACTGAATAAATAGTAAGTCAGGCACACCTTATGTCCTCACTACAACATCAATATGTTAGACGCAAGGCTGTGAAGGGCTATAATAACTTAAAACAATTCAAGAAAAAATCCCACCCTTATTTCAACAGGTAAAGCACAACAGGAAATGAAAGCAAATGCAAACATAAAAAGACGGAGAGCTTGATATGCACTATCGGCTAGTTTATTTTCTCAAAAAACCTAATATACCAAATTACTTTTAACCTAATTAAAATCTGACATTATTTTATTAGGCAATATCATTATTACAATAGCATACAGAAGAAAATGAAATACAATATAATTATGTAGCAAATAGTCTCGTACGCTAAGCCAGAACAGAAAGCTAATGCTTGAAATATTGAATGCAAAGATAATGGCTGGTGATGCTTGTAAATGGACACAGCAGAAACTGGGTCCTAGGTATGATTCACTGATCCTGTTCTTTCCTCTCAGATATGCACATTAACACTGGTTGGACCCTGCTAAACTCGAGTTACTGTTGTATATGCAAAACATGCTTGAAGAGGAGCATTTTTAATAAAACAGTATTCATTATATTGTGAAAGAACATTTAGGTTATAAAAATCCCTCCAGTGCAACATAAACATCTCAGCTGGTACAAATATATTTGTAAGCAGACTTGCGTCTGAAGAAATTTCAGTGTCCTGAATTTACCTTTCCCATGGCGAGGAGGGAATGTGAAGAAAACCAAGGGGAGCACAGGAAAGCCCGAAAGAAGCACAGCTATCAAACCAGCAGCTACAGTTCCAAAGATTCCTGATGTGCTTTGAAATCCCCAGACGGTTGTTAAAAGGCATTTTTCTTCATGTAAAATGAAGTAGATAGATAGCTTCTTAGAAACACCTATCTGAGGGGCTGCCAAGACAGAAGACACACTCCTATGCAACCATTGCGCTAGAATGCACCAACTTTTGTGGAAAAATGACTTTTGTAACATTAATGACAGGTTACAAGAGGTGCCAAAACAGTCAAGACATGGTCACACAGCACTTTACGTCTGTATGTGCTTCTGTCACGTTCTGCCAAAGACTAAACTTCCTGGAACAAATTTTTCAACACCTCTTTCCTTTGCAAAGGTCTCATTTTCCTTCTATTTCTGCTGGGGTCTATTATTCTACACACATTTAATACAATACCAATAGTTTACATTTAAACGCACACATAAAGCCATAATGGAAGATGAATGCTTTACGTGCTGTATGTCTCCCATAGCCAGGAGGAATTACTGGTCTCAAGCCAACATCTTCACCTGTGCAGAGTATTTTTTACTCTGAGAGAACTGCTGTGGACTTCAGTGAGGCTAGTCAATGAATGAATAAGGACTTCCCTGTCCTTGTGTCATGGTTGCATTCAGTAGGAGTTTTTTTTCAAAGACCACACAAGACAGCATTTCTAGGAGAACCGCCCCAAAAACCACTCCGTGGAGCAACCCCAATCAGTGAACTCACAGCTGTGAAGGTGCCGTTTCCAGGATCCACCACAGTTACACAGGTATTTCACAAAGACCAGTCACCAAAAACCAGCTGCCATCAACCATCAGAGAAGCTCACAGCCAACAGAAGAAGGGGAACGGATGGTCAGCGCCAAAAAAAAGAGACATCCTATAGAAAAGCATGGGGCATTAGGGCCTCCAGCAGCTTGCAAGGAGTGATATATTCTGGGAGAGAGTACCTGTGAAATGCTTTGGTTCTGAACAAACAAAACACTGTACAGATACAGACAGTTATGAAGACAGGCTGAGAGAGCTGGGATTGTTCAGCCTGGAGAAGAGAAGGTTTTGGGGAGACCTTATAGCAGCCTTCCTGTACTTAAAGGGGGCCTATAGGAAAGATAGGGAGGGACTCCTTATCAGGGAGCGTAGTGATAGGACAAGGGGTAACAGTTTTAAACTGAAAGAGCATAGATTTACATTAGATATTAGAAATAAATTATTTACTGTGAAGGTGGTGAGGCACTGGAACAGGTTGCCCAGGGAAGCTGTGGATGCCCCATCCCTGGAAGTGTTCAAGGCCAGGCTGGATGGGGCTTTGAGCAGCCTGGTCTAGTGGGAGGTGTCCCTGCCCATGGCAGGGGGTTGGAACTAGATGATCTTTAAGGTCCCTTCCAACCTGAACCATTCCATGATTCTATACATTCAGTATCAAGTACTGACCACCCGTAACCATGTACCACAGAAGCCCAGTGGGTGCACCCCAGCCAGAGCTGCTGGGGTATTCGTGGCTACTGCAAGGGCACTGCCAATTGTGCCACAAGAGCAAGGGTATTACATGAATCCTCTCAGAGAGCAGTAACCTCGCTAGGCTTGAATTTTGACAAGAAAATGTACTTGAAGTGACTGTCACAGGTGAGAGGCACATTTACCTAGGTAATTACAACGAGCAGGCAGCTACAGACCACTTCCAGCCTCAGAGGCACTGGGTACAACAAGCCCTTTGCTGAGCCAGCAACCAGCTCGATGGTGTGATGCTCTGACTGCATGCCAAATGACCGCTTTGAAAGCGACGACCAGCTTACTTCAGAGAACAACAGAAACTGAAACCGAGAAGTCCATGTTAGTTAGAAGTGACACACCACCCCCTTGACAAAACCATGTCCAGTTTGAACCACGCTGGCAGATGGATACGATCCTTAAATTGGTCCAGAGGCACTTAAATTGAAGTAGTTTAAGTTGGTAATAAGCAGATTTAAACTAAGCTGCTTAATGATATTTGAAAATGAGAATAAGTGCATTAGCACCTCAAGTGTCATTTGCTTAATTCTGAGACCATGTCTAATACTCTTCTGAGTATTTTTGGTCTGCCTTATCAAATGTACCACATCAGAGCAGGAAGTAAGAGACCTTCTCCCTTCGTTTGGCTCTGGCTCAACCACACTCAACTGTTACATTCTGGTTTAGGCACCAAGTTGTCTGGAAGCTATTGACAAAGCGCAAGGAGCGAGAAGGAGAGACGGGGAAATACTCAGAGGGTGGAGACCGGAGGGTCTGATTTCTGGGAAAAGAATTACATCAGATCTATACAGTTTTGTTAAATGCTGATGAGCTGGGAATAAAATAGCTATCTGCTCTTCATGTAGTGGAAAGAATTATTAGGTATGATACAAAGGGTTTAATTAGGAATAAAAGGAATGATATTTAAACATAGAAAATGTCCAATCTCGACAGGGGAACTCTGAAGTGAAAGATGTAGTAAGCTGTGGACAGTCTCTCAAGAGATGTGGTGAATGTCCTACAGTCTGGCATCCTTCTGATGGAAGAAGAAACAACGGTCAGCCTTGCTCTGCTGTCACAAGGCACTATTATGAGGTATTGGCTTTGAAGAGCTAGGGACCAAACTATACCCAGGTAGCCAAGTCAAAACCACTCAGGATCAGAAACCTGAGAAGCAAGAATATAAGAAGCCCAGGTCTAGGGGCAGATGTGGTCCGAGTTGGGGCTCCACATCAGGAAACCAGGTGCATCTTGTGTAGCAGGATCAAGAGCAAGACAGTGCTGCACCAAAGTCATCAGGAAAAGCAAAAGCATTTCAGCAGCACAGAACGAGGTCTATGCAGAAGAAGGGCAGGACCAAGAAGTGAGATGAATTAACAAAGCGTAATACACCGAGCAGCCAAGAAAAATGGGTGAGATTATCTGCTATAGCTTCTGGTGAGGTGAGTGGCCAACCCTTAGCTTCTCCCAACCTGTGTCTGGCCTGTTCTGTCAAGGAGACTGAATACAACCCATTGCATGGCTGAGGGTCTTAGAGAGGCTTTGATTCAGCTGACCAGGGCTTTTTGTTATCCCTTAACCAAGGCACTTCCAGGAAGACAGTGTCCTTCCACTTGTGCAGGCTGTCACCATGTGCTGCTGCTGATTTCCCACAGAAGAGCCTGCCTTTCCTCTTCAACTCTCCCTCTGTTGCAGGAGGTGGTGGCACCTCTCCACGTGCATCGCTTTCTCTCTGGGAGATCCAACTTGTGAAGGGCTGGAGCTGACCTGGAGGGTGCAGGAAGCCTGACAACACAACTGAAAATCCTTCTCAAGCACCACCTGAAGGACCTGAAATACCCCAGTCCAGCCTGGCTTTTCAGCTCAAAAATTTCCATTTCCAAGCCCTGGAGAGACAAAGGATCATTCTGTCTTCTCAATCCATTGCCTATTGACTCAGGTTATCAGTTATCTCAACTCTATTTCAGCTCTTCTAATATCTGCATTTCACTACAGATGCCCAGAGGCAAAGGGTATTTAGGAATTAGAGGTGTGAATTAATTTCCAGAGGCACTGAAACAGATTTAACAAAATCTATTGGGTAAATATTTATCTGCAGGCCTGGTTCTAAGCAAGCCTGTGGAAGTGCAGTTTACAACACAAATGAGTTGAAAAGGGGACTTGAAAGAGCCAGAGAGGCTTTTTCTCGAGTGCTTACAATTTTATTTTACTTATTTATTTTATTTACAATTTTGCTACTCAATCCTATTTGTATAGCAGACAGAGGGGACAAATACCTTTGCTTGGAACAGACTTACATGCTGTAAAGTGTTGAAATATTTGGCAAAGGAAGGCCTTTTGGTGGTGTTCCTTGTGTGCACCTCATTTTTCCACAGAGGCACTGAAAGGATTTCCACTGGCAGTCTCCAATGCCAGGAGATTTGTTTGTATCAAGTGCCAGTCATTCCTCACTATATCAGCAACAGGCTATTTCAGGTTGTATCATCCAATGCACAACATCACAGAGATTTGGGTGAGGGAGAAAAATACTACAGGGTGGCACTTCTGAAGGTAAGCATTTGGATGCCAGTCATATGAGCTGGCTACATCAGCAGGGCTTCCCAGAGCAGAAGCCCCAAAGGGTCCATGAGAAGCCAGGGTGGAGCAGATCCTACTCGGAAGTAGCAGCAACCCTGGAAGTCTTTCAAATACGCAGTTTCTGATAGAGTCAAGTCTGCCTGCGAAGGTTTTAACAGAGCAGTCATGGAGCTATAAATAACCTGCAGCATTAATAAGGTCAAAATAACGAGGGCAAAAGAAATGTAACAGGATCCCTTCAAACTTTATTTTCATCTAAGATCTTGAATTACGAAGAAAACCAGTATGTTTTTTTTGAAAATCATGTTAGCTATATAAGGAAAATACTCCAGGTTGAGACACAAATAGCTAAATTTTCTTTCTTCTGAATCATCTGCTGAAATTGTGCTAACTGAAATGGTCAGTAACTTGAGGGGGAGGCTAGAAATCATTAAAAAACTTAAAATATTGTAAGATCATAAATTTATAAAACTGTAAAACTACATACACATGATTAACTAATGCACTTAAACAAGTTGGAGAATCAACATTTTAAAGCCCCTGGAAGTTGCTGCATCAGCCAGCAACAGTTCATGGCATCAGCCGAACTCTTGACCAATGTTGGAAACTTGGATCCTAGGACAGTTTTATGTGAGTTACTCTGAAGAGGAAGAATACTGAGCATGAAATCCAATGCTCCATACAGAATGTTTTCTGTTTACCTCTCAAGTTTCAACAGAAAAGCTAGGTACAAACATTTGTTAAAAAGCTCACCTTATCAGACCTGAATAATATATTTGCTGGGATCAAAAAGACACACCACATAATCTTTGTCTTGACTGCTCTGTTTTTGATACGGCGAAGGATTAGAAAAAACCCCAAATATGGTACTCTCTCCAACGTCCAAAGAAAAGCTGTTCCCATTCTCCTCACGCACACCAAACAAACAGAGATCACATCTGCACACGTTTGGTTACATCAGGATAAAAGTGAGTTTGCTTTATATTTGTTTCCCTAGTATTGCAAACACTGACTGTAAAACAGATAACACCTGAATGTATATGGGATAGAAAACCTTTTAAGATTAAACCTTTTAAGCTTGCTGCAGGCAACAGCTACTCTGAATAATCTTTTCTGCTATATCCCTATCCATGAAAAAGATTTCTACACAGATTTCCTGGCCTTCCAGGCAAGATACCGCACCTGGACTGTTTTTGTCCTGGTACAAAGGTGTTTCCCTTGTTCTTGAAGTCACAGATCTACAACAAATGCAAAGTTCAGTATATGCATCAGTTTATGCTGATATTTCTGGGGAAAAAAATACAGATTTGGAAAGAAAGGGACTTTAGCTTACACTTCTCATCCTTTTTACAGGGTGACTTTAAAAAAGAAAAATGTCATTTATTTGTTTTTTTTTTTTCAGTAAACAGTTCTCTTGTATTCCAGGCAGGTAATCGTGTGGGAAAGTAAATGTTTGCTCTTTGAAATAAAGGATTTAGGTTTTTTCAGGGGCTCGGCCAAAGTTTTGCCATGAAAGACGAAGAGCAGACACTTCAGAGATTTGTGTTTGAGGGCTCCTGGCCAGAGTTACCATGAGTACTGGAGCAAAATATTGTGGCAAATTTCTCTTGGCTGCAGCAAATGCTGCAAATTTTATTTTGAAAACATGGCATCCTGGTACAAGCCCTGATTCTTTCTTAAGGATGTCCACTGTAAAATGTAATAGTACTTATAGAATCATAGAATTGCCTAGGTTGGAAGGGACCTTTCAGATCATTGAGTCCAACCATCAACCTAACTCTGACAAAAAACATCACTAAACCATATCTCTAAGTGCTATGTCTACCCATCTTTTAAATGTCTCCAGAGATGGTGCCTCAACCACTTCCCTGGGCAGCCTGCTTCAATGCTTACTAACCCTTTCAGTGTAAAAATTCTCCCTAATATGCAGTCTAAACTTCCCCTGGTGCGACTTGAGGCCATTTCGTCTTGTCCTATTGCCTGTCACTTGGGAGAAGAGACCGACCTCCATCTCTCTACAACCTCCTTTCAGGTAGTTGTAGAGAGTGATAAGGTCTCCCCTCAGCCTCCTTCTCTCTAGGCTAAACAACCCCAGCTCCCTCAGCCGCTCCTCATAAGACTTGTTCTCCAGATCCCTCACCAGCTTCGTTGCCCTTCTCTGGACACACTCCAGCACCTCAATGTCTTTTTTGTGGTGAGAGCCCCAAAAGTGGACACAGTACTCAAGGTGGGGCCTCACCAGTGCCGAGTACAGGGGGACGATCACTTCCCTAGTCCAACTCACCACTACTTGCTCCACTGCTTGGAGGCCCCCAGGCAATTTCCCTCAGGATCAACACCTGGAACAAGACAGACCTCACACTGGTCCCTGCTCCTCAGATTTCTGACACACAGAGAAAGGGCATGGAAACAAGCACTTTTAAAAGTCAGAAGTCATTTACTCTGAGTATTGCTATGGCATAACTTGCGGCAGACTTACTCCCTTGAGTTGATATCCGAGATATTAAGTTGCTATAACAATATACTTTCACAAATGCAGCCTGAAAACCATCTTACGGAAAATGTCTTGCACTGACCTCAAAAAACCTCAAAAACAAAATGTCTGAAATTTCTGCTTTTAACACTGGGAGTTGAAGCCTGTTGGAAGCTACCTGGAGTTTTTGCTGCAGCCCTGTCAAGTGAAATACCCTCTCGTTTGGGAACTAAAGGCGCTGGCTGAGGTGCACAGCCATGCTTGTCCTGCACAGCTTAATGCTTCTCCACTGCTGGCATGCCACCTTGCCTAAAGGTTGTGAACTTTTAAGTGGCTCTTTTCCCGCACAGTACATTTAGAGCAGAGAAGGGAATAGAAAGGGTGCACATGTCTGCATGTGAAAACAGTAAAAGCTCTTAATCTTCTATATAAAATAGCTTAATCCCAGTTCCACTTAAATCAATGGAAAGACTTTCATTGACTTCAGTAACAATGAAGTCGATTTTGCCAGGATTTTACCTATGTTTAATTTTAGCCATAATGGCTTGTGTTTTCAGAAGTAACCTGTGATTTAGGATACCTCTATTTCTGGATATATTGTAAGATGTCCATTAGGTGTCTGCCTTTCACAAAGGAAGAGTTCTCATTCTCCCCCCAAAAATCAAGCTGGGCAATGAAAATAAACATCGTCTTTTGAAAACAGAGTCTAGTCTGTATGTTTGTCTATTTTGTAGTGTTGCAGTGTTAAAATTAGAATGCTGCAAGGTTAAATTGTAATGTGAACAGACTCCCAATCAAGGTGGAATCAAGACAACAGAACAGCAACATCAGAAATAACAATTGATAAGCAATGAATGATGGCAATGTGTGGATCAACAATCTTCTGTTCTTTAATTACTGTAAGATTCTCAACGAAAAAAGTGGCATTCGTTACAAACCACGCAATCGTGTGTTAAGTGGCAGATGTGAAATACTGATGGGAGATTTTACGCATCATTATATCAGCTCATTTCTTCCACATCTTTATCCACTTCAGATAATTTTGGATTTAAAATTATATGCTGTTTTACAAAGATAGGAAATTAACCTAATGACCTTGATGTAATAATTTCAGTCACTGATTTCAGTGAAAGTAATCTATCCTTTAGCTCTCCAGAATTTTGATAGGAAAAGTGTAACTACCAAACAGTGAATATAGAAAAGACAGGATGAATAGGCACAGAGATTGTGTGGGACACTCCCACAAGAGAGAGGTTTACAATATTGGCTCTTTTTATACAATAAATCGTGGTCGTGGGGAAAAGTTATTTTAAATGCAGGCATAACCACTTAAACTCTTCTTCCTGACCTGCAGGTGTTTTTATATACCAATTTTTCACTTGATACAACAGGAATTTAAAGGGACAGGACTCTAATTAGCAGTAGCTCACATGGTCCTGCTCTTCACAAGGAGCTGCAAAAGCCAGATGGAGTATGTTGAAGACGGCAGAGTTCTGCCTCCAGCACACCAGTGGGACCTTTCTGTTCGCATCTGACCAGCTGTAGTGGAAGGGAAGATGGATTAGCATTTTCCCAGGTAGAATGCACTTACAGCCCTGGTATTACTTCCCTAAAAGATCAGAGTTTCAGAAACTGGAATGGGGACTTCAAATTTTTACTATCCCCTTCCAACAGTTACGATTGCACAATATTAATGTCCTGGGTTCACAGTTAACTCAAGATCAGAAGTATCATTATGAAGACATATTCCCTCATGTGGCAGCACTCAATTTAAAAGATACTGTGTATTTTATTTCCATTAGAAATCAGCATTTACACATAAAACTTTAGTTTTATGGACAAGGGCAGAACATTTTGGGTAAACAGAAAATGTAATTCTTTTTTTTTAAAAAAAAAACAACTGTTGGGATCATTGCAACATTGTCCTTATTCTGTTTACAACTTTGTATTATCCTGGGTTTTGGTCAGAATTCAAAACAGAGATGTGAGCTTAGTAAAAGGGAGCAAAGGCACTTTCTGCTTCTTGTGTCACTATTTTCAGATCTGTAGCTGTTCTCTATATTACCAAGTCACACCCCAAACTGAAGAATGTTTTCTGAGCTAAAACTAATCACACTGGTGGACTGCTGATTAAACTCCAGAATGGCCTGGCTAAATTCTGAATTGGCTTTCTGGAAGGGTTTCTTTGAACTTCACCCAAAACTTAAGGGCCTCGTATGTTCTGTTATTCAAAACCTATTTCTAAACTGCGAGATCTATTTCTGCACCTACCTGATGCATACTTTGCCTTACAAAAAAAAGACTCAGTAGTTTTAAATCACTGCTCTCTCTCCATGCAGCTCAGTTATACGTGCTGAGATGTGCCCCTTGTTTAACTGAGAGGCAGCAGAGAGCAAGCTGGAAAAAAAGCCCCAAGAAGAGCACACTTCACTGTTGGCCATACACAGGCTGAGTGCGATGAGTCACAATTTTTCATGCAAGGAAGATCCTCTTTTTCAGCTTTTGACTTAGAACTCTTACTTCTGTTGTAAAAAGTGGTGGTTTAGTGTACATTTGTCATAAACTCAGGCATTTAAAGAAAACGGAGGGGAATAATCTTTTTTCCCCTGACAGCTGGAAGGCTGTTACACTTACCCAAGCCTGCAACCACCCAGTCCCATCGCAAGTCTAAGCTGGTGATGCTCCAGCTCATGGGACTCTGCCTCACCACTTCGCCCAGCCCAGCGTGCTTGCTGCTTCCAAGGCACAAGTTTTACTGTTGCAGCCAGCTCTGTTTGCTTTAAAATCATTAAAAGGTCCCTTGTGCCACAATAATTACGCTTAGGCTCTTAAAAACCAAACCTGACCCAAAATGAACAATTATTTCATTCTGCTTTTAGTCCTTTAGATTATTTATGTGATTTACAGATTTTTACATTGCCAATTGGGAGAACCCCCCCCTACTAATGGCTAGCTTAAAACATCCTTCTTCTTCAGTTTCTAATCATGGCTCAGGATTACGTCATTTTCCTGCATTTAACATATCACTGTAATAAAATCACTCTGAAAAGGAGACTCAGCAGTGAGGTGCAGCAGCAACATGAAAAAGGCGGCACAGCAGGAGCTGGTTTCATCTCCTTATGCATGGTGCAGCGGTAATGGGTTTCCTCTTTTGCAAGCACGTAGTCCCCCGTCTCTGTGCTCACGATCCCCCACCATCACCTTCTCTCATTCACCCACAGATTCTCCTTTCCAAAGATCATTGTTCAGTGTTGAAGGTGCAGAAACCAGACTTGTTTCCCTATTTCACATTATCTCAGCAGTTAGGGAAGGAGTTTCCCAGTCTCGAGGATATGAGCACATAGGGGTACTTCAGAAATAAGTATTACGCATTTTTAGGGAATGCCCCTACCAGCCTTTGACAGCGTTCCTGAGGCTGCCCTATAGACAAGAGCCCAGACCTGGTGCCACAGCCCCCACCACCTCCAGATGCCACCTTCCATATCAGGATGGAAGGCCACTGAGGCTGACAGCTCAAAATTCACTTGGTGCCCAGTGGCCACCTGGAGAAGCCCAGCAGTGCACACAAGGCAGCCATATAAACATCCACTGCAGGTGGATCAAGACACACACTTTGCTTACAGCCTCTCCAGAGAACAGCTTCTCTTCAGGAGAAGAATGACATGGGCTTCATTATGGGAAAGGTCTAGCTGAGCGAAAACTCCTCGGTTTCAGTACTTTTCCCCTAACAGAGAACAAGCAAGTGCTGGGCTCTAGCAATGCCTTGTTTCAATCAGACACGTAGGACACCAAATAGGTTGCTTTATCAGGCACAAAGCAACACTATGAAAGAGTGTGTGTGAAGTCCAATTAATAACTCTGAATAACAACGGCAAATGTAAACATAATTGCAGCCACAATGCTTGGTAACAATCAACACTCAATAAGAATCGTACAGGTAACTAGTGCTTCGTGAACACAGGAAAAACTTGCCACCAAAACCAGGACAAACACAGACAAGACATAGAGAAACAAGTTAAGGCAATGAAAAGGTGCAAGGATTATTGGTGATGAGAGCTAGAAAGAGATTCCTTGCATAAATGTTAAAGAACAGGTTTGAAGGAAGAGCATCTGGCCATTAGAAAATGAGAGTCTGCTCCAAGGAACAGCACCACAGAGGCAAAAAAGTGCATATAGGCAGTGAGGATGGACAGATGGGAAAGAAGGCAGTGGCAAGGCAGGCAGGGGAAGGCAGTAAGAATACCAGAGGAGAAGGGAAATGCAATGAACATACAGCCTGGAAGCTGAGGGGTACCTAGCAGTGCCCTTCACGCTAAGGTGTTGGAAGCATTTCCAAAGCCCACTGAAGGCACTGAATTGTACCTTCACACACAGAGTTTTCAGAGGTCGACAGTTAAGTTTCTAACATGGAACAAGCACAACAGGCTCACGGAATAAAACCTGAAAACCAGGTATTTTTGGTCAATCTACTCATGAACAACGCATCCCTTTGAAGCAACGCGCCAGAGAAGCATTTGGGCACCTCGTACCTGCTGGGTGACCATCATCCAAAAAAACGATCATCAAAATCAAACAGTTTGACTCTTTTGATTAGAGGCCAAAGGACTAGGCTTTGTTTCTCAAGCCACCTTGAAAAAGTTGGCTTCTGAAGTTGCTCAGAACTGACGCAGCTAGTTATAGGGTGGGATAATACTCTTTGAAGAGAGCTGAAGCCACCCTTCCATGGAAAAAAGGAGGCATCCTGACCTTCGCGTCCACCTCACTGCCCAAGACCACCTACTCTCTCTCCCGCAGTGCCGCTGAGATGCATAAACTCACAAAATCATGTTGGGGGATAAAAGCGCCCTTCCCACTTGTCACACACTGGTGTTTTTGGTAAGATACTCTCCCAGTATATCCATCTGTATAACTGAAGAAGATGCTATAATGGGCAAAATACCTAGTGAGATCTGAAGACAGGTTTGAATGCCACAAAGCCAATGAGGTCTAACTGGTTACTTGCTAAAGATTAAGAATTACCATAGTTTCAAGACCTCAGCGCTTAAGTGTATTCCCTAAAGCCTGATGATGGAAATCCTGTCAGAAAACTAATACAGGGGATAAAGTAGAATTTAAAATAGTCCATCTAGTAGATATAAAAAAAAAATAAATAATCCATTTGTGTTGCTATTTAGGGCCATAACATTTCTTTGAATAGAAAATTACACAATATCATTTTTATTAAGCGTAGATGTTTTCAAACATAAACTTCTTTAAAATAATCCAATTAAAGCACATTTTTCATGTTTAAACATATTCCAAATAATGTGTTACTCCTTATTTTGGAACATACTGCAAGCACTTGCTCTCTCTGAAAAACCATTTGTGTTCATACAGACATAATCTGATTAGTTTAATTTTGATGTTACTATTGCTGTTGAATTTGCCCCCTAGATTGGGAATACAGTTCTTTCAAAGGAAAAAAAATAATCTTCATTTGATTGGGCTGTTAAATTAGGCACCGAGGAAAAGCCAACTAAATGAAATCTGTTTTCTTCCAGGAAAGCCAGAATGAATCACTGTTTTCCTTTCCTGTCACCAACAGAGCCTGACCCCTCTCCAATTAGGGAAAATAAAAAGCAGAGAGATTTCTCTAGCAGCTCTTCCTCACAAGGATCTTCCTGGTCAGTATCCAAAGGTCCACAAAGAAGACAAGAGAATATATTTGGTCATCTTCTGTCAGGCAGAAGACCTTACCAGTGTTTCCTGGCCCAAGAATTTGTACAACGTAAGCTCTTTCTCTTGACACCTTTGAAGACTTCAGTGTGCTCATAAATCCTAAAGAATCATAGAAGAAACTGGTGACTGATAGGAAACCATAAAAAATTCGGCCTTTGGCTACAGAAAAAAGTTCTATTTTTTGGACATATACTCTTACAAACTATTGGTTTTAATGGTTATCAGTAGCTATTTACCTTTTGAATACAAGTACATTTACTTTTGTGTGTGTGGAAACACATGCACAACTTTTTTTGCCTTGGTTCTGTAAATATTCGATTAAGCTAATAAACATTTTAACTGAAACAAATTAACTGTGCCAGTGCCATATTTCAGTTTCAATTAACCTTTTAATTTAAATGTTCATCTGCCTACTTTCAATATAATTTAAAGCTGGTAAAAATCCAAGAGATCTTCAATATAAGTGAAAGATAGCCTGACTGGAATGATAATAAATACTTAGGTGAGATGTCAGCAGTGATTTCCTGAGCAAACTGACAATAAGGAAGTGTGATGCATTTATGAAGCCTAGGGGTTATGAAAAGGAAAAAAAAACACCTTTTTTTTTTTTCTTCTTTGCTCTGCTAACTTCAGCAGAATTAACAATCAAGATGTTCCTAGTTTTCCAGTATTAGCATTCCTCGGTGCACCCTCAGCTTCACTGCCGTTGTCAAAGGGTGCTTGAAAGTCTAATCTGCCACTTTTCATTCTAAGCAGCGCTCCACACAAAAATACCCGTAACTGAAGACAGCTAACAGGCTTTTAGTCTTCACCTCGTGACATAAATGTGTGAGAAATAACATTCTTAATTACAGTTAGTAGGTACGTGGCACTTTGCCTCTCAGCCCTGCAAATCCAGTTGCTCGCAGTCCAGCGTTTGGTTGCAGCTGGCGGTGAGCGTGGGATGGTCACCCTCAGAGGCAGACACGGTTACTTCACTGTTGGCACAATTAATAGGCTACCTGGCTATTAATTTAGGGGAGACTTGCAGTTTGCACCTGTTTTACTCTCCTTGACACAATGTGATAGCACTTCTTACGTCACTTATCTTTAACAAAAAAGCTCATGGAATTTAGTCTTTTCTTCAGCCATTTTTCTCTTTAGAAATCATGAAAACCAAAGTAATTCAACCCAAACTCAATAATTTGTATCTGTTGACACGCACGACTCACTCAAAGTATGTCTGTGTGTATATGCACACACAAAGGCATGTATATGAGGGTTAGGTTACATGGGATGAGCAGGGAGGGAGAAGGAGTCTTGTTGTAGACTAATTAATTAGTATAGCCTGAAGCTGAGGGAGGAGGTAATAGAATCACAGAGAGGAGCTTTCCTTAGAACAGGATCTGGATAGGAGCTGTAGTCTTTGATGTTCAGAGCCAGAGGCTATCTCAGTACAGGTTTACTGGGGGACAAATCTGTAGGAAGAAGCTATGCTCCCTTTCCACTCAAAGACCTAACATCTCCAAGAGCCACCAGACGTCCTGAGCTGTTGGTTAAAGAAGCTGTTTTCACCTTCTTTCAAAGGAAGTTAATTCCTCACTGGAAGTAATCATCTGCACATATTCCCAAATGAGCCTCTAAGTTTTAGGGTCTCTCCACTGTATGCCCAAATTGCCCACCTCAGAGAGCTTTTCTTCTAGCTGTACCTCTACTGCTCCAGCAGGAAAAGGGGATCTCTTCTCAGGGTGTTGCAGCATTTGGCACTTTTCCCTTAACAAACTGTAGTACAGGAGGCTGAACAGATTCTTTTGCTCTGCAGTGAACTTAGAAGTTCTCCACGGTTCACGACTGCAGAAAAGAACATGCAATGAGCCAGAAAGTAGGGTAGCTCTAACATCTCATGACTGTTCCGCAGCACAGACTCGTGATCTGTGAGCACTTGGGACTTGGCAATATTGAAGGCAAGTTCCTCAAAGGAAGAATTATAGGAAGTTTGACCACAGACAAATGTGGCCAGGTAGCAGCTTTACATCTCTCCCTGAGACATTCAAACAGAAGCCTCCCTTCCTTGCTTAGTGGCCATGGCAGTCCAGGAGTGAGAGCCTCATTTTCCACAAGTTGTGTGTGTTTGACCTGTTTCAGCACACCCTTAAAGCCGAAATGGGAACTGATTGGAGCTAACCCTCCAGACATCCAGGATAAACATCCTGATGCCACAAGCTCCCGTGCTCTATGAAGAACAGAATCACTTTCTCCTGGGATGATTTCATAGCAGGCTTCCTTCCAAAGAAAACAGATTTCTTTAATTCTCCATTTTGCATGCTTAAAGTGGCTGGACCTTTTGGAAATAACTGGTCCTGAGAGCATGGCTCCTGCACGTGGACTGCTGTCAATACACCCACTCTTGGTCTGAGATGTGGCCCTGGAGATGTTAGCTCTCCCTTTGGAAACACTTTTGCCCATTTTGTTTTGAGCCAGATGAACATTTGGATGTGGAGCCCAAGCTCCTAGAGTTAGCATCTGCTACTGTAACCATCATTGTACATATTTATCCCTAGAAAAATATCTCAGCCATCTGACAGCTGAGTGAGGGACTGGCCTGCTCCTACTGGTGCACATATTACTACATCTATTAGTCACTGCAAGTTGTTCCGTATTGGAATTTTGCCTACGTTATTATTTGCATACAAGGCATATACACATCATATTACGTAGCCTTAACATTTTGTGTCTGTTTGGATTCCTAGTAATCAAGATCCCAGATTTCTTAGATTTCTTTCTTCTCAGAGGCTGACACACTCTCATGTCAGTCCAATGGATTATTTTTTTTCTTTCCAGTGGAGTCAGTTTGTTTTTTCCGCTGTTTTCCATGAATTCAAAACTAGTAAAAAGTTACTATGTTAATAAATTGTGTGATTTTAATCTGTAGGAGTAGGCAGATGAGATACCTCTTATAAATTTGCTGACATTATCAGTGAGTTATAGTTATAATGCTGGGTAAAATCTGAATAGTAACATTGTGCAGTGAAATTATTCTGATGGTACAGTAGCACATTTTAGCAGTCTTCCATGAATTTCTCATCTGGTTCATGTACAAGAGGTACCAATATGTTATAAAGAATTATAATTTGGTTTAGTGCACCTTTCAGAGGTTTCAGTTAGCACTGGGTATTAATAAATTGTGCAGTCTATAGACATATAAGATACTGTCCTTTGTTTTGAAGGTTTTATAAAAGGTTCAATGGGATTAATGAGACAGCAGAAAGTATGTGGAACAAAAGTCCAAGGGGGGAAGGTTCATATTTACTCACAGATCCTAAAAATGGACAAAATGTGATACTTGAAAATACGCTATTCATCACCAAATCATGACCAGGTTTGTCATCTTTAAGAAGATTTGTAGAGGCTAACATAATCCTAGGAATACCTTGCAAAGGAACAACCTTTGGTGAAGGAAACTACCTTTTGCTGACAGTGCTCATGTTCCTTCTATTTACCAGGCTTCACCAAGAATATGATTTTCCATATCCATATTTCCATAATCTCTTACCTTTTTGCTACTCTAGCAAAGATGACTAGCTAGACACCCTTTTCTATCTTGTTGTTGTTGCTTAAGAATGAAGCCCCTAACTAAGACTGTCACTTCCTTTTCTGCTTTCAATGCAATAAACCACCAGAGCTCTGATTCCAAAGACAAATGAAACTCACAGAGAGGGAAGTACTTTTTAGGGGGGTATTTTGTCTGCTTTTATCTAGATTCCTTAATTTTTGAATTCCCTGGACAAATTCACCCCTAGTGCATCTCTGGGACAGTCAGTTAGATGGTTAGTGATACAATGCTATGAATCACTTGCATCCCTGGTGCCTTATGCTTTGGGCCACAATGAACGTGCTGCATTAGTGATAAAGAGCTCTTGGGTGTTTGAATTAGATTCCTCATTCACCCAATTGAACAAGGTCCCTAAATCTAGATAGATTAAACTTCTTTGATTGCTCTGATAATTTCACCTGGATTTTCCTTGCTGTGCTTGAACTGGTGGAATCCGAGCTAAATAATGGTCCTACTTTGCCTGAGTTTTCCGTTGTACAGCTATTCTTCCCCTTCAAAGATTTCCAAATCCTCATTTTCAAGAATCACAACTCAACTCCTTGCAAATCTGTCTTGTTCTGGGATCATAAACAGGCTGGTCATTTATACACTTCTTTATCTCACAAATCCTCTCCTGGGAGCCTATGGGCAGGACGGCTGCTGCTTTTTTCACCTCTGTTAAGGTCACCTCATGACAGCCGGAGAAGCCTCATTTAAATCTGAGCTCTCACCACGCAGTTCCTACAGCGTCACATAAAGCACACTTGCTCTTTGCTTGTGGCAAAAAGTTGCCTATATCTTATACTTGGATTAGTTATACCATAACTTATACCATAACTCAGGGTGTCGCTTCTCACCACTAAAAAGGGTGAGTGGAGGGGAAAGGCTGACCTTCACACCAGCCCTCAGCTTCCACAGGAATGCTTCCCATTTGCCTACAGTGGCAACGAGGGCTTTTAAACAGTGCCTCACCCGGGATATAAATATATCTGGAGGAACTGAGAGGTTGCTTGAAATCTTTTACTTAAGAGCAGTGGGGAAGGACTGCATATTTGCATACCCTTCTTACACCCCATGTAAAAGCAGTGAGCCAGGCCACTTTTTCCTTATATTTTATATCAGTCTACCACAAAACATGCTGGAGCCTTTCCTATGGGCTGGCTTTGCACAGACATCCATACCGTGTGCCTTGTGCTTTCTGACAGAACCAGGGAGTATATGAGTCTTTAACCTCACCACTCTTCCTAAAGTGGCACAAAAAGCACTTGGATTTCTGCCTCTGCCTTTTGTTATCTGTGTAAGCAGAATCGTCTATGAAGCAAAAGTTTGAGGCTCTTAACCACCTTTTAGACTGTCACAAGAGAAAAGCAACCATTTGGTGAAGCAAGCAGGAGGCCAGTGGTTAGGTAGAAATATGTTTTAAGTTGCAGATAATAGGAAGTATTCAAAATGTTGGAAGCACCTCATGGGAAGCAGGAAGAGTACTGAACCACCTAACCTGAATTTCAGGCCTGCTCTCCATCCTCTCCACTACTGTTTGTGTCCCTCAGTTTTTCACCTTTATAAAGTACTGCTGTCTTCTTCCACCTAATGGATGCTACTTGAAAGCCTGTTGCATTTAACCTAATTATGTGTAAAAGCAAAATAAAAAAGTGCATAGAGAACATGGGAGAGTAAATCTTTCTTTGAAGTTTAATATGGGTCTGAACAAACAGATAAATTCAACGCTTACAATAACTATTCCTATTTACCTGTATACGGATGAATGGTTATCAGGGTAAAAACCATAATATCCTGTGGCACTGTTTCCACTTTCACATCCTTACAGGTGCACTGAAGTTTGCTTAACTGCGTTAACAAAACCGCCACACTTAAGGAGGCAGCATAAAATCTAAAGGAGGAAATGATATGAAAATTCATTTCCAAGAAGACCCAGACAACCCAGCTGATCGGGAGGGAGGAAGAAATGTTAATAAATGCTAAAGACATCAGATGGTTAAAAAGTACTGATAATAAAAATCACTAAGTAGGTAAAGCGCTAGATTCCGACTGAGAAGAGAGATATTCTGGACCACTGTGAAGATAGTAACAAAACCAAAACTTGTTCAACACCTCAAAGTAAAGCTGAAACAACAGCAAAAATCTACATACACTTTTGCACTGACTTGACACCTCCTAATCTGTAAGACTGGTCTCTCTGCAGTAAGACAGTCTGTCTAACAGTTTTAACCACTATCGGTGTATTCACACTGTCACGTTAGCACAGTAACTTTAAAAAAGACCACTTGGAAAAACTAAAAGACTCTCTGGGAAGTTTTGCTGCCACACCGAGGAGGGTAAGACCTCAGGTTAATTGATGCAGTTGTACCTTACCTGGTTCTGCAGTTTAACACCGCCACGCACCCCTACTTCTTCACAGAGCACATGTGCTGGGAACTGGAGCATTTGACCTTCCCCAGCTCTCCGGCAGAAACACCAGCATAACCTTTACCTTCAGCAAGGAGCTGTGCTCATTTTCCCCCTCGTGCTCCACGCAGAGCAATCTAATACACCTCATCATGTGGTATGTTGCCATAGCAGCAATGAATCCAGCTGCTGCAACACAAAAGACTGACAAAAAGTTGTGGTTTTTTTTCCTGTCCACCCACCCGGTAAAAGTCAGGGTTGTTTTCTTGTGCAGTAAATCTAATCCAGAGAGACTCATGCCACCTGTGAGAGCTAAGTTGTGGCAAAGTCTAAAAAGAATGACACAACTAAACTATACATTTTGCTTTGCAGGACCTGAGGTTTATTTTTAAGAGAACAAATGAGTTAATAGTATGAAATCACCACTGATCCCTTAAACAGCTGACGATTATTTTTCTGCTCCTGTCATTCACTGGTTTCAAAATTTAGGTCCCTATCTCCATAGGAATTGCAATCACCTAATCATGCTTGGCAGACAGAAATGTAATGGTACAGCTGCAGAGCTACTACAGGTGAAATTCAAATTTACACCTTCAGAAACAAAACAGCCACAAACTCCCACCCTCTTCAACTGGAAAAAAACTTTTACAAATTGTTTACTTGTGGAACAGAATTGTATTTATCTGGAAAATGCTGAATAAACATTATTAACACTGCCCTACTGCATTAAACATGAGTACCAACCATAGCAGAGCCTTTTGAGTTAAACATTGATGCTTTACAGCTTCAGATGAATTCTTGCCCTGCTGAGACATCTTAGTAATACCATTCAAAGTCTGCCTTAGGAAGTGTACTAGAATACGTGAATTATCACCTCTAAGGTCCCAGTCTTGCAATTTGAGAACAAATTCTTCCTGTGAACCAGGGCCGTAGCCTTCCTCCAGCAGTTTCAGTAGACAGAAGAAGACTGAATGTGCAGCGGAGTCAGGCCTTTCACCTGTAGGGAGTTTCTTCAAGAGCAGGGACTGAACTGGCAGCAACCTGATACGTGCCATATGAAGTTTGCCAGACTTTTCTGAAATGGTTTTAATGGGTTTCTCAGCAACCAGCCTTCCCCAAAACCTGCTAGGCATTTTCAGTCAAAATAACTGCTTCTCTTCTCATTTCCAAGACAAAAAGTCTGTTCAAGGTGTGAAAGATACTATCGCTCTAGGAGCGTCTTAAGTAAAAATGTAGTCCTGCAACTATATCATTAAAAGGTCAACTTTTCTACTCAGTTTTCCATTTGTCTGAACGTGATGTGATGGAAGATGCAGAAAAAACAGCTACTGCTATCATGGATCTCAACCTGTTAGAGAGTCCAAAATAAAAATAAGAATAAAATCCTAACTACTAATTAATTCTCTCTTACTGTTTTATGAGCAGAGTCATACTCTGCCTGAGTTAATCCATAATATTTTTACCTTATTTTCACATAGGACCTGCCAAAGCTGTTCATGGAATCTGTACCTCACTGCAACAGTCAGCGAAGGCTGGCTTTGGAGTTCATAGATCTCCAGTTTAGTAGATGTTCAGAGCAGCAGCTGTTCTAAGAGACCCCTGAAGATGGAAAACAGCAATGCAGGCTCCTGGAAGAGCTACCTTACTATGCCTTGAAGTAGGTGTTTATTTGTTTATTCACTTTTAAAATTCTCTCTGGCATTCTGTATACAGGGACAAAACACAGTGCAAGAGGATTCTCCTCAGAACAATTTCTACAATTACTCAACATATATCCTCTTAATTGTTACCACATGGTGAATTTTCTTCCCCAAATACTGACTACCATGAGAACAGATAGGCCATAAAGCACATCCTGAAGTTGTATAATGTGATTGAGTTTCAGTTGTTACATAGTCGTTTGCAAACTCTGTGATAAGTACTTTACACATAAAAAATTGTAAAAAAAAAACCCCAAAAGCTGAAAGGCAAGAAAAGCAAATCTTCCATGCACGTCTATTAATGTTACTGTCTGTCTTGTATACTTTTAGTGACTTCACTCTAATTGCGCATATAGTAAACAAGAAAAAAAGAAAACATATTGAGGGAGCCTAATGGACTATTAATGGACTAGTAAAGGATGTCACCTGTTTTAAAAGAAACAAACACAGGCTTTTGAAGAGCAATATCCCTCTGTCTGAACCAACAAATGATCCAGGTCATGCAGCTGAAGCTGCAGGCTGGAGCCCCAGCAGAAGCTTCCCCACTCCCTGACCAGAGGGCTTTCCCACTCAACAGGACTTGCAGGCGCACAGCACCTGCTCACTGTTTATAGAAGGGCTGACAACACAAAGACTAACACAGCCATAATTTCAATAATTCATGTCCGCTCTGGTATCCCAAGGCTAAAAGCAGCCTCCTGTGTCACTCATGATTTCATGCTTTCATATGCTTTCTTCTGCTGTGTTCCCCCACCAAACTCAGTTCTCCTTCACTCCTACAGGTCTGTAGTGAACTTCAGGGGACCTGCAGGAAAAGCATGCCAGTTTTAAAAATTGTGCTTGTCAGTAACAGGGGACAGCCCTGAACTCATCTGTAACACAGGCAGGCACCTGGAACGTGCTCCTAAGGTGGGAACCAGCTTCCAGGTGGCACTTAACTTTTGTATGGAAAGGGTCAGGCATGGCTTGAAGCATTGCTGTGTAGTTATTGTTCTGGAACAGAGTCAGTTAATACACTACCTGGAAAATGCAACAGGAGATCAAGCCAATGTCAAATGTACTCAAAGGAAGGTTACTCTGCTGTTCTTTAAACACCTGTTGGCCAGGGGCTGCCTTACACAGATGGCATGAAGCCCATTTGGACTTGTAAGGTGAACGGCCACTTTTCCATCAAAATATTTTCTCACCAGAAATGCTACTCAGCCTTCTAGAGGGCTCTTTTCCTACTGCCGTGGGATAACCAATCCTCTCACACAATACTCAAGCCATGCAAAATAAAGGTAAAGGCTGGCTCCTATGAGAACTGACTCCCTCTGGAGGAACTGCCTGTAGCAGCCATCAAGACTTGACTCTCCCTCTAAAACACAGTGTGAGCACAAGAGATGGCATAGCGGCACTGCTCCAGCACTTCTGAAGGTGAGCAGGAACCAGCACAGGGAATCACATCTCTTCTCACTGTCCCCACTTGCCTGACAAACAGTGTGACATCCTTCCTCCTGCCTTCCCAGCACCCCTGCCCTGGCACTGGGCAGCTGCTCGGGTTGATGAGTAGAAAAGGCCTCCACAGTGCTGCCCAAATGGCCAAAAGTCAGGCTGCAGACCCCAGGACATTGCAAGATATTAAAAGCAAACACCTGTGCTTGGGTCTGTTTGCTGTCTGATTTCTGAGCCACAGATGATCACAGTTTTAGGCTTTCCTCTATATAGAGGCCAGCACTCACTCTTTTTTCCCCCATTTAATTGCTTTCACAAGGAGCCAGAACTATTAATTAAGCTGTATCCCGGCTGAGCCAGCCTCCGTGTCCTGGCAGGGCTGGTGGGCACGGCGCAGGGGCACCCAGCTGGCTCCCGAGGGGGTCAGCAAGATGCTGTGCCAGCTCTGGCTCCCGCTCTGCTGTGCTGGACCCAGGCAAGTCCTCATACAGCCGCCTGGATGTCACCACCAGGTGCTCGTCAGAGATCCGGGTCTTGCAAGCCCCAATAGCATGGGTCCAGCATGCCTTTGGAGAACCCATGAGCTGCCTGCAGGCTGGAGCATGGGAGGACAGAGACAGCCAGAGGCATGGCTGCAGCTGCCCCGGCACTAACGAGCCAGTCTGGACTCAAACTGACTTGGGTGCCCTTCTCAAATGAATAATGCTTCTTGCTGGAGCGGTGGAAACACAACGCAGAAACATCTTTGTGGCTGAGCCGCTTCACGGCACCACAAATATCTCGTTCTGGCAGTGCCGGGGAGGTGGCATGCAGAGACAGGAGCGAGCAGACAGTTTGGCATGGGGGGAGACCCTGCACTGAGGCAGGCGGTCAGAGAATTTGTGTTAGGAAACTGCAGCCTTCATCTCCTAATAGCTGAAAAAAGGTTGTGACAACTGAAGTCTTTACAGCCCCTCCTTCCCCCTGCTCCCTCCTCCCTGAGGATCCATGTATCCCAGAGCCAGCCAAAACTCACTGTCAGCCAAAACCCAGGCAAGCCCTACGCTGCAAGAACCCACGATGCC
Source organism: Rissa tridactyla (assembly GCF_028500815.1). NCBI lineage: Eukaryota > Metazoa > Chordata > Aves > Charadriiformes > Laridae > Rissa > Rissa tridactyla. The sequence continues at coordinate 46,879,150 of NC_071467.1, forward strand.
CCGAAAAATTATTTTGATGATTTGAATGGGATTTCTCCCTTGGTGTGTGCCCCTGGTTGTGATTAAACTCTGAATGCAAAATAAAGCACTATAACCAAAGCAGGTCAGAATGAACAAAAGCTCTTCACCCTGAAGACTGGGCTCAGCCTTGCTTTTCACATACCAGCAATGAGCCGCTGGGGTGGCTGGGGCGACTGGCGTGCCACCCAGGTACGCACTCACGCCAAGCCAAATGAGGAACTGTGCCGTGGCAGAGAGCGAGGACAGTGACCCTGCCTGGGCACACCTCCGCAGATGCCCCTGGGAAGCCTGATGGTTTCTCAGCCGGCTGCTACAGCCTTGCTGGGCGACTGGGGAGAACCACATAGACGGTCAGGGGAAGAGACAGGGAGAGAGGCAGGAAGAAAGAAAGAGAGATGGATATACACCATTTCCAGCCTCTTTCCTATCCTTCCTACCTCTTCCCCAAGGTGAATGTGCTGGTGGTGAATGACCCATAGGCACTGGGAGGTTTGACCTGGATTCCCCATGATAACACAAGCATCCTTTTCCACAGAGGACTGCTCACTTGGCACCAATCTGTGCAATCCCTTGTTAAATACCGGTGAGCCACTCATAATTTTTTGCTCCCTATTCTCAATTGCTTATTTACTTCTCCTTTCATTAAGGACAACTGACTGTCCACCACCAAGCGTTGTCAAGTATTTATCATCCACGTCAAGAGTTTGTCAGGTCTGGCTTCGTGTATTCTCTCTCCAGTGCTTGACATGTTCCTTGCCTCGTCCTGCTGCCCTTCCAAGGAACGGTTACTATGGCACTGAACACAAGGCCAGCCATCGCCGTATGAAGCAGCACTACAGCATGGGGGAGAACAAATGTTTGAAGACCGGACCACGACTATGCATCACAGTGACAGCTCGAGCACTTCCAAAGCATGGGAACAAACACGCAAGCACAAGGGCCCAGGGAGCGGTTTGATGAAAAGGCCCTTTTCTAATGGTTCTCAAAAGGACACATTTTTAAAAAACATCCACAAATAAATTAGCAATGAGGTTCCCTGCCACTATGGTCACTTCTGCACTCCTGCAGAGAGGGCTTTATCCAAAACACATTTCTTCATTTATATTTTAACATGTTTCTACAAAGGCAATAGCTCAAACAGCCTCAAAACCCATCTGGGCTAAATCAGCCCAACCACTGGCCTCTCGCTGCTCATCCGAAAACACCGTGGCTGTTGCTGGTACCCAGCAATCCTGATGTACCACCTCCCAGGCAGCTTAGGCACGACGTGTGTGCCTGTGCACGTGTTGGCACGTGGGCACACGTGTTGTAACGGGCACGTAGTCACGATCTATTTTAGATGCTTTGGTAATTTTTTTTTTTACATTGGGCAGGCAATTTGAAAAGAGTGCAAGGTTTCTTTCGGCGGCGTGATGATAAATCACATTCAAGACATAAATAGATGTAAGCAATGAACTAGGTGAAGAGAGCAGACGACGTGAATTTGCATATCTTCTATTTTAAGCATCTAACATGAATGACCTGAATTGCCCCTGAATTGCCTGCGTAGAGACACCTGCCTCTCTACAATGAAGTTACAGGGATTTGCTGCTCCTAATGCTGTCCTCTGAATTGCATCCAAGCTGGATGCTTAAAGCAGATGGTATTGGTACATCTCCTAAGGCTCTGCTTTGCGTAGACAAACCCTAACCTCTTCAAGAATGAATAAAATCAGTTACAGGAGTGCAGACCTAAATCCAGGCGATCTAAGGGATAGAGAGACCCTCTGCAGAATCCCCTTATGCTGGAGTGGTCCACACAGTTGCTGACAGAAGAGCGCTGAGGGCTTCTGCCAAAAGCTCTAGGTTACTTCATCCATTTATTTCCCCTTACCTCAGCTAACCAGCATAAACTAAGGACAGTCAAGCCAGTACAGAAAAACAAACCTCAGGGGGAAAATGGAGGCCAGCCGAGGAGGAGGATGGAAGTCAGGAGGTGGCACCCTTCCCTCTGAGTTGGTGCCTGCAGCGGTGCTGGGGGCGGACAATGAGTGCCAGTGGATGTTCTCGAAACCGGGGCTTTTAGGCAAGAAGCCAAACAATATTTCTAATTACCTATCATTGTGGATCATGCAGTTCTTCTCCATAATATTCTGGCCTGCAGCACTGGCCAGATTACGTTATCAGTAGATAATTCTGGTTGCTACAGTTCCCCCGCCAGTTTCAGTTGGACACAGCAGTCTTCCTCGCTTTCTGACCCTAGATCCAGGTTCCTCTAGCAGGAATGGGTATTAAAATTCCTGTAAATATAAAGCTTTATACAATCTCCCAGAATGTTTAATCCCTGCGATTATTATGCATATATCTATGTATCAACATTATCAAATCTTGTGTGGTTTTGTTATCATTTGGGGTTGGTTTTTTTGCTATATCTGTCACAAAATATAAAAATTCTGCCTTGTAAGAGATCTAAGGATTTTCTGTCCTCAGCTTAGCATAAACTATACATGGTGATGTTTGCCTCTGTAGTTATGTGGTAGGAATCCTGTTAGCATTTATATATGCCTCCCTAGATAGTTATTCCATGCTTTAATTAACCCTAGGATTTGAGTCTTTCATGAGAAAATTATCAAGTAGGGCCACTGCAGTGTGATTTAACCACTTAGCCAGAGGGAGACAAGGATATTTTGTTTTCAAAATTATGAAGGATATGCCAACAACCTTTCAACTACAGTAGTTCACTGGCAGTAGTAGTACCATGATAAAACCAAAGTCACTGAAAATAGTACCATGACATTAGTAATTGAAAAACTAAAAATTATATGCATGTCTGGCCGTTTTGTTGCACTTAGTTTAAGGATATCAAGGGAAGGGTGCCATATATATTAGAGCGCTTTTATAACCAGAACCTGGCATTTTATATTCACAGCTTGGCACTAACTACAAGGGAAACTGATGTGGAGAGTTCATCCCATCCCTTATCTGAGATAATCATTAAGCTGCCACAAATTTTACAACAGTTAAGCATCTGTATTTGAGAACAATTCTAGGGGTTGGCAGGTAGAGTGGGACTGGGGCAAAGAGGCCACCAGCGAGGCCATTCCCTGGGACCACCCCTGATTGCGCCCAGACCTTCCTCCCACCGACCTGCAGGAGCTGGGAATCTCATTACTAGGAGGAGCGGCTCCACCACCTGTCCCAGGCCTTGGGGACAGAGGAAGCAGCAGTGGCACTGTCCTCCCTGGCAGCTGCCAGGACCAGGGAGGGAGCAGCACCCATCTCTGTGAGGATCTTGCTGCTAACCCAGGGCTGAAAGCCCCAGCGGTCGGCTGACAGTGTGCTTAGGCGGGGTTTAGGCTACGTGGAGCACCGCTGAATGGATAACGCACGCTTCACTGTCTGGACTTCTCCTCCTCAGCCACAAATGCCAGAAACCTTATTTAAAAAAAAAAAACAATAAAATTTTTGTCCATGTGCTACTGGGACCTGACTACCTATCTGGGGCTGAACCTCGCTATAGGTTAGGGCTGCATGTTTCCAGAAGAGTGGGAAAGAACCAGACCCGGCTGACAGGTGAAGTAAACAGTGTCCAAACCACCATGGCAACGAGAACAAATTCCTACCAATCTGCTTTTATGCATGTCCTCTCAAGCTCGCTGCCATGTTACCGTGCTGCCAGGCAGCATGTGTACTCTGCTATGGGGCTGCAACAGCACGCATCCTGAATGCTATGGAAGTTATTTTGCCCTCAAGCAACAGTAATCTGCACAGGGTTTTGTTTGATGACGCTTCTACTATAAAGAACCACAGTATTTATATGAACAATATTGTGTAGGTCCATTCTGCTCTCAGATGGTGAACAATATTATCTTAAAAGATACAATCAACCTTTTTTTTAAAAAAATCACCTCTCTGACTTTCAAATATGTTATTATTACGTGATACTTAAAAAGTATCTTCATGTAATTCAATGTACTTCATTGAATTGAAGTACATGAAAACGTACTTCAAATAAAACAATTCTATAAATAAATAATTTTTATTTCTTTTGCTTGCTTTATGGTTTGCACACCACTTTGTACTTCTGTTTGCACGGCTTTTTAATATAATAGCAGAGGAGAGAGAAATTAGTAATAGCATAAAAGTAATCTTGAAATAAAAACATGTACAAGAGATTGAGGGAAGTGCACCAAGTGAAACTATTTTTAACTCTTACTTTAATATTTGATTATACTTCATGGCCCATCTACATTTTTGAAGGGAGAAAAAGAGCGAGATTTTGCTGCAATTTTACATACTGCTTTATTATCTTACACCAAACGCTTGTACTCATAGTGCTTTGCCAATAGCCATCTTCTGTCCTTTTTAGCAACTTGCTTTAATAAGTTTGGAAGCTCAGCAGGAGGTGGTAACATGCCTGAGATACTTCCATCTCCTCACTGCTTTTGCAGACCTTAGCACAGGGAGAAGAGCCCCACTGACTACAGAGCTCGCAGGACCTCATTGCTCCCAGCATTACAGAGCGGATCAAGACCCACACTCAGGCACGGACATTAGAGAAACACAGACTGGACCTTGCCTTACCTGTTCCACCACTCTGCTGCTCGTGCTGGCACAAGACAGTCTCCACCTGCGCCACGGACAAGCCAAGCACATGTAAGGCCATGTGTACCAGCCTAAATCTTCTGCCATGTAACCCATCATATTTTGCAGAGTACGTCTCCATCACCTGCTTGACTCCAAGCAGGCAAAACAGATGCAATCTCCCTCTGTAAAAGGCCGAGCTTCACATCCAGCAAAGCAGGTATCTCTGAACAGAGACACTGCCAGAGGTCGCCGTGCCCCCACGCAGGAGAAGCCAAAGCTGGTGATGTGAACACCAGTGAGGCTCACGGGATGTGCTGAAACGTAGCCAGCTCCTGCACCCCTGCTCTGCAGAATGGAAGAAACCCTGGTTTTGAATCCAATGAGTCCAATTAAGTGCATTCATAAGCCTTGGGAGGACTGGAAACCAATAAATCTTGCATTGACGGAGATGCAACTATTAAATAAAAACAACTCTTAATTTTCATTTATGAGCCTATTTGCATTTTTTTTTAATTCATGCAGTGGGATGTAGTGCTTTCCCTCTCCCTAAATCTCTTTGAAAGCATGTTAATGTGTCTTTTTTTTAATTTAGCAAAAGTAAAAATAGACAGATTCAGCAAATCTAATACTACTCAGAAAGAAGGGACATTAACTAAATAGGGCACCATCAGCAACAATTACAATAATGTGTAAGTATAACTGCTTATGTCTACAATTAGCCTGAAAGGTAAGTATGAGGAATAGCACTGTGACGAATGTAAAAGCTTTTCTAAAGAAACCTTTAAGGAAAATGTGATTACTAACAGTAAGTAAACCACAGTGCTGGTTTTTACATGACTTTAACCAAAGCAGGCCTGACGTTAATGCTGAGAGTATGGTAAAGTACATAGTTATACATACTTTATGAAAGGAAATGATGGAAGAAGACAGAATGACATAGGTGATCTGAAATCGTTAACTGTTGTAAACTAATGATCATGTTTCAGTGAACTTTGTCACTGTGCAGTACATGAAGCACTCTCCAGTGTCCAACTGAGGGCACTGCAACAGGACATCTCAATCCCTTCATCTGGCCATACGATTAATTACTACACATACCAATGTCCAAAGAGGTCCAAGTTTGTGAGTTGGGACCTCGTTCATAATATCCACCCCTTCTCTCATTTAGACTCATTTACGTGTGAAATGTTGCGCAGGAAATGGAAGTGCATCCTGGCTAAAATTAGCTCAGATGGTTGAGCGGGCTCCCAGCTTCCTCCAAACCGGGGAACCCGTTTGTTGCAATCTTCAGACACGAAGCCTGAAACAGATTTCAGAATTACTGCAGCAACCCTATTCCCAAATCTATAATGTGCCAGTGGCTTCACATGTGTCTCCACATGTGTCTCTTCAACCAGTATGCAGTGGGCACACCTGGAAGACCCTTTCCTGTGCCTACCTCTGTCCCTGCGTGTGGCTCTGCAGGGGAGGGAGGTCCCTGAAAAGGCTGCAAGAGGCAGCGCCAGCAGCTGCCCCACTGTCAGTGCACAGAAAGGCTCTCAACCCCAGCTAACAGCAGCTGGAAAACAGAGGGGCTAGAAGATGAGACGAAAAATTGAGGGGCAAGAGGATGAGAGAGAGTAGGAAAGGTATCACCCCTGAACCGGGTCACTCGGGAATCCGTCTGGGCCCGTAGGATGGAGTCAAGGCTGTGGGGAACACAAATGCCGCTGAGGCCAGCTGTCTGGTTTGCCTTCTCCTGACATTTACCCAACTGACTTCCCTTAAAAACATCCCAAAAGGATGTTTTGGCATAAGGGGTTCTGGCAGGGAATTCTGCAAAGAGTTAATACATTTAGTTTCCAGCTCTGGTAGGCTGGATTCATTTTCTACTTATATCACAAATGGAAATAAATTCAATCTTCTCCCTGCACTTTTCCACAAAAAAGAAGTTCCCACTCCATTTGAGTAGATAAGCAGCCTCTTGCTCTGGAGAGGCCAATGCGGGAAAGCAGAGGAGTGATGTTGATTAAAAAAAGAGGCAAAACAGTCCCTGCCTTCCTGAGGAGACCTGCACAAGTCTTACGACAACCACATTGAGACCGTCTGGTGCTCCAGATAGATTGTGTTCCTGATCATTAAAAAATATAGCATCAACCCAAACTGCATTTGTACTAAGTGAAACAGTAGCTTTAACTAATTTTCACTGAACATGGACCTGTCTTCATTAAATTCTAAAGGATGTGGTCAAATAATTTTTAGCAATTTCACTGTTGTTAATTTAAGCTCTACTTTTAATATCAGAGGAAAAGTTGAAAAGTCTTCTCTTAAAATCAGTTCATCATCTTTGCTTTGGATATGTTTTATTTCTTTCATTCTTACCTAAATTTAACTACAGCTGTTTTTGTTTAATAGCAATATTTGGTATTTGTAACAGACAATCACCAGAGCAAGGAGCTATCTGTAACTGTGAACCCAACTGAACTGAATGTTACCAAAACAGTTCTAGAAATGATGTTTGGCAATTTATAAATTGCCACATATGGCAAAATCAGGCCCATACTTTTCCTGAAAACAAAAAGAACTGAAAACTAATTTCTGTCTTAAGTTAGGAATAAGGTTCAAAACGTAACTGATCAATCCCTCTCACCCCTTCCTCTGATCCCCCCAACAAGTTAAAATTCTGCATTCAAATGGGAGCGTGCTCCCTCAGCCTTCAAATTTTGTGCTAAGAAGCATATACAGGACTGCCATCTGTAGTACAAAAGGTGAAACAGGACAAAAATGATAAAATGGGGTTTTGATTTGACTGCGTATGAAAGGTGAGCAGAGACATCTGGGAAGCCAGATCTCCTGGTGCCAGGCAATGTTTCACTTATAGCTGTCCTAAAACATATCATCGAACTCATGGATGCTACTATCTTCTTTCACAGACTCTGTCAATCGTCTGGTAAATGAGCTATGTCTAATAATTTATCACTTCATCTGCATCCTCAAATTTCCCACTCTTAATTCCACCAAAAGATGCAGGCCAGCATGAACCTGTGGAAAAGACAAGAACTCCACAATATTGCACGTATTACCAAAACCCACGCAACTTCTCTTCTGCCTCTGCTCTGAGAAATCATCCTTTATTTCATGTGTACCTTGCATGTGGGAAGAAAGGCCAGCATCCTGGTACTCGCTTCTTCACACCTGAGAGACACTGAAAGTCCCGGACTGTGGATGGGAGCTTGAGGACATGCTAATCTATTCCTTTCGATCCAGCCCCTTCTGAAGACAGGGGAGCTGCCAGGCCCAGGCTCATGCTGTGTAAGCCAGCAGTTTGACTCCTGCTTCCCTGGCACACAGGTGTAAAAGGTATGATGGTATTTCTGCCCACGGGGCATTGATGCATTGTGAAATTCCTCCCCATGTTCATGCAAGAACCCCTAATCTCACCTTTCTTCTGGATGTGAATCAACAAAACATGAAGCGTCACAGAAAGGATTTCTCTCTGCTACTGCCCACCTGCAATGGAAGCTCTGAAGTGCCCCTAAATTACCCTCTAAATCCCATACTTATCCCAAGTTTCGTGGGTTCTATTTCTCCTTAGCCAGCTTTGTACATCTTAAAAGCAGCATCTGTCCTCATCCCACTGTGGAAATGCACAGTGTTCTTTACTCTAAAGCACCTCTTCAGCAATTCTAGACAAAAGAAAACCTGTGTCACTGGATGTGTGTATAATTAGCGGGAGAAGATGTTTACGATGCACAAGAACCCTGTTCTATTTACACCCGCAAGGGGAAAGGACGGAGCCTTTCAGGTGACTAACAGCTGCCCATTCTCAGGGCTGATTCTCCACCTGGAGCACTGCAGTAGAAAACTCTCCATGATCTGAGGAGTTAAGTGCACAGCGGCCCAGGGGATGGAGGTGACTCTGCCCTCTTGGGACTCAAGCACATCGAAATTAATTACACTGTGGACCTCCAAATGAAGCACTTGCATAAATAGAGATAATCTTGACGTTACCCTTATCTATCTTTACAGATATTATTAATATATCTAAGGATAAATGTTGGGGAAAGATAGCTAGGAATTTGTATTCAAAGCAATCGAGTTGAATACAGCTGCAGCTGATTAAAATAGTTTTAATTTAACTAGTACTGAGACAGTCGGTCAGCACTTGGGAACAAGAATGCAAATGAAGTGTTTGCTTGTCCTGTAAGACTGAGAGCAGGGACTCCTGGGCATCCCGCATCTCCTGGTCCCACCTGTGCAGCCAGGGCAGCAGTCAGTACAGAAGCAGCCCTGCCAAAATGCAAGCAGATCATAAAGCAACCCCAGCTAATGTGACATATCATCCAACTGTGGCAAAAAGATGCATAATGAAACAGATGCGACCTCCTGCATTTTAGAATGAAAGCTTTTTCGGGCAGGGTAAGCAATGCCCAAAATGCAGATCACATTGAGCAATACATTTATCTCATTATACTGTTGGAGATGGGAGAAATAAAAAGGGTACCAAGTTGCTCTTATTCTGTAGTAATGTCAACCTATGTCCATCCTGACTGTCCTCAGGTAGCATCAGCCCAACAGACCTGTTTATTTTGCCTACAATGGATTCCAAACTATGACAAACTTTTCAGAGATGCAATAAACTAAAATTAGCTTTCAAAGGATCTGTGTGTGAGTGGGGTCCACATTCACCTTGAAAATATCATATTCACCTAAATAGTTAAAAATCAAAGTTAACGATGTTCAGGAAAAGCTTAGAATTTCTCTTTTTTACTTTCTCTTTTGAATACTCTCCTCCTGAACTTGCCCCCCCGACACCAAGCCTGTTCTTTGTCTTCAGTTCGGTAGCAACAAGGTTGGTCTCAGTAAGGAAATTATTTTAATAGTAAAACATACTGGATGCTTTGCGTAAATACTTCAAAATGAAATGTGGCTTTTACATGAAAGCCAATTATTATTTATATTTTAATATCACTGAAAAATTTTATTTTAAAAACTGTTCCAGAGAGGGATGAGAGGCAAGCTGTAAAGTCTTAAGGAATACAATAAAAGCAACATCATTCATAACTGGGTACATTTCCTTTGGGTTACAGCAGGAAATTGGTTTTAGAAAAAAAAATGCAAAAGGACACTTCTGTTAGAAATCACTTGTATTCATCAGTATTTGCAATAAATACTTAAAACTAGTACCTGAGTGTGGAGGGAACTTTACAGTTCTAGTGCCATTCTTCATTTGTGGTGGTCTACAATTTTACCAGATAAACAGGGGGATCCTGGGCTCAAATTCCCTTGAACCCAGAGGAATGAGTGGGGATATGCACTTAAGACTTGTTTCCTGCCTCCTGATTCTCACCACAGAGACACATAATAAGGGCAAGTTTCAGAGAATATGCCAGACACCTGGATACCTTACCTATTCTGCAGAGATCAAATGCCTCACAGATAGTGCATCAGAAAGTCCACGTAGCTCTGATTTTCCAAACAGGAAACTCTACTAGGAGTTCTTACGTTTGGTCCATGTTTCCTGCTTAGTATAGCTGGGAGGAAGGAGAATGCATCAAATGAGAGAAGGGGAATCAGGACTACTCTCGCCATTGCGTAGTCAGCCCACTCCTGCTGTATTTGGAGCTCAGGATTGCAACCTCTCTGTTTCCCTTATGAGCATCTCAAAATCTTTGTTCAGTTCCTGATTTATTCTCCTGTGAGGTCAGAGTGTAGACCTCTATTCCCCTCAGCATTGATTAACTTCACTTACTTTTGCTACAACTAAGTCCAGTACTGGTACCACATATAAATGTTGGTGGGGTTTTTGGTTGGGTTGTTTTTTTTTTAATGACACTGAGCTGAAAACAAATAGAAAGCAATCAAATGAAAGATAATTGAAATCAGCTTATCTGCTCAGACACTGTAGCAAGCATTACTAACAAATTGAACTTGCGCACAAAAGATGAGAACACTTCTTATAATACAGTGTGGAAAGCCAAGTTGGCCGGGACTTTTTCCAACCAGAATTTGTAACAAGAAAATGCTGATTTATCAAACACAGCACCTATCTTCTGCATACCCTAGTTTTGGTAACAGTTCTGTTGGAAAGGTTTCTCGGGTCTAAGGTAGAATTTTTATTCAAAGCCCAAAAGAAGCCCGTGCAATGTCCAGTAGTTAGGACTCCATCGATGATTGAGAAGACAGATGCTTGGGTCCCTAGCTCTGTCAATGTAGCTTAGAAGCCTTGAAACTGGAATGCCACCAGGGAAAGCCATCCTTCTAACTTCTGGGCTGTTACAATGCATAATGTAGGAACCCATTTCCGTGTGATATTTTTGTATATCTGTATGAAATGATTCCGTACGGTATTTTGAAAATAGCTTTAAACGAATGGTCAATGAAAAAAACCCCAATACTACCAACAATGACAGATTTCAACATGAAGAAGACAATACTGTGTAAACTTCTGGTAACAACATAATTCCCTAACTCCTTCCTCCCTCCTGCTATAGTCACCCTCTCCAAACCAGAACAGCCTTGTAACTATGCTGGTTCCCTCCACTTTTCACATTCTTTTGCAAGCCTACTTAAAAAAAATTGTCCAGGCAAATTGAAACAAAGAGCATATTCATAAAGATGGCATTATCATACTGATTTGTAATTCAGGAGACCCTGGTTTAATTCCCTATTTGTTCTGATCTCAGTCCCTCGTCTATAAAGGAGGATTAATAGCACATCCTATCTCACAGCATTTTTCTGGGGACACAGATGTTTATGTGCCTGATGTGATAAGACAATCACATAGACAAGGAGCTTAGAAATATCCAAGACAGACCTTTGCCAGAGCATTTCTGCAAGCACTCTCTGGACTATAACCAACCAGGTCCAGCAGCGGCCTGACATTAAGAGAAGTCCCTCTGAGTCCCGGGTTAGTGTTTGTTACACCGGGGAGGACAGCGAGAAAGCCAGACACAACAGCAGCAGTCAGGAGAAAGGGGGGATCCCAGGGAGGAGGGTGGCATGGGAAGCCAGAAGAGGCTGGGGAGGAGGAGGAGGAGGAGGGAAGAAGAAGGCAGAGTAATAGGTAAAGACATGATGAAAGACAGGATCAGAGCAGGAGAGCGGGGACACAGTGGAGGCCAATGATGGTGAAAATACAGAGAAGCTGCAAGCAGCTATAAAGGAAGCTTTCTTGCTCAAGGCGTGTGTGCCTCACCTATGAATCATAAAAGGATTAACTGTCATTAATTGATGCTCATATGAGCCTATCAGTAGTTTCTAGAGCTGCTCAGGAAACCCAGCTGGAGTCAGTTCAGGTTTTAATGCAGGTTTTCTCAGAAGTTTCATTCCTATGTTCCTTGTGTCTTGTAACAACATCTGCAGCTTCAGCTCTGAGCAGCCTGAGTACATCACATTTCTAACTCCATACAAACATGCAAAAGGACAATTAACTTATCGCACACAATACACAAAATACATCGCCCTGAAGAGTAGCTCCATAGTGTCAAATACTTTTCCTTCTTCACCAAAGGCATCACTCCCTCCAGCAGGATCAACATAAAGATTAGCTGTGAAGAGTCTAAGTGAGGGAAACCGATTGATCGGTTAGTCACCCACCACTCACATGATACATATCCTGAACGCTCAGCCCTTAATATTTCGTCAGTTACATGCCTGTTAGCCTCTCTCTAGACTACCACATAAATAAGGAGATAAGAAAACAGCAAACAGTATTGCAACATGCCTTGGATTTCGCTGCTCGTTGTGAAAACATAAACGACCGCACATAAAGGCCGAGCTGGAGACGAAGGCACTTTCTTTCTCTCCCTAACTCACTCAGACAGTATAAAAGCTTTTAAACATTTCTTCCCTGGACATGAAAAGAAAAAAAGCAGCTGCTAACAAAGGCTATTATTTGGAAGGCTGTTAATAGAAATCAGGCAGAAATGTATAGCTCTCCTTGCCTCTCACGCACCATTGTTAGGATGCAGTCTAATAAATGAGCAATAAATCAAGCAAGCCAAAAGTCTAAACATCCCTCTGGCTCCCTCAAGCAACCACAGCTTTCACCCTTCTGGTTAACAGTGCTTAACCTTCACACAAGTGACATGAAAAGCATAAGCATCATCTTCTGATGAAGGCAGGGGTTTCCCAAGGAATTCACCCAGGTAAGCGCTACAACCACTAGTTACAGATACAATGTGTGTGCGGGGGACACACACCTCTTTCTTGTTTATTTTGACAGCTTGAAAAATTTATTTACTAGAACAATAAATACAGCTCTGATGTTGTATAGGACCATTAAACAGTACAGGATTTTGTAGTAATTTCCAGTGTCTTATCACAATTTCCAATCCACTCACCTTGAGAAGTAAATGGTAAGACAGGAATCCACAGCCCGTTTCACCGATCAGAGCCCTTCAGATATCATTTCTAAACTGGGCAGCTGCAAAAGCCCTTGGGAAAATCTTTGCTTACTGTCAATAGTTCTATTTGGTTTTTCATGGATGCTGTATGTTTCACTAGCTACTGAACACCTCAGTACTTCAAACGTACAGCAAGTAGCATTCGCCCATGTTTTTATAGACCAGGCTTCCCCTTGCCCCAGCCCCCAGAGTTTCAAAGAGATACTGTTCAGAGACCTCTTATTACGTTCTTGTTATTTTCACTAAGGCCTTAAAATTACACTAATCTCTGGCCACAGAGTAGAACCAAAACTATGATTCTTCTCCAAAACTCAAAGGGCACTTGGCTGCAGGTCCTACTGAGCCAACGCACCCAGAGGCAAGTGAACGGGATCTTTATTCACAGCAGTGTAAACACGGTGATTTTACTGATTTTGCTGCTGCATGTTTCTGGACCAGCGGGACTAAGCCGACTGGCTGCTAACTTCTGAAGTGAGGTTTTTCCCAAGATAAAGTCAGATTAAAAATGTCTCTGCTTATTAGAATGGAGAATTAACTTTTTAGGGGAAAATCTCTTATAAATGTGGGATAGAGAGGGAGAGAAACAAACCACCGATACACTGTAAAATTGTGTACCGTCAGGGCTGAGACACACTGAAGCAGCAGTAATGCTGAAGATTAGGATTCTTACATCAGATTAAAAAAATCTTTAAATGGAGGTCACTCATTTCTGTGCTGGTAAGACCCAGGACAAGATGTAGGCTTTTTTCTGCGAAGCCCCTTTGATACTCCCGTTGTGTGTACACACAGTGCCCAAACCACTGCCTCCACTCCCCAGCTGAAGCCAGGATGCCATGACCATTAAAGCAACCCGTGACTGACAGGCCACTCGGCAGCAGCACAAACCTGACCTGCAGCCGAGACTGTCACACAAGCACATTGGTGTCAAATCCGCCTCAGCATACAACATGCAGCTTATGTCGCCTTGACACCACACACAGGTCACCCCCTCAGTGCTTTTTGAGCGGCTCTGTGCCTGCAGAGCGGGGATCGGTGTTTTGCCACCTCCTCCCCTGGTGCTAGGTGATACATGCCCCGAGGCTGGCTCTGGAAGCGGAAGGCTGATGTGCTGCACTGTCAAACAGCAGCCGGAGAGAAGGTGGCCAACCTGCAAAAGGATGCTGTCTGTGCTGCTTGCTTTCTTTACAGCTCTGGCTTTTTGCTTTTTACTCTTGATCCAATACGTGTTTCTGGGTGACAAAAATTGTCTGTGGCCAGTAACAGAAGGAGGCTTTTCTGTTACTTTTTTCCTGATCACTGAAAATGGCAAAAGACAAGTCTCCATGATGGAGGTGCTCCCTCCCATGTCAACGTTTGCATGGTTGCTCTGGTGACATCTGGCTATAGCCTGGGAAACGTTATGGGTACAGATACATCCAACATGCATTTTAAAGTCCGACTTTGTTAAGCCAGGCCTAGGCAGTCCTGGTTCCAGCAGTGTCTTTGCATTTTGCTGGGGAGAGAAAATGCAGAGGAAAAGCACCACATACAACACAAACCAGTAGGCCTGGGTCAGGGTATGAAGCCTGGGGACATTCACACCACCATCTAACCATACCTTAATGCTGTTAAACATGGAGACCTCACCTCTGGCTCAGGAAGTCCTCAAGCCACAGACCTCTCTGCGCTGGGAAAATATTTTGGATGATCTTCAGTGTATTTTACCTACTTCTGGTACCCCTGATGGAGTCACATGTGACACCCCAGGGCTGTTTGCAAGCTCGTATATTCACAAAGGACACAGCTGGACATTACTGCTACTCCGTCAGCAGACCTGGTGTGGGAGCATCCTGGCAACCAGAGGGATAAACGAGCTGACACAAAGGTGAGAATGGTGACCCCAGCATGAGGAGGAGGGATGAGGAGCATGGGGTGGAGAAGTGATCTCCCACCAACAGTAAAGTAACATGGACCCAAAGCTGTGCTGCCAGTGCAGGGCAGCTTTTCTCCTTGCTTATCAAATGGAGAATATGACACCTGTCTGAGGACGCTCCCTTGACTGTTAGCAACCATCACACGCACACTAGCCTGTGCAGCCTGACAAATTTCCCCATGGACTAGAAAAACAAATCCTTTCTGTCCCTCCTGCCAAGTGACTTCTTGTTTTCTTTGTTTTAAAGAAAAAAAAGGAATTCTTGTTCTTCTGCAGAATAAGATACCTGGTATTCAGCAGCAACTTGTTTGTTCTGGGGGAAGCAGAAAGGGCTCGGGATAAGCTTACCACATTTTAGCAGAATTCAAAACACAAACGATGCCTCTTCAAAAGCTGTGTACAGTCTCTCTTAAAGAATGGAGCCAATGCTTTTACATATTACTGCGTGTTTTCCAGGAAGGCTGTGTCTATTGTGGCTGCTAGGGAGGTCCATCAGCTAAGGTATGAAATCAGGATTATTTTTAGAAAAATACAGGCTGGTGGAGGAGGCAGCATGCGATCAGAGATGCAAAAGCCTTTCTTGGCAGTGGATCTTGTCTCCTCGGGGCTTAAAGGATGTGGCTGTAACAAGACCTTTTTGTGCACAAAAACAGGAAAAAATCTGGCTCAGCCTAGAGCTTCATTTTCCATGGCACACTCCTTTTCTCCTTCTATGGTCCAGTTGGATACTCTCCTCAGTAAGCAGCTAATGGATGGCTCCCTTGGTTTCAGAAGCAAAGACTCAAGCAATACTTATTTTTAAATGTAATTTGCATTTTTTAGGCACTGATTGGTGGACATCCCAGCAGTTCTGCCTTGGATGGTCTCAAAACAGCTTTCTCCAAAGGAACAATTTCTCATCTCTCCCTTGATAGAAAAATCTTCCTTACCTATTTTTAAAAGTTGCATGCTGAGAGGGTCTCTGCTGTGGGATCCCACTCACACAAAAAGGAAAAAACTAGCATAATCTAATAAATCCATTAGCTAAAATTACGCACTGCCAGTAAAAGCTCACAGCGCCCTGGAAAGTCATTCTGAAAGTCCTTCTTGCCACCCATCCAGAAGAAACCAAGCCTGTAAGAAGCAGGCTTCTGCTGTACAGGATGTTAACATTTAACTTGAAAACAAAGCACCAAAAACTAGTCCTTGCTTTTAGTATAAAGCTGAATGCATTATAAACCGTGCAGCTTGTGAACTAATTTCAGGCACTAAAAGACTGAATTTTCTCACTGTCAGAAAAAATGCATATTTCCACTGCACAGACAACTGTGCTTTCAGGAGTATCTCAAAAGGCTAATTTGCACCAAATTTCTGTATTGAGCTTGGTTCAGGCAAACATTTTAGACATGGCCCACCCAAGTAGCTTCTAAGCCTTCCCAAATCTGAACCTGTATGGTGGTCACATTTAAAAAGATTTGGCCACTGCCTGTCCACCATAGCTTGGAGACCATCCAGATTTCCATTCCTAGCTATGCCACTGGCTAAGGCAACAAAACCCCTTTTTTTTAAGGCACAAATGCTCTTTTCAAAGCTAAACTTGAACATCCCATCTCAATGACATACAACAGGCCCAACAACTTCAAGCACCCCTCTTTGCAGTTTGAGATGCTACATCATCCAGATGTCCTGAAGAGTAACAGACTCAGCCTTCCCCACTACAAAGGGTTTGAAAATAGGTCCCACGGCAAGTTATTTTCACATTGAAAATCCTGTTTTCAGCCTTTTCCTCTTTCTTGGTTTGGCCCAACGATTCGAGTGCTATCAACAAAGGGAGAAACACGATCCCCAAAGAAAATGCAGCCCGAACAGAAACTTGCAAGTTAAAATCCAACACTGAATTGCAAAAAGAAACAAGCTAGAAAACAACGCAAAGTCGAATATAATTTGTTTGCTGTTTCTCTCAAATACTTTTTTCTGCAGTAGCTGAAGTTTTGCTGGCCATATACAAACTATACATAAAGGCAGAGTAATACAGTGATATGTGCTAGACAAATCCCATTTAAGCTTAAAGCTCCTCCAAGTGCCAGAAGGAGCTGAAGTCAGAGTGCTTTATTTGTTGGAGGCTTTTTAAGTAGACAAGTTAGAAAGTCGGCAAACAATACAATCTTTATCCTCGACTATGCAAAATCAAGAGTAACTTTTACTTCTACATATAGAAGTAAAAGCGGAATTGAAAGTTTATAAAATATTCACCTGACTTCAACAAATCTAAAAGATTGTACTTCAAGAAGGATCCCGGAGAAACATTTTGGTATAAATTATAGTGTTTTCCTTTCTGACAACACCTGAAAATAGATCTCTGAGGGGGAGTGAAAACTGGGGTGTCTCATGAAGATGTTGCCTCCAGACTTTTGTTAGCTCCATCTTTCATCCTGGTCTTAGCCTACAGAGTCTTAGGTTTAAAGTAACTGCATTTTCCAATCCCATATCTAAAATTAAAGTTGCTGTTACCTAACCATATGTATCCTTTTTGTGCACCGCATGGCAGTTTTTAAGGAAAGCCTGTCATGCATCCACTATATGGTCTCTGATATCATAAAAACGTTTGACAAAATGTCATTTAGGACACCAGTAATTGCTATATTAATTTAGTTTAATAAGGATAGCAAGAACAAAACACATCAGTAGCAGCATTTCACTACCCCTGGTCCCCATGACCCAAGCAGTAGCAAGTGTGGGGTGAGTCCTGTGTCGGGTTTGTTCTGCTTCCTTTGTAAGCTGAGTCCTGGCAAACATACTGGACGTGCAAGGGGCATGTGAAGTTTCGTACACAAATGTGGGCAGTAGGAATACAAAGTACCCAAGTAATCCCCCACGAATGGGGAGCGTCTGAACATGTCAGGTCACCCAGTAGAAAGCAGCCTAAACCTAGGGCCAAGAAGACTGGTATACTCAGATACTGACAATGCTTTTACCGTACCTGCTAAGCCAAGTCTCTATCATTTCTGCATAACAAATGTCAAGATGGAAAGTCTTCATCAGTATTTTCGATGGTGATTCTTTTCTGGCTGCACGAAGAAAGACATGCAACAGTGTATGGCAAGCATTAAATCAAGAGGTTACTTTGCTTTTGGCCCTTGTGTGTTCTTTGTGTTGTTTGTAGAGCTCTGCTCACTTGTCCTTGCTTTGTCTGTGACCTTGAGAAAGAATTTGTTATACGATGGAACAGTGCAGGGAGTCAATAAGTTGCTACTTTACTGTTAACTTCTGATTTCGTCAAGGTTACTTTTGATTCCCATCGTTCCTGTATACGGAGAGCCTCTCACTTTATCTGAAGAGCCGCATCCTCCCTGCCTGTTCCTTTGCTTTGCCCTTTGGCAGGCGAGACACCCTAAAATAATCTGACGAACGGAAACACAATTGCTTTTACAAGCACAATACTTCATTATATATTTGTTTTGAAAACAGCTTCCAGAGCCTAGAGTATGTCAGCAAAAGCCAAAGAAAGAGTGTTGATGTTGTTACAAGGTCAGCTCTTCAGAGACGGTAGGCAGCAATGTTGGCACGCTGTCAAATTATCACCATGGCAAAGATGGCAGCTCGCAGGCAGTGATTCAGCTGCTTTGACAATACCAAGGCTCCAGCTAAATGTGAAGATAAGTTACTCACACTCCCTCGCGCGTGCACACATACACACACTCGCTCTCTACCTTGGGAGTTTCTTAATGTCTTTTTTTTTTTAAAAATGAAGTCACAGGGTTTAAGAAGAAATAGAAGCAATGTGCTTAAGGCTGACAGACCATGGTGAAAGCTCCTTCTCATAAACATATGTCATGTGCATATATACACGTACCTATACAGACACACACCTCCTATGGAGACTACTATTATAAATAAGTTTTTCCATAAGTAGCTGAAACAGTGAAACCCGATTCTCAAAAGACCTCCTTCCTTTGTGTATCATTTCCAGCTTTCTCTCTCGTTAATGTAATGACTCCTGCACCTTCAGCTGTGGACAGACAGGCTGCAACAGCCTTACCAAGCAAGAACCAGCAGGTGTGGGGGCTCGTCAGGGGCTACACACGTGCGGGTGGCTCAGCTCCCACGGCCAACAACGTGTAACTGCTCAGTCTTGCTCCCCTTTTGCTTTCCGGAGCTCATATTTTGGCTTCTCCCCTCTGCTCACTTGACTGCATTTTTATGACAGTAATACGAATTTAATAATTCTGGAAATCTCTTTTACACGTACCTTGTCCTCTTCCTCATAGACAATGACATTTGCATCTATAATGTTAACAATGCCGTTTACTATACCTCGAATACATATCCCTGTACTCCGTACAACAAGAAACAGAACAACAACAACAATCAGAAAACCCTTATTGATGCATGGAGATGCTTGGAGGCTATGCATAAATTGCAAGTCCTCTTAAAACTACAATGACTGGCAGCCTTGGGGAGCTGCTCTGTAAAAATGTACAGATTTCACTTGAGCTTTTTTATTGGGATGTTTCGTCATGAAGTCACTGCTTTTGTTTAATTTTGAGGGTCTGGGAGGACAATTTAAAATACGCAGGAATGAAAAAACAGCTTGAGATAAACTACCTCCAGTAAACACTGCAGGGTTGTGAGGAGACAATGCCAGCACTATTTGCTCTGAAAAGTCTTTTTCCAGGCTGAAGCGAGCTATAAAATTCTCTTTGCTATACAAGGTGCTTTGTTCTTAGTTTTGATGTAAAAAAAAAAAGCTTTTGTATCTGTGTGTGCCCTGCAACCATGTCCTCACTCCATGTTAGGGCAAGAACAGGGTGTGCATCAGCTGCCTCCTCTCTGTGTCTTGGCCAGTACCCAGTAGCTTGTAGCTTTTCCAGAGGAAAGGAAACCCAGCGCGGGGAGTTCCTGTACACCCTCACCACGCCCCAGTTGGGACCAGGAGGGGAGGATTCAAACCTCGATTTACCATCAAAGATGTTCTCCTACAGGGAAAATAATTCGGTGTTTCTGTGTGAGAAGGTTTTTCCCCAGGAAAGGTGCAGAGGTAGCTGCTCACCTGTATGGTGGTGCACGTGCAAGGGCCAGGACCAGGACAGCCCTGCAACTCCCAGGGTGAGGGGCAAGCCCACACCAGCCAAGCCCACAGCGCGCAGCAGAGGCTGTGCTGCTGCCTCCTTGCCCAGAGTCTACCCAAGGAAGGATTTTTCTCTTTGAAGCAGAATCGTGACCCAACCGATCAGCCCCCGGGGGAGTGCAGGTCCCCCCTGCTCTCCCCCTGACTGTGGCCCTTAGACTCTGCAGAGGGTACACAGTGCGAAGCAGGAGGATGCAGACACCTGGCTGCTTATAAAACAGCAGCATTAATAGGGCGTTCCTAGCAGTACTAATTCCAGGAAGTCGTCTCATTTTCCTAAGAAGAGCTCTTAAGAGGGGAACATAAAAAAATACCCATCCCTTTGAAACATAAGGATTTCTTTCTGGAAGTACTGGGGTCTTTGAATGCTTCAGAGCTCTCAGGAACTGTCTAATGATGATAAGCATCTCCATGTGCTTATCCAACTTACAGGACACAGAAAGCTGAAATTTGGCACAAAGTCCTCCTGCACCAAAAGGTTTGTGTGGCTCACTGCAAGTCTCCATCCTTGCAATCGGAGGTCGTGCAGCCATGCACTGGCTGCCTCATTGCTTCTTTATCCTTTGGTGGTTTTGGTGCTCGTGAACAGAACAGCCTGCAGACAAGCACATCGTAGCTGACTGCTGTGCTGGTCTGCCTACCTTCTCCCCTTCCTCCTCGGGATGCCTTTCCAGCCAGACCAGAGTGTGGGTTGCAGGAAGGTCTCGGTTTGCTCAGGCAGAAGCAGCACAGGAGGAGAGGCAGAAAGCCAAGCCCGCTTCCACACTTGGCTGTTTTTCCAAAGGAGAGATTATCACTTTTTTTTTTCCCTTTCAAAAAGATACTTGTCAAGTGAATATTAGTGGAAAATGAAAGACAGAAGCTGTGTTCCTGTGCCTGTGATCAGGTATGATTACGGAGAGGAAAGATAAATGTACTTTCAGTGAGTACAAGGGCCACTGTCAGAGCTGCAGGAAAGGGGGAAGCATTTGCCCGTTAGGGGACTACATAAAAGGCAGGAGAGAAGAGAAGTAAGCCAGGCAGTGTGTTCAAAATGAGAACGTACATATGGATGCAGGAGTCTAATTTTAATCATCCACGTATGAAATGTTTGGCCCAGCTCCCAATCTCTTCTGAGCGGGAGCAGTTGTTTAGGATTCCCTTTCCTGGCAGGTGTGTAGGCTGTTCCCTCTCCTCCGCAGCAGGGTCCAAATAAACACTCCTGGTTCTTCTCAAGGGGAAAAGAGATACACAAAGGAGAAGCTCGCCGTGCAGCAGAGCGGCGTTGGTTCCCCTCCGGCAGTGAAAACAGACATCAATCAACACTCTCAGCTAGCCGGCGGGTGGATTTCCCTCCCACTGCCATCGCTGCTCCTCAAGCAGGTGGCCAGGTCTGGAGGAAGCCTTATTTCCCGTCACCCACACGCTCACCGCTCAGCACAGGGATGCCAGTAATTTTCTTTTATGAGGGCGGGAAGCAATTGCTAACTCCTTAAACTAGGGAAGTGTCTCTGAGAGGCATGACTTCTTCCTTGCTAGCGTTGCCATATGCTATATGCTGCCTTTTACTTCAGCAAACTGTAAATGCACAAAAAAAAAGATGTTCCTTTTTTTTTTAACCTGATACCTATTTATCTCAGCCACGCTGTTCAACACGTGCTGTTTACAAGCAACATTAAGCCTCTGATATTCTTCTTACAGGTCTTAGGCCTTAAAATAAAAACAGCCCATGCCATAATGAGGGGAAAAGATACTACAAATAATTAGAAATTACATTGCCCAGACACAGAGCTTCTCCTTTTGTTATCATTAGGCATCAGTCTGAAGATCGGTAGAAATGTGTTTGCTAAAAATTGATAATCACTGACTTCCTGTTTTATTTTTAATGCATGCTTTGCAGATTGTCGTACCCATTCGGGAAGACGATGGCTCTCGTTTCATTGGTGTTCACCCTGTTCTGTTATCGCACAGGAAAGAAAAGGAAGGAAAAGAAGGGCAGCCCCACAAGGAGGTCAAAGATGCATCAGAGATGTTTGCTGACCCAAGAGTGCTGGACAAGAGGTGCGAGTATTGACCAGCAACATCTTGCAACCCCATTCATTACCCAACTGCTGGAAAATGAGCTATCATAAATATTTCATTGATTTTCAGGAACCTAAAGAATGAGGCATGGTACTGAAGTTCAGAGACCAAGGAGGAGGAGAGGGGGAAATGCAAGAGAGGTTTTGTCAGCACTAACTATAAATGAGTAGCTTATCTCATCTCTGCTTAAAGATTTAAGGCCCAGTCACAGCATTACTATTAAAATCCTGGATGAAAATATTCCTTTAGAAAAAAATAAGTAAACAAACTGCATATAATTTAACAGGAGCCAAAATCAAAGCAAATGGTAACAAAAGCTATTCTGCAATAAAAATCTGAAAATGCTTATGACTTCCTGAAAGCAAGACGCACCCGACTATATACTGTGAATCACAAATCACTGCCAGCAGCAGAAAGTATGTTAACACTCTACTGATTTTGGAGTTTGGAATCAGTTCTACTTAAAATTTTATAGGGGAAAAACAATTTCAGTAATTCCCCTTGTAAAAATAAATTTTCACAGGCAGGCAAGTCTTGGGTTAAGTAGCTCCAAGACTGCAGATCCTGCCTCAGTGAGAACATTTTCAGAGACGAGATATAAAGGAACATTAAATAACTCTTGCCTTGCAAGCTAAAAATAAAACACGTGAATTCCCGCTTCCTTTCAAGATGCTAAAACAAGCCTTCAAACAGTTACTTGAGACAGTGCTTCACTGGTTCGTGCTACAACCCATCCTTCCCTCCAATTTATTCTCTGCCTGTCCTTGGCAATTGTCACAGAAAGTTCAAAAAAAGACTGGGTATTGGTCCCCTATGGAAAATATGATCCCTCAACTCAACAAATAGCTCTTGCTACACTTGTTATATTACTGGACACAGAAAGGACACTCAGCTCCCAGTCTCAGGTGCACATTTTGCCAGTGCCCCAGCACCTTACACAGGCGAGGCTTCCCTCCCTCCATGCCATGCCCATCCTGCTTTCCACACACACCCAGGACAGGAGTTGCTATGTGATCCAACATATCCCTCAACCAAAGGGCAGGTCCCCACAATACATTTTGCAATGGCCAGAGCTGGATACTGCCCTGTGCAACCAGCCCTGCCAACTCAATACCGCAATCAGCCTACACCAGGTATCTATTTCCCCACCACCGAAGTCTTATTTGTGTGCAAAATGGAGTTTTAAACCTGCTTCCAGCCTGGTTACATACCTGAGGCTGGATTCTTTGTGCTGAAATACTGCAGAGGAGTCTCCTGATCGCCTGACATTGATTCAAGGAGCATCTGCCTGCCTGCCTGCCTGCCTGCTTGGAGGGCCTGGGGCAGTGAGGAGAGCTGGAGACGGCTGTGGGTTTGCCCTGGCTTATTGCTCTCAAACAACCAGGATCTGGCCCGAAAGGAAATGAATAAACCAGGCCATGACCAAAGTGTTTTGAAATCTCATCTAGATCTCCTCCCTTGACGGCAGGAGGGGAGGACAGGGTCAAGGCAAGATAAGAGCTGTGGCACATCTCCCCAGGAGTGTGATGGAGGAACACCCATGCCACTGGGCAGCCCTGCCAGCCCCACAGGGACGGATCCAGCTCCCGGGGTCCTCGGAGAGCCAACGTTGGGAGCTGACAGACGGGTCAGTAGATTTATGAGGAGGTGGAGGTGGTGCCGTCTGTGCTCCGAGGAAATAAACCCTGTACCCTCCTGATTCATAGCCAAGGTAGTAAGAAGCCTTCCAGGGCTGAACGTGGGTCAGAGATGATTTTCCTTAATCACCTATTTTGTCTTTTAAAAGTACTCTGTCAAGAGAAAAGGCTGAATTACAAAAAACCTTTATCTGTGTTTTTCAAAGATGTCAGATTACTTTAAGGATTGGTTAATTTAGTCTGAATATACAACTAACCATGTCCATTTCATCCTGAAGACCTCTTAAGCACATATAAGGCTGTACTAGAGCCCCAAAGCCCATGTACTACCCTATAAAAATCCTTTTAAATTGAGGTTAAAAATGAGTATGTAAATTATTTTCATTTCCAATTGGTTAAGAATTAAAGAAAATGTATTTATTACACCTTGATGCTAAGCTTTACTGCATAACAACAACAATAACAAACAAAACAATAAACTTTGGGCTTGCTTGCCATAACTTGAAAGCTACTTGCAAATATTTGGAAAACGAAACCGTTCCAAGAGTCAAAATCGTGACAGGAGGTACAGAATATTCACCTCTTCTGTCTTCTTAGTAATTACTTACTTTGTAGCCAACCTTTGTCTTTTTTCTCGTGCATTAGAATAACTATGAATTTCATCACCTATACACCTTTTTTCCCCTCCTTTTCTTTTCCTGCTAGTTTTCGTGAGTCTCACAGCCTTCACAGTAAACTAGGTCCCTCTCCAAAGTATTTATCTGCTAGCAATGTAGTATGTTCAGGGTGTCTAATTTGGGGCTGAAGGTAAACCAGGAAAGGAATGAAATGATGGGAGAAATAGTCAAAGATTAAGTTGGAACTATCTAAGATCCATTAAGTTTCACAAAAATCCTAAATGCAGTGCATTCCCACAAATAATTTAGTCTTCAAGAGTTAATTAACTGCTTTCTTAAAGAAGAAGATGAAGTTTCACATAAAAAACCCTACAGTCCCACATCTCCAAAACAATTAACTTGGCTAATTCTGCTGTGGACAGCAGCAGAAATAACAATTTCTGTCTCAATCATAACAATGTACATACATTTTTCCAGTCTGAGCTCTTACTCTCTAGGGGTTGGGTGTGTGTCCCCCTCCACATTTGGCCTTTCTAGCAATTAGACAGATTGCTCAATGACCCCAATGCCATTACAAATGAAATGCTGAGGACACCAACAGGCCTTGGTGGTCAATAATTGCATGACATGGGACAACAGTGGAAAGCAACTACAATGGTTAAACACATGATTAATGATGATCAGAGATCACCCACAGGAAATCTGGGAAGGTCTGGCAATTCCCTGGAGGTAATTCAGCTCTCCAGAAAAAAGCAGCTTGTGTAATTCTCCAGTGGCTCTCAGGTTCAATATGCTGGAGCAGAACAGGGGAGACTTGGTGAGTTAGTTGCTAGCTCTGGTCATCAGAGACAAAACTTAGCAAGATAATCCCTCCTCTTCTTTTAAAGGCATTGGGTGAAACTGAGAAACCAGACTCTTCCCTCTAGACCATCCATTTAAAACAAACAAACACGGGACAGAAATAACATTCCAGAGGGAATGCCTTTTTTTTTTCCTTCTGAATTATATTTTTATAGAAAGTAGAAAGCACTGCTTCATTTCCTAGGACCCGCAGGACCTTTCCTACAGATAATATTACTTGTTAAAACCACTGAAGCAGGCTGTTGTGTAATGTCCAGATCTCCCACTACCAGCTAATCCATATAGCCAGAAAATGCAGATCTACAGCTTCCTAAGGAGACAACACCACCATGCATGTCTGGAGTGCCACCAAAGAGAGATTTTGATTTTTAATCAACTTTCTTTGCAACTATAAAGAATGGAAAAATGAAGTGGTCCAGTTCTGGTAGTTAACATCTGCGTTCAGGTGGCTGCTCTCACAGGAACGGGAGCCTCAGGAAGACAGCAACTGTGTCACAGAGTCACAGTGGTTGGGGCTGGAAGGGACCTCAGGGCCACCCAGAGCCACTTGCCCAGGACCACAGATATCCTACCCAGGAACTTGCTCAGCTCTTTCTAGCATCATAGTACTACATTTACAAAATCCTTCTCAGGGTAAACTTTAAAAGCAGGGAATTTGTAAATGCCAGGACAAATAGCGACATTAAAAAAAGAGTTAAACTGATCTTCATAGTTTAGTTTTTAAGTAAAACAGCCATTTCACAGTGCCACAGTTCTGCTATATGGCTCTGCATGGATGCAACAAAAAGCTGTAACGCGAATTTTCTGTTTTGAAAAAAATCTTGCTATTGATGTTAAATAACAGTTGAACCACAGAGAACCCAGGAAATGGGGCAGTCTATTTAGAGCATTAACCACATTTTGTTTACTGCTTAGGATGAATTCATCATGCAAACGGTCCAAAGTGAGATCCTGGCAGGCTCCAAACGTGCTCAGAGAGGCTGAGGCCAGAGACATTCTACATCCATATTAGGCTGTGGATCAAGTGCTGAGCTGGATTCATCAGTTATGCTTTTCCTGAGACTTCAATTTACATGCAGAATCGCCACTATCTTAAAATGCATTTGATTGCACTATGGGAGTACTAGCTGTAGATGCATGAAACTACAAACACTGAACTGGAAACCAAAGCTCCCGTATTAAAAGACTCAAGAAGGATGAGTGGAAGGACTCTTGTCCCTAAGGAAAATGAAAATATTTGCAAATTAAAGTAGAAAGTTTAGACCAAACCATGAATCTAATATACATCTGTCAAATCAAATTTTTGATTTATACTAAGGAAATTACAGAACTAGCCTGCTTACTCAGCACAGAATTTACTTCTAGGAAAAGAAATAAATCTACCTCCCTAAAAATGTCACTATGTTTATTGTTACTATTAAACTGCAGAGTGCTCGGCAGTTTCAGCTGGCCTACACAGAAGTGGGTTTTTATCCTCACGCCTTTTGATATTGTGGATAATGTCAGGGAATCAGGTAGAAACAGAACGATGAGCAGTTCTACTACATTTAACTTTCCCGTCACGCCCATTATTATGGTATTTTAATATAGCTACTTCAACAAGTTGGGCAGCCAGCAAACCGATCTTCACATAATAGTTAGAAATGGATACAAACTTTATGCACTTAATTTTAAGAGTTTGTATGGAATGAATTTTCTGCTTAGTATTGGGCATATGAACAAATGCTTCCTTTATAGACATGACTCAGGAAAAATTTCCTCTGAAAAGGAATCAGAGCTGCGCAGTACCAGTCCTTTATTTCACCTCCTGACTGAGATTCCTCTCGCACCTACATACAAGCACATCCCTGGAAGCTCAGTATCATTCTGAAACCCAATTTTCCCATCCAGCTTGTTTAGCTACTTTCACGCATGCACCAGCAACATCTAGCATCACTGGGACGGCAAGGCTACATGTTGCTACTTAAACCACAGTAACACCACCATGTTACGTGCACTGAGGTACCAGTAAAAACTACCAGTACAAATATTTCTTTTTAAACAGAAGAAAACAGAATGCCGGATACAAAGGAATTCTAAAAAAAACAATGCCAGAACTTAGGGCATCAGTGATTTACTGCAGCACACTGCCTATAGTGCTGGGCCCAGGAGAAAAACTTTTTTGTATCCAATGGCAAGATTTCTCCACAAATATTTTCATTGGTTTTGAAAGCAAATGTGTAATGTCTCTTGAAAAACCCTGCTGATAGCAAGATCCTGCCCAGTAAAAGACAAGCAGTCAAGCTGGGCTCTGGCGTTTCCCAGGGCAGATTTGTTCCAACTCAACTCAGGAGCTGTTAGGGAGGCAGCTTGCCCAGAGTTATTGAATAATCTATTACAGCGTGCAATGGGGTTCAAAACCGATGTCGTGCAATATGATGGTGAGTGACGGCAACAAACCCCTGCTTCTTCTTTATTTGGTTCCACCTCCCTGATAAGACTATGTCTATATTAGTAAGTGAAACTGGGCAAGGGAACGCTTCTGGGAGCTGGAGCTGTTGCCTACACCCCTACAGCATTCCAGCAGTCCCTGGCATGGTTTTGGCCCAAAACAGCCTCCTTCCTCCAAAGGGCTCCTGGGAACAGCTTGGGAATTTGCCGGGACCAGAGACATGTCCATCAAGCTGTTTGCCTGTGGCTGCCCTGCTTCGGAGCCCAAGTTCAGTGGCATGGACACACGCTGGGCTGTGATAGTTTGTCTCGGTGCCAGGGGCATCTCTGCGGCATGTTTACTGGAATAGACGCAGCCTCAGTGTCTCAGTCAGTGAGTTATTTAGTAAGTTGAGGTCTCCACCTCGTCAGCTAGATATATGAATTAGGATGCCAGAGCTCTTTCCAAAATTATGTAAAACTGACAGATTGCTTAGAAAAGCTTATGTTTCAAAATCAGCCTTTTCCTTTTAAAATAATAATAATAATAATAATGATAGCAATAATAATTAATTCCAAACTAGATGATTTATCTGTAAGAATTGCCACTTTCCTTGCAGTCTTGAATACATGCCCTCCACAGCCACAAGCAAGAATCCGGACAGAGGTTGCTCAGACCTAAAACTACTTTGATAAAGATCGCATCCCTTGAACTCACTGTTTCTGTGCTACCTTTTTTAAACGAAATGCACACTAAGGTGCTCCCAGCAGCCAGAAGCTGTCTCTATTAGGGCAAACTCTGGCCTTCTTGTCTAGCAACGACCATATGCTAGGAGCAAAAAATAAAGATAAGAGCCATCCCTGTCCAAGAAATTGCCATGCTCTCAGATATGTACAAACAAAACTCTTTGGCAAGCCTAGACAATGCGTCAACAGAACTCATGAAAAGCTGCTGTGCCTCATAAAAGGTGCTTCAGTTTGAATAGTTTCTCTAAGAATCAGTATTTTACACTCAAGTATCCTTAATTCCAGATAGAGGTTATTAAATGAATAGACGTAGTATTAAGGTAGGAAAATCCTAGGAGAGTATGAAAACAAAGATGCTCTCAAAAAAACTAGCTTCAAAAATACTAGCTTCTGCTCCTGAGTGTAGGACTGACAGAACCACATCCTTCTAGCTAGAAAAGAAAATCCTCTAACACCACAGTATTTTTCAAAGAAGTCATTTTGGTATATGTTGTGCTGCCTATTATTAACCGATGACATTAGTAATGGTGCTTTTTGTGAATGAGCCGTATCTATTTCTTTGTGCAGTGCCTACAATGATTTTTCTGTTCTGCTGCTGCGTAAGGTGCAAATTGCTGGGACAAGAAGCACATCTCACAATATCGCGTATCCTGTGAATGACGTATTTTTATCTGAGAGATGGAGTTTTAATTCCTTTAGCATGCAGCCAGAGGCAAAGTTTCTTCTCCAAAGCTATGCTTAATGTCAGTAGAGTGAGCCCACTTGAGATGACATCCTAAATCCACTGCCCAGCTGATCATCTGAACAATCTTGTTGTTTACAGGCTGCTTGATTCATATGATTAGAGAGGAACTGTCACAGATTTTACTTGCAATTATGCAGCCACGGTTTCAAATGGTTTTGGAATCTAGGAGGATTTTTTTTTTCTTCTTTCTTTTAAGCCTTTATTTCTAACCCCATTTGTACACAGCAACCTGAATTTTGTTTGCAAATAAACTGCTGCAGGAGGGCTCTGGTCAGAGCACCTGGTACGTGGCAGGACAACAAGAGGAAAATCGCGCTTGTGTTCTGCCCTCCCATTCCCCTCCCATTCTCCTCTCCATCCTCCAGCAAACACAGCACCTTCCTCGCCTGTCTGTTACTTCTCATCACAGACACGCAGGGATTCTTATCTGTGCTGCTCTTTTTGTAAAGAAGTCGCCTATATGCTGTATTATATTTCAGACATCGAAGTGATCATTGCTAGTCTAGGCTTATGCCAACAGCTACATCAGGTTTGGGGTAAGTGCTGGCAACCTCAGCACCATACAAGCAGAGAAGATGACTTTGGCACCCAGCCTGGCCTGCACAGCAGTTATTTCTGTGCACACAAAACCACTTGCAACAGCAATATAAGCTCTTAGTTGCTTGTATCTGCACATCAGCTCATTCAGTTCAGCATCTTTCCTTTTTGTAACATGAAATTCACAATTTTCCTGTATTACCTAAAACCTGGGAAATATGTTTGTCCATGGAACTTACCGGTTACTCTCCTGTCTTAAATAAAGTATTTTTGTCAGAGCAGCTGGTAATCCACTTATTCAGGTAGGGAAGCTGAGAATGTATTTAAATAATGAGTGAGTTCTGTATAGCTTTCTGAACCCCTTAATATATCGCTATACTAAGGCCTGTGGCTTAACACACCAATTACAGTACATGAAATGCACTGTTTTCCTGAAGAAGTCAGGAAGGCAACCTTTGTCTGCAGTAAATTGCTGGGATGTGCAATTTC
This sequence comes from Rissa tridactyla, assembly GCF_028500815.1. Classification (NCBI taxonomy): domain Eukaryota; kingdom Metazoa; phylum Chordata; class Aves; order Charadriiformes; family Laridae; genus Rissa; species Rissa tridactyla. The sequence goes on from NC_071467.1 coordinate 46,909,245, forward strand.
TTCTGATTTGTTTCCACAAGTGGATTTCCCCATAGCGAGAAAATCTGCCTTGTGTTAATAAAAGACTGTGCCTTTAATAAATCACTTAACTATGGATTGTTTTGCTTTTTTTTAGTTGTCCAGATGATGAATTATTTTGTAATTTTGGAGACTGCAGACGTAGAGTCACTGAGATGTATTCATACCCTGTCCGTGTTCTTTATGCCTGGGTCAGAATATTTCTCACTGAGCAGTCAAGAAACATGAGGTCCAGTGAGGTGAAAGGCAGGAGAAGAAAGCACAGAAAATCTTGTGAAAGAGATCAGAAAATATCCCAAAGCCTTTTTATTACAGATAACTGGGGAGGAGGACTTGTTGATTTGTGTATCTTTTTAAGATGCCACCACTTGCAGAATTTTGTTCGTGTTTTCAACAGGTACAAGTTGGCTTTGTAAAAAACACTATTTCATGCAAACTTTGCCTATTATTTATCCTTAAACCATGACTACCTGAGAGAAAACTGGAGCAGGAGCAGTGAGTCTGAAAACAAGAAAGGACTATATAAATAAGATCTTTTGAGGGGAAAGTGATCTCACAGTGTTATAAATCGCAAAGTTATTTTCCATGATAAAGAATTTATTTAGGCAGACGCAAGAGGATTCGGAGATCAATAGAGAAATATATCCAAAAGTATTATGTAGCTCTGTAAAAAATATTAACTCTTTGCTCCCCTCATCAAGCAACTTTCACATTGTTCTCAAGCAAACCTATTCATGTGGATAAAATACAGTAAGCATGGGGTATTTAATAAGCGGGAAATAACATTCACCAGACCACAATGAACAAAACAGAAATTCAATCAAAAGGCTCTTCCTGAAGAAAAGGGAGATTGCTAAAAGAGAACAGCAACAACAAAAAAACTGCAGAGCTGAAGAGGGGTGTAATCCTAATGTCAGACACACTGATGACAGCAGGATTATTTTCTACTCACTACTGGCCAACGCTCCATAACCAAGGTTTCAAACTGTTCATGTATTTATTTTCCTTCTGTTTGTTTTTTCCCTTCTGAGATCTGCTTAGCTAAAGGTTGGACATATGGTAGAAACTTGGAAGTTTTGAAAAGCACTTCTTCATAAATCAAAATGGAAATGAACTTTGAACGTAAGCCACGTTACCTTGAGATGCTGCTGCCCAGGGTGGTCCCTGCTCCCCTTCCCCACCTGTCCTGACAGAGAGCTGCCGTAAGCGTATGTGCTACGCATACCTCACGTGGGTAATACGTGGAAGCCCCAAAGTACTTTGGGATCCTTGATCAAGGTTGTTTGGAATGCTAAGAAGTACTGCAAAGCACTAGAGGTTCTATCACCTTTATTCATCAAAACAAGGAGCAATGCCACGTTATATACAGAATTATTACAGAGGAGTTAGTTAACAAAAATGTTACGTGTTTGTTTGCTTTAGCAGCCCCAGCATTTAAGAGACAGGAGATACCTAAGTTCCGGCTGCCTGTGAAACTGCAGCGCTGCCCTTGATGTGTGTAAGAAAGACTTACGGTACAGCCTTTGACTCCTCGGTACACATTTCTTTTCACAACCACTTCCTCACTCGGCGCATCATTCTGCTGTACACCAGAGACTGGAGCTCCGTGTGTCCTCAAGCTGTGTAAAGACAAATACAGCAGAAAACTTTCCAGGTGCTCCAGGACTAAGGAACAACTCAGGTGCCAGGAGCAGGCACGGAGACTCTACAGCACGTGCAGAGGGGCTGGATCTGTCAAAGATCTTCACCCACTGCCAGTTCTCAGCACAGGTAAGCTGCTCTGGATTTGTTTTCCCCAGAGGGCTACTCTATAGGCCAAATGTGGGCAGATTTGCACAGGGACAAATAAAAGAAGTGCTCCTCGTGCAAAAGCTGTGTGCTCTACTGAAGTCTACATCCTTGCTCCAAACTTGCAAACTACAAGAACACCAAAGAAAATATTGGAGGTTTTCTTTTAAGGTGACGAAAAAACCTTATTTTTATGCTAGCCTTGTTGTCAGTCTTACTGAATCACTCAAGCTGAAATACTCCAAAAATACGCCGGCTGAGGAAAACAGCTGGCCTGAAAAATATCAGCTCAAATGTTAGAAGTTTCACAAAACCCCTGAAAACCAGGGTACTATAATGGGACCTGCTGAGCAGCTTTCCTAATTGGCAGTGCTACCTATTACATAGTCAGGACTTTATGTGTTTTGTTTATCACAGACTACATTATCAAGTACCCACAGTGAGCTAATAATAAGCAGAAAAATAGAGAGGAGGGAAGCAAAAAGGAGGCAGAGGTGCCAACTGAACTTGGATGAGCTCAGAAAAACTGATCAGTTTGGCAGTGACAGACACTGAAGGACAGTTTCTTGCGTCTGCCATGCCCTTACAAAGTTATATCAGACACATGCACACACACGTCACTCCAATACAGAAGGCTTTCACAACACGAATAGTCTGTCCCTCTCCCAAGGTCATGTGCCTGAAGCCCACAGCCAGTCAGACTGCCGCTTAAATGCAAGTGGAGCCATACAGGCTGTCGAGATAAAATTATCACAGTCATATTTCAGCAGATGAAAAAGAAACCCCAGATACGTGCTCGGATTAGATGCGAGAAAGAGGATACCTGGACAAGCAACAGGCAATTCTATTTGTGTGTCGAAAAGAAAACTGGAGCAAGTTTCACACAAACCGACCTTCAGAGAAAGAGGAGCAAAACAATTCCTTCTTCCGAGGCAGCAAACGAGCATTTCCAGAGCCACGCAACAACAGCATGGTCGGTACTGTACCTCAGATCTATCTGTGGAACTATGAGGAGCTCTCAGCACTGAAGTCACCTCTCCTGATTCAATGGATGAATTTGAAATGTTTCTGCAATGACACACGTAGGGCCCAAAAGGTTGCAGTTCTCAGAACAACTCCAAGGAAGTGAAAATTGGTGGAGGTTTAACAGCTTGACTTTTTATTTTCTGCTAACTCCAAAATTAAAAACGACAAACAAGTAGCTTGCAACATGTTCTTAGATGCTTCAATGCAGTTGTGTTGTGTGTGAGCTATAAAGAAAAGGCAAAGTTTTAGAATTTTTAAGTGTCCATTGTGTAATAAATAGTGGGTATTACAGAAATTTTAGTATCTTCAGGCAGGGAAAGACTCATTTAGAACTGCAATAATGTATTTAATTTCCTGGGGTCATAAAGTTAAGCTATAAAGTTCTTGCATCAGACCAAGAGAACTCCTGGCACACCAGAAACTATTGACTTCATGATGAATTACAGTCAGATAGAGCTGTCATTTGGAAGATTATAATACCAATGTCCTACTCCATAATCATACTTGTACAGGATGTTGCTTTTAAATTTGTAAGTGGGTTTTTGCACCTTTTACCTTTAGTAATGTGTGATCCTATCTTTGGACTGCCTGTTACACTAATATGAAGTGGCACTTCTTTACCAAGGGTTCAAATTTAAGTTGACCTCCCATTCTGCCCTGGACAGGTGAATGAATCGGACTGTCAACTTTGTAATACCTAGTTGAATTTTACTTTTAATAAGATTTCCAGTGGAGATTATTTTCCAAGTAGTTCTACCCATCAATTTCCTGTAGGGTCAGAAGAACTATTGTTCTGGACCATGAATTGCGTATGACAGCATAAAACAAGGATAAATTACAAGTACAACATTTGATAAATAGGAAACAAAAGATAAGGAGTTCACCTTTACTAAACAGTTGAATTGTGAGTACTAAGGTCTGGTGTTAGATGCAAAACAGGAGAAACCTGGCAGAGAGAGCTACGCTTCAATAATGTGCTTGCCACATACATTTTCCATGGACTTCATCCAGAGCTACAGCAGCTCAGCACCTCTGAAAATAAGACACAAATGGTAATATTGCACTTAAAGCTACGGAAAGTATATGCGTGCAATGCACTGTCCACCACCACCAGCATTTCTAGAGCATGAAACAGGGTTATTTTATGAATGAAAAATTGATGAATTTATGAATGAATGGATGTCCTTTCCCAAAAAGCCATTAAGGCAAAGGGCAGTAGGGTGTCAGAAAGTTGGGTCTTTTCCTTACCTCAGAGAGTCTGATCTCCTTTGGGGTTTGACCCCATGAGGAAAGCTAACCTTCACTTTGGTCTCTGTCAAAGACCATCTCCCCGCCCTGCCCCACAGCCACACGCATCCAGTTTGCATCAAGATTGCTGCTGTCCAGGTGAAAACAGAGGGAATGCCGGCCCTCTCATCATTTCTCAAACAGAGAGGCTGTGAAGGGCACATACATGCAGCACCTTGGTCTCAGAGGGGTCATGGAAAACAGAGAAACAGAAGAATCACTAGAGATCGAGCTGGAAGCAGAACGCATGATCCACTTGGGGTTTTCACCACAACAGGGCTCAGGATGGCATCAGAGCCAAAAAAAGATTTGTTTTACATTGTAAAGCTCTCATGGTACCACCATGCTGGCGTGATAGTTTTAGCAAAGTTACACTAGACAAACTCAGATTTAAATATGCTTGTCATTTTAAATACTGCTACCAGAATCACAACTGCTGTATTTTCCAGTATGAAGAGTGGAAGTGACACAGGTGGGAACCAACTATTCATTACACACTTTTCTTCCTAGGAGAACTGCAATCTCTTTTGCCCAAACTAGCACTTAAAAAAGAAGATTATTTACAAGCGTTAAATCTGTTCTCTCCTGCTGCTTTTGCCACTTTCTGCAATACTTGGAAAATCCTGCTCTTTATTTAAAAAATAAGTTATGAGGCGTGGCTATTAATTCCCCAAACCACCTCTCTTTTCCAATTTGTTGCCTACATCAACACAGGAATTTAAAGAGATCCAGACTGTACCTCCACTCTATACACGTGGTGTAAAGCTGCTTCAAAACAACTGCAGTTCTGCAGCAGGTCCTTTCCCTTGCCCAATTTTCACCCCAAAGCAAGGGAGCTGAGGGAGAGATGCCCAGGGAAGCAGAATGGTCCTCTGCATCACTGCCCAGTGGTGAGTGCCTCTTAATAATTGTAATCCTGCTCCAAAAGCAGGAGCCAGACCAGACCCTGCTAGTCTCAAATTCCAAGAAATGCTTCAAAGGTCTCCTGCCCTGTTACCTCCACCATGAATGAGCACCACTCAACGAAATTCTCCACTGGCCACCACAGACAGACCCCAACTTCTCCTTCCTTCCCGAGCTGCCCAGGTACAAGGCAGCTGTAAACTGGTTCCAGCTTCTGCAGTTGCTTATATCCTGTATATCATCACTGGGCACAGCGTGGTCCTAAGTGAGTTCTGCAGCTTGTGACTGGCCTTGAAGCACATCCCACCAGCCTGTGGAAGGGCCAAAGGTGAGCTCGCGTTGCCATCTGCAGACACGTGTCCAACTGGGTAGTGAGAACACTACACCTTCATGCAGGCAATTCGAAACAAGATTGCTTGAAGCTCTCTCCCTTCCTGTCTTTCCTTTCCTTTCTTTTTCTGTTACCAGGGACATTTAAAATACATAAGTCTGAAGCCAACCCAGCGATAAAGCCTTGTGAAGAAACAATAGCTAAGCTAGATTTATGAGTTTTGTTCATTTGAGAAATCTGCTTACAATGACCACAGATCCTGACTGTGAAAGTGTTTAAGCAGCCAAACCCCTTGCCCATGAGGAGTTCTGTTGAAATGGAGAAGCACCAAGCACACTGTGGACTTCCCTTAAAGACAAAAGCTTGTAGAAATGGCGCAAAAATATACGTTCCCATATATGTACAGATACATATATGTACATATGTGTATATACACATGTATACATATATACTTACACTGTAGAGGTACCTTAACCTGGAGTCACCCAAACTAGTATATTTGAGCTTTTCCTTTTCAAATCTGTGACAAGAGCGTGATGATGGAAACTTAAGAAAGTTTCAAAAGCCCACAAACACCTTCAGTTAAAAGGCTTTTCACATCATCTTTGTACTCAATGTACAGTATTAAAAAAAATCATTTTAATAGCTGACTCCTTATAAATGATTAATGTATTGTATTGCACATAAGTGCTCTCCTGTTTCTAGGAACATCTAGTTGGGTAATATTCTCATTTGTGATTCATATGCATGTTCTTTTATAATTACAGTGAAATAACAGTTTCTGGAGAAGTGGTTTTTAAAAGTATGCCGGGTACTACAGGAGAAGATCAAAGTATAATAAAACTTACATGGAAGCAAAAATTGTGCATGAATAACAGCACCAGCTTTAACAATGGACTGAATAAACACATGTAATTCCAAACAGGATGGACTGAATTTTTCATCTGAGCAATTAATCGCGGAAGGCTACATTCAAATGAACAGGCTAAGCAGATAAGCTTGCACGTATCACCATAACCATTTGCTTCAAAAATATATGCATATACATGCCTAGGTTCCCATCGGCAGGGAAACTCTCACTACAAGGTGTTAACACAGATCTTTACACATAGTGTTTGGGACCCTATGTAAACGCACATGTAAAAGCAGCCTCAGCAAATAGTAATGACTAAACCAGGCAGTCTTTATTTCAGTGAGCAGAGAGGCAGCCAGAGCAGCTGGAATGACCTGAAGTCATATCCCGGCATTATCAAGAAGCACAAAACAACTGCAAAATGTGCCACATATGGCACATCAGGATCAAGTCACCTGTTGTTTTGCTTTAGTGATGGAAGACATTGAAGCAGCGGTTGGGAATGACATTTTGCTTGGTTGTTTGGAATAAAAGGAAATACTTTCTGTAAACATGCAGTAAGCAGAGCACTGAACAACTCTACCAGCAGCTCACACGCAAGTTCAAGCAAAATTCTTCATAGCGCCAGCAGCACTTCTACTACTGCCTATGCAGCCCTGGTGGGGACTCTGAATCTCATTTGTCAGTGCTAAAAACTACAAAATAAATGGGTTTCCAGCTTAACCATCTGCATTCGGAACCGAATTGTTCAGCTGCGGGGCTTTGGCATTTATCTTAGTAAAAGTAAATTGCAAGCGCAGCGATCAGCCAGTGAGCAGTAGTCTTTGTGGAATTACTCGGTCACCCAGACTGATCACAGAACACACAGGTTAGCTTATTGCTTCCCAAATACCAAATAAAAACAAAAACCGGAGAGGACGGCCTAAGTCTGACTTAAACAATTGAGGCACTGAGCACAGAATAAAACATATCAGAATTAAAGGGTTTTCTTCCAGAAAATTATACAACTAGAATAAAACTTACAGATTTGTTCAGCATAAAAGAAATGCAGTAAATAATGTATTTTACCTACACGAAGTTTATTTTTGAGTAATTGTATTGAAATGCAATGCTTTGAAGGCAATATCCAAATATCACAATGGTCCTTTAATCCAGAGCTATACGGATCTTATTTTGCCAAAATGAGCTAGAGAATAGAGAAATCTTCGCAGCTTAAATTGCTCTGAGATTTCTGTATAGCCTCTTTGCAGAAATACTAACCTGCAATGTATTCTGAGAAAAGAAAAGTAGAAACTAAGGAGATTCAGCCTGAATGCCTGCCTTTATTCCCAGGTGAACAGAAAGCACCATGACTTGTGTCCAAATATTTCAAAAGCATCAGTGCAGGGGAGTGACAGGTATTAAAGACACCCCCTACCTTCCCCAATTACATGAACTATCAGATTGAAGAAAGAAAACTTTTTTTTCCACTTTGTTATGCTATTTATTTTCATTCCCCTCAACAGAAATCTAGTCTTCTGTGGGAGGTAATGGCACCTAGAAACCTGAAGTGTGAAGGTCATGAACTGAATTAACTCAAACGCTAAAAAATAATTTAAAAAATCTAGTACCAATATTAATACAGCAGTTTAAAAGGACATAATTGTTATGACGTCTGTGCGATCGTTTGTGTATATGAAGGTCTTCAAGGGGATGGAAAATGTGAAAGATTTTCTCTGATGCTGATTGTAGTAAAGTTGGACAAGCCTTGTAATCCTTGGATGTCCTGCAAGGCTCTACCTGTGGGACCAACTCCAATGATAGAAAATGCTGTTCTGTCACTGGGAGGGATACACAGGGCAGGCTCTACAGCTACATGTCAGCTGTGGATGCCAGGAGCCCTGCCAAGTCCCTGTGCGTATGCCAAGCTACCACCCGATGGCGTGGCAGAGGCAGAACCAGGTGGGACCATTGCTACACCCTGCCCTCAGGCTGTGCTGGGGGAAAATCCAGAAATACCAGCAAAAAGAGAAGAACAGTGCATTCAACAGGCTCCCTGGTCTGGACAGAGGAGGGACCAGGACTGTTGGCAGCACTGCAAAAAGTAACTGCCGTGCTGCTTGCACCCAGGCTGGGAGATGGGGGGCCTGTTCTCACCACTGCTGTGGGATCGCATGTAAAGGGCGGTGTGTTCCTGTATTTCTGTCTGCCCTCTCGGATGCCTGCTCTCACCCATCCCGAGTACGGTCAGCAGGGTCACTCTCTCACCATGTCTGCACGCTATGTGACTCCAGTGTTGCCCAGGCTTTCATGCTCTACTGTTATACAGTAAAAACAGTGAAGGTTTTCTGCTGAGACAACAGTCAGTACAAAGCACTAACAGAAAACCCCCAAGCAAAAGCCACCCCCAACAACAAAAGAGAATTCAGAGTGCATAAAACAAGTGTACATTGTTAACAGCATTGGGTGAATAACTTAATAGCCCCTTTCTACCTCTACCCGCTGTGCGGTAATACCAAAAGGTTTTAAGAAGCACTCCGAACACCTGAGCCTGACCCTAAGAGACTAAAAATCTCAACAGAAATTGCACATGGAATTCCTTTTCTTTCATAAGCTTCAGAAACACATTCTTTGAAATCCCCAGTGCTCTTCTGTCAAACAATGTGGAGGTGAATAAATGTAGCAAAGAGCAAAGGTAGTATGGGGCAGATTCTTCCCTGCCTTTCATTGCACTGTACAGCCACTCGCATCAGTACCACGAGTTCAAAGCTTGAACAGAAACTCTGTCACTGTCTGGCAAAGACTTTGCACTCTGTATCAAAAAGCAGCCATTCACATTTTCAACACTATTTTTTTCTCTCCAAGAAGAAAGTTTTCAAACATAAATCGTATTTCTCAAAGCCGCTGCCAGTACCCAAGCGCTCCCCATGAAGACAGTTAACCGCACCCTACCCGTAGAAATGATGCTCCTCCGATCGCTTGCTCTGTTCCCTGCTTCTTCTGCCTCAGAGTGCTCAGATCAGATCCTGCCCCAGAGAAAAAGCAGAGTCAAAGGCTTGGGATACTCAAAAGCCGAGTCCTGGAGTCAGGCTGCAGGAGGATCAAGGAGTACTGGGCTGAAGCAGCACGGAAGGGAGATATATCAAAGTGCACTATGGTTCAACCATCATGCACAGGTAATTGAGAGCATCTTAATTTGAAACCGCTGGTCACCATCTGGTGATAAAATAAGGAGACACCAAGTGAGTTAAAGCAAGCCTGTGCATTCTGGGATATTTTACTCACACTACATAATGAAACCGATCGCCACCTCCTTTCATACTGTCATGTCTTTCCCAGTTTAGCAGTTTAATACAATTTGTGTTAGCTTTGTCTCTCCTTCATTTAAATTACAAGCTGATTTCATCTTTCCAATAGATTGCATCGCACACGCACGTGCACATAACCTTCCAATTCAAGACACTTCTAATATGAAGTTAAGCACAAGAGAGCAGCTGAGACTGTCACGTTGGGATGAACACGTTAAACAGGCAGAATTAAAAGGGTTAAAGAAGACAGGACTCTGGCTCTCTCCCTACTTCACAACTCTTACGTGCATATTTATGAGGACAGTGGCAAAATTAGGCCTAGCTGACCTTTAAAAGAATGAATAATTTCCTAACATGGTGAGACGTTTTAAATGTATGTAACAGCTTTAAACACCTGAAGTGCTCTGCTTCTAATTATTTTTGCTACATATGAAATATTTGGGCAAAATGTATACGATATCTTTAATTTGTTAATTACCAGCTGGCTCCTACCGTGCATTATTAAGCTACTATGGCAGTGACTAATGCTTCTGACGATATTAAATTACCAACAACACCTTGTGGAGGAATGTGACCTGAGCGGCCTAGAAAGGACTAGCTGCAGGTGTTTATTTTCATATGAAGACGGTTTATTAACCCAGGGATAAAGTAACAAAGGTGAAACACCACATGCACAGGTTCTGAGGAGGGGGCTACACCCCAAGCCCCTCCATGTGGCGTCTATCCCATGGGCACCACCGTGTCCCATGGCTCAAGTAACCCAGACATCTTCATCCCATCCCATTTCAGAGGCTCTACATCTTCCCTTTCATTTCAGTAATTCTCTGATGTGAAGCAGGTGAGGAACTCCTGCTGAAGCGAAAGCAGGCTGCAGCCATTCCCTTCAGCCTGTGAAGGGACGCTAGTCAGGGGGTCTGGGGGATGGCAGGGACTTTGCATCAGGGAAGATGAAGATGGAGGAAATGTGACTGCCCATAAAAGGTTCGTCTGCACGGCTGCAGCCCAGGCACAGCCCTTCTCCTCTCACCTCTGAATACAAGTCTTTTTTTTTTTCCTTTTTATTTTTCAGATAAAGCACTTTCTGCCAAATTGATAAGATTAATAACATTATAGCTTAGACAGGAACTTACATGTCTTAGTACTCAGTGTGTGAAATAACGTCACTCTCCTTTCCAAATCCTCCTGGAGTGGTTAGGAAAGGCAGTCTTCTCTTGCGCAGTTGCATTATAAAACTGCTGAACAAACCTATTCTGCTGTAACGGGAAGGGACACATTTTCTTCCCTACTGTAAGTAGGTCAATGAAAACATGATGTTGTGAGGATGAAACTGTTTTCCTCCATCCTCTTCCCCCTAATGGCAGTTTCAAATCATTCCGATTTAATTATGTTTCTAGTGTTAGCTATAATAACATTGTAAGGTTATTAACAACTGATATATGGGTGGTCCTAAAGTCTGGGGTTTGTGCTTCCTTGTGGGTTTATTCTAGCCTCAGGTACGTGCATGCAATTCCTACACAGTCATCGCACAGTTAAGAAAAGCCTGCAAAGAAACCTGGATGTGGAAACGCAACGATACATCAGGAGGCAAAAGATTTTAATTCTCTGAGATTCACATTGAGCTTTTACATCAATGAGATCCCTTTTTGAGGGTGAAATTCTGACTGTCATCTACCCTAAACTGTGAACAGTGAACTTGCTCTGAATTAATATCGGCATAATCAAAGGCAGAGTATTTTCCATGGAACTATTCCAATTCATAGCACCTGGAGACTTCTCTGCATGCATTTCATCAGGAGGGATTAACCAGTAGCTGGAGAAACATTTAACTTGCAGATGCAGCTACCTGAATACTAAATGCAAATCAGAGGCCACTGGCAATAAAAAAAACCCAAAACCCAACATTTTGAGGGAGAACCCCTCCCCCCAAAACAGAAAAAGGAAAAAAATTACATTACACTAAAGAGAACACAGAATGCCTAAAGTCTTATCAAATGAAATTTAAAAAGCCAAAATAGGGCTTTCTTTTTTACTGACTGCCTCTATTTTAGAACAGATGGTGTAAATTAGTTTTGTTGACATTATCTGAAAAAAAAGGAAAAAAGTAATTAATTTGCCTCACATAATGCCTGTTGTAAACTCTCACTCACCCACACAAGCACTCCAAAGGTTCTCTTCTGCAACCACATGTTTGCCATAGCAAAGGTTACACACTCTTACAACCCCACTCTTTATATCCTCGTCCTGAAAACAACAGGCCTGCCTAGGACAGTAAAGCTGAGCACATACAAGTGGACACCACTCTGTCCTCACTATGAAATTTTTCCCCTATAAAAACTCATGACTTCAAAGGGAACTAGGATTTCATCCTAAGAATCCAATTACATGTTTCAAATTTAGGATGGACTGTCAAGTGCCAGCTGACAGTGTGATGTCCCCAAGTATTTCAGGACAATGATATCTGAGCTGAAATGCAAAGGCAGCTGTTTATGCCTTAACCACTAACCTAAGGAACATTTCAAAATGAGGAAATTATATGATGATTAAGTGCCTCTGCACCTCAGCAAAACACATCCCACTCTGCAGAGAGATCTTTCCAACTCGAATTTAGAAAGCATGTCTTTCATTAAGAAACTAATTCTGTGGGCAATATTATCACCAGTATCACCAAATCATAAGGTTGGTAGAAAAGATATGTAATCCACCTCCCACTATGAGATAAAGTCAGATACACTTCACTCATGCTTATTAAAGCCATTCCTAACACCTCCAGTGATGGAGACTCCACAAGATCCCCTGGCAGTGTATTTCAGGGATTTTCCTGGTGTTTACCTCACCTTTTTTTCTTCGCTTCACACCCATTTCTCTTTGTCTATGGCACAGAAAAGAGATCACTGGCCTCCTCTTTGCAACAGCCTGTTCTGTGCTACCTGCGCTTGAAAAACTGTCTGTCCCCCATCCGCTCCCCCGCAGGCTGCTCTTCTTTAGGCACAGCAAACATAAACCTTTCAGTTTTTCCCCCTAGGGCATGTCCTCTGGATCTCTGGTCATTTTTACTGCCCTCCTGCCTCTCCACTTCCAAAGTGGCCAACGTTTTCTTGAGGAGTGGTGCTCCAAAGTGAACAGAGGACTCCAGCTGAGCTGGTGCCAAGAGCTACCAACATACAGCTCAGGGAACCTCTGGAGCTACACACCACCACTGCTGGCCTCTGAGCTCCTGGTGAGCCAAGCGTGCCCTTGCGATGCAGCCTCATGAAAGGCATCGAGTTGCGTGTAGTTCTTAATTAGCACACAGTGAAAAATACTGCAAATCCAGCATGGACTGGGCCAATATTTGCATAACCTTCCCCTCTTTTTATTTGCCTGCTCTGTCTGCCAGGGGCAGGGTGGGAAAACAATTAGGAATATTTCTTCCAAGGCTGAGATACCCTATTTTATTTCCTTCTCTATACTGACTCTGTCAGTATATGTAGTCATGCCTAATACAAGCCTAAGCAGTCATCTACGATAGTGTACAACACAAAAAGGATAGGACTAATGACCTGTGAAATAGGTATAGCCAGACCTGGCTGGTCTGATGTTGCTTTCTGGCATAGTTTGGTTTCTCTTCGACATAACACAGTAGATGACTTATTTAGTACTTTACATGTACAGTTACAAATTCTGAGGCTTTGTGCACAAGAAATTTATTTCCACTTTCAGGAAAAGTGAGCGGCCTGAAAAATTATCAGTCTTTCTACTTACTTCATGCTTTTTTCACAGAGAATACACTGTTTCAACGTATGTGGATATTAAACAGTGTAACAGCAAAGATTAGGCCTATTTAGTCCAAGTTACTGCTGAGTTATGAGTAACTGCGTGACTCTCAGCAGACACCTATTCACCTTTCAGTGAAAATGCACCATCCTGCTAAGAATTCACCTAAGCTGGGAAACTATTTTTAAAAAAAGACTTTAAACTCTAGCACTTTTAATTCTATTTAGAAGTAGAGCACCAGATTTAAGGCAGATGAAGAACTTGCATTTGCTTGGATTCTTTTCAACCATCAGATACCTGATTTATTTATGTATCTGTATGATTCCTGAAATTGTATTTACTATCTCCTAGACTCACATAATTGTTTCCTGCCATTATCATTTTATCAAGTTTCCTCTGCTTACACCCACTTCCTACTACAAAACTTGTTTTCAGTTGCTCTTCTAAACCTTATGTCTGACCTGAAAATTTACATACCAGATATTACATTTTCACCAATTTTCAAAGCTAAAGTTATTGAAAAAAAATAGTTTTACCTGTGCTAAAAAAATAAATAAATAAATCCTTTATAAATCCTTTGCTGAGAAGCACTCATTCCTCCATGCTTTCACATAAAAACTTAAAGTCTGGCAGGTACAACTGTTATCTTTCTGCTGCTATCAGCAAACAGCCATTGAACTTATTAACAGAAGGCATATTTCATCCCCCTCCAAGGATGGTTCACAGGGAGCTTTAGAGCTTATGAGTGCAAGCAATTGCTCTACCCAGCTGAAGGTCTGAACCTTACTGATGACTTCTGTTTCGAACTGACACGGGTCAATGGGAGATGTGCTCAGCCACACACAACCTCTTGTGTTTGAAAATGTGTCTCCTCCAGAAATTTCCTCCCTAACTGAGACTCTGTAGGCAGAGGAGGTGGAGCAAGGACTTTTGCTGAATTACCATCTCTGGATGTGCTGCCAGCCTGCCCTGTTTGCTGTTACTTCGTGTTCAGTGGCTCAGCCAAAAATTCATCCAACTCTACGGCTGGAATTGGAGGGAAGATGACCTGGAGGTTTGGTTGAAGAGCATTACCAATGGTTTGGCAGGTGGCAGAAAGAGGTAGGAAGCCAGGAGGATGCAGAATAGGTTGTAGGGGAATTAACGTGACAGTTGGCATTTTCAGAAGTGTTTTTTTTTATTTTTTTAAAAGAAAAAGATGACTTGTTTACAGAACAGCCTGAAAGAGTACATGACTTGAGTCTCAGTTTCGTTAAGCTCTCCTTGTATTCCTGTACCAGCATAATATAATTTGTACCTGCATTAAACTGATGTGGTTTATTTTCCCTAATAATACATGCAAATTGATCAAATTTTTAAGGACAAAAATAAAACAATAGAACACTTTGCATTTTGTTTGATCCATTTGGAAATCTGTTTAATCTGTTTGGAAACACATTTTGTTTGTGTATGTTCAAAGAAAAGTGAAATATTTGTAACTGTAATAACAATTATAAAATACACATTAAATAACAAGATAAATGCTTTCAAACATGGATCTATGAAGTGCCTTTTTTCCTGGGTTCTACTCTGCAAAAGACTGGCCAGCTCTCCTAGATTAAGTTTAATTTCTCAGGTAGGTGAGGAAGCTTTCAGTTACACAAATTAGTTAGGACTCCATGTTAAAAGAGTGTCAAGGTTTCAGAATTATCAACTCAAAAGTTAGAAAATGTTTAAATCAATGTGTTGCCTTTGTAATCTAATGCATTTTTCTAGATGTAAACTTCGTAATTCTGAAGTCAATTTATAGGAAAAAAGAATGATCTGAAACCAAGGAATGGATTATATTTCCATATCAAACGAATTATACAGTTGCTGTCTTGATTCAATATAAATGAGCTGTGTATAAAAAAAAAGGGGGGGGACAGAAACACATGAGAGCCAAACTATCATTGCTTTATAAATCTGGAAAGAATCAAAAGTATTTCCTGACGTTGTTCCAAGGACAATGTCACATTAAGAATGAACACGGACTGAAAAGGTAGTAATTACTAGAAAGCATATACTCTCATTCAACGGTATATTTTAAAAATGTAGAATGAAAGGATAAGACTACTAACTAATTCCATCTGCAGCTGTTATTTGGTAATGAGAACTCAAGGACAGCTTCATTCAAAATACGTTCTTCTGGGCTTTGCCTGTGCTTACTTTCATTGTGTTTAAAAGAACTAGTCACTAGTTGTCAATAAATTGTTTTTAAAGCCTACTTGCTCACAGACTTCTCTGTCTCTGCTTCATTTTTCTCTTTTTTTTCTTTTTTGAGGTTCCACTGAGAGCAAATGTTCTTACAAATTTACAAGAGTTATTTTATATCAGAGTAGTCTTACAAAAGATATAAAAAAAAATAAGAATGCAGCACTTCGGTACCACTTCCCATCCCTTGATCTCAGAGCACTTCATAGAACTGGGCAAGTATTACTGTCATCGCTCTCAGAAAAGGATATACCAAGCTCCCTACATGACTTGTCAAAGATCACAGGCATAGAAGCCGACTTACTCCCCCCATTGCCCTAGGGAAGGTTATGTTCAGCAAACAGCCACCACCATGCCAACAAATAAACTAATAAATAAAGATTCCTTATTTCCAGTGCTTTCCTATCTCTTCTTTATTACTTAGAGTATACTCCCCAATTCAGGTTTTAGAGTTAAATGCAGTAAGAGGCCATACAATCGTTTCAGATACAGGAAAGACACAGTAAAACATAGCTTCCTGTAATAACCCCCTGCCAGGGAGGATGGTTTTCTCGAGACTATTAGGTATTAGGCATTCTCTCAACTACCACAGCTGCAATTAGATGCATTTTTAAGCATCCTATTAGTGGGAAGTATCACTGTGTTTCCAGGTAAAGTCACTTCATACAGTAATAATTAGCTCAGGATATACTTTGTTCTTTCATACACCAGGGGCCGGAATGAGTAGTAAGTGCAGGAGGCCTGACACCGCTCAGACTGGCGACTTCCCTGGATTTCCACTCATGGACTCAGAGGTGATAACATGGCTACATAGGACATCATAATTTCATTAGTTTCAGTTGTGGGTGTTTTGGGGGTTCTTTTTTTTACGGAATTACAAAATTACAGAACTGAGGCTTTCTACAGCATGTTGCATTGTATAAGGCATTGCCTGTCGTACTCTGCCAAAACAAATCAGCTGCCATCGCTGGGAGCAGATTCATTAGGACCCAAAGGAAATTACATCACTGTGAGCTGCTTCTAGGTACTTTTAAGCTCAGAAAAATGCCAGTGCATTCTCAGGGAACCCTGGGGAAACAGTCCTGATCTTTACCACTCTTTATCAAGTGGTTCCTGATGACACCTCTATTTTCTTTTTTTTAGGCAGCATCATAACTGCAAAAAGCTTAAAGATGAGGCTAGGAACAAAGATTTACAAAGGAAAAAAAGATCATGACAGAAAGAAAGAAAATGGGTACCATATACAATAATTGTAAAGTCTAGCAAGCAAGGATTTTAACACCCATATGCGTATCCCTGCCACTGGTTTTCAGGGTTTACAAAGAAAGAAGTGTAGGATTTATTAAAGGAAAAAATGTTGCAAACCCATTTTAACCTCAGAGAGCATGATTTTTCTCAACTCTTGTGACAGAGTCACTTCCAACTTAATGGTAAGGGAAAGGGAGGGGCCGTTATCTGCCTGCTCTGAGAGCAGACGTGTTACTAACTGTGACGAAGCAGGGCTTGTCCCTAAGCGACACTGAACAGGCAGCTCCTCAGAGCAGGGAAGCGTGGCACGGGCTAGTGATGAACACCAAACCAGTGTCAGAAAAACACCTCAGCCACTCACACAGTACCCAAACCCAGGACACACCAGTGCTTCAGCTGTAGGCCTGTGCTCCCCTCGTCAATGTTCCGTCCCCTGCTTGATGTCCCTGAAGACCAGGACCTCTGTGATCTCTCCTCTCTGCAGCAGCAAGAAGCAGGAGCTGGGGGCAGGCACCCTTTCACACTCCCATTGCCCCTGTCCCAGCAGCACTTCTCCATCTCACCCTGTGTGGGGTTAGTGGGGGTCCTGGGAAAGGGGAGGGAGGGAAG
Organism: Rissa tridactyla; assembly: GCF_028500815.1. Classification (NCBI taxonomy): domain Eukaryota; kingdom Metazoa; phylum Chordata; class Aves; order Charadriiformes; family Laridae; genus Rissa; species Rissa tridactyla. Next base: position 46,926,580 of record NC_071467.1, read on the forward strand.
GGAAGGCTGCAGTGAGGCACGAAGTTCGGGAGATCAAGGAGAAGAGAGTGTCACCACCCGCAGCAACACCTTGTTACAAAAGCCTTTAAGAAAAAGATGTCTCCCTCTCTCTCCTTCCTCCCTCCCTGCTTCCCAGCAAACCCCAGTCACCTGAGGAGCACAGGGCTAGTGGGGAAGAAGGGGGCAGGGAGAGAAGGAGAGAGAGGAAAGGAGAGAGGTCCCAGTCCCTCCGTCCTGCCCTGATAAAGCTACCACACCCTTTCCCAAAAGCCTGGGTAGTATTGAGCTGCCATGTGGTACCATCGTCACTGAACATATGTGGTACTGCATGCACCCTAACCATGACAAATTCACCCTAACAGCTGGCCAAGGATTTTCCATTTCAGAAAAAATGCCCACATTATAATAATATATAAACTACATCAAATATAGCAACATTTTCTATGGGAGAATATCAGTTTATTGAAGATTTTCCATTTACTGCTAAGACAACTGGAAGATGTTACTTCAGGCAGATCAGACACACCAGATTATATTTTTTTAAAGTCAATCCAACACCAGCACTGTAGTTCCTTATGCTGGGACCTCCCTGTTCCTGGGTCAGATGCTCATTCCCTCCCAGGAACAAAGTTTTTCAGGCAGCTTCACTTCCCAGAATACAAAGCAGGTTTCCTTCTGACGAGGCTCTCCAGTGCCTCTTGGACATTTAATTATGGGAGAAGGGTCTCAGATAATGAAATGGGAACACCATGCTCCTGAACTATAACTTCTGAAAAGCAATACACTGTGGTAGGGAAATGCAATTTAATTTTGAACTGACTCAGGAATTTCCCATGGAACATTAATTCTATTTTCTGCTCACCTCTGAATGTCAGTCTATTTTTCTCTTTCAGTTTAGGAAGCTTATAAAAGGTGCAGCGAACCTCTGCTTCCAAATCTGTGGATTCCTCCTCCCTCCCGCTGTTTCCCATAGCCCTGGGGAGGGTGCACGTCACCTGAAAACAGAAGCCTATTGTGCCGAGCCTTATCAGAGGCGATGCCTAGGCAGTACAACTGTTATCTAGATACCTAACACAGAAACGTAATAAAAGTATTTCCACCCCCTTCAGGTTTACATGCTCTCTGAGAGGTCACACGACTTGCCTGAAGCTGCGCAGGACCCTGCATAAGAGCCAAAAATGAACCACAGCTTTGCTAAGCCCCACTGCAAGTTTTTACTCATCTTGACACATTTTGTCTCAAAGTTCTTCCGCTTCAGTACCAAAACAAATATTACAGTGATACCTTAATGTAAGTAACTGTTGGCCTGGGAATTTAGTGTGGGACTGAAGTATTTAGTTAGACTAAGCTAGTTAAAAGAACACCCAACTAGTACAAACTGTAAGAGAACTGGCTTGAACGACATTTCTCACCCTTGCTGTTGTTTTTTTTTTCCAGATTTACCTTATAGGTTATATATTTCCTTCTTCTCCATCCCCTACATTTAACCACGCAGAAAAAACTTCACAGTAGATTTGCTCACCCAAATATACCCAGATGTTTTGCAAAATTCAGGTAAGTTGAACCCAAACAAATGAAAGAAAGATAACAAAACATACCAGATGCATCACCTTTCCTTCAAACAGAGGAAACATTTCTATTTTAGCTCACCCAGTTCCACATATTTTGCAAGGCACAAACTGACATTATGTGAGTGTCTTCGGCACTGATATCTTTAACCAAAAATGTTAGGCGTTTCAGTTATCTGCAGACAGCACCTACTTCCTACGGGTATTATGGGCAGTACTAACACGCCAGGAATTCTGAGTATGTTTGGGTGAACTGCTACCAAATCCAAAGTTAGGAGCTCCTCTACTATGAGTGTAAAATACGTGTGCCCAGAATAAATGGTAAAAATGATGCTGGCATTTAGGCAATTCTCATTCAAAGCACAGATTCAGATCAAACTCTCAGAATACAAGTTCTTGCTATATCACAAATATGACAACTAACTTCCTACTCAGTTTCAGATATTTCAAAATCTTTTTGGTCACAGGAACACCACAACTTCACCAGAAATATTTGAGAAAGAGTCTGAAAATAATACCAATGATCAATGAAGTGACATATCTGCTAGATACTGAAATTACTTCTGATAAGTTGTAAAAAGAATATGACAGCCTGAATCCTCTTTTACTCACAAACTCACTATTTAAAAGTGAGGACTATCAGGGGAATGTGCACGCTTTTTAATTACTGCTAGAAGGACTTTGTTCAGAGAAAACAAAAGGGTCAAAATGTTAAAAAAAATAAATCAAAACCAAATGCCAAGTAAAAGCATTATTTGGGAACAAACGAACAGAAAGGTTAAATGTAATTAACCCTGTGTTGTGATCAAATTCACACATGAGGAAATGGCAGGTAAGTGAAACCACAGCCAAACAAGCATGCAAAAACATTGATTACATCCTCTCTAATGTGGAAAACAACTAGCTTTTCAACTTTGTAATAATAAGCAGCATTTCAAACAGCACCTTCCAGTAATGAAGAGCAAAGGTATTATAACAAAATTCAGCTGATAGGAAAACAGCATTCAAAACTGCAACGGTAAGATTATTAAAGCTCAAGACTCCCTAGGTATGCCAAGACAAGTAACCTTGTGAGTTAACAGTTCACTGAAGAATAAAGTTCAAATAATCCATATGGGGAAAACAGGGGGGGAATAAATTGCACGGGGAAAGCATTACGTGAAGATCTACCTCATCCTACAGTAACTGCTGAGTGCTCTGAAAGCAGAAGCAAAGCCCAGAGGAATCACCCTAGCGAACGTATGCAAAGGCAAGCTTCCTACTTACCCTATGGTATGCACCATGATCTCTTTTGCCACCTTAGTAATTCCAAAGAATCCAGAATGATGTTATTTTTTAAGGGAATATTAGAGTCATTAGAGGAGACAGAGGCAAGCTGACAAGCAGAGCTTTGAGAGAAGCCAAGCGGAGAGGGATGAATTTAAACCCTGGCTCAAGATGCTGTGTATTCTGCGTCTATCTTTAACTTGTAAATGATTTGGTTTCACATTCCTCTGAAGTCCTGCTGGCAGATGCCTTTGCGGAGCTTTACCAATCGCAGCCACCCGGGCCCCGTCCCCTCCTCTCCCCCTTTCCCTCCCTCTCTCCTCCCTCCCTCCCTCCCTCCCTCTCTCCCTCTCCCCCCAAGCCTGCCACTCCACCCCCGTCTCCCCCATCCCCACCTCTCCTCCCTGCCACACGCACGGAGGGTTTGGCAGGCAGGATTTCAGTGAGGCTGCCAGCGCCGCCCCGACAGCCTGCGGCAGCACCGGGGCCGCCGGCGGGCACCGGCGGCCGGACTCCGGCTTCCCCGGAGGGAGCCCCCTGCTCCCCCCGCCAGCAGCTCGAACCCGGCCTGTGCCTTCCAAAAAACTGCTGGGGCATGGGCTGTGGTTGGGAGTGGAGGTAGCTGCAATGATTCGTTGTGCCCCCGAACCCAGGCAAAGTCTCTGGGTTTGGATCCCGGAGTCGCCGATTGAATCGCTGTCAGAAAGAGGACAGGAAGAAAGTCCCCGCTTTTTTGGAGGGGACTCCAAAAGCAACCGGCTGAAGGAGCACAAGGAAGCACTTCACCCTCTGTCACATCAAGCTTCCACAGAGACTCATATTTGGATGTTTACAGCACTTCTGCTCATGCAGAGAGCTTTAGTGAGCAGTGGCATATAAAAACAAAGAAACCCAAACGGAACAACAAAAGATTTTACCAAATCTTAAACACAAAGCTTCTAAACATCCACTCAGTAAATTTGTGTCTCCTTACGATAACAATGCATTGCAACGTTGTTCAGAAGTCAGACTTGGAAATAAGGAGACTACGGATTACTGGCAGCATTCGAGGTGATTGAGTGGGGAAAAAAAGTCCTTCCATGTAACCCAGAAAATCAGCATCCCCACCAGAGGCTTCAGGAGTCATTTGTGTTGACAAAACCCCCTGGCTCTTAACGCCAGCCTTTTGAAGCAGGCCTGTTTTTAATTTGTAAATGCGCATTCAGTTGAATACTGCTTGCCATCGAGACTGCCTTATCTCAGACATGGGTGCCAATGGAACAAGCCACAAGACCGCATGTAAAACATATGAATTATTGAGCACTTGCAACTGAAACTGGAAAATATCAATTGACAGTCACTCACACCAATTCAAACAGAATAACATGGTAGGTATCTCCCGTTTACAGCCTTTGGCCTTTGTCTGAGCTGCTGCCAAGGGGGGTCCATACTGGGGGATGCAGCCAAGCAAGCAGCAAGCACATGTCGGGGTGGAGGGGCAAGGTCAAGCTGTGCCTAGAATCACTTGGCTAAAAACATGGTTTATAAATGCCTTGATAAGGCATTACACTTTTCAGAGCACTGGTGTTGAGAGGCTAGGCTGATTTAGTAGTAAAAGTAATCATGCGTTTACTTCAGGCTAACGAAGGAAATGGCTCAAATAGGAAAATGCTTAAAGAGGGTTAAAAGAATCATCCAAAGGGCTGGATCTTAGTCCACACGAAGTAAGCCTGCACTTCATTGCCTGCCAGCTACTCTTCATGATGCTGTTCGATATCAGTATGTGTTTGGTAACATATATATAACACACAGATAAAAACTTTGATAAAAGCAGTAACTCCACAGCCATTTTCATGGTCAGTCCCACCAGCAGGAAGGCAAGAGCTCCTCTTAACCTGGAGTCAGCTCAGGTTCACGGGCCTGGAAAAGTTGCCAGCAACGTACAAATATTAAAGAATAAACTAGCTGATGGCTCCTGAAAAGTCGAAAGATTTCTTTTGAATCACTAACCTTTGTTACTCAGACATCAGTATGTTTAATGCCTGACTTCCAGAGCACTTCAAAAACTCCAGCAAGAGAAAAACATGCCACGGACTTCCTGCCATAAAGGGAGGAAGTCACTTTACTTCTTTGCCTCAGGTCCTAAAACTCTCGATTGCTGATACAAGGGTTCAGGGAATGTGTCCATTACTCAGATTTAGGAGCTGCGGTGAATTGCAGGAAGGCTGCCTGGCATCGCTTCCCAATGGAGCCGATTCTAAGACTGCCACAAATCTCTCAGAGCAGAGAAAGTCACTGAGCCACAGTGTCTCCCAGTCAAATGGAGCAACTTCATATAATGGAATGAAAATACAATACCTCAAATCATGTTTTTTTCAATTGTTTTGTAAGGATGTCAGGCTGGAAGGGATGATAATCACTAGAAGCAGAGAACAAGTGTTAACACAAGGTCTTAAAATGCACAGTGCTTCAGATGCTCGGAGAGACAAAAGGGAAAGAACAAAGAAAAGTCATGCTTTTGTGGCTGAGGGCTCCTTTTTAATTAGGGCAACAAGGAAGGAAGGAAGGAAGAAGCTCCCCATGGAAGAAGGTACGATGGACAAATGTGGTGATTCAGAAGGGAAGTCATGAACAGGAAGGATTAAGACCGAGCTGTTTCTAGGACTCCAGCCTACCTCTAGAGAGTGCTTAAGTGTGGGGAAAAACAAAGGCAGGGAAATCCACAGAAGCATGTCCACACTTTTATCTTAACTTGTGTATTTCCCTTACTAGATACAGGGAAGAAGAGAATGGGTTTGGGATCCTCTGAAAGAACACTTAAAGTGTTTGCTTCCCATGTCTCTTAAGAGGTTATTTATAAACTTAACAGTATGTGGGAGGTGGAGCTTTGGGGAACAGGATGCTGGAAATTACTGTGAAACCTTGGATGTCAACATGGACGGCATGATCCCATTCCCATGAATGGGACAGTCAGAGGTCATATGTCCAAAAACTGTATTACATAAGCCAAAGGAGAAGACAGGTGTCCAGTTTCCTCAGATGAAGAGATGTGCAATAATACCAGTGTCTAACATGGAACGCAAAGTGTACAGCTGGGAGAGATTTACCACAGCTATGAGAGGGAGTAATAGCCTTTCTCTCTCAGTTGCGTAAAACCATCACCAAATGTAATACATCAGGGACCTCTGTGGCATTACATTTGAGATACATGAACATCTATCAATAGCAAGCTCTTGTGGAGGAGCCGGAGCCGGAGCTGGCGTGGGAGCAGAGAAGGGAGCGGCGTGGAGCAGAGAGTAATTTGGTACCACTGACAAGTGTAAATATGTAACATGTTTGGAGCCGCATGACTTCCTACCCATTCCCAATTTAGACCGGTGCCTAAGAGGCATGGTCTGTCCCTTCACATTTAGCTATTTTTAATGTGCACAGAATTTGCTCTTTGTCTTCCCTTGTCTGTCAGTGTCTTGAATTCATTTGTCTTGGCAGTCTTAAGATTTGGGCTTACTGGGATAAGCAACATCTTCTACCCTACGGGCTCAGTCCTTCTAGGTCTTACTCAGAGTACTTCATGCTCTTAGGAATAATCTTGTTAACCTCTGCAGATGATTTCAGCACGGGTTTGATCAAGAGTAAGAGCTTTGAGTAGGGGACTACCATTGCGTTGACAGGAACGCAGCTCCTGCCTGTCACAGCGGACCCAGCACACTGACTTTACTCTGTATTGCTCGGTCTATACACCCGCCAGCCCCCCCACCTACCTCAGCCCTGGCTACTCAGCCACTTGGTTACACCATGAGCCCTCTCCAGCATGGTCCAACAGCCGGGGTTTGGCCGAGCGTTGACCCATGAGTTGCTTCTCTCCCACCTACCACTTTTTTACTGGAAGAGATGGAGAACAGCTATTGAAACTGGTGGGAACTGGGGGCTCTTGGTAGCACCACCCAGCACCCACTGCCCCTCCGTCCCCACAATACAGCATCCAGCAGGACAGAGTACCTTTGCTCTTGAAGGCAACCAAGGGACTGAGATGGGCTTACACGGGGCAAAACACCGCCCTGGACCCCCAGCGCTGAGTCTGACTGCTCCAAAGAAATCTACTGCAACACCTTCCTCACGGAATCCCATCCTCCTGTCGTTTTTGGGAAGCTCACTGGATAATGGGAGGAAGTTCAGTCACTAAAAAGGTTCAAATGAGTTAGCTCCACTCTTTGCAAAACATTCAAATTGCTTGAATTCTCGGTACGCATTAAAAAAGTAAATGGGGAATGCAGCTGGTATACACTCCATGAGCAGTTTTTCAGCAACAGAGGATTTTCTGTGCTGGCTGTTCTGGTTTTATTTTTTGTGTTTCTGTGATTCAAGCTATATGGGAAGAAAGGAGAATGTCCATGGTCATACATCTAAGATTCGGAAACAAATCACATTTTCGGTCAATCCATTTTACTGAATAAAGGAAAAAAAAATCCATGATTTACTTTTAAACATTTCTTTCCTTTTCCAATGTTTTATATTTATAGTTTGCTGAAGTTTTTTTGACAAACACACAGTTTAAACCACTGTTTATCATCATATATAAGCACATCACATCTACAAGAGCCAGGATATAAAGGATTTGGTGAAAGGAAAGTGAAAGGAAAATATTTTTCTAAAAATAATAATAATAAAAAAGACAGCTAAACCTAATCCCACACAGTGCTGAGCCCTGGAAAAGCCTTTCCTATCTATGATGGCACTCATAGATAAATAAAAAGACTGTATCATCCATTCTTGGTTCCCTACCTGAAAACAGGCTGAACTTGAAAGGTTTGCAGTGACAGCTGTAGTTCATTAAAGTTGCCTGATGAGCAGTGCATCTAATGAAGATTGTTTTCCTAAGGATTTATGATCCTTTGTTATTTACTGTTCCCAACGACAGTAATCCCCATTTCCTCTAAACTCTCACAACTACTCCTACCCCTCAGGACATGAGCGGTGCCCACCTGCACTTTCAGCTTCTTTTAATGTACCATGCAAGCAACGTGCGCTGTCATCTGCACAATAATCCCTTTCATTTCCCCAGGCCTCCACGGTTGCCCTTCTTCCAGGTGCTGCCCTCATCAGCACTCCCACCCTCTTCCACACACCCCTGTGTACTTTCTCCCTACCTGGGGGAAAAGCAGCAAGCAGGTCGTGCAGCTGGTTGAGAGCTGTGCGTGCTCAGACTGACCAGCCAGCACAAGCAAGAGCTGCTTCAAGAGGGGAACGTTGCCTGTCCTGTCCTTACTGGGGTGCTGTCTTGAATCCCACTTCACGAGAGTCAAGGAGAATCGGTATAGCTGAGATTTCTTCCTCTGTGTTGAATTCAGCAGAAATGTCGAATGAGTTCAAAACTACTGGCCGTGTCCAGCAGTGTGAGACAAACAAACATAGCATGATTGTTCCTTACAAAGCCAAACTCAGAAGGAAAATAAACAAACACTCCACATGCCAGCTACAAAGATTCATGACACAGCCTTTGCTCCAGCACGAGATGCTCTTTGTCTCCTCAGTGATAAGAACCCTCTGCTTCACGGCTGCTCCAACCAATATACAAAAGGTAGCAAAGACTGCTAATTAAGAGAGCTCATTGCAGCCTATTCCTGAAAAGAATAACTGAAATGTTTGTGAAAGTAAAGATTATGACACCAAAATTTATCTTGCCGTAACTTTCTCCTGAAATGAATGTCCTGATTCTTGAAATTATGAAATGAATTATTTTTGTTATGGAAACAGCTCTGTCATCCTGTCTCGCTCCAGCACCTTGGTTTCATTGCAGTGCTATATTCTACACTGAAAAAAGGTTTCCAGTAAGTTATTTCATAAAAATGCCACAAACATTATGTATATATATTTGCCTGGACAGACAACCACAGGCCTTTCGTGGAAATTTGGCCAGTGCCTAAAGTGTGCGTGCAGGCAGACATGCATGTGAATGGAGTGACACACACACACTTTTTTCAGAACTGGAAGAGGATAATCTAGGAAACAGACTCTCTGTTCAGTTGAGCCAAAGGCAGGAACAATCCCCTTTCACTCATTCCACATACCACTGAAAAACTCTCCTGCTTTAAAATAAAACTCACTTTATTCAACCCTCCAGACGAAAACCTTGGGAAAAAGGGGAAATGGCTTTTTTTTTTTCTTTAAGAAAAAAATACATAGCAAGAACACAGAAGGAGGCCTGGAAGTCTCAGAAACTGCTAATGAGAGCTGGAGCATTAATATATAGGCCAACAACACGAATCCCATCAGATCAGTTATATAAAAGCAAGCAGCGTCTGACTTGCTCTCTGAAATGAATCCATGCTGTGCAGGGGCTGGGGTCGGTGTCTCTGCCACACAGTCATCTCCTTCCCTCCCTCCCCGCCCAAGGTGCCCACAGACCACTCGGGCTTGGCAGCGCGGTCTTGATGCTGCTGAGGGTATGGGGACAGAAGGGGAGAGGTTAGATCAGCCGGAGGGTCTGGGCTGCGGAGACAGCCTGGGAGAAGCTTGTCCTACTACTCCCTCTGCTGTACCCATCCTGTGGAGAAATCCCAAATGTCAGTGCGAGAAGATGCGATAAAGGACAGCAGCTTTCTGCAAGAAATCTGCAGGTAGGACAGACCCAGCCAGACTTGGGAAAGGGATAAAGTCATGGCTGGTGAGGAAGAAACCACCATCACGCTCAGGAGATGGCACGACACGGATTTTTGTGCATTTAACATATCAAATCTTTTTTGCTCTTTACCTGCCGGTGTTATTCTTAGGAAAATAACGCCTCTCCTTGTGCACGATCATCTCGCTTTATTACACATATTTAGATAATGATCTCATCTTATGAGATGGATGGGTGTCAGGATCAGCTGCAGAGAAAGGCCCACGAAGCTCCCAGAGAACGGCTGCCAGCAGCAGCCCAGCGCCACGTTAGGCAACACAGGCAGCAAACGCCTCCTGCACCCTGGTGCAGCCAACGGGAAAAAAACACCCCACCTCCGAGTCACGTTAGTGCCATGTTAAATTCAAACAACATGAAGCACAGGCAAAAAAAAAAAAGTGGGGGGAAATGGCTTATGGAGTCAATTAATCATGTGGGAATTATCAATCTCACTGTCGGAGAGAATGGGGATTTTTTTAACCCATGACCACCTGAACGCAACTCCAGGCAACACTCCCGCTCTGTACACTATTTCTGAGGCCTGAGAAATTGGCAGTACTGGGTACCACCTGTAAAAGACGTTTGCAGTTGCTATGAAAGCCTTTCTTTGAACACAGTGAAAACCCATACCCCAAGAAAAATACATCTTTTCAAACGTTCAAACATTACACTGTGGTTTGTGCGATCTTCAGAGCAGTATTTCAATCTACACTTTCCTTTTAGCACTGATTTATGGAAATCCAAACCAGAATAGAAAACATCTCAAAGGAAGAAATCCCTCTCAAGCACTTTTCCCTGAGAAGGTGCACACTCATCAGAATACGGAGGAATTATGAGAAGAGTCAGCACTTTCAGGAAAAGTGGACACTTTCCATAGTAAAAGAGTCTTAAAGGCTGGATGCAACATTAGGTCTTTGACAGACCAGTCATGCACTTACCTTAAACCTTCTGGAGAATTCAGGAACTTTACACAACTTTTGCTAGAAACTAAACAAAAAGCCTTCCCAATACCAATATGAGATTAAAAAAATCAATCAGTGAATTCCAGAAAGGGAACGTTAACAGATTAACTGCATTCCCTTTTTTCTCTATGCCCCAAGTATTATTTCCTTTTATATTATAGAACATCTACCAGCTAATAAAAATACTGGAAACTGGACTTTATGATATAACATGGTGATAAAGTGAATTACATTTAAATGTCAATGGAATCTATGGAACAGAGCAAATGTGGAAGAAACTCATTCAGTAATTTTAAAGTTGTGAATAATTAGGATGGCATTTTCAAATGCACTTGGTCATGACCTAGTTCTGCTCTAAATTCTTCAAATTTAGTTTTTGCAATGCTATAGGAGCCATGCAATGCTACAGCAGTAGTAGAACTGCTGCAGCAGCATTGAGTCCTGCTCAAAAATCCCACCCCTAAATGAGTGGCCCCAGCAAAGGAATGGACCTGACAATTTGGGGCAGAATCCAGCCCATTCTTTTCCAAGGCACTACCCCGGATTTACATAAATGCAAACAAATGCAGTTTGGCCTCAGGACAGACACAATGTACCTAATTCACACTTGCCCAGTTTACATGGAAGAAGCTGGAATGGAACTGAAAATATAAACTAAACTAACAACTTCCACAGGAAAACTGAGATATTGAAAAATATTTTATCTGTAGTAACTCAATAATAATTACACATTATTTTGACATTGTTCTGTGAAGTGTCATAACAAACAGCCTGCAAATATACAATGCGTATGGCACAGAGACCAAGCATAGGTCTGGACTTAATCTGCTCGCTGCCAGATACCACAAAGCTGCTTTGAATAAACGTGCTCCTCATTATAGCACTTCCTCCCATCTTTCTGAGTTCATCATGTTTATCTCCAAATAAAAGAAATCATTTTTTTGCTTTGTTCGGAATAGCATATGCTTTATCTAAGAGCCTCAGACATTACACCGTAAATTATCTGTATTTTTTGCTACAAAAAGTCTTGCTCCAGGACTTTGTGACCGAACACTGACTACCTGAGGGAAATCAAATTAACAGCAGCTCAGACAGAACTATTAAAGGCATGTTTTCCCCTATGTATGGTAGCCTGTTAGTGTATCCACAGGCACCAAGAGGGTGAGGATAAAGCAAGGACATTTCTCTGAACCATCACTATCTTTCACATTACTGTCTATTTTTGTGAAGGAGCCGTGGATGTAGTGATATTGATAGGCACTGGGGTTCCTCAAGCCTCAACTCAAGCATGCAGATTTTACAGCCACGCACACTATGAAGACACTAGCTTCCAAAATAAATCAAGCAAGCTTTCTGCTTAAGACTACAGAGGTAACTGCAAGGTTGTTTCTGGTTGTACGCATAATGATGCAAGGAAATGGCGCACCAAAAGCCTGTCTTCTTACTGTTTTCAGAGGAGGGCAAATACACATTACCAAAATGTTCAGGATGACATTGGCTTTTTAATTGGGAATGCTCCTGTGAAAGCAGGCAGTCATGGGGTACTCATGGGGTACACATGGAGACCACCACACCGTACCAGTGCTGCTCAGGTGTTACCAGAGGGATGAACATGGCAGGGGCAGCATGAGCTCACAGCTAAACACCATGCTAGCAGTGGTAGGAAACATGATCAGGTCTCAGCTTGCCAGAGAATTTGGGAATTTACAAATTTACCCACTTTTTATCTGTTTTGTTCTACCTAGCCTTCATTGGCTTTATGATGGGTGTCATGTCACAAGGTTCTCAGAGCAACTAAAACTTTGAGCTGGGACCTCCTAGCACTGTGACTAAAGTACTGGAAATTGTTTAGGGAGCATTTTTATTCCATTTAGTAAATGGAAAAAATAACTAAGTAAAAGAAGAAAAAATGCAGCTTCCTTCAAAAGCCTCTTTAATCAGCCCCAGAATCTGAATCAATGCTGAGCACAAAGATTTAAATTTGGTTTAATGAAAACTGAATAGACCAAAAAACAACAAAAGAAGTCTCTTTACAAAAGGTATGGATTCGACCTAGCCAGTAAATAATTAAAGCTCCTCTCTGTTCCCTTCCATTTTCTATTTTAAGGCTTTTCATTATAGGGGATCAAAGTCAGCTCGAGTTGGAGAGAGTTAGACGAATCCATCACGGAGACAGAATGAATGTATGATCTCATCCCCTGTGACAGCAGCCCGACGGTACCACCTGTTTGAACTCCAGCTCGTACCACTTCAGATGACACTGGCAATGTCAAGCCTGCAGCTTGAAATTCAAGGGGGTGTGCGGAAACCCTCTCCACCTAAGCAAACAAAACGAAAGAACTGTAAATCTAGTATGAGGAATGCTACAGGTAGTGCTAGCCAAGGGGCTGCAAAAAGAGCAGCCAAAGAAAGGGTTCGGACCCCGGGAAGAAACCACCAGGAGTCTCAGGAAATCAGCTGTATGAAGAAAGGACGATTTTTGTTTGGAGACGAGGCAAATGAGGAGAGACATGATGAATGTAGGCTAGCTGTATAAAAATTATAAGCAGTAAAAGAAGGGAAAATAAACATTCATATTTATTTTCTCCAAACAAAAAGAATACGTTGCAGTCAAAAGACAAAATAATTCATGAGATATGGAAGAAAAGTTAAACAGGGAGTTTAAAACTGACAGGCAAATTTAAAAGAGATTAAGGAAAATTCTGTTCTACCTTTTTAAACTTAAAGCATAGTTTACCCTGTGGAGCTGTCTGCAGCATAATATAATTGCGACCAAAAAGGACTATATAGAAAATATTCATTAGATTGTTAATGAATTCCTGCTTGTTCCCATTAGAAACTCATTTGTTTTAAAAAGAAACAATATAATCCTTAATGAACCTTGCTTTTTTTAAGCAATAGAAGACAAACATTTATACCTCCTCACACAAGCAATGATTAAATGTCAGGGATTAAGACATTCCCCTTAAGGGGAATCCCCAAGGATTAAGAAAATCCCCCTTTTGTCACATTATTCCATAACTATCAGCTGGCCAGTTCCTGAGCACTGTCAGGAACAATGTATTGGGTCAGATCCAACATGCCAATGTTTGCTTAACACTGAAGTTCAATCAAGAGATTTCTGTCTAAAAATTTTGTTTAAGAAAAAAGATTACAGACTTGGGAGTGTACCATAAAACCTTGCTTTCTAAACAATTTTTTGCTCTGTCTGCCAGTAGCTAGCAGCACTTGAAGATGAAGGCAGCAAGCATACATCAACTCTACTTGCTTTGGTGTGTAAAAACACTTTGGCCTAGATTTGGGCCAAGATACATTATTTCACTTCCTTGAGCTGCTTGACATCTTTCGTGCAAACTTGACTTCTGGTCTGCCACGGCATTAAGAGTATTTGCAGTTCTAGGAGTTCCAGGGTCTTCTAGCTGATGAAACTTGCCGCTACACTGTGATATGAGAGTCAAATTGTAAAATTATTTCAGATATAAAAAAAATAAATCTCACTGCTGTGAAATTTATGCAATTCATTTCTCGGAGCCTACTAAGATGAAAACAAAGAGGCAGTTTAGCACATCACGAGCTGGAAGAGCTACTTCAAAACATGCTCTAGATTAAGACTGCATAGCAGGACCTTTTCCCACTGAGAAAATGCACCCTGGGGACAAGTAGAGGCCCCAAACAGCAATGTCCTCCTGAGTGACCTCATTAGCATCTGATGTGTGGTAACATCTTCTTTAAATGTGTGACTGTCCTGTTTACTTTGAGATGGTTCTTTAATCAAATTCATAAGATTATTTTCGTTTGATACCAGACATATAAATAAAACCACATTATTCAGGCCCAACAGCTCTTCAAATGAAAAAAAAAAAAAACCACCAAAAAAACCCATCTGCAATAAAAAATTAGCTTGGAAAGGTTCTGATGCTTTATGTGGGAGTTAGCTGTATGTAGAATTGAACTTATTTTCTCGGTTTAGCTGAAGTAAGCTGTACTGACAAGAGCGTGCTGAATTAGATCTGGTTGTAACCTGAGGTGAACCTGCAGGATAAACCTTACGTCATTGTATTGCTGCAGTTTTCTTTTTTCCATGAGGAAATGTGGCTTGCTTCCCTCAGTCTCTGAAATGCCGTATCGGGTGTGCTGGCCATGGGGTGTAAGTCTAAATAGAGCATGTTTGGATTTATTCATTTCAGGCCTCTGGAAATGGAACTGAGCTACTAGGAGAGACTGAAATAAGACTACGAAGGCATGAGGGAGGCAAAAGTGAAGATCTTTTAAAGATAACAGGGGGTATTAAAACGTACCCTGTGCTGAAAGACTTTGACCCCCTTTTCTGATTTGGACTTTGGGATTTTTGCCTATCCAGGGCAATGCCAGCCCTATGTTTCCGCCCCCACAGGCGTGTAGGGACATCTTGCCTTGCATTGCAAGGTAACTGAAACTAACTGGTGATGATGCCAAGCTCTTTGTGGCTACAAGATGTTAAAAATACTTCATTTCTACAGCACCGTTAACACAACTTTGTAGGATAAGATATAACTCTCTTCCAAGAGACTGAGGATTCCTCAGCATGAAGAACTATGACCACATTGGGTACTCAGCATGGCAATCCCCTCTGCCAAATTTCCATACTGTATCATTGCTTCAGAGAGATAAGTGAGCATGTAATACTGCTTCTTATATTCTACCTTACAGCCAGACCTACAAAACGTGCTCTGCGTTCCTCCTTCAGACACGTTTCTGAGCACAAATCTACTTTCTCTTTGTCAGAGTCAGTTGGAAGCCCCTGTGGCACAAGGTAAATGGGCACATAACTCTGTATCACCTCAGCACCTGGAGGCTCCTCTCTCTGTTAGGATTATCACTGACTTTCTGTGGCATGGCTGACCACACAGGAGCCCTCCCTGGATTAATCTGTATGCTTACAAGAAAAGCAACTCTATCTGTAGTTGCACTAGCTAGCTAATAGACAGACCCCCTGGCTCCATCGCACAAGCTCTTTGCCCGCAGAGCCTAGAAGGAGTCCTCTCCCTCCTCAGATGGAATGGTAGGACAATAGAAAATTGATTCAGTATGTAGGTTTGGAAAGGAGAAGAAGACAAACCATTCAGCATACACCGCTGCTGACTGCAAAACCTGGGCCACAGTCTTTCTGCCTTCATCACTTTCCGCCTTCATCACAAACCAAGCCAGCTGGGCAACAGGGGTGGTGCAGCAGGGACAGGGGATGCAGCCAGCCTGGGACAAGCCTGCAGCCACCAAGGACATTTACAAATAACGACCATCCCGCAGAACTAGCCATTCTTTTGCCCGAAATCATCAGGCGTTTCCTTTACGTGAAAAATGGTTTTTCTTTTCCCTTTATACTGTCAGTGGACAACATACAGTCTGTTTTGAGGACCTTCCGCATTGTCAGGAATTACCTTCCTACTATAGGTTTCTCCCTCTTAAGAGCTATGGTGCTAAATGTTATTTTCCAACCCTGCATAACAATTTTTAAAAAGAAATTCAGGTACGTAACCTTGATAATGACTTTTCTCATGTATATTCAAGCTCATATGCAATGGAGATGTTCTGGAGATGCCATGATTTTGCTTAATAAAAATATAAATCTTTGTACAATTTCAACACTTCAGGCCTTGAATAACTGGAAATCCTCCTCCTACATAATTTTTCATTATTTCCTCTGTATGAGTTCAATGTAAGAAGTGCATAGCTAAATTATGTAGAAATATAAACTTACATAACTGTTTGTAAGACAGAAGAACACAAAAAATAAAGCAGCTTTAATAGTTAGGAATATAGAGAATTCCAACACAGAGCTGAGGAAAAGATGATTTGTAATTTGTCCTTTAGGTGGACAGTTTTACTAGCATTTAATTAGTATAAACAGAAATAAATCTGAGAATATACTGTCATTCCTTAAGACATATGGAAACCAAGCACTGGCAGAACTAATTATGAAGCAGCTATATGAACAAATATAAACATAATATGTAGAAAGGTCAATTTACATTAAGAGATCACCTATATCTTGCCTTAGTTTCCCCTCTTGGAACAGCGGTGGATGCACCCACGTGACTCACTGGTATCCCTTACACGCAATCTATAGTTATTAGGCATCCACAGCAAGCATATGTAAATTCTTTCATTGCCTATCAGGAGTTTCATCAATAGTCCACCCTGTAGACCTTTTGGTAGTTTGCATTCTCCCTCTTCTCTTGGAGCAGAGTCTCACATTACCCATGCTGCCTTCTCCTACTCTCAATGCAAAAATCAGAAAGGAAATAAAACCCATCAATCCTCTACTTGGTTTATTAAATCTCCCTCACACTGCTCATCATTCCCCATGGTCCTGCAACTTGAGCTGCTGCCTGCAGGGCTCTTTAGTCCTTTAGCTTTCTATCTGGATGGCTATAGGCAGATCCCAAGCACAATTTGCCCAACCCCTGGTCTCTTTTTCTAGTCCCTGATAAGAATTTTTGCTCTCACTTGTGGTCTCTCCTATCTCTGCTGAAACAGCAAAAAGCCTTTACAAGGTCACATATATACCCTTAGATGGGTGTTCTTTGACTTGCAATAAAAACTATGGGATAGCACAAATGAACATAGGGTTCATGATGTAAGGCACTGTTGTTATAAATTATAATTAGATACAATCAGAAATGGGGATGAAAGCGGGTTCATTAGCAAATCTCAGCTTTTCAGCACACTCCACGTACGTGCATTTGGAAATTCTTGTTGCTGTACCTCATGCGAATTACAGTTTGCAGCTCCCTTGCACCATTCTCCCATCAGGTGTGTGAATGAAGCATAGAAACAATTTGTTTTATCACCTCCACTCTCACAAAAGAATTAAATTAAAAATAGCAATAAGGCATCATATTTAACAGGGCAATAAAACAGAACTGTAATGATCACAGGCTCGCTCCTTCCCTCTTATAGCAAATCCTGTAATGGGAGGGAGGCTGCAGCTCTGCTTGGGATCCTTCTACCAGATTTTGCCCTGGGAAAAGGTTTACTGAGAGGGAAGTCACTGTGGGACAAGTGCCAAAACCCACGCCTGTCCTCAGTTCATTTGGTTGAAGGAGCTGATTAATGTGCTTTGCTGCTTCATCTTGCTGGCAGCCCTTTTTTCCATGGTGATGCTTTTCTAGAAACACCTGCCAGCCCAGCATCATGGGGATCCATTTTCTTGAGAAGGCTCCTTAATGTATAGGAGCTTTACTGTAAACCTAATACAGGTTGTTATTTTTTAATTTTGTCTCTCCCTTGTGTGGACAGTAGTACCAATAGTCACAGTTTGCCCACTCCTTTCCTACCATACAAGACGTTGCAAGTCTACACCTTAGGAAAATGAGGGACTAGCAAAATAGCAGGAGATAACTTGTACTGCTGACATCTATTTGAAACAACTGATTTTTTTCAAAACCAATGGGCATGAATCAGGTCCCTGCAAAACTGCAAACATTAAACCGACCTTAAAAAACCCAGGGACTAAAGATGTCATACGAACATCTCTGTATGACATTCCTTTTAAGCAAATATTGCAGTAGTACTAGCAGAAGGAAAAATTTTGTCTGCCGTATGCAAGTAATATCCAGCTATTAAGACTCCTCAGTTCATGCCTAAAATGCATGAACCTGTGCTCACTGCTGGATTTCCAAAATGCACCAAAATACTTATCTGCATATCTTGAATCACTGTCAGATCTAAGATGCAGACAACTGGGGATAAAAAAAAAAAGGAGATGGTGACAATCTGGATAGGAACTTGGTGTTTTGGCTTATTTAATTTGAACGCTTTATACTTATATTTGGCCCCTGGTATTTAAGGGGTTTCTCTATAGAACGCTCATATAACAATGGCAGTATATCCTACAAGAAATGTATGTGTGCCATTTCCATCAATGCTACTGGGTTTATAGGTGAGATGAGATTCACTCCGGGTTCACAACTCTGGCACAAAGGCCTTTTTGCTTCCTGGAACGTGTGAAGGAAGATCAAGGACAGAGGAGCTACACAGGGGGACTTCTTTGCAGTCTTTCACACAGCACTCAGAGAAGATGCTTGCCAGCTGCAAAGAGGCTGTTGTATAGCAAGATTTAGGATCGGGGTAGGGGAAAGGATGATGGGAGCCAGCAGTTCACAGGTTCCTGAGCACACAGCACTGACAACAGCAGCCAACCCCAACCCTGAAAAGCAGCAGCAGGAGAGACAACTCCAAGTGTTAAATCTCTTTTAGCCCTTGGCGAGTGATCTGCTCAGTCTTACTATGCACACATTTGTCACACAGGAGCGGTGACCCTCTGAAAATTTCATACTATGGGTAGGAAAAGCAGTTAACATACTTCCTATAGTTTTATGCACAAATGCCTACAGCTTCTCCATCTAATGCATACATAAATTAAACTTCAGTAACTGTGAATTTTGTTACTGGAAAAAAACACGAAACAATACAAGTTTTCCTAATGCAGAGTCACATGCAGAGTAAGCACTGTTGTGAAAGCTGTGTGCTCGGGATGTGTTAATTGCCAGGTCCCAGGAGCATTCCCTTTAGCATACTCCATATCTTCCCGTATGACAGCCTTTACTACAGTGTGATGAGAGTCACTGACCCGTATTTTGAAGGTGGATTATTGCAGTTTAAGTTTGTAACATAATCATCAACTATAAGGTCATTTCTTAATAAAATTCTGCTGTGGCTTACTATGATTCTGCACCAGTAATAAATATTTACTTACCCTTAAATTACTCTGAAAATATGTTTCATAAGACTGAACCAGGTCCTTTTCACTAGGAAACAAGTATTTTTCACTAGAAATATAATGAAGATGGCAATTAGAGATTTATCTGTACCCTATATACTAAAACCTTATTAGCTGCCATTTATGAAAAAATATTTTGAACAAGGCAAAGAACACTGCAAATTCTGCCCCTTAGTGCTCTATTCTACATCTCTGTTGGACATGGCATCAGGACACAAAAGCCATTAACCTCTTTTGTTGAGGGTCACTGCATTTATGACATGACAGAAGTACCAGCAGAAGTCGTCACATACACTTAATTGTATAGGCTATTTGCACATAAGCCAACCAAATAGTCAAAGTAAAATAGCTTGGCAAACTCTGTATCTGTACTCTATACACCACCACACAACTATCAAGAACTTGCAGGTTAACTTGCTAGTAAGAGTTTGGAATAGTTTTCAAACTCCTGGAAGTTTAGAAAAGGCAGATTTGTAGGTAATGAAATTGGGTTTTCTATCTGAAAATGTGACACTTCATTAGTATGTGACAGAATTAATTTTTCCCTTTGCTAAAAAAGGCTTGTTTTTCTGTACACACTCAGGTTGGCAATTGCTTTTATTGTTCCACTAAGTTGTTCTACAATATCTTAAGAAGAATTTTCCTCGGGCAAACTAAGACAGCAAATTACTTTAGAATCAATTTTCCATTGAACTATTTTGTGCTTTAGATCGCAGATAAACATGCTTTCACAACTGCTGTTCTCAACTTGAACCTTTCCCTTCCACCTCCAGTGATGTCACTGTCCTACATCCTAATTTTTTACTGCTGTGAGGTCACAAATTTTTTATCACCCGACTTCACCACAAGATCTACCTGAGGATACGACATGACATCAGAACATGACAGCTACGTCCCATAGTTAGAAATCTCAACCCTGTACACTTCTACAGACATATCTTTGTTGGCTTATTGCTGTTTTCTCGCAGCTATTAAACTGGACTCCCAAAAAAATCATCTGTCTGCCAACATAAACGTAGAGTTCATAATATGAATCTGCAAAGTCACTGTTTTCAGAGCATACATTCAAAGACAAATTCATATAAATGCTTTATATAGCCAATTAAACCTGCATAGCAAAATACACAGTATACCAAAAGGGTGGTAGAATATGGTAGAACTTAAGCTGAATGTAAATGCTGAATAGGGCAGTAGTCCAGCCTACTCTCTGCTACTTTACTTTTTACCGTACGGCTTTCATTTGATTTGCAAAGCCAATTGCTGCTTCTTGACAACAATTCCAACAGTGAGGTTCATCTCAGCAAATGTATCCATTATAGTGCCTTAGAAAACTTACTTGCTCTGGACTAATCTTTGCTTTCCATGCAGAGCTGCTACTTCACACCTGGTATTTTCAATGGTATTTAATCTGGACCTCTCTCTTGGCACGAAGTCTACAGATCCGAGTGAGACAATGTTAAGGTAGGAGTAAATACTCTCAAAACACCCAATAACTATTTTTACCTTTTCAGCACAGATCCTGTTAAGACTCTTAAATATATGGAATTTCCATATGTTCTGCTCACCCAGACTTCAACGAGAATAAAAGGGACAAAAGTCTCATTTGTCAGGGTGTAATTTACTACATGAATTTTATGCATGGTCAGTTATACTACATAAAATAACCCTAATGCCGTTTCATGCATTTTGCCCAGTCAGCTTTATCAGATAAAGTCTGAAGATCCAATTAAAATTTAAAAGAACAACTACCTTTTAAAAACTGTTCAAGTTAACAAAAGGGACAGTCTGATCATTCAGTGGCAATAAGGTCATATTGTAGGTAAAGACAGCCTGAGCAGCTAAGCTATGGAAAAGCCTGTTCAAACACTGAACGTTTGACTGTAGTTTTTGTAACATATTCACAGAAACCTTAGCAAGGCCAATTAGAGCAAATATTGGGACAAAACCCAAAAGACTGATGCAGTTTTGACTTTCATTGTATTCCATTTTACAGAATAAAATAGCACACTGGCTCTTGAAAAGGCGCTAAGAAGAACTTAGCTTAGATTTGTTATCTCAGAAGACAGTATCTCCCTTCTATTACCCAGCTTTTGTGAGTAACCTGGCAAAGACTGAAGAAGTTAGGACACCCGGGTTTTCTTAACTGTATGATCTTTTGTCTTGTTGCCCTCGTATGGCTTCCCTGGATATTTAGACAGGAACGCTGAATACACCAAAACAATGAGAGATGTCATTTGCAGTCTTCTCATTGACTTCAAAGGACTGATAAGCTGGCCACTTAAGATTCAAATATTTCAAGAAGTGAGAGATATTGTTGAGCAAAGGGCAGAGTCAGGTTTGCTGTCTTGTTGTCTGCATTTCAGGTATTTATTTCATCCTCCATAAAGCAAACACCGCAACTACAGAACATATTCTGTAAAATCAAGTTCTATTTATGCTCTTGCCCACATTTAGCCTCAGTTAGAAAACATTTCCGCTTCAAAATCCTTGAGTTCTACTATAACCATTTCTTAGGGAAAGACTATCACATAAACATAGTCACTTCCTGGGAAAAGAATGACAGATCCTTAATAAAACTCATGAACTCTAAAGCTTTTAGAACAAGGTCTCTATTGGAACCTGCTATCCCAGGGTAAGACATCATGGCTGCATCTTTGTCCAAAGCAGAAGAGGGAGTGTTCCGGACTGGAATTATATAGGAAATTCAGCAGAAAGAGGGCTGGCAGTTTGCACGAGGTTGGTACAAAACAGACTTGTCCAAGACCAGGAGAGAAGGAAAACAGAGAAGGATGCCAGAAGCATGCAGGCCGCCTGTAGGTTGTTCACACCATCTAAAGTTTGCAAGGAAATTCACGATGGCAAATTTCAAAGCAGAAGGAGGGAAATGAGACTTGCTGTGTTCTGTTTGGTAAAGCCACTTAAGTACATACATATTTACAACAAGACATTGTAAAGTTGCACAATTTAACTCAGATTTTATTCCTGCATGCAGAAGCCAGCTATGGCAAACCTGATGTGTGTTATTTCCACTTAAGAATTATTTTTTTCATTCAACTGATACCCATTGAAAATAGGTTTAAAGTGTAGTCAGGTGAGTGACTGTCTGATGAATTTTGACGTATCTTATGCTAAGCTTACCATCCCTTATCTGAGCTAAAAAAGTTAATCTGAATGCAAAGCAGAAAGGCATCTCTTAAACCACCATCTTGTACCATGCATTTGTGATGAGTAGCAAGTGGTCTTCATCCATTTCAGGGCAGAAATAACAAGTAGCAGAAGCCAATACTGACTTTGGTTTAAAGCAAAGTTTGCACTGAAACAGCCTAGGGAAGCTCACATAGGAGCATACCTCTGTTGGGAAACTGTAAATTCTTCAGCTGTCTGAAGTCTCCTACCAATCCTCTAGATAAACTAGAAAACTCCAACCAAAATCAATGTCTACACAAAGTTCTACCTTAATTTAACTCTGCCTGCTTACATTCAGATAGTGCAACCAGCCTTTGTAAAAAGTGGTGTAAGAAATAAACTTTCAGCTCACATGAAGTTTTTAGCTGTTGTTTGTAATTACATCTGGAGCTCTTGCAAAGATGCGTTGCTCTAAAATGAACCAATTAATTTCAGCAGTTTTATTGCTTTATTCCTACTAAACACAGGCCAAATTTATAAGCCTGTACAGGTAAATTTTTACCCCTTCATACGCTCATATATAGCTGAAAATAAACAAGGCACATTTGCAGGGTGGAAAGCCTAAGTTTCAAAGTGAGATCATGGGAAAACGCTCAGAAGACAGTAGTTGATGCAATGAAATTAATAAAGAAAAAACGAGTATCATGAAATTAGTATATTTCTTGACAGTAGATCTATTATGCTCTAGAACATTTTCCTTAGGGAAGTGTTAAGAACTCCAGTACTTTGATAATTTAAAATTAGACTGAAAAAAAAGTAGTAAATGTACAGCACAATACAGAATAACTCTATAGGAAGGACAATAAAGTAGATGACTAATAAGTCTTTCTTGCTAACAGCTATGAATCATACAAGCACAGTTGTGGCTTGACATTGGAGTTTGTGCATGGATGGTAATGCAGACAGACAGGCTCTCACGTGGTACTAGCTGGTAATGGTTGGAGGAACCAATTCTTTTTATGCAATAAACCATAAATACTCATGTTATTAGAGTGTCTGCCTAAACTCCACAGAAACTTCATGTAGTGATGCTTTACTTAGAATCCCCTCTCCCCCAGACAATAAAAGCAATGCTGGTTTCATTATCATATGCACACTCATTTTGCTAGGAAAGAACATCCTTAGCTGAGGAGCATACGCTGGAGCTAATTTATGAGCTGAATGTTTTATGTGTAACCAGAGGTAAGAATTTTTGGTCACAGGTTACACCATGTTTTACTTGAGTTTAATTCATTCTGTGTTCAAAGGCATATTTAAGACAAACATTTGATCTTTTGAGTACAAGTTCAATATTTTCACATAGAAGTTGAGGGAAAGGAAGAAACACAGACTTTTTATTTGATTCTTCTGTTTTCCAATATTTTCTCTGCTATTGTAGATAGGCAAGTGTTATTTGAACTAATCCGGCCAGGCCAAGCTGTTTGACCCAAGCACTTTGTTGCAGCTCCATGACATGCAGCCACAAGAACAGTTGTGCTGTAACAGCCACATGCTACTCAGAGCACAGACCAGGGGTTAAACATTGGCCACTACAGCAGTACTTTGCAACTCAAAGGAGGGCAGAACTAACAGTTTTATCTATATACAGGATGGTGTCTCAGATAAATCTGAACATGTTGTGACCTAATTTTGCTGAAAAGCAAGATTGGCCAAAACAAAGGCTACTGTGAAGCACTTTCTGTCAAGGACCATAGAACGTGAAACTTACTGTGATGCATATTTCGCTTTTTTATAAAATAATCACCTTCAACTACAAATTGACAAACAAAGATACCAAAGAACAAAGGTAGCAATTTTCCTCAAACCGTCTAGGAATTAGGGAGAGTAGGACAATACGTTCAAGTATGTTTAAGTCTTGCATTTCACCATTTTTGGAAAAAGTATGCTCATGAAAAAAAAAATTTCCATGCTTCTTCAAACATACTATCATTGGAGCAGGCTGAGGACGGTCCACCACACCTGATGTCTTGATAGAAAGTAGCTTAACACTCAAGAGAAGAGGAGCAACAAGTGCTGCTTGTTGCACTTTGGAAATTATCTGTTTCCCTTGCAGACAGGTTATTTTGTCTTTCGAGTCTCCTCCCACAGAGTCTAAGCTCTCTATTGGGTTACTGTTTTTCAACCACCTTAACTGCCTATGTCTGGGTGTCACTGTTCAAA
Source organism: Rissa tridactyla (assembly GCF_028500815.1). NCBI lineage: Eukaryota > Metazoa > Chordata > Aves > Charadriiformes > Laridae > Rissa > Rissa tridactyla. The sequence goes on from NC_071467.1 coordinate 46,951,120, forward strand.
CAATTTCATGATCAGAAAATGATACACTCAAGTCTGGTATTGAATTCAGCTAGACAGTAATGCTCAGACATCGCTGTGGATCCAATATAGAATAAACCACAAAATTTTGGTTTTCTTTCTCACAGGAAAAGACATACCAGCATATAGTAGCTAAATAATAGTCTTTTCCTTCTTGTGTTCTCACAGTAGCACAGGAAAACTGAAATAACATGACAATCACTACTACGCTAAGGATATTTACCCACTTTTTTTTTTTTTTTTTTGAAGACTTTGGTGGAAATCCACCACAATGCAAATGGGGATAGCAGTTTAGCCAGGCAGGTCTGCAAAAGTAATGGACTAGAGAATTTAGGTTTGATACAACTACCTACCTTGGGAGATAGTCAGTTGAAGGACCATTTTTAACATATGTGCACAGCACAGTCAATGAAACAATAAATATTACTACTGTCTGAAAATTGTTTTATTTTCAGTGAAAGCTGTATGAATTGTTCCTGTTTTTTCCAGTTTTCAAAATATTTGCTTTCAAAATGTACTTCATGTTTTTTATATTTTTAACTACTGTGACTGAAGAAGGGGTAGAGTTAAAATAAAGGAAGACAGAAGGCAAAACAAAAGGGAAAAATCTGTAAAGGCATAAACTGAAAAAAAACCAAACATGTTTCTTACTGTCCTATCCCCCCAAGCAGGAACTGCTAAACTCTCAGAATAACTTTCATCACAGAGAAAAAGCTATGGCTGACCGGCAGTGACTGCCGAAGAGGGTGTTTTGTTGTTTTCCTGCAGCACAGGGAGCCAGGGCTCTGGGATGCTGAGCTGGTGACCAAATCCATAGGGTAGCCTCGAAGGGGAAATGAGGGGGAATGCAGGGAGGGGTAGGATGGGTGAAAAGGAGGGTGAAGATGAGGAGGTGGTATCATTAGAGGCTCTCACACCAGCTGGTGAAGTCTTTAAAGGCCCACCTTCAGCTGAGCTGTGGACTTCTACTGTACACACAAATGTATCAGGACTTTACCCATGAAAGATGTTGAGTACCTCTACAAGATCTAAACACCCCTACAAGATCTATACACATTCCTTTGCTATAGCAGGACCTGAAGATGCCTCAGCATTTCCTAGTGCTGTGTCTGATGTCATTATTACGCTAAAGAAGATAAGGAAATGTCACATGTATCAACAATGTTGCTTAAAAAAAACTGGCCTGCACAAAGCAAAGAGAAAGTACAGAATGGGTGAAAATGAGTAAAATCTCAGCCTGACCTAACTGGCATAACCCACTGACTTCAGCCAGCTACATAAACTGGTGACAAAAGTGGCAGAAAAATTTTTAGTGATTAATACCACAATCTGTATTTTTAACCTTGTATATTTTGCTATTGTGAGCTGGAAAGCACAGGGAAACTTTTAGTGTCATGAGCACTAGTGCCTATCTCATACTTGCTGCCTTGCTGATTTTGGTTATCTGATCATAGCTTTTCTTTACATGAACAGCTTCCAAGGTACTGATTCCAGGATCACTCAAACTCACTTTGTTTTGTGAACATGAGTAATCCCATGATGTTCAGTACAGTTACTTACATTAATAAGGACACACAACTTTTAGGTGATTTTAGGATCAGGGCCTTTGGGTTGTGAATAGTCATTGGCTTCTCTGACACTAACAGGTCAATGATAAACTGCAGTTTCCGTCACATCTGACAGAGGGATACTAAGGTACACATACATCACTGTCATTTTTCTGTTAAAACTTTTTAAAATGCAGAATCTGATATGAAAAGCAATCAATAGCAATCCAGTTGCAAGCACCTCTAATGAAGCACAGCAGAAACAATTTGGTATTAGATTTTTACCTAAAAGGTCTCGGAAAAAACATTTCTCAGCGCCACTTTATCCACCCAAAAAGAAGATCAAGTTGTTTATCCCAGGCTCAGAGCCAGGGAGGATACACACCTGCACTGAACCTCACACACAGCAAGAAACTCCACTGGGTTGCATAGCACAGCTCTTTGCATAAAGTTACTGCTGCCATAGATTGTTTGTCCTACTCACGTCTATTCTTCAAGTATATATTTCTACTATTCTAATTATTATAATTGATTATAGTTGAAAGGACACTGGTAACTACCAATTCTTAGAATTATTTCCAAAAGGAATTAAAAAAAATGTTTTTAAAAATTGAGAGCCTCTGCTAGGATACTCTGTCAATGTATCTGTTGTATTTTTCACTCATGTTTGTGAATAATGATAGATTGGTAGCAGTGGTATAGGTCAAGTTTAGAGCAAACTTCTCCACACTGACCGTGTACGGCAGCTCTCCCTGTTCCCTCACTCCTAATCCATCCTCAGCAAAGTCTGGAAATCACAGTAGATTCATATTTTGTCAAATACTGAAGAACATCACTAATTAGCTCTTCCTCCTGCTGTGGGAGCTAAAGATAAAGGCAGAATGAAACCTGGCACACCAGTTGACTGAGCCTGTTTTCAGCTTTTCTTTTTTGAATAAATTTTCCAAACACACTTATATCATAACTCTCTGCAATCCAATGTGTCTATTCACAACACAACTCACAAGGAAGAGTCAGCAGTGATTTTCACTTGCCTTCTAAAATATGATTATTACTTTCTAGTTTTAGATGATCAGTGAACATCCAATGATGCTTGACAACCAGTGTGATTCCCATTTTCAGATACACAAGCTAGAAGAAGAGGAAGGAATAAAATCCTTCACACAAAAGGAAGTACACAAATAATTTCCTCAATGAAAGTATGAAAAATACCAATAAGTGTACACTAATGTAAATTGGCTCATATCTCCTACACCCCTACTGAAAATACATTATATTTGCTCATAAAGTAGATTCGTGCACTTGACTTTCACTTCCTAGAATCAACTAATTCGGATTAAGGGATACTGCTACACATGCAACTCTAATCCATACTGCTATACCTAACTGGTAAAAATTACTTTATTAAGCCCTAAACTTCAAATAGGTCTGTGGTAAAGCTGTACTGAAATGCTCCAGACGAGCTGCTTGTTTGGTGCCTGATCTAATTCCAGATAAAAAATATGTTTGATACTAATCTTATTTTCAAAAGAAAATGGAGAATATCAACACAAATCACCCTGAAATCACAGTACTGGCTCAGAAATTTTGTTTTTTGATTTTTATGTTTTCCTAATATATTTTATTTCCAAGTTTTTCTGTAATACCATAAAGGATAACATTGTTTTAGTTTAAAAGCTTGTACTATCTAGCAGTTCTATGTTAAAAGAAAGTCCAGTATTCTGAGGGTTGCAACAAGGCCTGACAACTTCGTCTCCCTTGTAGAGATGCCAGCAAGAGACTAAAGTCTAAAGCTTCTGTATTCATACCCCCAATTCACCACTAAAAATTTCACATCAACTGTTTATTCACATGGCAGAAATGCAATGAAGGACCATTGTATCCCAACTGCTCCTCCTAGACCCTGAAAAGCCTCACAATCACTCCCCAAGCCACATCACAGCAGACTGGGAACTGTTACCTGCACTGCCATGGAGCCTCTTTCCTTGATTTTATGGTCAAAGGCTTTTGGATCTGGACATTCAACAGAACAAAGTCTTCACCAGCAACTCATATGCCTCTGGTGCCAGGAACATCAAGTCAGGTGTGTGGTTACTCTCTCGTTCTGAACGTTCCTCTGAGATGACAGTCTGGGACCAAGAGCCAGGGAATGTCCTTCTTCAAAGTGCACAGAGCAGTATGTTTTCTTACGGCTAAAACTGAAAATGAAAAGGGAAACAGAACCATGCATAAAACCGTCCCATCTGCTTGTGTTGGAATCAGGATCACTATTCTTCTTACAGCTTAAGACCAGCAGCAGCACCTGGGTTCACAGAAACCTTAAGATGGTAGAAATGACTGTAAGTAAAAAGGCTTGCTAAAGCACGCAAACATAACAGAGTTTTGTCAAAAACCAAACACGTCTCCAAATATGCAGTAGCAGACTAAGCAGCTCTGGGAAGCATCTGTCAGGTGAAGTACCCATAAGAAGAACCATGAAGAGACAACTCTCGGAAAGGTTGACGTACCTCCCATTCAGAGGGAGGAATAGCTTGTAGCAGTGGGAGAGTGGGAGCAATCAAAAGGCAAGCCCTTACCCTGGCTCTACTGCAAGGCAGCACAGGGCTTAAAAAGACAGCAGCACTCATTAATGGGTTTCCAAATGGGAAGTGGCAGGATTCTTATAAAAAACAGCTTATTTTTAATACATGGGCTTGCACCGACCCAGAAGACGACACAATAGTTGCAAACCAGAAAAGCAAAATACTAAGGAGAAAAAAGAATGATAGACCTCAACTCAAAAAGAAAAATCAATTAAATCTAGATTTAATGAAAACACTGCAAGGATACATGTTCATATGGCAAATCTTTCAAATTTATTTTGCAGATCACAGTTAGGAGCAGAAGAAACACCATTCCCCAAAATGTTCTTTAGAATGAAGACAAAAATTCAGTTATAGTAAACTGACAGTTAAAAGCAAAAGCCAAAATTAAATGAGCTGCCCTTCTATACATTTTGTAGCCATCAAAAGCTTTCAATATATTTATCAGCCTTTTCTTCTTCAGCTGAAATTTCGCTTTTCAGCTTTCTTTAATCCTAGCTTTCTAGGATTAGCCCTTTCTTGGATCTTAATTGCTCTCATCCCACTTTCAACTAACATATTTTTTGTTGCCCTGGAAGAAACGTTGCTTGCCTAAGAAGAGCCACAAAAGGATTTTTTGCCTATTCTAAAACAACACTGCACTATTTCTACCTTTTTTTCATGAATTGCCTTTACAAAGGTCATTTAAAAAAATACATATGATGTCCTACATCAAAGAAAAGCTAGTCCATCAAAGAAAATGCTAATAGGCATATAGCCAGGACATTAAGATTGCAGAAATTACCCCATTCTCTGTGGTGTACATTTATTTGCATGCATTCACTCATTCAGCGTGATTCTCTGCTGCAGCTTCATGACTGAAAGGTAAATTCAGTGCTACAGCAATTGCTGGGGGTTGGGAGATTTCATGGCACAGGAGGTGAGGCCATGGAGAGGATGTGGGTGAGTCTCATTGCACACGGGGCAGGGAACAGATTTTTTCTGGGACTCTCTGCACAGGCTCCTCAGCTAGAAGGTGGGGACCAGGTCTGAAAGCCTGTCAGAGACCATCAGCTCCAGGGAGTACTGATGAGATGTTCTTGGCATCTGGGGGAGGTCTGTAGCTCATTCTGCCTTGCAGCAAGGTTCAGCAGCTGTGGTGTGGGTAGGGTCATTAGTAATGCTGCATTCATGACTCATCTGTGAGCTATTCCCTTAAATACACACACACACAGAGACAGGAATTTTTGTTTCTCCGGGCTCCAAGTTGGGCAGGACCTTCAACATAAATGTGTGTATCAGTCTGCAAGAAAATTTATCATCTGACCTGGACGTGTTTCTTCCACTGTGAGAAAGAGTACTGGTTCCATAGGTCCCTACTTGTAACAACAGCGAATGTATCTCAGAAGAAGATAAGCCTTCACAACAAGGATATTTCCCAGTTACAACCCATACAAACAAAGTATAAGAGAATCTCAGAAGAGAGCTGGTCAGCAGAACAAAAGTGAACAGCGGGAGTTTTAGCACACAAGTGCTTTAACTTGAGCTGGAAACTGAAATCTTCCACCAGCAAAATCCAAATGACGTACTTCATTAAAAGCCAAGTTTAATTCATGCAGAAAAAAATGTATCCCTTTCAAAGCTGACTGAGTGTTTTTGTTTTGGGATAAGCTGCGTCTCTCTGGGCTACTGAAGTACCCCACTGGACTTCTCATTTCGGTGCCTTGTAGACTGGACTACGGGGCTGCTTTTGGACAAAGCATCATCTCAGCAGCAAATACAACCTCCTCACTGGGCACAGAAGCTGCATAGTGGTGACACACCATGAAAGATGTATGTCTGGGCTGGACAGCCTGACTTACTGGGAGACATGGAAGAATGGACAAAGTGCTGCCGTAGCTTAGGAAGAAAAAAATAAAATTTGGACTGTGGTAAAAGAAAACAATGAATTTGGAGAACTCAGAATGTTTAATTTCAATCATGAATTTTTAAAAGAAATGTTATGAAATTTCTGAAAGGGAAGTTTCAGATCAGTTGTTTCTACAGAAAGCAAATACTTTTTGCAAAATATTACACAGCACTGAAAATTATTTTTTTCATTTTTTCAGTCATGCCAATTTTCTGATTCTTGAATCAAATTCTATATAAACTATGTTAGAATAAAGAAAAGCACTATGAAGTCCATCTTCATATTCAATGATAGGACAGACTAAAATTTCAATTGGTCGTTCTGATGCTTCTTACACTTAAAAAGCAGTGTGTTTATTTCAGTATCAATGTTACATGCCTAAAATTCACTAGTACGGAATATAAAAGCACGTCTTTTTAGAACAGGGAAAAATTCCCTGTTTTATTCTCCATGAGACTCCACAAGGTAAGAAATGCAAGTCAGGACTGAATTCAAATCCATATGTTCTTAGACTCACAAGTGTTGCTGATAATTGTCTAAAATATGATTAGTACCTCAAAAATATAATTCTATTTCTGATCTTTTTCAAAGATAAGACCAAAACTAAATTGTTGATTTTTTCCTACCCTAACAATGTGGGTTTGGTTCTTTAAAGCTCTGTGTTTTGTATGTGTGAGTTTTTCTTCCTCTCTTTTCATAACAGCTGCTTTTTTCTTTGCCTTGCTTTTGAGAACAGGCTATGCAATTTTTAGAAAATAAGCACTGCAAATGAATCATCAAATGATAGTAGTTAAGCTCCAGCCATTGTGGATGCTCCTGCTGAGGGGGAGCACATGGGTTTACTCGGGCGCTCACGCTGTATGGGTGGGTGACCTTTGGTAGGGGCTGCACACGCTCAGGAGGTGCCTCTTCTACAGTTACTGCAGGTTATGAACATTGTTCATCGAGTTCATACGCTTTTGGTCAACACAAGCTTGGGCAGAGTAATCAAAACCAAAACATCCACAGGGAAAGGACACTGCCATCTGGAAGAGGCACAATGAAGTTACCCCCTGGCTCCTCAGGAGCCTCGCAGGGGTGTGAACAACAAGGTCACTTTAGCTAGGATGGCATGAAAGCACCCCGCTAATATCTTCTCAGGGAAAGGGGATTGTAGAGACTTTCTGCAGCCACAAACCTCTCCTTGTATATTTTACAAACAAATCCCGTATCTGGATTTAGCTCAGCGTAAGCTAACATAATCTTAAAGTCCTGGTGTGTGCAGCAAAGCAAAAAAATCTTATTATGGCAATAAAATCGTGGCTGAGGTAAATATATTCAGCATCTCTACTTTCAGACATTTGTAACCGACTGAAAAATACTGTCCTTTGGTCTAAGGATTTCATGTCTTGTCAGTTCAAAAAACTACTTAAAAACAAACAAGCAAAAAAATGTTTGCCAGTTATTTTCGATCATCTGAAGTGCTCAGATAGGAAAATAAGAGAGGAAATAAGTGTATGAAACATGAAAGGTTGCAACCTATTATCGTTCAGCCTTGAGAAGCCTTCCTTCTACAACCAGGGGCTAACTTGGCACTTGGATCATGCTAAACCAGCTGGGATTGCACACAGAAATCGTGATGGGAAGTCAGCTCTAGTATCAGCTCCCAATGTTTTCATTATGTCATTTTTTCCTACTTAGGCTGAAAGAGTTATAAAGGAGATGTATTGACAGAAAGAGAAGCATTTGTTATTTGTCAGTGTTGTTAAATAGATCTAAATCTGACAAAACCATTATTCTTAGAAGTGGCCAGTATTATCAGCGATGCAGTAGTTAAATACCGCAGGAGACAAATTCACTTGGCTGGTAAATAAAACAATGGATAAACTCCCACCTGTTTGGGACTTGAAGACTTAATACAACTCCAATTACAAGTAGGAAATAATCAAGGGACTGGAGCACCTCTCTTTATGAGGAAAGGCTGAAAGACCTGGATCTGTTTAGCCTGGAGAAGACTGAGAGGGGAGCTCATCAATGCTTATAAATATCTAAAGGGTGGGTGTCAGGAAGATGGGGCCAGGCCCTTTTCAGTGGTGCCCAGTGACAGGACAACAGGCAATGGGCATAAGCTAGAACACAGGAAATTCCATCTCAACATGAGGAAAAACTTCTTTACTTTGAGGGTGGCAGAGCACTGGAACAGGCCGCCCAGACAGGCTGTGGAGTCTCCTTCTCTGGAGATGTTCAAAACCCGCCTGGTTGCATTCCTGTCCAAGCTGCTCTAGTGAACCTGCTTTGGCAGGGGGGTTGGACTAGATGAACCCTGAAGGTCCTGTCCAACCCCTGCCATTCTGTGATTCTGTGATGTGTTCATCCTGTCAGGTGACTGAGAACAGAACAATTCTTGATATTTAAAATATTCCCATCTTACTGAAACAAGTCACTTTGAGATTAATGCAGGCATGGACCCCACGCCATTTGAAAGGGCCTCTGACTTTGCAATCCATGTTCTTAGGACTTTGACCTTCTCTTTGTTGTTGTGTTTTTGTGATGCACTGTACAAATAATTCCAAAAAGCCTCCAGATGTCGATTCCTTTCCTTCTTTTTTTTGGCATTATCATTGTCTTCTCCTCCCCACCCCCATCCCAAATTGCTAAGAAATCCAGTTACCCGACTTTTGCAGACATGCCTGTATGTATATATTCAGGCATTTATTTCCCTTCTCTGATGCAAGTGTAGTTTGATCCTGCCCCGGTGTGTGTGCTGGTTGCTTCACTATTAATAGCTTCACGGGGAACACACAGAGTCAGGGCAGAGCCCCTCAGAAGTGACTTCAGTGGAGCTAAGAATCTACTGCCTAGACTGTGTGTTACACACTCCTTTTGTACGAGAAGGTACAGTTTAGCTGCACTGCTTTCTATTTTGCTGTAAAGCCTTCTGGACTGGGGTAGCTTTTTTGCTGCATTTCTTGATAACTGTTCCATGTATTTTCTTTTTAAATGGGAGATTTAAAAATAGAACATTAAAAAAACAATGGTAACGGTACAGTTACCAGTAACAAATGCAGCAGTTTTAGAAGCAACCAACTGCTCTAGTTGTTTCTGCTGGGAATATTTGCCAAGTAGAAAAATGCAATAGTTAAGAAGACAGTTAATACAGATGCAGAGACAACATGGAGCAGAGCCTTATATATCAAAATCCAGCTAAACACCTTGAAATCTAATGACATTGATGATTCGTGAATAGTATGGAATTGTATGCTACCACTTTCCAAAACAAAGTCACATCCGACACTCAGCTCTTGCAAGGTAGGGGAGGACTGTCTTATTTAAAACAAAAAAAAAAAAAAAAGGAAAAAAGGAATAAACTGTGAAAAAAATAGTAAAGGCCCTCTCAAGGTCTAAGCTTCCAGCCTAACTGCTCACATAACATATGCTAACAAATGTTGTAATACTCAAGGACTGCATAAGAGTGTATTCTGGAGCTTCAATTTAAACGGGTTAACATTTAATAACATTTCATAAATTATGTCCCAATCGCTGGCATGTTCTACCCAAACACAAGTAGAAGTATGAGGTAAAGCATAAAGAGCAAAAATATTCTTAATAAATTTTTAGCCACTTGTTAACAAAAAGATTCATTGGACTTAACCACGCAGACAGCAAGAGGCCCAGGAAGTTCCACTGCTGTGAGGCTACCAAAGACAAGGAAGTGTTAAAAAAAAAACACCTCTCCTTTTGGTTTAAGGCTTTGTGAACAAAGCAATAAATTGTTCTTAACTACTGCATTTTAAGACCGCCAGAAAAATGTAGATTGACCCCATATCTTATAGTCCTTAAATGAAAATAGATACATGAAGAGCTAACTACAACAATATGCAAGCTTTGCTGATTTCAGTTGAAAGAAGTTGATAAAAAGAAAAGCAAGGAAAGGAAAAATACCACCATGAAAAACCAAACAGCCTTTTCCCCCTCCCAAAGCCCCATGAGAGACACCCAGATGTATGCTGGTAATTTTGGATAAGTGGATCTGATGAAATAAGTTTGTTTGTCTGTAGTTTAGCAAAGATAAGTATGTTAGTATTAACAAATTGGGATGTAAATCGTAATACTAATGGGACAATCATCGCTTTTTTCTCTCTGTTAGGCAGGGCCATCAAGAGTCCTCTGAAAAAAACAGTATGAAATTCAAGTGCCCTGGACTTCGTTGGTTTCAGAATAGCTTCCTCAGGAGGACTACAGTCAGGTCATCTATCCCCACTCTCCTCCTTTGCATATTAAGTGAGGCAGCATGCCACAGGACACACTTGCACCAGCCGATACCTTCCCCTTTCAAGCATCACTGCTTGAGAAAAAGTGAAGTGTTTTGGGCAAACAAAATGGGAGGAAACCAACAGCCCACCTGCTGATGTCAAGGGAACGATCAGCCACATCCTGCTGCCCTCTGTGGTAAATCTGCATTTCCCCACCTGGCCAAAGGGGCAGCCACCCGCTCGGTGCCGACTACCCGCCTGCACACGGCAGCTCCCCGGCTTCAATCTGTAGTACCGTAGTGCATGAAATTAAAGCTTCTGATCAGCTCCCGATAACCATGACCATCTTGTAGATTTGGCAGCAGTTTTCAGCTCTCCTTCCATTGTGTAGTTTCAAGGTCTTGCAAAACACATGTCACTGTACGTAGGGGAAATTTGGGTTTCAAGGACAAATCTTGACAGCTGAGTAGTAAAATGAGATTGACTCATAGGCATAAAGTCTGCTGTGAAAGACAACGTCACATATTTTCCTCAGTTTTGAGCAGCAAACATCATACTGATATGGGACTGCTAAGGTTTCTGCTTGTGTTATTTTATTTCTGTTTCTTTTTTTTTTTTCCAGACTCCCATATTTTCCTAAGCCATGTCCTTAATTGGATGTTCAGACTAATGTGAGAGATGTATTAAAAATACATAAACAGTAGGATCATCAAACAGAGTATATGCAAAATGGTAGATTTTAGAAATATTCCCTGCTAAAGCTTCAACTGTTAAATGTCTTTTGGTAGGCAAAGAAGACTCCGCAGCTTTTTTAAACATGAGGAAATCCAAAGGATTACATCAAGTCATGTTACAGACACTGACAGATACAGGCTTTCAAGCAAAACAGCTGTCATTAAAGCTCCTGTGACTGCTTAGAATACATTACTGCAGTCTCCTAAAAAACAAAACCATGGGGAAAAAAGAGAGGACCTTTATTCTATACTTTAGCTTTAGAACAGAGATGCAGCTCCATGCTTCTTCCTTTTCCTAGAAACAGACAAAAGCAACGTGAACCATTTCTATGCCTGCGGTCACCAGCAAGGGCCAAAAAGCCACAGTATGCCATCCAACAAGCACACCCCTCTTAGCAGTGACCACAATCTCACACATACTTTCCTAGGACTGCACTTACTGCTATGCGTCCATGTTAATTTTATTTAACATTAAGAACTTCCGGATACCACATAACTTCCTACCTTCCAAACGCCTGCACTACTTGAAATGAAGACTGCGAGCACTGGGTATAAGGTGCCTGAAACAGCATCTGTTATCAATACTGCTGCAAAAATGCTGTTGTGTCGTTCCTTTCCTCGGGCGCCCGTAATTAGCTCTGTGCTGGAGTGGGAGGGAGGCCAGCATGAGCACGGCTGGGATGACTCTTCTATGGTGTATTTCTATAGGGAGTTGGCAAGACAAGAAAACAGCTGGGTCCAGGACACATAGAGATGATTGAAGGTCACAGAGAACTACCTAGAAGGAAGTGTCACCTCTAAACCAGCCTTTTTGCTGAACTTTTGATTACCCTCATTACCTGAAGGTGGTCAACTTTGATCCAATGTTCATGTCATTACATGGCACAGGAAGGAGCACATAGCTAATGATTTTTGTATGTCTCAGCTCTCAAAAGCATCGTTCAGGCCTAGTGTAATCTATCCTTATGTTAGAATAACAGGGTTGCCAACTTGCATAGTTCCCAATTTTATTTATGGCATAATAATTGCACAGAAATACAGACAAATAAACATTAATGCCTTTAAAAGTAGTTTTCGCAAGAAACGCAAGACAGATCTGCCTGTACGCATTTTAAACCTTCCCTGTTCGTATCCTGCCCAGAGAATCAGAGTCATTTATTGGGAAGCACATGCCTTTCCTCTCTCTCCTCCCCCTCCCTCCCCCCGCAAGGTCAGTATCCTCAAAGCCTTTCTTCTAGTCTTTCCATCTTGGCTACTTGGTGAACTCCAGAGGCATTTGCATTGATGGCGCAGGATTTAGCATTAGATCTGTCATATATGGTTAAGCTGCTGCTCGGCTAAGCTCCCTTTTTTATCCTGAGTGGTATTTTCTCTTTGAACTTGAGGAATTTATACAGTGTTTTATCCTTTCAAGTATCTCTACAAATTCTTCATAGGATCTACAGCACAGGCAGGGCCTTTTTGTGACAGAAAGACACAGCAGGTTTCCATGCTTTGCAGTCACTGTAATATAGCCCACCGCTTCACTAAGCCCACTAACATTACATTAATTATTCGGAACAGAGCTTATGGTAAAGAAACCATGGTCGTTTGTTCTGATAGTCAAGCACACCATCGAAAGTCTGATTGCCTACAACAAATCAAGAGAGTTTTATCATGCCCTACTACATGCTTTCATGTGTTGAAAGAAAAAAAAAAGCCACAAATTGCACAAGAATAACTATACTCACACTAGCTTGTTTTTAAAAGTAAGATGGCAACATTTAAGTGTAAATGCAAATAGCAATGATAATACAGGGCTCCTAGCCCCATGTAGCATTCCCTGTGAAAAACAGAACAGCATTACAATGGGACTAATGAAATATACCTGTCACCAAAACGTAAAGGTATTCTACCTGTTCTTCTACCTAAGAAAGATGACTGGCTGATCCACGGTGCAGAGAAATGTACTAAGTAGCTGCATTTTAAGTTACTAATCTTCTACAACAGTTATTGTTTATCTCTTCTGTGCCAACAAGTTTCATGCAGTTTTCCTTAATAATGTCAGTCTTAATATGACTAGATTGAATATGAGGTCAGGAAGGAAAAATTAGCAAAGTGCCTTTTAGGATAGACTGATGCAGTGTTCACGAACACTGATTGCTTTTAAATCTTCTGTATCTGTCTAGAGAAACAGGGACTACAAAAGTAATACCTCTAATATTACAGTATTTGACAGTACATATCCCCTTTCTTTGCAGAAGGTTATATAGAGCACGCCGTGATGCAGTTCAACTTCCCATGTGCCTGTCTGCAGGCTTAAAACATACAGCAACTTAACTTTCCTCTTTTCAGTGCCAGTGCTTAACAGGGGACAAATATATTCCTACCTCAGCAGACTCAGTAATAAAACGGAAATCAGCATCCTGTTCTGTTGGCATAAATAGATACAGCTTGACCCTGCTGCTGCTAGCATTGGTCTTCAGCCCATAAAGGTCTTCTCAAGCAAGTTCCTCATGTGAGTAGTCCCATAGGGTCAAATGAGACCCTTTTCCCAAAGAAGACTTAGCAAGATGAATCCTGCTCTGTCATGTTAAAAGAAAAGGAACTTAGCTGGAGCATGTACTAATTTTCATTAACACAGTACGGTCTTCATCTGATAATCTGGTTTTTTTTCCTTCTCTTTTCCTCTCCCTCTTTGTTTTCCACTGGTTTCAGTTTTTTTCTTTCTACTCTTCCCTTTGCCTTGCTTTCCTTCTTTCACATCTCATTTTTCTCCATTCCACTTTTAACAACCCTCCTCCCTCCATCCTGTTTTTCTTTCACTTTGCCCTCTCCCAGTCCCTTGGAGGACTGCACCTGTGTTTTTGTAATAGTCCCACCAGAAGCAGCTGAATGCAGGTGATAAGAAAACTGATAAAAACCACTTGAGATTTAAGGGTTATGTTCCCCTTAATCTACACAAAGGGGAATGGTAGAGTTGGGCTAAAGAGACGGGGATTAAATGAGTTTCAACTTGCAGAATTCCCACACAGGGGATTTAAATTTCTGTAGCTCCCATTAACTACTGCACACTACCATTAAATGCTTGTTCTGGTTATTATTTAAGAAGGGGAAAAATGAGCAGAGTCACATGGTAAACACATCTGAAAGACTAAAAGAAGAAGAAAAAGTTAATAAAAGTGTGTGCACGTCAGACATTATACTCACATCCTTCCATTCAATATTCAGAATGCACCAGGCATACTCTTGTCATTTCCATTATGGGAGCAAATACTTGCCTCTGAAGCCTACAGGTGTTTTTAATCATCTTTTGAAACCTGGGCCCTAAGAAATTACCTCATTATTGCCCTTCTTCAAAACAGTCTTTTCGTTGAACTCATTTTGGATGCCTTGCCAGGCAGGTCAGCCCGCACCAAAAGCCTGGACCCATCCTTTAAGCCAAAACGTACTCCCTAGGCCTGCTGCCCCATTCAATGTGCTGGCTTGCAAAATTTCGCTGTGCACTGTGTGCACTCTAGAAGCAAGCAACTATAGGACTTTATTTGGGAGTCACAAGGACAGCTGTGATGTCATCAGGTTAAGCGTAAAGGGATTACATTAGATCTGGTAAATATAATTTATTTCCAGGATCTGAGAAAAGATTTGTCTTATCCCAATAATTCCTGCTAATCTAACTTAAGAGTCCTAGAAACATAAAGCTGAATCTCTACTTTTATACTGAGGGTATTGAGAGCTCATTACAGATTTTGCCAAAAATCACAAATCCTCGGCTTCCTATCACATCAAGGAAAACTGCATCCACAGATCTTCCAGAATTTTAAGCGGAGCCCAAGGCAATTTCCCTGAGTAGCAGGATGTTATTCGTCCTGCAATCCACTAGTGCTCTCTCCTAGTAAGGAGAGATGGACACTCAAGCAAGATATACCTGTATGCCCTGAAACAGCAAGGCCAGGCAATTCTCCACCATCACACTGATAAATTAGGAAAATAGGCTCAAGCAAAATGGGTTTCTGCAATCAAATCCCTCTGCAGACAAGTTCAAGTCACCTAGCTTTTCTATCTCCCTTCTGTAGAGATGCAACTAATGTTTAAGTCTTCAAAAGACTTACTAGTGTTTAATTATCACTTATTACATGGCCCGCATGCATGTGTCAGCTGACCACCATCCATGGTAGGGACTTAGCATTTACTCGCTAGCCAACTACACACAAAGATTTTGGAAGCTACGACCTATAGAGAAAGTTTTGTTACATTCTGTACTGGTAACTGATTTCCATGCAACTCTTGCTCAGCGAAGTAATTCAAAACAAAAAGGATGGCATTCACAGATTTCCACTGATCTCAAGCTGTACTAGTAAACATGTTGGTAGAATGTGAGCTGGTAGCAAGCTTCAAGCAGTTTGTAAGCGGATCCACTGCAGTAAAGTGTCATTTTCCACATTCCCAGCTGTAGTAACCAGAGTGCCGGAGCTCAAAAGACTAAATAGCCTCCTTTGTTTATTACATAATCTGCAAAACTGCAAGCAGAGAGCAACAAGGAAAGCACAGATCCTTCCTCTGAGCACTCTGACGCGTCCCCTCCCCAAAAGAAGTCTCTCTTCAGGCTCATCACTTTTAGTACTCAGCCTTTCGCTTCAGCAACTTTTTGCAAATTGCAGAGATCCCTATTTATTATGCTCGTACATACAATTATCTACATCTACACGTATGTATGTGCTTTCCTGGCTGCCCACATTCAGGCCCATCTGTTCGGCTGGCGCTCTGCCCACCGAGAAGTTGGTTGGTCCATTTCACTAAAGCGTAACTGTCAATCCGTGATGGGCTTTGGTGGGCAGCCAAGAGCCCTTCTTTCTTTCTCCAGGGAGGCAAGCCTCCCAGCGCAACTCAAGGTTGTGTTGCACACCACATGACCGCGCTTCATTGACACGCATGCCAAAGCAAAGAAGATTTCAAAGAGGAAAGAAAAGAGGAGAGCTGACTGGTACTTCAGCCTGCGATCAAGACCTACTTTGTGGCGGTGATTACCGTGGACAATGCCGCTGTGGCTAAGCACAGGCCAGCCATCATTTAACTTTAGCTCTGGCACCAATCAAGTACAACAGGGCAATTGTGAGAAAACTCAATAGATGTAAATAGCCGCTATACTGGGCAATTCTGCGAGGCATAAGGGCATATACAAATGGCTTACAAAAGGCAGCTCCTTTCACACGTGCCCAGACTTGGTGAGTAACTACTGTTGCCCAGGAACCAGGGGTCAAGATCAGAACAACGGGCATCAGATCCTCAATTCAGCTCAAATCTTTCCAGGAAGACCATACCACCACCTTGCACACACCACCCCCTCTTACATTTCTGATTAAAGCCTATCTTTACTTTTCTACTTGCGCTGTGTTTCATCTTTATCACAGAGGTGGGTCGTAGTTTTCTTTTGGGTTTTAATCTTTTAATGGTAATAATCGCATTCCAGAAAACGTTGCATTACTTTCCACTTTTCCTCTAGTCACCTGTGGACTTAGCCACTAGGAGGCCGCTTTGGAACCACCTGACATGGCTCTTCCTCCTGGATGGAACCAGCTCACCCATCCTGTCTGCTGCCAAGCACAATGCAAAAACACTTCCACCTTCCTGCACAAGCCAAGATGAACAGCTCAACGTGGTCTCACTGTTCAATGGATCTATTCACCCGTAAGTATGACAAACAAATTCTGGCACTAAACCAGCAGCTCCTCAGTTCCCTAGGAAGGCCCAAGGGCAAAATTATATCAGGCTTTTATTTAAACCAACATGGTCAGACTTTGCTATAGAGGAGTTTCACCAGTTAAATGGGCCTCGGCTCACACCCGCTGTGCGAGGAGTCGGTGATCAGGAGGAAGGTCTGGCTGAACTTTTGAAAAGCCACGGATAATGCTGAAAGATTTCCTTTCCCCTGTTAATTTCCATCATGTCAGAAAAATCTTAAGTTACGATTCTTACATCACGGAACAGTTTATAGAAGTCGCTGTCACATCACATTTTAATTGCTGTTACCTCTTTAGACAACAAAGCCAAGGCAGAGCTTGTCAGCGCCAAGAGAAAAGAAAATCAAGTGTGCTTCTGAAGTTTGGATCTCATTTTAAGCAAAATAAGCAGAGGCATACAGACCACTACATGAGGAAATTCCACATGAATCTTCTACTTCATTTTTGTAGATCTCCACCCCGGCTCTTCTGACATCTCTTGCAGCTAAGAAGATTAAAAAAGCCCAAATCGTTTGAGATATTGCATTGCTTCTTGGCATCAGGCTGGTAGAGGATTTAACTGAAAAGAGCCTTTATTTTTGTACTTTGTACATTCTAGGATGGAATTCTGTTAAATTGTAATCTCTTTTGAACAATTATAAAAATCTCTGTACTTCCCTTTACAGGCTACTCTAGCTATACAGAGCATCCTTATACAAATGCAGCCTCTTCACAACACAAGCTACAGCTCAGAATTTCCCTCTGAGTCCTTGTGGCATACACACAGGTGTGTAAACTGTCAGTGGTACTTCACATATAACCAGTATAAATATAGCGGATACAGGAGGAGAAGATGACATCACACAGTTAATGGTACAGGTTTTGAATAGCACACAGGAACAGCATAAAATAATTATATTCCCTAACAGCAATTGTGGATACCCTGCGGACAGGTAGCGGAGTTGCAGCCTCTTTCTCTCTCCACTGTGAGGAGAAGAAAATACACTAGGACTGGATTTACATCATCATAAGTAAGAGAAGGATTTAGCCTCATATATTTCACTCGTGGCTATCTGAAGTAGTGGGGCAAAACCCTGGCTTTACTGAAGACAACAGGAAAATGCTATGGATTTCCAGGGTGCTCATCACCTTGTGACTCCTTGCTGTTCCAATTCTATGGTAATTAAATCCAAACAAAAGGTATTGGAAAACTTTTCTTAGATCTCCATCTCTCAAGAGTTGAGATGGGTTTCTCTGGAGATTCCCAGTTCTGGTGTCACTTTCTTCATCAGTGCAACTGGTCTCAGGTTTGTTGATCTCCACACCAGGACACAAAGACCATTGAAATTTCCAAGTTTTTGCAATTGGCTTTGCATTTCATCTCAGTTGCTGAGACTGCTAAACCCTCTCTGTGACATTCTAGATATCTATACAACTAGAGAATGCAAAAGGTGTATCTGATAACTTAAAAAAATTTAAAACATTTACGCTTTAATTGGAATTGGTATGATTTAGACGTAAGTGGGCACATCTTTCCTGCATGTTTTCCAATGTGTCTTTGTTGCAACAGTTTTCCAGTTTAAGGCAATGTGAGAACACAACAGCTTTTTTTGCAAGACCACTAACACACAAACCCCCCACCCCAAACCCAGTGCCAAGGTCTGTGGTGATCACAAAATGGTCACTGGTTACATTCACGAGATTTAAAAATATACAAATCAATAATGTTCTGCTACGACTTTCAAATAAAAATCTCCTGTATTTTCTTCCAAACACACTCTCTCTAGTAGCTTTTGTAATGAATTAGGAGAGGGAGCCGTTGCATTACATTCTTCCAGGCCATTGTGATTGCCCTGCACACAATTGCCTCCCTGCGCCCCTCCCCTCCCCCCCCCCCCCATTTTCAGCAAAAACGTCATTCTTGTGCTGTTTGTGTAAGTGGACAGAATTGTGAGCATCTGCTCCCAAATGATTATAAATCAAGGAACTTTCATGCTCTGTTAGCTTGAGGAGATGATGTTATTAATGATTGCTATTCGAGGAAGTTCAGAATAAGTGCTTAAGTGAAGACATCTCTGATGTAAAGCTTTGTTTTGTTTCTGAAATCAGCTGAGTGAGCAGTCTTCACTCTCCCTGTTTAACATATTTCTGGGGCTACCACCTCTAAGAAATTCCAATTATTTTCATTAGCTTAGCAATAACACCAGCTTCCTCTGGAATCAGAAACAATACTGTCATTCCACAGCAACACTCATAAAAGTCATTTGGCGTAGACGAATATTGGGGCCTACAAGGATGCAATGCTGCTCTTACTCCTCCACTCTTTATCTGGTTTCAGACATCTGAAAAAGCTGATGCAAATCTACAATGCAGAAAGCGAAAATCTACGTATGAGGTCACACTACTATTGGATTTGAAACAATGCAAGAAATGAATGCGTATGGCCTGGCAGACCTGATTTGCTCATCAAGTTAATATACTGTGATTTCCCACATGATCCTAACCAACAGCCTTTCATTTCAACAGAAGTAGGATAGATGCAAGATACGTTCAACAGATACAAAGAAAAGGCATCCCAGAGCCAAAGGACTGATTAAATGAGTTTTTCGCCTGGTAGTTACCTGCCTAGGTGCACAATGAGTGCAATACACCCTGTGCATGAATACCACATAATACCAAATGTAAAGATAAGAGGTCTGACTCATCACTTCATTGCACCAGTTTTGTGCCTACGGGGCTCCATGTTCTTCTATGGTGACTCAGTCCCAAGACTCCCCTCTCTCCAGGAAAAACATGACAAGTCATGCAGTACATGTCAGACTTACCCATCAACTATAATCCTCATTTGCACGGCAAAACTAATTGGAACGTAACATTCCATACCACATACATTTTGCTGTTATGCCTAGAGATAGGAACATACATAATTAATGTAAAGAGCTGCAGTTTAAAACACAGTTATTAGAATTAACCCTGTGACACCTGGCAACACACTTAAGGCGCCCTGTCTAAGAAAATAGTCCTTGCCAAATGTTCGTAGTGTGAGTATATGCACACTAAGATTAACAGCACAGAATTCAGGAGAAGGAGATTAGTCACGGGAACAAAAAGTTTCTCCAGAACAGTTCTCATTCCAAGATTGCTGCCTTCACTTTGCTAACCCAAAGCTGCTGAAACAGAAGAAAGAAACTTTTTGGACAACTGTAAGATAGACATTGACTATTTCTTCTGAAAGGACACAGTGCATTTATGACAGCTATTTTTTGCTTTCAGCTATACAAATATAAAACACCACGGGGTCGATCTTCTCACAGTTTCATGTCAGTATATATTCATTGATTTCAGTGCAATTATATCTGATTATTTGCCTGGCATGGAAGTTAAACAGATCAGTGCTGGCCCTTATAGACAATTCTGAATAGACTTACGCTGGGCAGAATGGATAGGAGGAGATAATCTATTCTACAGTCTTTGACAGAGTACAATTGTAGAAATCAAGAAATCACTAATAAAGGACTAAACCTTCAAAAGCCACACAAAACAAAAAAATGCATCCTCTGCCTTCCTCTAAACCTTAACAGATTGCTATCTGGCAGCTTATTATAATGTACTTTGTGCTTTTTTCTGTTTGTTACTTGTGGGATCAGTAGGTTACCCTAGCACGCAGAGATCACAGCCACACATTGATTTTCAGGATTGGGTCCTGAGGTATTTCCCAGAGTGAGCTGAATTTACCGTGGTTGAGCCTGCACAATTTATCCATCTTGGGCATCAGTTCACACCACCAAGTAACGCACCAAAAACTGCTTGTGGAACTAATTACACACCACTGGGGAGCCACATATACTGAGTATTACATTCATGAATTATCCACTTGCCTGTGATTACAGTATGCACACGTGTGTAATTTTGTATTTACTACTACCACCGCAAGACTACAGCACCTCGTTCTGATTACAGTTACATCTCATTGAGAGGTCAAGTCAGGAACTGATATTTTATGTGTGACTTTTTAGAGGAAGGGAAGACTTATTTTTAGGCATTCAGTTCTTTGAATATTAACTTTGCCTTGTGATAAAGAAATAATAAAATCCACACGAAACCACAAAAACATCTTTGAATGAATACAGGAACATGACTGGTGACTGCAACAGGAGGATGAAACCCAAAAATGTGTCAGTAGGATCATTCTCTTTTGAGGAGCAATACAAAGACAGGAACTTAAAATAGACATGGCAATGCTTTTATCTCATGCTCACTTAACCTTTGACAACCAGGCACCAGAACAACTTAAAAGTCTAGCACTCACTACTCTCTAGTTGCCATCGTTTTATTAGTTAATAGGTGTCCAGTCGTGCGTGCATTCATGGATGAGACAGAAAACCTGGCGTTCAGGTAAAAGTTATGGAAACAGCTCCATAGCTATGATAGGATTAAGCCACAGAATCCATGCCTTGACCCCCCCATTATTATTAAACTACTTCTATATCCCAACAACAAGGGGAGGAGCTGAGGTACTGCGTCCAGAAGTGAGCAGTAAGTTACAAAACTTCAAACACGACAAAATAAAATGGAAAGTCAACAAGCACCAAGTTTGTGATACGTCCCCTTACTTGGTAAGCTTCTCATTTTGACATCTTCTGGGTCACCAGTAACAATCAAAGATTATCAGACAATATTGATTCCTGCTAATGTTTTAAATAGTACCTGATCGCCCATACTGGGAAGTGGATCCAGTGGGTGAGTACCCGATTCCGCTGACCACCACAGTGGCCAGCGGTATTTAGTTTTCGGTGGTAGCTACTCTTCAGCATTGGGAGCGTCATACAAGCTAGTTTGCCTGCAATGACTAAGATTTCCACCACCAATTACCAAAGTCTCCTGACAAGCTGGTGAACCTGTGAGGTAAAGGCACCGCTGCCGCCCTACGGGCTGCTGTCCTCCCGCAGCCCTTTTACCCCAGTGGGGCGTAGACAACGTTGGAGCAGGGGACAGCCCACCCCCTTGCTGAGGGAACTCAAGGACCTGCTGCTGCAGCGAGCGGCTGGGTGGGTCGGTGGGAGATAGCCAATTACCAAAGTCTGCTGATGAGCTGGTGAACCTGCGAGGTGAAGCCACCGCTGCCGCCCTACAGGCTGCCGTCCTCCCGCAACCCCTTTTTTACCTCAGTAGGATGTAGACAACGTTGGAGCCGTCCTTCTGCACCCTTTTACCTCAGTGGGACGCAGACAACGTTGGAGCAGGGGACAGCCCACCCTTACTGAGGGAACTCAAGGACCTGCTGCTGCTGCGAGCGGCTGGGTGGGTCGATGGGAGATAGCCCGGCTGTCCCGCATCCCGGTGTGTGTTCACACGCACCTGACAGGGCTGGGATCACCTCAGCGGGAAATCGGGGTGGCCTCGGCGGGGTGGGGAGGGTAGGGGGGGGTGGCCCCGGGCCGGCGATCGCCGGCCCGGGGCCACCCCCCCCCACCCTCCCCACCCCGCCGAGGCCCTGAGGGGAGGAGGCACTGAGGGGAGAAAACCCCGGGCAACCTCCCCCCCCCCCGCGCTGCCCCTCACAGGTAAACGGCAACAGGCATCGCCCCCCCGCCCGGGATGGCTACCTCAGGAAGGCTCCCCGCCTCCTCCTCCTCCCGCGGATCCGCTGACTATTTACCTGTGAGGTAACGCACCCTCCGTAAGGTCACCGCGCACCCGCCGGTGCCCGGGCGGGAGTTGTTGTTGCTGCTGCTGCTGCTGCTGTTGGCAGTGGTGCCGCTGCCGCCGTTCCTCTGCCACCGCCGCCGCCGCGCACGGCGCCGGAGCGGGGCGGCCGCGCCGCGCAGAGGCAGAGGCGGCCGCTGCCGCTGCAGCTCCTGGCACATGCTGCAGGTGTCAGCGCAGGAGCTGCCCCGCCGCCCGCCCAGCCCCGCCGCGCACCGCCTCCCGCCGCCGCCTGCGCATGCGCCCCACCGCCACGGCGCAGACGCCGGCCTTCTGCGCATGCGCCCTGCCCGCCCTGAAGCCGCCGCGAAGCCGTTGCCCGGCCCCCGACGCTCCCCACGGCACGGCGGGGGGGGTAGGGGGGGCCGGGGGGAGCGGTGGGGCGGGAGGGATGATGTCATCCTCTTCTCCCGAGGAGGGGCGTGGGCGGGGATGTGGGGAGGGGAAAGGAGGGGAGCCGGGGGGGGAAGCGGCGCGGCGGCCCCCGGGGACGGTGGGGTTCGAACCTCTGAGGGTGTAAAAGCGGCGCCGGGGCGGGCTAGGGGGGGATGGTGTCCGGCGGGCCCTTACGGGATGGACAGGCGCGGCGAGAGCATCCCAAAAAACGGGCGGGCGCTCCCCCCGCATCCCTGCTCCCATCCGCGCAGGGAGCCCGCCGCCGCCGCCGGTCCCCAGGCGCGACTTTCTCACCGGCGGCGTTACCGGGCACAGAGCCCCTTGTTTCTTTCGGCGGCGGTTTTTCGGCTTTTTCCGCTGGATTTGGGTGCCGCAGGTGCGAGCGGCTGCGGACGTGCCCAGCTCCAACATGGCTCGCTGCCGAGGAGCAGGGGTGAGCCCCGGGGCGTGCGGCAGCCGCCCGAGCACAATAGGTAGCCCGGCTATAGGAAGCGACCAACACCAAAAGCTTCTGCTCATTTTGCGGTTCTCAAAATCAGCACGTTTGGGTTTGGTGACGGAATCGAATTGTCCCTAGTGCTGAAGTTCTGTGACCCGCTTCTCCCCGCCACCCCCCCCCCCCCGCCCCAACTAGTCAGATAAACCGCAGGGATTAACCTGAACGTGCAGGTACCTGGGAAGAAAATTCAGCACCTTTCAGAGAAGCAGCCCCGTGTTTCCTTTCATCCATCACGTATGACCTGAAAATGAGACACAGCTATCTGCATTAGACATGCAATGTACGGTCATTAAAGCAACGAAATTTGGAACTTGGGTGGCTTTTTTTTTCTCTTCAGCTTTCACTGATTTTCCCATCCAGTTACGAAAATAATCAGTGTGTATAGCTTTTTAGCTACGATACTTAACCTTGAGCTCAGATAATGCTTAAAGGTCTGCATCATGCTCGTCACTTGCTGTCAGGAGGGCTGAAGGCTTTTGGGGTGCCACCACATCAGTCCTGTGTCGGGACTGATCCTTTGACTAAGCTGAAAACAACATGAGGAGACCCCAGCTCAGACTAGAGAAAGGAAGCAGAAAAGTGAAAAGGGAGCAGGTTTGATCATGCAGGAGGCTAAAATGTGTCTTGTTAGATAGCCAAGGCGTTACACTATCCAACTGCATGCAAATTCTTAAGAATCTAGTAATTCTCATTTAAAAAGCAGTCTGAGGGGTTGAGCACAGGAGAAAGGCATTGCACAGACAACACTGGATTCCCACACCAATCTCCTTTGCAGTTGCTGGCCTCCTCGCGCTGCCAAAGCAGT
The DNA here is from genome assembly GCF_028500815.1 of Rissa tridactyla. Lineage (NCBI taxonomy): Eukaryota > Metazoa > Chordata > Aves > Charadriiformes > Laridae > Rissa > Rissa tridactyla. The sequence goes on from NC_071467.1 coordinate 46,975,226, forward strand.
GGGAAGGAGAGGTGAGAAGAGAATGAAAACGTGACTCAGACATAGTAGATACCACAGAGAGTGGCCCAATGGTACCCTCTGGCTCAGTAAGACACACAGGGAAAGTGGGAGGGATGGAGTGCATAAGAGGTGAAAAAACAGCTGAAGTGAGGTGTGAGGTTGTGGAGGACACGGAGGTTGAAATGGGAGCTTGAAATGAGGTGCAGTGGGTGATGGAGAGCCAGCAGGGGAAGTCTGTGTGTCTGCAGATGATATCAGATACAGAATTTTATTATCATTACCAGAGTATAATAGAAAAACGCGGGGAAAAGGCAGCGTCACAGAGGATGAAATGAGTGAGCCTGCAACCAGGGATTCTGTCACTGTATTGAGGAGGTGAGCGAAGACTTGCATTTCAGCAGGGACGTTTAAGTGACAGTAACCTTACTGTAAAGGAAGAGTGACACATAAAGGAGATCAGACCACAGGAGAACCTGTCCTTCAAATCTCTGTTTCCAGTTCACAAGAGAATATACCAGGAGACCTCAGTGCGCAGTAGGGATCCAGTTAAGATGGTAACGGGGCTGAGGATGTTCATAGCTCTCTGGGCTGCTAACCGGGAGGGCTGCTATAAATTATAGCTTCCGAGGCTTTGTCAGGGAGCGTTGCTTCACTTCTTGAAATTATGGGCTAAATTCATCACTGTTTTAACACGGCACTAAATTATTTGCACTTACGGGCAGTTTCACCCCGATAGACCATAATCTTTCATTCTCTAGAGCATGCCCTTCCAAGGCTAAGCAGCCAAAGGACTGCCCTCTCTACGGGTCACAGACCTGGCAGTGACGCTCTTTGCATGGCAGGATAGGTAATGTTTTCAAGGAGGATTGAGACCAGGGTTAGCAGGCTGCTTTTCAACAAACTACTGGCAGGCAGAAGGCAGAATTCCCATAGAAAAAGAGCTTTGATGCCTGGCAGAGCACGACAGGAACAAGACGTCAGGGCTTGATGCTACTCTAGGTGCTGTAAGCAGTCTTGGGACAGACAAGACAGCCTGACAGAGCTGCTGTTGCATCAGGAAGGTTATTTTGTTTAGGGTACATTGTACATCAGCATATTTTAAGTGAAGTTTTCCTCAAATGTCCAGTTTGCAGGAAAACAATGTGTTTGTTGGGGTTTGCTTGAAATGGATGAAAACTAAATGAAAACCAAATCAAAACCTCTGCCAAGGGAAAATCCCACTTTTTAGCCAGTCTCATGGAGGTGCTGATGGTACAAACTCAAATATGGAGTTCCTATGGGGTAGTCTGAGTGTTGCCTGTGATTGCGAGATATGTCTCAGACGTATTGGCCTATGTCTGGCAGAGCAGGCTTCTTTCTGCAATCAAACACCTGAAAACTCTTGTCCCCTCATTAGTTCTTGTACCTGCAAAGCCACACACTCCATTTGCTGATCCTTTATACATATCTTGAGGAGCTGTTCCTCTAGAAGCTGCATCTTCACGCCCCTTTATGTGGATGCATTTGGATTATCTCACAAGACAGAAAATACTCTGAAGTTTGTTAGCTTCACCTAGGCTTGTCATCAACGCTACACAAGTGCAAACATTTATCAAATTAAAGGTTCTTTCCATCCAGGCATAAGGTCAAGTGCCTAATTACAGGGCTAGAAAACAAGAATGACCAGGAGTCATTTAAACTCAAAATGTAGTTCTAGGGCAAATGTAACAACAGGTTCTTCCTTAGCTGCCCTATTATCTTTCACCTTGAGTTTTTAAGATGTCTCATCCCTACAAAAAGAGGACTCTAATTTGCACCTATACTCTGTGGCTTGTCTTGTTCCCTTCCAGCACAAGGGAAGTATCTCAGGTGTGGCCACCTGTGGTTTTCTTTGAAGTTCAAAGTAGTTCCTGCACTCCTGACCCTTCTTTCCATTGCACCTTCTAAGCAAGCTGTTCTATCACCTGTTGACCAGCTCTTCTTTCCAGCCAGCAATTCACAAAGCAATTTACAAGCCCTTTACTAGCTTTCCTATATTTTACATTTAATAGCATTAAAACCTCTGAACTCTATAACAGTCCTCTCAAATTTTCCACACATAGCTGATTTCTTCTTGGCTAACGTAACTGGGTCTCTAACAATGAAGTTGACAGAGGTGATAACGACATGTTTTGACCAAGTAGCCCTCCCACCATTTGTTATCAGCCTTTGGGGTTCCTAATTTGACATCACCCCACTGCTCAAGAATGAAAGAAGATCGCACCTCCTACAGCTAAAAGAGCATGAGGAATGCAGGGATCACACTAGAGAGTGCTGATCTTAACGTCATCGTTAACAAATCTAATCTTTCCCAAGTTCATCTATCACTGTGCCAACTAGGCATCATTTTGTATGATCAAGTGTCTGTGAAATCAAATAATAAACTGAATTTGCTCCATTTGGGTACATTATCCAAACTGGACTTTTAGATACATCATCATTACTATGATCTTCAACTTGTCGGAAATACCAGAATACAGATAATAATAATAAAAATACTGACACTATGTGTTGGTGGCTTGCTTGACTCATTACAGAACAGAGAATAAAGTCCATACTTCACTCTGGAAAAATGCAGTGCTTAATACTGAGATGTCACAGAAAGAAATAAGATTCTGCTATATACGAATAAAAGATTTTAGTGGGTGATGTCCTGGCAGAGATCTACAAAACACTGTACACTGTGTTACTGTAATGTTTTCATTAATTTTATTTATTTGCTCCTTAGAAGAAGGAATTGGTGTCGACTGTTTAGCACCAGACTACACGTGTAACTCTGGTCTTTCTTAATGACCTGGAAGTTAGAATTGTGATTAAGTCTTTTACAAAATTAGTAGCTTTGCGGTAGCTGTGTGAGTTTTATTCAGAATACGATGGCAGTCCCAGAGAGGTCACGCTGTACCAGAAATACATTGCAACAGGCATTTATTCGCTTGCAAAATGAGGGGACTATTCACATCTAAGACTTCTAAAGCATCTTCTGAGAGTATCACTTATTCTACTCCAAGAGGAGTTTAAAACCCATTTCACGGTGAGTGTTAGTGGCCATTACTCCTACCTGGTGAAGCCTGGAGACGTCTGCCTTCCATCGGTTTAATGCTGTGGTTGCGTGACTGTGGCTCAGCTGAGCTCCAGTGGGCTCCCACCCTCGCCATACGAGTCCAGCCTGTCCACCAGAGAAAATAATGGTCCTGAAGGGAATCTGAGAGGAGCACTACTGTTTTAGAGAGAAAGACGGACAAATACATACCGCGGGAGGCTGTGAGGAAGCAGAATGGTCTTTCACCAAAAAATTTTCGTTCCTTCAATCAGATTTCAGGTTGCCCGAGAGGATGAAACTGTAAGGGTCACCAGTTACAGCAGTAAAATATTTCTTTCCCTTTAGTTTTTATCCTCAATAAATAATGCACTCTAGCAGTGGCAGTCATCTTTTGAGAGAGTGAAAACATTGTGCTACACAATTATTGTCAGCCGATATATGCAAGTTTACAACTGTTATTTGCATTAATGTAGTGTATGGTGTATTACTGTGCAGTTGTGCTCTACATCTTGCAAATGCAAAACTTTAGCGTTAAAGAGTTTGGAATCTGGATATTGTAATGATACTTTGGAGCATATAGAGCTTTAATTTCATTAGCACATTGTTGCTGTCTGTGCCAAACAGCTAAATAGTATGCAGCGTTTTAAAATGGAAAGTGAAGTTAGACATGTGTGTCATCAAGACCACTCTACACGTAGTGAGGGAAGCCAGTGGTTCATCTGTGGAGATAATGTGATGATGCTGCTGCAAGAATGTGGGATGGGGATTTGGCAACCTGGTTTGACTTCCTAACCCAGCCTGAGCTGAATGTTGCCCTTCTGTACCTCAGTTCCTCCGCCTGCAAAAGGATGGGGTCCCTTGCAAATGCTTTAGGATCTGCAAAGGAAAAAATGGGAGTTATCCTTAAGGTAACTAGATGTATCCATACCCACCATCTAAAATAGTTACAAGGAAAGACCTTTATGGGAGCAGGCACTTGAAACAAGTTGGCTGCACTTCACAGACGCTTGCAGGATGTGAATATGAAACTGTACGATCTTGAGAGGATAACACATCCATGAATTAATCTACTGTTGGCTCTAAAGAAGCCAAAGCTGCTTTGTCAGTTGTGTACATGCTACATTACATGACAGGGAGCTACTGTGTGACGGCACAGCCTCCCTTCTGTCCTCCTGACTGCAACGAGCCCTGGCACCATAGAAATACCCTACCGCACTGCCAGGTTCACCTTTTAAAGTAAATAACACTGGAATCACACAAAAGCAACTGTAGAGAAAGGGACGCAGGATGACAAAATGTGCCTGAATAGGAAGGACACGGAAAGGCTAAGGCACAAAATGAGTCACAAGGGACAAATTGTAACGACAAGTTTGAAAGGACATTAGAAATGGGGGAAGGCTGAAGGAAGGTCTGCTGCTTAGTGGGGAATGAGAAGAAAAGCAGGTGACACCAAGACTGACATATTCAATGGTTTTTAGTCACAGACAAGGTGCTGGTACCCAGAAACTTAGCGTGCCTCATTTTAACAGGTGTATAGAAAAGTCCAAAATAAGTACAGAATACATTTTAAATGTTTAAGAAATGTAGATACATTGAAATCAGCCAGGCCTGTTGAGCTCTACACTGGCAAATTTAAAGCACTGGAGCAGTCTTGGAAGCACTAACAATAATCTTTGTCAGCTGCTAGAAGAAAAAATCCCAGTGGATAAACATAGCACCTGTCATTAAAAAGGAGAAAATGAAGAAAGTAGGGAGTTTCAGAGGAGTTGGGCTAGGACTGTCACCAAGAAACATTTTAAAACAAACTAAAACAGTTTGTTACTAAATATGTAGAATACAGTAAAGCAACAAAGCCTTTTGAATTAATCCTATTAAATGGATCTAATCTCCTGTTTAGGGCAAACAGCCTAGTGCCATAGGCACCTACCCCTATTGCTGCCGGTGACATGATGTCTCTGGGAGGCACCCAGGAGCTGCCTTGCTTTCCTCTCCTGTTATGGAAACTGTACCCACAAAACACTTCATGTCTGCAAAAGTCCATCCCTTTCCATGAGTGCTGGATCTACTGGGCAAGCGGTACAAAGATCCTGTGTCCAGGTGAATCCCTACCCACCCTCTGACCGTGTCTGGGGGAAGGTGGTCAGCTGAAGCCCTGCTGCTGCATTATTAGGACACGGTCATTTGCTGCCTACATAGGTAAGGCAGATGCCTGGTAGTTGGCTATAGGCTACAGGAACTAACTTGGAGGATGCAGTCCATAAGCCGTGTATGTGGGGCATCCCTGACCTAGCTGGTATATGGTAAGCATCAGGTGTGAGTAAGGCTTCTTAAAAGCTTTTGATGTGGTCCCACATGATGTTGTTATGCGCTGAACTAAAAAGAAAATGAGGCGAGGCTAAAATCACTCTGCAGTCTGGTAGGTGCACAAGTGGTTGAAATACCACTTGTCCAGAGTAATTATCAATGATTCACTGTCAAACCAGGGAAACGTTGTAAGTGAGGTCCCACAAGGGTCTGCCTGGGGTCAGTTTTACTCAATGCTTTCATTAATGACTTGAACGAGAGTAATGATTTGTATAGAGAGTAAAATCTGTGGATGACATCAAGATGGAAAGGTTTGTGAGCACTTTGGCGAACAGGATTAGAATTTAAAATAATCTTGCTACGCTGGTGAAATGTTCTGAAATCAATAAGATCAAATTCAATAAAGAATGCAAAGGACTCCTCTTAGGGGGGAGAAGTCAAACGCAGAAGTGCAAAGTGGAGAACAGCTGGCTAGGCAGCGGTACTGGAGGCAAGGCTCTGGGTCCTACAGTCAGTCATGAACTGAGGATGAGTCAACAGTATAATGCTGCTGAAAAAACATTTACCCCTACAACAGCTTTACCGCCCCGTGAGCCAAACAAATGTAATTCTGGTGAATATAAGGATAATTACTCTGCACTACTCAGCACTAATTACTAGGGTTGTGTGCCCGGTTTAGAGTACTATAAGAAAAAAGTAAAGCAAGAATGACCAGAGAAGAGGAAAAGGAATGATGAGATTTATTTGATCTAGAAAAAAAGGAAACTGAGTGATGACCTGGTAGCATTCTTCACCTGTGTAAAAGACTTGCAGAGAAAATAAAGTCTTCTCCATGTCTACAAAAATTAAGATGAGAATTGATTTGCAGCAAGAGAGATATATGCTAGAGGATCCTTTTCTCAGTGTATCTCAGCATTTGAAGAAGTTTCTTAAAGAATTCCCGTAGTCAAAGTTTTAGAAGAGCAAGACAGACAAACTGTTTTCAGGAATATGCTACACAGAGTTGAGTCTTTCTCAAAGGAGGTAGAACCTTTATGTTTCTTCCAACCGTATGTGTCCGTGATTTTTGTCTAACAGCTTAAATCACAAGCGGTAACATAATTCTTAATAATCTAATTATGCAATTCAGTATTAAAGTGTGTAGTCAATTCCAGTCAATTAATTCTGAGCTCTTGCAAGATAGTGGTGTACAGACCCAAGAAGCTAATATACCATATTTTGTTATGGCACAGTTGCTTCTACTAGCGGACTCAGTCCTGAGAATCTTCACAAGTATCTTCGTACAATTATGTTACCTTCATTGAGGAAAAAAAAAAGCTACTCGGGTCTGTATAAAATGAAAGGATCGGGCTTCTTTTGTATTACCGGTGTGCGCAGTGCAAAAACTTTTACTGGCCTGGTGATATATATGTCATTGGCTTGTTTTCACTCGTATTTGTGGACTGAGTTCATCTAAAACAAAATCTTGATCCGATTCCATGTGTGAAAAGAAATACCTCGAACATTTGATTTTGCAGTTGGGTGCGAGCAGGGCAGGCTGGGCGGGCAGCTCGCCCCGGTCGGCACAGCTCTGCTGGGGACAGGACTCGCCCAGGTTGCAGCAGCTGAGGATCTGCCCTGCAGCATCTCTGAAGTACTGTTTTGCAGCTCTGGTAATAGCATTTATTTTTACCATGTACACTCTGTTCTAGCATTTTGCCTCCTTCTCTTCTATCCCCAGAATCCTTGACTTGAGAGTAGAAGAAATGCTGTTAAATCAAGCAAGCTGCAACGAGATGCTGCTTATTCATTCACTGGTTGGTTTCTCTTTTTTCTAGTACCAGCTGTTTGGTTTTGGGGACCAGGTAAGTGTACCAAGAGACATTTGAGGTCTCCAGAGATCTCTGCAGAGATTTGAGATTTCTGGTCAGTTATGCGGAGTATTGGACTAGGGACAAGTCCAGAGGATCTGCACAAAGCTGAGCGGGAAGAAGCAGTAATGTGAGGGTGGCTGGAAAGAGCCCAGAGCTCAAGCTTGAGTTTCTCCTGGCCTCATGGAGCAGGGGTTGGGGTTTGGGTAAGCTGGTCATGGGGGTTCTGTGAAGGAGGAATAACCAGTCCCTTCTGAGCAGAAGCCTGCAGTTAGCTCCACAGATTACTCAAAATCCTGCAGGAACCTGGGCTCTGCCCCGCACCCTTTCTCTAATCCTGACAACAGAAGCTGGCAGAGAGAGCTGTGTGGACATGAGCGAAAAGGACAGATGAGGTGCTGACCCTTTTGGAGCCCAGGCATCACCTTAGCTTCCCCTTGTCATGTCTTTCCTCATATCCACACAGCAAACCTCCACCCCAATCCATTATACAGCCTGGGGGTTGGCCGCCTTCAACTCTGCCTCTGGCTCTTCGGTCTTCTGCTTCCCTTCCTTCATCCTGACCTTCTTGCTTACTGTAGTCTTGAAAGCCAAGTCTGGATAAGAGCAGGTGGTAAGTGCTGCTGTAGATCTACTTATCCAATCTTCTGACCAACACTTATGTCCATTACAATCATATAGCGCTTAAGAGAAAAGTCATCTGGACTTTGACTCTGAAACTGTAAAAGAAAGAGACCAGCAGTAAGAGGTTGGAGCCTACTATCAACATCTATTTGGCTTTGGAGAGCAGTTGGCTCAGTGACTGAACAAAGTGGATTTAATTTTATGAAGAGATTGCTTTTGATGGAGACGCAGAACTGTTCACTGGGGGAAAGACTGGATAGTTCTATCTGCTCTGAGACGTGGTTAGAGTATTCCCCATCCAATGCTAGTGCCAGGTGTGCGGTACAGTTAGGTAGTAGAAAGAAGGCTTTATTTTCTCTAGCAAATTGCATTAAGATTACAACAGAATGGGTTGAACAGCACAAGGATACATTCAGTATCTCACAAAGTTAAGGTCAGCTGAAGTGCATGGCATTTTATATTTCCTCTTGTGAAAAGAGAGACAGAAACAAATAAATAGAGCTCCAGGGGCTAGCTATCATTAGTGTCTGGCAGCAGAAGGAACAAGCGCGGAGGTTAACAGCTAATCACACAGGAGCTGGTTACTGTTATTAGCCCAGTGAATACCTCCCCCTGGCCACTACAGCTTTGGCTGAGTGCAGCGATCCCAGCCTCTCCTGTTTTATGCTGTGTGACACCAAGTGCACACTTACTTGGCTACAGAAGAGAACCGGTCTTTGGGCTCATCTCAAAGAGCAACTTTTTCATGAGTAATACTGTTGACTTTAATCATAACACTCAGACAAGTAGAGACTCCATCATCTGACTGCACATGGAAGAAAAGTGATAGGATTGCTTCCCTTCCCTGATTTATGGAGGAAATGGCAAAGCCCTGATTTATTAAAACAAAATAAGCATTTCTCCAAAATAAAGAACCATAGAACCTCATTCAGTCTAGCATTTCTCAAGCTACAAGAAGACAAAGAAGTAGGCTATGAATCAAATAAATTATTTTTTATATCTCTTCTGTAGCTGTATCTGTGCCTTCCATCTGCAAGATCCTCTTTCCTGTTCAGCTATTCAGTGTATGGAACAGAAACTTTTTAAAAGCTGACTAAATTGAAGAATGTTAGGCTTCTGTTTAAAAAATGCCTATAATATCCTCATTTTTTTAATTACCCAGCAACTAGTTCGAACACTTAGTATACAGTGCATTTATTTTGTTGAACTCTGTATCAGTCCAGTGACAAATTATGGTGAATATCATTCTTTTTCTTCCATTCTATGTGGAAGAATTTTCACCAAAAGCAGATTTTGCTCAAATTATAATTTACACCAGAAAGCCGTGTAACATTCAACTGCCAGTCATTGACTACTTTTCTGAGAAATGAACAGAAATGACAAAGTACAAAATAAAGTCAAATATTAATTACACTTTAAGCAATTAACGACAACAAATCAAATAGGATATTTAGTATCAGGGGAGCAGGACAAGAAGCAAATGCACAAAATGTTTCTTCCTCGACATCAGCACTTTAACCCTCTCATAGCTTCTGGCAGGTAGAGAGATCTAAGATTGATAGGAGAAGAGAGGCCCCATGTACGCTTTGTATTTTTTACAGGTCAACGTATCTACTTCCATTCCCTTTTCTTTCTTCTCCTTTCAAATGATACTTTTCTCTTCAGTGAAATCACACCTGAAATTTTGGACTTTCACTATCATCCAGTGACCCCCCCTGAAATGTTGCACCTTGAAGCTCTTCATTTACTGCCAACTCTCACCTCCGCCTTGCTAGATTATCCAATTGTCCAAGTTGTGTCTTCCAAGACCCCTCCATTCTTTCTTTGCTCTTATTGTAGAGTTCATTAGTGGAAAAGCAGGGATAAATACACACATGAGTAGATCGCATCCAGAGCCAGCTTCTCGCTAGAATGAGTACAGCCATGTTTATGCAGTGCTGGGGCCAAGCCAACAAACGTTGCTAGAATCTAGCTCAGTCTTCTGCAGCCACTCAAGTGTTCCTGCCTCGCACTGCCAGCTGCTACGGGGCTCATTGGCTCTGCTGGAGGCCTGTGGAAGGATGATTATCCTTTCTCTAGAGCTGAGCCATTCATTTGGCCTGCTATGTGAGCTAATACATTATTCTGGAAAAAGGAGGAATGGGGAACATGTTGCCTAGACAGCTGAGCTGGACCTGCTCTAGTGGAGGTTAGATTTGGAAGCAGCAGTATTATCTCTAGTGATATCAGCCAAAGACATAGGGGTTGGATTCTTGCGTGTTCTGAAGTTTTCTAACCCCCCAGTACCTGGGTGATGAAGAGTTGGCAGCGTATGTGTAGATCTCAAAGGTTTACGTACAGCTTCAATAGTGTCTAGATGTTAAAGGTCTTACACTGTGACATCTGTCTCGCTGAGATTGTATTATCTGGGTGTTTGTGCAGTGGTGCAATCACTTACATGACACTCTTCCCTGGACTTGTCCTAGCACATCTCCTGGCCACGCAATGGTGTTAAAAGCAGGCCCCAAAGTACAATCTGCAAATAATGTCAACAAAAAACTTGGAAAATAGCAATAATAGAAAGAAAAAACATATATACATGAAAAATTGTCCACCAACTTGTGTGCATTCCTGAGACAATAAAAAATAACTTTAATTTCAGCCCTCCGGTGTTCACAGGACACTAGATTAGAACCATAATTATATTATTCTGTGCGTTGTTTACAGTGGAGAGAAGTAAAGAGAGAAGCCCATTTAGCGGTAAGCGAGCACCTAGCTGAGAGTAAGCTGTGCTGACAGCCTTCCAGCTGGATCAGGGTTCAGTTTCGTAAACGGTTTTGGGACAGATTAAATAGGTGAGGCTGCTCTATGGGAATTATTGTCTCTTGTGTAGAGAAGACACCATGGACACTTAACACCATGCAACAGGAGAAAGATATTTTCAGATATTGATATAATTCTGTGTTCCCAACCTCCAGATATGTTAGTTTCCCAAGCCATCAGTTCAAACATGACTGGTAACAAGTTTTGTAGCAACGCTGTGATATCTGGTGTGTCAGCTAGAAAAGAATGTCACCAATGAGATATCTGCTGTTACCAGTCCCAGTGATGACAGGAAAGTAAGACCCAGGATTTTTAGCTACTGTTTAAACCTGTTTGTTAAAACTTATAAATCAACCCCTGATATTTTCAGGTCTCAGAGAGACAATCTAGTATCTTGAGATACCAGACCTGTGATACACAGTTTTGCTTCTACTGGGGGAACATTATCACCACCAGCAGTGGCCTTATGTTATTTACAAAGTCTTGCTTATCTGAAAACTCCTGTTTTATTCACACATCCACAGCAGCCAGGGTCAGGTCCAGTGGCAGTGAGTCGGGAAGGACACACATCTTGTATTTCAGAGCAACACGGACAACCTGCTGCTGGGCAGCCTCCCTGGTGCGTCAGCTGAACTGCTCTGAAGGAGAGAGATTATACACAACAGGATAAGACTTCACAGTTTATCACTTTAATAGTAAAGCAGATGGATTTTAAAGAATTGGGGACTAATTGTCTTAAGTTGTGGTTCCAAGAGAAATCACGCGAGGCTTTAGGTGCCCAGCAATGGGGAACTGAAGTGCCGCAGCTGGATGATGAAAGGCACTGAAGTGGTACAACTCACTCAACTGCTTCAGATTTGTTTTAGAAATTTTGAAGGGATAACTTTGTTTGCACAGACTGTATGCCAGATCAGGTATTTACTGTCCTCTTAGCACCAATACTCGATGAGGAGTAACTCAGAGAGGCAGTATAAGGCGTTGTCAGTGTGAATCATGTTTTGGGTGCTTCAGCTAACTGAGCAGAAATGTAATTTCCTCCCTGATCCCGATGAGGTTTCTTTTCCCAAGTGCTGTAGTGGTCCAATATTAATAACAGGGAACCAGAGCCTAACAGACAGCAAACAGATTGGGTGAACTTAATAAAACAACCCACCAGAAATCACAACAGAATTTGGGCACAGTAGTTTCAATACTCTGATGTGGTAAAGTAAGGCTGTGACTGTTTGTGTCAGCTGATGAATTGACACAAATGATATACATGATTTCAGCTTTGTTTAGCCTTTTCACCATTACCACTTCTAGAACTCCAGGGATAATTGTATTTCAAGAAAACAAGTAAACCTTTCCAATGTTTGACGAAGTGAGATCTCTTTTGAATAGACAGTCCTTTTCAAAAGCAATCACAGCTGTAAACATGAGGTGGTTGCTCATAACATTCTTACAAAAAGCCTTTTAAAATTGACTGGCAGATTCAGATCCACCTTGTTCAAATATAAGAAAGCAGATGGGCTGCAAAGAAAACCTACTCAAAAAGTCTCCCAGCAGGCACTTTGGTTACTACCCAGTGTGAGTTACAAATTAGGTAAGAGGAAAAGCAAAGAAATAACAGGCTTTAATAATGTTAGGCCTAAGCTAGTATTAGTCCACTTCTTATTAGAATCATATTACTGTGAGGGTGGTGAGGCACTGGAACAGGGTACCCGGGGAGGTTGTGGATGCCCCATCCCTGGAAGTGCTCAAGGCCAGGCTGGATGGGGCTTTGAGCAGCCTGGTCTAGTGGGAGGTGTCCCTGCCCATGGCAGGGGGGTTGGAACTGGGTGATCTTTAAGGTCCTTTCCAACCCGAACCATTCTGTGATTCTGTGATTCTGTGATATTAACACGAAGACAAAACCTTAGTGTGGCTTACTTGAATAAGTGGAGCTAGATGGGAACATGGACTTCAGAACATTGTTTAAGTGATATCACTTTGTTGTGTCTCTATAAAAAACACAACTATCAGAGTCTTCAGCACACTAACACAAGCAAGGTAGTTTTTAAAGCATCAGAACTCAAGTAGACTGATAACACTGATTTAGAGCGTGACCTGTTTAAATACGAATGTTAATTCTTGAGTATAGGTAGATTGCATTTAACATTCATGCAAAGCATAATCCTTCCTCACCCCCTCTAGCACTTTTATAATTGAATAAACACTGCTGACTTAAATCGTGAATAACCAAGAGCAACAGACTTGGCAGAAAAGGCAGACCTCACAGAAAGCTGTGAGAATCATCTTGTGCACGCACAGTTTTTCAGGGATTTGTCCAGTTCGTGCATGAATGCAATGCATCATTTTGGTCATGCTTTCTTGCTCCTAAACACCTTCTTACCAAAATGAAGGTAGTGTGCTACTGCTGCATCTTTTGGAGGCCATAGGATTTGCAGGCAGGGCTGAGGCACACTCGCTTTGCAGATGACCCTCTTCACCAAGCCACCACTACTCCCATGCTGGAGGTTTCCACCTGAAAGCAAAGCTCCTCATACTCGCCAGTGCAAAGGTGTCTGCTTGTAGCTGGTTTGAAGCTGGACTGTGCTAACCTTGGTGATTTTTACACCAAAGTGGATTGAGAAGTGCTCACATATTTGATTGTGCCTGGGACCCTCCTGCCAGTGGGTGGTTAGACGTAGGGAGCCACAATAACCTCTTCAGGTGACAAAGCTGGGGCCAGAAGAGTGCAACTGTTGGTGCTCTCAGCCTAAGGGCCGTGACACTGTGTCTATGCACTCACCTACTTTGTAAAGAAAGAGACATGCTTAAATAAATTTTGGTTTCCTGTTCTTCAGCTATCCAAGCCTTCCTGTCAGCTATTACTTTAAACAACTGTAAGTGTAGTAAACAGCTGGCAAAAGGTTATTTGGGCTTGTACCACATTCATCAGATTAACCACTTTTAAACTGTTTCACTTACAGTAAAGCAGCGATGATTATATCGCCTTGTGGATTTAAGGCAGCAAAATTGAGCCCATGGGTAAATAAGGGGTTTTAGTGCTTGCAGTTACAGGCAGCGATAGCTGCTGGTTTGCTAAATTGGCATTATTGGCATGAATATATACAACCACGTCACCTGGGGGACATGAACACAACAGTATGGAAGTAACTTACTTTAGCCAAATATTCTCGGTTTATAACAGAGCAGCTCAGACAATGCCAGCAGAGAGGTGGACTCCAGCTTGGATTCCACAAGTTCTTCCTCCATGTGTCCTGCTTTCCTATCCTGAAACAGCTTTCTTGGGCAATAGTGGAGATACTTTTGAATACGTGGAGTGATTAATCCCACCAGATGTTGACTGTCTGACCCATTAACCCAGCAAAGATTTTAGCAAAGGGGAGGCATTTTAATGAAGAACAAAATGTAATTATCAACCACAAGATCTACTGAGATGCACGGAGGAATAGTAAGACCATTAATCACTTCATTTACACAGAAGAATATTTAGAAGCTCCCTCAAAGTAATTTGATGGCTATTTTGTAGCTTGTCCCCCCCCCTTTTTTTTTGCAGTGTGATCTGTCTGTCTTTGAAGACTGGACTAGATTTGTCATCCTGTATAAAAACCTCTGCCTTGTGTCTTCCTAACATGCAAGTTTAGGACAGTATAAACCTTGGCTTTGTACAGTCCTGGCACCTACGTAGGGGATACCTTTTCTAATGGGGATCTCTAGTTGCCTCTACAATATTATACTAACTGTATGATGGTAATAAAGGCAATTAGATGGCCTTAAGTTTCATGAGGGACTGTCTGACAAGGGAAAATTTTGGAATTATAAAAACTCCACAGGTTAATTCCACGCTCAGAACTTCTCCATGTGAGAGGATTTCCACTGAAATGAGGTGCTTCTATTTAACTGCTTCACATTATCTGCTCTGGAATAGGTAGAGATAAAGCAGAGGGCTTTTATCTTGCTGTAAGTCATTGTTTCATTGTGGTGGTGATTCCTTTCAAAGTACTCCCTCAGTGCTGTGAACTAGGATTTCGTGCTCCTTGGGGGTGATGGAGGACACAGTGCATTTTGGGACTGTGCCACTGGAATTACAAGCATATTTATTGTTGGTCACTGTAAATCTCCATTTTCAATATCCTCTCACATAGGTGTAAAAATGCCATGATTTGTCTTTTGCCACAAGAGTTGATTGTTGTCTGATTGAATTTGTGGCTCAGGATGAAACAGCAATTCATGTGGATAGATACAGGACATACTTCTCCTAGGTACCCTGTACCTGAGCAGTCAGAAGGCTGCAGCAGCATCTCCTAGCTTATCTGCAGTGGAGCTTACCAAATCAAAGGTCTGAAAGGGACCTCAAAGTTCTTCCAAGCTAACCCCCTGCCCCCATATTCAACTGTCCTATTTCAGTCTTGACTCAAGGCTTCTGGAGCCCTGCACTGGGAAAAACTCCAGAGCAGCAGAGTAAGAAAGCAAATGTCAATGATGAGATTTAGAAGTGTCACCTCTGAAAAACTTCACATTGGGTGTGGCTCTTTCCAGCATCAGGGAATGCAAGAACAGAAGCACTTTGGGGGCTGGCCAGGTCAAAGGTTTTGCTCCCTCAACAATCACAGAATCACAGAATGGTAGGGGTTGGAAGGGACCTCTGGAGATCACCTAGTCTGATAATGTGTATCTAAAACCTTGAAATGGGGCACATATGCTGAAAAAGGCCTTATAAGGAATTTCTCATTTGAGGAAGACTGTATTCAGACTATCTTTCTTAATAACATCAATGGGTCTATTTTTTATTAACTTTATAATTCCTTTAAAAAACTGTTTATGCTTTTAACCTGCACAATATCCTATGCCATTAAGGTTCATCATTCAATTCAGAGCTACATGGAAAAAAACCCCTTTTTGCTTATTTGAAATTAGAGCCCTGAAGCCCTTTGACTATTGAATTGTGAAAAATAGTGAAAGGATGTTTCCTGTTCACCTTTCACAAACCTTTTGGAAGCTGAAGATTACCACAGTCTTTAGTCTACCATCGTATGGGAGCCACTCTGTGCATTTACTGTTCTGACACCTTTCTCCTTCCTTCCTGTGCTCTTTGTGAAAGCGGGTGATCAGAAATATCTGCTGTACTCAAGATGGGCATGCGTGATAGATTTTTACAGCAATATGATGATTTTTACTGTTATTTGCCTCTGCTCCTTTTCTAACAATGCTAATTTGCAATTCGCTTTTTTTTAACCACCAAAAATTACTCCAAGTGCACTTTCTTGAGTGATATTAGCTAATTTATGTCCCATCATTATGTATGCATACTTCATATCATTTTTCCCGTGTGTGTTACATTGTATGTATTGGCATTGAGTTTCGTCTGCTGTTTTGTCACAAATTAATAAAATACAGCAAGAATCCATTTTGGACACCTTCGCAGTCAACTTTACTCTGAACATCTGTGCCATCTGCAGACATTGCAACTTCACTCTCTACCCTTCTGCTATGTAACTTGTAAACGTCTAGTACAGCAGAAGCCCTAGCATAGATTTCCAAAGTAGTATCTGGTAACCAACCTCTGCTGCAAAGCCTGGCCATTTACTCTTGTCTTTAAGTTCCTGCCTTTTAACGTGTGTGTATTTGTGCAACGCTTTATTAGGACACTTTCTCTCTTCTCAAGAGGCTTAGCTTCTTTGAGAAGCTTGTTGAAACTTTGGCAATCAAAGTAAACTATATCAAATGAATCACTCTTATTTACATGCTCACTGACTTTTAAAAAGACCCTAATGAGCTGCTAACCCAAAAATTCCATTTATAATAATCATCTAAACCATTTCCCAGAGTGTCATATTTTGGCTTTATGTCTGTTAAGTGTATTCATTACCTGAGTTTCTACTAATTTACCTTGTACAGGCAGAAGCGGAGATTGTTTGGAGGGGATTTTGCAGCAGAATTGGGATGACCAGTGATGACTGAATGACTTCAGACTGTCAAAGGATATTTTCCTGGAAAAAAGTACATGGGAAACTCACAATGTTGGTTCTAATTAGTTACAAGGAGATTGACACTGAATGGACTGCTGTGGCTGTGTTGCATGCTGCTGCGAAGAGGTATCTTCTCTGCTTATCACAAGGGTTGTCCAGCCCCGGGAAGTTAGAGACAGCTCTGCAAAAATGCTGTTCCCTCTTTTCAACAAGTAGCGTTTGTCTCCGTACCGACCCACTGAGATTAGAAACAAAAGGAATATTTCTCTGCTAACTCGTATGCCTGATAGCAACAGCAACGTGGATCTATTTGGGAAAGACAGTGAATATTCACAAACTGTCATCTATTTTCCCTAACGAAAACTAAAAAGAACCCAAACTCGAACCCAGAAAGTTTTCCAACATGGTTACTAGTCTGAAGACAGATGCTATTAGCGTTTGTCTTCTTACACCTCTACAATCATGGCTAAGGAAACCCTTCCTTGGACAGAAAAACAGTAACCCCTACGTCACCATTATTGAAGCATCTGCAGTGTGGCAGCAGGTTTTCTCTTTAGGAATTATAATTGAGTGCTATGCCCTGCGCAACACTGAGACCAAAGGTTACAGCTCAAGGTCGCTCGACAGAGGTTTGGAGACTTCCAGGACAGGTTAAACATCCCACAAGATGCCCTTCTGGACGATAGCTGCCAGCAGCACGCAACCTGAAATGCCTGGTGCGCCTGCTCTGGAGGGGGAACATACTGGTTTTCAAATACTGCTTGGAAATTTTAAGTGTGCTTTGCATGTCCACATGAGTGTTAAAATGGAATAGGGGCACTGCGTGATGGACTGGGGGGACCATTTTGCAGCCTGTGTGTGCCTTCGTGGATGTTGATCGTTGTTTACCTGGAGCACAGTGTGGGTGATCTATGTGAGAGCCTTTACCAACAGGCCCAGAAAGGTCTTCTGGGGATTGTCCAGATTTTTTCCCTCAGTAAGTTTTTACTCTTTTATTTCAAGATGCATACTCGGTGTGGATGCTTTGCCTTTCAGAATTAGCAGCTTCATTGTCTATATGGATTTGTTGTGAATTTTAGAAGCAGATGATGAGAAAAAAGTAGAAGATGCTTAATCGGTAAACAAGATGTGGCTTCACTAATTAAATAAAATAAGACTGTTGTCCTTGATGTGCATCAAAACAAATAGCACAAAGGTGCATACACACATTTTTGAGACCATTTTGAACTATGCAAAGAGGGAAATGAAGGGGGTAAGTGGCAGGAATATAGTGTTGTAGTTAAGGATGAGATTTTATATAAGAACTTTTTGTGCGAAGGCTTAGGGTCATGGCGAACAGTCTTTCTTACTGGGGATCACCCACATATTGAGGGTCTGTGTCAGATTCATAGCAACTTTGGGAGTAGCTCAGTCTCTTCAGACTGAGCTATGTTGTGGCTGTGGTAGCCAAGGGCCGAATGCCTTTTCCTACTAGAATAAGTACTAGGGACTGGTAGGAGCTGGGCTTGCAAAGTTTTGTGATGTATCTCAAAGTTTTGAGATGCCAGAGTTAAGGGGAGGTGAAGGGATGGCAGCTTTGACAGGCTGTTCTTTATAGTAGTAGTAATGACCTATTGATGGTGCCCCTGCGCTCTGCGCTGACACACTATCTCCGTAGCCACTAGTTGCCCTCTCTGTTTGGCCAGACCATGCTCTGTTATCTTGAGGCTGTTTTCTGGCAGCTGCCAGGTCAGACTGAAACCCTCCTTCTTGCTCTAGCACTTCCACACATTCCTGTCTTTGCTCTTACCCCTTTTACTTCCACTTGTCCCTTACTTTCTGTAGTCTGAGAAACTCTGTGTAACAGAGAGCTGGAGGCTCCCATGAGATCACTGAACTTTGTTTCACTTTTCACTTTCCAGTTCACTTTAAACTGTGTGATGGTTAAGCCTGATGTTAGAGGTGCTGAATTGGCAAAACTAACAAGGCTGGTTCGTGGGTTTGTGGGTTTGAGGTTTTGGTTTTTTGGGTTTTTTTTGTTTGGTTGGTTGGTTTTTGTTTGGTTTGGTTTGGTTTCTGTTTGTTTGTTGTTTTTTTTTTTATCCCATAGTTTTCAGTGATCTAAAGTGCTGCTCAAAATCTTGGGAAATATTTTGAGACATGTCTTTCTCCAGATTCTCTCTGAGATTTCTTAACACAGATATTCTTCTCTGGTGCTTGAAACTACTGAGGTGCGTACTGGGTCAGCGGTATGGGAACGGGGAAAAGGTGGCCCTACCTTACAGTCGGGAACTTTACTGCAGGACTTGTTCTTTGGTGTGTCACTCTGGTTGTTTTGCACTTGGAAATGATCATGGGAGGTTTGTGCTTTGCGCTTGTGCAGTGTATTGCTTGATTCTATTTTGGATGCAAAACTCTTAAATGAACTGGTGAAGGCTTGGCTACTGCAGAAACCACCAGTAGCCACTTAAGACTCTGGCTCATCTAAGAAAGGAAAAGGAAAAAAAAAACATTTTGACTGTTCTCAAATAAAAGAACAAACCAATTTTAAAACAAATAAATTCATAACTTGCTGCAAGGAAGAAAGCTGCTAAACGAATTTACCTTGGACCCTTTGTCATCACCGAACTAATGGGTGCAAAAAAAAGAAAGTTAATGATGCTAAAATGGAAGACTGATTTCTGTTGCTATAACATTGCTCCCAAAACACTTCTCAAAATTAACATGATGATGCACGAATTTTTGGTATTAATACCCTCCTCACCAGATCATACATGGGATAATCATACATGGGTTGTTCTTGATAAACTTAAATTTTAGTTAAGGAACCTAGAAAATAATTTGATATGATGAGGACCAGAATAAATGTCACAGGGGACTGAGATCAAGGACAGCCTTCACTGTCAAAGAAGACTTTAAGCCAGTTAAGTGGTAAATACATACGTGATGGGATATGGATTTGGGCCTTATTTTCTCAGGGAAATAGGAGCAATTGACTGTGGTCAAGAAGCATTTTGAAGACTCAGAGGGAAGCAATATCATGAGTCTGGCAAGGAACTGGAGAGGAACAAAACTCTCAGCTGGGCTGTTGGTGACCTGAATCTCAGGCAGCAGAGATGCAGGGCTGAGTGCCCAGCTTGGTGTGAGAGGAAAGCGGGTCACCATTCTGGGAGACAGAGAATTCCCTTGTGGGCTCTTGGACAGCATCACAGTCTCCTTGATGTCCTAAACTCTTGCCATATCACTGCCAGAGCAGCATGTCAGAAAACTATGTTTGTAGCCTGCCCAGGTGCTCTGAGAATCGTTGGTCTTGGCTGTGCTGTTTCTAGAGGACTTCAAATCCCAGGACTACATATGGCCCTGTAAATAGTCCTTCTCATGTGATGTTCAGCTTCAGAATTATTCTCTATTTTATACACCACCTTTTCCCATAAGCGAAGGGATTCTAGTCTGGAAGATGTGTCCCATCAGAAGCATGGTCTAGAGGTAGGGTAGGCAAACACTCTGGTGGGCTAGCAAGGCAATGATTCAATGATTTAGGAGTGCACCAAAGGAGAACAGACAAGCACAGACAGACAAACACATCTAAATGCCAACACGTTTGGCATTTAGCCAAGCAGCCATTTAGAGCAGGAAAAACAGGGAAGCCAGAAAGCACAAGGAGCACCAAAAGACTCTGGTCAGTGTCTTTTCTCCCTCTGTGCATGTGCCTCATCGCTGATTGGCTATCAAGCTCTCTAAAATAAGTACTATACAAACCCATTCAAGTAACTAGAAAGGTAACTGGTTTAAATAACTGGTTAACTATACTGTAAACTCAGCGCAGAGGGAATTCATTCCTGATGCATATACCTATTTGTTTTTACATTATTGAAATGAAAGAGACAATCCAGTGTTAAGCAACCAACCAAGTAAAGTATTTAGACAGTGACAATCCTGAGACAATTTCTCAAAGTCAGTAACAGTGGCTGGGCAGCAAAGAGTCCACCCCTCTGCTGCTGTAGACCGGCACAGCTCCACTGAAGATAATGTTGTTAGCAAAGCATCAATTTTTGCAAAAGAAAAAAAAAAGTGTTCAAACACTCAGGATGAAGACTTGGGACAGGCTGAGAGAGTTGGGATTGTTCAGCCTAGAGAAGAAAAGGCTCCAGGGAGACCTTATAGCAGCCTTTCAGTACCTAAAGGGGGTTTACAGGAATGATAGACAGGGACTCTTTATCAGGGAATGCAGTGATAAGATAAGGGGTAACGGTTTCAAACTGAAAGAGGGGAGATTTAGATTAGATATTAGGAAGAAATTCTTTGCTGTGAGGGCGGTGAGGCACTGGAACAGGTTGCCCAGGGAGGCTGTGGATGCCCCATCCCTGGAAGTGTTCAAGGCCAGGCTGGATGGGGCTTTGAGCAGCCTGGTCTAGTGGGAGGTGTCCCTGCCCGTGGCAGGGGGTTGGAACTAGGTGATCTTTAAGGTCCTTTCCAACCCAAACCATTCTGTGATTCTATGAAGTAAGAGACTTCTTAGGCTTTAGTTTATTCATGTCGGTCGCCCCAGTGCTAACATAGTTGATAGATGTTTTCTTAACCCACTAGGATGGATTACTATAATATGTGGATGAATCCACATATTACCTTTAAGTATATGCTTCATATGCAGAATAATAACACCTGCAACATTTGCGGGTGGTGGTAACAGTTCACTGGATTAAGAGGCTGGATGTTCCAGCCAACACACAACAGCAGTTGCTCATATTGTTCTAAGTTTGCAGTGTTTTAAATCCCCTTTCCACTGACTCAGGTATCAGCAGGAATCAACAGACAAGTATGGGTGCAGCAGGAGTGGTACACCAGGTTACACCACGGATTCTAAGTTAGTGTCATGTATTTGACGTAGGGAATGGGAGTTTGCAGTACTGATAGCAAAAGGTTGAGGCATCCAGTGCCAATATAAACTATCCCGGCTTTTACTGACAGCTCCTTTTCTTCATTTCCAGAGAAGCATTTCCAAGACACAAGATTTGTATCTCGCTGCTACATGCTTTCTACACACAGTGCTTAAGGGATAATCCCCAATGCACTGTAGTATTCGAAGCAATAAATGGCTGCTGAGATTAATAGACTGAGCAAAGCTGAAGCATTTAATCAATCTCCAAAAAGTACTCATTGCCAGGATATTACAGGCAAGAGAATTTATTCCTCGTGTACAACAAACCTTAACAGGGAACAGCAAAATTTCTATTCACCAGTGAGGACTTAAGCTGCTGAGCTGTCCTCTCGCTTAACAGGACACCTCAGTAGGGGGTGGGGATGAGGGGACTGACTGCAGTCATAACCGAGCAGGGAACGTGTACAGGCTTAGACCTGACTGGATAAATGTGCTGCGGGTAAAGGTGTCCATGCTTTACATAGAAAGGATAATGTCCTATTTCTCTGTGCCATGATATCTTTATTTAAGACAGAAGAATAATAACAAGCATTAGATCCTCTTCCTGGCGTAGGGGCAGAATATGATGAGACTTTGGACCTCATTGATCCAGCCCAACTTAGATGCAATTTACAGCAGCTGCCAGACTGCTGCAATTTACAGCATTGCTTTAAAGGTCCTAACTGTGCATCAGCAGGGATTACTGAAATGAGGTTTGCTCTGATAGACCTTGATGGACACCTTTCAGCATCTAGGTGTTAGAACACTCACAAGAGAAAGGAGCTCCTGTCCAACAGGGAGCTCCTGTATGAACACACGACCCACATATGTCTTACCAGCGCAGAGGTCAGTAGTCAGGATTTCTGACTTCAAAAGTTCTCTGTAGGCTCCCAGTTTCCCATAGAAACACATTAGCGACCAGCCTCAGAGGACATCACACTCCTCTTCCTGGCCTGAGCCACCACAACAATCCATATAAGAGTTCAGCAAATCTCTCTCAAAAGAAACTAATTTTTTGTGATAATGATTAAGATAAAGATGTGAGCCCTGAGGGGACAGGAAAAAGATGGCAATACCTTCCCTTACGTGTCCGCTCTTCACTTGCACACTTTCTCCTGTATCATTACATTATATGTTTTTTCATACTTCACCAATATCTGATCAAGTGGAGAGTTAGAATTTTCACTATGAAACCACTTACTCGTTATTTTACAAGTGGTCTGAGAAACACTGGTGCAGGGGGGTTGGGTGCTCTGAGAAGTGCTAGTACTGCATGCCATCTCACAAGGGACTCTCAGTTCATCCCTGTTTGCACCTCTTCTCTAGACGCCATACATTTTCCTCCTCCTCTCCTTCTCCAGACTATTGTTGCTGGTTGTCCCAGACGTACGTGCCCCCTGCCACAGTCTCTCCCAGTCCTCCTTTAGAATTTTCAGAGGGTCAGTGCCAAACACTTCCAGAAAAATCATACATGTTAAAGGAAATAGATAATCAGTGGTCACTTGAAAGTCTTCTCCTGCATGACCAGTTGATGCTTGCTAAAGGTTGTGTGAGAACGTGGATGAAGCTTCCCTGCTTCAAGCTCAGGTGTTTCAAAAAGAAGATTGATAGACTGGATTGGATCTGAATCAGGTTTCTAAAACTAATCTTTTTGATTCAGCTTCATGGAGAGGGGAAAACTATAAAAGCACAATGAAGAAGATAATTGCTGTTCATTTGTAAGGACTTTGAAAGCAAACAAACAAACAGACAATAAGCAAAACCAGATTTACCTTGCCATAAATCCAAGGTAATCTGCTTTTCTCTGGTATCTTTGTAATGAATTCTCATTAGTTTACGGATTGGGTAGCGGCACTTAAGTGGATAATGTTACATGCCATAGTTTATCTTTCTTCACTCATCTGATGGATGCCCACAGTGTCCCTAGGACATTCTTACTTTTGAACTACACGTGACTGAAATACGTATTAACTTCTAGTCTTTCATATAATGTTGTAAAGCCATGATGATTTTTAACGGGCACAATTAGGAAATAAATTATTTGAACTATACACTGACTAACGTGAACTGAATGTCAAAAGAGAATTGTTCTAGTAAGATAAATGGGAGGAAGGACTTTCTTGAGGCTTTACTCCAGGTTTCATTTAGCCAGGCTTCATGCTGAGAAGATTCTCCAGGATTTTATTTACATCAGCATAAACTTGGAGTAAGTGCAGTATCAGGTACTTTATGTGTCCATACACTCTCCAGAAATGTTTCCAGAGCAGAAGGGATTCTAGATATACTTATCTCTCACAAATGTAGCACAATAGGAATAGTTGCAAGTGTTTGATTTCTTTTGCATAAGAAACATATGAAAGCCTTCGGGAGTTTTCTGGAGCAAATTAAGTTCATCAAGTTATCACTCCCAGTTCCAAGACTTTTAAGGGACCAATTAGAGCAATTGGCATTGCTAACTTAAAGACAATGGCCTAATGTTACATTTTTTATTTTCTATTTCTGATAAATAGTTTAAGACTATGTCCACATTTCGGACCTATTCAGATGTGTATTTTATAGGTTTTCTGAAAAACCCTGACATCAAAATTTACATAGGTTTCTATGAGAACTCAAGAGATGGAAAATGTAGTGCTAATACAAAGAAACAGATTTTGACTGTGACAACCCATAACTAATTTGAAAGGAATATTGCCAATTAGTTTGAACTCGAAGCTTGACCTGCCTTAAAAGTATTGTGCTATGACAAGAAGCGTGTTTTTCATCTTAAAATCACATTTAAATATTATTTTAAAGAAAGAATATCCACTACTTACTTTCTGAAAAACAGAATAAGCTCTAACAGAGTAACCATTTAAATGCATGATGTTTGAAGTGCTGTTGCGAAGGGCAGAGCTATCCATGTGGAGAAAACAAATTAACAAATGGGAATCCAGTCAAATTCTGTATTCCGTTGGTGAGTAAAGATATTTAGACGAGACTGTACATCCTATTTCCAGAGTATTGTTGACTTTACTGATTACATTGCAGATATTCATGAAAAAAACCCCAAAGTAAACCACATCATATGCTTTTCGCATATGATCCATACAAAGTGCAGAAGGGGGAAAATATTATTCCTATTGACTTTACTGGGAAGAGGGATTACGTACTTGAAAGAATAGATAGGAGTGTCAGAACTGAAGTCACTCAGTCCTTTCCCACATGTTTAAAGGACAGTCTTGCCTTCTGACAAAGACGTCGTTTTTCTGATTTCTTTAAACTGTACTTAAATTTCTACAGCAAGAGAAGCAGATTTGATATTGCCATATGCAGAAATTTACAACATAGTAAAATAAGTGTGAAGCTCACTGCAGCCAGGACCATGGCATTTTATTCTGACTGCGTATTAGCATTTTATGCCTACTTTGCAGAAGATGTAATGCAGTGGGTACAGGGTGGCGCAGGCATCGGCGATATTTCCCGGTTAGCTGCCTTTTAAATTCAGTAAACCAAAAGCAAGTCCCGGTCTGTGCTCGTGCAGCTGATTTTCAATAACAGTTTGCTCTGAAATAGTTACTCTAAAGGGAACTTTTTAAAAATCAAAACACATCTTTCACAACTTTTTTTTAGGTATATATCTAATTGTTCCATGAAGAGATTTTTGTAATCTAAGCTTTCCTGTTCTTAGCTCGAGGCCCTACCTTCTTGACCTGTTATTTTCTAAGACTAAATAATTCCCTTCTTCCATTTATGCTGTTGGTTTGATAGTATTTATAAACCCTGATTTTTTCTCCCTTGAGTTTTCAGTATGCTAGACAATACAAAATTTACCTTACACATTCCCCATGTAGTACAATTTATTTTCCAGGTCTAAAATAATTTTTGTTGCCCTGGACCATATTTTTTTATGGTTCTTTTATATGGGTGCACAGATTTTTTACACTGTTTGAACTGGAACTGCTCATAATTCCGGGTGTGTCTGCTACCTGAGCTATGCATAATCATCTTAACTGAAGATTTACATATAATCCTCTCCTTTTATATATAACCATGAATACCTTTGAACTTTGTGGTAATGGAGCAGCACTGCAAATTTTGTTTGGTTTCTTACTGTTCAGGAAAGTCCTAATTCAGCCCCAAAGAAGACTTGATATTAAAGCTACTTAGCTGATTAGGAGGAAAAAAGAGAACTGAGCCGTGCTATAGCCAAAATAGCATAGAAGAGCCAAAAAAGAAGGGGGAAAAAGTGCAGGGAAAGTACGTAGAAGCGAAGTTAGAGGAATTTAAGGCAATTCCATCAAATGTTACCAGGTGAACGGGAGCCTTCCTTACAGAGCAAACTCAAGGTTTCCCAGCAGGATGGGCCAAGCTGAATTTACCACCTCAGGGCTGGGAGGCAACAGTCTGCCTTGGCCAGCACACTCCTGGAAGAGAAAAAGGGGGAGGATTGTAATCCCAATGCAGTGTATGGGGTGGGGGGAGAGAGAGAGCAGCTTCTGTGTTCATCCTCTCCCCGTTCCTTTATTCCCCAAGCAGTAGCTACTGCCTGAGGCCTCCTTCCACCTCCCCTGGTAGCACCTACACCAGGTCCAAAGCTTGTGGTTTGCAGGTATTTTGCCATCACTAGTTTACCAGCAACAGCTCCCTTTGCCTAGCGCTGGCCATGTTTCTTCATACATGAGAGCTCAGAATGGCAGTAAGGACTCGTTCATGTTTGAACCTTCTGAAACATACACTGGGGAGATTCTCCAGGCTGCTCTTTATCTGCCCGCTTCCTCTACGTGAGCCTGAAACATTGGTTTGAGCAGATCATACCCAAGCAGGGAACCTCCAGCCAAATGCCCTTTCTCCACATCAGGTCGGTTTGGTTTGTGCAGCTTACATAACCTTTAGGAGAAGAGCAAGAGGAAAATAAAATCTGAAATAATAGGAAGTAAAGTACTGTCAGCGTTTTTTATGACTCAGTGGAGTTTCATATGCAGAAGCAATAGAGAAGAAATACAGAGGAAGCTTGAGTGCATGGCTGAGACTCATTCTGCTATTGCGTTCTGTGAAAAACAAAATCCGGAAGAAAATCATCTTTGACCTGTGTGTATGCAATGTATGGGCTTTTTCCAACTGCTCCATCTTTGGTATTTCCTGCAAAGCTTGCACTGAGATCCAGACCTCACCCAAGCTGGAGGGCAGCGGCTACTTCTCCATTTATCCTGCTGGCAACAGAACAGCAGACCTCTGCACAGGACAAAACAGGCTTTCCTCAATAAAGTATTTCCAATGAGCATGATTGGAAATCACGTGAAAAGTGTCCTAACGTTTGCACACCACATTACAGAGGGTATAATTCAGCCACCAATTTAAAAGGATTTTATCAGTCTTTTTAAGAGATGCACGTTTTACGCATCGGAGAGGTTTTTCCCTGAAAGACAGCAGGAAAAAATGCTCTATGTACCGACACAGGAAAATTCTAATAAATATGTTTCCTACACTATAACGGTCAAGGGTATTACTCGGAGTAATTAATTTTTGTCATAAGGCATTACAGCTTCTTGCATAGCTTCAAACATAAAGCAACCGAAGATCTTTCACCGCTGGCTCATCGGGAGATCGATCTGTTCCCTTCGGCCACCAAGCAATGTTTCTGTAAGAGCCCTTCCCTCTGTGTCGCTGCAGCCCTTTCCCCTCCTGGAAGCTCATTTGGAACCCGCTGCTCGCAGGGCAGGCGGAAGGAGGCTTGCCTTTCTCAGCAGACCTCCAGTGTTTCTGCCTCTCCAGTAGCCGTTTAATCTTCAGGCCCTCAGGAGACAGGAATCCAGCTGTTTCGGAGCAGATTCCCCAAATTGTCTCTGTTAATCTTGTTATTGTGTGCTAAGGTCCACTGATCTTTCACAGCCCAGGCAGAGATTCTGGCAGCAGGCAGCAGCTCAGCTCAGTGCCCTCCGTGGGGCAGAGGTACAGGGAATGGGAATACACAGCAAATTACTGGTATTTGTTACTTGGTATTGTGTTTGTAAGGCTGCTGCCCATCCCCTTGCAGCCTGCTACTACCACAAACCATTATCTTTATCAGTCTAGAGAAGGCGAGACACTGTCAGTCAGTATTTCTAACCCACTCGGGCAAAAGGATGCATATTAAATCTGTCTCTACCCGGGGATGGATTTCAGTATCCTACAGTCTGTCACAGCAAACATTGCAGCCCTGTTGGTGGTGATGTTAAAGGTTTTTTCCCTCAACTGGGTAGAGGGACAGCTGCTGTTACAAACAGCAGCTCAGGCAATCAGTTCCAATTAAAGAGTAATTCAGTGACGAATAAAACTCCAGGCATTACTGAGTTCCCATTTTGGTGAAAGGAAAAAAAAAGAAAAAAAGACTTCTAAATATATCAGATCTACTTACATTATTTCATTATTATTAATTAGGATACTCAGGCAAAGCAGACCAAGCCTGTATTAGCTGAAGCAGCAGTTTGGCAGCGACTGGAGTTTTATTTCTCATTGATTAAGCAACAGATACAAACTGATCCCATAACCTCGTGTGAAGGGTATTAGAGCTGAATGCCTGGCAGATTTGTGTGAAGTCCTATGGCCGTGCGACGGATAGATCTATATATGTTGTCCAGGGTAAAACTGCATGAATGACTCTGAAAGGAGAAGGCTGCTGCAGCAGATCATGGCAAATAATTGTCAATTCAACTTAGCATAAAACCTTTTTACACCTCATGTGAAATAAGCCACTTTTGCGGTAGGGGTGATGCAAGAATATTCCCTTTCAGTGCACTGATGGGGCTAAGTGCTTTTTGTGTGGAAAAGACGGACAGCTGTTCAGTGGGCTTCAGAGGAAAACCTGCCCTTCCTTTGATAATCCCCACTCTGCCAGAAATTCTGAGCAGGTCCCTGGAGAAACATCCCGCCACGGATGAACACCCAGTTCTGCACCCACCGGCTGCACAGCACCCACAGAGAAGATCTGCCACATCCAGTCCTGTTGTCCCCAGATGCCAACCTTGCCCTGGCGCCTGGGAATAACACTTCTGTAGAGGAGCTGGAAGAAGAAAATACATATTCATGGCCTGGTGCGGGCATACTGGTTTAAACCTCTGATGAAGATGAACTTACAGTGATGGGTCTGCTCTGGCATTGCAGCAGCTGAGGTGCAAACATTTGATTGCTGACAGTGCTGTGAGAGAACTAATCTGCAAAACAGAGCATCCTGAGCCACAGCAGCTCTTCGCCTCAGGGAACGTGAGTCAGGGCGCGTCGATTGCACTGGTTTCTATTAATTGCCTACTTAACTCCAAAGAGCCAGACATGGCTATTTCATTTAAACTTACATTTTTACAGACTTAAAATAGAATGAAATATAGGTTATAGCAAGAGTTGCCGAAAAATCTCATTAGGCTTCATTTCCCCATGTTGTAATGTGATACGAGAATGAAATGATGGCAGATATGGAACCACATGTATAAAAGAGCCTCTCTTGAACATTCCCTTTGCCCAATACTCGGACCTTAAATTTGACGTGAATGTTGTGGTCTTCACAGAACAGAGCCTGTCCAAAAGGCTCAAGCTCTGCCTTGCATAATCATAAAAGTAAATTATAACTAACACTTCATAAACTAGTAAGTCTACACCGTGTCCTGCTTCATTTTCCTAAAAAGCCAGGAATGCAAATACCCATCTGGATGTACAGAGAGTTTGAAATGGCTACAGGAGAGGTTTCCTGGGCAAACAGAGGCATGCTCTTTATTCATGGTCAGTGAATTATCCTCTCGTATAAACCCCATAGCTCGGGCCAGCTATAACTGCAACCAGTTTTTAAATCTGCTCTGTGTTTCAGAGAATGCATGATCTTGGTCAGTAACACTTGGGATTTTATTTTATTGTGTGCTGCAAAAGCAGCCTGAGATGCAAGTAAACTGCTGAGGCAGAAAGCAGATATTTTCTCTGTATCTTATTTGTCGTTGCCGCACGGCAATTAGTGGATCCCATTTTGCCTTATGATTTCTGAGCGAAATGCTCCTTGACTGGAGCCCAATTTGTGCTTGGGCACAACAACCTGTGCAAACCAGGGCGGAGTTTCACACTGCACAGAAAAGCCTCCCATGAGCTGTTAAGAGACGCAGTTGTTGAAAACAAACACTGGAAGCAGTTTTTAAACGCCTGAAGATGCATTATTCAAACTTTAAAAGCCCTGCTTCGCCACAAAGCGGTGTAGTAGTGGCTGACTGCTGCTGTGCCGTGGGAGGACGCAGAAGAGGTCACCGCAAAAATCCCATCTCCGGGGCTGAGCAGAGGCTCCCAGGTGTGCTGCTTTTACAGCCACCCGGGGATCGAGCCCCAGAGCGGCCCAGGGTCTGTTTAACTTCGTCTCCTGCAGGCAGAGACTGAAACTATATTAGAAGCAGACTGCGCTGGTCTGTAGGAAACTCACAGTGTTGTGTTTTGGTTTTTTTTTGTTTTGTTTTTTTTTTTTTTTTCCCCCACCGCCTGCCAAAGCCCCTGACGGTCCAACGTTACCCCACCAGGGAGAGAGAGGAAGGAGAGGGAGATGTAATGGCAGATGGCAACCCACAAGGAGGCGAGAACTGCATGCTGCACTTTGGCACCCGGTGACAAGGACAACTTTACAGTAACCTAGTTTGCTTATAAATTGGATGAGGATTATTTGACACTTCCCTCCCCGCCCCGCCCCCCCCCTTCAGTCAGATCAGTGCAAGGCATGCAAAAAAAGAACTAATTCATTAACTGACTTAGCTCTGGGAAGCTGTATTCCTAATGCTGACGAAACATAAAACAACCAATTTTAAAATAGTTAAGCTATATATTGTGTTATTTCCGTCTTTCATACAGCTTCAATGTGTCGATGAGCAAATTTCCTTACCGAGTAAAGCACCAAGGAGTTTCTCACGACTCTTACCTGGCCCGAACGCCCCAGAAAGCTGCAGAAATTCAACAGAGGTTTTGCTGGGCTTTCTGCATGTCTTTCACAGAATCACAGAATCACAGAATCTTAGTGGTTGGAAGGGACCTCTGAAATCATCGAGTCCAACCACATAAAAAAAAAAAAAAACAAAAAACACACACACAAAAAAAAAAGCACCCACCTACTAAACTCCACACCCACAACCCCACACACAACACCCCACCACAAACCAATAATCTTGGGCACTAGAGCATGCCCTGAAGAGCCATGTCTACACGTTTCTTAAATACCTCCAGGGATGGTGACTCCACCACCTCCCTGGGCAGGTTGTTCCAGTGCCTGACCACTCTTTCAGCAAAGTAATTCTTCCTAATATCTAATCTAAATCTCCCTTGCCGCAGCTTCATACCATTTCCTCTGGTCCTGTCGTTATTCCCTTGGGAGAAGAGGCCAACCCCTGCCTCTCTACAGTTTCCTTTCAGGTAGTTGTAGAGGGCAATGAGGTCACCCCTCAGCCTCCTCTTCTCCAAACTAAACATGCCCAGTTCCCTCAGCCTCTCCTCATAGGACTTGTTCTCCAGACCCCTCACCAGCTTGGTGGCTCTCCTCTGGACACGCTCCAGCACTTCAATGTCTTTCCTGTAGTGAGGGGCCCAGAACTGAACACAGTACTCAAGGTGAGGCCTCACCAGTGCCGAGTACAGAGGCACGATGACTTCCCTGCTCCTGCTGGCCACGCTATTCCTGATACAAGCCAGGATGCTGTTGGCCTTCTTGGCCACCTGGGCACACTGCTGGCTCATGTTAAGCCGGCTGTCCACTAACACTCCCAGGTCCTTTTCTGCCGGGCAGCTTTCCAGCCACTCAGCCCCAAGCCTGTAGCGTTGCCCGGGGTTGTTGTGACCGAAATGCAGGACCCGGCACTTGGCCTTATTAAACCTCATCCCATTGGCCTTGGCCCATCAATCCAACCTGTCTAGATCCCTCTGTAGAGCCTTCCTACCCTCAAGCAGATCAACACTCCCACCTAGTTTGGTGTCATCCGCAAACTTACTGAGGGTGCATTCGATCCCCTTGTCTAGATCATCAATAAAGATATTGAACACGACTGGCCCCAAAACTGAGCCCTGAGGGACACCACTGATGACCGGCCGCCAACCAGATTTTGCTCCATTAATCACAACTCCCTGGGCACGGCCATCCAGCCAGTTTTTTATCCAGCGGAGGGTACACTTGTCTGTGCCATGATTCTCCAGTTTCTCCAGGAGAATGCCGTGGGGGACGGTGTCGAAGGCCTTACCAAAGTCCAGGTAGACAACATCCACAGCCTTCCCCTCATCGAGAAAGCGGGTCACATGGTCATAGAAAGAGATCAAGTTGGTCAGGCAGGACCTCCCTTTCCTAAACCCATGCTGGCTGGCCCTGATCCCTTGGCTGCCCTGCACTTGCCTTGAGAGCTCACTCAGGATGATCCTCTCCATGATCTTTCCCGGTACCGAGGTCAGGCTGACAGGCCTGTAGTTTCCGGGATCCTCCTTCCAGCCCTTCTTGTAGATGGGCGTCACATTGGCCACCCTCCAGTCATCCGGCACTTCTCCTGTTGACCAGGATTGTTGATAGATAATGGAGAGAGCCTTGGTGAGCTTTCCTGCCAGCTCCCTGAGAACTTTTGGGTGAATCCCGTCCGGCCCCATAGACTTTTGCGTGTCCAGGTGCATAAGCAAATCATTAACTACTTCCTCCTGGATTACAGGGGAGTTGTTCTGTTCTCCATTCTTATCTTCCAGCCCAAGAAGCTGAACACCCTGGGGGTAGCTGGTCTGACTATTAAAGACAGAGGCAAAGAAGGCATTAAGTATCTCAGCCTTCTCCTCGTCCTTGGTTGCAAGGTTTCCCCCCGCATCCAGTAAGGGATGGACATTCTCTGTCACTCTCTTTTTGTTGATGTATTTATAGAAACTTTTTTTGTTGTCCCTTATATTAATTGTCAGGTTGAGTTCCAGCTGGATTTTTGCCTCCAAACAAAAACGTGTTCGATGGAGGTAGGCAACAGGTAAAGGGGAAAGGAAATTTGACTTTCTCATAGTTTTCCAAAAAATTGGTGCTCCTGTCTCAGCTTCTATCCATTAAAATTAACTTGCTATCTAAATGGATCTTGTCTAAATTAATTGTGCTGTCTCTGTGTAGTGTTCCCCCAAGGGATGCACTGAAATACTGTTATGTCTTTGCCTGTTCTTGGCTGATTGAGATATTAATTAATTATATGAATAAGCCTAGGAAAATAAAAGTAGGTTTCTGTCTTAATTCTTCTGAGTAATGGGGGCTAATGCTCTGTATGTGGAGTTTGCCAGGGGTCACTTTGCTCTGTGGGCTGGTCCACTACTCCGTAGTGCCATAGTCGGCTGGGGCAGATGCGAAGAAGAACCCGAGTTGCTCAGGGAGGGGAGGGACGTGCGTGGTGTGGGGCACTGCAGACGGCTCCCGGTGAGCGCCGTACGGGGACCAGTGATGCGGTGGGCATAGGTACCCTCTCAGGTCCTGGCTGCAGCATCACCCTCTTCGTGCAGTGGTGCTCTGGGGTTAATTCAGCCTGGTTTGGGAAGGGCCAGGTGGACTGTGATTAGTGCACTGACGCTGCTCCCTCGCTTTCTGCCAAGGGCTCGCTCATGAGGTGATCATTTGGGGACCTCTGCCTTGCCCTGCGTTGCCTGACGTACCTACGTCCCCCACATGCTGGAACCTGGCAGAAAGACTTCAGGTGAGCAGGGAACCTCGGAGTTTGAGATGTTTCTTTTTTTTTAATATATCTGTATATAAAATCATAAATATTTAGTTGGAACAAGAAACGAGCACTTGGTATTGTTTAAGAACGATAAAATTGTAAACTTAATAGTTGCAATGGCTACTTTATGCTGGTCACCAGTGAACATTTCATGCTGCTGCAATATGCCCATTTCCAGTGTGCTTATTAAAAAAAAGCCCAACATTTAAACATTTGAAAAACAGAACTTACTTTGTAATTTAGCAATGACCAGTAACATTTACATTTCAAAACTCAGACTTGATTTGAAAATAACCGTATTCCAGGAGATTAGGTGTTAAAATTGCTTCTGTGTTTGGTCCAAACCTTCCCCTTTCTGTATGCTCTACAGGCTTGTGTAATTCATATTCAGAGGAATCCACTGAGAAGGGTTCAGGCCTTTGCTTCCCGCACCATGAGAAATTCTTTCAGACACAGTTGGGGTTTACCGAGTCGTTTGGTTTCCCATCGCAGAGCTGGTAGAGCCCACGGTAGGGAAGCAGCACTGTTTGTAACACCTGAACACCTCGGAAACGCTGAGGCTCTGCTATTTGCTCCTCTAAATTCAATGCAGAGCAACTCCTTTACTTTGATGCTGCTGCCTTGCATTTCCCCTGACTGACTGAGAGCACGACTTGGTTCTGTGTAAGCGTCACCTTGCTGATATTGCACAATCGTTTTGCTTGAAATGATGAATAATGTCTGGGTAGTGTAAATTCCCCTGGGGGGCGGTAGCAGATGCTATCAACTCTGCCAGTGGTATTGAGGCATCCGGGAAATTCTTTTATTTCCATACATAATGCTTTAAGAACTTTGATACCTGGTTGCAAGGGAGTTTGCTTTAAGAGATTGCAAATTCCAGGAGACACACAGACAGCACTGAAGTTTTCACAAGCAATTAGTAATAAAGACTGAAGAGACTGATGAACAGAAAGGATCTTCTCCTGTCTGTAGTCTACCCAAGGAAAAAACGGATTCACCTCAGCATTAGCATACATCAGCCTGGAGAAGAGAAGGCTCCGAGGAGACCTTATAGCAGCCTTCTAGTACCTAAAGGGGGCCTACAGGAAGGAGGGTGGGGTGTAGCAGGGGGTGTAGCAATAAGACAAGGGGTAACGGTTTCAAACTGAAGGAGCGTAGATTTAGATTGGATATCAGGAAGAAATTCTTTCCTGTGAGGGTGGTGAGACACTGGAACAGGTTGCCCAGGGAAGCTGTGGATGCCCCATCCCTGGAAGTGCTCAAGGCCAGGCTGGATGGGGCTTTGAGCAGCCTGGTCTAGTGGGAGATGTCCCTGCCCATGGCAGGGGGTTGGAACTGGATGATCTTTAAGGTTCTTTCCAACACAAACCATTCTGTGATTCAATGATTCTATGATTATCTATTTTTCATATGCCATCTATTGACTGTGGCAGGGAGATCGTACCTTTGAACCAGATACCCACATTGTGTAAGCAGCCCCTAGTTTTGTGAAGAGCAAAACCAAATCCAAGCCCTAATGACCCTGAAACTTTGCTTGGGAGTGCTGTAATTAGAGCTTGTGGCTCTTCGCTTCCAGCTTCAAATCTACTTAGCAAACCTGGGGTTTGGTTCTAAACCCAGCATTTGCGTTAAGATGCTGTGCTAGTTACATTCCAGATTTGCCAAAAAAATCCAACCAACTCTGACAGGAGGCCAGAAACAAGAAGAAAAAATTTGGCCAAATTCCTACATCCAAATATTTTTACAGCATGAGAAATTGAACTAATAATGCTTCTGTCTGGTTAACAGCTGTCAAAGGATGAAAAATAAGCTACTGGGAATGTAGTCAATCACTCACTCCTTTTAATGTGGTGTGAAATCCATAAAGGCATTTATACTGAATCTTAATGTGTTTTATGGAAAAATCACTGGTAGCTGTGTTGAAGAGATGCCAATTTTTAACAAGCAGCGTCTGGTGCTTTCCGGGCCACTCTACGCATGTGTGTTCTGTAGGGAAAGATGAGTTTGCACTCTGCTTGCCTCCAGGAATGCATGTTTAGTAACATCCCCCCTCTTCCCCCTCTGCTTTGCGGCGGGTCACCGTGATACAAGCTTCATTCGCAAAAAGGTGTCCCAACTTCACCCCGTTCCTCTCGGTGGGCGACGGCAGTTTTCACCTGCGTGCGGCGGGATGGCTCCTCTCCTGGCAAAGGCCCACACGCCACAGTCCTGCAACCGCGGCAGGGGTGCACCCGGGGATGTAACCACGACAGATCCCACTGATTTCGTGAGGCTGTTTTTCTAAGAAGAGCCGAGCAAGCGTATCACCGTCTGCAGGGCTGCGGCCCTAACTTGCGTGCTGTGTTACCAGTGGGGAATGGCAACATTCCCTGCGTGACACGATGAGATATTAATGTGTGTGAAGAGCCCAGAACACAGAGCAGCCTATATATAGCCATAGACAGCAGCTTTTTAAATCAGGATGACAATTTTTTTGTGACCGATGATAGCATTGGGAAGTGGTGTGCTCAGCGACTGTGCACAGAGAATGCGCGGCTCAGGTTGTTGAAGGATTTGTGTTTCCCTGTGGCCCTGCTCTTCCGTGGGGTTTGTTGGATGGATACAGCTGGATACAGCTGTGATGGTCACGCTCCGTGGCGTCTTTCTCCTCCTGCCCCGGAGGAGATACACTGTGTCAGGTGGTGCTAATGTACGGGCTACGGCCCCCTTTGGTCGCCCTCCTCCCCCAGCACAGCAGACCCATGGCAGGTTTTAGGCTGGTGGGTCCTGGGCGACTGCAGGGAATCTCGTCCTGCCCAAAGCACTCATGCATGAAACGAGAGACAGTCCAGGGTTTCCTGTCAGTGTTTAAGGTGAAAGCACCGTGTGAAACGTAACTCTCGGCACTTCTTTCCATCTCCACCAGTTAATCCGACTATCCAAATCAGGCTAGCCATTAAGGGCCAGTCTCGATAGTTTTACACTATATAAATCTACAGTCCTTGGGACCTGAGTAGGTGACGTCTCATTTCCCGTAAACTCACAACCACTTGAACCTCACTCCCCTTTCTCATGACACAGACTCATTTCATGGTCTAAAGGTGACCTTATATGCTCAGTCCAGGTGACTTTTTAATTATTTTCATAGAGAGACAGGAACAGACACAAACCAGTACCCTAACTATAAACTGGCACCTAAGTTCCATCCATGAGAATGGAAAAAAATAGAAAAATACTAAATAGAGCCTTGATGGTTTCCTTTCTTGCTGTTACCTTTACCTAGTGATGTGTAGAGGTGAGCAGTTAATATTCCTCAAATCAATCATTTATTCAGTTTCATGATGTATCTTTCCAATGCGAGCTAAAGCTGTGGTCCATAATGACACAAATCCAGGCAATAGGAATGCTTAGTGGTGGGATCACACTCTGAATATCTTCCTTCACATTGAATTCTCCTTTCCAAACTGGGAAGGGCACGGGCATAGTCATAACAGGTCAGTCCAAAATAGAAAGTAAGTGCCTCAGGATGGCCGTAGGGCTAACACTGGTGTCACAGTTCCTGTCCAGCCCGATGCCATCAGTATAATAAAAACTGTGGTTTCAGCCAAGTTCCTTCCAGACATTGGTTCAGAGTGCAAAAACTATCCAGCAGAACCAGGCTCTGTGGAGGAAATGACGAGGGCTGAACAAGCATGATGGTTAACCCCATTCAGAAAGAAGGTCACCTGGAAGACGAATACACATTATAGAGCTGTCTGCAGCCAGGGAACAAATAGGAGCATTGGGCTTCCCGTCCCTCAGCTCTCAGAAACATAACTGTTTCTGAATTGTTTCTAAATGTATGTGCTCTGTAACATGCAACGACTACTAAATATATTATACCAAACCAACACTTGTGCTCTCTTTGATGTGTTGATTCGTTTTCCTTTTTTAACTTAGATCAGCTACCAGCCTCCAGAAATGGCATCTTACAGTAACATTGTATATTAGTGACATACCAAATTTGGAGGCTTTCCTAATATAACCCCTGTGTTCCACTGTGCTGCTCTTTTACTCAACTAAACATAGTATGGCCTCGTGCTTCTCCCTTTCACTCATGTTGAAAAAGATACATCTTTTGTTTCATTAAGGGCATACCTCATAAAATGCTATTTTTCCTACTGGGTGACAAGTTCCCTCAGCTTCCATTGAATTCAGTAGTGATGGAGGATGCTTATGAGACTGAGCCTGAATTCTCAGCTATATGTGAAACATTTGGGATTTATTTCAGTCTCACTGAAATCAGTGGGACATCAATATAATTTTAAACAAACATTTAAATACTTCGCCAAATGCAGCTAGACTGCTGAACACAGGTCTCAGCAAGAAACTGTTTTCTATTTCTTACCAGGATAACATATTTTGACACACTGTTATGGTACCAAGTCAGTCATATCATCTTTAACACATTACAACCAAGAGAGAAGTCAGCCTGCTGTACTGAAATTCATGAACTGTCTTTGAGGGGTATTTCTGAAAATCAGCTATACCCATTTTTTATATTAAAAGTGCAAGGCCCTTCTTTCCCGAGATCTCTTTCACTTGCACATCTCCGGGGAAGTTCAAACTAGGAGTTAGGCAGCCAGTGAAGAAACAGGGCACAATGGCTTCCAGGCAGGTGTTTTGCCTATGTGTGCAGAAGGCAATGTTACGTGTGAGATGCCCATTATGTGCCCGAGGGCACGAGCATGCCCAACTATGCCTACTCACGTACCACAAAATCTCCTGAAGACCGCTGTGGCGTTGACGAGAAGTTTTATACAGCCAAGTGTATATAACCTTTTAATGTTAATGTTATCCTTTAATGTTTGGGTTTAGTTATTATTTTTAGTGTATGGTTTCTCTTCCTTTTAACTTGAATCTTTGTATCCATTCCAGCATTACAGCTACAGTGCCGAACATTTCCTTGTTGTTTCTGCCGTTACTTTTGTCTTCCCAGCTTTGATTAATTTTTGGAATTTATCTAAATTATTCCTTAGAGTGTTTGTGGTAATAAATCATTGTCTAGTTGCTAGTTTCCCCCCTCAAATTCAGATAATAAAGCAGTAGGTGTTCTAGAAGTGACTGTGAATGTAACACTTGTGATGGTTACGTATACATGGAATTGTCCTCCCAGTGATCAGCAGCATGAGCTTATCGCATGTAGGGCAATT
The DNA here is from genome assembly GCF_028500815.1 of Rissa tridactyla. Taxonomy (NCBI): domain Eukaryota; kingdom Metazoa; phylum Chordata; class Aves; order Charadriiformes; family Laridae; genus Rissa; species Rissa tridactyla. The sequence continues at coordinate 47,013,567 of NC_071467.1, forward strand.
AAATTAATTCGATCAGCTCTTGGGACACCTGAGAGCCTGTATGCAGATGGCTAGACTGGCCAGGGTTCCCAAACCCACAAGCCTCCAAAAGTCCTGTAAGGAGAAAGCTTTATAAAGAGAGAGGGACCAGCAGCAAACCCATGCATTTCACTCTATCGAGGGGTGAAATATCATTCCGCTCCTAACTCTGATTAATCTCCTTTATCAGATCACTGAGGATATCCCAAATATTAATTCTTGGTGCCCACTACCTCAGCGTGGGTTCACAGCCACGACAGAAAGCCCTTTCTTTCCCCTGCGGCGCCGCATCCCCTCCGTCCCTCCGGAGCTCCCGGCGCCTCGCCCAGCCCAGCGCCGCGGCTTTGCGGAGACACCCCTGGAGTCCTTTCCCCCGAGTCCTCTCGGCCCTGCTTCTGTCACCTGCGCCTTTGCCCCCACGGAGCCCGGTAGGAGGATGAAGGAGAGCAGCAGCCCTCCTTCCTCCGGCGGCGGCGGCGGGCAGCGGGGCAGGGTGGGCATGGGCAGGGGAAGGTAAGAAGGGGCTCCCTCCCCGGTGCTTTCCCTTCTTACCAGGAGAGGGAGCAGACGTCTATCTGCACATCCCCCGGAGCTTTTGTTCAGCCTCGCCGCCGGCTCGCAAAGCTCCACGGTTTCTGAACTGCGGAGTCAGATGGGTGTTCGGCTTCAGGCTTTCTCACACGGGCACAAGCGGCTTTTTGAGCAGTTCTTAAACGGCCGTACATTTTTGCACCTGTGAGTCATTAGACACAGTCCTGCCACCCTTACTCATAATCCCGAGTTTCACAAAGAATCCCCCTGGAACCTGGGTGCTTTTTTTTTTTTTTAAAAAAAAAAAAGAAAAGAAGAATTATTCCTGGAATTAAAGAAGACAGGAGTAGGCTGTCCAGAGTATGGTGAGGAGAAGCGTTACACATCTTTAGTTTCAGCAAGTGGAAGGTAATGCATGCAATTGAGGAATGAAAGACAAAAAGACAAATAGGAATGCATTTGAAAAACAGCACCTGCAAGAGGAAATAAATAAGATTTTTCAATAAAAATGTGTGGACAGCTGGGTTCAAATGGCAATGCAGCAACAAATACCTGTGCTGCCGTCTGCAGTAGCAAATACTATGTTGTACAACTCCAATTAAACACAGCTTTACACAATGCACAGCATATTATTTTCCTTTCAGATGCAAGGGATATAAAGCTTTTCTTGTTCTAGATTCTAACTAAAGTTAAATTGCCCAGAAGACACTATCTCTGAAGGGGAAGCTCTTACGGCTGGCAACACTCCCACACGTGCAGGCAGGACAGTGGTCACTCTGGTCAAGTGATGCCTCATCACACACCGCAAAGTAATATTGTGAAAGACAGTAAAGATCGTTTGAACTTAGACAACTTCATGAACCCACAACAACTACATTTCATTTGTTACCTGTCCGGAGGAGTAAGTTGTCTCTATGTTGCCTATGTGCCAGTAAAAGCATCCGGTCTGTCTTCACATGATTACCATTTCTTTTAGATTCACAATCAGTTCAATATGGTGGAAGATGTTAGCATTATTGCTTTTCTTTTGTATCTTGTGACAGAGACAATTTCATCTGCAAGTATTGCAGGGCAGACTATGCCTAGGAGTCCAAAGAGGAGGCAGCTCCACTCCCAGACCTTTTGTGCTTTTGGCAAGCTCATGGCAATGCCCAGAAACTGCAGGAGCAGCTCCAGCACTGCTACATGGCCACCCTTGCTCAGGAGTGTTGCATTCTCTAAAAAATAGCTGTTTTCCACAGCAAGCTGCAAAGCGGGACTGTCTGATGCCCCAGGCCACCTCAGGCAAGTTAGACAGCACTGGAAGGGCAGGGAAAGAGAGAGGCCTCCACCTCTCTGCCGTGATTTCTATCAATATAATGCCAGTTCTTCCACAGCTCTTTGCTTACATTTCTGTGTCTGGACTCCCATCTGCAGAAACCTTCGCTGTGCAAGGTCTGCCAGACCTAGGGACTGTGAGAAAGTCTGCACAGCTATTTGCAGGTTGACGTCCTCTAAGCTGAATAGAAAGAATATTCTAGGTGCCATGCCTGTAGAAATAAAAGGAACCTGAAGACATGCTCTGAGTCAATCCCAGTGTTTAGAAACTAGAGATAAACAGAAAGCAAAATGACTGCTACTGGAATAGAATCATAGAATGGTTTGGGTTGGAAAGGACCTTAAAGATCATCCAGTTCCAACTGGGGGAAGGCTTTGGATTTTATTCTTCATGGAGGTAAAAGTGGAACAGAGTTCAAGTGGTGGTCCTCACCATCCTGTTTCTGCCTGCATCTGCATCCTGTCTGACTTCCCGTCTTACCAAAAGTCATGCCCAGGGATGAAATAAAGCAGTGTCTTGTGAGTATCAGCCATGCTTTCACAGCAAAGGAGAGACAAAATTCCCCACGGCAATGCCTACCTCCTCAGTGCAGTGCCCTTCTCCTCCCTGGAAGAGAGAATGGCAAGGGTAGTGGCTCCTAAACCCAGCAGTTGGCCTAAGTTCCTGGTTTAATGTTATTGTTAGAAAGGAAAATCAAAACTGTGTATTAAAGAAGTGTCAGCAAGCAAATGGGTTAAGCGGTGCCCCAAGTCCGTGAACGCAGGTGGGTGAGAGCAGAACCTATTTATAAACTGCAGCGACTCTGCTGCCTGGAGATGACTTCATGCCTGAAGAACTCCTGTAACCTTTCTCAATCTACGCCTTTCTTTTTCTCTCACATGAATGTCAAACAGGGACATACGCTACATTACATGAAAGTCAGAGACAACTGCCCAGCAATTGTGCTTTCCTTTTACTTCCTTTTTCCCTCAAAAGTGACTCCTCCCTTTTTGCTGCGTGTGAACAAAAATGGGATTTGATGACAAAATCTAACCCCCAATCAAATCTTTCTTTACCAGTATAATTTTCAGAAGAGATGACAAGCAGACACACAAGTGCAGCTCTTTGCTGTGATGATCACAGAGGAGTATAATGAAGATTAATCATCACTTTATCAAACTGTATCCATTTTTTTTAAGCACCTTGATGAAACAACAGCTTAAATTCTATTGAAGTGGCTGAGCCAAAGATGTGCCACGGTGATGCGCTGGTGTCTGCTCTTCCCTGGGAGCCCGAGGACAAATTCTCGCACGCTCTCCGCAGAGGAGCCAGAAGCCGTAGCACAGCAGTTAGCTTCATTCCCACTCCCGTGCTAAGGGCTTCGCTGTGCTGGGAGTTACCCCCAATTAACTACCTTCAATTAATTTCCTGAGTAGATGCTCTTATTTCGGAGCAAGCGCACCTACTTATGAATTGGCATAACTCATTTTCCAGGCAGGTATAGAATAGATGTTCCTACGTAATAGATCTGCAATATCATACCGCTCATCCCCGCCTGTGTGCAAGGCAGTGGGTACAGATGGGACCGGGTGAAATTAGGGCAGGCTGCTCAGGCTGAAGAGGAGACGTTTGAGGCTGGGCAGCATCTGCAGCTCCCCGCTATCCTCATTCCCATGTTATTTGTAAAATTGGCTGAACGGGGAAGAGGGGAAGCAGCTGGGTCCCAAGGGAACACTTGCTCCAATGGTGTTTCCCCTGCCTTCTCCATGCTTTGGCTGTGCCCATGGCTGCCCAGCACCGCTGCGCTCCATTACAGAACCTCTATACCCTGCTCCCCGCCTGCCCCCCGCCCCAGCCTCTCTAATGGCTGTATTTCATGCCGTGGGCATCCTCCTGGGGTGAGATGGGCTCCTGCCGCTCTCCCACACCCCAGCAGGACCTTGCTGCATCCAGGGCACCCAGCAGCTAACCCCCTCCAAAGAGTGTCTCACAAAAAATAATATCTTTCGGAGCTATGGGCTAAAAAACTACCCTGGTTTAAGAAGACGGGTTGATTCCCAAGACCAAAATTCCCAGGCCATGAAATCTTCAAAACACCATTTCTGCTCGATCTTACAAATAGCCTTACCCAGGTGGGAAACACACAATTCTCCCAGTTTCCCTGTAAACAGCTTGGCTGGTGGGCAATGCCTTAAGGCCCAGGTTTTCAGGCCCTCAGCATTTATTTACCATCACCATGACTGGTGAAGCCTGTGCTTAAGCCTGTTGTCGGGATAAAGCCCCAAGGGGCTGGGCTACGGCATGGGCGGGCACAGGCAGATGCCCAGCACCCGAAAGAGAACAGTCATTACACCGAATCAGGTGCAGACAGAAAAAAATAACGCCTTTTCCTGTGTTGTCAGTGAGACTGAATAACATTCACGTATAGGTTGACTGCAGAGGTCTTTTTTCCAGAGGCCTCAGTTTGCCGGTCACTAAGGGAATGTTTGTTGCCCCCTCCCGAAGCATCTGCTGTGACCCCTGTCGGGGCAGGGACAAGGGGGAAGCCTGAGCACCTCTCCCTGTGCTCTTCCCACCAAAGCCCATGGGATACCATCCTGAAATAAGTATCTTTCTCCTAGTTGTGGGATATTTCTGTCTGCTTGCTCCTGCTTTACTCTGAAATAACTTCTCCAGCCTGACTGAGAACTGACTAAAATGCAGATTTTGGCCCTCATTTTTTTCCATCCAATAGATCATTCATCTGATTGACATTTCTGTCATTCTTTCTGATCATATACTGCAATTGGACACTTGAAAATAAAAAAGCATTAGGTGCTCTAAGAGATTGCTAGGCCTCCTGACATGGCCATTTTCAAGATAATATTAGAAGACATAGGAAGCATAATCATTAACTACCTGGTAGAGACGTCGGACCTTCTGTTCTCTTGGGTTAGTATATGATTTAATCACCACAAATGGAGGTCTTCAATATGCCCTTTTACTGGGATCAAGTTCTGGTTACATTTTGACATTCATAAAGACTTCAAACAAATACAGTGATCTATATGCAAAATATGGTAATTGTGATAATCTGGAAATGAGAAAGATATTGGTAATTATATGTAGTGAAAACGGCTAATGTTGACCACCCAGTAGCATTGCACATTTCACTGATTAACAGTGCTAGTTAATAAAATTCCTGCTGACTTACATCTTACCTATGACTTATCTTAAGATACAGAGGAAAAGTAAAAATGAAATAGATAATGTCTTATATTGCAAATGCAGCACATCTGGCTGGCATTTTTGGCATGACATATGTGCAGACACATCACAAAGCAGCCCAAATTAGCACAAAGCTGATTGCATACATTGCAGGTGAACAGTGAACCGTCACTTTATGCTGGGACTCCAAGGCCCCTGAAAATTGCTGTATTTTATCCTCCAGTTTCCTTTCTTTAGCTCACCCTTGCTCACAGTATGCTCTATTAAATGGGCTCTGATGTAGGAGCACTCCAGAAAACAGAAGGAAAGCTAAACCCTGCGCAAATTCATCTTGCTTTACCGCTATTTTTATTTATATCAAAATGTGGTTCGTGCCTGTGGAACTGGCGGTGCTGGAGGTCTGCAGCCAGTGAGCCTGCCTGGCCACTGGCCCCACCAGCTGCCTTGCCTCTGACCTGCCAGACCCCCATCACGGGCTGAGAAGGCAGCTCGCTCCCGTTTGTCTTCCCTACTTTGGCTAATTGTGGTATAAACAGTTGTCAGCAGGACTTAAAGCAAAAGCATCAACTCATTTTCCTAGGTTAGTGATTTACAGGCAGAGAACAAGTTATGGTCACTCTTGAGAAGGATCAGAGGGCAAGCAGTGACCCGGAGTCCAAAGGTAACGCGTCCGATTATGCACCCGCATCTGACGGCTGCCTTGCAAGCCTCCCCTCGCACTCGCTAGGGGAAAGCAGATGTCTTATTAGCTCCCATCCTTAAGTGGCTTTTGTCATTGTGTCCAACTTGAAATAACACAGGAGTGGGGGTGGGGGGGAAACAATGGCCAAAAATGAGGTGCTGGACAGTTTAAACAGAGCAAGGAAAGACACTGGTGCTTAGAAAAAGCAAAATGCGAAAATGCACAGAAATATTTTTTCTGGCTTTGTGGACAATGAGGGAGTAAGACTTGGTAAGACTTGCACCTAGTTATCACAAATTGTTGTGATACTTAAAATGGCATGTGCTTTTATTAAGGATGGACTAGAGAAAGCAAGTTGCAGAAAAATTTGGGGTAACGCTCAGCAGCCATACGTTTATGAAATGTACAGTTCGTGTAAAAGCCTATCTGCCAGGTAACCTCCCATCTCTCCTAACATCTCATTTAACTGATGCTTTAGAAATGTGGATGCTCATGCAGACTTCTCACTTGCCTGCTTGAAAGATACTCTTCATGTCACTGAAAATCACTCGTGTAAACCAAGGGATTAATTTACAGGGGTTGAGGTAAAACCTTTCATCCCTCTTTTCTGTCCATAAGAAGGAGGGCAGGTGAAGCAGAAGCCGGCACCCAGCCAATCTCAGCTCTCCTGGTGCCACGTGTATTTCAAAGCTAAGGAGGAGCATACTCATCTCATGGCAGAGCATCAGGGCACAGTGAGGGCCGGTGGCTCCATGATGGGGAACAACCTCGGAGATGAGGGCGACCGCAGACAGGACACAGGCCCGCAGGGTCTGGCCGTGGCAGGCACAGCTGGGTGCTCATAATGGGGTCCAGCTGGGGAAGCTTGGGCACCTGGTGTGGCACTTGCCAACTTTTTTCACCCACGGAAGAAGTTGCGTTCATGCGGTTGTGTATGAGAGGAAAAAGGTTCATGGTCATTGGAGCAGTTGTTCTTCTGGCTCCAGAGGCTGCGATGGCCACACGTGCTCTTTAAAGAGAAACTATCAGCAAGGAAGGAAATTAATGATGGAGTTGCTATGGGATCAGACTTAATGCCACCCTTGCTCTGCTTTAGTGGTGGAAGTGGTAGGTAGGAGGTAAAGCAGCACACTGTTGACGCCAGACTGGGAGGCACTGCCAATGGAGCCAAGGTTGGAATATTACATGAAGGCAAAATGCATGAGCATGAGGACCAGTGGGGTAGAAATGGAAATTTATCTAACGGCAAAGTAATAGTCTCTGTGTTTTGGGATTAATCATGGAAATTTCTTTGAGTTCATCAGCTGTGAATGACAGAGGAGGAGTAAGTCTTCGTTTTATTAGTCACAAGGTGACAATGAGCCACTGAGATGTGTTGGCTGTGAAGAAAAATAGGTGACCACAGAATCTATTAGGCAAGGTACTTCCTACAGAGAGCAAGACTTCATGCTATCACAGAAATCTCTGGAGACATCTCATCCCTAATGCTTTATACGGGTCACTCTCAGTCAGGAAAGACGTGGACAGCCTGGAGCGGAGGCAAAGGTGATGGCTGGGGGCAGTCACTCTCCTGTGAGGGAATACGCACAGGACTAATTATCTCAGCAAAAGACTGTAGAGCTTATATGATCGCTCTTCATAAGTAATTCAGAAGAGTTAGTAGCAGGAAGGGAAAAGGGCTATTTAAGTTAAGCTAAAGAGTGGTTTTGGCACATGAACGAGTTGTGTGAGAGGCTGCGGGGATCCCACCGTGCCAGCAAGGGCGCTGGAGGAAGTGAGAAACGCCATTAACCTTCCCGGCTGTCCTTGGCTGTGGGCTGAGTAAACCGGGTCAGCAGCAGGGGACTTGGTGGGCTCTAAAAAGGGGACTGGGAGGTTAACGACAAGTTCCTTGGAAGAGAGAGCTCAGCTCTGGGTAGCTAGAGGCTTTGGGCTAGGGTAATTAGTGGATAATATAAGCTGGTGTTTGCTTTTCTAATAGGTTATAGCTACTTCGAGATGCTGAAAACTTTGGGATATTGGAAAGGGTGAAACTCAGTTTGGCCTGTGCTGAAGAATGAGGTTATAAAGCTGAAGTTGGAGTTGGCAGTAAGCACAAAACCTCCTTGTCTGGGTTGGGGCTCTTCTGCCCTTGTGCCTTATGAATGAATGCTGGAAAGGGTGGGGGAAGTACAAATGATGAAATGAGCATATATGTTGAGAGCAAAGAAGAAAAGTTCTTCATTGACACTTTCAAGTTTAGACTTACTATGGCCAAAGTACAGTTCAGCTATTGGTAACTTCTTGCATATATAAGCTTGAATTTTTTCATCTTCCCTGTCAAAAACTACCCGTCCAGATACTTTACTGCAAGAGCAGAAGCTCTGTTGTACAGCAGCACAGAGGACAACACACACTCTGCAAATCTGTGTGCTGTCTACGGCTGTGCACACTTCCAGCATCCAGGAGAGCCATTCCCTTTCCATCTTATGCTGGCAAAGTCAATGAAGAAGACTTCATTAACACCAAGTTGAGGTGTGTTTGTGGTGGGGAGTCTTGCACCTGTCCAAGCTGTGGTGATCTGAAACTGTGAAACTGTTAAAAGGTGATCCCAGGTGCCCCGGTGCCCTTTTTGAGAGATACCGTAATACGTCTTGAATGTCTTCTTAACTGCTTTTGGACGTGTCCAGGGCAATATCCGTATTTAGAGCAGTGCCCTCCAGGCATGCGCCACAGAACGAACACCAAATATATTAGTTTTTTCAAGCTCTCCACGATTACACATACAACATCCTCCAAGATTATAAGGACTGTTTGTCTAAAACCCCACACAGCTGACAAAAGCCTCCATGGCAGAAGGAAGCCTATTGTCTCTACCAACAGCACAGCCTCCACGGTGCAGTGAGAAGCTGGTTTCCAAAAGTTTGATGATTGCTGCAGCAGAGGTGTTCTTAAAGTGCAAGACACAAGCAGACAACTTTTCTCTGTGTTAATGGAGACGTTCGTTTTGCCTTTGACTAATGTGAGAAAGTGCAGGTCCACCGACTGTGTCTGCTGTTCCCCGCGATGGCTGCGTTATGGTTCATGCGACTTTGTGGGGAAAGTAGAGATCCCAAGCAGTAAATGCTACTTCAGGAAAAAACCAAACAAATCAGATACTTCCTGGTAACTCTCTCTCTTCCCCCCCTCCACACACACCTTCTTGTAACACATTATTTTTTACAACAAAAAAGCAAAAGTCAAAGAGCAAAGCCTAATGTAAAACTTTGTTGCATCAAGTCACGGGAAGGCAGTAAATATCCCAGCATCTCCGGCTGCCTTCTGAAAGCAAATACTTGCTCTCGCTTAACACTACTAGCCTGAATATAAGATGTCAGTATTAAAGATTAGCTTGGTATGTTGACACAGAAGATGTCCTAACATAAGGAGATGGTGGGAGAGTGACAGCAGGCGATGAAGGACAACCCGCCCCGGTGAATGAGCATTAAAGGCTGATGGAGAAGCAGGAACTTGATAGGAGCGGGGGAGGAAGGAGTTTGAAGAAATACTGATTGAGGTCAAGAAGATTTCCTGTTTAAAAGGAGAGAGACGGAGGAACATTAGACAGGTAATGACAAAGTAAATGTAGGAAAGCTACTGCACAGTACAGCTGCATGATAATCAGGAGCGGTTATACATGTATTCACTAGCTATTTGCTCTGATCAGCACAGGGACTTGGATCATGATGGTATCTGAGCATACAACAATAAAAGGAGATTTCCCAGGTGATTGTGGGCATGGTCCAAAATGAACTACCTGCAGCTCTGTGGCCACGTAGTAACGCAATACTGCAGTACACCAAATAAAATGCCCGGGACTTCAAAGGCATACTCTGGACCCTGCCCACCTCCATTCCCTGGGAAGCTGAGGGAATGCATTTAAAGAGAATTATCATGTGAAAATCAGGGTCTGTTTGTTCTTAGGGACAAATAACTTCCATTGAGATCAGTGGGACCTAGTCGTAAGGGGCCTGAATTGAAATCCTTTAAAATAAGTGGGAGTCCATAGTCCCTCTATTTGCTTCAGCTATGCTTTGTTCTGTATTTTTTCTGAGTTAAGAAAACAAGATCTCTGTTACTTCGGGTCTGGAGAGAAGTGATTTTGTACCTCTATTAGTGTTAAAAATTGCATCCTTCTTTTAGTGTAAAAAAGAAAACCAAACCTTGTAAGCTATACTTCATAAATACTACCTTTTGGACTAGGCAGGACTAAGACAGACTTGTTAATGCCATTGTTTGTCAAAGAACACTTCCACTGCTTCCACGTGAAAGCAGGCTGCCCTGGAATATATATCTGCATCCTCTCATCTGCACCATCACGCCACAGCCGCGCCTGGCAAATCTAATTACCACCCAGCGTTCTGTTTTCTCTCGAAGAGAAGAGAAATTGGTTTTGCCTTTTGCCCTGGGCTTTCACATGTTGTTCGGCAAGCTCCCGTGCACCAGCAGGGTCTGGGTGGGAGCTCTGCGAAGGCAGGCCAGCTGCCAGGAAAGCTGCCTCCAGCTCCTGCCGCTCTCATTCCTGAGCTGCCAGCCCCGGAGCTTCCAGGGGGAGCAGAGCTGTCGGGGGCAGCCGGAGCTGCACCACGCTGCTGCCCTGGTGTAATTAACAGCCCATCCAGCATGTTAGGAATACCTTTATCAAACCACTGCCGCTGACGTGGCTTTCCCTGCTGATGTGTAACGTGGCTCTGCTTTAAACCGGAATGTTTCTGGAGCATCAGCAGTGGCTGAGCTGCATCAATCGCTGCTGCTGTCAGCAGTGCAGGTGGAAGTGTGGGAAAGAGCCTGAAGCGGATCCAGAAGAAGGCCTGCACTGATTGCGGCTTTCCTGTCTATGTGATGTGGGAATTGTCAGGACGCCAACAATTCGTCTCCTTTTGAACATCTTTGAGCAAGAGAGACTTCTGGTTTCTGTTCCAGTTGCAATGTTTCCACTGGTTTCTCTCGGTTCCACCTGAAAAATAGGCTTTAGATCAGAGCCTTTGGGCAACTGATTTTCCGGGCACATTGGTGATCCTTGTTCACCAGCGGAAACCCCAGGAAGTTTCCAGTGGAATATCGTCTGTGAAAGGTGAACTTGACCTGAAAATAGATTTCAGCTTCAAATATCGAAATTAACCTCAATGGTTTAACTTCCTGGACAGAGACTCTGTCTTTGTGATGGTCAAGAAAAAGCAGAGCAGGAGGCACTAGCCAAAGCTTTTTGTACCCTCAGAACCCGCCTCAATCCTCCACCTTCTGCCCTGTAGTAGAACCGTGTCCAGCTGATGCCATTCTGCCCATGGCCCTAAAATGACTGCAGTTACACCGGCCATGGTTCAAAATGGGAATTTCTGTATTTTGCAGCAGTGCCTCACATCAGGCAGCGGGTACAGATTAGCACCAATCCGACAGTGGCCTCAGACCTCCCAGAGATTCTCCAGGGCTGAGGACCCCTCATATGATTAGTTATACACACTTCACAGTGGCTTTGCATTATTACAACACAGAGCACCATGACCAGACTGGAGGATCCCTGCTCCATATAATGTACAGAGCCCCAGCCCACAATATTTCTATTTGCAGTCCACTATGTGTGACCATGTATCAATCATAAAATTGGACTCGAAGTATTTCTAGTTAGTACAATTTAAATTCAGATAATATAAAACTATTTTTGCATTAGTTAAGAAAAAAAAAGAGATTTAATCCAACTAGAAGAATAATGTCCTGACTTGCAGAAGGGAATCACCGATTAACTTCTTTTAGCATACAAAAAGCCCTGCCAGTTTCTGCTAAGGGTCGCCATGCTTCGCACAGAAATCACTGCTGAAAATCAGAAGACCAAATTACTTTCCCAGTGAGTAAGCAGAGGTAATAAGTGCATTTCATGATGGGCAGAAAAACCTGTTAGGACATTTCTGGTTCCGGGAATTTGCAGGCTAAGGAATTAGCAGAGACATAAAATGAAGGCACTTGGATAGGATAAGAAACTCAAGTTACTTTTACCAATATGCAATGCGATGGACTCAGCAGCCGTTTACCGGAGCCTTTTTGTCACTGGGATTGATTCTCTATGGGTTGAAGCTGCTTTCCCTGCTCCAGTTTTATCAATTGGCTTGGAGGGTGAGTGTTTTTTTCAGAATGAGAAATTTGCGTTTAGATGGTCCAGGGTCAGCGCAGCTACTTCGATCTCGATGTCCAGTTCAGCAGGCTGGGGCTGCGCGGGGTGACAGGGGCGCACCAAAGACCACTCTGTGTCCTATGCTATCCCTTCGCCTTACACAGGAAGAAGTTAGTCGGGATTTCTTTTTTGGCCTGGGACACACGGGGCTGACCAAGTGAGCATCAAGCCCTTGTCCGAGAAGGCTGTACAGGGTGGCATTGCCCCTCACCTGCGCTGAGCATAGGCCAGGGAGACTACAGCGTAGCTTGTTGCAGGCACAGTATTTAACTTGTGGCTTCATTGTACAGAACAGACTGATTGATTATTAGTTGATTTGTTTTAGTGTCCTAACAGTCTCTCAGACCAGGTGCTGAGACTTTTTGCATCTCTTCACCCTGGGGGTTTTACAACACCAGGCTCCAGTCTTGCCAGTAAACCTAGTAGTCAACGACACCATGAAGTCAATGGGGCAACTTACGTATTCGCAGCTATGGATGAGTGCACGTGTTTGTGGGAGCTGGGTCTTTTTTTTTCCCCCTTTTTTTCAACTCCCTGCATTACTGGAAGTCTTTGTGTGCATGGCAGGCTGCTTTCCCTTACACCGTTCAGGTGAGGCTCCTGAGATAAGCTGAGTATGTGAGCACAGTGCCTTCAAGTGAGCTCTGTGCAAACACAGGGACTGTTTAGATCTACATGAAGTACCGGGATCTCCATGCTTTGCCCAAGCCCTGTTGATCACCTTCTTAGGAAGCAGTGTTCTCCTTTAATTTCTGGCCTTTACCAGGGAAACCATTGATCTAACTGGCAGTTCAGATTTATCAGATACTGATCAGATGCACATCTGCTGAAGTCAAAGGTCTCTTTGATCAATTGCATTGGGAATTTTACCTGGAATTCAATACACATACGGTCTCAGAAGGCAAAGATTTTCACTGAGTATTATCCTGAACTATAAACAGCCTTTGACTATAATTGTTTTACTAATTTGTAATCATGTCTTTTCTGTACGGGGACAAGATTTCTACATAAGGACAGGTTATCAAGATCAGATTCTAGCAATGATTATGCTGCTGGTTACCTTCCTGCTTACAGCATGTAGCCTTTTTTCTCTTCCCTTCTCAAAGGGATTCAGTTCTAATAGGGACCCTTTTGTACTGAAACAGTAATTATTCTATCGTCTGTTGTTCACTTATTAATGTTGTTAATTCTCTTCAGGCGTATTTTTTGCTTTTTGGTTGGTGCCTTAACACTTCATTCTGTAATTTGCTTGCTGTTTTTTCCAGCCTTATTGCAAACTAGAATATTAATCTCTGAGTTGAAGAATATAAATCCAATGTCCTGACAGTAAAAAACAAGAGATTTTTTTATAGTTTATTATTTGACATTTAGAGCTAAAAACCTCAAGAGACTAGAGAATGCTTTTAATTTCTTAAAATTAGGCTTTAAATTTTCTGCATTGAGTTAGAATTTTATAGAGACTTCCTTGATTTTCTGGAGCTCTTCACACCATATGCATTAAAATGCAGCCACATGTAAGTTACATAGCCAGGGCAAAGGAGTGGGGGTCATACCTGCAGAATGGACGGTCACATCTTGGGAAACAGCAGCATGGAAGAAGATACGAGGGCCCTAAGAAACAGGCAAGGTAGCAGGAGCTCCCAGGGCCTGCCTTGGCGATGGGCACTGTGTATGAGCTGTCAGCTTGTGAGGAGAAAGGATTTTACCACTAAGTGGGGCATCGGGGTCCCAATAGTACATGTCATTCTGCTGCTGGTGCTTTAAAAAAGAAAATGCAGGAAACAAACAGGAGAAGTCCAGAATTGAAAAGGACAAAGACAAATGCTTTGAAGGCTGGAGGACGTGCCTTGCAGTGAGAGTCTTTGAGAACTCAGTCTGCTTAGCTTAGCAAAGAGAAGATTGAGAAGTGACTTGGTAAAGTACCTTCACAGAGGAGGAACACAGATCCAAAATGCTTTAACCTAGCTGAGAAGGCAGGAGAGGGAATGAGGATGATGGAACAAGGGAAGCCAAAGACAGGCAAATCCAAAACCAGGCATGTTTTTAATGTTGCAGAAAACTGAAGAAAGAGCTAAGGGGCACGGTGGATTGTTCATCTCTTTGTGTCTTATCTAGAAGATAAGGTCCAGTTAAACATCAGTAATTTTGTGCAATACAGGTCATTGGTTTACCAATAACAGTTCATGTCCTCTGGCCTACCAGGGGTTAGCCTACACGACCACAACATTTCTGGTGTTAAACTTTATGCGACTACAAATGAAGTGCTGCTTCAAGTGGAAACGAGTCTCATGGAGTTTGAGCTCTCTTTTGCAATGTCCTACAGGCTCAAGTGGCGATGACAGGCAGGATTTTTTTCTCCTTCTATGCTTCTTCTGCTTTCCCATTGCTGAAATAGTGGATAAGTCACAAGTTTCAAGTCATATCTGGAGATAGACTTGATGTGTGTTTTGAGAACCTTGGGTAAAAGGCTGAAGTATTAAAAGGATAAAAAGGTACTTCTGCCTTGGATAAAAGGCCGAAGTACTAAAAATTTCACATTTGCTCTGGTATAAATCTACGTGTATTTCAGCTGTGGTGGAACAGAAGAAAGACTGGAATATTTGCTTCCTGAATTCTTCTTATGAATACCAGCAGATTATCAGTCATGGGGAGAAGAGGTACCCTTGCCTATCTGTGTGTCAGACAATCATTTTCACCATAAGAATAATCACAGGAGTGGGGTAAGCCATCACTGGAACTTGTTTCCTTGCCACCCTATTCCTAGGGAATACAGTTGTTCTACAAGGTTCTTTTGAAAAAAAGTTTATGTAGCATTAATTGCTTGCTGTAACTGCCATGTGAGATCATTGTTTCTCAGAGAACAGCGACTATGAAAAATTTTGTCTGAGAATTGCCACACCAGAGACTTGAGGTGCTCTGGAGGTGTAACCCATGCCAGATTTGCTACTAAATTGTTCTTGGCTGCTTACTCCGCTCTCAAACGCTGGTCTCATTTGAGCCCTAGCTAACAGAAGAGCCAAGAGCTATGAAGTTATTTTCTATTTCACTTTGATGATTTGGTATTGAGAGGGAATGTTCCCCAGGGAGAGGTGAAATCATGACTACGGTTCATGGGTGGACATTTATTGCTTTTGGTTTATTGCAGGTAGGAGTTCCCGCCTACACTACCATCAAGCATGCAGAAGCTGTGGCATAGAAGGATACAGCTTGTAGAAAATGCTATTGCTTTAGAGTTCCTGTAAAAAGGCTTCTCTGATAAGAGATATCCTAAAGACGAGTATTCCTGTACTATATGAAAAGAAGCTTGACAGGTTGCAGGTTATGATATTTTCTATCTTTTTTTTTAAACCAGAATTATCTACACACAGCCAATGACTTTGCTAGTGAGCCAGGTGATTTTCCTGGGCTTCACAAGCACAAGTTGGTCAGACGTCCTGCAGAACATCTTTTTTTTTTTTTTTCCTTGATTTTTTTCCTGTGCACATAGGTTTTAAACCAACTCAGGAAGTTCAAAAGCAGCATAAAATTTCTCATTGCCCTTCCTTACACACGTGGTTTAAAACTTTGCGGACATGTAAATAGTCAATTAAGTTTAAAAGTTTCTTAAATCATCACCTTGAAGCTTGAGGCTGGGGATATCCGCAGTGAATGGGGCTGGTAGTAGCTTTGTGAGTAGTTTTCTCCAATACGATCGTCTATGAACACCAGAAAAAAGAAGTTAGGTCTAGCAGATACACATTGCACGGTACTTAACAGTAGTTTGAAAACCTAGTGCAGAGAAAAATCTCAGGTTGGGCCTTTCTTGTTTCTTTAATTAGTTTGATTTCATCTGCTTCATAAAGTTTAGTCCCTATAATTTTAGCGCAGGGAGGTATTGCATCAGTTTAGGTGCTTCAGTGAAGCGTTTCTTGGTGGCTCGGATTTGTCTCAGCAGATAGATGGAGGTGTTCACAACTCGCTGAGCAAACTCCGGGTGTTTTGTGTGTGTGTGCAACTCTGTTCAGCACAACGAGGGTCGTGTTCTGAGCCCTAAGGGAAGGACAGACCTTGAGAAAAATTTGGCTGAGGCCAGTTCAACAGGCAAAAGGTCCTGCTAAGGCCTTAAAGGTGCGGAACTTGGATTTTATAAGTCCCTTTTTTTGTTTCATAGGGCTAGGGAAGACTGGAAAGATATTACTCGGTTTTGTTCCTATTTTATAACACATCAAAATATTCAAAAGTATCACACTTGAAATCTCCAAGACTCAAGTTCTCACTGTTTTGCTTCATCTTTACTTTTCTGGTCACATGGAATTTTTGGTCCAAGGGGATCATAGACACGTAAACATTTTTAAAACAGGTATGAAAATTGCAGCTAAAAAACGAGTTGAGAATTGAAATGCTCTGGGTGCTAGTTGTAGCTCTGATGGATTAGTAGAAGGGCTGGAAAGGTTACTTCTATTAACGCTTCAGTACTTGCATAACCCTAATTTTCCTGCCTGTAAAATGGGTATTTACCTACCTCTCAGGCTGCTATACAAATCAAGCTCAGGCCTTTGAGAAGCTAAGAGGGACATTTGCAAAGCGTGTTATAGTTTACAGCCAGCATCCTTTTTTTTTCTCACCCTCTCCATTTCACAAAACAGGGAACCACTTCAGCGCTACTAACACCACCAGTTACCCAGGAGGAATCCAGTGATTTCAACTCCGAAAAGGTTTGAGCAGTTCAGTGCCATTTGCTATGTGAACGTAAAATGTGACTGGGGAAGGTCCGATCCATAAACAGCCTCAACTGTAATCCCTCTTCCACTACAAAACTGCCATGTTTGGTTAAATTTCCTGCATTTAATGATGAGGAGTGAAAGCAGCCATGCCGTGTGAGACGAGCCACGATGGCCAGCGGTACTTTATCGGCTTCTGTTTGCCAAATACCACTTTCAGCAAGTTGCCCTCTTCCACTACATGGAGTTTCCTGGAGATACTGCACATATTTGCAACACGCATGGAAGTAGCACGTGAGCATACTAGCAGATGAAACCGCATTACTAGCATCTTTATTAATTTGATTTGTAATTTGGTCATGACAAATGTATGTTTTCTTCCCTCCAGGGCAGACTGCTTGCAGTTTGTACAACCAGAGATGCTGCTCACAAAAACTAAGCCCCCACCCACCAAAGAGCAATGACAAACACACCAGGACACAGTCTCAAAGAATTGCAGAATGGTGAATTTATTGCTCATTTGTTCGCTAGAATTATGTAGGTTTTGTCGCGCAATCATCGGAGGTGTTACCAAGGTTGGAAGCTTTTTCTTTTAAACAGAGGCTGTTCTTTCCTTTAGGAAGAAAATACCTAGGGCGGGACCCAGCCCAGGGTGAGATGCTGGCTGTGCAAAGCGGGCTTGGGGACGAGCGGTCCCTCAGGCCACCTCACTGGTGGGCTCGGTGGTGGCTCCCACGTGGCAGTGCCTGCTTCTCAAGTGGAGGTAGCGTGGCCCAGCCTGACTTTTCTCTATGGCATTTTTCTGTGCTGTGCAAGCTGCTAGGACACTTAAAATAGCAAATACGAGCCTCTGAAAGGAAGGAAACATTGAGGAGAATGCTATTTCCACAGTTAACAAACATGAGACTCTCGTTACGGGTTCCGCCTCCCTCTCTCCTCTGCATCCACATGCATACGCACGCAGAAATAAAGGGAGAAAATTGGGGGGGAAAAAAAAAGGCAAAAAAAAAGCACCATTAAGACCACCAAAACCATCTGCACTGTTACGCGTATGCATGCCAACCATTTGTATACAATAACACATTTGGAGGAAGAATTTTAGGAAATGTGCAGCCCCTGGCAGCCAGTGCCTGAAAAGCATTTGTTACACCTAGTTTTCATGTGGTGCATGTTTTTGGGTTTGTGAATGTATCTAACCAAGACCACTACCCTCTTGCCATGCTCTCTTAATAGCCAGCACAGAAACTAGATACAGATCATGACTGAGGTTGCACATTTTTTTTAAAATAAGATACTAGTCCCTTTTCACATTGGAAGTTGATCTCCTTTAGGGGATAGTTGTGAAATCCTGCTTTAACTCTTCTCTCCTTTTTAATCTTCAGTAAGCATGGAAGGAAGGTCTGCAGGACGAGGCTTGCATTGTCTCTACCATGTAAAGCATCCTCGTTTATAAAGGTAGCTGGAGGTAAAGGTAGCTAAAAAAAATAACTCCTTTTGTTAACTGACCTTTGAATTTTGAGTTTACACTTTCTCAAAAGTAAATTTTGTAAGCGAATAAGGGAAGAGAGAAAGGGGGGGGAAAATAAAATCAAGCCACGCTGATTTCATACAGGTGTTTATTGATAGACCTGCGGACAAAAAATAAAGGCAGAAAGCACTACTTTTCAGTATGAAATATATCCAAGTAAATGACAGAACTCACAGAAAGCTAGAAGTATTAAGGTCTTCATGTAGGAAATACTCTACAAAATGTTGGCTTTTATGAGCAGCTTTCATAAAATTATTCTTTTAAGTAGAGAAAAGACCTATAAAACTTATTTGCTATATGAACAGGTGATCCCTGCTGCTTATATGAAATGCACAGGAATAAGACGACCTCATTACTGAGCCAAGGTCATTTATTAGCCACAAAGGGAAATAATTAAAGTTAACTCTGGGCATTATTGTAAATAAAACAGATGTAACTTTGCATTGAAAATCAGCAATATTTTCATCTTTAGAATTCAGGAAAAGTGTTTCACATTATTTATACCCATTTAGAGGGGAGCTCAAATTATTGAATCACAAATATTCAATATCCAGCTTGTGTTATGATTGTATATGACAAAAATCAACTTGTGATGCTGGGAAGAATAAGCATTTCCTATTTGCAGCACCTCAGCGTTTAGTGCTTTCCCTCTGACTGTGCTTCATTGCTGCATAGCAGCTTCCACATGGTCAGGAATGAGCGTTTTGCTGGACAAGCAGGAGGTGGTCCTTTAACTAGTCACTTTTGCAGAAGCGCAATAATGTCAAGAAAAAAAAAAATGTGCAAAGTCTCTAAGTTTGTTTCCACCGAGTTTCAATCAAAACAGCATTCCTTCTTCAGCACAGTTCCCTTGGTGAGTTTGGATGGCTGGAACTCTGCAAAAATGTTATGATTCGTAATAACAAATATAGGCTATAAGAAACTTGGGCAAGCAAAAGTTATCTTCCTGTACATGTGTTAAAGCTATGGGTAGGATTTAAAAAAGCACATTGATCACTTAGGCAAAAGAAAAAAAAAGAAATTGTTATTGATTTCCAATGGAATTTTCACCTGGAGGTCATTTAGAGAGAGATTTTCGAGATGTATTTAAGTAGGTAAACATCTAACAGGATTGAGATAAACAAGGGGGTTATACTCTCAAGGGCTCTTCAGCATTGCAGTGACCAGCATCTAGCCACCTGTCATCTAGTCCAAGCCTCGTCCAGGCTCAGGGCTACCCTTATGTGACTGACATCAAGTCGTGGGACTCGTGTGAGGTAGCCCCAGAGACCAAGGAACCCCGAAGAGCCAGGGGCAGGGTGAGCAGAGGAAAAGAAGCACCTACCTGAAACACTCATGAGGTGCCCACTCCATCCTCCTGGTTATCCACAGTGCAGTCATCTTTTTATGTAGAAACCAAGGACAATGGCATGAAAGGCAAAATATTTTCTTTTGAAAATTACTTTTTTTTTTAGGGAAACATAATTTCCTTGGAATATTTTCCTTTCAAGTGTACATTCCTACCATCTTCAAATACAAGTCTGTTAATGTCTCAATTTATTGTGTGAAATGGTACTTAATGTCAGTTGAAACACATTAAATTCACCTATAAAATTTACTGTATGTAGAGTTAAAATTTATTTGTACCTGAACTTTAAATCAAGGTTTAGCAGGCTTCTGTCTTCTGTCCGACAATGTTTATAGAAGAAAAATACTCTTTCCAGTGCTGCATTTGAGGCTGGGCATAAATTCCACAACGCTTAAAAATGTGACAGAACTAAGATTTGAAAGCAGAACATGAGCCCATTTCCTACACAAGGCTCCTAGAGCATCCACTCGCGTCTCTTACTAAATCTCTAATTTGCAAACCCCTCAAATGTATGAATATATTCATATCCAACTTTTCTTCAGTTTAATCACGTTAATGAGACTTATGTTTCCAAAAAAATCAACGTCTTATCCAGGGAAAAAGAGTGAATCACAATAAAGTCTCTTTGTTTGCTGAAAACAAAAGGATGAAAACTTTTTCAGACTCAACATGAGAAATCTCCCCATTTTGTCTCCTTTGCCATGTTATGATTAAGGAGTATGAATTTCTTTTGTTGCATTTTAACGTTGGCAAAATTAATTTCCTCGTGGAAATCTGATACTCTGGGTAAATCAAAAATTTGACATAATTTTCTAGATCAAATGACTCCTCTCTACAGTTTTTTTGCTGCATCATGCAGTATATGATGAGCAGCCCCATACCAGGATTATCCAACCTTTTTCAGCTTGTATGTCCCTAAATATTTTCAGTGGAGGAATATTACCAAAGCAAGAGAAGTATATAGTACAGTAAACGTAATAATTTTTTTCAAAATGTATGGTTTTGGGATAGCCAAGTTGTTCTGGCCTCAGAAAGAGTCTGATTTTCATTCTTCTCAAGGATAGCCACACAGTTCCCAACTTTTCTTTGGCAGCTTCCTCTCAGCCGCATGGAGCAATTTCTCCCCCACCCACGGTTACCTCCCCTGGGGGGGTCCAATTCTCAAGTTTAGGCTCAAGTCTGGATGGAGAATTCCAGAAAGCTCAACTTATAGTTTTGCTTGTAAACCTGGTGTAGGGCCCAATGTGTAGCCATGCTAAAAGGTCTACATCTACTACTTACAGAGCCACTGGAAAAAAAAAACCCACCAATGTATAAACAAATGATCTTATTTAAAGTATTATTATTTACTTATTAATTCCAGAAGTTTTATTCCTTTCATCTTATTTCATAATCTGTGTTATGAGTGTAAAAAAAGAAGTATGTATAACATTGCAGTGGGGAAGTCTTGAAAGCGTAGCCATATCCATGTTCTTTCTTTTTCAGATGGGCAATTCAGCACAGCTTTGGGGAGAGGACAAGAGAGAACACTGTTGGGACACCAATAAAATTCAAGGTTGGGGCCTTCAAAACAGAGCATCTGCCTCCTCAGCTTACCAAATCCAGGATCTGGAGTTGCACAGCTGTATCTTTTACATGAAATTGTCACTATTAATTACCATTAAATATCATAATAGAAAAAACAGGGCAGAAAGGGACTACCAAGTCCCTCTCGCTGTTTCAAGGCAGGATTAACTTTTGGAAGGAAGGCAGGAAAAACTTGCGGGCTTTTACTCACATCAACCCCCAACCTTCCTTGCACCAATTTAAAGCCAGTGCTCTTGCCTACCGTATTTGAAGAGATAGTCCCTTCCTCTTCAAAATGGTCTCTATGTACATGAAAACTGCGATCATTCCTTTTCTCCCACTCCCATATTTTTCTTTCTTAATCTAGATAACTTTTAAAACCTACAAATAAAAGATTTTTTTTATGTTCTTTACTAAGTAGAACATGTCATTCTCCTCTGGATGCTCTCCAAGTGTGCCACATTGCTCTTAAAGTATAATATCCAAAACCAGCCACAGTGCTCCAGCTGAGGCCTGATCAATGATGGGTGGAAAAAGGATCTTTCCATGTGTCTTGCAATCTATATTTCTGTCTGTATCGCCCACTCTTATGAGATTTAGGGGGAGTGTTGGCAACAGCACAGTTATGATTTATGTTTAGTGTACTCCCAAGACCCTTTTCTGAAAAAATGCTACTCAACCATTTATTTTTCATCCTCTGTTGGGGAGGAATAATCAACTAACAAATATATTGCATCTTATTTATCTTTATTGAATCTCACCCAGTATTTTTAATCCATATTTCCAGATCTTTTAAATTCAAAATTACCCTTGTGTGCACTTGCAGTCCCTCCCACCTTAACTCACCTTCAATTTCGACTCCCGTTGCCATTGCCTAAGCCAGACACCAAACAGATCAGCATTAAAGCAGCCAAGATGCCTCTGATGCTTCACCCCAGCCGAAAGGCCTGTTTCAGTGCCAGAGAGAGTACGGTGGTCTGACACCTCCACGAAAAACCAGTATAGTCTGTTACTTATTTCTTTGTGATCCCCCCATTACTTACCAGTCTTTTTCTGTGTGCTCTTCCTAGGAACTGGCATCAGGCTGGGCAATCTACAGCTACCACCATCCTCTGCTTTTCCCATTATTTTTTTTTCCTCTGAGATAGCTATCCCTTTTCTAGAACTTTACCCACCTTCCAAAATATTCATGGTGTTCTAACATAACTTTAGTCAGTTTTTAAGTATTCTAGGTCCAGCTGATCTCAAAATATCCAACTTAGGTTAAGAGCACTTAGCTATCCTTAATCTTGGAGGAGATCAGTGCTTCAACTGATAACTGCTTTTACAACGCATTTTGAAGTTATGCAGAAGCTATACACTAGCCATGAAATTTGATGTTTGACTTTTGTAAGCATACATAGTATTTCCAGAAGTGCATAAAATACTGGTGGGAGTCTATGCTTTCATGTTTTGGATGTATTCAGCAATTTATTAGTGAGTGAAAGGCACAACATAGGATGCTCAATAGCATTCCTAAATTTTGATCAGACCTTCCTTGCAAGAATTAAACTTCAGAATTAGCCGAACACTATTCTGAAATCAGAAACCCAGTTGTTTACTGCCAAATCTATAGGGTTTTGATGAGAGCAAAGAGATTTGTTACTCCATAGTTTGTCCTCCCCCCCCATATTTATTGATCAGTATCTAACAGCCGTATTATCACTCAGATTTCTTGCTTTGTGAAATGGCTGATGTCTGCAGCAATTCTGTCAATGCCTTTTATCCCAGTTATGAGAGAAAGGAAACGGGGAACGCTAGCAAGAGTCAAAGATAACATCAGAACTCAGACGTAATTTAAGGGTCCAATCTCTAAAAAGCTCCGCTTTGTCCATGTATTAGGTTAAAGAGAAGAACTTAGCACAGGTTTCTGATGGCCATTACTACTGGCTTGCTAGGTGACTGCTCCAAAAACCTCCCTGCGGGTGAACCTGCCACCAGCGACCACAGGGCTCTGGTTAAAGCCCGACGAAGTTGCAGTTATAGGATGCTCCGGATCCAGGGAAAGGGACAGAGCAGAGACAAGAGGAAAACGTGAGTATTAAGCAGTGCCATCTAGTGTAGTGCAGGCTCTCGTTCACCGGGAAGGGAGCCGGCCTCCAGGCGTTGTTTAGCCTTTAGCTGGAAGGGAACCACAGGACTAAACCCACACACACCACAGAAGGGTTTTGATGGCAAATATAAGTAAAAGATGCCAGAGTGGGTTTGTGCCTTTTAAGTTCTGCCTGATTTGCACCCTGGATACCCAGATTTATTTTTCCTTTTGGATGTTTGCCTGGACTACAGAGCGGGGGAGCGTGTCTGCGTAAGCCTCTCTATAGATTTGAGCATTCACGCTGCCGGATTAAGAGACCCGTTTGAGCATTGCAATGACAGATGGCAAGAACTTGGTTGGAGGGAGCTACCAAACCAATTTGTGTACAGCACCTGGTACTGCAAGGCTTTAAGGGAAGCTCTAGCAAGATTCGAAGCCCCTGATGGTACAGCTACTTTCACTAGTGAATTAGAAGAACTCCTACAGAAGAGGTTGACACACTCCCTAGTTTTAGGCACTGCCCATCCTATGCAGAGCTCTGCATTGCATGGTGGTAAACTCTCCGCATCCCTTATTAGAGTTTACAGTTGCAACATAGTTTGAGGAAAAAAATAATAGGTAAAATACTCTAAGAAATTGCATCAATTGCTGTTAAATGACAACGGACATATACCACAATCAATCCCCTCATGTAGGTCAGCAAGGATTACTGTAGTAAAATAACCTTTTCATCAGCTGAACGTTTTCCACACCGCAAGCATCTCCTCAGTCCTCTGTTGCCCTTGTGCAGGCTGGCAGACGAGTGAGTTGAACCAAGCACAGACAACTCGGGCTTTCTGAGACTCTTCCTAAAGGAACTAAATCAATCACAAGCAGAACTCAAAGGCAGGTAAAATCGGTAAGCCAGATCTTACCGCCTGACTCCTTCCAGCTCTTTACCACCACCTAGATAGCAGGAAGATCACCCAGTTTTGCATAACAGCACCTTATCCTTAACATGACCCAGTCTCTTTAGCTGTAGCGGGCTCCCTCCCTTAAGTAAGTAAGCTGCTTGTTAGCCTTATCTCATCAGCTGGCAGACAGCTGATTAGTTACAGGTAGAGGCTAAACCCATCATCTGAAAGCCCCATCTCTCATGTGACCTGGTGAAAATATATATATATTTATTTTTTTTAAATGCGTGGAAAATGCCCATCTTCCCAGGCACATACTTTGAGAGTTACAGGTTACTAAGAAACCAGACGAAATTATGTGACCAGTATTATACGGAACAATGGATTAGATGAGAAAGTGCCTTCTTCCTTCTTAAAAACTATGAATGTATTTTGGTTTGAGCAGTACAAGAAATGCTTCAACTTGTGCCTGAGTTATAAAACTACGTGCCCTCCTACATGACAGCATTGTTGTCACAAAGAAGATGTCTCTTTAAAGGAAGTAATTTCTTTGAAAATGGTTATCTACAGAAACAGGCAAATTAAAGCTTTTGAAGCTTCCAATTCTCAGTTTGGGCTTCTAATCACCTCTGCAGATAAATATAACTGTATGTCTGTTGTTATTCCCAAAACAAATATTTGGAAGTGGAGTGAAAAGTAGAAAAAAGTGGGAGCGTGGGACAAAGGGATGGGAAGGGCAAAGCGTGCGATGGCCGGGCACTCCCCTCTGCCCCTGCAAAGTGGGGAACCACGGGAGAGGTTTCTTCTCGCCCCTCTGCTCTTCTGCTCCGCTATCCTCTACCTTTGCAGATTTGCCTGGTCTCCAGAGGACCTGATCTCCAGGTTGGAAAATGCTGCCTTAACACCTCAGTAGCCTCGGGATGGGGAGTGACAGCATCACTGGCCTTGGGAGAGGGAGCGGGTGGCTCCTGTGTGCTCTGCAGCGGGTTTTCCAGCAGTTTGTGGGTGGTGGCATGTCACCTGCCTCCTTGTCCCCCCAGAGAAGGTGCATCCATGCCTCTCTGCCTCGCCCAGCCGGGAAGCTACAGGGCAGGAACAGGCCATGCGGCTCTCCAGCGCCAGGCTCATTACACCCGGCTCCGGCTGAGGCTGGCAGCAATTATACAAAACCCCAGAAGATAAGTGGCCTGACTTGATGCTGCCTGCTCATTAAAACCTCCCGCCTGTACGGCAAGATCTTGGAAAGGCGCATGCCGATACTTTTGGCAATATGTCATTTCTTGAGAAATCTGGAAAAGATGTCCCATATTCCACCATGGATCCCCTGTGAGAACCCCAGGATGAGGAAACAGAGTCAGTTATCCCACCATGGGCTCTTAGAAGCTGCTGCTCAGAGCAGGTAGCTTTGGCCATCCTCTTGCCCCAGGGACCGCCTGGTAGACATGCCCTTAGATTTGGCCCTGTGTATAGACTCAAGGTGCAAGCTAAATGCGGTGGCGATTTTTACATTTTATCACCATGTAACTTCAAAATGCTTTTTCAGAGCCTGTGTGAAGCAGCCAGGCATAGCATTCCCCTGAGGAATTTCCCTGTACAATAAGTGATTTTTACCCATATTTGCTAGCGGCAATCCAGTTCCCAAAGCAGGTAGAATAGTGTGTGTGTGTGAGGTCTCAGAATATGCAAAACCCTTACACCCAGTACACCTCTCGCATGGTACCAATAAATATAAAATGTAGGTTCATCTAGCAACAGTGATTCACATTAGAAACTGGAACAAGTTTCTGGGGCGAGGGTGGGGGGGGGAGTTGATTGCAAAATTCCCATATAAAAAACTGTTTTTAAAAGTTCAATGTGAAGCAGTTAAGCGTTAGCAATGCCAGAGTCCAGCCTAGCAGGGATCTGTGCGTATTGCCCTGCATCGATTGTTTTTTTCCACCAACTGAGTGAGTTTTTATCTTGAACGTCCAGACCGCACTCACCGCACTGAGCATCCTTCTCAAAGGGACGGTTGTTCCTTGCCCTTAGCAAAATTTCTGACTAAATATTTAGTGATCACTAATATAAAAGAAAAAGTCAGCTGGAGAGATAAAAAAAATCAGGTCATTGTGGATGTCCTGAGCAAAACCACACAAGATGTCATGTCAAAAGCAGGAACTGCCCCAATAGCACCCTGATCTGGGCTCACTCTCTAATCACCTAATTGACCCAATATTGCAAGTAGGTGAGGTTCTGAGTGCTTTTTTATTCTTCCAAAGTTGCTGTTACCTGTTAAATTGCACTGCAGATAGCAGCAATTTTCCCTCCTTCTCCCTCCTTCTCCAAAAATCCCTAATGCTTTACAATGCATCGCCACTTATTGCTCATTTTGCCACTCGAACACTCGCATAGAGCTGACTGACTAATCTCTGCTGTTAATGCACATCAGTGGCAGTCGGATCACTCAGACCTGAATCATTCGTACCCTGTGCAAGCTGAGTCTCATTCAGGTGTTTAACGTGCTAGTCCAAGTGTGGCTCCACATTACAGTCATTTAGTAAATGAGTGACTGTGTTGGTCTTCAGAAAGGAAGGCGGGAGAGGGGAGTTTGTTTTCTGTTACAGTGCTGCTGCCACCTAACTTGCGCAGGAAAAAAATAAACACCCGGTGTCTAACTCTCTTCTTCTCTTACTTTCTGTTTGGTTAAAATGAAAGATTCTTTAATTATCTTCAGAAAATTATCTTCATTATATCTTCACATAAATTTAAGCAAAGTGATTATGAGTTGTTCTTTCTTCAGAAAGAGGTGCATGATCACAGCAAATAGATTCAACTTGATCATGGATAAAATTCATAAAAGGTTGTCTTCTGTGAAGTTAGTAACTGACATCAGTAATTCAACATACGAATTATTTTAACTATTTTTTTACTGTTATTTCTACCCATTTGAACTTCCAGACCTAATGTGGAGGGAGGAGACATTATTTTTATAAGGAAATCCATCATATTATTTTGTTAAAAAAATCAGTGAAAAAATCTAACAATTGGTTTTCTCTCCTTTGCTTTAAAGTGCATGTTTTAATGTGTATGATGATTACTTTTGTTTTATTTCTCAGCTGGAGTACTCTGAGCTCTATGTAAAATCAGTTCTATTAGCAACACTGTTTATGCAGAAAGAGCGGTAGCACTGAAGCCATGGCAGTTCAAAGACAAAAAGTTCATAAGAAGTAACTAACCTCTTTGATTAGAACAACTGTTATATTCTTTTTTTTTTTCCAGCTGTAAAAAAATAGACACTCCCTCCCCTATCTTGAGTCTTTTATACAGCTGTGTATATTGTAATGGCTTCAGATGAACTACACAGAACTGCCCAGAGCTACACTTTGAAGTAATGTTTATTTACAGTTCTCTATATAGTTGGTCTCCATGACTTACCATCAAAATAGCAAAAGGGTTTTCCTCTTCCCTGTGAGCAGTAAATTTCTAGGTCAAGTAACATTTGCATTGAGCACTGCTCCGAGAGGGACACTCTGCTGGATTGAGGCAGTTTGATGCAGTGACTGGGAAGACCTTGGACAAGTATTGAAACAAAAAATTCTCTGCCTATATTAAAGTTCATTTTTCCTTCTTATTTCATAGACCTCAGTGAAAGGCAGTCAGAGAGGTCCAATGATGTCTTATTTTACATTTAGTTATGAACAACAAAATACATGGAGAACAATTAATCGATATTTTTTGATATTTTCAATGTGGCAAATGCAACATCATTTTGGCTCACCCAGTGGAATTCACTGAAAACCAAGTCAAGGTGTCTGCTGGCTTCAGCACAGGCAGGACCTCATTCTTCAAATTGGGTCTGGGGTGTAATTTACAGGGCCTGGAAAGTGTCCTGGGCTGCATCAAAAGCAGCGTGGCCAGCAGGTCGAGGGAAGGGATTCTCCCCCTCTGCTCTGCTCTCATGAGACCCCACCTGGAGTACCGCATCCAGCTCTGGAGTCCTCAGCACAGGAAGGACAGGGACCTGTTGGATCAGGTCCAGCGCAGGGCCACGAAGATGATCAAAGGGCTGGAGCACCTCTCCTATGAAAACAGGCTGAGAGAGTTGGGGTTGTTCAGCCTGGAGAAGAGAAGGGTCCAGGAAGACCTTATTGCGACATTTCAATACTTGAAGGGGGCTCATAAGAAAGACAGGGACAAATTTTTTGCAGGGCCTGTTGTGATAGGACAAGGGGTAATGGTTTTAAACTAAAAGAGGGAAGATTCAGACCAGATATAAAGAAGGAATTTTTTACAAAGAGGGTGGTGAAACACTGGCACAGGTTGCCCAGAGAGGTGGTAGATGCCCCATCCCTGGAAACATTCAAGGTCAGGTTGGATGAGGCTCTGAGCAATCTGATCTGTTAAAGATGTCCCAGCTTACTGCAGGGGGGTTGGACTAGATGACCTTTAAAGGTCCCTTCCAACCCAATGAATTCTATGATTCTATGAAAATCAGGAGCTCAGATTCCACTGAGATGGACAAGGAGTGGGACATCCCACTCCCCCTTGCACTCCCGTGGTGAACTATAACCCACCTTAACCCAGTGCCTTTTGGAAATAGTTGCTGTTAATTAGATGTCAGCTCCTCAAGTAGTGCAGGAAGGGTGGGTGAAATGCAATGCTCTGTGCTAGAGGTACTCAGGCTAGAGTGTGATTAGAGGTTCCCCAGCCTTAAAATCTTTGAATCCATATGACAGACAGAATGTCCCACGTGAACAGCAAGCATGTAGCTTATGTTACAGTCCTCCACTGCACATTTCCTGAGCAAATGTAAATAGAGGGGAAAATGTTTGAAACATACTTACTAGTTACAGTAGGAGAATAGAGGACATAAGCAGCTATGCATTAGCTATTTGGTGCAAGTTTATAGATTATAAAGATGGAAAGACCATTTGTGATAATCTATTTTTCTCCTGTATTACACAGGACTTTCTTGAATTAACTCCTGTAGGAACTAGAGTATTTCTCTGAGAAAATCAATCAATTTCAACTTAAAAATATCTAGTGATGGAGAATCCATTGCAATCCTCGGTAAATTGTTCTAATAATTAATTACCTTCCATGTTAAAATGTGTCTAGTTTCAAATTTCACTGGTTCTTGTCAGACTTTTTTCCACTTGACTGAATGAAATGCCATATATTATCAAATTTCTATTCTTCTATTTCTACAAAGAGATGACAAATTTATAAATTATAACCAACTCTCCCCTTAACGTTGTCTTTGTTAAAATAAATAGAGTGATCTACTCAAGCCTCTCATTGAGAGACATCCCTTCCCCTCTCATAGCCCTTCTCTGAACCCCTCTCTGTTGGCCACCAGTCACCGATGTTGGACCCCCAAAGTGAACACAACTGCAGTTACCACTGGACCTCTGCTGATACGGGGGCAACACAGTTTTACTCTGAGAAATCCTGCAGCAGATTTGGGGCATTGACCTTTTGACCCACATCCCTGTACTGAGAATTTATGTTAGGCAGATTATTCATGATTACTCCTGATATTTACTTTTTTTTTAGAGAGCCTTTATACACATGGACAAGACCCCAACACTAGAAATATATATACCAAGCCCCGGAGTTGTGTGCAACAGAGAAATTGATTTCTCTGCAGAAGGGGTGCTTAACTGCCTTAACAGACTATGTTTCATGTGTACTCCAAGATCTGTGATCATTGCTTGGTTTCCCAGACAGAATTTAAGATGTTGGGATTTTTCTACAACACTCCACATAGTCTTTTTGGATGCATCTCTTTTCCTGTTTGCAAACGGTACCTGCCATGGCCAGGACACCCAGCAACACCAGAGAGTTACAGACAGAGCAATATCTGGAAAGGTCTTTCACTGTTAGTTATCCTTTAGGATATATTTCATGCCCACTCTTTAAAATGGGACAAGGAGGGAACTTCTCATGTTGTATCTGTGCTTTGGGATGGTTTTGAGACTAGAAGTGATACAGTTCTTCAACATACGACAATTATTTCCTGCAGTCCGTTTGCAAACTTGCTGTCTGTTTTCTAGGAGTACTGCATTTACAGAGGGATTAATTGTTAAAATACATTCTCAGAGGCCTATAGCAAGTGGTGGGCTAAGGGATCACCTCTTTCATGAATCCAGATGTGTAAATAAAAACGACAGAAGAAAGCAAGGTGAACAATTGGGCCAGCCAGCATAAGCTAATATATGACAGACAAGTTTTAGTCTAGCTTATGTTCTTTTTCTGTTTCCTCTGATTAATGAATACATGAAATAGAAAGTCACTAATATGCCAACAGGCAGCTTTCTGCCCATGCTAAGCCCAACAACAGAGTGGCTGGTTACAGAACGGGGAGTCTTGCAAGTTTGGAGGCAAAGGCCAAAATGGTCTTTTCCTTTCCATGAGAGACTGGAAAGCACCATGACCATACTTGATCTTACAGAGAGAGTAAATATCTTTTAAAAACAAAACAAAACAAAACAAAACCAAACCCAACAACAAAACAACAGCAGAAAGAGTGGAATAACTTCCTAAGCTACCCCACCTATGGCCATGCACTTCTCTACCTTCCTGGTTTCTGGCATGACTAGGAGTAGTGAAGGCAAGATGTTGCTTGTGAAGTTGAGTGTGTTAACCAATGAGTAAAATTCCCCTACTGAGTCAGTCATCATTTCTCCAGCATGTAGTATCTGTATAACAAGTTGGCCAGAACTTCCACACGAACACCTTTTTAATTGCATATTTGTTTGAATGGGGATATCAACTTCAGAAAACAAAGCACACCTCTGGTTCAAAAAATGGCTGTGGGAAGTACAAGGAGCTCCAGATTTACTTTCTTTCATAAGAACCATTATGCAAAGTTCAGTTGGAAATGCATGAAAATACATGGAGCTTAACACTGCAAAGTTCACTATGTGTTAAACAGAGTGCGGACTTTGCTAAGGCAGCATTGTTCTCTATGGGCTAGTGGTCATAAATACAAATATTCACGCAATCCTTCCCACTTCAGGCATGCTGCAGTCACTATCAAGGTTCTCCACTAAGCATTTTTTTCTGTTTCAGAGTCTTGAAGCATTATTCAACGGGCTGTTGTTTTGTTTTTGGTTTTTTTTTCAGATGGTCTTTTTCTTTTGGGAAGAGAGAAATCAAAATTATACAAAAGAACACGCTGGTTCAGGTGAAACCCTCAGGCTTTAGAAGCAATGGACAAGCCTCAGATGTACCTTGGAGACTTGCAAGCATCCAAAAGATAAGGCACCAGGATCATTTTTGTTAAAGCCACTTTTGCATTGCTTGTATATACTAGAGAGTGGTCATTAAATGGTTGGGGACAGCAGGTGGAGAAATGCCACTGCTTAAAAGTAGTCCTTCCTGAAACAAAACAGACATTTTTGCTGCCTCGTGCTCCATCTCTGCCTCTCTTTCCATACGCCAGCTTGGAGTGAGGGGCTGTATCAAAGGGGTGTCTGGGCAGAGTGGTCACGGTGATGTCTGTCTCCATCTGTTGTAGGACTCTGAGTGTGGATTTTGTTCTGAGTAACACAAATATGGGATTAAGGAAACACATGGCACTCTGAGGGCTAAATAAACCTCCTTCTAACAGCAAATAACCTGCAAGGCCTTGGTATAGATAAACGCCGTGATTCTGTCAGATCTCCAGAGCGCAGAGGGGCAGTCCTGGGCTCACAACTCATTTAATTCCTGAGTGCTGTCATCTTTCACACTTAGTGTCTCCTTGCTGCCCTGCTTGCGGTAGGGCACAGCTTGTTAGAAATCAGAGCACCACAACTATTTCCCTGTTGTCGCAAATTATCGTGGATTTTTGTCTCTTTCTGTAGGTGTCCAGATTGACATGAGGAGTTGGGAGAGCCTTGGAGAGTAGGGGAAATACAGAATAGATGTTTTGCAGACCCTCCTTGACTAAATGTTACAAGGTACTTCTACAGCGGGTGGGACCTGTGAGAAGGTCCTCTCCAGGCCTGTGTTCCTAAACTGGGGGACCTGCAGGACACAACGACAACTCTCTCCACCTCCCTATCCCGGGCATTTTCCACATATAATACCTCAAAATTCTCTACCTAATTGGTTTGTGTTGGTGTCCCACTGCCCTACAAGTGGCAGGGACCACCCTCGGTCAGGGGTCCTCTCCTCACTCCTGAGGGGTGAGGGATAACCCAGTGAGGCTGAGCACGTAGAAAGTAGCAGACCAACAAACAAACCAACCTAAACCGCCTGGAGAAGCCTCCAAACCAAACCAAACCAAACCAAACCAAACCTGCTTCTTGGGTCTGAACCAATTTTACTTGCTGTAAATTAATGGATAGCCGCACACCACTTCTGTTTATAAATCCTCAGTTGTTCTGAGAATTTTTTGTTTAATCAATTTGGTTGTTTGTTTTTAAATTTTTAAAATTTAATTTAAAAACTTTTTAAAATTAATGATCTTTCTTGTGCCGTTATTGTTCATAATGAGGTTATACTCAGCAAAACGTATTCAGTATTTTAAAAGGAACAGAGGGACGAGTATAAGGAGCATGCAATAGATAAGATGCACTTGGTGAGTGGGGAAAAGTCACATGAGGGCAGATGCTATAGTTTATAGTGTTCTGCTGCTCAAAGTTGATGCTAACGGCACTGACTTGGTGTTTTGATGAAAACTTTATTCAGGACATTGAAACAGCGCATAAATGTCATCAAGCCAAAAGCTACCAGTAATGACAGTTTCTGAAAGGGCACTTTTTTAGTGAGGGTTCTGGGACCCTACACATACAACCGCAAAACGTGCACGGTGTTTTCATTTAAGGAGCATGGCTAACTTATAGTAAAACTACAGCAGCAAAAATTTGGGAAGGCCTTTGAGCAAATTTCACCTGCGAAGCAAGATCAATTAGGTTAAAGGACCTGAAGCCCATAAAATAGTGAAGGAAGTAATACCTGCAACGAGAGGTGACACTCATTTCTTCTGTTTTGGTCTTCAGCTAGTGATCTCTAATGTTGTGAAGTGGCAGGAGGACTCGATGCTGCTGGCGCAAAAGTAAAATTTGGATGGTACTTTATACCAGGGAGGGGTTAATGTTGTATTTTTCCAAATGTTTCAGATTGAGCAAGTCTCGTATTTTTTCCTTCCTCCACAGATTGCTCCTGTTGTAAGGAGGATGGTGCCAGCTGGTTAACCACACTCCGCTCCACTATTGGCTTTGTCTACTAGTGCCTGACATGACGGCTGTGGAGACATATCTGGAACTTTCTGGAAAAACTTCCAATTATCACATCTTCCTCCATGGCAATGAAGTTGGGAACGCTAACAGAGATAGGCTGCTAGCATTTTCAGCACTGCCTTATTAGTTCTGGCTTGGTTTAGACAATGCACTGGGTGATATTCCAGTAGCTGGTTCAGGCTGGTGTTGCTTTAGCTGAGAAAGGTGCATTACTTGTAGAAAGAATAAAAAAATCCTACACACACACACAAAAAGTATAAAATCCTATGTGCACACCTTCTCTTCCACGGTAAAAGCAATCAAAGTTGAATGTAAGGCATCATTATAACATTAAAAAACATTTTATGTCCACATACAAACCTAACACATTTGAAACTTTCTTTTTTTTCCACTCTGTGTCTCATATTTACTCCCTTTTCCTTTCTTTATTACTAAGGAAATGAGGACATTTGCATGAAAACAAGAGCTCAGATTCTTAAAAGTTTGTCTATTCCTGCTTATATTTTCCTGCTCTGAAGGGATCGGAGCCTTCTGCAGAGGGTACCATAATTGCTTCCAACCAACGAGCTGTGATGAATAAGAAGCAGGAACTTTTAAACAAAGACCCTGTTTTCATGTAGATATTCTCAGTAATAAAGCATAGGGTAAAAGAAATATGTGAAGTTATGTTTTGCAGAACTGCTACTTAAAGCAAAGCAGCTTTGTAGAATAAAGCCGAGTCTGAATTTTTCTAACTGCAGCAAGGGAAAGTGAGTTTGTGTATTTTCCATAAGAGATTCCAAATGTCTCCAAAGAAGACTGTTAAAAGGCAAAGACGGAATATATCCCAATATTGTTCTCATCAGCATCATCAACATCACTCTACATGAAAAGATCCTAACGAGAATGAGGGTACCATTCTCCTGTTTCTTTATAAATCCAGGAACAAACAGCCGCTTTCCGCCAAAGATTTAGCAATCTTATAATTGTTCTTATAACCCATCTCCAAGTCATTGCCTTGGTCTACCTCCTCTTAATTTTCCAAAGTCAGCAGTAACTGACCAAAACCTACTGAAAAAACGTAGAGAGGAGTATTGGAATTGGAAACAAAAAAGAATTTGTAGGAAATGTTTATATTCAACAATAATGAATAGCTTAGGCTTTGCTTCATGTTAGCTCACTCGGTAGATAAATCAAAACCCAGAAGGCATTCATTTGCTTGCACTTTTCATACATTAATACCACCAGGTATCCACCTCTCTCGTTTCTGATCTCCTAAGCAGCAAACGCCTTGGAGCTATGATTAAGAACAACTTTCTAGAGCGGTTCTTTGCCAGGTTATATTAGTAGGTGGAACGGTGACTATTTTCTCCTCGCAGAAGCTGTGTCACAGCCGAGTCCTACCGCCCCAAGGTGACTGATTATTCAACCCCTCGGGGGATTTTGTCACGTACCTGAGACCAAAGGAAGACAGCAGAGACAAGCCCATGCGGTGCGTGAACACTGACCTCTACCTCCACAGTGCTCATCGGTGCTGCCATCACCGGGCTATAAGGAACAACAATAGACTTCCACTGAAATTCTCTCCAGAAAAGAGGAAAAGTGCTAGCAGGTATGCAGTTTAAAGTAAATCACTCAGAGCTGCGGTTTCTTTATTCCTCAGTGCGTCTCAAGACATTGAAGTGCTGCAGCAGGTCCAGAGAAGGGCAACGAACTTGGTGAACGGTCTGGAGAACAAGTCTTATGAGGAGCGGCTGAGGGAGCTGGGGTTTTTCAGCCTGGAGAAAAGGAGGCTGAGGGGGGAGACCTTATCGCTCTCTACAACTACCTGAAAGGAGGTTGTAGAGAGATGGGCGTTGGTCTCTTCTCCCAAGTAACAGGTGATAGGACAAGAGGAAATGGCCTCAAGTTGTGCCAGGGGAGGTTTAGACTGCATATTAGGAAAAAGTTTTACACCTAAAGGGTTATTAAGCATTGGAACAGGCTGCCCGGGGAAGTGGTTGAGGCACCATCCCCTAAAAGACGGGTAGACATAGTGCTTAGAGATATGGTTTAGTGATGGTTTTTGTCAGAGTTAGGTTGATGGTTGGACTTAATGATCTGAAAGGTCCCTTCCAACCCAGGCAATTCTATGATTCTATGATCTTCTCTCAGTTCAGCAAGGAAGATTTTCAGTCTGCACAGAAAGTGGACTTTCCATCATAACTCACGTGCATCGCAAGTTAGAAGTGTCAAAATAATTTTTCTAACTATGTCAGTGAACAAAACCACAAAAGAGACAGAAAACTCTTACCCTTAAAGGCTACCCTTAACCATCCAATAACTCCATATCAAGCACTGTGCTGAAATATGACGGGGCATGTTTTCTAAACACTCCTCTTTGGCAGAAGTTGGATGATAGATTTCAGCCAAAAGCCTTCACTTTTTTTCAGCCAGTTCTAAAAACTTGAAAGTGTCTTCTCAGCTTTTTCTATGGACTCAGCGCTACATCACCACAACACTAATTTTGTCTAGAAACACTGGTGACTTTAATGAGAGACATCAGGCCCCGTTCTGCCTAAGTCTTCACTTTCTATTGCCAGTGGACTTGTTAAAGCTGATAATTCCAAAAATACAATATTTATAACGTATTCATGATTTATTTTAAACCTCTTTCACAGCCTGAGGCACATGAGGCAATTTAAATCGCCAAAACTCTGTTTTGCCACTAACACTTCATTACACTGAACGGAAAAGTTCACATATCTGTTGGTGTTGTATTGTTTTGGGCTGACGGCGCAGCAAACAACCCAGCAAGGCACAGATTTGGCTGTCTCCAAACCAGAGGACAGAAACTCTCATTTTCTGACAAAGGCAAGTGTGTTCTGCAGAAGAGCCTCCGTCCATAGCATCGAGGGACCAACGCAGCCCCTTTCCCCAAGGATGCTAAGGGGGTTTCTTCAAGTTCAGCTGAGTAACGGGGTGTCACTAGAAGTCTTGACAGAAGGAGGGTCTGTGTAAGCCCCTTTCATTGCAAGGAGATTCCGGTCTGTGCTATTAAACCCTCTTAATTCTGATACCAAAAAAAACCCACAATGGTGAACCTAACCTCATGCAATTTTCCTTATCTAACTATAATCTTACGGCACTAATTTCAGAGTCTCAGGTGACTTAAAAACTGGGGATTAAAAATCCGCATTATAAATTCACCATACAAATTCTGCTGAAATTACTATAGATATACTTATATGGACATATGTAATGAGCACAGGTTATGCGGATATAGTCTACACTGTACATTTATGTAAATGCGAAGTCATGTGCCGTGCAATTGAACATATTTAGTTCACAAATTCTTCATGGTAAGCATCATGTTTGTGTCCTTTGCTGATCCATTGCCTGGCACGGTGGGTTTCCAGGATGCTCCTAGGACTTCCAGCCAAGGGATAAATGGAAGCAGTAATAAAACGTCCGTACCTTTCACCAATGCAAATCAAAAATCCTCACTGTAAAACAAAGGAACAAATCCAGCTGAGTTAAATATTATGCTAGTTTCTGCTCTCCATCCCCACTCCAAACCACAGTTGGTTTTCATCCGCTTTTGTTTGTTCTCTCTCCTGTCATTAATCAGTTTGAAAAAATAATGAATATTTCTGGTTTCTTTAAGGCATGGTCAAAACGCAACTGAATTTAGGAATTTGTGTCTGCTGAGAAGGCATATGGCTCTTTACGTGATCCAAAGTGGTACTCCTGGATATGGAATTATTTTCTGATATACTAAAGCACTCCTGCCTATTTCAAGCATTTCACTCATCCATGCTCTAACTGTCCAGACCACCACTCCCCACTACGTTGCATCTTCCTTTCTCCCCCTTGCTTTGTGAGCTTACTTTGGATTCAGGCAGAGCGCAGTATCAGTGTGATATGGAAGTTACCGAGACCCTCAGCAGGAGGTGGGTTTGAGAACAATTATCTGACAGAATTGTTTAGCAGTGCAGCCCAATCTGTGTGATGACCCTTTTTCTAAATGTAGATATAATGCCACATTAAAGTAATGTTACATCTCATAAAGCCTGCTGGGTGAGGGTTCAGTGAGGTTCCCCTCGTTTCCCTTCTGCACAACAGTTCCTTTGTTACTGCCTCTCCTCCAGATCCTGTGATGGACGGGAGTCCCACACACCTCCAACACTAAAACGGGGCTGCCAAGATAATTTATGAGCCCTGAGGCCAACAAAAAGTCTCAGGCCTCCTTGGGTTATCTCTAAGTCCTACTTTTCTCCGCCCATTGTGCCGGCTTGTCCTCTCCGATTTTACAGATGCCAGGAGAGGTTTTGGCAACACAAGCATCCTTCAGCGCGCTGCTTTTAAACCACAGTCTTCTCCCAGCTTCGCCTGTGTTTGCAGCGGTGTTTCTAGACAGAAAACAGAAAAGCAGAGAGTAAACACGGGACGGGGGGGAGGGAGAGAGGAGTGGGGCAGCGATGGTGCCCCCGAGTCGAGTCAGGGGGGGAGATGGAGGCCAGGTTGTGGTTGCCCACATGCAGGGCCAGCCTGATGGACCAGCGTGGTCTGGCTGGGGCGTGCAAGGAAGGGCTTCTTGCGGCTTTCTTAGCACCTTCCCTTTTTGCACTAGAAATCCAGGCTCAGCATAAACAGCTTTGCTGGCGCCGCAGCCCTCCCATGGCAGCCTTTTCCTGCAGTTGTGAAAGTGTAGGGTGCTCGTCACTGCCCAAGCCTGGGCAGCAAAAATCCACAGCTGCCTTTGCACCGGGTCCTTCCAGGCCCTGAGTGACTGAGACCCCAGGCACCGGCAAGATTTCTGCAGAGGACACTGGGTTAAAGCTGGTAGATGAAAAGCTGGACGTGAGCCGACAATGTACGCTCCCAGCCCAGAAAGCCAACCACATCCTGGGCTGCATCAAAAGAAGCTTGGCCAGAAAGTCAAGGGAGGGGATTCTGCCCCTCTGCTCTGCTGTGGTGAGACCCCACCTGGAGTACTGTGTCCAGCTCTGGGGGCCCCAAAATATGAAGGACATGGAGCTGTTGGAGCAAGTCCAGAGGAGGGCCACGAACATGATCAGAGGGCTGGAGCACCTCTCCTGTGAAGACAGGCTGAGAGAGTTGGTGTTATTCAGCCTGGAGAAGAGAAGGCTCCAGGGAGACCTTAGAGCAGCCTTCCAGTACCTAAAGGGGGGTCTACAGAAAAGACAGGGACAAACCTGTTAGGTTTTTAGCAGGGCCTGCTGCAACAAGACAAGGGGTAATGGCTTTAAACTAAAAGAGGGTAGATTTAGACTAGATACAAAGAAGAAATTTTTTACAAAGAGGGTGGTGAGACACTGGCACAGGTTGCCCAGAGAGGTGGTTGATGCCCCATCCCTGGAAACATTCAAGGTCAGGTTGTACGGGGCTCTGAGCAACCTGATCTAGTCGAAGATGTCCCTGATCATGGCAGGGGGGTTGGACTAGATGACCTTTAAAGGTCCCTTCCAACCCGAACCGCTCTGTGGTTCTATGAGCCCCGCAACCCCCTTCATTTCAGCGCCACGGAAGAGAAGGGGGTTTCATTTGATGTCGGCCTCACACCCCATGGCCGCACTACAAGCGCTGAGCCGTGTCACTCCCGCCCGTCGGGAGGAGCCCCGGCACGGTGCCCGGCGCAGCCCGGGATGCGCTGCCGCCGCTCCGCGGGGCGGGATTGCGCGGGGGATCCCGGAGGCGACAGGAGATGCGGGATGCGCTGGCGGGGCGGGGGGGAAGGCGATGCCCCGGGGGAGCGCGGCCGCCGCGGAGGGGCTTCGCTCTCCGTTTCCAGGGGAAAACCCGGCCCGGAGGCACCCACGTGTCCCCGCTGGGACCCCCGCCGGGCCCGGCCGGTGCGCGGTGCGCGGAGTGCGCGGTGCCGTCGCTCCTCCCCCGTTCCGCCGGCCTGCGCGGACCGGCGGCGGGGCGTGGGGCGGGGGGGCGAGAAGAAGGGAGGGGGGGGGCATCCGCCGGGGGCGCGGAAGCCGCCAGCCCCCCGCCGCGGCCCTGCGCGCGTTTCTTGCTCCAATAAGCAATAATTAGGTCCTAAGCTAACGATGTGTCAGCTGATCCGCTCGCTCCGTCTGCGCGCCGGGAGGTGGCGGGGGGGGGGGGGTGGCGGCGCGGGGTGTGTGGGGGGGGTGGGGGCTGCGCCCGGAGACATCGTCATGGAAACGCTGCCCTCGCCTCTCTCCCCCCCCCCCCGCCGCCCCCCCCTCCACCCCACATCCCCCCCCATCCCCCGGGGGCTCCGCGTCGTCCCCCGCGCCCGCCATCGCCATCCCGACATGGGACAGCGCTGCCCGTCACCGCGCCGCGCCGCCGTCGCCACAGAAACTTTTGTCCCGGCGGCCAATCAGGGAGCACGCGGGGGGGGGCGCTGAGGGGAGGGGGGGGCGCGGAGCGGCGCTGGGCCCGGCCCGGTGCGCCGCCGCCGCCAGCCCGCCGCGGAGCGCAGCACAGCGCGGGGAGCGGCGCAGCCCAGCGGCCCCCCCACCCCGGTGCTACGCGAACACCCCTCCCAACCTCCCCCCCACCACCACCCCCGGTGGTGAAAGCCGCCGGCGGGCCCGGGTGGGACGCTTGCCCCGGCCACCGAGGTGCCGGCTGCGGGCGGGGGCGCGGAGCCCGGCGCTGGATGGCGGAGGCGCGGGGCGGGCGCGGCCGCGGAGAGGCGACGAGAAGAAGCGGCGGCGCGGCGCCTTCCCCCCGCGGAGGGGGTGTCCTGCTCGGAGCGGCGGGGGAGCCCGGGGAGAGCGCGGACATCTCCGGCGTGAACTGAAACTGTGGCAAAGGGAGGGGGGGGAAGAAAAATAATCAAGATTGCTTTTTTTTTTTTTTCCTTCTTCCCCCTTTAGAAAAAGGGGGTTTTGCTCAGCATCCGCACGCAAACTTACTTGAATGCCTTGTAGCCAGTTTAGCCCAGAGACCGGAGGATACCCCGCACCCGAGGAGTCCTACATGTGTGAGCACCATCATTACACTGGCAGAGCAACCGAGAGCCGCCTCCTTTCCTATACCAACATCCTCCTGGGACTGATATCTCTCTCCTCTGGTCCAATATCCGAGCCTGTCTCATCTATATCTGGTTTGGTGTTTTTTCCTTTTTTTTTATTTTTTTTATTTTTTCCTCCATCGGCTGGGATTGCTAAGTAAATAAATAGAGGAAAATTCCTAAAAGGGAATCTGAAAATTCAGTGGGACCGAATATGAGGAACTGAAATGCTCACGGACCATTATTATTATTTTTTAAATTAAAAAATATGTACTTAAAACGCGGATCGGATGTATTAGGCTTAGAAAATAGCAGGTAAGAACTTTCTTTCTTTCCAGTACCTTCATGCCCGGAGCGGGGATATCTGAAGCAAAGCCGCCCAGCCTTGGAATAAAGGGGGAGCAAAGAGACCAGTTTGCCCTTCACTGCTTCCTCCATCCTGCGCGGCGAGGCTGCTCTGGGGAGAGGCACAGCCCGCCAGGACAGAGACAGAAAGCCTTTCGAGAAGGCAGCCGAGGGCTGCCGGGGCGGAGGAGGGTGGGCTTTTTTTTCCTTCATCTTTTTTTTTTTTTTTTTTTTTTACCCCCCTTCACCTGCACTATCCAGGGTGAATCCGTGTGCAGCTGATGTATGGAAAAGAAGAAGGATCCGAGTCGATATTTTCTTTTCGCTAAGCCGAGGGATAGAATTTTAATTATTTATCCACCCGAACCCTCTCCGGGTAAGACGCTGCTGGAGCCAGTGGGATAGTCCTGCCTTGCACAATTATTAAAGAGACTGATCACGTACCGTGGAAGGATAAGAGGAACCTCCACCAGCCCCGTTTCGCCTCCTGTGAAAAAAAATAATAATAATATGAAGGAGAACATTGCCACCCTATTGAATTGATTGCTACCCCCCCCATCCCCCTCCCGCCCCCCCTCACCCGCCCGAACCACCACCACCACAACAAAAAAAAAAAAAAAAAAAAGAAAAAGAAAAGAAAAAAAAATCCGCCGGGATCTGCCTGCGCCGGGACCTCCTTCGCTCCGGCTCGGAGGTGGATGATGCATTTTTCATGAGCGCTGGGTGAACAGGTGCAAAGTGCGGCGGGGCGGCCCGGCCCCGCACCCCGGCCCGCATCGGGGCGGCGTGTCCGTCCGTCCGTCCGTCCGTGTGTGTGTGTGTGTGTGTGTGCGCGCCCCGGCGTGTGTGCATGTGTGCGTGTGTGTGCTAGGAGATTATGGAGAGCAGCGACCGGGACATGTACCGCCAGTTTCAAGACTGGTGTCTCAGGACTTACGGGGACTCAGGAAAAACCAAGACGGTGACCCGTAAAAAATACGACCGGATCGTCCAGCTCCTGAACGGCTCCGAGTCGAGCTCCACGGATAATGCCAAATTCAAATTCTGGGTCAAATCTAAAGGCTTCCAGCTCGGCAACTCGGACGAGGTCAGTGGTGGTGCTGGAGGAGGGAAGCAAGTGCTGTACGTGCCAGTCAAAACCACGGTTAGTAGAGAATTGTCTTCCTTGTTCTATGTCGGCCGCTGCAGCCCGCTCCGGGAGCGAGAGGCACAGGGGGAGCCGCAGCCACAGTTGGCTCCTTCCTCCCTCTTCCCCCCAAGTCATCATCACCATGTTGCGTTTGCCTGTCACATTATACACCGCCGAGGTCTTTGTGGGTCCTTTTATTTAAAGCGATCGTGCGCACAACGCACCCCGCCGGGTCGGTGTCGTTCTCGTCCTCGTTGTCGTGTGTGTTCCCCCCCCCCCCACCCGCCGCCCCGCTTCCCCTCCGTCCCCTCCCGGGCCGCCGCGGCGGGGTTTGGGGTGGCCCATTGTCCCGCCGCCCCGGCCATTGTGGCGGGGCCAGTGTCCCCGGGCAGTCGGTGGGGG
Source organism: Rissa tridactyla (assembly GCF_028500815.1). Taxonomy (NCBI): domain Eukaryota; kingdom Metazoa; phylum Chordata; class Aves; order Charadriiformes; family Laridae; genus Rissa; species Rissa tridactyla. The sequence continues at coordinate 47,055,656 of NC_071467.1, forward strand.
CCGGTCGGTAGCGCACGGGGGTAGCCCGCCTGGCACAAAGCCAAGCCTGGCGCCGATCGGTGATTTGGGGGTGGGGGGGTGGGGAGGATGGTGTTCCCCGGGATATCATTTTTTTTTTCTTTTTTTATTTTTAATTATTATGAATGTTTATTGTTAGCCCGCAGCGCTGGAGCCGCCGAGCGGCACGGCTGTGCCAGGCTGGCTGTGCAAGCGCCGGCTGCGATAGTTAACGGCGGCGGGGAGAGAGAGGATGCTCAACAAAGGGAGAGAAAGGCGGGGGGGTGGGGGGGTTCCGCATGACCGAAGGGAAGGGTGTATTTTTGTTCCTCTTTCGGGGGTTGCACGAGTCTGGCGGCCCTAAGGCTTGAAAAACTCGGTTTGATGCGCAAGGGTAGCCTGGCATCCCCCGGCAGGCGCTGGAGCTGCGGAGCTCGGCGCAGGTCTGACAGCGGGAGAGCTATTATGTTTGGTGGTGGCAGAGGCGACAGATTTTCCTATTTAAGAAGATGGGGACTGTTGGCTGCAAGTAGGTTTTTTTGCCTATTGAACTCTCTTAATGTATCATTATTCTTACTTCTCATGCTCTGGGTCACGCAAGCTAAGCTTCTTTTGTTTGTACGTGGGGCGGGTGGGGATGGGGAGCTGAGAAAGGAAAGCCGGCAATTAAAAATATTCCTGCCTGGGCATTTGGCTTGGATGAGCAATATTCACCTCTTTTTTTCTCTCTTTCTTTTTTTTTTTTTTTTTTGGTGGAGTGGCAGCTTATTCTGACCTAACGGGAAGGTTGCTGGGTGGCGCAGCAAAGGGGGCTTCTTGGAAAGTATTCTGGGTTGGGTTGTGACGTAGGCTGCCGGGGAAATCTGCCTCTCTCTGCCTTGCTGAAGTCATAAACCTGGGCATTCCCGGGGGCCGGCTTGTATTTGCCCCCTTGTCATCAACGCCATCGTGGCTGTGAGGAGGCAGAGGTGGGAAATTAATTTCAAGGAGCTTACAAATAGGAAGATTGAAAGTGAAAGAGAAGCTCTGGACAGAGTTTGTTCCCTCTCTATGGTTTTTATTCACCAAAGCGTTCTAGGTCTGCCTATAGATGCAGGTAATTTGGCAGTTTTCTGTTCTAGCGTTAGATGACTGATTGCGAATCTCTGACCCCAGAGGGTATTGTAGATACAATTTATAACGAAAATGATGTCTCAAGCAGAAGTCTCCGATTAGTCTGGTATTTTTTAACATCTCCTCTGCTTATTGAAATAATCATTTTGGAGAGCCAGTAGGCAAGATCCTTTATTCCTAAGACTATTCTTTTCACTGCAAGTTCAAAACTGTAAGCAAATTCAGTTTTTTTTTAAAATCATATCAACTACACTTCTAAATAAAAAGGCCAACCTTCATTTTACATGATGGAATTTAAAAATTAAGTTCTATTCTGGGCCTCTGAAACGCAAGACAGTGATGATCACCTTGCCTGTTTTCTCTCACCTTTGCCAGGCCAATAAAGCCCGGAGTCCCACCTTGCATCCCTTCTTCTATTTTCTTTTCAGATCAAATAATCACATTTTTTTCTCATTTTTCTTTCCTTCAGAGATTTCAGTCAGAGGTTGAGTGCCTTGCTGGTCTTACCTTTGTTCATTTGGGGGAATCATAGCCTCTCTGTACATTCCTATATATGTGTTTATATTCATATAGAAGCAACCAAGCAGGCATTCTAATAAAATAAGGATGCCTGCTAATAAAACCAAGAAAGGAAAGTCAGCATGACCTATCTGGAAGCAATTCCCAAATATCTGTACATTACTTGAACAATGACATATAAAATCCTTACAGAGAAGGTCTTGCATGTAGGTAAAATTTCCTCCTGCTGGCCGACATAAATCTGTTGTCCAACACAAGTGAGAAAAGGTGATACTCAGCAGTCATAAAACATTCAGCTCTCAGAAACAAATGCTGCCCATCTCCTAAACCCATGAATCTGGTGTCACTATCCCATCACAAAAGGCAGAGGAGCATTTAAGTAGACGTGTGGGGTGGCAATGGTTTGTATGAGCTACTGCCAGGGCAGGGGCAGTGCCTGCCAGGCGCTGAAGGCTCAGAAACAACCTGGTTGACAGAACAGGGATGCAGCCCCTGGCCTGGAGAAAGCCAGCGGCAAAACTCTATTGACTTCAAGAGGCCTAGGATTTCACCCAGCCAGGGATGATAAGTTATAAGGGGAAAGATTGGATTTTCATCAGACAGTAATTGTTGGTAAGCCTTAAAAGCCCATTCTCTCATTTCTTTAACTCTTACTAATTATTTAAGAGTTTATTAATTTTTGACCATTTAGAAACATCCCCACTGTTTTGGTTTTTCCTCTCTCTGTTATCCCGTACAGTTGAGCTCATCCAATCTGCAGAGAGAGCCACAAACAGTAACAGATCCCCAAACAGTGAATCTCTCCCTCTTCTTGTCCATCATTTGATCTCACCATAGGTAAAAGTAATTTCAATTTAAAATCAATCACTGCTGGCAGCATGAGCACTCCCGCTGCAGTAACAGGATGGATGAAATTACAAGTTGGACTCTACAGTCACAAGCTAGTCAAAAATAAGCAAATATTCAAATAGTTCATTAGGAATTATTCTCTCCTTGAAGCTTTAAGATTTGCTGCTCGGCTTTGCTGTCAGCCAGAGAGATTTGCTCCTGATGGTGCTGTAATCCACTGCTGCTGGTAATTAGACATCATTACTGCTGCGTTAAAGGGAAAGAGAGAAGGAGAGAGGACAGGCTGGGGCTAATTAACTACTTGATTCTAATGAAAGAAAGAGAGCCTGATAGCAACTGGGAGGTTGCACCGGAACAGGCTAGATGTACAACACAGACTTAATTGAAGCAGGGGTGTCTTGCAGTCTCACAGTAGCTGAGGTTTGGTCTACTTTCATATTCTGTGGGCAGTAGCGCGCAAGGTATTATCCTGTTTTTTCCTTGCCTGGTTGGTAAGTAGCTCAAAATCACAGGCCCATCTTCAATCTCCTGTTTAAGCATGCCAGCAAGGAGAATGCATAGATGATTATGTGCCAGCTTAATCTATTTTATGGGTACGGTCTCCTCAAGAGCAACAGGAACAAATCAATTTCTGCATGTTCATATCCCTCTGTGGCCTAGGAGATGCACTTTTGGTCACCAGGCAACAACATCCCCTGCAAAACAGCCATTTTAGGTCCGGAGTGGGACAGCATACAGCAAGGTATTCCTAGATGCAACCTATAAGCGAGTATCTCACTTCTGCAACTTTTCAGATTGCTACTGTTATCACCGTAGGTTTTCTTTCACTAAGCCCAAGCTGCACTTTCTGAAAGTAGTGAAATTATGCCTAGCCTAGATGCACTGTATAAACGTGTTAGGCCAACAAATATGCCAAATGGCTGACAGTATGGGCTTCTAATGGTTAGTACTCACAATCCATGAGGAGGCATGGAACTAATATTTCTAGTACAATATCTTTTCTAACCGTGTACATGATTTTTATGGTTGATTTTTTGGTGTGTATTTTTTGCATAGTTCTTTAACTGAAACTATTTATCGACTGGCAACTTGAAAACAAATTTATTTTCACTACTTTTCTTTCTCTTGCTTGATGTTGTCCATAGAAACAAATATGGCTCCTAAAATCAGTCTTGATTTAAAAATATATTATAAAATAATGTCCCAAGCTGTATCAGCAGATTCTAAGCAGAACTTTCCTTTAAAAAAGAAGGGTCAAGATGACTGCAGGATACCTCTCAAATGCAGAATTTACACGGTATTAGCAAACTAATAGAATATAACCTCAAAGGCCAAGTTCAGATTGCTTTTATGTATTATTAATTTGAAATGACTTTAATGAAATCACAAGTCTAATAATGTATGAATTTTCGTATGTCTTCTTTTATATTTTCCAACTATAAGCATAGAATGAACTTTCTTTCAGAACCCGCATTTTGTCCTGTTTAGTTAAATCTTTAGATCCTCCAGGAGGATCTGGTACCTCTTGGATTGCCACCAGCAGCCCAGTGAGGCTCTCTGCAGGTGCAGGGCTGTACTACTGAACCCGATTACAGGATTTAGGGCTTTAAAATTACAGGCCAGTCAGTTCTATGGAACAAGCTGTATCCCAGCCCACCTCTTGTTCTAGTAGATGGACGTATCAGTTTATGGTTCATTCGATTTTATATAAATGACTTTGCTTATGAACAATAGAAGAAACAGATCACAGTATAAATAGCTTGTATGTCAAAATATGGTGCTTTAAATTATCTTATGCTTTAAATTGTTCATTATTTTAGGGCATTTTATAGCAATCTGAAAATATGCAGCTTTGCTTCACTACGTTTCTCCCCGTTTTTGTAGCCATCGATATAAAAAATGAATTAAAGGGTTTGTCAAATATATATTGGTAGCTCTGTAGCCTACTGAACTGCCAGCACATAATGGCAGTAAGTACCACAGAAAGGTGATGCTGAGGGTGAGCTATAATTTATCCCAAGGTACAATTCCGCGGTAGTTTACAGTCCCCTTAAATGCACCTTCCAGGCTCAGAAACGGCATTCGAGCCCTGCCGTATCCCTCTCATTTTTAACTGCCCACCATGTTTTCCTTAACCCCTGTCCGGGTCTGCAGAGCTTTGTCTCCTCCAGTTACCCGCAGCCTCTGCCCTGCCGGTTTGCAGACCTCCTGACGGCCTCGGTGAGGAGGGATGCTAGTGAATCAGACAGACAGTGCTGGAAAATGGTCATAGCAGATGGAACAAAACCGGTTTAGCTGGCAACTCTTAACGCAGGCATTCAACGAGGTGTTCATGAATAAAGAGAATAACTCTGTCCTGAAATTTAAAAATGTTAAAGCGGCCATATGTAAGATGCCATCTCCACATGCGTGTGTGTGAGAGAGAGGCAAAGGGAGAGGAGGATCTGAGAGTTCTTGGTAACAATGTTAAGCTAGAATTTTCCAAAGAAACATGAGCCAAAGAGAGCAAGTTTTTAAAGAGGGAACATTTTAAAGCTTCTCTTCTGCAAAACTAGAAACTGTTAATATTACTTTAGAAACGTTTAATAGGGTGGAGCAGCACCATAACAAAACTTACTACTGATATACCCATCCCATGCATGTAATGAGACAGGATGACAGATTCAGTGCTATCCCCTGGTACAGGCCAAGCTTGTAGCTCGAAAGCCCAAACCTTTCCCGCGTTCCAAGCTAAAACCTCCCAGTTTAATTTTCACGCTGCTGTGACCCTTTGCCGAGAAGACTGAGGTGATGGTGAACCTGGTGCTTCAGTGTCTTACCCCCAGCCTCGTGCCGGGGAAGCTGCACTGGATTCAGTCGTGGTGCAGCAGGGCAGGGACTCCAGCCCTGGCGCTTCAGCCCTGATTTTCTTCAGAGGTGCTGTGTGTTGTTTCTGTGGCTACGTAGCTACGTGATCAGTGAGATATAAGCAGGCATTTGCTAGCAGGTTGGTGCTAAAATGGCCTGATAGGCACCAGTACAGCATAATGGGCCTTCTTCTCATCTTTTTATGGAGACTGTTCCTTTCACTAACTTTTGGGGTGATCACCATCGTTCTTGTTCAATGCTTTAGACAGAAAGGAGACACAAGCCGGAGAGAGTATACACATACATACACAGAAGGACTCCGTGTAGAGAAGGCTTATCACGAACACAGGCCCCCGTGAGAAGGCAGCTAATGCTGGTGCTGGACGAATACCGGAGTTAATGATTCAAATTTCATGTTACACTACAGAAATAAATTAAAATTGGCTGACACTGAACCTGTCTGCTGTTGAAAGGAGGCAACCAGCAGCTGTTGGTTTTGGTCTGAAGGAAGCTATTTGGGTCCTGATCTTGCCCTGTATGCAGGATACACCTGTTGAGAGCTTGCTGGTAAAAGAGGAACAAAACAAGCAGGGCAAATGTTGAAGAGAGATATAAATGAGGTAGATGGGGAGAAAGACCATAAGACAGCATGGCAGGAAACACTCTCCAGCAGGATCCTACCAGATTCTGCAGCCTCCTGTGCACCACAGAGCATCACAGGAATCTTTTGTTCCTCGTTGAGTAAGTTGACCCTGATCAACAGAGCCTCCAAAATGAGTAGAACTTTCCAGGACATAAAAGATATTTTGATCTTGTATATGTCATTTTAAACTTGCCAGAAGTCTCTCTTGACTTTAGGAAACTCAGGAGGTAGGATCTGCTGCATGTGAGTTGTTTGCATTGTCCTACAGCAGCGCCGAAAGTGATCCTGTAGCTTTCTTAAATTACCTTTCTGTTCTGTTTAAATAGATGAACCTCAAAACCTTACATTTCCACTAGTGAGGTATTTTTTTAATGGTTTATTAACATAAAGTATCCAGGTAGGCATTGCCAATATCCAGGAAAGACCTGGTACAAGTTATGGCAGCGAGCATTCTTCTGGATGCAAATGGATTTTCTTAGCGATGATCAACTTTATCACAGGCAGTTGTACAGGCTTCTAACTGCTTATTCAATAACTCTGCAAGCTGCAAAACCTGACAGTTATTATGTACCTCTGCAGGGATTAAAGCTAGTTGTTGAAATTGAATTGCAGGGTTTGAACCATTTAGTTGTATATGTGGATACTTTTCGACTTAAAGGGCTAGCTGTAGTGAACATTTTACTTAACAAATCTGATCTATGTTAAAGTTAACCTCAAGTAAAGACTTTTTTCAGATATAAATATTCTGTATAGACTTGGAAGAACAACATTTATTAAATGACCTACTTGAGCCTAGGATGAAACTCATTCAACCTTTTTCACTGGAGAGCCTGTAATTAAGCTCCTCTGGGAAATGAGAGGTTATATACATCATATTGCCAGTTAAAATCTGTGTGTCTGAAAGTTTTGTAAATTTTTTCACCCTAGAGTTTTTGATACAAAAAGAGATGGATGTGATAACATTTTGCCTGTATTTAAGAAAATTTAGGGAGTGATATCACTTGAACGTAAAGGATTTATGACTCTAACTCACAATTTTTAAATGTGTATGTCTTGTGATTGCTGTCTTTGTTGCCTATGGACTTATGTGTACCACTACCAATACTGCCAGCTGGATTTTGTAGAAAACTTTTGTTCAAGGCAGATCCAGAGCTGAAGTAGCTGCCACTAAATCATGACCTCTCTGTAGGCTAAAGCCACACTATGTTGGCATGTGGCAAATCAAACTTGCGAATGGACAAATGCTCACTACCCTGAGCTGACAGAAGTATATATACAAGTATTTAGATATAATAAGACAAGAACACCTAATGTATGGCCAGAGGTTTCACCAGACAGGAAAGACAAGGAGTATAAGAAGGTTTCGCAGAACTTCATTTTTCAGTATGTATCTATCTTCTCTGCTGTGCGTGATGAGGAAACACCTGTCCTGGTATCAAGACACTAAATTGTAGCGCATCACCAGGATTAATACAAATCCAAGAACACTAAAGACCTTAAGAATGAAGTAACTAAAATATTATTAAAATATATCATTTGCGACTATGGACGGCAATCATACTGGAAGAAGATGGCCAAAAAATGTACTAGAAAGAAAAAAAAAAAAAAAGTGGTAAAGATAGTTAATAGAAATGACGGACCAGTGAACCATATTTCAACACCAGGAAAAAAAATCAATAAGAAAATCATTAAAACCAGAGTTGTTAAGTGTCAATATGAACTATACCTGGTTGATACAACTAGTTTGGATTTTGTGAGCTTAGTTATGTTCCTCCAACCTGTTATGTTCAGAAGCCTTTTAAATAATTTTCAGGTGACATTGGCTGTGGCTTCCTTCTGAAATTAAACCAATCTGATACTGACTTTACTTTGGCTATGATGACAAATTAAAGCTGGTGAAGAGTTGGGAAGCCATAGGAAGCATTCGAGAGGGATACAAATGCAGTCCAATGTGTGTATATACACACACGTAAGTATACACGTACACACATAACATTCAGACAAACGAAGGGGTTTCAACACTGGATGGAAATGCAAATTAATTAGGTTAAGCAAGTCAAGAAAGAATTGGGAGGGAAAATAGAAATATCATAACAAAGGAAAAAAGGAGAAATCATGGCAGGCAGAATTCCCTACAGACTGTTGCCAGTTAATTTACATTTTATGCCATTGTGACATTAGCTTTTTGAAAGGAAAGGAAGAATTCAAGCTTTTCAATCATATTTAAAATGTATAGAATTAGTATAACCTCTCAAGGGAAATATTTAGGAATAATTTCAAACAAATCAATAAGCACATCTTCAATAAGCATAGCAGGGATAACAAAAATCAGCATTAAGAAAAGTATAGAGAATCATATCAAAAACTTAATTCTTCTTGTTAATTAAATGGTATGTCCTTGCCTTTAATAACATGCTTAGTGTATTTACCTCATCTCTAAAAGGTCATGACAGATGAAAGGTCCAGGGAAGGTAACTAAGCTAATTAAAGAAAAAGGGTACTTATAAGAGAAATAGATTTTAATGGTTATGCCACCCAGAAAGATGAACGTTAAGAGAACATGCATAGTAGAAAACAGACATGTAAGGACGTAGAAAGAAGCTGAGCGAAATGTGGTGTAAATACTGATGAACAGCAGAGAGAGAAAATTCGTCAGCCACCCTTTTTAATCCTATTCCATCTTCTAAGACTCCTTTGACAACCATCTCAAAAGGTAAATTCAAAGCTAGGCCATTGTTTCACAGCCCGTGGCGTTGCGAGTGGCAAGTCTGCATTGCAGCCCCTAGAGAAACTGGGGTTGATTCAGCCAAAATGTCTTCCAAGGATTTTACAAGAGGATGATAGCTCCGTGGTGCTCGTAAGGATGTAGTGTGCTCTTTACGTCAGTTCAGCTTTGCTGGCTGGAGCAGAAGTGAGGACAAGGTCATGTTCATGCCCTTCCTGCTCTCTGCCCGTGGGAGCAGGGACACCGGTCATGGCACTGTCTTGCTGCCTTGCTGCTACCTGGTGTCTTAGAGCATCTCCCCAGTGTTTTCCCGTAGAGCGTCTATCAGGGTTTGTCATGTTCCAGCCCATACAGTCAACGCAAGGAAAGACTTGTGGAGCATGGTGAAATCCCAGCATCTTCCCTTCCCCCTTGTACTGAACTTCAGTATTGCTGGTGGTCACAGCCTTCATGCTCTTGTTTCATGAACGGATTATTAAGTTTTAGGTATGTGTTCTTAGATTGGCTGAAGCTAGCAGTGGAAAATAATTATTGCACAATGCACCTGGATGCACCATATTTTGTTAAGGGATGTGTTTGTTTATTTACTAAGTGCTGAGCTCTGAAACATCTTTTGCGGGCTCCCTTGGAGATGGGGGCTAGATGGTTTGTTGGTCAGTTTGACTAGCAGTTTCTATGGCTCATTGCTGTAGTGATATTACTAGTTTGGAGGAAGGAAGGGGACCATCAAGTTTCTGAGCTCCAGCACTAGCCTATGTGGACCAGTGCATGAGATCACTCTGATTTATACAGAACGTTTGCAATGAACCACCTCCGTTTTCCAATTTACTCCACTTGTGATGAGAAGTAACATGCAGTTTTCAACTCCGTATTTTTGTCTACTTGTGCTAGTATTTTTTGCGTCTAGTTCTTGCAACTATTACCAAACTCTTACTACGGTGGGAAGAAAAAGAAAAAAAGAGCAGAATTATTAGAGAATTTATTGCAAATATGAGAGGAAATGAGCTCATTCAAATTATCACAATTTCTGGAAGACTTTGCTTTTGACCAGTCTGACCAGCAAATGTGGCATGTATATAATTAGATGACTCGTCCCATTGCATTTCTCAAGAAACTGCAGTGGAAAAGGAAAAAGAATGTAACATTCTTTTTCCCCTTAATCTAGATATAGTCTTTTTTTTTTTTAATGACATCTTTTGATAACCTTTATCTTCTTGTATTCTGAGAGTTCAGCAAAGCCCCACGGCCATGGCTGCCATAATACCGAAGTATTTCATTCGTAGTGAGCAAACAGCTCAGGCTTCTTTTAATGAGTGCTATATTCCAGTTCCAGGCATCTGTCTAAAACCTGTAGTTCAGACAGACCACATCTATTTACCCCTTTTTGTCTAAATTTGGACTTATCCAACAAGGAAATGGGGTAGTAAGTTCTGTATAGATGCAGCAGCAAAACCCAGAACTTCTCAAGAAGACGTATATTGTAAACTCATGGCACTTTGACTCTGCTTTTTTAGAAAACCTTCATAAATCTGCTGCATTTTACCAGTGCACAAGGCCCAGTTATCATTGTTGTGGTGTAACTGAGAGTTGAACTGGGCATATGGTGAGCTTTCAAGGAGTTTAATTTGCACTGAAGCAAATAACAAAGCAATATAAATAAAGCTAGGTCTAGAGCTGAATAAAGCCAGTTAAAATAAAACTACTTCATTTTTAATTGCCCTTCTGTACAGCAAATTCTAGTATTCTCTTCAAATCAGCCCAATTTTGGCAAGACTTTGAGGAAACTGTGGAACTGAAAAGATTGTTTTACCTGTATTCCTAATTGAACCCTACATTTTCAACTTGAACCAAAAGGACTGCTTGCAAAAACTGAGTAGGAAAAGGCGTTCTTAAATTGGAGAAAGCAGGTCAAAATTTATTACTAATAATAAGTAGAACATTTTAATTAATAGAATTCTAATGAACTATGTCTTTTCCGCAGCTTATCGTTGAACTTTAACAAATTTATAGGTAATTACCAGGGTTTTTTTTAGAAATTTAATTCTTAATAAATGTAAAGTCGGGAAAAAATTTCACATATACAGACTTTAAAAATTTTAACAAATTGGCATTATGATGCTTGCTGTAATTTGAAAGCAAGGAAATAAACAAAGTACAATATAGATGGTTATGTGAAAATATTTTAAAGTGAATTTGTACTTTGCCTAATAGATACAAAGAGTAAACTAACAGACCTACAAAAAAGCTGGAAAACTGTAGCTGTAGGAAGTTGGAAGGAGTCAATCCAGTAAAATCTCTGAGGCTTTGAAGGACCAGTTCTGTCATCCTAATTTGCACTGGATGAAATCCCCTCCCGGGATAGGACCAGCAGAAGGTCTGTGAATCATTTTTTTTTTTTGGCACAAAGATTACGCCCGTGTTTTGAAGACATAATGCAGTCCTTGGGTGATGCTCAGGCTTTGTAATGGCCAGTGCCCAGGGAAGCCAGTCCACCCACAAAGCATCCGCCATGTGCACTCAACACCCCAATCAGGTGGCACCTGACTGGGTGGCAGTGACTGAAGTCTCAATAGGATACGTTAAGATAAAGCTTTTTCTATTTGTAAAGAATAATTCACCTGTAACTGCTATCCAGTTTTGCCACAGTCTATTCCAATGTGCTAGACTAGTGCTTAGTAAGTGTATAGACATGTTTATAAAATCTATAAAAATGTCTAGAAAGGTTTAATTACAGCAAGGCCAAAATCAGCTGTAAAATAATACTAGGAGCACCCTGCTCCCAGCCCTTTGGTCATAATCTTCTGCAATGCCAGAGCTGCACTCACCGCAATGCACTGTACAGACAGCTCTCATTGTAGAAATCCCCATATTCTGATTGTTTAGGGAGGGAAAAACCAAACTGGAGAACAAACCTGATCTTCGTCCTTTAAATTCTCCATATATTTAAGTTAATTAGAAGTGCATCTCTCATCCTTTCCCCTTGCCAACTAAACACACATAACACAAACACTCACCCTCAATTACAAAGTTGAGGTTGGTTGGTTGGTTGTTTTTGAGTATTCTCCATTTTCTACGGATATTGCATTAGGACATCTGCTATAGGGAGAATTCATATCTCTCTCTTTTCCCCATTGCCCCCTTTGAACTATATTTGCATTAGAGCAATCCTGCTTCTAAGAGGAGTAGAAGAAAAGTGAGATGAAAGAACAAATGGAGTAAAGTGTGAAAACCAATCAAATATAAACAAACTTTGGCTTAATAGCTCCCTGTGAGCTCATCCTAAAGCAACAAAGTCAGCTTTGGGAGAGGTGGAGGCTGGAGAAAGTAAAATAAGCCCGGAAAACACGTATCACACATTTCACAGTAACAATAATAATAAAGCTAATAAAGTAAGCCAGGTAAAAGAAGGCTGATGCTTCCTGTTAATTTGGTAATAAAACTGCTATTGATCTTCAAAACCAGTATTTAAGCAGCTGAGCATACCTGTTGGCCACCTATAAGAACGAAACAACCTTAAGATATTATCTACCTAACAATTAAAACTGCCTGGAAAATGTGAGGAAGATGAAACTTGATTTTGGGGGGGGGCATTTTTCATGGACATTTGATTTCAGCAACATTGTGAACAAATTCTATGTCTATTCCTCAGCATTTATTTCAAATTGGAATTTATTAGTCAACATTGAATTTAATGAGTATCACAGCATGATATAGCAGAAAGTAGCTAAGCAGAATGTTGCTACACACTAAAATGCTTGTCGTTATACAAATAGGCAAATAATTAATATAGATACACCTCACAATTTGAATCTGAATGTGTTCGCCATTGTGTCATAGCCCAAATATCTATTTGATGTCTGCAGCGCTATGTGTTGTCTTCGATCCTTGTCATTTGTCTTTGCTGCTGCAGATTATTATTTACTAATAGGCAGAGAACCATTTTTTTTCCTTGTGTTGCCTTTATTTCCAGACCTCGAGGCCTGCTGTTTCTCATTTTGAATTCCAATCCAATGGCAGGTGCCAAGATTCAAATGTATATTATCTATGGGCAGTAGGATCAGCCCGTTTGTGTAACATCAGTTGAACTGCACCACTCACTGTGCTGGCTGCATTTTAATATTTTTAATCTTTCTTTGGAAGGCATGCTATTTTGGTGAGCAACCAAATGCAGTCTAAGCTGCACACAAGAGGAGATCTGCAAATGGGTTTCTAAATGTAGCCTTCTGTAAAATTAAAAAAAAAAACAAAAACAACAAACCAAAAAACTTAAAAACATTGAACTGAAGAATCTATTAGGTCCAATCCACCCACCGCCATCTGGAGCAATAAGTTATCTATCTTATTTATCTGAAGAAAACTTTGGACATGACATGAGCAGAAATGAGGTGAATAAGTTGAGCTGAAATAATTTGTACATTAATCTTTTAAAACGTCCAAGGCCAAGAAGGCTGATTTTAAGAACTGCTGAATGACATTACCATAATAACGTGAAATAGACCATTTTAAAGGCAAAAAACCCTGTTCCCACTCAAGTCAATAGCAAAATCCCACTGACTACAATAGTAGTGGGATTGGTCTGCTAAGTAGCAAACCATGCTTTAAAAAAATCAATACTTCAATTTTACAAGGTAATATGGATAGCCGTATAGTTGCCTATTATCAGACCCCGTAGTCTGTGGATTTTATCTCCCTAATAATACCGAGGTTCAGCACCTATCTTATGAATCATTGAGAGGGAAGACATGAGCCATTTCAAAGCGTTTCCCCTGCCCCGAGCCCAGGAAGCAGGATGCGCTGCACCGAGTGTGCCTCCATCAGCAAGGATTACTCGGAAATGAATGACTGCCTCCCTCTGAAAAAAAAAATAAAAAATAAGTAGCATTAATCGCTGCGGATCTCGCTGTAGCGTCTGATGCCCACAACTTCCATGCCAATTCTTAATACGTGTCAACAATCAACAGAAATGCCCCAAAATGGGTCAGGTTTTCACCTCGACCCACACCACGAAAAAAAATACGGGTGACTTCTTTCGTTTTGCATTTCCCCTCTTGCGTTTCAAGCGTTGTCATTCAAGAGAGAGCTATATCCCATACGCTCCCCTTTACACAAAGGATATACGTGGCTGTCAACAGAAAACAGAGCCGGACTTTGGGGAAGGGGCTGTATTTTTCCTGTTTTCATTCCCTGGAGCTCAAACCACCCCTTGCGATAACATCCTGCCTCCCTCCGCTCCGGGGCACGCCGTACCCCAAACCCCGTGTGTGATGGGAGCTGAAGCGGCGACAGGCCGTGCCTGCGCGTGTGTGTGTCCGTGTGTGTCTGTGCCCCGCGTCCCCCCCGCCGGGCTGCGGTGCGGGGCGGGGGCGGGCCGGGCGGCGGTGACCCTGACTCCATCGGACATAATGAGCGCAGCGGTTCGGCCGCCGGCAGACATTTGCCTCACCCCTCCCCCTGCAGCCATATGGTGCCGCGCACAACGGCCGCGCCGTGCGGGGATGGGGCCGGGGGGGGCGGCGGTGGTGGTGGTGGTGTTGTTGTTGTTGTTGTGTGTCATCCCGTTCCCCCCCGCCCCCCTTCTCCCCGCGTCCCCCGGGGGTGCCGGCCGGTGCTGCGGAGCGCACCTTGCCGGGGACGGGGGGCTGCGGAGGGACCATCTGCCGGGGGCCCGCGGCCGCCCCGCGGGAGGCAGCCCGGCCCCGCGACGCCAGCTGGGTGCGGGGGCTGCCCTGAGGGGCGAGGAGGGGGCCGGGGCGAGAGCGGGGGGGCGGCCGCCTTCCACCCCCCCACCCCGCCTTTTTCCCCAGCCCGCTGCCGGCTCCGCCGCCGCTGCGGCTCCATTAATTGATTCAGGACCCGGGCTGGCATTGAGGGCACGGGGGAGGGGGAAGCGGGGAGAGGGTGCGGCTGTGCCGCCATCGTCTTCCCCCCTGCCTGTTCCTATGGTAACAGTGAAATACCTCCGGGACACGCACACCCGCTCCCCACTCCCACTCGCGAAGCGGGGGGGGGACCCGGCCGGGAATGGCCACCGCACCCCCGATGCCGCCCCCCCCCCGCCGCGCTGCCCGGTTCCCATGGCGACGGGCTGCGGCAGCACCTGTGCAGCTCCCGCCCGGCCATCGCCCCCCCCGTCTCCTTCCCCGCCGCAGCCCGGCCCGGCTCCCGCGGGGGCCGGCTGCCGGGCTGTGCCAGCCCTCCAGAGAAAGGGCTGCGGTGGGTTAGGGGCGGGAGGGGGATCCGAGCCGGCCCGCAGCCGCCATCCCGCCGGCCGCCGGGCCTCGACCTGCGCCCCCGCGGCCGGGCAGCGCCGGCCCCCAGCCAGCCGTTAGCCAACACCCCCGCGGGTAAACGTGCGGGCGGCCGATATCGTGAGGTAAAATGGTAGCTCCGGTGTATTAGCTGTGCAGCAGGTGCCCCGTGCCCGCCTGGTGGTTACTGCCGGCAGTGGCAGCACCCAGAATAACGCCAGCGGTGGAGATGGGTGGGTGATGGCCGCCGCTGTCCGGAGCTCTCCTGGGGGCGGCCGTGGGTGGGTGTCCATGCCAGCCTGCCTGGTTCCCAGCAGAGGATGGGTGCTGGTGTGTGTATGTGGCACTGGTGAGGCCCCACTTTGAATACTGTGTTGAGTTTTGGGCCTCTCACTACAAGAAAGACATTGAGGTGCTGGAGTGTGTCCAGAGAAGGGCAACGAAGCTGGTGAAGGGTCTGGAGAACAAGTCTTATGAGGAGTGGCTGAGGGAGCTGGGGTTGCTCAGCCTGGGGAAAAGGAGGTTGAGGAGAGACCTTATCACTCTCTACAACTACCTGAAAGGAGGGTGTAGCGAGGTGGGTGTCGGTCTCCCAAGTAACAGGCAATAGGACAAGAGGAAATGGCCTCAAGTTGTGCCAGGGGAGGTTTAGACTACATATTAGGGAGAATTTTTACACCTAAAGGGTTATTAAGCATTGGAACAGGCTGCCCAGGGAAGTGATTGAGTCCCCATCCCTGGAGGTATTTAAAAGACGGTTAGACGTGGCACTTTAGGGACATGGTTTAGTGATGTTTTTTGTCAGAGTGAGGTTGATGGTTTGACTAGATGATTTTAAAAGTCCCTTCCAACTTAGACGATTCTATGATTCTATATGGCTAGTACCGATTTCATCAGGGCGGTTCCAGATGTCCGCAGTGCTCTTGCACTATGGCCATTTAGCCTGTGGATATCACAGGCCTCTGGGAACTCAAAACTGCGGTTTGACGCAGGGAAGCCCTTGTCTTTGGAAGCAAGCCCCAAGTCTCTTAAGTAAATTCACCGTACCATGATGTGATGCCACATGAGACCCTGCTGGCAGATGTGGGGCTGCCCAACAGCAGAGCAGTTACATATACTTGCTGTAAATAGTGACATGTCGTGGTTGGCATGGCTTGAGGTGCAGGGAATGGAAATAAAACCTTGCACCACTGTCACTGCTAATCTTCACCCTCGCTTTCTGCTTTTGCCAGAACCCAGCACTTGAGACACCTCTTCCTTGCCAGCCCTGGCGCTCTCTTACCATGTGTATGTGGCTATGTGGTATGTAGCATAGTATATAGTTGTAACTATTGCTGAAAAGTAGTGTTGCTCAGCTTTTGGCCCTCAAGGTGATAAACTGGCTATTGCAGGCAATACAAACATTTGCATATCGTTCTGATGTGAAAATGTGGTCTTGGGTCCCTGTTGTGCAAATATTAATCTGCTCTGTTCTGAAGCCAGGCATGTTCCTCTGAAGAAGGCTTGTTGAGTCCCTTCCTACATGTAGCTGGGTGGGGCAGCCCAGGAACTGGGAAGAGAGGGTGGACAGGAGGAATGTCCTTAGCCCCAGGTACTAGAAGAAGTTTCTCTTTTAGCTGTAATAAGAGAAAACTATTTAGCTTCACTGTATGCTGGATTGTGTGTCATCGAATACAGCTGAAGGGCTCCCATTGTCTTTAATAGAACACAGCTGAGACCTAAAAAGAGGGTAAAATACCTGACCAATAATAAAATCACCCATGAAAATAAAAATTGAATTCCTTTGTGAAAAACTAACCGCATAACCGCATCTGTATCCTAAAGATGATAATGTGAAAAAGAGCAGGAAGCTTTCTCATTCTTTTTAGATGTTAAAATAGCTTAAAAATAGAGTGTTATCAGTTGTTACAATTTCATTGAGAGTCCCATGGTGTTTGTAATCTTTTCTTGAAAAATCCCATCTCCAGTCAAATGCTTGTGAAAATTCTACTTTCGTGTTAAAAAAAAAATCAGACAAAAATCATTTAGTAATCCCCATAGCTGTGTGGAAGAGATTGTCAGTCTTAGCAACAACTCACTGTCAATTCTCAAAATCTCTCAAGGACGATGGGTATTTCATTATCAGCCTTTTGACTGATGAGTGCATAAAATGCTAGTGGTTAGTGTGGTTCTAGAGACTGACAGTATTTATTTATAAATAGCAAATGGTCTTGCAGGCTGCTGTTTGAGAACTTTCACTTTGAGATCTTTCACTTTAAACTCTGCAAATACCCCAAATGGGTCCTGCAGACTTAGAAACCAGGAAACAAAATGAGTGTGTTTTCTCCTAAATCATAAGATTTTTCAGAACAATTTAATGATTTTCCATACCCTATTTCATTAACTCAAATGCCAGTTAAATAATTATTCTTAAAACAAAGGCCATAAATATGAAAGATGAGAAAATGAAGGATAAAATTTCAGCAGAATCCTTTCAACATAATGCCTAGTCTAGTAAGCTCTTTGAAAAAAAATTTCAGAAGGTGCTCAAAATAACAAAAAGAGACTAAAATTTAATTACAGAGATAGGAACACTGAATACATCTTAAATTATATAAAGCTCAGCTTCATAGTAGGGGAATCTAGAAGCTTCAGTTTCTGAAGTTTACAAATCAGATTGCAAAAGCTTAATACAAAAAAAATTGCATGAGTATGCTGCACCATAGAGCAAGCTCTGGAGAAGGACAGCATTCTAGTAAATGGCTTGCTGAAGACTGTATTTCCCGGGTGCCATCTCACCACAACCAGGAGGCATTCCTTCTGCAGAAACATAGGAGCACAGGAGGATGCAATGTGAAAGCAACATCAATGCCATTATTTCTTGGCCCCATAATTGTAATGGGTTGACTTGTGTGGGACCAAAAATGCAAAATAAATTGCTACAATCAACACAATCAATAACTCACAAGAATTAATTCAGAGGATTTATATGGCTTGAGTTATACATATTGTGAGTTGAGTTAATCATAATGGTTCCTTCTAAACCATTATAATCATCACCATGATAAAAAGAAGTGTGGCCAGAAGGTCAAGGCAGGTGATTTTCCCTCTCTACTCTGTGCTGGTGAGACCCCACCTGGAGTACTGTGTCCAGCTCTGGGGTCCCCGGTACAAGAAAGGCATGGACCTGTTGGAGTGGGTCCAGAGGAGGGCCACGAAGATAGTGAGAGGGATGGAGCACATCTCCTGTGAAGAAAGGCTGAGAGTCGGGGTTATTCAGCCTGGAGAAGAGAAGACTCTGGGGCCACCTTATTGTGGCTTTTCAATATATAAAGATGGCTTATAAGAAAGATGGAGAGGGACTTTTTACCAAGGCCTGTAGTGACAGGACAAGAGGCAACAGTGTTAAACTGAACAAGAGTGGGTTTAGATTTGGTATAAAGAAGACATTTTTTACAATGAGGGTGGCGAGACACTGACACAGGTTATCCAGAGAAGTTGTGGATGCCCCATCATTGGAACTGTTTAAGGTCAGGTTGACTGGGGCTTTGAGGAACCTGATCTAGTGAAGGATGTCCCTGCCTGTGGGCAGGGGGTTAGACTATATAATCTGTAAAAGACCCTTCTAACCCAAACCGTTCCATGATTCTATTACTGTCTCTGTAAGTCATGATACCCAATATAACTGAGGTCTGGAAAGGATGAATACAAGCAATAGGATGCTAGGCTGGATGCTGTCATCTTAATAGTTTTCTCTATTTCAGTGAATCATAGAATATACAGAGCTGAAACAGATATACTGACTGGAGAAGGGGTATCTATAAGCTACAAGCAGAAACAAGGAGACAAAAAAAAAGACAAAACCAAAAAAAGGAGCAGCTGAGCAAGAAATCTAATAGGAGAAAATGAAATGGAGCAACCTTTTTGCTTCAACATCCAAAATCTGAGGGAGTTTCAGAAGGATTTTTTTGGGTATCTTCAGAAATCATAAAATGGGCTTGTCATAAAGCCTGAAGAAAAAGTATTCCTGACCCCTGGAGAAGGAGAGTGCAATGATGGCACTGTGTTGTGAAGTACCCTCAGATGGCAGGTTAAAAATGACTGAGCAAGAAGAAAAATGGGCTGTAGTGGTGAACAGATAGTTGGGATAAAACCCCAGATACAGAATGAAACCCCATCCTAAAGGCATTGTACCAGCTAGTGACAGCTACCTCAATGGTCTGTTCATTTTTCTTAGGCAACGTTTAGCCAGCTTGCCATGACAGTAAAGTATTATTGGATCAAATCGAATTTAATTTCACACGCGCCCATATGTAAAACAACAAACACACATATTTACCAGACATACAACTGTGCCTGATGTCTCCCCGGAAAGCAAATTCCAGGATACACGCAGAATACCCCCAATGAAAAGTTATGCTAGAAATGATTTGATTTGATGGGAAATTACTGTGTCATTTCCTTTTAAAGACTGTAGCATTCAAAATATAGTACTATAATAGGCTATTTGCACAGAACAGAACAGGGCTTGTCTGCGTGGTCTTTTTAACATCTTCTTGATGATCCATGCTGATTTGGCAGTTGAAAATGTAGGATTTTGAATCTAGAGATTTCCTAGTGAGGGAGAACTAGCCTTCTATGTGGTTTGGGTACCAGGTGTGATTCATCAATAAAGTAATAGCATATTTCTCTTAGAGCAGACAGGGCTTAAATGATGTAGATAAAGTACGTATTCAGTCCACATAGCTGACTCCATCTGTTGGTGCAAGTGCTGCAAAGCCTTTTAGGTTATTTGGAGATAGTGGTTGCTATAAAGTGCAAGCAAATGAGTGGGTGCAATGTATTTACAAAGAGAGGGATGTGATTCAAGAATTCCTACTACGCTGGCATCCTTTATTTTACTAGATGTTTCACGATACGCATGATCTCCTTCTGGAGTGTATGTTGGGAAATGTAGTCCAGGAAGAATCAAGCCTGATGTAATGGAAAGGTGAAGGTTTGAGAAAGCAAACTGAAGCTTCCTGTAGGCACAGCAGCATCTCAGAAGATGCAGTTTAGTGTTGAATTGATGCATAAAGAAACAAAATATTGCATTTGCAAATTCAGTCCTCGTTAAGGTTTTGTTCAGCAGAATAAAAATGTTGTCGTTCATGTTGTCAGCAAGATGAAAATAGATGTTGGCTGTCCTTGTAACATAGATTTGAAGCTTTATACCCTTAGCCATCTCAAATGTGTATGTAAAACTGTGCTCTCTGTATCTGTATCAGCTTTGCTGAGGAACTAAAACTGATGATAGTCTGTCCCTATAGTCCTTTGCAGGCAGAGCATCATTTTAAAGAGAACAGGACAATTTGGGAGGTTGAGCCGTAGTTTATTAAAATCAATGTGAGTCTTTGATGGGATTTTTAATTACGTTATTATCAGTGAAGAAAGAATGTGCTAGACCCCTAGCGAGGGAAGCTGTTCTTGGCAGAAGCTGAGCAGGAATTGGGAGCTACGTTGGAAACAAGGCAGTGATGCAGTGATATGGCGAAGCCTTAAGGTGGTGATCACCTATTTCTCACTGCCACTGAGAGGACCTTGCTAACTCTTCCTCAGCAGATGTGATCTAGTACGGCAGAGAAACCTCTATTTCCCAAATGAGTCCTAGAGAGTGTTAGTATCGTGCGCGTCTTCCAAGTGAACATAACTAAGGAACAACAGCACAGCAGTCTGCAAACCTTTTGTTGGCATGGGCTCAGCCAAAGATTCTTTATTTACCTGTGCTAGTCTGTAAAATAGTGTCTCAGAGCCAATGATGAAAGCTACCTCAGAAGAGTCATTTAAGATGAGACAGAAGTACATCATAAGCAACAGAAGACAGTCCCTTTTCTGTCAGGGGATGGGCTAAGTGACTATTTGATTTTTCTTTCATCTGTAATGTCCCTGACTTTGTATAGTTCTATTAATCTCAAGAGATCCCATAGCGCGTTGCAAGCTAAACTGTGAATTATAGCTGGCTCTGTGTTGGATGGCCGTATCCATCAGTCAAACTGCACACAGCAAGTGTACGTAATGAGAGGAAGAGAAACATTGTTGTCATTATTATTACTGAAGACATCCGAGTGCTGTGTCCCATTATCTTAATACAACCAGTATACACTGAGGAGCGAGAAAATGGGCAGGTCACTTAATATTGGTGAATTATGGTTTTGCTACAGTTTGAATGCAGTAGTTTAAGATATTGGGAGACAGAGCACCAAATTCTGGTGAACTTGATGAATAATATAGTCATTATACTGTGTTTAGTACATAATTGAATTCTAATGCTATGTTTCTACTTTTCTTCCTCTTCTGGTAAACAGCTGAGAAGCTTTATTCTTTCTATATAAAGAGAGAAAGCGCAAGTAACGATACCTACTCAAAGAAAAATAATATAGTGCTTGGTTCATGTTTTGAGCACAGAATTGTACTAATAATGACAAACATTCGTATAATTTGCATATTAGCTGCTGTAGATATGAAAATATAATCATGAACTTCAGTTATAGAGAACAGACTATTTCATCTGCATCTTTCCTTTTCTTTCATCGACTGTGCTTTACATATACGAATATTAGCATGGGAAGCAATACTGTATGGTAGTAAATTCATGGGCATGCCTGGATTAAGTCAGAGACTTGTAAACATCTGATTAATAGGGAGTTTTCAACTTGCAAATACTCTGATTTCCTGTCTTCTGTCGTGCGTCAGATATTGGGTAAATCTGGTTACCTACTTATTCAAAACGCCTATTTTTGCAGTATTGTTGAGGAAATAATATGTTTTCCTTCGTTATTTGACTGTTTCTTTGATTCTGTTAAAAAAACAAAAGGGATGGTGGACAGCGTCATTAGTGATCAGAACTAGGGTGTACCTGTTCACTAAAAAAATGAAGAAGCTGATATTTATAAAAATTAAGAAGCCAAATTTACCCGATACAGCAGCATTTGCAAAGTCAGTGTTGTAGTTTGTAATTACCGTTGATTTGAACTCTCTGCTGTTTAGGGCACGCTCCAGATTTGATGCAGGAAGTGTTCTGAGTAAAATCTGTGTAACTGAAGATCTAACTCATT
The DNA here is from genome assembly GCF_028500815.1 of Rissa tridactyla. NCBI lineage: Eukaryota > Metazoa > Chordata > Aves > Charadriiformes > Laridae > Rissa > Rissa tridactyla. The sequence continues at coordinate 47,077,670 of NC_071467.1, forward strand.
TCTAATAGGAATTTATAGTCTAGACATCTATGTCAGTTTCAGCTTCAAAGCAACATAATAAAGGAAAACAGGTCCATTCACTTTCGTGTTTTACAATCAGTAATACACATGCATGTTAGATAAGATCGCAAAACATTTAAAAGAAAATTCATAGAGGCATATCTTTTAAGTATAGGCGTTCAAAGAAGGGGACCGCTATGCAGTAAAGGTCTGAATGAGTGACATGACAAACATGAATTTCATTGCCAGTGGCAGAACAGACACAGATTTTGATTCCCAGCCCTCAAATGAGTAGTGGTGCCTGAGCATGCCTGAGAGAACATGCACACAGTCCCTGTGGAAATTGCTAACCATAAATCTGTTTAAGCTCTGAAAAAAGTGTTTGGACTCCATGAGGAGCTGCAGATAGACTGAGAGAGGAGTAAGGGGGAGAAAAAGTAATAAGTAGTGGGGAAAATGCATTTTATCTTCCTGCTTCTGTAAGAAGAACCAACATCACTCCCCCAAACATTTGAGTGCTCTTACTGCTTCCAGAAGGAAATAAGAAGGAATAATATAATAAAATATATATTATATAATATTATAAATAGAATAATATAATAATAATAATTAGAAGGATACCTAAGTAAGGCAAGAAAGACTTACAGTTCTTATAGTACTTCTTGAAACAAAGGTTGGTAGAGTTTATTTAGAGAAAAACTGAGTCTACTGGGCCTTCAGAGAAGAGGCTGTTGTAGATGGTTGTATTCTCAGTGAAAATAGAGTTTGGTGGGTTTGCGTGAAGGTTCGTCATGTGTAACACTAGCAAGTGTTTTCTATCACATGAACAGCTTCAATATAATATTTCATACAGAATTATTTTCCTTCTAATGGAGATTACCAAAAGGGTTCATAGAGGCTCCCTTTTTCAATCGCCACCACCATTTTTCTCTTAGACTCTTTTTAGATATATATTTCGTTTACATCAGTGTACCAAAAATTAATTGGCAAGGTGAAACTGTAGACCAGTGTTGAAAATTTCTCCTAAGCAAAGTCTGGCTAATATTGACTTCAGTGTACAGTAGCAGCATGTTTGTGCTGAATGGTGATATGAACTCTCCATCTGCAGATGTCAGCCGCCTAACTATCACGCTGGTCAGGACTGAACATATGGTTGAGCAGTGTTTTTCAAAACTTGGTTCTGCTGGCAAGGATTGGCCTCTTCATGCTGTGGAGTTTGTTTACGGTTGGGAAGGGAGGAAGAAGAAAAGGAGAAAAAAATTGGTGTAAATGATCTGACTGTTGGCAGCAGTGCTTGCTCGCAGAAGCACAGGTTTTTGCATCTGGCATTTGTTCTTGCCTAGGTTACCCATGAGAGAAAAGAGCTGTTGTAGGAGTGGAAAAAAAAAAAGAACTAGGGAAATCTAATTTAATTAAAGAAAAAGCCAACCAATAAGTTGTTAAAGAGCCCCACATAAGTCTGCTGAGGTAATTTCATTTTGTAAAACCTGATCTGTGCGCGCGCGCGCACACACGCACACACAGAGTAACAAAACTAGTACAAAAAACCCAAGGTTCTTTATTTACCAACTAATTTAGTTTGATGATATCTTTGGGTGCACAAGCCCTTCCTCAGGTCTGAGATAGGATCAAAAAAACTTAGGGTTTTTAATGTATTTTTGGAAGGATAACTTTTGCACCCCTCCTAATGAATTTTCCTGAAGAACATGGTTAGATATTTGGTTCATGGCATTTCGTGGCTACACCGAAAACTTATTTCCAATATCTGACATTTGCTGCCTCTGTTTCCAGATCTGGTGGAGAGATTGTGTATCCAGTGTTCTACCAGATTTTTCTAGGTGCTGTGTTGCTTCATCTGAGAACAGACCCTAATTCTCCCTATGGTTCCTACTTTGCTTATGTTTGTCCGTCATCAGGGCTGTAACACCACTACTGCTAAAACCACCTGTGGGCAGAAGTCGTGTGCCTAGCACAGACCCATGCATTTGGTTTTGCACTAATCTGACCGCTGAGTCCCCAGTGGCCTGTATCCTTGGTCAGGTAAAGTTACCTGTGCAATTACAGTGAGCCCCTTCGTCATCCCTGCCTGTTTGTCCTTGCAGAAATTTTGAGGGACCTCCATTATAGGCTCTTAGTTTATACTCCCAGAATATTTAGTCTTGGAAGTACTTCTTCGCTCCCTGCAACAAACAGCTTTCTTCCAACGTGGGAAGTATATTGGTAATGTGGTCAGAGAAGCAGGCCATACATGGAGCACGGGGTGCCCTGGAGACTCCCATCCCCTTTGGCACTGGAGCTGGGGACAGTTCTCATTATTCTGCGCCTTGCCTTCGCAAGCCAAGTTGCGTGGGTTATATCAGCACCAAGGTTTTGTATGGGTGATGCAAAGTCACTAACGTTTTCTCATCTGTCCCTACCATAAGCTGCCTGTATGGCACCAGTGCAGCTTAAAATCTGATCCCCAGTCTCTACTGATGTTGCTAATGAGGTTACCAATTAATGGCACCTAATGGTCTGTTGTAGCAGTGGTTTTGGTGATGGAGACAGCTGCCCTCTGGGACCTGTGCTGAGACTGTGAGCTCATTTTGTATAAGCAAGTGAACAGCTGTTGCAGGAACATTGATGGGAGAGATTAGGTCACACACTTCATGTCCCTGCCACCCCAGGGCAATTCCTTGCAGTAGGCAGCAGGTGGAAGGTGGAAGCAACTTTAAGGGACAAAAGCCCTTGCTGGCGTTGGACCCAGAGATTTAGATACAAAACCACTATATCCCATTAGCAGTCTTCTGATCCATCCTGTTCCCCTGACTTTTTGAAGTATTTTACCAATGAACTAAGATTTTGAGGCAGTTTGTTATTTTTTAGAAGTTTTGCTGCTGAGCTGTGTTGATCTGTGGTGTGGTATCTTCCTCGCACCTGATTGCAGTATGTACCTTGTGGCACTTGCATATCACCTTATTTATTCAAAAAGCTCCCTCTGTGAATGCTCTTGCATCAGAGGCTCATGAGTATTTGGAATATAATGTTAAAATATACATTTATTTTCACAGGCAGCACTTTGGGGTAATGAGTTCTCATTATTTAAGCTTCACTTTAGTGTTAGGTTACTTTTGGAATACAGTAGTTGCATTTCATCAGTCTGAAAAAAGGTGGCATTATAGATCTACATTGCATTCGCCTAGTGCTTGAGTACCTGTAAAGTATAGCACACTTTAAAATTGTGTAATTGTTCATTTTTGGAAGACGACAGGAATGTTAACAGTTAACAGTACCTTGCCCATTTCTTTTTGCTGAACTAATGACAATACCAGATATTATAATTTAGAAAAAAACCAAAACCATACCAAACAGGTCCACTCTAGGATTCACACCCATTCATTTTAAAATACCCTGTAGTCAAAAATATTTGAAGACAATCAGTTTTTTTGTCCTGGTAACCTTATTTGGGAAAAGCAAATCTTTTCCTCCTCTCCGAAGTACTTTATAGCTACAAAGAACTGTCTATTTTGAGTTGAAAGTAAAACTAAGTTGCGTATGTATTGTCATGCTAGTAACTTTTAGAAACAAATTTTCATGGAAATTAATGATGTACAGTGTGCTGAGCGGTCAGAGTGGGGAGCTGAAGTCCCTTCACTTCAAAATACTCACCAGGAGAAGCTGACCCTTCCAGATTACCTGCGAGACTGAAAAGGCAGTTCCCCTGCTAAGCATTTAATTTGGCCTTGCAGTCTTCTCTGGAAAAGTCTTGCAGTAACTTTTTATAGCTTGGCAGATAGAATTGTCTTGTAAAATTTATGAAGAGTAGAAAGACATGAAAAAGTATTTAAAGGGAATGTAATTTCAGTATTTGTGCACTTAGTGGTCACTTGCGCTTCACTGAGTTGTTATCCTTCTATTTTTTTCGCTTAGCCTGACGGGGTATTTACAATTTTCTGAGCAATTGAAGAAATCTGTACACAGAAAGATTACCACCAGCCTCAGAATGGCTTCTTTGAACTTTTTTTGGGTGTCTCTTAGTTAGGAGAAATCTCATTTTACAGCTCTCCTAATACTTACCTCTATGTTCAGTTTTACTTTCAGTAAAAGAATAACATGTTACTTTAATGGAATGAATTTTCATCCTGTTTCATGGTAGAACTGAAGTCTTGGTGGTTTTTCAAGCTTAAAACCTGCAATTTCTTAGAATTTACACAATTACAGAAAATTCTGGTATAAGTTCCTCGTACCTAGCTGTATCCTGTAATGAATCATTGAGAAGGAATAAACACATTAAAACTTTGTTCATGAATGTGAGCTTAAACAAAAACTTCAGTTAAATTTGGCTATGTTACATTTCTGCTCCGTTCAGTTAGTCCTTGGTGTCCCAGCTAGGTTTATTAGCTCTGAGCTGCTTACCAAACAGTGAATTTGAAGTGGGCAAGTGAAGTCTGCTGGATATTTCCAGGACCGTAGTGAATATTTTCAAAAAAATAGACTTCAAAGTCAAAACTTAATTATTTCTGATAGAAAACTAACCCACTAGAAAAGAGACAGCATCTTTCAGGGAATGGGAAAGAATACAGTCTGTTTATCAAAAAAAAAAATAAATTGTAGTGCTTCTCTTTTAAAATATAGACTTCTGAATAAACTATTCAGAAATGGGCTAAGATCAGAAATTATTTTCTAGATGATTTTTTAAAATGAAGAATTCACTAGTAAATTATAGTTAAGTTCAAATTAATCACCGAAAACTTAATTGCAATTTGCTGAATTATTTTTGTGTGTGTGTGTGTGTGTTAGAAATTGACCAGAATGTTCACTTCTGCAGTGCAAACTGCCATCTCCCCCCAGGTGTTGTAGTGTGCTCTCTCTCTCTCTCTCTCTTGAATTCTAGCTTTAGTTTAATTGGAATTGTCCCATACTTTTCACTGAATATGATGCATTTAATGCCTGGGTTAATTGCTTCTATATTAAATGTACCAATTCAACAGACTTTTGTAGACAGAATACAGCATTAATTTGCTTTCTCTGACAAAGACAAAAAAAAAAGAAAAGTAAAAAAGACCAGCTGTAATAATACTGTGCATCTCATGATGACAGTATCAGCTGTGGTTTTAACAGGCTAAGTAGGCAGGAATTTGCGGGAGAGGAAGGCAGGTAGAGGGAGTAATGTGTCAAATATGGTGTCCATGTCAGAATAGGTGTTTGTTAAGCTTCTTTCTGCTCACCCCAGTTATACCAGGGTCCTGTGTGTCCCTGGGCTAGGTATTTAAGTATCTTCCTCATCCGTTTGGGTAATGTTCACCACAATGTGCACAGGTGAAAAATCCCATCTCGCTGTCTTACTAAGGAAGCTATGGCTGCATCCACACTGGCATTTTAGTTTGGCAAAGGGATGTGCCTTTGAAACAAAGCCCCTGACAGTGCTTGCTGTGCTTGTTTCACACTGCAGTGGATTTTTCAGTGCAGGAAATGGATCCCTTTCAGTAAAACAAAACTGTAATTTGTTCCAGGAGTACACCTACTGGATTGCAACCAGAAGTGGGTGTCCAGTGTGGGGGGACCAGGTTAGAGCTAGTCTGAAATTAGTACAGTGTGGATTCAGCTCCTGGGTATATCAACCGCTTTGGTCTACAGATCTGCTGCTCCTGCACTGCCCCACTTGCTCTCATAGATACAGCTCGTGGTGTTTGGTTAGCCTGCGTCAACAAACTTCACAAATAGTAAAATGTGGCCTGTATTGTGACCTGTTTTTGTTCAGAATGGTTGTGTAAATGTTTAAGCACCTAAGGAAAAAAAATAAACAGGTGTTAGCACACTGAGGGAAAACAGTATTCAGACCTCAGTTAAGAAGTCACTCTTATCTAGGAAGAGTAAACTGCAGCCAGGGCTTGCCTGTCCTGTACTTCTCACTGGGGTCTTCTCTGCTATTCCTTCAGGACTCCAAGTCCACTTGAGGTGGCTTTTTGATATTGCCTCTTGCCTCCCATATCCATGCTTATTTTCTGTAGGAGACACGAGAGTACATAGACACGTTCCACATTTCATTTCTAAGCTTTTCTCCTGCAGTAGCAGTGATGATGGTAGATCTGCCTATCTATCCACACTTCTGAAGAAAGATTAAAAAAGAAAAGTTTCTGCCCTTCTCCAATATGGAAAGAGCTTTAAATATTTATCTCGGAGACCACTGGCCAGGTTATTATCCTGTTCATGCCAAAAGGGACTCTGAAGGTACCTTGTGTATCATGAAATAATTTCCAGGCTCATTTTACTACACTTCAAGGGAAGAAAGGTGACAGACCTTCCCTTTACGGTTTGGCAAGTTGGGTTTCACATTATCTCTAATTGCCAGAGCTTAATTTAATAGAGCTAGATAGACCATCTAATAGACCAGATGATGGCCTCACCTGAAATGACTCAGTAGGATAGTCCTTTTAGGTAGGATCTTTTAAGCTTATATGGTAGTCAGAATTCACCCCTTATTGCTTGTCAACAGACATTTTGTTTTGGTGCTTTCTCATCATCTGGACTGGTCCAAGAGATAAAGGAGAAAGGGACTTCTGCTCAGTGTTGATTTGGTCTCTCTTATCTTTCCTGGGTGTCTAGAACTCCCTCATCAAGACAGTCAGAGGACTTTTTCTTACCTACAGCTTTCATAAAATCCCCAAACTTTGTATCCGTTGTTTAGTTTTAGGTTCTCATCTCAAATGGCATATTAATTTGCTGTTTTACTTCACTTTATTCTATTTATTTTTGTGATCTATTTCCACAATTAGTTTGACTCGTTGCTGACATATCCCAGCTTAGTTGTTTAGTCTTTGTAGGGTTTATTGTTCTAAAGGTTCCAGAGAGGACTTGAGAGCTAGAAATGGTTCTGGTGTGTATCATCTGCCTTAATGTAACTCTGATTTTTCATGTCTCCATCTGCTGGTAAAAGATGAGATTTGCTGCTCAAGCATCATATAATGAGTAACAGAAACTATAAATTTCAAATAATAAATACCCCTTTCACTGTTACAGATACTTTCCATTAGGAACTGGATAGAAATGCTAATTTTACTTTTAGGCTGCTTAATAATAGCTATAAAATACTAATAACTTATGATCTGTTTTGGATTTATACCTCACTGACAGGAATGAGTTAAATATAACCTGGGAATTCAAATCAGTGTGCTGATGAAACTAGATTTGTTCATTTCTATGGGAGTAAGAGGCACTCTAAAATGGTCATCCCTCTTTAAAAATATTAATATTTTTCCAATTACTGAGCAAGCAGGTAAAGGAAATAATGTATAATGGGGTTTTCAGTCTGATCATTTATTATCTTATTTCTGCAGAGAGGTATATAAGGCTCATGTTACACAGAAACTACCACTGGTTCCTCCTAACAGTTATAATACAAAGGGAGTAAAACACCTACATACAATCATGTCAGGAGCTCATTATGCAGAAGCTAAAAAGGCGGGGTTTTATGAGCAAAACTTTTTGTAAGGATATAGTTCATTCAGAGCACAATGCTTCAGTCAGCACAAGACTTTGCTTCCTATCCAGAGGAAATGCATCTTCAAGACCGCAAAAAGTGGTACTCGTCAGCAGAGTTGTGGTGACACAAATGTGCTTTAACTCTGCTGTTGTCTGAACTGGTATAGATCAGAAAAATGTTACACGTTGTATTTCTGCATTCAAAGCAGTATTACATTTATATTTGATTTATGTTGTGCAATGAAATTTTTAGGCTGATTGTTATTTCCATCTATTCCTAATGTTTTGTAGATGCTTCTGGCTTTGATGCTTTTACAACAGAGGTTTTTATAGACCTGAACATTTTCTATAAAACCACCAACCAAGACTTTACTTTTGTTTTCTATTGCAGTCTATCATGTATTTATAGAAATATTTTTCAAATACTGTAAAGATGCTGATAGTTATATTCATTCTTGAAGCAAGAGGGTGTTTTATGAGACCTATTTCCCCCCCAGAAATTTCAACAAGAGATAGTGTAGGTATTCTCCAGCAAGGAATTGCAAGCACTTTTGTTTCAGTGGCTTTAATTTTAAAGGCTTGTATTAAATTTTGTTCTCCTCTGCAAACTAACTGTAAAAATGCCAGCCTTTCATTTAAGAGATCTTTTTGCTGTCTTGACTAAGAGTTTTATCTGTTCACTTCACTGGCAAACTTTTTTCCCTTCTTTACTCCCATTAGCCCTGTAGGTTCCTCTTCAATAAAAGAGACTGACTCTCTCCTCAAGCATCCTTGTTCAAAGGGATCCTTACCACTATCCGAGAGGTACACAACTCTCTGTAAAAGCCAATTCTGTATTCTTTGTGTAGATATCTAAAACCAACCAACCAACCAACCAACTTTAATCTCGGAGTGCAAATGGAATTTGCAGGGCTGAAAATGAAAAGAAACGTCTATTTATTTGTATCCTAAGAACATAGGAAGAACACTGAATAAACGTAAAAACAAGAGTAAACAGGAAACTCTGCAATGTAAAGAGTAAAATTAAGTAACTTCTCACTGGTAGAGATTGAAACCATTCCAGCAGTTATAAGGATGAATTGTATTTTGGCAGTGCCTGTCACGCTGATGGCCAGAGAGGAATAATCTGAGACAACTGGTGTAGAATAGGGGCATACCTCAGTGATGGATGAAGCTCAGCCTAAAAGATTTAAGAGTCTAAGTCCAATTTTTGAAGTGAAACATTCAGTGAGGCTTCCATTCCTAAGTCATTTTTGAAAGTGGGGCTTGGACTCTTGCCATGACAAATGAAAGTCCTAAAAATACCTCAGTGATTTATAAATATCCTCCTTGCTGTTCCAGAGTTGTTAGTACCCAAGTCACTTTGAAAATGGCATTTAAGCTTCTCAGTTGTAGAGCTATCAAGAAGAAACTCAATTAACATCTAGTCTATCCAAGACAGGATTTACTCAGACTGTCCCTGACAGCTATTTGTCTAACCTGGTCTCAAAATCCTCCCGTGACAGAGATGCCAGAGCCTCCGCAGGCAAACTATTACTGTACTTGACTATCCACGTCAATAGTAAGTTTTTCCTAATGTCTAATGTAAATCTCCCATGCTGTGGTTTAAGCCTATTACTTGTCCTGTCCCTTGTGGACATTTCATAGCCTTTCAGACATCTGAATAGCATATCACGTATTCCCTCATTCGTCTCTTTTTACCCTTAGTTGAGGTTAAAAAAATGTCCCCTTAGGCACTGTGAAATATTTTACCCAGAGCCAGCTGATAAAGTAGAGCTGCTTTGTTAATGCCTTTATGGAATACCAATTTCAGGATAAAAGTGTAGTGTAATGGCATATGGCAGGAAATCCTGATACAACTGTGTCCACTTCAGAGTCTTTATGGTTTAAATAGAGATTTGGGGTTGTATCAGTTTCCCCGTTCTGTATTTATTGGATGTCAGTATTGGGTTATCAAAAGTCTCAGTAAGCAGCTACCTTATTCAAGTTACTCATCTGGCGTATTGCTTCTGCAGTTATGGCTTACATCTCTGCACAGCATTGTGTGTTGCCAGATGGACTGAACAGCTTACTCACAGCAACTCTTCTGCAGCACTGCAGGGTTTCTCAAACAAGGTCTACCTTATTGCCTTATACAGCACCAAGTAGAATGAAGCCTGACCTAGTCATTGTCCAGGCCCCACCGCATAAAATTATGATGAGTGTAGAAGTTAAGTAATAGTACTGTCTTCCCCTGAAGCAGTTTTGACTCAATGATGTAAAGCGTTTTTTCCTGCCCTTTTTGAGTGACAGGATTTTGAAAGTTTGTGTTTGTTTTCTGGTACTTCAGTTAGGAGGCATGACAGAGAATTTGTGCAAATTTTGCTTCCTTGTATTTTTAGAAGTAGTAGCAATGCTTACCGTTTTATTCAGCTGGATGGAGAAACAATTTCAAGAGCACACCCACTTTATGCTTACCTACCTTTGGGTATCAGTGTCTGGGGAGAGAGGTAGGAGGACCATCAAAGAAGAGCACTGCACACTATGGCCACTGAAAGCAGCAGAATGAGTTTTCTTGTTGAGTTTCTTCTTTGCATGTATTCCTGATGTTTGCATGTGTCAGCTCTGCTGAGGTGGCATCTCAGGTTTTAAATTAATATGGTTGTAATGCGTTTCTCTTTAATTAAAAAAGAGAGCTGCCCCGTAGGAAATTTCCTAAAACAAAACTCATTAGTAATAAACAGATTAAATCTTTATCAGTTAATCAACACTATAAACTTCTGAGTGTTCAGAGAGCGGCGTGAGATAACGGTGTCGTCATAATAAGAGTGTTTGAAATCATTAGGGATCCCACTGTGCTGTTTGGGTGGTGAGAAAATAATGATTGAAGATGAGACCTCCTACAGGGCTCACGTGTGAATTCCCCTAAAGATTAAAGCTGCAAAGATCTAGATTTTATGTTGGCCCCATGTCTAAAGTTTTTTTTTAAATAGCGGGCAATAATGGTGGGCAATAGCAAGCAAATTCTTAATGATGCTGATATCAGAACCAGTCATGATGTGACAAAATTTTTGAGCTGGTGGTTAGTGAAATTTTAGGGACTGTTCATGGGGTGGGAACCTCTCTGCCTTCTCAGAACACTTGTTCCCAGCTGATCTCTCTGAGGCTGTAACTGTGGTGGAGACTGCGCTGCAAATTCCTCATGTTCCTCCACCCTGAATCCTCAGCACAGTCACTTCTGTCAGGACTATGGCAATCATCTCATCATGCACACGAGGAAGTTCTGCTCTGGTCCAGTTGCCTGCTGTGCAGGTGGAAGGGACAATGTAATTTTGGGCAAGGACCTCTTTGAAGAAGGTTGGGGAGAGGCAGGGGAATAATGGAGCAGGACAGAACAAAACTTTTATGGCTGGTAGCATATCAACAACTCCTAACCTGATATAATATGGAGTCATGCACATTTAGGAAGTTATGCTATAGGGCCACTGACATTTTCTCTGGTACTGCTGGGAATGTGTCAGAGCTCGTCTGTGTCACCCTAGGGGGTTCTTTGGAGCCATTGGGATAATTTGGGTTCTTTCCTTGAACTCTATGAAAAATAAAAGCAAGTGGGCTGGAATAAAAACAGGGGCAGTGACAAAAATAAATCATGTTTGTCCACATCCAGCAAACTTACTGGAATGGGTTAGCAAGACGTTATGAGCAGGGGGATGGCAACTGGGAGTCGTATGTAACTATTGCCTTTTCATTTCTCATCCTTGGTCTTTGTTTGGTCACCGCAGCAATAATTTCGCATGTTTTGTCACAAAAGGGTCAATGTAAATGAGTTTTGTTGTGGCATGAATTACAGCAGCAGTAACAGTATTATCAAACGTGTTAAGTTTGGAATGCACTTACTGCTTCAAATACATGCTGAAGGTTAGGTGACACTGCTGCCTCCAGAGTGGAGGCTGTGCTGGAGTACTAGTGAATTGGCCGTTCTTATTTTATTCTTCATATACTTATGTTGTATTACAAAACCCAGCCGGCTTGACAGATTCTTGCTCTGGAAAAAGAAGAGTCCCAGTTCCCGCCCCTTCATTAGAAGTGCATCCATAGACATCTGGTAAAAAAAACCAAACAACTCCTATGTATGGTCCTATTTAAAAGGCATGAATTGAACTATACTGATTAATTTCAGAGACATTGTGTACTGTTTATCTTTAGAAGTCTTTAGCTACCATGGCACTATCACTTTTGAAAATCAGATGGTAGGTGTCCTCACTTTTCTGTCACTTGTTCCAACCAGACATCTGTGTGCAAAAATCACAAATTTTAAAAATATCCCTTTTTTTTCCTCATATTGTGATATGTCTTTGTGGAGTATATTTTCAAGCAGGTTTTGCAGGGGTAAATTGTTTGTAACAACTTCCTTTGTATTCATAATTACAGTCAGCTCTGTCACCTGTGAATTAAAACCTTTTATTAAATACCTTTATGAAGTGCTAGGTACAGATTTACTGGGAGGGGAATGCGAGGATAAAAGAGCTGTTGCGTTCTTATTAACAGCCGCATAATGCATTTCTGTGACATGTGTTTGGGACTGCCTCTGCCTTTGAATCTTGTTTGTGCATTTGGAGAAAGTAACACAGATATTTTTGTTCCGCTTTTTTAAATACTGGAGTGAAAGATCACTTTCTGTGGAGCGACCAAATGCCCTGGCTTGGCAAAATGGACTGCTTGCAAGAGTCCATATGATCTGACTGATCATACAACTTTCCTACAGTACTGTTTCTGTCGTTCACAGGGTGGGTGACCTTCAGATCTCAGTGGAAGGGTCTTTAACTTCCTGCTAAAAAAGGAGAACGCGTCCCATGATTATCATAATTTATCTATTCATCCCATCCTCCTTACTTTTTCTTTTATCTTTTTTTCCTTTTCAGGATGGAGTAGGTGTAGATGAGAAGCTGTCTTTACGGCGGGTAGCCGTGGTAGAAGATTTCTTTGACATTATCTATTCCATGCATGTTGAAACTGGGCCTAATGGAGAACAAATCAGAAAACATGCTGGACAAAAGAGAACGTATAAAGCAGTAAGTAAAAAAACCCAACCAACCAACTAAAAGTGAATGGCATTCTCTAAAAGTGTGAATTGTTTGGGTTTAGTCACATGGTATGCAAATTGTGTTTTTTCCAGCTGAATTAGTACTGCAACCCTTACCCTCAAATTTATTTCAGAGATCTTTCAATAATGCATGAAAAACATACACATGCACATCACACATTTCCTGGGTGATAAGGACCAGATCCATTGACTTCAGTAGAGATTTTTTCATTGGTGCAAGCAAAGAATTTACTCTTTCTATAATGGTTTGACAATTTCTCTAGTAACTCTGTATTAATTAATTGTTGTTAAATGGTTGAAGTCTTAAAGAAGACCTAAAAAGTATTGACACAACTTTGCTAAATGAGATGCTGCACTTCAGCATATGAATGAACTTGCCTTATAGTTTATTGCTGCAGACTACGTATACTTAATGGTTTAATAGCATGAAAACTTGTAAATATACTAAATTCAAAAGGCTGGAAACCTACGAGGTACAATGAGAGAAGTATTGAGAGGGCAGCTCTCACACTTGCATAGACTGTCTGAGTAGAGAGAGATGATTATTTCTAAGATTTTTAATTATACGCTGTTGCTTGACCTAACCACTTCAGCCACTGCCTTAAAATAGCTATAAATACCTTCTGTGCTTAGTGGCACAAATATAACACTTTCTTTCTCACGGAGAACTAATGAAACATTTACTGCACTTTCCCAAGGTGCTTCAAATGTATGTGCTTGCCTGGATTTGGATGGTCAAACTTCCATGCGCAGGGCTGTGATAGTGCCAGGCACGCTCAGCAGTTGATCCTCATCTGCCTGCCCAGCTGTTTCCAGCTGCTGAAGCACTGGGGTCTCCCCCATGGTGGCAGGGCAGGGACTCCCAGCCAGGACCCGTCCCACTGCCCTGGCCAGGGCGCAGGGCATCTGGGCCACCTCTGCCCATGGCTCCAGCATGACAGGGCTGGTGGGGGGCTGCGCACAGGGCCCTGAGGTGGCCTGTCAACCTGAACACAGTGTTGTTCACCTTAAAAACAACCTGTAGTTGCGTCAGCCATTTTTCATCAGAGGTCACCAAAATGCGAGGGAACTCCAGGTTTCTGATACCCACATCTTCAATTTTAGTCGTAAGAAATAGCTATTTTTCTGTTACTGTTTTTCTTTTTTGGGGGGGGGGTATATTTCTTTACTATGTATCTATGAATCCCTTCACAGATATTTTATTTATAGGTTATATTGTATATAGTATATTGTTGTGGGATAAGCTCTTGGCAAAATTTCTTATAATTTGTTCCCAGCGGTATTAACCTTAAGATAGATATATGAAGGAAGATACCAGTCATCTGGGTGTGCTTTTGTAAGGCTTGGAGTGATATTTTAGGGTGAACAAACACAAACGGTCTAAATTAATTTTTGTCTATCGCTTTGGCCAGTTTGATACTGGGTCTTCTCTTTTAGAAAGCATTAGAAAAGTAATATTTTGGTTGACCTTTCTCTTCCTATTTTGTTTTACTTCAGTAAGCTGTTCAAAGGTATAGGTCACAAACTTTGTATAATAATACACAAGTATAAGGAGTGCTGCCAACTATATAATAAATAATACTTACAATAAGTACAATACTTCAAGTCGTCATTCTACAAATACATGCCAAGTATAATATTTACTACCATAAGAATCCCATGATTCCAGATCAGATAAGAAATATATTTGTTGTGAAGAGCAGGAAAGACAACTAGTGTCTCTTCGGTGAGGAAAACTATTTGTGCAGATTCAGTAGCCTACACGCATTCATCTGATGTCAACCTTTATTGCAATTGATACTTGAGCTTATTACGTCATTATGAGCAGAGGATAAGGATGCCGAGATTTTGTGTCATTTCCAGAGTCTGCAATATTTGTGCATTCATTTAATTGCATATTAGTTTAGTAAGGGCACTGAGTCATATTTCCCAAGGATAGTATTCACATATGTAATTTTTAAAGACTTCCACAGATTAAAAAAAGGAAAAACTCCAGGACAAATTAGTATCAACTCTTGCTCTCTATCCTGACATGAGAATTAGGTTAAGTAATCAGGCCTCAAACTCTACCAGACTAACTGGTATGCTCCTTTACTGGACCTGTCCATGAAAATACCTTCACTAAAAATGATGAGCTGTAGAGTTGGTCTGTTCCAGCAAGGCACGCAATATCTATCTATCTCCTCTGTGGCACTGCAGGAAGAAAGAGGTAGTGTCTTGGGTGACTGTCTCACAAAACATTAAACCCTAAAAGCTTTATAAATCAAACTGAGGTACTTTGGTGGGGTTTAATTTTATTAAGTGACTTGGGAACAAGATTAATTTAGTCTTGTTTCTTTATTTACATGTCAAAAGTGAATCATCCTTGAGATCTGTGAATGTATTTAGCATGCATAAGTATTCACCTCATAATTTGAGTGAAGAGAAGGAAAACACAAATTGTATGCTACAACTGCTATTTGTTATTCATAATTCCTGGCATGTGATGATCACATTGCTTCTGCTCTCTTAACTGGATAACCAAAACATTTTAACAGAGAAATGATGGGGAGAAAACCACCACAATTTTTGGTACAAAATTGCTAAACTTCTGAAATTCATAAATATTGTCATGGATTTTCAGTACTTGAGTATTTCTAAAAATTTAATGGCACAGCCCTAAGAATTGAAACATATTGATTTTAAGTCATTAATTTGCTTATATGTGTGTGTCTATTTTCAATAGTGAACCTGATCCACTCAAAATTTTGAATAGCACTCAAGCATGATTAGAACGGTAATGGAATTGTCAAAGGTGACTTAACTACTGTTTGCATTCATATAGAGTAACAAACTTGGAATAGGTAGGGTCTTTTTAATTTTTGATAGAGTCACCCCAGATGCTGGAGTGCTAAAACACATTAGTGTGTCTCTCTGAAAGCGTGTTCAGAACAGCTTACAAACTCAATTAGTGAATCTGTAATCTGCACAGACTTGAATATGTTAACTGTGTGGAAACGAATGGCATTTTTACAACTGATTTCTGTGGGGCTTCCTACAGCGGTGCTGCACAGGAAGATAAATAGGATATGGTTCTTGATACCTCTAAAAGAGCTGCATGTTGGAGGGGAGCCTTTATATTTTAATTGGGGCAGCAATGTACCAAGCTCAAACTTTATGATTTCATGGCACAAACCCTATAGATTAATTCAATATTTAAGTTTAAAATAAGCTCCTGTTTTCTTTTCTGCACACTAACAAACGAGAAGGGAATTGTACAAAGTCTATGTGGATCATGTGGGAGAGTAACCTTGAAAATATGCAAAAAAAAGGAGCTTCCCATTTCACTGGCAGGTTTTGTGCTCATTTCAAGTGCCCTACTTGTATACAATATAAGATTGATGGGCTGTGTTCCTTGCCAACATAAATGTAGGTAGATCTACACCAGCAAAAAAAAGAGACCTGACATATATATAAAGTGAAACCAAGAACTTCAAATCATATCTGGAGTACACCAGACTGAAGGAATACTTAATATGATGTTTATAATATCAGCTACTTCCGCAGTTCCAAGGGAAGCTTACAAACAGGGAAAACGTCAAGGGCCTTGATCTGGGAGATAATTCCCTCACAAGGGCAGGATATGTGACACAAGGCCTGTCTGAGTTGGTTGCTCAGCAGGGGCACAGGTGATTAGGAAGGCACAGAAGGTGAAAAGATCATGTTCCTTGGTGCCAAGGAAAGTAGTGATGCCCAAACAGGTCCCTACTTGTCCTGCATTCCCCCCGCTCCTCTGCTGGGCTCCATAGCGAGGGGGGTGGAATGTCCCGATGCAAGGAATTGGTTAAGCAGTTGGGAGAAAGTACCAAGCATCCTCATAAGGGTGACTCTGCTAGTACTCACTGTTACAGCTTCGTGTCCTAGAGGAACTGCATTACTTTGGGATAGTACTTTTCACTCTCTGTCCTAAAGGACTTATTTTTGTGCAGGCATCCCACCCTGAAAGGAGAACTACAGTGTCAAAGTGGAGATGGGGATGCATGGGAGAGAAGTGTTCAGGAAAAGAATCCATCTGGTATATTGGCAAAGGTGTGCAACAAGTGCATAGTGGGCTTTTTGTGCCTTTGTAGAGCTGCTTTTCTTGATTTAAACTATTCAGCTGTGTCTAAAATTTAAATTCAGGTGCTGAGGGATATATCAGAGGTGGGAGTAACTGGGAAAAGTTGTGGCTACAGTAGCAGCATAATGCAACAAGCTCAAGCTGTTAGGACAACTCTTTGTGATTCAGTGCAAACCAGGAAAAAAATAGCCTTATTACATTTTTCAAGAAACTAAAATGGTCTGTGATGAGACTGAAGATGGAAAACATCTTTGCCTCCTCTTAAGCCCAGTTATGGGTACAGGTAGGCTAGATTTAGTGATCAAACCCTATAATTCAGAGTAGATTTTATTCTCTTTACTTTCTTTAATATTTTTTTAAAAAAGATGTTAGATTTTCATTCATTTAAACAGTAGAGTAAATGCCTTATCTTTGTATGTTATATCTGGACAAAGTGTTCCATAACTAAGTGCATCATCTACCTGAGAATGTTTGTCTAAGTCTCGTAGCCACATTAAGCACCTTAAATTCTATGTGCGTATTTTACTTGAATATTTTTATCTGTGAAGGGTGATCTATTATTTGCCTGTTGAGCCTGTGTAGCCACCGTGCAAAGCCTTGAAACATTACAGCAGTGAACTTGAGTTGTGAGTGAGGGTTGCGATATCTGAGCAGGAGAAATGGGTCAGTTAGTTAATAAAACTCCGAACCCATGAATGAAAAAGGAGCACCGGGCTGATGAGCATGAAGAGAAATAGGCTTGTAAAACATGGGGGAGATATTGATGTGTCAAGGGAAAGTAGCTTGAAGCAAGACTCTTTTCAGATAGGTACTACATAAATATATAACATCTGAGGCATAGCAGGAGTCTATTAGGTGTGGGGCGATATCTGGGGTCCTGTGCTTCATCCAGCTGTTGCAGTAATAAATGTTTCTTGGTTTGGGATCAGGCTGTTGAGTACCCTCCCTCTTTCCTGTCACCCTGAGAAAAGCCTTCCTCCGATTGTGAAACATGGCATGACTCTTTTCTCCTCCCAAAACAGGAATGTACTTACGAGTCCCCTCTGAGCATCACAGTGAACATGTATTCCTCGGGGAAGAATTTTTTGACAGATCGCACTGTAAAATAACATCCTTCCTTCCAGTACAACTTCCCTGATCTAACAGGATTAAAGCAGGTTTGGGGTCTGGCTGGTTTCCCTCCAGGGCAGACTTTGTCCTTGGGGAAGCAAAAGAATACAAGGCTTGTGCAGGGCCTTAACACGCTTAAATCCTTGCATCTACACTGTTCCCGTGTGCTCAGTGAAACAGCCAAGCACTTTTACTCTATGGACTTGTTCTTGCTTCTTTGCAAAGGGCGAGTGTTGAGTGTCCTGGCAGTGGTCCCGTTAGCAGGTGCTCCCTGTCACTTCCCTTGCAAAAAGCAGCTTCTGCTACATGGGGAGGGAAGGGAAAGGATCTGTGAAGTACAAGTTTAGCACGAGAGGGAACAGCATTTTCCCCAGTGTAGCAGGGTAGTGAGCTCTTGATAAAACTCCCAGCAGTAATATAGCTGCTTTCCTATGTCAGCCTTCTATTCTGACCTCTTGCTGAGGAAAGGAGAGGGCTTTCCTTGGCTGGCTTGCCCTCCTGTCATCAAGAAACCAATTTCTGCCACCTGGTTTGATGGCTGTGGGCCCAGGACAGATTACCATCTTCACTCTCTCTCCGTGTCTCTCTCTCTCCTCTTGGAAGTCATCTTTGGATCATCTCCCCCCGCTTTAAGCTCCTTAATTAAAAAAATATACACACACACCAACAAAAAAATCTCTATTCTGGCACATCGTATCTTCCAGACTACACATACATCCTCCATGTTAATTTTTTAGGGGTTAATAGGTTCGCTTGCGAAATTTCACTCCCTCTCCTCACACTTGTCTTTCCCGTTCTGCCATATGTGTCCTAAAATCTGCCTTTCAGTTTAGAGCTTGTTAATTCTCCAAATAAAAATGTAACTCTGAAAGCTACATCGTCACAACATCCTGCACTTAAATAATCTGAATATTGGAGAGCATAAAGGAGAGACTTTGCCCATTTTCTCTGCCTGCAATGATGTGGTAGGAATGCAATACGCTTCTCATGGACAATTAGGGCATGCATCACAGCTCCACTGTAAATCAGATTACATGCTCAGGTACTGGATTACTTGCCTTGTAGTAGTTATGCTCTTCATGGGATCCAGTCAACAGCATTTAGGTCAATTGTAGGACTAGAAGACCTTCGTCACTGGGCGATGTTTTGGATGGGTTGATAAATGTCAAAATCTATTATATCATAGGCTTTTTGTGAATGGTGAAATAAGATCATAAAAGTTTTAACTCTGAAGCCGCTGAAGTCAACTGTTAAAATGAAATAAGTGCAGGTGAACATGTACTATATTGTTAGGAAATGTTTGCTTCTTGTCCTGTAACTTCTGAAGCTAAACCAAACCCTGTATGATTTTTGCACTTATTGCTTAATGCAGATGTCTCGTTTCTTCTTCATATAATTTTATTTCCTTTGCAATGTAAAAAGCATTCATCTGTAAGAGGTATACTTAGGACACAGTACCTAAACACCAATCTGCTAGAATCTGCTTATTTTTTGATTTGTCCATGATAGAGAATACATCCAGATACAAGATAACATGTTTCTACAAGCAACAGAAGATATACTAATGTGCAATAAAGCACTAGTAAGAATAAGGAATCCCATCAGGATACTTGTAAAGCTTCATATTTGAAAAAAATATACTTGTGATTTTTAAAGCAATCCAAGTAATTTTATCAATATGGTAAATCAGCACTGATTTTTCTTTGATTGGTACAGCCATGTGCATGAGCAGTAAGTCATGCCAAAAATGTGCCGGTCTGCATTGTCAGTGTGCGGATGTAAATAACGCAATATCCCCCACTTAATTTTTCTGGCTTTATTTTTTCTTAAAATACAGAAATTTTCTTAAAATACAAAAATACTGGTGTTTTTTTTTTTTTTTTTTTTTTTGTGTGGAATTGCAATAAACCAATATTCTTTTCTTGCAGCACATCACTAAATGGGATGCTGTGGCTATATTTTTTGTTAGCTAACAGCCTTGAGAAGAGAGCTAGGAGCAGAGCTGCTGAAGGCAGTGAGACTGTACAGCATCAGTGAGGACCAAGTCATTATTGCTTCCTTTCAGATAGAATAGAGGACAGGAACAATTTTTCCTGATGAAGTCTGACCACTGTCTAAGGTGTTTCTGTGTAGTTACTTAGAAAGTGTCATAAGCCTCCAGGTTGTGCTCTGAAATACTCACATGAAAGCCAGCTCCATGAACTACATCAGCCCAACCTCGTGCACAAGCTGGTAAACTCTACTGAGCAGTGAAATACAGGATTTTGTGTTTGGCCCTGTGCTAATTTGGTTAGAGAGCTTCCCAGCTACAGCTGGTGCTAAGCCAGCTGGTTTGGAGCATGGCCAGAGTGATCAAGTGGCTATCTGTATCTTGTAAAGTAGATGAGCCCTTCTTTAATGAGAAAGGCAAACAGGAGTCTGCACTGGTGGGGGCGTGAGGTTTGGGGGTTTTTGTGTAAGCTTTCTGGCATTGAAAATTGGAACGAACTTCTAGTGTATATTCAAGCAGCAAGAATAAGGAAAGCTGTGGGTTATGCCTGCTGCGTATCTCTTTTAATGCCATACCTATTGTGTTATGCCAGTTTATACAGCCTGAAGTATTGGAATGTAAGTGATTGATTCAAATTACAAAGTAAACAGGGGAGCAAGTTTGTGAAAACTGGTGTTACTTAAGGAAGGGCATCCTTAAAACTGTGTTGCTGTGGGAGGTTGGAGACACAAGCATCTGCTATGTGGACAAATTTAGTTGTAAAACCCGGTTCCCTTATAGTCAGTGAAGCATACCTATCAAATCTGGGCCTTAGCTTACTTGCTTTCCATGGAGGATTTTCATCTTGTTTGAGCAGAACTGGAATTTTGACAGAGATTCTTGATTAGAATAAATGGAGCATTCCTATCAAATGCAGACAGCTAATGAATCCATGTGTAAGCTCCATTAATTTCAATACAATGCTAAATATGTTAAATGTTATGAGAGAGGTTGCTGCGTATGTGCACTTACCAATTGTCTTAATGCTAAATTCTAGATAATTTTAAGTTCTTTTTTTAGATGCCATAAAGCATGAGTATAACCAATGTTTCCATATTTAGAAGGGTAAATAAGCATCTGTTCAGTGGTATAAAGACCAGGAAAAATAATCTGAAAATATTTTTTGGTAGGATCTCCCATTCAAAAGTGGCTTAATTTAGTGCCTTCATTTTCAGATAAATTGTTTCAGGCCAGAGAATATCTTTGCCAATTTTCATCACAGAACAATTTTTGCTTTTATACTAATCCCCTTCTCCCCCTCAAATAAGATTTCTGTTATATAAGGAAACAACAACAACAACCAGCCCAAACAGCAATACCATAAACAGGATGGTATAATTTGCGTTCTTATTTTGCAATGTATCATTTCCATGTATTTCCATGACTCAAGTCACATCAATAAACACTAATTTAAACTCCACCTATTTGGCAAATTACTGTCACTGATAAATTTGGTCTGTGGAGTTTTAGGAAACGTAAGTTTCAACACAGGTTAAGCAGGTGACAAGCCAAGGAGAAGAGTGTAAGAGCATGAAAACTGGCCATTCCTCCTCCTCTTAGCACCCTTGCAAGGGGCACAAATTATTTGCACAGTATATTATTCCATTTACATACAGTTGAAGAAAGTTATATTCTCCTTCTTGAATACGCATTTTCATACACCACACCTCCATCCTTCTGCACTTCCTGCAGAGACTTGCATCAAGGTGGTGCTTGATAGGAAATCAACTCCTGCTGTAGGTTTTACAATAAGGGAATAGATTCAGTTGACTCTTCTTTTAATCCCTATTGCTGGCACTTCATCTTTCTTTGGGGATTATCTCCATTGCAAGATAATCACCTTGGCTGGGAAAAGAAGGGCTAGAGATTCCTTATAACAGTTGCACTGTTCAGTGGATGTACATCAACTTATATAATGAATCACAAAAAAAGCCATGGCTTTGCCTGGTAATGTCTTGAAAACATCCTGGCCTCCTAGAGAAGTAGTTTTTCCTGATGCCCAGTTTGAACATCCCAAACTGCAGTTGGTGGCTGTTGTCCCTGCTTTTACCCTCTGAAGAATTTCTCGCCGTTTTTTGTACTCTCCTTCAGGCAGTGGTGGGTTGCAATTAGATCTCTCCCTACCTCATGACCTACTCTTTGTCACATGAAACAAATCCAACCTCAATCCTCAACCTTTCCTTCAAGTCACCGGCTTTGGACTCCAGCCACCGCAGTAGTCTTCCAGAGAGCCCTGTCCTGCTTCTCAGCAGCCTTCTTGAACTGTGGAGTGGCAAACCAGACACATCATTTCAGCTGCTGTCTTACCAGCACTGTGTAGAAAGGGGTAATAACTTTTCTTGATCTGCTGGCTGTATGCTTAATGCAGCCAGTATGAGATTTGCTTTATCTGTGATCAGAGAGTATGCTGTTGGCTCATTTTCAGCTTGGCACTGACCATCACCTTCAGGTCCTTTTCAGCAAGGCAAAAATGTCTATAAAGATAGATGCATCCTTGGGGGGGTGAATGCAATCTTTAAAACCGGCAGTAACTGCTTCTTCCTCTCCCCTTTCAAAAAAGAAAAAGTCCCTTTGACATCTGCTTGCAAGTGTGTAGTTGGAAAGAATGGTAATGTTGAAAGGAGGAAACAACCAAAATCTGTTGTTTCAAGGTATCTCCAGGTGAAGCAGTCTCTAAAATCAAGTGACTCCTAAATTCTATAACCAGTAGTAAAAATAACTTACTTACCCTGTAGTATTAAATCATAAGCTTTCCAAGAATATTTTCCCAAAACATTCAAATACAAAGTTAAACTATCAGGGAGACTGTCATTGCTTGTAATGCACTGAGTCCTGTATCTGTCTATGTATTGTTACAATAAAAATAAATAGAGCATGTAAACCAAGCATTTTCTTTTTTTGATATTGATTATAAGAAAAACGTTGCTTTTCAACTTGTTTTAGAAACATCCCTCAGTGGGATGCCCGGCATGTATGAATCTTTGTGCTGAAAGGAAATTGAAAAAAGCCCTGTAAACAGAAAACAAAACCCCTTTTGATAGAAGTGAAATTCTGTTCAATATCAACTGTTATTAGCCAGTATTTGATAAGTAGGCAGATTGGATAGATGTTTCTTGAAATCCTACATAGTATGCAGAACATGCTTTCATTGTGCTTCCTGGCATTATAAGATAATGTGCCTTATTTGGAAATACAATGATCAGTTCTGTTAAATCATGTTCAATCAGCTTATATAATAACACCTATATTTTGTTATTCATTTCAGATTTCAGAGACCTATGCCTTCCTACCGAGAGAAGCGGTGACACGATTTCTAATGAGCTGCTCAGAGTGCCAGAAAAGAATGCATTTAAACCCAGATGGAGCAGATCATAAAGGTGGTTTTAATGTCAAATAGTGGGATGTAAAGTCATTTTATTCCTAATACCCATTTGTGTTTTCCTAGCTTAAGTGAGGGTTCATAAAAATTTGGTAGACTGGAACAGTTCAATAAGTCAGATCATCTCATTTACTTAAGCTGGAAGGTAGTGAATCTTCTGCTTTTGCTTAAGGATGGAGTGTAATACCATATGCACCTGCAATAGTAAGGTGATTTTATCTGGAGGAAAAAATTTGTTTTGCTATGGAAACATTTATATGGGGGTTTAAACATAAGGAATAGTTAGGGTGACTGTGCTATAGTCATTTAGGGTAGAAAAACTCATCACTTTTCAGGGTTTGAACTTGATTTTCATTTTTCTTTGGGAAACTTCCATCTGTACAATCAACAAGCAATTGAAAATGCCAAAGTTAGAACTAAATGGCATAACTGTCTGACTTTGACTGCAGAGTAGACTCAAGTAGCCTCCACAATTAGCATATAATGCATAATAAATATTTTTATTGCAGATAATGGAAAACCTCCAACTTTGGTGACCAGTATGATTGATTACAACATGCCAATTACTATGGCTTATATGAAACACATGAAGCTGCAGCTACTAAATTCACAGCAAGATGAGGTAAAACTTGAAATCTTTTGTTTTTCTGTTCTCCTGTGTTCTTTGGTGCTTGTCTTTGCGGTAGCCAGGAAACCAATTGAAGATGATCATTGATGCCATCTTTATAATTTCGTTGCTAGAATAGTGAGTCTGAAACCAAACTAGGGCTGTTTGCAAGTAATCAGATTGAGAGAAAGTGTCATGACTTACCACCCTTCCATGGTTAGGGGTAATATGCTGTACTGCTTCAAATTACCTGAAGGTGCCCTTTTACTGTCTGGACCGGCAGAAACGATAATGGGGGCAGCATGTTCACCCGAGACTTAGTGCTGTGCTCAGAAGTGACTTTCATTGTCTACGTCTAGAATGCAATACCACCAACAGCTGAAATGAATGGCATAGTGTTCTCAAGGTTAGAAGGCAGGATACAACACGTTTTAATGAGATAGATGGAAGCCCCTGGCAACATCAGTTGAAATCTTTAAGGCAAAAAGCTTGATAAAATAAGAGTAGGGGTTGCTTTTGAAACTTTGAATAAAAAAATAAAACCAGAAAAAAAGGAACAGAAGTAGGCTGAGAATCAAGCTTCTTCAGGGAGAATTGGCATTGAGTTGTATTGTATTTATTTCTCCTCGAAAATGATTTTCTTTATGTGATTTATTCAGTTTTTCCAGATCTTAAGAAGTGCTTCATCAGTTGGATGGCAGTTACTGAATTATATGTAATAAACTCATTTTGCTAGAAATGTGTTCATTTACCATTTGAGCTGCCAAATAGTTAGAAGACCAGCTATGTGCTAACCAAAAAGCAGTCCTGCATGCTATGTCCTTCTGCCTGACTACAAGATATTTTTTAATAAAGAAAACCTTCAAACCCAACCTTAACAGCTGGATTATGTCAAAGAGACCCTGACTAACTCCTGACTTCCATGGAGTCAGTCAGATTTGGTTTCATAATAAGTAGATATTGGGATATTGGTGGAGATTTATGAATTATTCAACACCCCATAGAACGGAAATTTCATCACTCTTCCAGAAATACCAGGATCCTTGTTTTGCTTTTGCCTTTTTTTTAATTGTGGAGGGCGTGAGGAGAGATCCGTGACTCAGAGTCCTTCATGCACAAATACAGCCTGGTTGTCTTTCCCTCCTATTGAATCTCCCCTCTGTGTGTTGCCCCTTTTCAGGAATCTGACAGCAGGGTTTGAAGCAGCAGGAGAAAATAGGCTTTAGCTCTGCAGTAGCCTTAGGAGTTAAAGGACTCCTTCTTTTTTTCCTCTTCTTCCCTTTGAGAATTACTCCTCCCACGACAGGGTCAAGCACTCATGCTGGATCAGGGTCACCTGCCACATGCTTCGGCAGCCTGAATTTTTAGGTGTAAACTTTCTGGTCTGATGACTGAAATTAGTGTTAAATCAGTTTTTCATCAAAATGAACAAGTGGAGGTGATATGGTGGCATCAGGAAGCACCATTGCTTGGTACCTCCCTGCCCAACTCTAATGTTGCTGTCTATAAAATATTTGTAGCACTGGATTTATGAAGATAAAAGTAATTTTTGATATGTTTTAGTAATAATGTCTTTGCCAGGGCAGAGTGGGCACAAGGAAAGTTCTCAAGATAATCTTTACATCTTTTCTCAAGGCAGAGTTTTGCTAAGAATTTATTTTTTCTTCAGGCTGTACATTTGTTGCACTGAAAACAAAATGGCAACGAAAATAGTGTAGTTCAAAGCAGGAAGATTTTTGGTGCATATATTCAAACTATTTAATGCACTTAAAAAACATGCTTGGGTTTGTAGGAAGGCTCTGTTTCCAAGGTTTCATCAATCATATCTGTATTGTTGTGGAGGCAGTGGAATTCAGATAGGAGTAAACTTGGATCCCACAACTAGCTAGCGTAGTGACTGAAAGCCTCCTAATTCTCTCATCCTCGGTTGATCGTTTTCAAGCTGAGGCCATCGATGAAAGGGAAGCAGACTTCATCTAACAGGAGAACTCATCACTGTGTGAGAATTTATAGCTGTGCTGCAACTGGTACCAGTGGCTCCCAGCTCCTCTCCCCATGCCTCTGTGTCCTGCAGATTTAGATAAATGTTTACACAGTTTGGGGAGAGTTTGAGGTGGAGATATTCCACAGGGTGCTGTAGGCAAACACAGGCTACCCATGTGTGCTGTTTTATGCTTATGCACGCATTGGATAGCCAGAGCTCCCCTTCTGTGAGCCCATACAGATTGCCTAAGCTCAGAATTGGAGAATGTAAGCTGCTGCTTTCTGGTTCCTGCAGGATTCAGTGAGAAATACCACTGTGTCTTAACAGAGGCACAGCTTTCCAGAAGGTCTGGGGGAGTCTGTGTTCTCGTCTTGCTCTTTGAACACACAGTGTGCATTTTCCCTAAACCTCAGAACCATCTTGGTGTGTGCCTCAGCCCTGTCTGTCTGGGCAGGAGGCTGCTGGGCACCACAGTTCTTGTGTGAGGGCAACGTTTGGGTATTTGCTCCTGCTGCTCTTGGGGTGCTCCCACCTTACCTGGGCAAGGCTGACAGGTGCCCACTAGAGAAGCCCTCACTCTTCCATTTAGTTTTTTACAAAACTTTGAGAACAAGGTATGTTTGTTTCATTATTTGTCGTTGTCCTGGTGTGACAGTGCAGAACAGCATCGCCTTGTGTGTTGTCCCACTCTCACTCCTGAATGGCATTTGGCAGTACTTCATCCCAGTTTAAAAAGGGTCATGACTGCAGGGAACTTGCCTTCTGAAAATGAGAGAAACATGCACGCAAGCCGGAAACATCACTGAGACCTAAGAGAAGAGTAGATTTAAGGGGAAGCACTCAGAAAGAAGAAAGCAGCTATATTAGTATCTGTAGAAACCAGTTCACAATGAGTACACAGCCAATCATATTCTAAAGATGGCTCTTTTTCTAGGTCATTTCTGGTGAACAACCCAGAAAAATAGTCAGGATCCTGTCAGTACTGTTTTTGTTTAAAAAAAAAAAATTAGTTGGAAAAGTGTTTTAAAGTGGTCTTTGGGGGATACAAAATTATTTGCCATATTTTTCTCTATGTTCTTTAAAATGCTTTTCTTCATAACAGGAGTAATTATCTCAGAAAAGTTGTTACTGAAGATATATCACCTTAGGCTTGTATTTTGCCTCAGCAGCTTACAGAGCAAGACTTGTGGAGGCTTAATTTTTAATCCATGAGTGGGCGCATGAACTTCAGTGGGACTGAAACAAGTGATGTTAAACATGTATGTGAACATTTGCTGGACTAGGTCCAAAACTGTTTTGCTTTTATAAATGGAGACAAAATATTTGATTGGGACTTTTACTTTTTTCCCTATGCTATCATCCCTAGTAGATGCTCTGTAATTAGACTTTATGGATAAATCATATTAAAGACGTATAAGGCAGAATAAATTTGAAGTGATTCTTATGTGATTATATTACTTTGGTTCACCATTGTCTGTCATTTGAACATGCCCGGAACTTTTATAAGCTTTATCATTTTCATAGATGCTGCTTTAAACTCAATAGCAGAGTAAGGGTGACATCATGTCAAGGGAATTTGCTCATGGATTCTTATCAAGTCAAGTTGCCATTCGGAAATATCTTATTGTGAGTGGTCATCACGTGGTTACTGACATCGCTTGGGAAAGGTAGAGGGTTCAGGCAGGGAATGTGGAGAGCTCTTCTCAACCAAATTTGAATAACAAGGACTTGGTACGGAGTCTCTAGTTATAGCCCTCTTTTGCAAAACACTGTGGAAACAGAGAGTTCAGTAATGGAATATCCTCATAATTGAACAAATCGCATTTGTCAGATTATCATATCACATGAACGCTGTGCTTTCCTTGCTCTTCATGTGCTCTGCTTGTTTGCTTATATACACAAAGATTTAGCATAATTACACTCCACACCAGGTGTGAGTGAAACAAATGGGAACGAGTGGACTGCACATATAATGTGAACAGTGTATGATGTTTTCTGACAGACTCCAAAACTTTCTATTTGCAGGATGAAAGCTCTATAGAAAGTGATGAGTTTGATATGAGTGACTCAACTAGGATGTCAGCTGTGAACTCCGACCTCAGCTCAAATCTGGAAGAGAGAATGCAAAGTCCTCAGAACCTCCAGGGCCAGCAGGATGGTAAGGCTCTCGTTTCGTACAGAAAATGCGGTATTGCCTTGTCTTTTTCCCATTCTGTGCCTTCATTTAGTACCTGCTGTGTCCTTTTCTTCATATTGTGTTTCATTAGGTAATTTGAAATATATGTTCCCTATGTCTCAGCATGAAGAGGATGAAGTTGGGGTTTTTTTTTGCAGGTTAATTTATTTGTTGCTTAGGCAACAGGTGAGTGCTTAGACCACTACATGTTAAGTATTATTATTTTATTATTTTTATATATGTAGCGTGACCATACACAGGCATAAAAAGAAAGGAAACTCAAACCTTTCTGAGGCAAGCCAGAAGGCTGAGAAAGTTGGTTTTACTGGTTGAAATGAGGGAGAGGGGTGTGACAGAAGCATGATCATTTGAGAGCTAGGAATTGGGACGTGATATTCAGAAGAAAGCACGAAAAAGACAAACTCCGATGTGGAAATAGAAGTAAAAGAAGAGAACACAGAACGAGAAGCATTGTAAATTTGAATGTTAATTATTTCTAGGTTAGTTACAACACAAAGCTAATTTGTTGGTGAAAGACACGAAAGTTTTACTTTGCATAGAAGATGCATAGATGTATACTCTTTGATTTCTGCCCTTATTATAGAACAAGTTAAATGGGCCTGTTTTGGATGAGCTTTCTCCTTGGCTATGGAGCTCACAAAAAGCCTGTCTGCTGCAGACTTTCACAGTGGCTCATGAGTGGCATGTGAACGTGCAACACCCAAACTGCAGGTCTATTCTATCACTATTAGAAGTAACACGTCGGTATTCTGTACTTGTTACTCCACAATTTCCTGATCATGTGTGCCAATTCAGAAATGCTTCTTATATTTCTCCTGAACACTAAATATATGGGATTTGACAGTTAAGCTGGATTCTTTCCACTTTATGCATCATGGTCAATTGCTAGCTGGTAAGCTATTTAGGTGAGAATGGGTGTGCTGCATAGTGGCTGATGGAATCTGGTGACGGATAGGACCTTCTGCTGTGTTGCTCTGTGGATGAATAAAGGAGGAGGATGTCTATGATAATTTGGTAGGCCAGATTCTAACTACAGCTGCCTTTTGTCTGAGTGTCCTCCTTGAGTGCAACTTTTGACTTGATTTCTATCTATGTATGTTCACTAAAGGAGCAGTTCTGATGCACAAGATGTAGGGAAAGCCATTGCACTTTCCTGTTGAAATTTGACTTTTCAGGGCTAATATATTATAATAATACTGCTAAGTTAGAGTTTTCAGGGATACTTTGGAAGGTGCCATTTTTATGTATCTGGCTTTCAGTGCAAAACTGTGCTTTAGAGGTTTTTGCTTACCTATATACTCAATCTGTTTCACATGTATAGAGTGTTTCTTAATAGTAATTGTGAGCATGTATATGTCTGAAATAAAAATTATAGCTCAGTACAGTAACCTATGAAGAAATGCATGTCATACATGTCTTAATACCTACCACAACCAGATTCATGTGCCACATCTAATCATATCAGAACATAAGTATGAATGATAAAATGCTGCAAATCTGTCACATGCTATTTAAAATGTATGGGAAGTAAATGCCATGTGGCCTTTGAACTGCAGGTAGTGTGATCTTACAGAATTGCTTTAAATCTCTCAGATTTCCTTCCCTTCCTCCCAGATCATACTTGCTCACCTTCCTAAGGCAGTCCTATTTTTTGCTGCATCTTCTGACTGACGCATCTGCTGATAGAGAGATTTGAAATAGCAGCTCTTCCTGCTTCATAGTTTTCCTGTACTAGCTGTCGTCAGGTAGCAAACCTGAGTGTGGCTAGTTATAGCAGCAACACTGCTTTTTCAGATATGGGAGAAGAGGCTGAAGGAGGAACTGAAAGACTAGAGAAGAAGAGGGGGAAGAAGAATGATAGGAGAGGGCAGGAAGAAAGAAGATTGTGAGAAAATAATGAGCACAGGGATAGAGGGATGGAAGTGGGGACAGGAAGGAGGGAAGACAAAAGGGACCTTAAATGAACTTAGCAGTAAAATCCCTTTTGCCGTCACAGCCTTCACTGTAAAATTTTACAAATTTAATACTTAATTGTAGTGCACACACCCCGAAATCATCACCAAAGCATGAATATGTGTGTCTAAAGTGATTCCTGACCCCTTTCCTCAAACATTCTATATGTCCATGAGAGTTTATGTCAGCCACCGCATTCAATCTACAGATAAAGACACTTGGCATTTGGCTCATCTGAAATGTCTTTGCTGCATTCTGGCAGGTGAAAACATACTGCTGCGTAAGGTTGCCTGTGCACACATGGTTGGGAATGGTGTCTATGGTGGAATGGGACAGCAGACGTCTGCTGCTGCCCCGAGCATGCCCTCATTGGGAGAATGATTTGCTATTGGGAATCATTAGGAAAACTGCTGCCAAGGGTGGATTAGTGACAGCTGCAGTGTACCTAAAGGTGATGTGTTCTATCACTTTGCTTACCTGGCTTTCCATGTGAGGTGAGATGAGAATATTTTGGGAAATCTATTGGGTTTTGTTCCATGGATTTCAATGTATTTGGTACTAGGATATAAACAGAGTCCATGTACCCTGTACCATGTACCCAGTGGCCATGTCAGTGAGGGATAGATGGAGTTCAGTTCAGTTTATCAGAACATAGTGGAATGCTGACACTATATATGTAAAAGGAATAAGATGCTTTCATACCCTCTTCCTTGGGGCTATATTTGCACTGTATTTAGACAGGCACTTGGCTTTGGGACTCCATTGCAGAGCTCGTACTAGAAAATTTGACCTGAGGTTTCTGGTTTCTCAGTGTCTTCCCATCTAGTACTCTGTATTTTCTGTTTCTCATGGTTAAGTTATTTGAACCTAAATAGAATAAAGGCAAATATGAGAGCACCCACATTATCAGCTGAAAGCAATAGACTTCACCCAGAAATGTCATGGTAGGTAGGAAAAATGCTGAGAAGGAGGGCACAGAGAGGGAAGGTGTGTGTTTGCTCGCAGTAGATGGGTGCTGGTACTGCGCAAAAGTTCTGGGCTCTGCAAACGTACAGAGGCTTCATAAGATTCCTTGTATAAAGCATATTAGATTGAAAGGGAACAAGAAATTGAGGAAGAAATGCAAAGCGGGGAGAGTTGGTGAATTGTACCCATAGTACTGAAGTTGCCACAATACTATGAAGGACAGTTTCCACTTTAAATTAGCCTTTGTATGCTTTTAAATAACAGGGCCTTGAGTCACACCTGCTGGTGAATGGCTGAAAATAGCATCCTGAGCACCTGCAGGGCTGCTGCAACTATGGGGGAGGAGTTGGAAAAGAGCTGCTACTCTTCCCTGGGGAGTTAGAAAAGGAAAGCAGCTTTAATTTACAATCAGTTCATTCCCCGGCTGGCAATGGGGTAGGGCTATCTGGTTACCAGTGCCTCAGAGCTGCTTTTCTTAGCAGCCACCTGGATAATAGGGCTGCAAATTGCTGGTGTGTTGCTTTCTCTTTTGCACCCTCTTCCCTTGCTTGCCTCTGTTTTCTTGCTTCCCTGTACATGCTATAACTCCCTTGTCCTAAGCAGGTTCTTTGGAGCAAACCCTGTGTATCACACATCTGCGGACAAAGCTCCTGCTCAGGAGCTGTCTTTAATTCTCCTTTCTCCTAATAATGCACTAGGGACTCTGATGTTGCCGAATCAAACCCTTTTGCCCTTGTCTCAGACCATAGACAGCAGGCAGGCTTTGCAAACTGAGTCAGAAATAAAGGAGCTTGTCTTTTTTTTTTTAATTAGTACTTCTACCTCTACAAAAAAGATTTTTGTAGTAAAAACTGACCTCTAGATGGGTTTGTCAGATGGGCAACAAGAGCTTCTACCCTGAGGGAAATGGGACTCTTGTTGCCTTTGCCTGTTAGCTGAGCCCTGTGTAGAACAGCTGAGTGCGTTTGCTCCTTCGCTGTGGTGGTTCATTAGTTACCAAGATATGAGAGAGGTGTAGGGGAATGCTTTGATTAGAGGAAATTAAGAACATGCACAACTTTAAAAGTAATAAGAGGTATAAATTTTATGTTGAATTTTTTTTGGTTTTCACTATGTGAGCTATCAAGTAAAAATCAGGGATGAGAATTGACTGTAACTTGGTGCAAGATGCAGAATTAATTTATTTTCAGTATTTCTCCCTGTACTGAGGTACACCAAAATGTATAATTGCTTTGTCTGGATTTGGGTGGAAGGACTATGTTCTCTTCAATCTTGTTTTTAGAAAATGATAGTTACGTGTTTATACATATTTATATAGGACTCCCCCTCACAGGCACTGTATGGGGACTGTGCTTATAGCAGCTAGCCATGACAAAATATGTCATGATTCAACCTTTGACAGGGGTTGTGCTATCATCTTGGACATGGAGATTGCTAATAAGCTTTTTCTGGTTGTATTTATTGCAGTTTATTGAAAATTGAGCAATAGTACTGTAACGCAATGGAGGGCTATGCCTTCAGGTAGTTTGTGATCATTTGGATGGTGCCAGTTCTCTTTCCCTGGCATGTTCAAGTTGCCAGGCTTTCCAAAATATAGATGTAGGAGTTGTGGTTGTTCCCATTAACTATTCCCTTCGCTCATTTGGTGTTTGTGATAGATACAAGTATTGTAGCCAGTCATCTAAATACCTGTTTTCTGCATTGACTCTGTAATCCTTACTCAACAGCTTCAGCTGAAACAAGTAACATCAGCTGATTAAGTTGTCAAAATTGTGTATCTGTGCAAGGGTATAGAGTTTGCTATATCCGTGCTTACTGTTGGTTTGTTCTCTCTGAACTGAGTCCAAGCCAAGCATTTAATCAATCTTCCCATTCTCAACTGGTTGCATTGTCATACTTCTTTCTGCGTTTGTCTTTATTCCACTAAAACCTGAACTCCCTGTCTTAAAATATTGACTTTGCTTTTTCCACAAAGTAATTTAAGTGAGTGATTTAAGGTTTGAACACCAACTGCAGGCCACAGTGAAGACAGATTGGTGAAGGAGCATATTGGAGTAAATGATCTCTGCTGTTGCCTATGTTTTGGCTCTGCTCTTGATGTTGAGTAAAGCAACATGAGAGCACGCAATTCCCAGCACTAAATCCATGGTAACCATTTGCAGCTAATTAAGAATTTTCAGTGGAAATGTTATTTTACATTAATTTACAAAATTAATTTACATTAATGAGTATTGTGCCTTTAATTTCTGTTCAAGCACTGAAAGGTTTTACAAATATGTTTGTTTGGTATGTGGTCTGAGTCCACTTGACTTCAGTGAAAGCCCACTAAAAATTAGCTGAAACATTTGTAGAGTTTGGTTCTCTTTTACTTAAAAGCTTGACTTCTTCAGGCTTCAAAGCAAAGCACCTGACATTTCTGTGGTATATGGGATGGAGTGAAATTACTACATGAAGTCACAAAGCTTCAATAAAAATATTAAAAATAAAATAAAAAGCAGTCTGCCAGTTTTCCTCCATGCAACCTCACATACTTTTAAAAGCCTTTTCATTTTGGGGATTTTCTGTGGCTTAACTGGTTTTGTTTGCAATTTGTAGATCCATACTAACACAGCTATAATGCTATAAAAGTTGCTTATTATGCTTATACATTACACAAGACATTGGACACGGAGAGTTAATAAGCATTTTACTCTAAAGCCAAAGGTAATTTTCATTTAATAGTTAGGGTTTGGGCTGATTAAGTATGAAGGAGGTAGCACTATTAGCTTAGAAAGAGTATTGAAAAACAATTGCTACCTTACTTTTGTTTGGTGAAATGGCAGATCATTTGAAATTACATTCAAGGTAGGGCCAGGAGAGCTGACTGAATTCTGTGATATATTCAGACCTGCCAGTCTTGCTCAAGCCAGTGAAACTTGTAAAATTTGGGGCAATAATCCTACTTCTTATGACTAAGGGTGAAACAATACAATAAATACTAGTGTCCTCAAAGAGATCTAAGATACCTGCCTGTCTCATGGCAGTGGAAAACAAGAGATGGGTACAGTAACATCCAAGCATTGCTAACAATACAGTACCTTATGCAGAATCTTTTGTGATCTTGCTCTAATTTCCCCAAAGAGGAAAGCCCATCTGTATGAACAGGTTTTACCTTTCCCCTGTTCTGGGACATAGAGCAGAGACAGCAGAGGCTGAATGAGGGCAACAACCATGTCCCGAAGATGAGGGCCGAGAAAAGCTGGCAAGAGAGTATGAGGAAGGTCTCTGCTTCGGCTGCCTGGCAATCTGTTCTGAGGATAAGCAAAGGTCTCCTGTCTCTGCAGCTGTTGATCTGCCACTCTTGCAAGTAGCAGCTTCATTACTGAATAAAGCAAAAGACATCACAGTCACATATGCATATTTCTGAATAAGTCTATGGGCTTCACTGAAGTGTTATCTTTCAAGTGTCAAAATCACAAAGGTTTCTTTAGATGGGGGTTAGTTATAATATATTTTCTCTATCTGAGAAAATTAGAGTAATCTTCACCTAAACAGAGTTAAAGTGGACCTGAGTGAGTACTAGTATTATTTTGCTTCCATGGAACTATACCTGGAGTGGTTTGGCACATGAGATTTACTTTAAGGTAGTGTTATTTGCACAAAACAATGCATTTAAGAAAGAGGAAAAAAGTACTGAAACAAGAACTGAAGCCAAACAATTGTGGAAATCTAGTTCCACTGGTGTTTTAGCAGCTTCTTTAGAGGTGATACCACATCAGTGCAAAAGGCACGAGTGACACTGTAAGGACTCTTGAGCAGTGTTACAATGTCAGTGATAATGCATTGTACTGAGCCTGAGCAAGAGCTTGAAGCGTTGGTGCAGCAGCGTTAGAAACTTTCAGTCCTTAACATCATTAAGGAAAGCTGTGTGGAATTTTCAGCAAATCAAGTATTCTAACGTACTGGCTGCTGATGAGGCAGCTGGTATGTGCATTGTCATCAGAATACTGAGCTGATATACGAGGCAATTCTATTGTACAATAGATTAAAATCTTCTTTTAACTCTCTGTACAACTCAAATTTGGTAAAAATTAAGCATCAGTGACTCTCCATGGAGAGCACACCTTCCTTCCTCCAGATTAATGTCGTTAAGTGAAGGCATAGCTGAGACCAGAACTTCACTAACTCAGTGGACCTGCCCAATCAAACAAGGGTCTCAAACCAGGATTTGAACATGAGCACCCCTCTCACTGAAGTGTAGCAAATGGATTACTTTTACAGTTGACTCTATTCGTGTGTAGAGTTACTGTATTTCCATTTCCTAGTTGCAAACATCTTGTGAGTCGGCTGTGCTGAATGTCTCCCCTCTGCTCCATTTTACTTCTGTGTGTCTTCTCTCATCTTTTTATAACTTGTGTCTCTCATCTTTTTATAACTTGTGTTCTTTTTTTGACATCTCTTTGTTTGTTTTTTTATCTTATACTGTAATTTGCTTTAGAGACTAAAATGTTATTAAACATGAATTATGCATTGAGCAGACTCTCTGCTAGAGTCTGACTGGTCTGTTGCAACCAGAGAACAATCCTGTTTCCTGCACCACCCTCCCAGCTGCACAACTGTCACTTTCTATTATGCTTGCCTTGAACAATTGAGTGTGGCTTGTAATGACAATAATTGCCTCAAAATTGTTTGTCATGTTTGCCTTGTTAGTAACAAACTACTAACTGTTGGTTACAATCAAGTTCTCAGCTATTATTCCATAATTACATCAGGGAATACTTGCAGCCAATAATAGCGAGAAATTAGAATTATCTTTTCACAAGTAATGCTAAAATGCTTGCAGACCATTCACTCTATTCACAGCCATTCTTTTTTACATCAGCAATCTAGTGGTAAGTGAAGTCTGGCCCTGTATAAACGGCTAGCTGTAGACCTGTATGCTTTTACACCTTCAAAACGGGTCTGCAGGTTGCATCAGTGTTGTACAGGTCCTCCATCAATAGATATTTCACTTTGGCAAGAATACTAACCAACCAAGCTACCTCTTCATTATGCAGGTACTGAAGGGAGCCAATTTGCTTTTGATTTCAGTATGCAAACCCTTGTAGCTAAGCTTAGCAGGATTTCTGAAAGCATTGGTTTGGTTTTCATTGACTTTCTTTGTTGTTTTCCCTTATCTTAGCATCTGTCAGGGTTTTCCCTCCCATTTCTGTGTAGTATCAAAATTAAGCACTCTGGTATAGGGATTTAGTTTTGCTTTCCAGTACAGACGCTTTACCCATTTATCCTTTTGTATGTTCCAGTTGACTTTAGCAGGGGCTATGTGCACAGGTTGCTTTATTTAGTTTGATCTACTTCCTCAGAGTATAGGTAGAGGGTTTTTTTTTTTCATAACTACTGTTAAAATGTATGCTAGGCATTGACTCCACTTTTTTTTTCTAGTATGTTTAATATAGAATAATGTAATAGAGCATTTTTATTTCAGTAAAAGGAATGTAAAACAATGTGCTTTAAAGAAAATTAAATTTAGCCATGAATTCTTCACTGTGTTATATTTTAATTAAGGAAGCTATTAATTTTTTTTTTTTCTGAACAGGAAATTCCCTGGAGACATTGGGCTGTCTTGTGAAAGACTTTTTTTTAATGGAAATTTCTTTAAAGCATTTCTTGTTTGATAAAATATTTGTAAGACTGAATGTTGCTTCGAGTAATGTTGCTTAGAAGTAATTTTTTAACAAAATGTTGCTTAGGAGTAATTTTTTAACAAAATGCAAATACTTTGATTACAAAAAGAGAGTAGTACTTTATCAGCACTGTAGAGTTTTGTAAGATTTTACACATAGGAAGTGGTTACATATATTTTCCTGAGATCTGTGAATCAGTGTTTTCAAATAGTTGATTTAATGTTGCCAAATAGTAACCACATTTGTTATTCTGAGGCAGAGGGACACGCTATCACTTGCGCTTCTTAACAGGATGGAAGAAATGATAGAATCACTCTGAAAAGTTCAGGATAGGCTGAACAATGGTGGTCTCCAAGTATTCATAAATGCTGATAGCCTGGTTATTGGGAGAAGGATCGAAGTGATGCTTTGCAAGTTGACTGGAAACTGAAAGATTACATTTAGCATCAACACAGATTAAAATACAGCCAGGCTCTTTTGCAAGTTTATTTAGCACTTGGTGATGGTTAACAGCTTGGTGGGAGACGTGTGAGGCTCAAGCAGTCTCTCCACTGCTGCATGCCAGGTGGGCACTGACTGGTTGCTGAAGGAGCACCCTTCCAGACAGACGGACAGACAGACAGACTTTAGCAGCTACTCAAATCTTCTCTAGGAAAGGATGTGAAGTAGCACGCTCTATTTAGTTGACTTTGTGGGCTGTACTGGGTGCGATGCTGAGAAACCAACCCAGAACCTCAATTGTAAGGGTTGGTATTATCATTAGAATAAATTCAAGTAAAAGCTAACACAAAGGAAGAATCCAAATTCATGTAACATATAATTTTCAGATGTAGGTGCCCAGAAATGAAGAGAAATTGATGCCTTAGGTCAGCTCCAAGTTTTTCTCCATTTCCATGATATAATAACTCCGTGTCTTACAGCTGGAATGTGGTTTTCCAGCAAAAATATTGCCCTGAGATCAGTATCTACTGCATAAGTTCCTGGTTATGGAGATAGTTGCTTTTTTTCTATCTTAAGTCCTTCCTCAGTGCTTCATTTTCATTGCAAAGTTTTTACAAGCCTGCTTTCTTGTGAAATGAATCAAGGAGTCAGCTTAATGCATCTCCAAGAGAACTAGCTAGGATCCTTGCTATAAACAAACGTTAAACTCGTGTAAAAGGAATAATTACTTCTGATTAGACAGTGGAGTTCAAACCTCTGTGTTTAGCTTTTCGTACTCTGAAACCTGAATTTCACATAAGCGTAGACATTGGCATGGAGATTTAAATGATATCCTAAACCAGAATAAAGCATGCGTTTCACTAGCAGCTTTTAAATAAGGCAACAGTAATAGGTACTTTGGGGCAATAATTGATTAGAAAATTTGATTTTGTGCTTTAAGAAACACTGTGATAAAACCATGATATCAACAGGCTGGTCTAAAGTCTTAGGAGCAATAACTGCTGTTAGGAGACAGAGACAGGGAATAGATTTATTATTTTTTTCTCTGCAAAGAAAACAAAAATAGAGACATGACATTTCAGTTACAGGAAGTTACTGTTCCAAGAAGAACCAAAATATTAAGTGTACTAAAATTTTAATGACTTAATTGACAAAGACATGCAGTGGGTTTGTTACGTCACACTGTTTGTCTCTTGGATGGTTATTCTGAAGGGAGCTGATGCTGCAGCCTGTCAAAGAGAGGATGAAGACTCAGAACTACAAGACTTGAGAACTTTTAATGTGAATCACCTGCACTGGGAGAAATACACCCTCTTCAAGAGGAGGTGGTTACAAATAGTGAGAGGCAGAAAGTAAATGGAAGCAACCAGTGCTGTCAGATCTCTTTTAAGAGGACTCCTTGTATCAATAAATGATCTTTGAATAGTTTACACGTCTGTATACATCTTCTTTACCAAAGAAAGCTGGGATTTTTGTCTCTCTGAAAGCAATTGTTAACTTTTAGAAAATATCCTTCTTAGTTAACTGTCTAAGGACCATATTTTTATGAAAAGTTTCAAAGAACTTTGAGATTTAGGGACTTAGATTTTGGAAATTGTATCCAGCATGATTGTGTCCAAAATATATGGGTGCAATTAAAAGCTTACTACAATCAATGATATAAATTTCTACAAACTCCAGTGGAGACAAGGTTTCACCCTTCATGTTTTCATAATAGGTTCTGGGCAGTTGAACTGATCCTAAAGTAGTTAATGTGGGTGCTGAAATTGCTATTGGTTCTTTAATTAAATCATCAGTCCAGTTTATGCAGAGCTGATAAGCTTTAATTCAGTGAGTTAGCCAAGCTCTGTCTGTGTTCCTGTATCTCCCTGTCTTCTTCCTGCTACATTTCTGTGATTCTGTACTAGTTATGTGTGCTCTCTAGGAACTGTACATTTTAGATTCCTGGATCAGACTATAATCCCTGGTTATTCCTGCATACCTGTAGTCACAGACTTGCAGTTGCACATATTGTTATACCTCCTGCAACTATGCCCTATTTTAATTAAAAGCATGGATGTTTTAAAGCCTGTTAGAAAGGACAAATATTTTTCTGTTCTCTGAATTGGCTACTCAGCAGCATACTTCCATTCATTCCCTGGGAAAAAGGGGCCTAAAATGATTGCCTGCTCAAGAAGGTGGGCAAATGGTGGTGACAGCATTAAAAGGCATGTGGTATGGGTGGATTGTGGATGGTATGGATGGGAAAAGTAAGATGGCAGCCTGGACAAGTTCTGCACAGTGATTTAAGAAAGAGGCTTCCGTGACGATTCTTGAACTTAATTCTATCTGTTGGCATTGTAAAGTGCTGATTTCAATAGAAGCCTACTTAAATGCAGCTTTGCAAAGGAGAGGGCGGACATGGCAAAACGGTAATTTTTTTTCAGAAACAGTTCTTCACAACCTAGGAAACTGTGTACTCTCCTAGCCTTCTAGCCTTTTACAGGCAGCTCCAACACCACCATGGCCATGCAGAAGAACAGGCTCCTTTCAGAAGAGCTTCTACTGCATGGGTAACTGACTTGGATGGGTAGTGGTAGCTTATTAGTCTTTTTTGTTTCTTGGAACCTCTTCCAGTGTACGGCCTAGTTTGAGTAGCCCAGTTGGTGGTCTTTGGGGCAGTTCTGTTCTGTCTATGGGGTTTTTTTTAGGATGGCTTTGATGCACTATAGGATATCTGCAGTTTTTGTAGATGCTTGGTATGAGCCTCTGTGAGTAGAAAAGGATGCTGCGATGTGGCTGCAGTGGGGAGGACAACTGGCGTGTCCTAAATCAGGCACGTGGCACACCAAACTAGCATACTGTAATAGAACAAAAGCCCATTGCTTCTTCGCTGAAGTAGGTTGTAGGACCATGTGTCACCTGGGTGTGAACAGACTGGCTAGTGAGACCTCAAACCTAACTGATCATCAAGTGCACATGTATGATGGAGAGAACAGGTGTTAACAGTACCAATATATAGTGTTTTTTTCTTTGTATACAGATAGCTATTTCGTTTTTAAACTGTTCCTGCCCTGCAGAATTAATTTCTCTGAATAATAATGAGTTTCTTTAAAGACATTCCTGTCTTGTGGGTCAGGAAGAAATCTAGTCTCCCATGCTGTTTGACTCTCTCTTGGGAATACTGCAATTAGCTACACTTTGAACCTGAATGAAAAAATGAGGAGAAAACCACTCTCCTGACTCCTCCATTATTCCTGCTCAGAGTGAAAACTGTCCCCCTTCAGCACCCTTCAAGGCAGGAAAATTTTACTTATTCTGCTTTCCTATGTGAATATGTGGTGGATGCCTTTCCATTTGTTTCTTCCTGACTTTACACGCAGATGTGAACAGAAATCAGTTCTGAGGAAAAATCCAGAGAGTAGAGGGTTAGGAAGGCTGCTTAGGGAGTAGCAGAGGTGGACTTGCCAGCTTGACAAGGTTATTTTTCCAGCAATATTTATTAAAAATAAAGTTAGCATCGAGTTGTATGTTGGCCCTGTTGTATATTTCATTAAACAATATGAAACAAACACAAAACTAATTCAAGTGTACTCTGAGGTATCTATTACTATGAATAGATTTTCTATTTGTATGTTTTATAACCATATTTATATTTCTATTATCAAATATAAATCTCTTTCTATAGTCATCTATTTCTAAGTAAAGTGAAACGATCATTGAAGAGAGGTAGAGACTTATGGCATGGGAATCTGTTATTAAGGAGATGATACATTTTTCTGTGCACTAATTAGAGACAATCATCTCAGAGATTTCAGAAATACCATGAGCCTGAATTTCTAAAGAGGCAATTCTGTGAAGTCTAAATCCAACCAGAGCTGTATATATGCCAATACCTCTTGAAGCTCCGAGGCAAAAGAAGAGTTTGCATCTTTTGCTTTCTTGTTGTTTTGGTGTGGGTGGAAAAGGTTTTGTTTGAATGTGTTTCAAACAAATCACAAGGTGTGTGCCATCTAAGCCAGCTTTTTTTTTCCTGTTCAGTTGGAGCAACAGCAAGAAACAGTGGATGTCAGTTTCTGTAGCTCCTATCAGAATATTACAAGTTATCTGATGGGCAGCAGTAGCTGCAAAAGCTTAGCAGCACATTCTTCTTCCAGGGAAGCAACATAAAAAATAAATTTGGATGGCTGTCTCTTGTAGAAGCAGGTTTCATGTATATGTATATGAAACTTATAGTGAAGTTCTTTCCATCCTTCAAAGTGTTTTCCTGATACAGGACAGTGCCTATCTTAGGGGCTTCCTCTCAGAGGCATTTCCATTGGTGCTTTGCAGGGCAGGTCAGAGTTTGAGTGGAGAACATAAGACTGGTGTGGACTTGACAATTGGTATTGGTGAGTAAATGGTCTCCTGAGGAGTGTTCTTTAGATGATTTCATTCTTAAGCACAATGATTGTCTGCGTCCAAAGAGTTATGGTCAACGTCTTAACGTCCAAGTGGAAGCCAGTAACAAGTAGTGTCCCTCAAGGGCACCAATACTATTTAATATCTTCAGCAATGACATTGAGGGATTGAGTGCACTCTCAGCAAGTTTGCAGCTGACATCAAGCCGGGTGGTGCAGTTGATTTGCTAGAGGGAAGGGATGCCATCCAGAGGGACCTGGACAGGTTTGAGAAGTGAGTGAGTCTGTGCAAGCCTCATGAAGTTCAAGAAGATCAAGTGTAAGGTCTTGTACCTGCGTCAAGACAATTCCCAACATCAATACAGACTGGGGGATGAATGGGGAGTGGAAAAAGACTTGGGGTTACTGGTGGGTGAAAAATTGGGCATGAGTTGACAATGTGTGATGGTAGCCCAGAAAGCCAATTGTATCCTGGGTTGCATGAAAAGAAGCGTGGTCAGCAGGTCGAGGGAAGTGATTCTCCTGCTGTACTCTGCTCTCATGACAACCCACCTGGAGTACTGCGTTCAGGTCTGGCATCCCCAGTACCAGAAAGACATGGACCTTTTGGAGCAGGTCTAGAGGAAGGCCATGAGAATGGCCTGAGGGCT
The DNA here is from genome assembly GCF_028500815.1 of Rissa tridactyla. Lineage (NCBI taxonomy): Eukaryota > Metazoa > Chordata > Aves > Charadriiformes > Laridae > Rissa > Rissa tridactyla. The sequence continues at coordinate 47,119,671 of NC_071467.1, forward strand.
GGAGCACCTCTCCTATGAGGAAAGGCTGAGAGAGCTGGGGTTGTTCAGCCTGGAGAAGAGAAGGCTCTGGGGAGATCTTAATGCAGCCTTTCCATATATAAAGGGAAAGGAATATATTATAGGAAGGAGAGGGACTTTTTTCCAAGGCCTGTAGTGACAAGACAAGGGACAGTGGTTTTAAACTGAAAGAGGTTGAGTTTTCCATTGGATATAAGGAAGACATTTTTCATGATGCAGTTGGTGAGACACAGGTACAGGTTGCCCAGGGAAGTTGTGGATACCCCATCATTGGAAGTATCCAAGATCAGGTTGAATGGGGCTTTGAGCAACCTGATCTAGTGAAAGTTGTCCTTGCCCATGGTTGGACTAGATGACCTCTAAAGGTCGCTTGCAACCCAAACCACCCTATGATTCTGTAATTGTGGTAATCAAAGTGGGAACTCATAGACTCCAGCTTATAAGGCCTGTGTCAAAAAAGAAAGGAGTTTTCTGGCTCATTACAGATGGAAGTTTATTCATTTTTGCTGCCATGGCTGCTTGGGCAGCCAGTAATGTAGCATCTTGAAGGGTCCCAAAATTGAAAAGTGGGTTGAATAATTTAAAGCTGAATGTTCTTTTTACTGAAAGATGATCAGGAGGCATTTCCTTCCTCCTACCACCTTTCATTTGTCCGCCTTCATTGTTTTTTGGCTTTTTTTTTCTCCTATCATCTAAACATCAAGATGGCTGGAGAAAGAGTTTGTGGAGTGAAAAGCTTTGTGCATTAGTGTCAGGTTGTTAAGGAACAGTTTTTTCCACAGGTTCATGTAGTTATTGGGGAAGAACACAGAGCCTTTTTTTGTCTCTAAGGTGTGGGTTTTGGCAGGACAGAAATAGTTTTCATAATAATCTTTAGGTCTCAGTCTAAGGACATCTGAAATGTTTCTCCTCAATACTTATATTTGGTTATTTGCCAGCTGAAACTATGTCATATCAAAGGAGAATGGTAGTAAAGAAAAGGGTGCCGGTGGTTGAAAGGCACACATTTCCATGAGAATGGACCGGAGTAAAACAAATAAAAAGTTAAGCTATCTTCCTGCTGCTTTCTGTCTTGGATTCTGACTATAAGAAGAGAAAGGCAGTTTTAGAAGCAAGCAAAAACAGTTCTCCAAAGAGTGGTCTGGCAGACAGGAAGAGAGGCAGAAGTGATGGGCTCGGCAGAGGCATAAATGGTAGTTAGACCTCTAACTCCTGCAGAGAGGTAGCGGGAGAGAGAGCACTCTTCTGCCATTTGTGCCTTTGAAAGTGCTGCTCTTGGTGAAGGTTTGCAAGTTCTCTTCTTGTCACTCCACAAAGAAGCTGTTTAGAAGAGTATTACTTGCCAGTGTGTGAAAGAAAAATGTCAGTGCAGACAAATTTAGATGTCTTGCATCATATTCTCAGTGGGCCTACACTGGTTTATAGCAAATGAGGTTCCGACCTTGTTTAAAATCAGCTATTATTTTCTGCAATATTGATTTCTGTGATAGTTGATAGTTGTCAGTGCTTCCCTGTAAGTATGAAAAAAAAATCTTAATTTCATTAATTATTAGGCACAATTTGTAAGTCCAGAGTGCAGTGGTAATAAAGAAAACCTGCTGATGTCCACCCACTATCCATTCTCATTTTCACATGGTGAAGTAACCACATAGATGTTTGTGGTAAACGCCTGCCTGATTTCAGTACAACAAAATCTGTTCTGGAATATCAGCGAGTCAGTAGCACAGCATAAGTGGCATGCTGTATTATGTTGTCTGCGTTCCAGAAGAGACGTTGTCACCTCTTCCACCCACCCTCTGCATGTGGAGTATCTTTTCAAATCTGAGGGTGTTTGCCTGTGCATTTAAATTGAAGGCCTGATTCAGTAGTTTTATTGTTCTAAGTAGTAATACTAAAGGAAGCCTTTTCAATTGGGAGCAATCCCAAACACAAATACAGTTTGGGAATGGATTGAGAGCAGCCCTGAGGAGGGCTTGGGGGTGTTGGTTGATGAGAAGCTCAACATGAGCCAACAATGTGTGCTTGCAGCCCAGAAAGCGAACCGCATCCTGGGCTGCATCAAAAGAAGCGTGGCCAGCAGATCGAGGGAGGTGATTCTGCCCCTCTGCTCCATTCTTCTGAGACCCCATCTGGAGTACTGCCTGCAGCTCTGGGGTCCCCAACATAAGAAGGACATGGACCTGTTGGAGCGACTCCAGAGGAGGGCCACGAAGATGATCAGAGGGCTGGAGCACGTTTCCTATGAGGTCAGGCTGAGAGAGTTGGGGTCGTTCAGTCTGGAGAAGAGAAGACTCTGGGGGGACCTTATAGCAGCCTTCCAGTACTTAAAGGAGGCTTACAGGAAAGATAGAGAGGGGCTCTTTCTCAGGGAGCATAGCAATAGCAAGAGGAGTAATGGTTTTAAACTGTATGAGGGGAGATTTAGATTAGATATTAGGAAGAAATTCTTTACTGTGAGGGTGGTGAGGCACTGGAACAGGTTGTCCAGAGAAGTGTGGATGCCACATTCCTGGAAGTGTTCGAGGCCAGGTTGGATGACGCTCTGAGCAGCCTGGTCTAGTAGAAGGTGTTCCTGGCCATGGCAGGGGGTTGAAACTGGGTGATCTTTAAGGTCCCTTCCAAACCAAACCATTCTATGATTCTGTTTGGGGGAATCTTTGTTGAGTGTACCCATCTTTGTTGAGTGTACCCATCCATACAACATGAGTGACAGCCATTTCCAATGACTCAGAGCATCGTTAATCCAGAATGTTTAGAGCTATTAGAAGGGATAGCAAAACTCAGAAAGGTTACTTTCTCATATCCCTAGTTAAATCAGAAGGCTAATGGAGCTGGGGAAATGAGGCAAGGACAGAAGAAGAATGTCCATTACCTTGAGTCACAGCAATATATATTATTTAGAACCTGGTGGTATCAGAAATTGACAGCAATATGACTGAAGGCCAGAACATAGCTTGCAGACTGTGAAATAAAGAAAGCAAAAAGCCGTCCAAAAGACGTGGTTTAATAAATTGAGTTACGAATTTGGTGACGCTGGAATTTATTTATGGCCGTAAGTGATGTGTCCAGGAACTCTGGTGAATGGGTAAAGCAGAGGGAGGCCATTACTGTCATATTCCTCCCATGAGAATGAACAGAGGTGATGAGGTTTTTTGGCAATTACAGGCTGTCATGGAAGGGAGCTGTAGAGTTAGTGGAAAAAATTCCACCTTAAGTTAAATCTGCACTGCTCTTTAATGAAATGTGCCCAGCTTTTGAAAGGAAAGAATGCTTTTGGCCCTGAACACTGAAAATGATTTCTATTTATTTGTTTTTGGTTTTTTTTTCCTGGATGTTCACACTGATTCAGCACTGACTATATATAGATTTTTTTTTTCTTTCAACAAATCTACTTCTTTGATATTAAAGAGGTGCAGCTTTTACACTAAGCCAGAGATCTGGAGGGTATTTTAAGATCCACCTACATCTTGTGAGATAGTCTTTACTACTCTAAATTAGATTCCCTAAACATGCCAGATATGAGAACGGATAGAACATATGGATTGGCCAAAGGTGTCCGCCTTTTCTTTCTGCATGCTACAGCTCAGCTCAGCCTGAAGCGTGACAGGCACTTTTAGTGACACCTTCGCACTGGAAAGGAGGGGATAGCTGTGAATATAGGCCAGAAGCTTTCTCTCTGGTAAGAGCTCTGCTGGCTGCATGACATGATTACATAAAAAGCCATAGGGAAGCTGTGAGATGCTGATGTTTTCAAGACAGGGCTGAGGCCTTGCTTTTGGATTTTGGATTGTGACATATTTCTCCTTATACCTGTATAGATCCTGTGTGGGCAAGCTTTGGCAGAAACACAAAATGCCAGTGAGTTTCTTTGTTCTTTGCTTTAAACATGGCCATCGAGGAACCCTTTCAAGTCCTCATTTAAAAAAATAAACATCTCTGATGTTCAAGTTTGAACCCAGGGTCCAGATCTTTATTAGCTAGTGTTGGAGTCTCATGGATCACATAACCACATCTTTAGCCCAAACAAGTTTTTTAGAGTTGAAAAGTACCAACGAGCCCTGCAACACACAGAGGATTTTGGTAGCAGAATTGCAATAGTGCACAGTTTCATTCGTTACTCTGGTTCTAGATCTTCAGTCTGCTGCAGGGTCTGCCTTGGGCTGGAGTCCCCTCAGGGAGGCTGAGACTGGAAAATGGCTTGAACTTGCAACTTTTCATTATTAGCTGCTGACACTCTGACCCTTGTTGTTCCATTTCAGGACAAAATCAAATACGTACAGAAGGGCGTTCAAACTTGCTCCATTTCCATTAAGTTTGCCACTCCATATTGACTTCACAGAGACACTTCTGTGCTTAGTTGCAATGAGATAAACTCAGTTAAATGAAGCTGTTCCCTATTTTGCAGCTTCCCACTGCTCTGTTTCCAAAGAAACCGTAACCATGAGCATACAGGAAGAGCTGAAGGTTGTCCAGAAGGGCTGGCTCTTCCCAGCTTCTGGCTCTGAGGTAGCTTTGAAGGAGCACAGTAAGGAACAGGAATTTTAACTGTTTGGATGAATGTTTGTCTTGGCAGGATGTATCAAGAATCATTTGAGCTGTAAGCTCATGTCATTTACACACAGTAGATAATTCCTGGGTTTGGAGGATCTGGTTGATATACTGAAAAGCAAAATACCATTTTAATAGAGGTTAAAAAATAGTAAACAGTGTACTTACATAGTATGTTCAGGTTCTGAGAAGTGTTAGATAATGGGAACTAACACACCCTTTAGTTTCCAATTTGTAGATGTTTGCTCAGCAATGCAAAGAATCCTTGTAAATAAATTAACCAAATCACCTGGGGCTTTTTTTATTTTTAAAAACCAGCCAGCTTTTCTTTGTATTGCTCAACCAACTTTGTAGTGGCAGGTTGTCTCTGCTGGCACACAGCACAAAGTTTCTTCATAGTAATATTGCTTCCAGTGTTATCCAGGTTGCTCAGACAAACTTAGCATTAACAAGTTTGGCAAAACCCTTAGCCAACGAAATGATTTGATAATGAACATCCGTCATCCTATCTGAATAGACAGCTATTGGACATTGACTGCCAAGAGATCAACTGCTGAATTCTTTGAAAGTATGAATGCTGCTGTGGTTTAACCCCAGCTGGCAGCTGGGACCACACATCCACTTGCGAAGTTCTCCCCCTTCCCACGGAAGGGCGGGAAGAAGAGGGAGAAAAAGAGGGGAAAGGGAAAGGGAAAAAAACCCTCATAGGTTGAGATAAAGACAGTTAAATAGAACAGTAACAGGAAAGGAAAAATAATAACAATGGTAAAAGAATATACAAGACACAAGTCACTTTCACCACCTGGTAAACTGGTGAATTGGCACTTTCCCTGAGCAGTGATCACGAATGCCCACCCACCCCCGCCGGCTAACCCCATATATATTGAGCATGACATCTATGATACGGAGTATTCCATTGGGCATTCTATCCTTCTGTCTATGCTCCTTACCAGTTTCTATGGGAAGCTGAGAAAAGTCCTTGAAAATATAAACATCACCTGGCAACAACTAAAACAATATATGTTATTGACATTCCTTTCATACCAAATCTGAAACACAGCAACCCCTAGAAAAAAATATTAACTCTATCTCAGCTGAAACCAGGAAAAATGCCTAGCTGCAAATGTTTTAAACTCTCTGTTTTTGAACTGCTAAGCCTACAATAATCAGTCAAGAATAGCTTCAATGAGTGTGTACTGGAAGGTCTTCCTCGAGAGATTTTTGTTCTGGCACGCACATTTTACATCACTGCACTTCCCTGTATGCGCTCAGGTCTCTTTGGACTCATTTCCCTCTGTTTCTTTCATTCAGATGATCTGTCTTTGATTATGTAGGCCTTCAATTCTTTTTTGAAATCCTGTGGCATGGTAAAGGTCCAGCCTTTTGAGAGTGTTGTGTTTTCTGTCTTTGTGTACATAAGTAAGTGCAAGATTATGTATAGAAGATATTTTCTAGATACTGTTTATTTAGTTTCTAAGCCTAAATAGGTGGTGCAGAATTACATTTTTGTGACAATTTGAGGTTGTGAATGTCACCTTGGCACAAAGGTCCATCAGAAGGCAGTAGATTTCATGCATAGGTGCACATGATTGTCTTAAATAAGAATCAACTTTTCTGATTGTACATATGATTAATCATTTTTTTCACAAGCATATGAAGGAAGTCACACCAAAAATCTCTTAAACAATTTTGGCCTAGCAGAGTTCTTTTGATTTAGTTGTTTTGTAAGGTTGCAACACTATGCGAGGAAGAGAAAATGATAGCTACTCTGAATCTAAAATATATCTGAAAGGTATAGTATGTGCAAACCAACTAAAATGGAGCCTCTTAAATGGCCAAATGGGAGGCCCTCAGGCAATGAAAATTCAGTTTCCGTACTGCTTTCTAACTAGTACCATAAGATTACAGATGTATCTGCTTAGGAGACAAAACCCCTCGATTCCCCTTGGACTCCCTAAGGGAAAAAGGTAGTTAATGCTATCTAAAAAAGCCATTAAGTGTTTGCTAGCCCTAAATAGCACCAAAGCCTAGTCACACGGCAAGAGTAAGACAGCCAACATTTGGATGTGTTCACATAGGTGGTCCTCTTATTCTCTTTGCCTTTCTGCATTTTGTTGAAAGTCTGACTCTTCCATTTTGAGAAATGTGGGAAAGGTAAAAATTTTAATTGTCTACCCAGGCCCCTGAACTGCCTGTTCAAATAATAGAATCATAGAATTGCCTAGGTTGGGAAGGATCTTTCAGATCATCTAGTCCCACCATCAACCTAACTCTGACAAAAACATCACTAATCTAAACCATATCTCTAAGCACTATGTCTACCTGTCTTTTAAATACCTCCAGGGATGGTGCCTCAACCACTTCCCTGGGCAGCCTGTTCCAATGCTTAATAACCCTTTAGGTGTAAAATTTTTTCCTAATATCCAGTCTCCTGGTGCAACTTGAGGCCATTTCCTCTTGTCCTATCGCCTGTTACTTGGGAGAAGAGACCAATCCCCGTCTCTCTAGAACCTCCTTTTAGGTAGTTGTAGAGAGTGATAAGAATGTTGTATCATGACAAAAACTCTAAATTAGCAAACTAAATGAGCAAAGGCTTAAACTTTTCATCTTGAGTGTCCCACATTTGAGCATCAGATCCATGGTTTTGATATTGCATTAAGTTAATGCAGCCTGATTTTTCAAAGGTCATTCTGCCAGTTACTGCTTCCTTTAATAAATCATTGCAGGAATCCTATTGGTTTTATACCTGCTGATAGGCACCAAAGCGTGACAGTTTAGCCAAAGTAAACGAAGACTCATTAAAATGGATATTTTACCTAGTATCAACAACGTCTGACTCTAGCTATGGCTATTTGAGAATCATGGGTAGCTATACCACTTGATAATGTTCTCCTGTCCCACAGCTCCCAGTCCAGACTGGGGACTGTCCGGAGCCTTTGGCAGACCGCTTCTGACTTGCAGGTCTGAGGTCCTTCCTGGCAGCAAACAGAGTGAGGAGGGACCATGTGTGGTCAGGGTGAGGACACATGCCTCGGCTGGGGAGCGAGGCAGTGCTTTCTTGTCCCTTTTAAGATTCAACTTGGAAAAACCTCTCTTAGAGGGTTTGGCAAATATTTTTGAGTTAATCTCAGGAAATTTTAAAACATCCACTGCTGACTCAGATTTTGGTTTTGATGACTAGATTTCGGAGAGACCTGGACAGGCTGGACAGTTGGGTTGAAAGGAACTTTATGAAATTCAACAAGGGCAAGTGTAGGGTGCTGCACCTGGGGAGGAATAATCCCATGCATCAGTAGAGGTTGGGGGCTGAGCTGCTGGAGAGCAGCTCTATGGAAAGAGACCTGGGAGTCCTGGTGGACAACAGGATGACCATGAGCCAGCAATGTGCCCTTGTGGCCAAGAAGGCCAATGGCATCCTGGGGTGCTTCAAGAAGAGTGTGGCCAGCAGGTCGAGGGAGGTCATCCTCCTCTTCTACGCTGCCCTGGTGAGGCTGCACCTGGAGTACTGTGTCCAGTTCTGGGCTCCCTGGTTCAAGAAGGACAGGGAACTACTGGAGGGAGTCTAGCGGAGGGCTACAAAGATGATCAAGGGACTGGAACATCTGTCTTATGAGGAAAGGCTGAGAGACCTGGGTCTATTTAGCCTGAAGAAGAGAAGACTGAGAGGGGATCTCATGAATGCTTATAAATATCTAAAGTGCAGGTGTCAGGAGGATGGGGTCGAACTCTTCTCAGTGGTGCCTGGTGACAGAACAAGTGGCAACAGACACAAACCAAAACACAGGAAATTCCATCTCAACATGAGGAAAAACTTCTTTACTTTGAGGGTGGCAGAGCACAGGAACAGGCTGCCCAGAGAGTTTGTGGAGTCCCCTTCTCTGCAGAGATTCAAAACCCGCCTGGACGTGTTCCTGTGCAACCTGCTCTAGGTGACCCTGCTCTGGCAGGGGGTTGGACTGGATGATCTCCAAAGATCCCTTCCAACCCCTATCATTCTGTAATTCTGTGATTTAGCTGTGTAATTTTATTAAAACCAATGGGAACCGGGCCCCTAAATACTTCTGTGATAACAGTTGTGAAATAAGACATTTATTATGTTTTTTGTACTCTAATAACATTTTGCTGCAGTTTTGCTCCTATGTTTTCTTTTCCTGTTTTGTTTTTTGAAGAGAATATTAGAAAAAAAAGTAATGTAATCATCAATTACAGTAATAGCCACTAGAGGTCTACTGATATCAAAATTCTGCCAACATCCATTATTTCTGCAAGTATTAAAATGTTTCATCCAAAAGAAAGTGCTTCTTATTAAACATTAATTGTTTGCTTTGTGAGGTGTATCATTTTAATTCTGAATTTTTAACCTTTTAGTGTTGTTTTTAATTAAGTAGTATTTAACTGAAGTAGGGAAGAGTTGCAATGTAGAACTCCCAACTGAAAATAAAAGTCACTTAAAAGATTGGCAGCTATATTCGCCAAGTAAGTATATTATTATGTAATTCACTGGATAGAATATATTTCTTAGTGGTTAACCATGCAGCAAACAATGCTTTAATGAAGTTCTACAGTTAATGGCTTTTTATGACATTATTGACTTCTGTCTGCCTTTGAAGATTATTTTTATTTCTTAAAAAGTCTTCAAACCCTCTTTTAAATGACCTTAGTACAATGCTTTTTAAATTTCTAACAAGAAGTGGGAATTAGATTACTGTATTTCCTGTAGGTCTACTTATTCATCACAAGAACAGGAATATGTATTTGTTGGGACAAAAGGGGGGACATGTGGCATTAATGACTTTTCCAGAGATTTCTCTGCAGTCAGATGACAAATACTGCTGCTCAGTCAAAACAAACACAGAACAAATCAACCAAATAAAATGGGTAGGTCATAGTTGCCCTGTGATTCATGGGCTCCTTACCTAGAGTTTGTAGGGAAGTGGGCTGGGGCATGAGAAGATCCATTTGAGACCTGGCTGATGCACAGAGTTAAACATGGCTGTATCTGTTGCTGCTCAGCAAATTGTCTTTACATCCTCTTTGTCATGGCCTAACAAGTCACAAGACAGTAGCCTGTGAGTCTCATAAGAAGTGTCAGACTCCTCAGATTTCATCTGATGGTGCTTCCTACTTGGTGTCTGACAAGTGAGGATACTTTTTTTTGGCTTTTTTTGAAAGAAGGTGGTGTCACAGGTGGTGTCACAGGTAGTGTCACTGAAATCAGCTGCTGAAATCAGCTAAGGATACAAGCAAGGCCCAGTTCAGCACACATGCAAAATTTTCCTGATGTGTACTTAGCTGAATTGGGTGCTTTGCTAAACAGGGATGAATCTCAGTGGAAATATTGATTATGCATTGTGTACTCTATTGGGTCTTGTAATGAAATATTGTCTGTGTACTGACTGTATTTTGACTGCTGTACTCCCCCTGTTCTTAGCCTAGCACTAGCTGTTACCTTGTGCGTAGTTTTCTTCACTCACTGAAGGCTGAGGACTGTGATAGTGTGGTGAGTTCAATTAATTGTGTGTGTGTGAAGTTAGTAGCTGATGGCTGTCAGCTAAAGAAAAGGAAAATCTGTAAAGTCTGTCTTTTTTCAGACTGTTTATTGTAATGGAAAAAATTCTGATGGACATATCTGTCAATCTTAATATTTATGAAGGTATCCAGACATGCCTCTTAGTGATCGGAGTGCTCGGTATGAGTATACCTCTTTAATAAGAAGGGAAATCATTAGTGTGATAGCAGAACAACTCGGGGTGAATCATTATACTAAGGGGTTTGGTAAACCCACATATAAATGGCCACTGTGTACATAAGTCATGCCCAAGATAGTTTTCACTTATTGACCTTTATGGAAATACTTACTTTTTCTCCTTCTTCACTTTAGAGAGGAAATGCCACATGAAGAGGGCTATGCTTTCCTTAAGAAAGTCTCATGGAATTAGTTCTTTTAAGAATATCCTTGCTTTCTTCATTGAACAGTTGGAGAATCACTCAGGTCCTTTGTGCAAAAGGCAAAACTGCAGGTTCGTTCAAGGTGGCACTGGGAGGTGTAATCACATCTCCCTGCACTGGTCTGGATCCAGCATCCCGACAGGGATTCTCCTCCAGGGGAGAGCAGGTGGTGGAGCTGCTTTGCCCTCCCTGGGGCTTTGAGGCTTAAGGGTAATTTTAAGTTGCTGTCAGGGCTCCCAAGAAGCCTTGCCAGTGAAGCTGGATAGAGCAAAACAGATCCAGACAGAGTAGCTGGGAAATGTGAGGACAAAGGGTGCATTCTACAGCCATTTATCTATCCTATTCATTATCATCCATTCCCCACCTCATATCTCAGCTCATGAATGAAGAATGATTTGATCATCTTCATCTATTGTTGAGAGACATGGTTGGAAAAAAGCTATAAATTATTATTATTGTTATTATTATTAATTATTATTATTGGTTTAGTTGTTGTTATCATCACCATCATCATCATCATCATCTCTATCCTCATAGTCCCCAGAAATTGTTCTGGTGCTGGGTCCCCCCAGACTTTGTGATGACTGTAGCTTCTGTACAACCCGGAGCTGTTCTTAGAGCACTGGTCAACAGGCAAAATACTGCTACTGTGTGGCTTTCCTCCTGAACATCCCATATTTGAGAGTAGTGAATGCTGAAAGTGATTAGTTCAAGGGACAGGAAAGATATAAGATATATCATAAGCATGGGCTATTATGTTTTTCATATTTAAGTAAAAGCAGTTGTAAGCTATGTGAGGCTAATGGGGCATTACTTAGAGAGTCTCAATGTAGCAAAACTAATGGAAACATTTTTCTTGTTAGCTCTAAAATACAGTGTTTAAATGGAATTATATGGCAGAAGGGGTGGAGTCAGCACGGCATTTTTTCCAGATGTTTGAATTCCTAGTTATCCTTGCCCCAGAATTGGCAATTCACCTCCTCAAAGCTTTATTCCTTGGATCTACGTCAGCAGTATGTGAACACCTTCGTGGCTTGTTTTTTGTTTCTGCAAGTAGTGGGTTTGAGGGGAAAAGGAATATCTGGTCTAGGAAAAGGCACCTTATTTCCTTTTTCCATCCTCTGCCTTCCTTTCACTGTGAGGAGAGGATGAGAAGTCAAATGACAGTTTATTAGCACTAGCGATGCTCACCACCATCTCAGGCTGGGACCTCAGCCAGAAACACGATTCGGGCATTAGGAGTAAATGAGAGGAATATTGTTCACTGCAAGATTCCCAGCCTTTTCTCAAGCTCATAGATATAGCCAACAGATTTGACTGAATTCACAATGAAAGCATCCTTAGGACCATAAAAGCTTTTTTGTTTCATTTCTCCAGAAAGTGTTGTTGATTTTTAGGAGAGCTGTAAGCAGAAATGCTTATTCAGGCAGGACCCAAAGAAACACCTAAATGAAATGCAAAAATCCATTTTGCTAAAGAAAATGCAGATTTCAGGATATATCTATACCTATGCATGTATATATGATTCCTCTAATAATTTTGAGAATTTGGGGCTTCTAATTTTGTGCACTTGATACCATGAAAGTGAAACCTATGGATAAATAGCTCAAGTTTCTGGAGCTCTTTTCACTTTATGTGTGAGATCAGAAACCTTGGCAACTTAAAGTATTTAGATGCTGTGTTCATATTAAATGCATTAATTAAATACCAGAGACTCAGTGAACTGGATATGGATAATATGCTGAAGAAAGCCATCTATGGTGCTGGTTTTATTAACTAAGTCAACATACTGTGTATTTTACTTAAGGCTAGGGTGTCTATAAATAGAATGGCCTCAGGCCTGTGGCTTAGAGACAGGACTTGGGTTTGTGTGCTGCAAGATGGGTGAAAGAAGGCCTTAGAAAGGGTTTCCCTCTGGTATTGAGTAATATACATATAAATATGTGCAGGGAAAAGACGGTTTTTATTTGTATCATAGATTCAGTGACTGGAATACTAATATCCCTGTATCTGGAGCCTTTACTTCTCATGACATCCTAATGAGACACTGACAGTGGCTGTCTGCTTGTCCTGAGTGAATGTCCTGCATTATGTTGTTTGTGTTGTACTGAAGGATGCTGAAGTGAAGTTGTCTGACTGCTGTCCCCCTGGGAAGCTCAGGAAGAGATGTATTGAATCTCCCATGAGGCTATACTCAGAAACAGTTTTCTACCTAAATAAATACTGTCTCCTGGGGATCTTCTAGAATAGTAACCACTGTATGACTGTCAGTATCTTTTCATACTGTGAAAATCTAAACCTGAACTATAGCATCTATATAATGTCGAGGCATGGTTAAGATGCATCCTGTTTTTGATGCTTTATCATTTACAGACTGAACAGCATTGTCTTCCTACCTGTTTCTTCATGTAACTTGAGTTTTATACACTTCATACTGCTTGAGACTAAGTTTTCTTGGGGACTTTTTAACCATATTTATACCATATCCTTATTTACCATGCAAAAGCTGAAGTCATCTGTGATGTGTTCTCTTGTATTTCTTAGAAGTTTGTGCTAAACAGGGGAGGGAAGAGCTTAGGGCATACTGCTATATTCCTGTGTGGGATTTCTTAGCTGGAAATATATATGTGTGTTCTAAAAGTCTGTAGTGTGAGTCCAGTCCATCAGACCCACTGGTGTGGACTTCACGAACAGCTTGTATGTTCTTCTGCAGAAGAATCTTCATAGAAACCCCTTGTGTTTGATAACTTTATATGGAAAAGTAGCAGATTTGAGCTTCCCGATCTACAGCTCATAAATCTCTTTTATACATAAATTGATCTCATCTTTGTACATTTATGAAGAAATGTTAGCTAAAAATCTTTGTTGCTTCTTCAAACTCTGTTTAAACACTATAAAAAAACTTTATGTACAGAATATGAATTCATCATCGTATTATGTTCTGTGTGCTTCCTTGAAATTTATTGCATTATCGCACCTTGAAAACTGATGTTATAAACCAAATGCTAGCACAAGATGCTCTAGGCTTAGAGAAGACACAATGAAGAAAGACTAGAATAGAAGGTAGTGTGGAATGAAGAGACGTTAAATAAAGTCCTGTTCAATATATTCATCAATGACCTGGATGAAGAGATAGAGTGCACCCTCAGCAAGTTTGCTGATGACACAAAGCTGGGAGGGGTGGCTGACACAGCAGAAGGCTGTGCCGCCATACAGAGAGACCTGGACAGGCTGGAGAGTTGGGCAGAGAGGAACCTTATGAAATTCAACAAGGGCAAGTGTAGGGTGCTGCACGTGGGGAGGAATAACCCCATGCACCAGTAGAGGTTGGGGGCTGACCTCCTGGAGAGCAGCTCGGTGGAAAGAGACCTGGGAGTCCTGGTGGACAACAGGATGACCATGAGCCAGCAATGTGCCCTTGTGGCCAAGAAGGCCAATGGCATCCTGGGGTGCATCAAGAAGTGTGGCCAGCAGGTCGAGGGAGGTCATCCTCCCCCTCTACTCTGCCCTGGTGAGGCCGCACCTGGAGTACTGTGTCCAGTTCTGGGCTCCGTGGTTCAAGAAGGACAGGGAACTACTGGAGGGAGTCTAGCGGAGGGCTACAAAGATGATCAAGGGACTGGAACATCTGTCTTATGAGGAAAGGCTGAGAGACCTGGGTCTCTTCAGTCTGGAAAAAAGACGGCTGAGGGGGGATCTTATCAACACTTATAAATACTTAAAGGGTGGGTGTCAGGAGGATGGGGCCAGGCTCTTTTCAGTGGTGCCCAGGGACAGGACAAGAGGTAGTGGGCACAAACTAGAGTATAGGAAGTTCCACCTAAATATGAGGAGGAACTTGTTTACTTTGAGGGTGGCAGAACACAGGAACAGGCTGCCCAGAGAGGCTGTGGAGTCTCCTTCTCTGCAGAGATTCAAAACCTGCCTGGATGCGTTCCTGTGCAACCTGCTCTAGGTGACCCCGCTCCATCAGGAGGGTTGGACTAGATGATCTTCAGATGTCCTTTCCAACCCCTACCATTCTGTGATTCTGTGATTCTGTGAAAGTCTTAGACTCTTCAGTTTGGAAAAAAAAAACTTGTCAGAGGGAGGGGTATGACAGGGATCTATACAGTGGTAAGTGGTATATAGTGGTAAACATGGTATTCTACGCTGTTTCTCATACTGTAGAAAATTGGGACACAATAAAATGGTAGTGCAGTGACATTGTAAGAATCAAACCCACATTTTTGCACACAGGACATCATTAACTTGTGGTATTATTGTCACAGAATGTTGCAGAAGCCGAAAAAATGAACAGTTCAGAAGTGGGGCGAACATAGTCCTGAAGCATAGATCATCTGATGGCTGTTCAATACGGTTCTTGAAAGTCTTTACTCAGAGAAGATCATAAAGTATTGATTGCTGGAAGCTGCAAGGATGTACTAGGAGAACAATCATCATATTTTACTGAGCATCTTTTGCTCAACATCTACTTAGACTTGGGATACTTGGCAAGACAAATCTTTTCTTGACCCACTGTGATTATTTGTGCTTGCTTTTAGATTTCCAGGCATCACCTCTATATGGCAAATATTTGATGGTGTACACTTCACAGTGTCAAGCAAGCAAGCAAAGTACTGCAGGTAAAGGCAGCGAGGGGGATTCCCATTCCCTAACAGAGCATCAGAAAGACAATCTGTAGCAAGACAGGAAGAAAATACAGTGTTCAGCTGCATGCTGTACTGTGAGCCTGCTGTTTGATTTTGGGTCTACATGGTACTAATTCTCATCATGAACCAGCATAAAGGTTGACTGTTACCTGAAACCCTGTCTTACCTCCCTCTGTTGCATAATGTACATTTTGCCATTAGATGAAGTAGAATTCTTCACTGAAAATTATCTGAAAAACATGCTCAGTTCAACCATCCTGAGGCCTTTTAATTTGTTACTGCTTACAATTTGCTACTCTTTTTTAAAAGGAGAATATGTTATTAGATGCACCAGTGGTTACACAAAGAAATGAATAGGTCAGACAAAAATTAAGTACCTCGGAAAAAATTAACCTTTTTGGCGTGGTAGAAGAAAATGGCTAGGCAGCAAAAATAGCACTATGGAAGCAACCAGTGTGCAAGCCCTGCTCTGATCACAAGAGGAGGGGATGCAGAACTGGGATTCAGTGGGTTTGCATTTCTTTCATAGTTATCTGTGCCCTCGTCAAATCTCTTGATTTCTCTTTGTCTTGTTTCCTGTCTGGAGAGGGGAGGTGATAATTTGCTTTAAATCCATCTGTTTTCTATCTTGCTTGATTAAGCAGTAAACTTTTACACTAGGGAGTTTATTACTACGTATAGGTACAATGCCTGGCATAATGGTGACCTATCACAAGTCAGGACAGTAAGCAGAAATACTTAAAAAACCAAACTAACCAACAAAAGGAAAAACTAGTTGAGGACGAAGAATAGGCAAGTCCTTGGCCCTTCGCTTCTGCCCTTTTTTCTCTCTACTTCCCTGCTTGTACTCTGCTGACACTCTCTCACTTTCTTATCCTTAACCTTTCTCAGACGGCAAGAAGAATCTCTCTAAAGCCAAAGCTTGACTCTGTTTGATGCTGTTCTTTAGAAGAAAAAGTAAACTGTGAGGGCATCACTGTCTGAACTGCATGTGCCGGCCTCTTCCAAACACTCACTTGGACACTTAGACGTGCTCCTTAATGGTTGCTCTGTGCTGCAGCTGGACCCACCAGCTTGGCTGCTTGTGCCACCCTCATCTCCCTCTTCCGTGCAAAGCGTGACACATTCATATATGCTTTAAAGGCAGAGCTCAGTGGAGATGCAGGTGTTACAGGCAGCCCTGCAAGACATGTCTACTGGCAACACCAAACCATTGTACCAGTTTTGCAAAACCAAACCAGAAGTGAACATTCATCCTTCTCACTGGGGAACCAGTACCCCAGGATGCTGGCTTTAGAAAGTGATTCTCTGTGCATCCATGACCTTTGGAGATTTGGTGTCAGGAAACGTGAACAAGAATTTTAAAAATAAAATGAAGGGAACTTTATTCTTTCAGTGAAAATCTTTAAGCCTGAGATGTAGAGGAAAAATGTTGCCATTCTCATTTTGATGTAATCAAATCCTTTATGTAATTTGAGCGTTGGTGGGGAACAGTCTTCCTGAATCGTGTTTACCAGTGGGAGTTTCAGAACTGATGTGTAGGTGGGAACTAACAATATCACCCCACACATCTCACTGCTGCTCTGCATGGATGGGGCTAGGCTGGTACCAAGACTAGCCATCAGCGTTAGCCTTGCCAATTTCCACTTGCACGGGGGACATTAGACTTATTTGCATTTCTGTTTTAGAGGCACCAGCCATGTGAAGGAAGTGGCACTTGAATTCCTCAAGATTTGGCTGCTGCCCCCATTGCGCATTTAGTATAATTTTGCATTTTTTTCATTTCTTAAATTAGAAGGTTGCAGTACCATTAAAGTCACCCATTGGAGACATAAATTATGCAGGACCCACGTGAGCTGCTGTGCATGACTGGAATTACAGCCCCTTGTCCTGGCCATGCACTTCTCACTGAAATCAGTTTTGCACCATGGGACCCCCAAATGATTTTGTCACTGCTTGGATAGGCTTTGAGCAAGCCTTTTATTATTGTTTGTCCAAAAGTCCTAGCACAGTTTGTAAATCTCAGTCCAGCTATCCTTTGTAGTGAATGTCAAATCATCCTCCCCCTTTGTATCTGAAGCACTTGGACCCTGATGCAGACCTTCATGACATCAGTGAGCAGTGGACTAGATCTTCAGTAAGCAAGGTTAATTAAGGTATTTGGAGGTCACATACACAGAATTTATTTATGGTTTTATCACTAGAGAGTACAATTAAAAGCACGTCTTTGACTGTTTCACAGTGAGCAAACTGTTACCGGTTAAAGCACTGATATTGCAAGGTGTACCATATCCAAAGATGTCTGAAACCACGGCAGTAATTCCCATAGAGCTAAATGAACTTTGCCATAGGACTTTTCCTTATTATAAAAGTAATGCTTAAAGTGGTAGTGTACTGCAGATCAGTTGTGCGCCATCATTGGAAAGAAGCAATAGGGAAAGTTTTCACTTCATCTGAGACTTTAAGACTACTTAATTTTTTATTTGATGTCTTAGGGTAAGACAGTCCATAGAAGTTCATCCAGGTAGTGCTATTCTTCCCTTTTGTGCAACATACTTGGTTTTCACAAAATCACTGATTAAATGTTTTTCTCAAAGCAGGAGAGGGAACAAGATATCAATGATTGTCTTGACATGATAGTTTTTTTCTGCCACCTTACTATCCACATGGAGAATGCTTTGCTTTGAGCATCAGAATACCCTGTAGATGTGATATCCCTTTTCCCCCACTTCCTTCGTCTACAGTGGATACTGTTAGATCAGTTTTATGGTGCCTTCTCCATTCTGTTCTTATTAGATGTTCCTCAACTTTAATGTCTATCTGTGAGAATTAGCTAGCAGATGAAGTAAGCAGCCAAGGTTATGACCCAGGTAATGCTCTCATGTCTCAGCGTTTTTTATTTGTTTTTCTTATCTGCAATACATAAATGATTTACTGCAGGGTAGGTGTCCTTGGTATATTTTCTTCATATAATTCTTTTAGTCTAATGCTAGCTGAGATATTGAATCAGTTAACTGTTGTCTCTTCTGGTCAGAATGTAAGGTAAAAATTTAAATGACAGTTCCATAATTCCCTTCTGGAAACTGAGTTTAGCTCTTGCTCCTACCAGGGGCAAAGATTTATTCGTTATATACCTGCTGATGAAACTTAACAGAGCTTTGAAACTAGGTGGAAACAGGAAGAGGAAAAGAAAAAAGTTTTCTTCATTCTCTTCCTCATGTTCTCTTAATGTACTATTGCTTCAGCATCTCATACAAGTCTTCTGGAGATGCTCCTCACAGCAAAGCAAAGAACTGATGTAGCTATTCGGGTACAGATCAGCAGTGCTTGAAAGGTCTTAGATCTACCTGTCTAACTGAGTGTTTGAAAAGCATCTGTTTTACAGCTTATTCTTTCTTTAGCTCCACCTTATTCTCTTACCCAGTTTTCATTCCGGCAGCCATGGGATAGTATGAATAAATTTCTTACAAATGTACTGACATATACTGAACCAGAGTGAAAATTTGAGTATTCGACTCAACATACTCTATCTTCCTTGATTATGATGCTTTGTCAAGCCAAAGCTGGTTAGCATATATTTCTTGCCTCTTTTTAGAGTTAGGCAAAGAAAAAGAACATAAACTGCTTCACTTTTGATTTTGGTACTCTTGGTCTTTTATACCAAATATTCATCCATAGATTTTAAGAGATAAATAGCTGGGATGCTTTTTTGTCACTTTGCTGGGCCATTAACATGATATCACTTTTCTTATTCCCTCATCTGTGTGTCTGTCATAAATGGCAGCTCCTGGGGAGACATCATCAGCCAATATGGTTCATGTAAACTTTGTTATTTTCTGTGATCTTTAAGATAGAAATTACTTAAAATAGTTTCTCCTGCTCTGAATTCATAAAGCTATTCAGGGACCATTAAATAGAACTTCCTGGCTGGCATGATTGGGAACCAGGCATTTGTGGTCTTTCAAAGCTGTTTGTTTACAGAGCTTTCAGTCATCTCACTATGTGTTGTTGCATCCTATTTCCATCTTTTTTAGATATCAGTATCTTTCTCCTTAACGGTATCTTAAATTGATATGTGGAAAAAGAAGCTGTAAAATTCTAAAAAGATCAAATATTATATCAAGGAAAATCAGACTTCATGTTACATTGAAAACAGACTTAAGCACATTGAAACACAGAAATGCACAGTAGGTCATCCAAAGTACTGTAGTGACATGATTTGGAGTAATAGGAAGGAAATTTGATGCAGCTTCTGAAATTAATTTCATTTGAAACCATGAGCACTATAAAAAGCATTTATCATACTGATAATATCTATTGCAATTGCATTATGCTGTGGGATTTTTTTTTTTTTGGTAATGGAAAAGAATTTATGCATTTAGAAGACATGTTCCAGTAGAGCTATTTCTGCTCCTGGATAGGAAATAAACAGGTGGGAAATATGCACAGCAGAGTCAGACAGGAGAAGTAAGCCCTAGCGCATTTACTAGTAATCCTTAAAATTGATCAATATCCCATAATATCATAAATATCAGCAATGAAGCAGAAATTACTACTATAAAGCTAATTTAGATTAGATTTTCCTTTCTTAAGTAAAGGTAATATTTGAATTTCTTCAATGCTTGAACAATAAACACTTGTATTTCCTGGATTTTTAAAATTAGCTGAAAAAGCCAGACTGAAAAGTGTGCACACTTCAACATAGTGATGCTGCTTTCTGACCAAAATTATGAACGCTAAAAGAAGAAAGCAATAAATGCACTGGGTATCTTTTTTTTTTTTTTTTTTTTGTTGTCTGGCAAACCTGACCTGGTGCTAGCCTGCCCTGTTTTGATAGATTATGCACAAAGACGCAAGGTTGTAGAGCAAAATTCACATGAATAAAGCTAAACAGAAATCAATGAGCTTCTTTAATAGAGTTAAATGTAAGTATTAGAAGTAACAGACACAGAAAGGAAATAAATTAAGAGGGTATACTTTAACACTGTATAACAGGAATAGCACTGAACTTGGAAAACATAGATTTGGAAATGGGCTTTATTATCTCAGAGTGTGAATAAGTTTTATATTACTGAACATTTTAATTTGTTCAAATTCACATGGTGCTAAATGCAACCTTTTTGTGATAGTACGCAGATCATATTTAATTTAAATATTTTAGGTGCCCGTGCCTCGAATTTCCTATTTGGGAATGTATAGTTTAATGTTCACACTTATATTTAGGTAGATACAAGTGATCTGACCTTCACAGCATCTTGCATTGAAATGGAAGATAGCAAACGTGAATCTTTCAGTGTTGCAGCTGGTATCCAGGGAACTGCCAATGAAAAAAATCAGAGGTCTTCACTGGTCACATCGCTAGAAACTGCCCTGACAAAAAGGGTTACTATGCAGGAGCATAATAACGCAATGTAGAAATGCAATGTACTGAGGAAGAATCAGGAGCTCAAACCTGTTAAGAGTCAAAACTACTAGTGTGTGAAAGTCACTGAGCTTGTGGCTGGTGTTAGGGTACATCTTATGTGCTGTTCAGAAAAGGGTCAGGGTCTGCAAGCTTGAGCACTAGAAGTCCCAGACAGTCACTCAAATTGTTAGCTCTCTCCAAGGTCTGTGCTGGGCCGTTTCAGCTTGCTTGCTCCAGTGCAAATCTGTTGTAAGGGAAGTAGCCCTCAGCAATGGGGATGAAAACGTAATCCATCTGGCTTTCCTAAAGGCTTTTAACAAGGCCCCTCCTAAAGGCTCTGTAGTATCTAAGTGGTTGAAAAATAAGACATGGAGACTATGAATAAATATTTAGTTCTCTCAGTGGAGAGAGAACACTAGTGGAGTCTAAATGGATTTGCATTATAGCTCTTATTTTTCAAAATATTCATAAATAGTTTGGAAGAAGGATGGAGAGCAAGGTGACATGTTAGTGAAATGTTGTTGACAAGACTAAGTTACTCAGTATCACAAAACAAATCCTGATTGTAAAGAGTTACAAAAGAATCTCATGGTACTGGGTGATAACATAAGAAGTTCAGCCATGGTGAATGTAAGGTAAAATAATGAAGAAATTCAATCCTCAATTTATATACAGTCTACAAGGGCTGTGGATGGCTGTTACCACTTTGGAATAAAAACTTGGGGGGGATAATAAAATATATCTATGAAAACATCAGCTCAGAGCTCAGTGATGGTTTACAAACAGACTGAGTGTCAAGAACTTTTTGAAGTAGCACTAAAGATACGCGTTAAACTGGATTCTTAGGTAGATATTAGACCAGCTAGTGCAGTTGGAAAAAATAATATTGTGGATTGGTAGAAGTAGTGCTAAAGATATGGGTTTAACAGGATTTGTAGATAGATGTTAAATCAGCTAATGCTGTTGGAAAAAGTAGACAAGATTTTTGTCACACAAACCTTGATGAGGTTGTGGATTGAAGGAGGACACTTCAGAGTTTAATACAGAGCTTAATATTGGATCCACCAGGAAAGAAATAGACAGCAAAACAGTGAACAGTAGCATCCCCTTTTTCAACACAATCAAAGACAGGGTATTAGGCTAGATGGACTTTCTGTGACCCATCATAGCAATTCTTATATTCCTGTCACATCTCTGTGTAAATTTATGTACCTACAGTGCCATTCTGCCCTCCCTTTTCCAAAAAGCATGTAGAAGAAAAGTTACAGGGAAAGGTGATAAGGAAGACCAAACATATGAAATTGTCTCCATGAGAGAAGAAATGCATCGACTATGACTTTCTAACCTGGAAAAAGGATGATTTAAGAGGACATGACTGACATTTGTAAAGTCACGAGTGGCATGGAGAAGATTAAGAAGGACAAATTATTTGTTGTCTCTCGTAACACAAAGCGTATGGGCCATCAGATGGAATTAACAGAGATCATGACCAGAGTAAGTAAAAGAAGGTACTTTTTTGTGCATCACGAAAGGATTTTGTAGATGCCAAATGCTTATTATAGGTTAGAAAACCCAGAAAAATTAATGGAAGGAAAATTCTTAAAGAGCTTTAAAAGGCAAGAATGAGTCTTTAAGCTATTCATTGTCTTTTTGCATTTTTCAGACCCAGGTCTGATCTCCAGATCATACCATGTCCATGCAGTTCACATTCAGGCTCCTCTTGGGAACAAGACAACTAAGTCCTTCAAGGACTTGGACATGGCAGTACAATGTCATTGTTGTGCTTTTACAACCACCGCTGTGTAGGGTTGTGGTATGTCTGTCTCCTCAATTGGTTTAATTGGGGTTGCCATGCAGATGAGACGGGTTAAGTGTTATGCAGTGTGGACAAAGCTAGTCCTGCCCTGAGCAGCATGGACACAAGTCAGTCTGCTCGAATTGGGCCAAAGGCCAGAACCTACTTCCTAGTGTGGTCCACAAAGTTGACAAGGTAGCCAAGATAGAGAAGGTAAGGTTTGGGAAATGTCTGACCTGAAGGTAGCTGGGTGGTGGGAGGATAAGCCAGGGAAACATGCTCACTCTGTTCTCGGTCACGCCTCTAGCTGTTGCCTGGTGCCAGGGTCAAGAGAGTATATCTGTTCTTATCCTCTTGCAGGAGAGTGGTAAGGGCTTTTTGCTGGAAATTACAACATGTATTCCAAAGTCATTGTTATTTTCTAAATATTCTCTTTTTGAGTAAGAATGTCTATCAGACATAAGTATGGTGTAATCTTTTATTGTTGGTCTCACTCCTAGAGACTGTACTGCCACAAAGTAGCCCGTGTAACTCAGAATCACGGAATACTTGAATTTGGAGGGGACCTTTGGACATTGCTAGGTCCAAACCAAATGACTGTTTAAGAAAGTTATGAAATTCAGTTTTCAGAAGATGTATAAACAACAGCCATTTGAAAGAGCACTTTTATCTTTGCTATGCCTCTCCACCACTCCCAATCTGATAAACTAATTTTACAGATCTAGAAAAAAGAACACCTTACTGAGAACATCTGACCTCATCTTGCATTTATTACAATGCAGTGTAGGTTACAGTGTAGGAATAATTTAGTTTAATGTTGTTTAATGTTAGTCAGGTCTCCCAATAGGGTAGCTTATCCCTTCAATGAGTTCTTCTACATTTGGCACTACATTCCTGAAATGCAAAGCATTTGCTTAAGAAGACAAAATTATATTACAATTTTACAAGTACAGGCTGTTTTATTTTTTCTGTATAAATTACTTTGACTATTAGGATGAAATCACAGTAATTTTTATCATTTTGCATATTAAAAAAAATCATATCTCCTGAAATGTGTCATTACTTACATTTGATTCAAAATTCCTGAACATCAATTCTGCTAATACCTACTCCTCTTTGTAAACCTCGAGTAAAGTCAGTGAACTGAGAGGAACCACAGGTAGAGAAAAACAGTCTAAGAGGTGCCAGAAATAGGGCCTGATTGCCTATATGATCCAGTGGATAAAATCGTATGACACATTTCCAAAAATAAAATAAGATGTATTTAAGAGCAGTTTTGTTACACTCTTGAAGTGCAAAAGCAAAAATTTTCTTTTTCATTTACATATTTAGGTGTATTCTGAGTATTAGATCTGCACCATTAGTTCTGTGCTTAGAATACGAAAACTGAGTGTTTGCTGTCAGAAGGTGGTGGTACAGCTTGCACTGGTGTAGGCTCCTTCTTGATTTATCACTACACTAGGACTGAAGGTCACTCAGTGTTTTGTATAAGGAATTCATCTGACAAAAGCAGGATCTGAGTTACCAAGATGTATTTAAAAAGAGAAAGGAAAGGATAGGGAATTAGGGGTTTAAAAACCCCAAATCACAGGTTTGATCCTGTAAAGTACTGGGCACTGTTGCTCTATTTCAGCAAGACTTACATGTGCTTAAACCTTTTATTCGGGGCTCAGCATTTAGCGCTGTTTAATCTCAAATGAATAGTTCTTAAAAAGAAGATTGATATTGCCTTTCATCCATAGATTTTAAAGGACTCTGTGAACAGCTATGTACAGAAAGTATATAATAAAAATGAGAAATCAGTGGTGATTTCACAGTTAAGCATAGTAAAGAAAAAGAAAGGAAATCAAAACAGAAACCTTCGCTTTCTCATGTCAGCTTTTCATGTTGGACCTATATGTAGTTTTATTTTCCTGTCTTTTTTCCTGTTTATTTTCAACATGAAATCCTCAGACTCCTCATTTGTGGCCAAAGCTGTGAATTCATGCAGAAACGTAGGACAGGATGTGTCTTCTGAGATCCCACGTCTTGTCTTTAAACTGTGGGTGTCCTGTCAAGAAGAAAAGTGGCTGTTGTGTATTCACCTCTCATCCGTCTCCCAAGCAAGACGGTAGACAAAGGGAAAAATTCAGACTCCAGCTTTGATAAAGGTAGACTCTACTTTTGAAAAAGGTAGAGCAGACCTATGAGAGTGATGGGAGCAGCGTGTTTCTGCTAAGGACCTAAAGCTGATTACTGTACTAGAGCCTCAGAAGCGTGCTGCTTTGTCCCAGTGTGTTATACATACATGTTGTTCCTTAGAGTAGATTGCTTAAATACGTGTCGTCACCTTTCATTTTATCTTATTCCTTGTTCTGGTAAGCTCCATCTGGGTTGACTAAACCAGTTGTCTTTCCCTGGCTATACCCAGGGATGTATGCAATACCTGTGAGCTCCTGGATGTTCTAGGAGATCTCTGAACTTTGCACATTTAAAGTGCTTCTATTTCTCCACATGCATGTGAGAGGGTGTGTTCCTGCTGAGAGAATGATTTGAGTATTCATCTGAAATAAAACCCAAGAAGTTTCAGCCAGAAATGAGAAGAAGATGGTCAGGGTTAATTTGGACCCATTGTAGTAACTGGGTGCTACTTGTTTCGGGTACTGAAGGAACATAGTACTTACATTTTGTATTTGGTTGAAAGACTGAATTTCCAAAACCACAAGTATTAAATGGAAGTTCTGCACATGAGCGTTAAGAAATGAATGATTGTGTTCTAAGGGCAATATTTACTGATTTCCACAGTTGTAGTTTGTGAAACAAAAAAGAACAGAACTTCACTTTCGTTAACCGTAATAGTAGTTCAGCTATTTTCACAGCATTAATCTTGTTGTTAACTGTTCTTTTCACATTGTGAGGAGACAGCATATGACAGGAAAAATCTGTAACATCATTCAACATCTGATTATATGCCCTTTTTCCTCAAAACCAATTTGCATGCCTACAAATACCAGTGTTTCCCAGTGGAATTGAAGGTGTAAAATATTGTCTCTCAAGCTGAAAATTATTTAGCCAAAGATTTTTCAGTATTTG
This sequence comes from Rissa tridactyla, assembly GCF_028500815.1. Classification (NCBI taxonomy): domain Eukaryota; kingdom Metazoa; phylum Chordata; class Aves; order Charadriiformes; family Laridae; genus Rissa; species Rissa tridactyla. The sequence goes on from NC_071467.1 coordinate 47,145,109, forward strand.
GGAATTCTGGCTGGATGATTTCAAAAGCAAAACCATATGTTGCTTACAGGATTTGGCATTTCTCCAGTTGCATAGAACATGAGTGAAAAAGTGGAAAAAAAGATAAAAACCTAGCACTAATTAGATGATAATAAATACAGGTGCTATACTGTGTGGTGTAATTCATCTTGATAGCAAGCTGTAGGATGAGTCAGAGCCAGCAGATTCAGAGGGATACTATTTTGTGCATGTATATTCCTGACGCGTGCTAAGATCCAAAGTAAGGTAAAACTGAAAGGGTTTTGTAACACTGAGATACTTTTGAAGGTTACAAAGTGCAATATTGCCTAGCCATGGAAAACAAATTGTATGCTTTTTATTTGATTCAGTTTTGTCTGGGGGCTTCTCACTGTAAATGCAATTAGTGTAGCACCAGGAGAAAACACTGATTTGATGATAATTTGGAGATCCTGACCTGGGCTTCCCCATGCCTCCATCTCCCCAGACTTCCCAACAATTTTCTTACCCATTCCAGGCAGTGAGGTACCTCCCCAAGGAGGCCTTATGTCATTTGCCGAAACTGAGTTTGTTGGGACTAACCTGCTGACTATCCTGTATATCATGTTGGACAGGGAAAGTTTTTATAAATCCGTCCACTGTTTTACCCGCCCCCCTCCCCCTTCCCTACCCATAGGAGTTCTGGCTAAATGCAGCCTCTGGGCTCTTTCTCTTTCATGTGTCAGAGACTGTCATGGAGGTTCTTTTCTTTTAAAATTCCCAGAGAGAGAAGTAGATTCAGATGGTGTAGATTTGATTCATCTACAGCTCTTTTAGTACTCAGATAGGGCAGGCTGTTACTGGTACTGAGGGACTGGTGTATCTTACTTGCTGAAGGGGTGTTGTGTGTGTAGCCACATACGTTACATGCTTGAGAGCAAAGGCACAAAGGAGGAAGGAATCTGTTTTGTGCAAACAGACAGTTAAAAACATGTTTAGAGACTGGCCTTACATTCTCAGTTGCTGCTTCTTTAATGTGAAAGCTCACTGAGACATGCTTGTGTCTGAAATAACAGGAGAAGACACAGTCATGCTCCAGCCTCCAGGAATTTACCACAATAATACTTTGCGTGGTTTTGTAAGAGAAATTAAAGCACAAAGAAACACACTTTGCATTAAAATTTGATTGAACAATTAAAAATGTGTAAATAATTGAAATGCAGAGGCTATAAAAGCTTTCCATTATTCTCATTGAGAAAAAATATTTAAAGCGTAGGATCCAGACGTTATTCTGGGTCAGTAAATAGCTGATATTTACAGTATGGATTACTCAGTTTTCTTTTGCGTGATGAACAGGGCTCCCAAAGCTTATTGTGGCTGTTTTGTCATTTATATAAGGCACGTGGCTGCTGTGATTTGCTTTTCTCAGTATCCCCTCCCCCATCAGCAGAAACCTTTGAGCTTCAAACACAGATGTTATACTGTGCTCTTTGTGTGCATGTATGTGTATGAGTGTAAAACCATTAAAGAAAGACTGCATAGCTAATATGCTGGAAAACCAAAGCTGAAGCACAGGACTTGGCTTGAGACTTAATTTATTTTTCTTTATTACAGTGAGAGGTTAGCGTTGACTAAGTGTAGGACTAATGTGTATGAACAAGTAGTGGTTTAAAAGCAGCCACGCTGCTTATAAAATCAGCAATTTAACGTAAGCAGGAATGGCAGTTTCATTAAATAATGCTATGATCTCTCAACCATATTCTTAACTAGTAATCTCCCCGTAGCAAAATACATAGCTAATCAACCTCCTAGCCTGTCAGTAAACTTGCAGGGGAATTAAATCCTGGAGGAAGAAGCCCGTAGCCCCGGAGGAAGGCTGAGTGCATGTTTCACTGTCGTCTTTTCAGCTCATCTCAGTGGTCCCACTGCTAGAATGTGCTCTGTTGTCATGGCAACCCCATCTCCTGCTTCCTACAGGAAAGATTAGCTCGTACTGTGCACTGGAGAGAATTTAGGGGAAGTCAAGCTAATCCCTGGGTGCACAGCGAGAGAAAGGTTGGACCTCGCCTGAGGGATGCTGTATCTGCAATGATAGAATTGGCCTGCCACAGACACTGGTATTTAAGTTGAAGAGCAGAATTCACAGTAAGTGTCAGATCCTCCAGAGAGGAATATTGAATGAGGTTTTCTAAGTCTTGGTGAAGACTGTCCCATGCCAACAGTGGAATGACAGCAGGAGGCTGTGTGTGGAATACCAATACGTTTCACCCGTTCAGGTGGTATTTCAAATATAGATTCAAAGCCTCAGTTCCCTGGAAACTAGGTGATAAAATTTTAAAACATCACCATGAGATGCGCACCTAGAAATCTGAAGCATGTCTCATTTGGTGTATAAAGCTGAACAAGTGACGATGAGCATGCCTTACAAATTGTGTATGCACTGTGCGGCGTGCTTAAGAATTCCTGTGTGCTGAAAAATAAGCGGGAAAGCGTGAGGAAACTGATCTGTGTGTGCTGCAAACTCAACTGCAAAAGTGCTGAACTATCAAATTAAGCATGAAAATTTACAACTCCTGATTCAACCTTGTTTTTTCTTCATATTAAAACCCAAACAGGGAAAACATGAGCTTTTTAAAGGTATAGTCATAATGCAAGCTTTTGAGGAAAACTCTTATTAATGTAGCTGAATTAAGGTTGTGTGCAACATGATGCAGCATGTGAAATGTGTGTTTGTTTTCTTGCTGGCAGAGTTAAACAGAGGGTATTCTAGCTATTCCATTTCTGGTTATTTTAATGCTCTGGCTTTCTTTGATATGATCATGTATACTCAAGACTCCCAGCTTTAAACTAGAGTGTTTGCAGTAAGATTTTAACTGTCTGCTTTTTATTACTGTCAGCTTTTCCTAAACTTATTTTTTTCAGCAGTTTATTTGTGCAGCCTATATATCTTTACATTTTTAGTATGCATGCTTCTTCTGTTGAGTTTTTAATCAAAAAATAACTTTGTCATTGTTTAATGGTTATTTAATATATAGCAGTATTCTGTAATTCAGATCTATTTATGCATATATGTGTTTTGCATGTATGAAAATTTATGTGTGAATGTGTGTTTCTGCAATACATACGTGCATATATGTATGCAGGCAAATGGGGTCTTTGTTTTAATGAGGCCCATTAGTGATTTGTGATAATAGAACACCGAGGAAGTAAAAGACCTGTTTTCACCTTGAAGGATAGGTATTTTTTTGGTATCTAAAATTTTTGTTGTTGCAAAACCATAAATAACACACTCAGTCTGCTTAAAGAAACAGCATATGTTGTATTTCTGTGTTGGTCTATAGAGTAAGAAGGGAAAGCATCCTGACTCTTGCCTTTTCAGAGCCCTGGGTCAATGGAATAGGTAGTGAAGGGACATTTATTTTTTTCTTCTCCCTCCCAGGGCAGCTCAGAAAGAGTCACACATAAGCTCCAGATTGGTTAGTATATGAGCAGTCTTCCCTCAAAACTTCCTTTCTTTGGCTGGTTTACCAAATGGTATGAGCACTGACAATGTCTGTCATCTTTGTAGTTAAAAAACTCAGTAGCCAGTGTACATCTGTTATATGGAGGACTATAGAAATAAACACAAAAGGTATGGAGGCTTTAAGCTGTTATTCAGGCTGTCCCTTGAATCTGCAGTAGACATACGGGTGACAGGGAATCCACACAAGTGCCAAGCAAAGTGGGGACTGGGGTAAGAGAAAATTCATCAAATAAGTATTTTTCATTTGAAAGAACACTGAGAAATTATTGTTTGTTATCAAAATTATTGTTTGTTATCTGTCAAATTAAATTACTAATTAAAAAAACCCTTCTGTGATAAAATAACACAAGGAAATATTTATCAGAGAGTTCCTTGTGTATTTCCAGCACTTCTGTGAGGCTGTGTTTCAGAGTGACACTTTTTAACATAATTGTTTACAACTTAAAAAAAAATTTAGGCAGTTAACTGCACAAAGTTGCTACTTTGAGTGTCCTTTTATTAAATTAAATTATCCGAGATGTTGGATTTCTTTGTCTCAAGGTCATGATTTGTTTTCCTTTTTTTTTCTCCAGCATTTAACTTGTGTATGGAATAATGTTGGCTGGTCAGACATTGTCTCAGCTTTTTCTGTCTTCTGCAAAATGTGTGATTTTAGGAAGTTGGTCCAAGTTTTATTAGGACAGAGTTTTCACAAAGGGACTGGAATTCCTTATCTGTATTTCTGGACAACTTTCGGCACCAACTGTAAACAGGACTAACTGCACGTGAGGAAGTGCAGTGAGATTCAAAGCATACATCCTAACCTGTAACCTGTGTTCCATTCTCTTCCAAGAAAAGGATGTGAACACTCCTTGTAGCAGTGGGACAGTTTTACACCAGGGCAGGTACAATTGGTAGAGACTGCTCATTCTCAGGTGTCCAGGCCTCCAAACTTGAGAGAGTTCCTGCATAAATTCTGTTTCAATTAAATAAAATTAATTTCCTTGAGTTACCAGAAACTAAAAAAGCAGAGATGACTCTGCTTGATGTATACAAAAAAGTCAGAGTTCCTAAACTCTTCAAAATAATAGACGTAGCATGTTCTGCCAGTGCTCCTCTACGGCACTCTCCTGTTGTGAGAACTGTTGGCCTCCCCACAGTGGGTCACTCCTCTGCCCAGCATTTTCTCTTCATTCCATTTCTGCCCGGCATTCCTGCTCCCTGCAGGTATTGCCCTCTTCCTGAACTGCCTTTTCCCTGTGCCACTGTGTCCTAGTGTTCAGGCTGTCTGCTGGCTAGATGTTCAACTGGCTAACATATCTCTGATGTGTCTTTTCTATGCATAAAACTAAGTAGGATGATTTAATGTGTATACTGTTTCACCAGATCAAGGTTTTTAATTATGACACCAATCAGAAAAATATTGTTAATAGTGTGTCGCTGTCTTTCCTTGAAACATTTCTCACTATTGTAAACTGTCCCCCGCCCAACTTGTACAACATCGCTTCTGCCTGCAACCTCCCTTTGGAATTCGTGACTAACAATTTGCCCTTCTTTCACTGAGATATTCATTCAAGGAAAAATAGGTAAAATGTTCAGCGCTTCCTGGGTGGTACACTGCACCTCACAGAACCTGGCCATCTTTTAACATCCACAAATATGATAAAATCACAAACTCTGTTCTGTCCCAGCAGGAATCTTGCTGCTGGTATTCTCATTAAATCAATTAGAAAAATAACAAATTTATACATATATATGTATATATATGAACTTTACACACAATGTATGTGTCTCTCCATATCAGAGATTTATCGTTCCCATTTTGGGAAGAAAGCAGTAATAATGTTGATATTTTTTCTTGGTTGCAAGGCATTTTTTTTCTGAGGCATCTATGCCTCTTTAATTCCTTTAAAATGTACCTATATATGTCATGTTTCCAAAAAGACTATGCATGGCCAATTTGAAGGTAGCAGAAGTGGCCCTCAATGAAAGAAGTTTATTTTCAGTTGAAACAGGAAGCTTGAATCTATTGAGATTTTGTTTATCTTTAAACATAAGCTCAAATATTTTGATTAATATTTGTATTTTTCTTTTGTTTAAACAAATCTGCAAGGATTTTAAAAAAATCTTTTGAGTTGACAGTTTGCCCTAATTTGAAACAGTAATAGCTAGCCACATGGGAATATTTTGGTTATTTTAAACCTCCTTTATCTTCCTTTTCTCCTCAAAAGTAAAACTCTGAAACCACTAATTGTATGTAAATTGCATGAATTTAATGGACTGAATTATTTCCCAGGCTGTACACACTGGCTCCTGTTCACGCTAGTGAGATTAAGATCATATGCATCCAAAGGTAGATTTCGGCCCTGTGTATGGTATTCTTCTGGCCAGCTTCGTAGCAGTTAATTAAAAAGTGCTTTCTCAGTGCCGTGCGGCTGGCTTTGTGGCTTTCTGCGTAATAAGTTCTTTGTATTAGCTGAAGAGCTAAGCAAAACAGCAATGTTAACTTTCAGCAGGGCCAAATACAAAGGGAGAGAAACCGGGATTTCCTGAGCAAGTTCTTTGTTTCTAGTGGTAGTTGAGATACTAGGTGCTGTCTGGCTGACATCCCTAATGCTTAAAGGAGCTGCACTTCCATTATTCTAGTTTTGTATGCTTTTAGCCATAACAAACTGAATTTTTTAGTCTTCTCCAGAGGTCATTTGTGAGGCCTTGACGGTAGGTGTCTGCAAGGCGCATGGGGGACGCACATGCATCCTCTAGGGCAATGGTGAGGTTTATTTTAGATTCCAAATATCAAAATATCAAATGTTAATATCAGTAATATCAAAATTGCAATCGTACTAGCAAGTTATACAATGGGAATCCAGGGTTTCTGTCGTTTTGTTGCCAGAAGAGTCCACTTAGAGTTTTGCAGGGTATAGGAGAATGAATGTGAGCTCAAGATTTGAGTGATCAATCTTTTCACACTTAGTGCATTTTAATTTCTCATTGCAAATTTATTCTTGACAATAGATTACTTATTGTATCCTGTTGTGGACTCCTTTAATGGTCTGTCTGTAGGTGGATAATCAGTCATTTTGAGTTTGTAATTTCTCTAGTCATTATGTTTGAAATTGTTTTCTGAAACATGCTGAGGAGAAGACGACTACTGTATGTGTGGGTTGATGGCAACAACAGCAGCAATCCTGATTGCATCTGTGATTTGTGAATGCTTTCAGCCAGCAGCAAACCAAATGTGATCTGATCAAAACCGTGTTTTGGATATTCAAGTCCAAGGGCAAGAGTGCCACGATATTCACTAATGTCCTTCCATTCTGCTCTCTGCTACTACATAAACTACCGAAGATTGGTTTTGATGGCTCATATTGTGGTTAGCACATGATGTAGAAATTGCATTAACAGTACCAGTCCTTTTACTGTCTGCAAATGTGCTGTCAGCGTAAGTCCACTTCCAATACAAAATCTCAGCTTTTACTCCCTGTATTTTATCTTAATTTCCTGTAGCAGCAGCTGTGGCATTGGGTTTGGCAGGAACTCGTAGTGTAGGAAGCTCCTGAAACTGCAGATTTCAGTGCTGAAATTAAAAAGAAATGCATTTTGGGAAAATCAGACTGCTTGAGAACTGGGCAATGATATCTACATAAAGGGACTCCACACCAGTGATTTTCACCATCACTTGTCGAGTGGCTTTTTTGCCATTTGTTGGAGATATTTCAAATTAGAACTGTCTCAGGTGTTTTCTAACAGTAGAAGATAATGTTGATGTTAAAGCAGTTCTGACAAAATTTTAATCTTCACAGGCTTCTCAAGTTCAGCCTGAAAGATTTTGGACCCAAATTCCAGGCACTTCATAGTACATTCTTCCTAGGGTTGAGAAATGCAGTTTCAAACCTCTGATCTCAATCAAGTCATGCAGCGACTTGAGTTTAGGTATATTCTGCATCACTGGTAACTGCTTCATCTCCATCTATATGTGTTTTTCTCGTCTTTGCTCTGTTGATAATGCGTATACAATACAACAGGACATTCACTGTACAGGAGAGAGACACTGACTCTGTATTCCACTGTTGTGGGACTTCAGCTAACATTGGGGAGGCAGGATCAGGAACTTGAAAAACTGTATTTATCTGTTTGCCAAGAACATATTTGAAAAATATTTATATTGAAATATCTGAAGAGGAAGATGATATCTTTGGACCACTTTCTAAATGCTTCTCTGTTGAAGCTGCCGTAGTTGACACAGGGTAATAGAGGGGTTTTCTTTTAGAAAGGCTGCCCTTTGAGTCCTCCAAAATGTTTGTATTCATGTGTTGGAGAATGAAAGATGATAACCATTTCTTTGCTTAGACAGATGAAACTTTCTTAAGTACCTGAACTGACATACAGGATCATCAGTCATTTTGTGTCAATATTTTTCTGTATGTTGGAGCCTGTCACACTCACTTAATCAAGGGTAATAAAATTATACCTTACCCAGATTGTATTGTAATTTTTGGACCCATTAAATATCTAGCTCTGAAATTTTCTGTTGATTCCTATATGCAGAATAAGGAAGAGTCTCAGAAGCTGTTGTATCTGGAGCACCTATAGTTGCCCTCTGCTACAAGCTTTCCTATCCTAATTTGTGTTTGAAGTGCAATTAATAGGTTGGCTCAGAGTGCATTTACCATTGCCAGCTTTCACTCAGGTTATTTTTTTTGTTATTGTTGCATTGGTTTGTATTATTTCTTCTGATGGCAGTTATTTGCAATTGCAGAGAAGGAAAAATCTGATGCTTTTTGGAAAATTTGCTGCTTTTGGAAAGAGGGCATACTAGGCATTTCATGCTGTGGATTATCGGTGTTACTGTTTGCTTTTGCACTGGATATAAAAGATAACAGCCCACCAAGATTTTAATAGTTATTGTAAATAACATTCTATTAATGATCAAGATTGACACCATGTGTTCCACTTTGCAGCACGCATAAATTCTCTGCTTGATCCAATGAGAGAATAAGCTTATTCTGTCATCAAACCCAGCTTCGGATCCATGTTCTGCTTCTAAGAATTTTAAAATAAGCTTCGGGAAAACACTGTTCCTTCAGAATTAGGAAGGCAGGTGATGACTTTATGAAGGTGATGATAAGAATTGCAAAGAAATGGACAGGGATTTAAAAGAATTTCCCAGGATTCTGTTGTTTTGATGGGCATTTACAGATTATTTAAGCAGGAGAAAGATTATCAGCAAGTGTTTCTCATTCTCTTCGTTGTTTTTTGCAAACACTCTATATTTTCTAACTTCTCTGGAAGCTTAAGAACAGGTTTACCATACAGCTGTTTGTCATACAGCTGTTTCTGTTTCTAATGTGCATTTCAATTAGATTAAAGTAGCTATACAATGATGATCCCTTCAAAATAAAAAGTTTATCAGGGGCCAAATAAACTTGTTTAGAGATTGTAAAGGGAAAGCAAATTATATAGTGTATTTTGCAATATCATTGTCCTTTATTTTGTTATTCAAAATAACACCAAGCATTTCTGTGAGTGCTCTTGCTCTAGGATCCCCCTTCCTCCCCTAGCTAAATTTTGCAACAGAAAACATCATCTGTGGGCAGGATGCTTGATTTACCAGGAGCAGCCTGCCAGTTTCCACACACAGATCTGTTGGGACAGCTCAGCAAATGGTCATGTCTCATCATTTTACTCTGCTCTTCACCCTTAGCCAATACCATATTATAAGGAGGACAAGTAGGTATTACAGTTGGGCTCTCTGGTGTAGTTTTATTCTTACCCTTTCTAGTGGTCTGACCTTTAACAACAATCTGTACATAGATGGTTGTTGGAATTTTAGTGAGCACAGGACTGACTGATTCACTGTGATTAAAACATTCTTAAATTTCATTCGTAATGGTACCTCATCAATACTGTAAAGCACAGAAGAAGCACGTGCTGCAAATTCTCTGTGTGTGGGCTGCCCTGTTGCTGAACCCTGCTGGGCTACCAGAAGCCTTTAAGTGAATTCAAAATGTGGACTAATTATTTTATTTCTTAAGAAATCTCTCCAGCCTGCAAAGAACTGCAAACCAGTTCATGGATTCTCTCTGAAGGGAGGTATTCTGTTTCCTCTACTTTCTGGCCTTGTTGAGTAATCTGGTTTTGAGATTAGCACTCAGCGAGGTTTCAGCAAGGGCAAACTGACTGCCTCTAGTGAAAAGAAAATTTTTGAAAGTTACTAAAATAGTATTATGTCCAAGAAATTGTAGTGTTTCTGTTGGTGTTAGCTTCTCAGAAAGGAACTGTAAAATGGTAGTCTTCATGCAAAAGTTTTAAAGCGCAAATAATTTTCAAGTTTTTCCATCTTTCATTTACACTTTTGTTCAATGCACCCTCTCATACTTGCTCTGTTCCCCATCCAAGAACAGTCCACTGCATTTCAGTGGGAGGGAAAGTTCAAAACAAGAGATTCTTGCTTAGTCAGGTGGCTTGACAGTGAAAATTTCAAGTCCACAGCTCTGGTGAGGAGTAGAAGTGGATATGCCGGAACTATCTATCAGATCCTTTGGGCTTTATGAAGTTTCTGGGCATTGAATCATAGTTACTTGGTTTGCCAGAGATATTGTGCTGACAGACCATCTAGCAAAATCACTCTTTTTTTGTCTTCAGATACCTCGTATTCTTGTCTATTTTTAGATAATATGTGACCAAATGCTCAGCTATATTTTGGGAATTGTAAAAAACATTATTGACTTTGATGTCTGTGCTGAAATAATTTCTGAAAATGAAAGAGCATATTTTATTTTTGCCAAGAATAATTTCTGAAAAGGAAAAAGCCTGTTTTAATTTTGCCAGTCAGATTGGAAGTCAAGGTATCTATTTGTAGTGTTATGAGGCAGTTGGGATTTAAAAGTGGTGACTTTAATGAAGGCAGAAGAGACCTTGCTGTAGTATTAATAGGTCATGGGAAGTCTGCTATCTTCTGCCAGCTATCACCCAGTTGTTGGCAAAGATCTCAAATCATGGATGTTTGTGAATAGAGCTTGAAAATCTGTCCTTTTTCAACCAAAGTTACATTGCATGACTCAAGATTCTGCTGTCTTAGCCCATGCGATTTTTTATTAGGAAAAAATAGTAACTGTTGTAAACTTACAAGCTGATTCTGATGCCTTGCCTTGCATATGATAGTGTCTGTACATCTCTTATGTCAGTTTTGGCATTCACTACGTGAGGGAGGTTTTTCAGACTGATCAAGAAGAGGCCAATCATCAGCACTGTTTATTATTCTCCCTTTTGTTTGATGCTTATAATTGTAATCAACATGCTAGGGAGACTCCCAGTATGCTTATGTCCTTTACCTCAATGGCAATATTTTTGTGTTCAGGTACAGCTTCCTTAGCATTGGTGACTATTGTCACCTTTTGCATTCTTTTTCTTGTGTTTAGGCTGGTGCTTAGCCTTTGTAGATGCTGAATATTTTTAACTTTCACTTGATAAAGTGAAAGATAAGATTGGGAAGGCGTAATGGATATAACATTCACAATTGATTGCTTTCCAGATGGAGAAAGACCATAAAGTTTATTATCGAGTGTTGCCCTGTGTGCGCAGAATACTGTTTTCATTCAAGCAGTGAGGAGACCGCTCACTATAGTTACTCAAGGCATGCTCAAATCAGGAAACAGTAATGTACATGCTACCATGGACATTCTTAAACATTTTAAAGTAACAGAAAAAAAAGCGAACTGAATTGAAAAGGGGCGTGTAATTTGTATCCCTCAAACATGCTTATTTGCTCAAGTTTGTAATCACAGCTTTCCAAGCTCTGGAATTCTTCATCGAATTTCTAAACTTACAGTTTATCTGTAACGGAATCCTACACTTGACTCACTGAGACTCCATCTTGGCAAAAACATTAATTACATCACAGTCATTAAATAAGGAAACAACAACCCTAATGGAGTCCTAAATTTTGATATTTAGTGTTCTGACTTCTGAGATTCACTAACATCCACTTTCCTAATGTATAGAAGAAGTTTTAGTTCACTGTTGATAATGCTAGAACTGCAATGAAGTACAAAGGCTGTAGGTTCCTACTTCCTATACCACGTATGTCTAGTTCTTCCCAATTACATGTTTATTACCTATTTTTAAACTGAATTTCAGTATGTGAATATTAGAGGCATGTATTTTACTCTCTGCTGAATTGTGTTAATGTGAGTGGAGAGAACTGATTGGAAAGGATGTGACAGAATTGTTCTAGAGTGAAAACCAAATCTTTTGCTAAAACCAACTGATTTTACCAACATTACCAAATGAAAACTAGAAAAAAAACGTGAAAATGGTGGGAAATATAATAATATAATGAGCCTTAGGTTGTCCTCCTCTACCGCCTTGCTGCAGGCAGCGGTTTGCTGAGGGGTGCAGAGCTGTCAGGAGATCATTTGTCTTGCTTGCGCTCAGGGCTTCACCCTTCCAGAAGGAAGCACAGACCGACATCATTGCGTGAACCCTCTCAACACACTAAAGTTGGTAGGCTAAATTTTAGACTTTAAGGGGCTTTATTAAAATGCCAGTATTTGGGGCATCCAGTCTGCAGATCTTTGCTTTTGTCTTCTGGCAAGTCCTGATGAAGTAAAATACGACATCAGACGTATGCACTTGGTCCAAGTGGCAGATTAAGTTTAACATAATTCCTTTCATCCCTGTTTGGGTAGACATTCAGGCACCAAACATGAACTTACATGTTACTCTTTTGACTATTGCTGGCACAGCACCAGATTCTTCTTGCCGCCAGGAATGGCAGCAGCTGGTGCCTCCAGCTAGAGCAGCATAATCGTCTTCCAGGCTGGGCAAGAAAGAGAAGAAGGTAAGCTCTCTGAGGTTACCTCTTTTTACTTTAAGGAAAATGCTTCACATTTCTCCTTTTCTTAACATGTTGCTGTCTCAAATGTCTTTGTGGCTGATGTGTTCCGGCCATAGTTGGAATTTCAGTGCATCTCAAAAGTCAGAGTTAGTCTGTCCTGAGCCTGCTTGCCTGCGTGTCTCCCAGCTTTCCTTAGTTCCTAGCTTCATATCAACGAACTACTCTGAAGTCTGGAGTCCTGTTTGCGATGAGTATAAAGCAATACCTCTGGTATCACTCATATGTTATTGGGCTGAGAACTTGTTCCTGCAACGCTTGTCCAGAGATGAAGCTCTAAGCCACAATTCTCAATGCTAGATGACATTGAGACATTCAGTTGATCCCATACACAGCATAAAGGCTTTTAGAAGAATTGCAGGTTTTCTGTATTAAAAACTGCTTGATAGAGCCTTTGGCACAAAAAGCACCCTAGAGGTTTCTCCAGAGTAAAGGGAAAACCAGAGATTTTTCTCCCCAGAGGCAGTGAGGGCTGCGTCTTTTGAAGTGGAAATGCCAAAGCTCAAGTACAAACTCGATGCATAGTGATAAGACTACTGTGCACCCAGTGAGATTCAATTGGTTATTTACATGTGCAGTGCCCTCCTCATAGCCATTCTGCTTCATGTCCTTGTTATATATATGCAAGGACAGTAGCTCTGCAGGCAAGTGAGCATGCAATCAGTCATGAAGCTTTATAAATGAGCTTTTCTATAACACTGTAACTGACGGGGCAGTATTATTTTTCTGATAGTTGCTGATGTCATGGAGTGGCAGTTTTTCACTATTTTGTTGTTTAATGTTGTAGTTGAATAAAATATCTGCCTGTTTTGTGCCTCCAACAAGAAGAGACATTTATCCATGGAAAGATTGTGAATTACTGGGGATGTTGTTTAATAGTGAAGCATGATTTACAGATGGCTAATGCTGATTCCACAGTGTATGTGCATGTATATATTAAACCTATAAAATTTACTGTTCTTTTGTTGACAATGCTAAGGATTAGTTTTGTAGTTTGCTTTGTTCCATTTTCTTTTCATAAACGTGTGCAGTGAGTGATCCTATGAAGTAGCTCCTAACCTATTCCTCCACCACTGAAAAAAACAGTGAGGGATTCATTGATTGGCATCGCATTGAAACTGAGGGACTTTCCAGGTTCAAATTTCCATGCAGCAAGTTCCATAGCTGAATTCACAGAAGCCAACCACATCAGGAAAGTTACATGTATCAAAAGGAGAGGAAAGGTTGTTAACGTTAGTAAGGTTAGCCAAAGAGGACAGTTAATACATATTCTTGTCATGGAGCAAAGACAGTATCATTGTGAATGAAGGGACTGAGCTCTGTGCACATCGTCTCGCTCCTGTCCTCTGGAAAGGCTCTTGCCCGCCTCTTAATTCCTGTTCCTTGTTGCCTTGACACAATACTGACATTTAAGTGGAAACAGAAATAGTGGCATTAACTTTTTGGAGGAGCAGAGAAGGGTGCTTGAGGTTTCGCAGGTTCAAAGAGAGACTAGACATTTGAATGGAAAAGAAATCTTTTGAGCATCAGTATATTGCTAGAAACCACATCCAGCTCAGAAAGACCTTGAGCTGAAAATTATTAAGGGCTCAGCAAGCCGTAGCAGGAAGAATTGTATATGCTTGCCTTATTCTCTTCCCTAAGCATCTCCTAATAGCCACTGCTGGAGAGAGGATATTGGACTTAATGGATTTTTGATCTGACCAACTATGGCCATTCTTATGCTTTATGGAATGGGGAATAATAGAGGGTCTGAAATCACCTTTGTACCTCCATTAATTCAATCACTGTTCTTTATCATAATATGAAAGGGAATGGAGAAGATGAATAGATATAGTTGATTTTGACTGGCTTTTAAGTTATGTATTGAACTTGTGTTTGAAACATGACTTGTAATGTAAATGAAGCATAACCGAATACATAACTGTGACAAATTGGTATTAAACGGTCATTGTAAAAAGTGGTGGGAGTGAAATGTGACCTCGCCTTTTTATCAGTTCATTTAGAAAATTCTCTATAATTATTTTGTATTACAGAAGTTTTCGTGAGTCAGCACTGTACACCACCTTTTGTCTGATTCATGGTGTTCCTCTCCCAAAACTGCCTGCTGTCAGTTGCCACCAGTAGAGCATTTTTTCCAATAGCTCCTGTTAGGAAGGTTTGGTAGCATGTCTTGGGTTTGTGGAATTACCGAAGGATTGTAACTAATTTAGTTTTAAATGTTTGCTTATGTAGCATATTATTTTCATTAACGTTGTATTTTAACATAGGAAAAATAAAGCATATGCAATATTGAAGCCAAAGGTTAAAGAGGACAGCATAGTAACTCAAAACTGGTCTGGAGTCCGTCACTCTCTTGTCTGCAGCACTGTTTCTTGCAAGTGATTATGTTCAAATGAATCAGATTGCTAAGGGTGTAAGGTGATGTTTAGCAACCTGGGCTGGTGGTATCTGGCCCAAAGAGATTAAAGCAACTTTCATCATACAGGACTTTGGTAGACAATTTTTAAGAGTGGGTTTTATGACAGCCTGCACTTGCAGAGCCAGCAGCTTCAGTCTCACCCATCCCACTCAACTCATTCACAGCCAGCCTTCTCCTTTTAGAAAGAACAGTTACCCATCTTACAGTAACTGTGGCTCTCAGAGGTGCTCTGTCAACAGGCAGCTCACTCAAGTGTTTGTTTAACCTGTGTGCATGCTGCCTTGGGGTCTGTAGGCATCGGTGTCTGTTTGGGCCGCATATGCGCCCCTCTCCCATCTCCACTTCTTAGAGCAGGATCAACAAAGTGGGTCCAACAATTGCCTTGTTCATTTGCTGTGATTAATCGGACTCATTACCACCAGGAATGATTTTGGTTTGTGCAATGCCCTCATATAGTCAGAATGTCTCAAAAGAGCCAAAGGTGCTGTAAGGTTAATTGCCTTTCCCTTGTTTTTTGTCTGCTTTCTAAGTAGGCTATCATCTGCTTTGCTTCATGGCAAAAAAGAGAGCTGTGTTAGAGCTACTTTGGTATCATGGGGCTCTTGCTTCATTCTTAGTGTTAATGAGAGGGTTCCTCAGCTCCCTGACCCATCACCGCGTCTGTCCTTTCAGCAGATCTGAGCTTCCATGTGGCTGTGTGGTTATGGGACTGTGCCACACTGCTGCTGTTAGAGCTGAAGGCCAGCACTATGGATTACTGACTAGTAAAATATGCAGTAAGTTTCAGGTAGCTGAAATCTTAGCTGTATAAACTATTTAAGCATACTGTAAATATTAATTGAATTCTAGCCTGAGAGTTAGTTTGACAGAGGGAGAGGATTTATTCAGAGATCTGTCTTTATGTAGAATGGCTTGTTGACTCCTTCCTAACTTACCTGCAAGGAATATGAAAAGTCTCTGTGATTTAGAGTTAGAAATCGATTGCTAAGAGTAATGCAAGAGATCCTTTAAAACATCTGGAGATTTTTCTCTCAAGTAGACAAGTGACAGTTGTGTATATGTACCTTGATTTGACATTCACAGTACTTCTGTGATGCTTATATCAGAGTTCATATCTTAAATTTGTGCTCTCAGAAAACTGGTGTTTGAAGGACTTTTTATTCCAGCCAGATTTGGTGCACACTTCAACTTGCTTTCCTTTAAGAACGCACTCTGACGGAGAACAGTGTTGAGCATTTGATGTGTCTGGTCTGAAGACAGTTCTCTCTGGGTTCAAGAACTGTATTTTAACATGTAACTGAAGAATCTCTAATTCTAGCAATATCTGTTGTTTGCCCATTCATAAATCTAGACATCGGTAGGAGAACATAATCCTCTAAATTAAGACCTAGTTTCCTTCTCTAAATCAGAGTGTCCTTAAACCATCAACTGTCATGGAAATCATCTTGCAGAATCCAAGGCGTTAAATACAGAGAAACTGGGTTTTGGCACAAGTTTAGGCCATGATAATGCGAATGTCTGTGGCAGATAACTGAGACGAAGGTTGCAACAGTTCTGAGGATCAAAACTCATATTCAGAGCATCTGTTTGCTTGGGCTTTCTGTGGCTTTGTCTTTTCTTCTACCATTTCCAAATTTCCTTCAAAAGCAGGGGGAGAAGCTAACACAGTGGTGGCTGCAATGAGCCCAGAAAGTTCTCAGGCAGGACCCCAGACTTCTCAAGTCTGCAAAAACAAAACAGAGCTGGTGTCACTTTGTGTCTAGTTGGCCTCAAGGATGAGCTGGAAGTTCTAATGCAATGTGACGAATAGTAAGAAACTAACTTGAAGTAGGAAAATTACTGCAATTCTTGTTTTGAGAATTACCCCTGACATGGAGAGTACTTGGACTGAAGGTGCCCACAGGGTGTTGGTCAGAGCAGGGGATCGGGGTGGAGCTCTGTGCAAGGAGGGAGAAGGTGGTCTTGGCACCAGTGGGTTTAAGAAATATCAGTCCATGAGTGAGAAGTCCATGGCTAAGCCTGGAGAATGCGCCTTGCTTCAGCAAGAAGGCGGCTGCTGCCCAATCCAAAGGAACCTTCCCTCTGCTCTTGGAGTCTTTCTCTGAGGGGTGATGCTCTTTAATCCCTGGAGGGGGATCTCTGCGTAGCTGAGGCACCAGCTGCCTGTTTTTGAGAAGTGAAGCGGCCCTGGGAGGTGATGAAGACATGAGCTTGTCCCACAGCCTCTTTCGTGACTGCCCTCTGCTCCCTCCCCTCTTAGCTCCCAGTGCCTGTGCCGTGCTTCCCTGGAGGTCTTCCCGTAAAACCTGCCCTGCAGTGGTGGTTCAGACGAGTCCTGTTTCGCAAACGCGCTGACCTTGCATCAGTGGTGGGATCGGTACCAAGTACCCAGACGTAGGCTGGTTGTGATGGAGTTTTATTTTCCCCTTCGTCAGCCATGGGAAGAGAGCCTGGAGTGGCCGCCGACTGGCGTGGGTGCCCAGGTGAACTTGTGGAGGGCTGCTGTGGTTTGCTCAGCCTCCTGCGGGAGGGCAGCCCTGACGTGGTTTAATGGTGGCTGCCACGGGGTGGGCCTGGCCTCCGCGGGGTCTCCGGCGAGGGGCAGGGGCCGGGCTGGGCCTGGCCCACCCCCAACGGCCACCATGATGTCAGCGGGTCCCAGGAGTGCCACCATGTTCCCCAGCTGCGCTGCCGCAGCCTTCTCCTCTGCCCCAGGGATGGGCCTCTGGCCTCTACCCCTCGGTGCCTGCCATTAGTGGTGTCCTTGTCCTGAAAGAGGAGCCGTTGGCAAGCTGCCCCGGAGAAACACTCGCCGGCGGCCATTCCTGGGCAAAGCCTTGGCTGCCCTGGGCCTGCACACAGCTCTCCCCAAGACACCATGCCTCTGCACGATGGAGGAAAAAAATACTTAGTAAGAGAACAGGCTTTCATCGTTAGCAGTTTATTGTTGCTGAGGTGTTGTGATAAACAAAGGTGAGAAAACTGTGCAAGCAAACTGCAGGTCCCTACCCAGGCCCCGGCTCGCCAGCTGTGCCAGGTGCAGTGAGGAGCTTGGATCTCACCTCCCGCTCCCCAAGGAGTGTGATCTGAGGGACAGGTCTCCATGAAACCAGCCTTGCCCCTTGGCAGCTTTGCCGCAGCCGCATGTGCTGCCAGGGCCCCAGGAGCGGGGCAGCTGGGCCCAGCAGGTTGTGTTGGGGCTGTGGCTGCCCATGTCCAAGGGTGAACGTGCTTTTGCTCTCCTGGGCTGGGCCCTCCTGCCTTTTCCCTCAAACCCAATTATTCCTGATGCGGTCTATGTTTCTGATACCTCAGAAGCTCTTGCTTTGGAGTAGCCTTATTCTTGGCAAAAACAGACCAGCTGCCCAGGGATGAGAAATGTACTAAACCTTGTAATTTAGTTACCTTGGTAACATCTGTAAAGAACTATCAGCGCAAAACCACTACTTTTTCTTGATCTCTTTTATGGCAATACATATTTATGTTTACTTGGCAAAAGTGTGATTTATAGCCACTGTATCCATTCTCCTGAACATTATCCCGACAGACAATACTTTCCATTTCTAACAAGCAAGGTTCAATGACTGTAAAAGCAGGTATTTAACTTCACAGTACAAACTGAGATTTACCATCAAGTAACTAAGCATTTGCTAAGCAAAGCCAAAATCATGTAAATACTGTATTATTGTTTCAAAGTATTATAATGCTCGATCACATTTACTCAGCATAGGGATTTTTTCAATAGAACAAGTATAAAAGATCTATTTTTTTTTTCATTTGCATTGTAACATTCTCAGACGTGTAAGTTTTAGTTGTCAAGCATTCATCGCTCAGAGGGAAAAAAAAAAAGAAAAAAAGAAATAAAAGCATTATTGCTTATGATTCCAAGCCAAAACTAACAGCTTTGCTTTGGACTTGGTTGTTCCTGGATCTGGCTCTAGGCACAGCTCCCTTCCTACTCCATCATTCTCATTTATCCATCTGTGTCCTTGTAGTGTCTCCTCTGCAACCCAGGACACTTGGGTGCCGGCACACAGCAGTTTGCTAGGGATCAGGCTTGTGCGCTGCAGAGTAGGCAGTGCCCCCAGATTTTAGATGGCTCTTTACGTCCTCTGGTTACTCACTTGTCTCTCTCTTCACTCCCAACAACAGGGAATTTTCGCAGCCCTTCAAAGGGAGGAGCATCCTCACTCAGTTACTGATCCAGTAATTGATTTAATTAATTTGAAACTAACTGTCACTTGTTAAACTGATAATCAAGAAACCAATTATCTGTTAACAGTCTTAAATATGAATCAGTGGTAACCAAAGTGTTTCTTTCTTAAATAAAGAAATCTGTATTTCTTTCTGATATTTCCAAACTTTTAAAATGAGTTGTAAATATGACTATTGTCTTTAAAAAATTAAAGATCCTGTATTCTTCACTGTGAGGGTGGTGAGGCACTGGAACAGGTTGCCCAGGGAGGCTGTGGATGCCCCATCCCTGGAAGTGTTCAAGGCCAGGCTGGATGGGGCTTTGAGCAGCCTGGTCTAGTGGGAGGTGTCCCTGTCCATGGCAGAGGGGTTGGAACTAGATGATCTTTAAAGTCCCTCCCAACTTCAACCATTCTATGATTCTATTAGAAAGCCATTTTCTAATGCAGAATAATAAAATGGCATATTTATTTCTGAAACTGCGTTTAGAATTTTAACCTTTTTATTGTGTTATGACCTTAAGACATAAATCTCAGGGCATGATAGAAAGCTTATTAAGGATAAATCGTGCTCACCTTATTCATTTATATAGCGGAAATCCTCAAGTAGCCCCATGTTTTTAAATCAGAACAAATCCATTGCTTTGTTGCAAGTTGGGTTAGTGTACACATTTACAAGTCTTATTCTAGGAATGTTATGGTTTTTATTGTATATACGTTTGTATTTGTAAGAGGTAGTGTAGAAGCGGTACATACCAAAACATAGCTTTATTTTTTATTGCAACCATTAATTATAAAGCATTTGGTAAAACCATAAAATGTTCCTTAAATAAAAGCCTTTAAATTATGATTTTTATTATGTCTTTTCATGAAACTAGATTTTTTTTACAGGTTTACAAAACAAAGCAATTTAAAAAAATATATTCAGAATGTGTGCCCAGTCCTGTACAGTTTATGACATAAAAGTGTTGGATGAGTACAGCAAGCAAGCCACTGATGTATGATGGCTTGTCTGTGACTTTCTAAGTACTTAATTGAATTAGATCATTACCCATTTATACAATATTTTCTTCACTTCTTAAATTCTGATCTGGGGTCAGTGAATGGTCATTTTTTACTGTATTAATGATGGAGAGTCAACAATTTGATTAATCATGTAGTTTCAAGCATGAGTATTTCTGAGCATATCCTTTAAAGAATGTGTCCTAATTTTTTTAAAATTCCACATGTATATAAATGTGTTTGTTTGTTTTCCATGGAAGTTGTTTAGGAGGACCTGAAAGCAGATGGTATATTAAAGTACTAATATGTTAAGGTCCATCTCATCATGTATCTCCAGTTTCAATCTGTACACATTTCTGGCTGCTAACCCCCCAGTTTTGTTTCCAGCTTCACTGTCTGCAATAAGCATAGGCTTGTAGAGCCCTGGGCAGGTGCTTGCACCATTAGCAAAACCACGTAAGTTGCCAAAAAAGAGGTGCTTTAGAGAACAAGTGAGCAAATTGAGGCCCAAATTCTGCTGCCATTTAATCCATTGCAGGATAATTTTTTTTAATAGATAGCCCATTGGCCAAAAGGTTGTTTAGAAGTAAAGAAGGTCTGAGTAGTAGCACAGATGGCAAATTCCAGTGCTGATAAACATGGGATACACAAACCCATAAGCATGTGAAGACACATGTTAATCATACATTTCAGCTGTAAAATCTTATGGGTGACAACACCACATCCAGAGTTTTCAGATTTAACATTCAGGTTGATAATTTAATCCTTTATTGAGCAGTATTTTAAAATATATTATGATACACAATGAATGAGCAAAGTGAATGAGCTCCTGAACAAAATGTAGAGAGGATCTTTGTTTTGGAGTTAACTTTTCGAGTATAATCTCTACTGCCAGTGGTGAATACGTCAGATGTTTTTACATCGTATCTGTGCAAGGGGATGTTTATGGATATGACATATGCTGCTCTGCACCCTTAAAACCTGAGAACTAGATTCTCTCTCAGTACCATGTGCATCTCTGTTGATTTCAGAAATATGCAATATTGCAGTAATGAGCATGGTATAAGAATCTAAATAGATCCATAGACATATGGACAGACAGATGGATTAAGGCAGACTTTGTCACTTTGTCCCTAAAAATCCTTTGTGATACTTATCGTTTGTGTACACAGTGACACTAAGGTGTCAGCCCAGATAATTTCCCTTTACTTAGTAATATTTAATGGATTTACATAAAGTTTTTACTTGAAAATATGGAGGAGTGCGTATGCACATTTTGCAGAAATGTACTGGTGCTAGTAACATAAACCATTTTCATTCTATTTTGAAAAACTTTGTGAAGGTATAAATTATGTTTGAATTGGACAGAGATGATGATGTGGCATGTGACTGAAAATATATATTTTTTAATAGATGATTCAGCCGCAGAGAGTTTTAATGGCAATGAGACCGTGGGACACAGTTCCAATGCTTCAGGGGGAACACACTGCAGGGAGATGGCAGAAACCAACAGTAATGGCAAAACAAATCTGGAGCAGGATGAGCAGCCTCTGAACCTGAGTGACAGTCCCCTCTCTGCTCAGCTGACTTCAGAATACAGACTAGATGATCACAGCAGTAATGGAAAGAACAAATACAAGACTCTCCTAATTTCTGATCTCAAGATGGAACGGGAGGCAAGAGAAAATGGAAGCAAGGTAAGATGCTTCCACATGCTCCAGATATGAAGTATGTAGCTTAGAAAAGGAGAAGATTTGTGAGGCCAAAACCAAGGTTATTCCCAGCTAAGCACTTAATGCAATGTGTCTAATGTTTGTCACATCACTACTCAAATGCTATACATAGATTTGTATGCTCTGTTACACATATATATATATGATGCATACATACATTAAGTGTATGTGGATGTACATGGATGAATACATATATAGGCTTATATATTCTGCTGACATACTGACAAAAAACAGTGCAGTTCTCCATCAGGCATGAATTTTATCAGTCCATTTATTGAGAACTGTCTACATTACCCATTTGAAATATATATATTAAAATATGTATATAAGGTAATACATATATATGTATATATACTGGGATACATATATCTATGTATATTTATAGATGACCATCTCATTACATGTATTATGTGTCTGTAGAATGAATCCGTATGAAAGTTAAGTGTGTTTGCCCAAGCAAATTACTACATGTGAATTATCAACATCTGTAAGGAACTGATTTGGTTCCTTCCTGATTGTTTGTATTATGCAGGCACCTAACCTGAATTAAAACTGACAAGTTTGCTTTAAGAAGCTGTAATCCCCCTGAAGGCTTTTCTCTGTAGTTTCCATTATGTGGGTAAGGAGAAGCGAGGACGGTTATATTGTAGATAAAGACAGATCCAATAGATTAGGTAGCTAGCTCTCTAGTAAGGTGTTTGTCATAAGGGCATGATGTAGGGAGGGTGAAGAAGTGGCCTGATCATAGAATTTATCTATTGATATTGTTGGTGACAAAATCCTATCCTGTCTTTTTATACCACTTTTACAGCGGCAATAATAGGATGTTAATACTGGATCCAAATACTATTAATGCTAGTCACTAGCTTTCAGTAGCCCACTACAAAATAACCTGACAACACAGATATACTTTGGCCACATATTTTGCTGGACTTTGAAATAGGAGTGATACAGAAAATCACTTTTTCTAGGTATATCCAGAAAGGGATTGTATGTAACTGATGTCTAGAGAACAACATTTATTTATGGTTAAGTTTTAACTCCTGTCTTCATTGCCTGCAGAGTGAAAATAAAAACTTGAAATGTTTTTTTTTTAACTCGAGTGACTGGTTTTGGTGGGTAGAAGAAAGGGAGGCCAAATGTGAGATTGTTAGTCTTTCTCTCAGTTGGCCATTCCAGTTTAGCAAATCATGTATCCCAAAACCTTCTCCATAAAATCATTATGAAAACCTGTTTATCTGCATGGCATATTTTTTTTTTCCACAAATTTTCATTTTATTGAGAATGTTTTGAATAGCTCTAGTCTCAGAATGTATATACATTCCAGTACTGGATTTAGTCAGTACTTTGACTGTTGCACAGTGAGTCCCAAATTGGCTAATATGAATGGTATCTTCATTTGCTCCAGGGCACGTTGTTCCAATGAACTTTTCATAAGCCAGTCACCCAAATATTGATAGACACACAGGCTCTTTTGCCTGAGGTACATTGCTGCTTCCGCCATTACTCTTGCAAATACACAAATAAGATTGGAGAGGAAAGGGAGGAGTCTTAATGTGGAACTCATTAATAGCTAAGACAAGAATGTAGCCCAGTGTTTCATTTTCAATTTTAATCAGTTCCAACTCAGATGCAAAAAAAAAAAAGGTATCAAAAAGTGTTAAAAATCTGTTTGTAATGAGTTGAGATGACAATCAAAGCCATCTCATTCTTTGTTATTCTACAAACTTTAAGACTCCTGAATCATCACCCACATAGTTATATTCTTTCATCACTCACTGTCATCCTACCCACTCTATACTGCCAACAATATGCAGATTTGTCTCCCCTTATTGTCCTGGCAAAACTCATGTTGATGTTTACAATTCATTTAAGTATATGATTTATTAGGTATGCAGTAAAAATTATTAAATATGGAGTGAAGACTTTGCGAAGAACACACTCCTGGGATAAACAAAAAAATGTCAGAGATTCGTAAGCTGAATGTAGAGTAAAAGAATGTTTTTGTGGCCAATTTCATATTTTACAGATGAATTCTACTCTTACTTTTCAAATTTAAAAGAACTTACAGAATATTTTTAGAAGGAACAAAACCCAACAATGTGTTAGAATAGAATGGGACTGTACAGTATTTCAGTGTTTTAAATGCATACATATACACTCATAAATCATTACTACTCTTGTACCTTAAGCAATATCATAGATACTAAAGAGTCGGAGAATGTTCTACAAGCCCTAGACCTGATCAAGGAAGTCCTCTTGCCTTCTCATGGTGATTCAGAATACTGCCCCTCCAGAAGAGTGTTCTGGCTGTTACTGAGCTGATTAATTTTGAGCAATGCAGAAGATCAAGCTCCTGGTTGTGTGCGGTATCTACTGGATGCACTTCAGCAAGTTCTGGGTGAGCCAGAACTATAATTCTCTGCCAAAAAGAAAACATAAAGAACAAGTAAGGTTAACAAAGTGCTATAGTTTGCTAGGAGCCAACTCTCACATATCCTTTTTACTCACAATACACCGAGTATGTGAGTTGTTTTTTGAAGTCATCTAGGAATTCTCTCAGTGCTCTTGCAGCATCTAACCTGCAGCTGTTCACAGTTATACAGTTATCAGACATGATTAGACCTGAATGATGGCATCATTGGTAGTGATGGGTAAGCAAACGTGTTTAGCATAACCCCTAATCATGTTTTCATGAGAAAAATCATCTGCAATGTTCACCAAATAGAAAATTGATATACTATTTCTTATAATGTAGTATTCTTATGGTATCTTTATGTGTCAAAGAATTGAGAACAGTTATGTAAGGAGTTAGTGAAGAAAATATTTGGGTTCTAAATGAAGGGAAATATATTTTAGTTATTGGGCTAGCATTGCAGGAAGTAACACATTATGCTTCCTCCAGCTTGTACAATGGTCCGTTCAGCCTGCAGAAGATGTTACTTGCTTAAGATGGCCATGACTCTGTGAAATCCAGAGACAAAGGGCTGGAGCTGGGAAGATCTGTTGGCTGACGTGTTCCATACCTGCTCTGTCTGAGTCTCCTTTTTGGATACTGCATCATATATGTTTTATTAAATTTGATGTCACAGTTTCTCTGGCCAACTTGTATACATTCTGACCTGTCACTAGTTTTAAACACATCAGAGCTGAATCTAACCACAAAAAGCTAAAAGATCACTTTTTTTTTTTTTGATTGAAAATTACCAACATATTATACCTCCTCCACCAAATCACAGATTTTTAAGGGAGTTTAGTTTTTCTGGAAACAAGCAGTTTTGCTAAACTATATTATAGGTATTTGCCTGTACAACACTGCTTTCAAGAATGATACTTCCTTCAGTTGTGTAGTGGCAGGCTGCACCATTTGACAATACAGGTCTGATTGATAATTTTGTACATGATGCAAAAATATGATCAGAAGAAGTAGTTGAGATAAAATGATAGGTTTTCCATCATGTTTTCTTTGCAAATCTGTCAGCAAATAGGCAAATGTTTTTTGAAAATGGTTACTTCTTTGTGGAAGTTCAATTTTTAGAATATTAATCTTGTCAATACCTATTTGAAGCAATTATATGCTTATGCTGTATGGAAAGTTTGCTAGATAGTGGCCTGATTCCATGGAAGAGTCTTAGATGTCAAAACAGGGATACTTAACATTTTCCTAAAATCAGGCATCTCTAATGTACACAAGGGAAGTCATTAGTGATTCGTAAGAAATGTAGCTTTTTGGGAATAATAAACCAAGTTTTCTTGTCTGAAAAGACTGATGAATCACTGGAGTTTAAATAACCCTGTGAACAAATTGTAATTCAACTTTGCAAACAACTAGTGTATGTTATTTAGATAATGCTGTTCAGTTTCTTCAGAATATGACTTTTAAAACTGATGTTGGTAACTCTCTTTAAACAAGAATGATGTTTCAGTGGACAGTGTAACTTCACTCTTTGAATCCTCGGTTTCAGGCAGTGAGTATGTGGGGTAACCTCTTCTTTCTGTAAAAAGACTACATGCGGAGTGCAGTGGAGGGAGTTGCCAAATTGTAACGTAACCTTAAAATATGTCCAAAATGTTTTACCATTCACTGAAAAAAATGTTATACAAGGAACAAATGGTTTTTTCATACTCTTAAATACATATATGTAAGTATGTATGTATATATGTATGTGTGTATATATATACTTTCTATATATGCTTTTATTAAGCTGATATTAGGGAACTGATCCTCCAGTAAGACTCAGATGTTCATGGCAGTAGAACCTTCTACAACCACATAGGCTAAACTGAAGTCAGTGGAATTTTGTACGGCTGCAAAAATATATACATAAATTTACTTTAACAGGGCTGGGTCTTTGTACTACAAAAGCACTCATCTGTAAATGCTCTGCAGATGCAGTTCTATGAATTCAAATAGTTAAGTGCACATATAAATTACTTTAGATCATTATATACTTATGTGTGAGACTGCTGCGTTTCTTTATGACCATGGCGAAGTCTCTGTAGCACTGAGATTTTTGATTTCTTATTCTTCTGTTACTGCTTTTTCCTAGGCCATATATTTTATTTTGAAAACTCATTATACAGCTCTATCTCTTCCACATCATTTATTTCATGAAATATAACAAGCCCACTCCTTTTAAATGACTTTGTCTTCTCTGCATTTGGATAACAAGGTTATTGTGACAGAATATGGGAAAACAGGTTTTTGAGCTAACCAGACATACTTATATTGTGCCATGTATTTTACCTGGATTAATAAATAGTTCATTATGTCTGTATTGCAAGTGAAGTTCCTAATATGCAAAACTTCTCTTTGGGATTTCCCAGATAGAAACATGTGCTACTGATCATGAATGCCTAAGAGATACATTAAAGTGAACTAACAAAGAGGACACACACCCTCTGTCCATTTTGTCCAGATACCTACTAATTGCGGACAGTTGGTTAATGTCTTCTTTCTTTCTACCCGACAAAATTTCTGATAGCAAAATTCGACACCTCCAGGCTCTCTGGATGTATGGTAGGCTAAGTTAATATGCATTATGTTTAGCCTGAGTGTGTAATTGGCTGCATGGAGAAGTGCATAAGATAAGTAATTTTCTTTAAGTCTGAAAAGTAAAGCACAGTTTTAAAGGAGAGAACAGTAAATAATGATTGCTGCATACAGTGACCTTTAATTATAATGCAGCATTCTAATGTGCATGTCATTATAGTTACAGTGGTTCACAACAAGGCAGAGCTTTCATGTAGCTTCGAAAAGGAAGATCTTACTTTCTGTCACTCCTTTAATGCTGGGCTTTTGAAGTGTTTCTCAAGCTTTTTTGTTCAGCCTGATGTAAAGAACAGCATTATTGTCATGGGCCACTGCCAGGGGCTGTTTGCTCCCAACTATTGCAACTTCAAACTGGTGTTGTAATGGATGCATTTACATTACGGCAAGTTAGCCTGGCAGGCTGTCCACTCTTAAGACAGGTCCCGCTCTGAGAAGATATTTAAAGACTGTAACCTTGCATGGGATCTGAAAGCCAGAGCATATGTGAGATGCTGGGTGAAGAGTCATTTGAAGTTCCAACACGCTGCACTAGTTAAAACTTTAGCCATCTTTGGTGATTTAGTCCAGCTTTGGAATCTTGTAACACCTGTTTTACTAGAGCATCATTACTGAAGGAAACCAGGCGCAGCCATCCAACCAGCCTGACCTGAATGAACAAATATATGGATAAGCCTGTTGTAATCTGATGGTGCACATGAATTTAGCCACAGGCAGAAACCATCTCTGAGGAGTAAGGAGTTTCAATGTGTTTCTTTCTCACCCTCTCTCCTTTTTGAAGATACGATTGTATCAGTAAAATATGAAAGGTCATTCCTAATATCCAGTGAACATCATCACATCTGACATTGTGTCTCTGAGGCATGTGAAGTCACTGTCTAGTTCCCCTCTGCCTGTATTTTTTTTGTCCGCAGGTTTGCTTGGGGAGATGCTCAGAATATAAGGGAGCATATAGCTTTTTCCAAAGCAAGTGGAGTCCTCAGGAGTTACAGTGGGCTTTTATACAGACCAATAATAGCTTATTGAGTCACTTAGGAAGTAATTTATTAAAAAAAAATTCATAATGAAATGTGAAACAGGTATTCGTCTACTTGAAGCAAGAGGTGAAATGCAGACTGTGGGAGTTTGGTATGTTGAAGAACAGTGTTGGAGACATTATTTATTTATTTGTTTGTTTGTTTATTTCTTTACTTCATAAGTAAAACAATTCTCATTTCTTTTTTTCTTTCATCATCATGCATTATTTATATTCAAGTGTCATAGGTAGCTTTCAGCTGAATTGGAGCATGGTCATAGGGTGCTTATGTGGTATGGTTACCTCAGGTCTAAGCAGGATGGAAAGCTGGAAGGGGTAAGATAGAAGTGTCTCCTCCTCTTTTGAGGATAACGTTGAACTCTGCATGTTGGCTTTTTTAGTAGAAAGAAGATACCTTTTGCCCTTCTAGTTTGTGCTGCCAAGTGCCCAAGTTACAGATAGTAAATCTGGATTAGGAGTTACTTAAGCCTTTCAGAAAGGAGTTACTGACTCCAACTCATCCTCTCCACAGAACTTCTCACTCATCTCTTTTGCTTGAAGTTGGATCTCACTACCTAGGTATGGCATGAGAGGAAATTAGATTTTTTTGTTTTGTTTTAATTGTTATATTTTATTTCATTTCCATAGTCAGATAGAAAATGTTAAAACAATGCCATATTTTACTGACTGCTGTTTTGCTAATGCAAATATCTTAAGAGTCTGCAGTCCAGATGTTTGACAGCATTATTTTATGCCTTAATTGTTAAGACTATCAAGAAGCTTAGCATGAAATTCTGTTTGCCACTGTAATGAATAACCTATGAGGAGGGAAGCAAAGTCTGTTTGAAAGATATAGGCAGGACATGTTACAACAGTTACTGGCATACTAGATTTTGAGCAAACAACAACATAAGAGTTGGGCAGAATGCAAAGCCAGCATGATATGCACCCTGCGGAGCAGCAAGACATGCAGATCCGCAAGGGTCCAACCTTCTTCCACTGTTCCAACCACAGCATTGAGGAGAGGACGGTGACTTCTTCCAGCTGTGCCTTAATTCTTATCCAATGGATTCCATCATTGCTGGTGTTCACTAAATTGTTGGAAATAGTTTGTACTGACATTCAAAAGTAAAAATGATAAAAGAAGTGAATTGAAGGTGAAATTCACCTCTGCCACCATCATCTGTAAGTGGTACAAAGCTATAACACGTTTTGGCTTGCATCTCACATCTTTGGTGTGGGAAGGCAGGCTCAGATGTTCTGTTGAAGTATGCATCTTTTTTTTTTTTTTTCCTCTGCTATACTCAGGTTTGTGTAAAGCTAGTAGGCATGCCAGTGTTTTTTACCACTCTTTTGGAGATAGATACACTATCTAAGGAGAAAGGCTCCTTCTCTTCTCCTATGCACGGAGTACATTAATAAAAGGAGAATAAAAAGTGTATGCAAGGAGTTTTGTGATCTCATTTTTTCCTACCAACTCACCTACAAAAAGTGAGACAAACTAACCTGTTTTCTCTTTCCCTATTACATCTATTTCATACATAGGGGTTTTATAGGTTGGTCTCATTGTAAAGACTGAGTCCTTTATATTTTGCTTTACCATTTTATCAAACACATTGGCTTTACTTTCCCCTACTTTTAGAAAATGAGAAAGCTGAGAAAAATCACAATTTTCTAGCTCCAAAAGTCATGTTATTGGTTGTTTGGAGAAAGCAATATAGTTCTATGAAGAAATAAAGGTCTTTCTTCTTTTTTGCTACTCTTTAATAGAGGACTTGTTATAGGCCACTGAGAAGCTTTTTTTATCCTCATACCAAAAATTTCATGTTAGTTTAATGGTTTAACAAGCCTTTTCCTTGAAAAATAAGTTATATTTATAAAGCACCGTTTTTTCCAGACTTGAATCTTCTGATTTTGGGGGTTACACACAATGGCTAAATAGAACGTTATTATGAAGAGAGACAACTGCATGAAAAAATCAGTGCAGTGTTTGTCAGAAAATATGAATGCTCTAACGTTCTCTAACAGTCACATTCATCAAAGCCCTTTGTCTATGATAACACCAGTTCTATGTCTAATTCCTTCCATTGGAAGTACGCTTAGTAGCAGGTTTTCATATTCAATGAAAACTCTTGAGAATGAAATTGTTTTCCTGCAGGGCATTCATTACAATGGTGTAAATCCAGAACAATTAAACTGACGTTGACGATGCTACTCCACATTTACATAGCTGTAATGGAGAATACAGTCTGGCTCTGTATGTGTATGAAATCCCAGCTAATGTAAAACCAGCATGGAAGAGAATAACTTTTAATGTGACCTTTTATAAGTTTTCTCAGAAGTTTTTTTTTTCCAAGATACAAGTGCACATTGGTCAAGTATCAGACAGTGGTGCTGTTGTTTCCAGATTGCATGTGTATTACTCACAGATCCAGCTCTATCCTCATTCACAATCATCTTTGGAGTCATTGGTCTGTCATACTGAAACAGAAGCAGTTGTACCTGGAGGGGATGCAGGACTTTGTCCAATTTGGTTTTAGTGGCTGGACATCTGTTCAGACAGGAGAGAAAGCTATCAAGTGCATCTGCAATCAGTGAGGTAAGGTGTATGAAATTACTACTTCCCTCCCTGTTTACAGGCAAGAACTTTTTATAACTTAACAGCCTGGGAACCCAAGTCTGTACCTTTCAGGCAAATTCCTGTTGGCTTCAACCAGGGTTTGTTCCTGACAGATATTTTCAAGGCTGGGCCTTGTATGCAATGAATATCTTCAATCTCTAACTTTTACTTTTGTGTTTTGGGTCTTTTTTTCCTTAGGAAGGAAATTTAATTTGTGTTGAAGTCCTACCAGGCAAAATGGTTTCCTGCAGCTTTTTCTTCTCCTTCTGTTACCACATACACAGCTCCTCTACCAACTAGAAAAAGACTGAGAGCAAATCTTGCCCTTGGAAGATTAAATACTATTTGATGGTAAATTGAGCAAGATATAACGGGGCAGCAATAATTACTACTTACTCCAATTGTACTTAGTCTTAATGTTATTTACAGCTAATGAACTGTCATTTTTTTTATTTTTCAGATGCAGAGGTTGAAGAGCTGATCTTCAAAACTTATCTGTGATGAATGACTTGATAATTGGCCACTTTCTACACACGTTACCCTCCTCCAAAACTATACAGTTATTCAAGAAGTTGATAATCCTGAAATATTACCTCTAATATTTTCTTCCGGTATTGAATTCTTTTCTATATACCAAGTCAACTGCTGAAGAAAGGGAGGAAAGAAGTCAAAGATTTGTTTTCTTTTTCTTTAATGACTTTTATAACAACATGTTGCTGAGGTTTTAAAATAAATATAATTTTTATTAGTTGTCTTACAGACATCTCCCTTTCTAGTCTTGTTTTTTGTTGAATGAATGCCAGTAGTCAAAAGTGTTGCTGAATACTTGATACACCTTCAAACTCTGCTTTTGTGTGCTCTCCATTTTCCCTCTATAGCAATTGCTGGGAATAATTAGGTACACTAGAACACTGAATGCTTTTTTTGGATACTTACTTATTCAGATAACTGGATTTGCAAGATGACGTGACAGAAGTGAATAGGTCAATTTTTTAATAGAGGAAGGAAGGAGAAGTAGAATTCAACTTTAAAACTATTTAACTATTTTGTTCTCTTTCGTCTTTCTTTTTGTTGCTAGTCTTTTAACCCTCCTTTTGCTGCTTCATCTTTTTCTGTTAATTCTCCTCTGTTTTCTCCATTTGCTTCCAAAGACTCCTAGGAAGACCTAGCTGAAATCTTGTTTTTAGGAACAAAATAGTAGATGTAGCTAATAATATCAATTACCAGAAAAGAGGACTGTAAGGAATCACCTGAATTACTGATTCCAGTCCTCTGGAAATGGCAACCTAGGTAACAGACATTTACTTTAAGAGGATCTGCAGCAGGTCAGCTCACTAAACGTTGTAATGTCCATGAAGTTCTGATTAGCAACTTTCAGCCCTATAGGAAACAAAAATGGTGCAGCTGTAATATGCCACAGGAAAAAAGTAAGGTACTGGCATCATCGTTGATGTCCTCGATGCCTGCAACAACAAGGGATTTGCTAGGTGGATTTCCCAGATGGCCTCTAGCAGTATCTTATTCCTCGCAGAAGAGGGAGTAAAAAAGAGCAACCTCCAATAATCCCTATCAGTCTGCTGGAGGTTTCGTCTGCCATATGTTTCTTCAAAACATCCTGCCTTATATTTCGCCTCTAACAGTGACTGATTTTGAATACTTCAAAGAAACAATTAAAAAAGCAGAATCTACATTAGTTATTGAGGCAGGGAGGGGATGGTGATGTAGGTAAGCACTGAAAGCTGTGAAATGTGTATGTTTATTAAACACAGTCAAAAGACAGTGATCAAATAATTTTGCAAAATGCATGGTAATGAGTAAGGCACTGACTGTTACAAATATTACAGAACAGTATTCTTACTCAAGCAGCAGAAAATCCTGGAAACTGGTATTTGAAAACTGTGTACACAGTCAACATTTACTTTTCACTGGGCACTGATGAAAGAGTACGAAAACATGAGCGAGTGTGAAAATATGCAGCCAAAGGTAGGGGTCTATAACTGGTGCGAGTTTTCATTCCACCCATGTAAGTACGGTATGTCATGAAACATTTTAATACCGGATGAATTCCATGTGCATCTGTAGAATTTTTACTAAGCTGCTGCTTCTTGGAGCTCACAGTTTCAGTGAACTACTACAGCTGTTGCCTGGATCTTGGCATGGTACGTCTGAATATTTCCCATATAGATGCTGCTTCTTATCAGCTGCTTTGGTCACAGGCTGTCATTCTCAACATCCCTTCACACCTACTCAGTCTGTGTTTTCTTAATTCTTCTCATCATGAATGTGGCATGAGCTACTCCACGGATCTGATGGGTAACGATACATGCTGTTTTCTTCATATACATACAGACACACACACACACTATATATATATATATATATGTATGCATATATATTTATGTATTCCTTTTTTCCCCTTGTCTAATGAAAACAATCCTATCCAGTGGCCAGGACCCAAAGTTGATGGCATCATAAAGATGAATCAGGAGCATATGAAGAGATCATATCTCTTGTTGAGGCACCTGCAATGGCACACACCTAACCTTTGTGTGCAGGTGCTCCAGTAGACAAGACTGTGTGATTGTCTTTCATGTGCATTTCAATTAACAACAGGAAGATATCTCGTATGTTGCTTCTGACTCCATTTTATATTTGGGTAGAGGTCATGAAGTAATGAGTTTCCTTCTCTTGTGTTTCCCATGGCATTTGGGAATTGTCTGACTCCATCAGGAAGATCCCTTGCAGAACTATTCAGAATTTCTGCCCTGTACGTTCTGCCGTTGAGCTCTTGGGCTGTGCGGTCTCAGGATGCATAAGAGAATCTGCTTGAAAAGCAGGGAAAGGTGAGTTGATTTCCATAGGAGTTACCACAAACGGCCCCAGTATTGCCTGTCCTCAGTCCTCAGCATTATACTATGAGCTCTATATCAGCTCTTAAATAGATGCATGAATATTCTTTTGGCCTTATGTACTAAATTATTGATATATAAGGTTTTTTGGACCCCTTCTGAATGCATGTATCTTTGTCTCACTTTCTACAGTTAGTCATATGCTCTCAAATATCTTTTGCAGATGGAACCCCGTGGGACTGGACCTGTATCAAAAACTGTATTAAATGGCTAAAATAAAGGTTTTAAAAATTCCTGTTTCCCCCAGCGTGTTGCTTAGAGGGAATAGGTGTGTTTAGTGGAAAAGAATGACAGATGAGTCTGGGGCATGTGTGCCACCTTGTACCCTCTTGGTTCAGCCGGGAGATGGAGGGATGGAGGAATGAGATACAAGCATTTTTTGGAATATGCTTCTTGTGTCAATTGTGCCTTAAAGATGATTGTCTCACAAGGTTGATGCTTCTGTGTGGTTCATTAGATGCTTTTTTAAATCCACCTCTATACCTAATCGTGCAATGAAGTGTCCACCCTGCCTTCAGGAAACACATAATATACAGGTTTACATGATATTGAAAAAAGATATTGGAAGCCACAGTGGATTTGAGTAAGTCACAAAACACTGAGGAGCTGAAAAAGTTGCCACACAAAGAGGGAATTATCTTGTTAGAGATAAAGCAGTGACAACTTCATCACAGATCTCACTGGTTCTTACCAATTAATAGATTGTCTTTTATTTTAGAAGATAAAGTTATTAAAAGACTCAGCAGATGAAACAATTTTTTTTTAAAGTTAGGTTGGAATTAAAAGAAAACATTTTTACAGTGATTGTAACCAATCATTCATATGAAAGTAGTTTATTATTACACAAAAATTTCTACATAAGGTACTTGTTCTTTTTAGACATTCCTGCTCTAATTAATGTGCAAGTTATTTGGCATGATTGTGTTATTTAGGAAAATGGTGACAACTATCCCTTCCTTTTCAAGAGTTACCAGGTGACGTTCTACAGTGCAGATATTCTCTTCTGAGCTTAACATCTATGAATCTGTAGAAGTGTCTTGAATGCTTAAAGAGCCAAAAAGGCTTTTAGCCTCTCAGACTGCCAGTTCCCTGGCATAAGCTTTTGAAAAACCTGACCTAGATGTCTGTATTTCACAGCCACTTAGCCCTGCATACATCTGGTTTGGGGTATAAAACCCAGGACAGGATATTTATTTTTACGGCACTCACTATGCCAATTCAAGATCATTCTTAGTAGTATAAGAGGTAAGTAGTTTTTAAGACTATCTCTAAACTCTGTTGAAATCACTTCTTCTCTTTGTTAGTTTTCCTTTTTTTTTAATAGGTAATTGGCAGGGATTATGCTGCTTTGCTTTTACTCTGTTTCTCTGTTTCGATTTTGATTTTCTTTTTTCATATTTAATGCTTACTTTATTATGATGTTTACAGTACCAGGAACTTATATCTAGGGCTATATATGCCAAATATCAAATAAAAAAAAATAATTTAGGCTCTGTGAATCTACTGTTCGACTGTGAGACACTCAGTTATCTCTACTTGAAGTATTCTGCCCATGTAAGGTAGGCAGTGTCAGTGGTGGTAGGATCCTCAAAACTTTTGCTTTATCTTTTATTATCTTTTCCTACTTGAGAGTTATGTCCTTTAACTGTATATGATGCTGCAGTGTTACTTTTTAAATTTGTCATTTAATATCTGTAATTCATACAGTTAATTTAAGTTTTAGGATATACTGTTTCTAGTAAGATAATGCTGTGCATTCTAACTTCATACAACACAAATGAGATATTTGTACCTTTACCAATATGTTAATTGCCAGAGGTTCCTATATCTTAATTCTTTGGATTTACATAGCATGTTTGGGATTCTGAAAACATCAATAAATATAAATCAGCTTAATGTTGGATCGGTCCCGTGAGGCAAACATATTCCATCACTGTCTATTGATTAGTAAATACGGGCACGATATAATTCATTGACTTTCCCAAAGCCAAACAATCTGTCGGAAAGCTGGAGAAGTCATTTGTTTCCTGCGTGCTATACCTGAACATTAATCACAGTACTAATCCTTATCTCCATATATTACTGTTCAGGCAGGGTAAAGAGGCAGAGGCAACTTCAGTTGAATCACCTTTGGACAGTTTCCTCTGGTTTTATTAGCATAGCTAAAATTCAAAGCAGTTTTTGGTTTGGTTTAATTTGTGCTTTGCTGGAGCCATGAGGATGACAGTTTCACTGATTCTCTTGATAAATCTATCCAGCCCTCATCAAGAAAACACATATATGTATACACAAGAGATCCTATGGACTACATTGTTAATCCTTAGGTGACTAAACCTTAGTTGCCTTAAAGTTAGATGCTTTCCGTGAATTTAGTCATATAGTTTCCCTGTATAGTGTATTTACATAATACAGAAGTTAGCAGCTGTGGCAGTCCATACTGGTTTTAGATAGTAGAATGGGATTTAGTTGCATAGAGATGGGAGGATGTGTCTCTCATGTGGCCTTGTATCATGTTTGCCAGCACTATACAGTGCTCCTATGCCATCCCAAAATAGCAACGGGGCTCAGTTCCCTTTCACCTTGTCATCCGGTTCCCTTTCAGACTGCCTTGCACATCCATATAGGCTCCTCTCTTGACAGTCGAGTAAGTTCAGAGTACTTTGGTACAAACTGCGGTTAATTCCACTTACATTGATGCTGCAGTCTTTTTATATTCCTAAGGACAGGACACCAACATTTGGCCTCTCAACTTCTTTAAATGTGTCTCAGAACATGGCCCTGGCTTTGCAGAGTTGGAATGGTTACAGCCATTAATTTGCTGATTGGTTCATTGATTGAACTAAGTAATGAGAATGTAGCCAAAACTGAGAGAACTGCAGGATGAGACTGTAGAAGTGCCAGAAAAACTGTCTGAAACTATATAGCAGTATGGTTTCTTCTGCTTGATTATGAAAAAAGTCAGGATTGAGGTAGTAGTTCAAATCGCTGAAGCATTGGACTTTAAATCTAGTTTATGTATAAAATATGAGTATGCGTGTGCATCTGTGTACCTGTATCAAGCAAGTTGTTTGACCTCCTCCTTAAATATTATTTCTTATACAATCCTTGTTTCACAGTGCTGGTATTAATAGCTTGCTTGGCTGAGTGCTTTCCTGGTTGCTAAATTTATATCCTGCTTAATAGTCCTATGTACTTTCCATGTGTTTTTGGCAAGTGCTTTTGACAGTGTGCCTTTATACACACCTTTAAATTACAGATTCTTTCTCCAGCAGCCCATTTTCGAAAACATACACTTCAGCCACATAACTAATGTTGACACCAACAGATCCCACTGTAGCTTACACACACCACTTATTGGTGTTACAGCAGCTGAGCACTATGTTTACAATTAACTGGTTTTTGGGCAAGTGTCAACTGCAACATGTAACATAGGAAACATAAAAAAATTTTTAAAATGAGAGCTTTTTTACTTTAAATAGCAAGAAGTGTACAGAGCTGAGGGCAAAAATTAACAACTGCTAGTGCTCCATCTCTTGCAGACCTCTGCAAAGTCCTCCTGCTGCAGGTCAGAGGCTGCATGGCCCACACCCTCTCTCTCCCTTCCTTCTCCTTTTGAATTGCTTTGTCACCTGGACATGAAATTTCCGGTGCCATGCAGCCATTTTAGGCCCTTACTTTATCTCCCTGTTCATCCTAATCGGCATAAATGACTTCTTATATTATTACCTCCTGTCTCCTGTATTGTTTGGAGCTCTTCCTCAATCCGCCTTACTAGTTAATCCAAGTCAACCATGTTGTGATCTGCTACATAACTACATACTGAGAGAATTCATCTTGAAAAGTGGGTCCACTCTGATCCGTGATCTCTTCATAGAGGATTATCCCAACAGATGGACTCACGAATTTCAGCAGAATTTTCCCTTGTTGCCTCTGCTACAATATATGAAGGCAAAGCCAATAGAGGAGTCAGAAAAGCTGCCCATTCAAAACCCAGTTCACAGTCTGAGTTTTATGTTACCTCTGCCTTAGTTCAGCGACCTTTTACTGTCAGAAAGACAATTTATTGACTAAAACAAGTGGTGAGATTGGCAAGAATAGAAGACACTCCCCATCTGATCTTGGGAGCCCACTTTTCAGGTCATTGCTTTACTTTTGATAAAGTATCAAAAGGAGGAAAAACTCTGAAGCTGTGGAGAAAGCAGTGCAAAGTTATGGAGACTTTAATTTAGCAAAGACCGTGCAAAATGAAATTAGTAATATTTTCACAGAGCAGATTTGCTGTAGATTTTGTTGAATATGTGACTAGATTGGATGCAATAATACTTTTATATGGTACTTTCGAAGAAGCTATTCTGAAAGTGTTTCTAAGTAGAGAACAAGGAAGGAAATGATCCTGCGTGAAGCAGTTCAAAGGCAAGACTGGCAGCAGAGCACTGAAGGGAACGGTTTCTGCAAATGGCATGTCAATACTTAGAGCAGATTTGATCATCAGCATTGTCAGAGAGCAGCAAGAGCAAGGCTCCTCCATCAGGGAAGGCAATCAGGGAGCTGAGGGTGGCCATGACCCAAGAGAAATACTCGCTCTGATGCAGGCATAGCCCCACAGCATCCCACAGTCTGCAGGGCAGAGCAGTAGCAGGTCTCACAGACAGCCCAGTGACCAGCAGGCAAGCAGGAGCGCGTGGGTAGGTCCCAACTCAGTGCAGGGAGGACAGGCAGCAAGCCAGGAGCAGCCTGGGACAGCACTGGTCCCCACTTGCCATGCCATAGCTCAGCTTCAGTGGGGCTCCTGGGAAGGGGCACAGAGATGGAGGTCCCAGGAGAGGTGGACAGAAAAAAAAAAAGCCCAGTGGTGCACTCAAGGTCCTGACGAGGGTATGGATTAATGAGAGAAAATGTAAGAGGGTTTTAAGTGGCAGTGGTAAAAACCAAAATATTAGCTTCAGAGCCCATTCCTATCTCACATGGGAGGACTTGTATTACCTCTGCAAGGGCAAATTTCCATGGGCTGTTCTCAGGCTACATCCAGCTATCTTACACAATAGAGATGTTTACCTCTGTCTTTGGTGGAAAAGCAGAATCCAAGATATGGTAAAGCAAAAGGATGACATTTAATTTCAAAAATTAATGGGCCTCACTAATCCTACCCTAAAGCCTTTCATCCTTCCAGAAAAAAACCACACGTTCTTACCTTGAATTAGTTAATTGAGGGCAGTGCAGTTTTCAGTGATTGGATCAAGTGAAGCACTAACCAAGGTAAACCATTTTTGGTGTGCAAAGTTAAGGTATAAAGAGTGTTTCCATAGCTCCAGTTATTTAAAGCCTGTGAAACATGAGCTCTGCAACACATAGGGCAGCAAAGCCGTAAGTTTGGTCCCATGATCCTCCTGTCAGCTTCAGAGATGTGCCAAACCACAGATTTGCCTCGGTCATTAGGAATGACCAGTGCTGCTTTTTTTAGGGATCAAAAAATCATTAAAAAATACAAGCATACATTGTAGAAACATTACTCAAGAAGTGTCAGGCTGGAGACAGATTTATTTGCACACAAAGAATAGAAAAAAAAGAGAAGATGAATAGGCTTCATGTTTATTTCAAGGCTTTTTATAAAACAGCTACTGAAAAACTGACCTTGGAACTAGTCATTGTAGTCCACAAAGCAAAACCAAGTGATGTAGTGTTCCTTCTTGAGAAGAGAGTTTTACAACACTTCAACACCTTTCGTTGTGTGTGTGCAGTTATAGTATATTTGCTTCTTAATTTTAACAAGAAGATAAATAAGAATTACATGTTTATTAAGATATTGGCATGAATGTGTTAGAAAATGTTTTGGGAGTGGTGGTAGGGGAAATAATTCCCTGTGGTTAGTTTTCAAGGAGAAGCCTTTGGTGAGGAGTAGGGAAGGATCAAAACAGAAGCTTCTCTGGGTCTGAATAAAAGTCTGGCAGCTGCATGATATTGCTTCGTCTTCTTTGTAAGGTGAGAGTAGACCTGCCAGACTCCAGTGACGTTTTTTATAATCCCACTTTTGGCAAAGCATCGTGAAGAGGAAGGTTGAAGAAAAAACAGCTTCCTTCGAACTCCAGTCTGGAGTTTGCCTGAGGGGTGGCTTGCAGGGAGTTCTTTTGCAAATCAGGAAGTCCGAGATAGTAAAAAGGGAGTGGTCTGCAAAAAAAGTTTGTAAGCTCTTTGATAGTTTTCTCACCGTGATAACGCTATTAAGGAGAGTAGTTTGTGTATCTTCTAACCTGACTTTTGAAAGGCTGGATGGTAAATGGTAAAATTTTTTGCTTTCAGCTTATAAACTTGGGGTTTTGTGGTTTTAAAGAAAGCTAAGGTTGTCCTAGAACTTATGTGGAACTTTGATTAAGCATGTCATGCAGAATTTATTAGCAATTAAAAACTGCTGGATGGTCCATTTGTCACACACAATGTCTTAAGAGCAGGGCCTTGGAAGGCAGTGTATTAAAAAGAATGTGGCTGTGCACATATATATTGCTTCATACATTAGTTAACCACTCATACATTTGTTAAATAAAAGTAGCTACTTGGAAAGTTGAATCTTTTTAAGAACATCACCTTATCGAATAATTTTCATAAAAGTTATTTCATGTGTTCAACAGATTTTGTATAACCATCACTTTATATTTCTTTCCTTCAGTCAAGCTGTAAGGTTAAATTATATTAAATAAATAAAATATTATTGCCCAGGCTTACTCAGTATTGTGAAGTACATAATAATGCCACAGAAAATATTCATACTTGTATGTATATCGAGAAAAATAATAGTACATGCTCAAAGTTCTATGGAAGTGGCTAGTAAATGTAGGATTCTTTTCTGTGTGGGTACCTTCCACACACCACTTTGAAATTCATTCTATCTAGAGCAAGAATTTGCAAGATACTTGTTAGAGCTTTTCAAAGTATGACTTACCCTAAAAATATGCTTAGATGCAAAGTGTTATTTAGAGATTTTATGCCAGACTGTTCCTGTTTTACTCATGTCCCAGGTAAGATATGTTTTATAAAATCTTGGTTACAATGAAAGTTTTATCCAGAAAAAAAATACCGGTTTGCTATCCATGTGGTGCAGTTTATTCTATCGATGTGAAAAGATGTTTGTTGTGGTCCTGATCTTGATTTTGTTTCCTGCTTTATGCATTGTCAGTTCATCTGTCCCTGCCTAACCTTTGAAACTATCGACCAATTTCAATCTAATTTGATAAGGTAGGAATCTTGATAATGTTGAGTTGCTACAAGTTCTGTGAAAATCTGCGTTTGACTTAAGCAGAAAGGCGCAGGTTACTGCCTTCGTGAGGGCCTTTCATTTTGAGAGGCAGAAGCTGCTTGGGCAATGAGTGCTCTCCCAGCCCTCAACAAGCCACAAACTCTTGCCCAGTTAGAAGCAGGAGAGAAGTGGCATGAAATGGAGAAGGCACGATGGTGAGGACTTTGGGGATCTAGGACATAAGTCAATAGGATGTCACGTTTCTTCAGTTCTGCTTTTTGAAGATAAACCTGTGCAAGTGTGGTATACTAGATATTTCTGTATAGAAATCACTGGGCAGATATTAAAGCTACCTCTTTACAGGACTTGTAGAGATGAGCTATGACTGACAGAGTGAGTCACATCCCTGTATTTTGTTTGTTGCTCATGGCACTGTTGAAAGCACTTACTGCAGAAAAGAATTCAGTAGCTTGAAGCCATACCATTGCATTCATTTAAAAACAGTGGTAGTGGAGTTGCAAAATTTCTTGACAAGACTGAAGAGGTCATAATTACCAGAAAAAAACAATTTCTATATACTTTCATTGCCTGCGTGGTGTTACTTTTTAAAAATGAAAAACAAAGCTATAAGTGTGCTATGCTACACATGAACAGATCCTTGTGTTCAAATAGAGCCCTACGATAGGGGTTGTCGGCCCAGGGTCTACAAAATGAAGTCCTGTTGTATTTGCTTTGTTGACTAGAAGATAGACAGGTAGTTTAGCAAGTCGAATGGAAAGCAAAGTACACAAAGTAGTATTACAGACAAGTCACCTTACAGACATGTAAACGTTGCTGGTTTATAAATTCTGGTGTTGCAGAGCTTGATGGTGTATATACCTTTAAAAATTGCGCTGGTAGATATGTGTTTCGGGAAACCTTCTATCTGGGGACCGTTTTCTGAGTTATAAGGTTTGCATTTAGATTTTAGAAAACCTGCCTGTAATCCCTTAGCTACAAAATAAATACACTGTAGCCTTTTCAGACCCTCTACAAATTCCTTCTGGTAGAGGTGAATCACAGTTTCATTGAGAAATCTTCCATTTAGAGACTGATGGCTCCTAATGTCCAGTGCCTATTTAGATAACCAGCTGAGATGTTTTCTAGATGCACATCAGGGGATCTCAAAAACTCTTGTGTGCAAAAATCAGTAAGACAAGAAGAGCAGATGAGTTTGTTTTCTGTTTTGTGCAGCTATCTTTAAAAACACAGAATTTAGACTGTACCCTAACCCTTAGCACACACAGTGTTGACTT
This sequence comes from Rissa tridactyla, assembly GCF_028500815.1. Lineage (NCBI taxonomy): Eukaryota > Metazoa > Chordata > Aves > Charadriiformes > Laridae > Rissa > Rissa tridactyla. The sequence continues at coordinate 47,186,950 of NC_071467.1, forward strand.
AATCGATCATGAGGAACCAGTAAAGAACTTGAGATAAAAACTCTTGACGTTTTCTTGGTACATAGGGCACAGCGCAAAACCTGGCAGCTAAACAGGCTTCAGGTATATGGGTGCTTTTTTGACTCCACACGACCTTCTTCTCCACGTAATCATCTCTGAGCTGTCCCTGATGCAGCTCACTAGGCAGAAACCAAGTTTCATGCAGGAAAGTTCAGAGAGCTGCAGGGATGCCAGCACCAGCTGATGATGCTGGATACATGCAGCAGGTCTGGCACACTAAGGGAAAGACTGCACAAGGTAATGCATGTGCAAAAGAGATCATTCTACTTAGGTTCATTAAATCTGGTGACTCACTAGGGAAGGGAAACTTTACTAAAGTTATCCTTGCTGTTCAGCTTTTATAATTAATTCCTGCTTACTGTTTTCCTTATCTGTGGTCTGGCCACATGAAAGATTGGTCAATGCCATTTCCAGGGACAATGATGGGGGCTGTTCACAGAAAACGCTTCTGTCCCTTGCATTCAGGGCATCTTGTAATTGGGTTTAGTAAAGTACAACAGGTGAGGGTTATGTTCCCCGTTCATACCCCAGAAAGATCTCTTTGCCTGTAGATCACAGCACTGCATGTCTTGGACTGAGGTAGAGGTCTGTGAAAGGGGAGAATGGATGAGCAGACAGTGTAGGCAGTTGCACCATGAGAGGGGGGCCGCTTTCTTAAACTAGGCATATGGATGACTTATTTTAATTTTTAAAAGTATATTCTGTCTTGTTTTCCTCTTTGTTCTTTCAATTTAATCGGTGGAAGCTAAGGGTAAAGTGGTAGTCATGTAACATAAGAAAGCAAATGGAAATGGACACAAACTTTTAAAGCTTTATGCCAGTTCAGATCTGAATCTGAACTTTTCAGCTAATTCTCTTCACATGATAAGCTGACTCAATATAGGATAAAATCTTCTTCCCCTGAATTTGGGTTGGAGCAAAACAAAGCAGTTTTTATAGCTGTTCATTGCTCCGTAGTCAGGCATTGAGTTGTAGTATCAATATGAGAGAATGCACTGCCTGCTCTGATTTATTCAGTTTTTCTGGTATACTTCTAGCTGCCTTTCCTACCAGAACTCTTTCTCTACAACAATGTGGGTTGTATGTGTTTTTTGGAGGAAGTGGCGTTTCACCAAATAGGATTTTCTTGTCTGCTAGGGAAATTCTCCATTGATGGATGGTGATAAGAGTTGAGCCTTGTGCACTGATTCAGTAAGCTAAAGTGAACTCGTGTAACAAAGTCATCCCTAGAATTTACAACTGAAAATATTGTTTGTTGTAAATGAGTTTGAGCTTTTACAGACCAGATCATCTTGGAAACTTCTGTGCTGCTTGATGGCTGCATGGTTCCCTCTAAGTACCAATATGACAGAAACATTTTGCAGTAAACAAAGATTATGCAGCTACAAGAAATCACGGAGAGTACTGAAGCATGGAGTCAAGTTCGGAAGTGCAGTTTCCTTTCCAAACACCAGCTGTTCTGGGAGCTTACGCTATGCCATGCTATCCTGGAGGAAGTAGGATGATTCTTTTCTCACAAGTCTGAGAGTTTAATAGCTGCATATAAAATCCCAGGGCTCATTTATAACGAGGCCACCCAAAAGTTCTAGCTCACTTTTGGATCAAATATATACTAAGATTTGTAAAAGTTAGAAAGTGCTGTACCATCTCAGGCAGGCAAACATGGATTACAATGAGAGTTTCTGGTTTCTTCAGGATGGTATCATGAAAGCTGTGATGGAATAGAGATACTTAATGATATTGACAGGGTTTTAGGAGGCTACTATGATGTCTCTGATTCTTCTGGGGAAGAGCGTTTGCTCTTCAACAGAACTGCATTGTTTGCTAGAATTAGTTCCCTGAACAGTTTGATCAGGAATTGTCTTTTGAGAGTCATCTTAAATGAGTTCTAAAATATTTTCTACCATCTCCCACTCCAAAAATGTCAGAATGTGCCTTTAGCAGGAGCACAGCCAGCGTGGCTTTAGGACTGAAAGATTCTTTTGTTGTTCCTGTTTCTTGGTGCTCTTTTTGTATCAGTCCTAAGGATGCATTGGTCTGGAGGACTAATGGGTAGAGATTGCCTTTATGAGGAATTCTCCTGCAACATTCTTATGGTTGCTGTCATGTGCTAACCTCAAGCAATGCATTTGGCTTACTCATATGATAAATGCTTTATTTCTCCTTCCCTAAACAAGGAGGGTCAAACTACAAGCATTTCTTACAAGTCAGTCTAAAGATTTATTTGTGCTAGGTAAGTAGGGAACTAATCAGTAATCTATTCCATAAGCTTCAGTTGCAGACCAGGAACGGACCCCCCAGTTCAGGAGCCCGGTCTTCATCTGTCCCCTCTTGATTGGTTTCAAGTTCTAAATCTCGCCACCTGGCCCTTAAGCAATAATTAAGGCAATTAGCCTCTGCCTCCCAGGGCTAGTTGATAACACAATCCAGCTGATTTACCTCCAGAGACACTTTATAAAGCTCAGCAAAGAGAAAAGGTTGCTGCTAGAGGCAGATGGAGGCAAAAGGCAGAAAAGAAAAAGCAAGAACAAGCTAGTCCATTCATTCTCTTGTTGTGCGTTATGCTTCTCTGTAAGCAATATGCTCCTCTCTTGCACATGCAACAAATTTGTGTGATGTCACTCTTGCATTCCTAGCTTTCCCCAAAATAAATTGATCTTTAATATGCCATCTTATTATTAGGATCAGTTGTAAATGGCTATTCGGTACTGAACAGATTATTTTAGGTTACATGTATGTCATTAATCAATTGGCTTTGGTATTTTGCATGAGTCTGTCTCACAATATGTTACCATTACTGTCTTTTTTCCTCTAATCTGTACTTCTGAAGATGTAAATGATTGGTCAGACTCTCACGATCAGAAGAGAAGGAGTGACAGGACTGTCTCCTTTCACCTGTTCTGGCATATGGCTGTAGTGACTGAGCAACACAAACTGAAGGAGGGAGAGCCTAAATTTGTCTCAAATGATGGAGACAGGTGAGTTGGAGTTCCTGCCGCCACTGCTTCCACTGGTTGTTTTTTAGTCTCCTTCCCAAACATTTGCACTTCTGCCATGCTCAGACTGGAAAGGAGAAAGGTGGGAGAACCTCTGAAATGCCATTGTGTAGAAGTGAAGTAGGAAGAGGAAATCAGCATAGGGAAGAGCTCACGATAAATTCAGAAAGAGCACACCAAGCAAGGTCCGTTGTTAAACCATTTTCCACTCTCGTCCCAATCATCATTTTTAGTTCCTCATTATTTCCCACTCTCGGTCTGTGGGCTGCATTCTTCTTACTCATATGAGTTAGGATAAAAAATGCTGCTCCTCCTTCCTTATTAGAAAATACAGGTCCACAGCTCAGCATATAACTATGTGTTTAATAAGTCCAGCTGCTGTATAGCCTTAGGCAGAATTTATAGGGAGATGCTGAGTTCCTGGACCTCAAATAGCACTCTTTTGCCAAAGTCCTTGCAAAAATGGGATAGAGGCATCCTCCTTCTTCCTTGCTTTCTTTCGCTTTACCTAGTGAAAACAAATGTGCCCCTCCTTCGCTGCTGCTGCTCTTGCGACACACAAACCCTGCAGTGCTGATGTATTATTATCCCTACATCTGCCTCTGCTGTTACTCTCTGGAAGTTTCTTTTGAGACTTGGTACAACCTGGAAGCCTCTTGCGTAGCTTCCATCTCCAGCTTTCCTGGGATATACAGAAACAGTAGAGCAGGATGAAAGTAAGTGTCAAAAAAAAAAATAGTTTTTGTCTCCTGACTCCCTGATATAACTGGAACTGTTACGCCTGTGAACGTGTTTGCTCCTTGGGAACACCACTTTGCAGATAGAAAAAGCTTGCATATACTTGAGCTGCTATGGAGGAGTAGAAAACTGTCATAGTAGAGAGTGAGAGGAAGAAAAAGGCTGTGGAGTGAAGGGGCAGGTACAAAGTCTTCAGATTCTCTGTGGTTGTAGTTCTCTTAGCAAGGGCTTCACCTGTAGCTGATAGTCGTAGATTCAAGAGATGTTGTTCACAAATAAGCACATAATTTCCCAGTGTAGATTCATGCTTTGAGACTTGAGAAAATAGCCTTATGTTTCATGCTTGTAATTGAAGAAAAAAGCAGGTTATTGAACCCTTTTGGTGTCACAGCTTAAATTTATGGCAAGAGGGAGCAGAGAGAAATTTAGGGAGGAAGATGTGAAGGAAATAGTATGAGAGTCTAGAGAACAATGCAAGAGGACAATGAAGCAATAAGAACTAAAGGCATAATGAATTCAAAGATAAAGAAAAGAATGAAAGATTTTAGGAGAAAGCAGCTTGTAAAAAATGGTTTAAATGGAACCGAGGGGCATGTAGAGAAGGAATAGCAAAGGAGGAAAAAAAGGAATGAAGATTGTGGCAGTTTTATAGTTCGTTGTAGATGTTTTACAAGGGACGCATGACTAAACATATGAATTGCATATGGTTTGTATTCCTCACTGCTGAAGTGAGGAAGGGGATTCTTCTACGTGGGTTTTCCAGCAGCAGTATGCTCAAGATTAAAATGGAGCATCTGATGATGCCATATTGACAAGATACTCTGGTCTTCTGTACTTTTGATAATATTATTTCCCTGCATACAGACACCTCAAAGAAATTAAAATCCTAGAAATAAAATAGTAGGCTTAGGATATTTGAACTGCTACTCAAGAAATAATTTCACTCCTGTATCTCACTTCCTGCTTTTGCTGATAATAACTTCAGAGGCCATGACTGCAGTTGTAATATTCAGCAAATGCTTTTGTTTTGAAAGCTAGCGACAGTTTGGAATATTTTCTATCAATAGGGGTAGCACTGTTAGTCATTAAGTGGGCTTTTTGAAGAATAGATTGTGTTTTGTCAGGGATTCTGCTGTTTCCTTGAAGGAGAGTTCCTATGAAACTCGACTGTTTGTTGTACCTCTGCTGATGTGCTCAGTTATGTCTTGCTCTTCTGTCACTTAGATGAGGACAGGCTGCAAGGAGAGGAGCGAGAGTCTTGAGGCTTGCATTGTGATTGTCATTGTGATATTCAGGTTTGTGTAGGTCTTCTCCATCTTAGCTGCTTCCTAAATGTGTTGCTTGCATTAGAGGTTTCATTCATTCAATTTAAATAGAACAAGAAGAAATTAATAGCCCAGTGTTTTTGCAAAGTAGTTTGTAGCTCTTAACAGCCAGTTGTCTAACAATTGACCAAAGAATTGGTGGTCAAAAATGCTCACTACCTGCCTGTAATGTGAACCTCAGTAGTCACTGAAGTATATTTCATAAGAAAAATGTTCCCTAATCCCCATATAAACTGTTGCTATTTAATTTAAAAAAGAAAAGAAAAAAGAAAAAAAAAACCCTGAAAAATGGAAGGCTGTGGAATCTGGGTGGAGACTGTAAAGGTTCTTGGCAAAAGGTCAAAATTTCACCAATAATTAGAAATGGTAGTTTTCCAACAGAAGTTTCTGATTGATGCATTTTGACAAAAGGACAAGAACTACATGGGGCACTCCCATGCTCTTGGCTTCACAGAGCGATGGTAGGACCTGCAAAGTATGCTAATGCTGTCCTTAGGAGACCACTCATGAAGTTTCCTTAGCTTTGATAATAAGGTAGGTTTTATTTTTTTGTAAGGTAGGCTATTACAGGAGTATAACATCTTCATTCAGATCTTCTGGTTTGATTTTGGGTGTACTATAGGAAATGTTTAAATCCTCTATTGCCTCTCACGGTTTGCAGAAGTATAGAAGTTTGTGATGGAGCTTTCCTATGTGGCAGCCTCCTTCCCAAAACTTCTGCGTTCAGTTTTGGGCCCCCTGCGTTCAGTTTTGGGCCCCTCGCTACAAGAGGGACATTGAGGTGTTGGAGCGTGTCCAGAGAAGGGCTACAAAGCTGGTGAGGGGTCTGGAGGACAAACCTTATGAAGAACGACTGAGGGAGCTGGGGTTGTTTAGCCTGGAGAAGAGGAGGCTGAGGGGAGACCTTATCACCCTCTACAACTACCTGAAAGGAGGTTGTAGAGAGATGGGGGCTGACCTCTTCTCCCTGGTGACAAGTGATAGGACGAGGGGAAACGGGTTCAAGTTACATCAGGGGAGGTTTAGATTGGATATTAGGAAACATTTTTTCACTGAAAGGGTTATTAAACATTGGAATAGGCTGCCCAGGGAGGTGGTGGATTCACCATCCCTGGAGGTGTTTAAAAAAAGGGTAGATGGGGCACTTAGGGACATGGTTTAGAAGTGGCTCTTGTCAGGGTAGGCTAAAGGTTTGACTCGATGATCTTAAAGGTCCCTTCCAACCTCAACAATTCTATGATTCTATGATTCTATGTGGCAGCCTCAGTTTCTCAAATTCACAGAAACTCTGTCAGATTCTTTTAAAGCTCCAAAATAGCAGTGTATGACGCCAAAAATAATTTAGGCTTTTATTTGAGTCTGTCACCATTTAGCTTTGGCTTTTCAACTCCCACAGAGGACATTGTATTTTTGCCAAAAACACAGCAGCCACATTTTGCAATATGACCAGTTCCTGGGGGCTATATAACTAGGGTTTTTTAGTATCAGGTTGAAAATACCTGTCTTCCTACATCAGTGACAGGAATTCCAGAAGTCATTAATAAAACAACTTCGTAAAATAAAAGCTGTGAGAAGTAAGCAAGGCTCCTGCTCTGTTAAATCAGCTCTGCCCTGTACTCTCAACACATGAACTAGGGAGGTTTGGACATGCTTATTCTGATCCTCCAAGAATTCTCCCCCTCCAGAATGGCTGGGGAAGGAGCAGCTTCCTGAAGGTGCTGAATCAGGTGATAAGAGATCGGTAGTGGACAAATTAGAAAGAAGCTCATTAAACTATCACCTCTAAATATACTTAATTCTTCTACTTGTCTGAGAATTCTCAGTTGTCTCTCTGTTTTAACTCTCTACTTAATTTCTGAGGTTATTTCTATTAGGGCAAAGTGATGTATTTCAATCATGTATTTCAATCAATACCAGTGGGGATAGACCTAGGGTAGCCTATATTTTAGCTAAAAAGAGAAAATATACCACAGGAAGATCTGTGTTTCAAGAGGTCTTTCAATTATTTCTTATCTTTCAATTATCCAAACTTCTATCTATCCAGATAAATCCTGCTGGAATGAAAGTGTCAGGGTAATTTACAGTTTACTCTACTTACTGCTAATAAATGTGCTTCTGTTGAAAGGAATATTATAAGCAAACAGATAATATAATGTCGACTGGCTAATTACTGAGAAAGAATGAGTAGGTAGTCTTAGGAACAGTCACTGTTCTCTCACTGACTACTGTAAAAATAATGACTCTTGAGAAAAGACCATGTCAAAGATAATTCAGGAGAAAAATCTTTTTATTTCTTAGTTCCTATTGTAAATAACTGAACAGTTGTCTTTCTGGAGCTCACATTGTTAACACAGAGCAAACAGAAAAGATCTTTTAATATTTAATATTTCAGTGTAATACACATTTTGTGTAAAAATGTCATATACAATCTACTCCACAACACTTTACATGTTAGATAACACTTTTATGGAGTCAAACCTGCGAAAACCTGGATATCATCTCTCCATTCTTCTAGTAAAAATGCTTCCGGTTATTCTCATGCGCCAAATAACAGAATCATACACAATGGTGCCTTCCCATTATCAAGGGTGAAATTTTATGAAGGAGCTGGAAAGACCAATTGTGGTGTAACAAGGGAAGCAAACTGGTCATAGTCAGATGCAAAGATATGGGTAAGATGAGCAAATGTGTGACAAGTTTATAAAAATGAGGTTAATTGGATCTTGAAATAAATGGTGAGATGCTGGAATTGTATTTGAGACTTCACAGTCTTTTCTGTAATGAGAAAAAAATAATGGGCAGTGAAGTTCCACACAGTATGAAGGTTTAAAGGGGCTATGTAAGAAGGATAATAACAGCAACGTCTGGAAGAGAGAAAGGCATGGGATTTAAGAGGGATTGTGGAAAAAATGGGTTATTAATGAAAAATAATAGAAAGCTGGACTTCTACCTATAAAAACTGAAAGAGGATTGCTTAGGTTAATAGCTGAACCTGAGTTCTCCAGTTATGCCTCCTGCTTTACTGTTTGAATTGAGGAGAAAAAGATAGGAACGTTTGAATTCATAGTTTCGTTTCTGTTAATACCAAAAGGGCAAGTATGTGCCAAATGTATTTTATGTTTTCTAATGTGTTATTTATATGACATATGTTATATATTTAATGCAAAAAAGAATCCCACTACCTCCTGCAGGCAAGTTCCATGCTATATGGAAAGCTAACAGTTTGCACTGGAAAGAAAGTGGAACTCTAAGAATCCAATATTTATTTCAAATATAAATTTAAGGGGAAGACATAAGACATAAATTTGCCCTTAACTGTACAGGCTTAACCTTTTAATTTTGTTTATATATCAACTAAAATGCATGCTTCTTACTCATGGTCGGTTCACTGAAAACCAGTGTGTTACGCTTTTTTCAATAACCTCATCATATGTAGAATCAGTTAGAAATATAAATGTGAAATAAGAAACTAAAATCAAATTCTAATTTAATTCACAATTCTGGAAAAAAAAAAGTCTTCAAAGCAATCAAATCTGAGGTCATCACAGTATTCTAATTCCTTTCTGTATCATAGGAATGGTTTCTATAAAAATATGCGCAATAGCACATGGGGAAATACGCAGAAAAGCACACCTAATTTGCAAGAATAATTGCTGAAATTGTAGACCTTTGTGTATTCGGTGGTACAGAGGGAAAGAGAAGGAAGAAGGGATTGGAGCTACAAATGAAGGGACAAGCAGAACTCTGTCAGCTTTAGATTATGTTTTTATTTACTCATTAAAAACATTTATTTAGTAACTTTTATAGATGTGGAGGCAGATTTCTAGAAGAGAATCATGTATAGCCAGTAGAGGGTTTTCCTCTCTGCCTACCTCACAAGTCCTTTCCTTCCCATGCAGTATGGAAACCTGTGCTACTGTCCTCCCAGCTCTCTAAGTCTCCCAGTCTCTTCATCTCACACAAGTGCTGTGGTTTATGAGTGTCTAATGTAACAACTGAAAGAATTACACACTATCCAGCTAAATGTAAAACTATCCAACTAAATGTAAATGTACAATGTAATGTGAATGTGAATAATGAAGCTTCATTTAAAAAGAAAAAAAATATCTGCTATGCTTCCTTCAGAGGCTTTTTTCCCTGAAAAGGTGGGGTCTTTTTTGTTCCATTTTGGCATTTTAAAAAAATCACAAAGCCATGATTTTTCTGATTTTTGGTCATTACAAATAACCAGCCTCAGTAATTAACTTTCTGTCACTGAATAACTATTGGTCCAGTAATCAACAGCCGCCTTTGTACAGTCACAGAAATAGCCAAGAATCTCTCACTGTCAGTTGCTGGAAGAAGCCTCCTTCAGTGAGTTCATGTGCCATCATCCTCCAAACCATGTCTGATGGCCATACACCGGTGTCTGAGCCTAACAGGCATTGGGGCTCTATGGTAGACTTTATATTTATTAATGTTCTGGATTACTTCTGCTTTATTTCTCACAAAATAACAGCATGACTTCTGTTGGCAGCTGTGGGGTTTCTGCATTACTGTCTTTTGCATGTATGGGGTTTCTTTTATCTTGCAAATAAAGTTATAAGCTGCTTCTGCTGTGGGCATATTAGAAATCAGTCAAGCAATAAATTAATATATTTTCCATAGAAAGGCCTCAAATGGAATACGCTTTGGAGTTCTGGGAGCTGGTCTTTGAGAAAGTTTCAGACCAAATAAAGATCATCCAGAGCAAACCAATAAGACTGATTATGAATCTGGAAAACATGAGTTTCATAGCATGGATTAATTTATTGGGAAGAGAAGACTGAGGGAAGGGGGCATGATAACAGTCTTCAGATGTCTGAAAGATTCTTGTAACGGGGAAAGAGACTGCTCTCTTCTCCAGGTACACCTATCCTCCATTGCAATATGTGGTAGATAGGTGAAAAAGAAATAGGCTTTGCACTGTTAATGAAAGTCAGAGGTGGGTGTGAAGAATATTTTAATAATTCTGAAGACAGTGAAACACTGATGCAAATTGTCTGGGGGATGCATGGCATCTCTATCAATGGAAGTCTTAAGATAACAACAAGACAAACAGTGGTCAGGAATGACCTTCTGACCTTGTTCTGTGGCAGCAATATGAACTAGATTACACTGTGATGTCCTCCCAGGTCTTTTATTGTGTGATTTGACACTTACCTTACTTCAGGCGACTTTTGTTGCTGACTTGTAATGTATTGAAAAGATGTTGAAATTTCATGTCACAAGCTCCTGAAAGCAGGTTGTTAGGCAAGAACCTTTACTTTCATTTTTATAAAGCAGAAGCGTCTAATACTTCTTTTTGCAAGGAAGAGATTAAAATAATCAACTCAGAACCTTCAGAAAAGGCCAAGGACAAAGTGGTGAGAATATATCTATCAACATCTCAGCGTTTTTCAGACAACTTTATAATCATCTAAATGTTTGGGGGAGGCAATACTCTTGGCCTTAGCCTTGGCCTCATTTGTTCTCCATGAATAATTTCTCATTTTACATTGCTGTCACTTTTTTTCCAACCCACATTTGTTAAGCACAAGCTTTCACCTGTGAAACGACTTGTGTCTACTACTGCTTCCCTCCATGATTGCTTTAATTTTGCATTGCTGTCCACAGAGACATGTATGCTCCCTCTGTCCCTCCCATGCTCACGCTCTCCTGTCAGCACAAAGGTTTGTGCTTTCAGGTGGTGAACTGGAGCTAAGAACTGATCCTGGTCTTAAACAGACCGGCAAAAGAAAAAAAACCAAAACAAACCCAAACCATTTTCACCAGGATCACTTCTCTAGTCTAGTTCACTGCAGGACCTTAAAAACATGTCAAGGGGTGTACAGGAATCTGAATGAGCAGGTTCCTGTCTGGCAAAGGTGGGAGCAGCCTTTTGAAAGGACAGTCCAAAACCTAAAATTGGGGAATGCGTACTAAGAAAAAGTTGTCCTCTGCTGGCTGACTCCATGTTTGTTTAGCACTGCAGCTGCTTAATAGAATACTAAAAGAAATGCTTATCAGCTTTTGCACAACTGCAGAGTCAACACAAGTGAGAGAAACAGTCTGTTCCTTCTCTGACTCAGTATTCATCTGTGTAGAAATACAAAAAGGTAGAGATTTTTTTCTTAACTGAGCTTTTCTAACCTCTTCCCCTAGTTTGCTGACACAACAGCTAGGAAAAAACCCACCTTTTTTTCCTGGTACTGTACACAGTCTTCGAATTCATGATGAATAAATATGGGTTCCTGCCATGCAACTTTCTCAGAGCATGTTATTCTCCACGGTTCATTTAAGATGCTAAAGTTGTTCTTGAAATAAATGTTTTGGAGAAGACATTGGACAGGGCTCTCCATGCAATGCTTTCTTTAAAAAAAAAAACTGTTACATTTTTGAGAGACATAGCTAATCCATTTTGGCCTGAATTTCTTTCCTTCACAAAAGCAAATCTCAATCCTGGTGCATAATTTATGGTCTTGGCATCCAGCCCAAACATATGTACATACTGAAATCAGTTTTGCATCTGTTTAACTTTATGCACATGAGTAGTCTAATTGGTTTTAGTCTGATGAAATGACTCATGCGAAATCAAGTGTTTGCAGAACAAGGGTTTCAGACAGTAGGGTTCTTCAGGGCAGTAGCTTCTACAGCTTTATATGGTGCCTAGCACATGAAATGGCTTTTTGATTATCTAGAAACCCTCTGCAAGCTGTCTAACTGTAGTACGAGGTGAAACAAAGAAATACAAAAGAACAAGTCTTGTAGTCTAGGTCAGATCTTCTACTGCATACGACTTGGACACAATTACAATAGTTGTAACAATTAATTAATTGTAACTTCCATCTAAAAAAAATTTCTTCTGGGAATCTCTTCATTATCAAGAAAAATCGCTGCTCTTATTCTTTCATAACAGGCTGCGGCTGTTGGCATTCTGGTGACCATTGGTCAGGTTAAATACTGTTGCATATATATGCTAGATACTGTGATAAGTTATAGCCGTCATCTCCTATCAGGATGGAACCATATTCTTCTGGAGCCTGATAATTAAATGGACACATCCTTCAAGGAAGAGTTATCTGAATGGGCAGCTATGTAGATATTCATCATCTTCCCAGAACAAAACATCAGTGTGTCAAGAAAAGGAACAGGTTTTTTTGCTGCTCTCCCAATTCTTTTTCCATGCTATCTCACCTCTGCCATCCTGAACTTTGGCTAATTTCTTGCCTCATAACTGTGCAGTCATAGGTTGTAGGAAGAGAAGAGGTGATGCTGGGCTTGGTACTTGTTAAAGGTGTTTGTATCCAGAGGCTGGCCCTTCTGTTTTCTTTTGATGTTTTCTCATTCTCACTAAGTCTGCTGTAAGGGTCTAGGGCATGGAGAGTAGTCTAGAGAGGCTCAAGGAAGGGGATGAAAGAGGTTGCAAGATCTGATGTTAGGGCATTAGGGATTAAAAAGTGGAACTCCAGAGGATTTGTACTGTGAGAATGTAGTCTGGGGAGTACAGATAAAAAAGGAATGCTTGGAGTGTGAGTGCTGTTAAGGCAAAGCAAGGAAATGTATGGGAGTGACTCCAAAATTGATGGCGTACAGAGGACCACTGTAAGATGGAAATGAAAACGGGGAAAGAAAAAAAGAAGTTGGAGTAAGGATATAAAGCAAGAAGTATGCCTTAAAGATGAATGGTTTTGTTGGCTTTTCCCTCCTACCTCACTGCCCAGCTGCATTCTGTGATTGGTGAAAACACCCTCAAATAAAGACAATTTTAGGAAGCTCAGAATATAGATCAAGCCATGTGATTTTAAGTATTTGAAATGAGATTGAGGCATTATGTTCCTGACTTTTGGTGACATTTAGGCAGGAGGCATCTAAAAAAAGTGCCTATGTGAAGTCCATCAAGTAGTGTCTGATTCAGGATGCTCTGAAGTTAATAGACTACAGTATGCTTTGAAGCAATAGAGGAAAATATTGAAATATTACAGGATTAAAATACTATAGAGGTAAAATTGTGCTCTGGATTACCTAACTGTGTGAATCTGACAGCTCTGGTGAAAATGCTCTCTGATACTTTTGTGTGACTGGGGGAAAGATTTGATCTTAAAAGTGTTAAGTGTAGAAGGCTTTTTATTACTGATGTCTTTTTGTGGTCTGCAGTTTGACGCATATGCAAGGAAACAGGTAACTGAAGTCTTGATACTGCAAGGAAAAATGCACACTATTGACTTCTGGTAACTGAAAACTTTTTGGTCCTACAAGTAGATACACTTTAATGAGATGGTCATCTGTTTTATCCAGCAAGCTGAATTTCTGCTCATGGGAAAGTTCTGAATGCTGATACACAAAGAGAAAATTATTTTACTATGTGATTCTCAGAAGAGCATTCAAAATGTTAACAAACTTACACATCTCTAATTTATTCTGGGATTTTGCAAGTGAAACTAGAACATAATCATCTCCATGTTTTGAATAACTTATTGCAGCTCTTGATAATATTTCATATTGATTGGATGAATATCAATGTTTCCTACTTAAATCCTCTTTGCCTTAAAATGTGTAGTTTTTAATCCTTTAGAGTTTTGTGCAAATCAACTGCCCCTTATTTACATCTTGGCTAATACAAAGAAGTTAATATTTGTAAGAAACTTCTCTATGTAGTGCTTAAACAGGGCTGTATGGCAAAGATCTCATGTTAACTGTAATTATTGTAGGTAATTAATTTGTTAATTGATTTACTGAATTTGCAGCTGGTCACGTTTTTTTAAAGTACTGAAATGAATATTATTGTGGATTGTTTGCTCTTACGAGGATTATGAACACTTTATGTTGAACAAAGAATAAAAAGAAATCATGGAATTCTTTAAATATTTATAAAGCATTTTTGATGAGTAGACCGTATTTCCATGGTGAATTTTTACATATTCTTTTTGTCTATTTTCAGTCCCCTGCACATAGCTATTCAAGCTATGACTCTGGCAAGAATGAGAGTGTAGGCAGAGGTGCTGAAGATCTGTCTCTGAATCGAGGAGATGAGGATGAGGATGACCATGATGAGCAGGAAGACCCTGAGAAGGTTAATGAATCAGATGGGGTAGAAGCTGAGCGACTGAAAGCTTTTAACGTAAGTCATCTTGCACTCGTCGTCTTGTTTACTTCTACCACTCCTTTTACATTGTTATTTATGGGTAAGTTTGACAATATTAAAGGCACGTTAATTTAATTTGCAGGATTTATTTCGATTATTATTTTAATGCACATTATACTCTTGCCAACAGACAACAGATTTACTGTGTTTCATTTAGAATTTTAAGGCAGAGTGCACTCTTTACCAGTGAGGAAAACAAGGCTTTGTCCTGTGTGTGTGCGTGTGCGCCCGTGTGTGTGGATGTGGATGTGTGTATGTGCATGTTCACCCATTGAATGGAAAGGGGCTGTAGCTAGTTTATCAGGAGACCATTCCAGTGGTCAGCTGTTCTCTATTGCTTTCCCAATGTGTGTAATTATGCATGAAAACACAACCAATTGTTCAAACGAAGAAAAAATGAGAGTCAGTTCAATAAAATGATTAGCAATCACAGCTTATTGTTAATAATAAAACTTAAGTAGTGCCTATTTTCACAGTCTGTTCTGGTTTATCTCACAAGTTCTGTATCCTATAGACTATTCTTTTCTTGTCTTTTTTTTTTTTTTTAATCACCCGCCCCAAAATTACCCTTTAAAGAACTGTTTGCTTAATATTTCTGGCTTCCCATTACAAAGCTCTTCAGTGGATAGAAAAAATGTCTTCCTATCAGTAATCAAGACAGGAAGCTAGGAAGAGAAGAGAGCCGCCCTCCAAACCCATCTCCTCTGTCTCCCTCTTGCCAACAGATGTTTGTCAGGCTGTTTGTAGATGAAAACTTGGACCGAATGGTCCCAATCTCTAAGCAGCCCAAAGAAAAGATCCAGGCTATCATTGACTCATGCAGGCGACAATTCCCTGAGTATCAAGAGCGTGCCAGAAAACGCATACGTACTTACCTCAAGTCCTGCAGGCGGATGAAAAGAAGTGGTTTTGAGATGGTGAGTTTTGATTTAAAACCCAGCCCTAGTTTCCATCAAAACCCCATATGTAAATCCATGGCACTATTTTGTTTTCATCTTAGTGTCCTTTTTTTGTTTGTTTATTTTTTTGGTAATACCAGGTCAGAGGTTTCTTTTTCCCTTTTTCATTCTTCCTGAATTTATTTCCTTTGTTCACTGGTTTAAAAATGTTTTGAGACACTAGAGTTCACAAGATGAACTAGTATTGACATATAGGAAAAGAGGAACAAAGCAAGGCATAAGGAGGGAAGCTAAATGATGGCATATATAGTGACTTATGTCCTACTTTAGGTTACAGTCAGAGATTTTTGCCTGGAAGAGTCTTGCAGTAAGATGCATCTTTCTTTAGAATGCCTCTGCTAACTGGATTTCTGTGAGTCCTGTAAAAATTAGATCCTGCCAGACAAATGCTATACCCAAGCAAATGCCCAGTGTAGTAACGTCACACTGGCAATGGTTTTTTCTTGTACATTTTAGCCTACTAGTTATCAGTAAAAGTTACTCCTTTGAAATCTTTCAGTTGATATATGTGTGTGCAAAACACATTAAATGGTTTTAAAACACGGACATGAGGCTTACAGTTCAAGCATCCCAACGGTTTAGTAATTGTAATTGAACCAAAACCCGTGAACGTTATGATGGTGTACAACTGTCAGTGTTTTCAGACATTAATATTTTAATATTACTCAGTAGCACAAGAATGGGTGAATAATAAGTCTTGTCATTAATTGGCAGCTTCGTTATCTCTATAAAAGTTTTGTATTTCCAAAACCAAGAAAAGGCGGAGGAAACTAGGTAGCTACACACCTTATGCTTGATGTGTTTTGGCTATCTCTCTGGCCTTTAGATGACAATAAAATCACTTCATCATTGCAAGTAGATATCATTTAGTGATTAAACATATCATTATTTTTTTTTAATTAATCACCTGCAAACCCATTGATTACATTAAAAAATTACTGGAGATGATTGAATTTTACTGTTTCTCTCTTTCTCTCTGTCTTTCTCTTTCCTGCAATCTCTGCAGAATACTTATGATTTCCATATGTTGTTTAAGATGTTAGCTGACAGTTTTCAGAACAAAATATCATACCTATTTGTAGGGTAAGACCACTACTGGATAACACAAAAAGCAAAGATGAAAATTTTTTTTACATGTTTGTGATTCTAATCAACTGCATGGTTTTATTATTTGAAACATTGGGATAACACTGTTTCTTGACAACGGAAATGCAGATGAAGAGAGACAGGTACAATAAAGGACATCTGTACAGATAAAAGTGCCAAAGATTGACTGGTGGTGTACATGTCAGATTATACAGCCTTCCAAAATAAAAGAAGGAAAACCAGAAAGTAAATATTTTCTACAATCCACGAAGTAGCATCAAATTGCATCTACTCACTGTGGCTGAAAATAATACAGCAACATCAAGTTCAGCTTTCACGATGCCAAATATTTATATTTTGCTGTACTTTCAATTGAAAATACTTAAAAAATTAGCCGATGCGAGCAAGTCTACTCACTGTTCCAATTTGTGGCCTCATTACTGTCATTATTCACATTGATGAGCAGTTATGTAAACTGGCTCATTTTTTTGTCATCTGAAAGACTTGCGCAACTGTTTTGCAATATGAATAAAGGGCTTACAGTCTGACCCATATGAGCTAGGTTGGCTTGACTTCAGTGCACATTTGCAAATGTTACTTTCATATGAATAAAGGTTGAAGGATCAAATTTATCCCTGAGAGGGGAAAAGGAGCGGAGATTCTCAGGAACATGGTCCAAGTGGGCAACCTTTAGAGTTTAGAAATATTCTCTATTTTTATAATGTTCGGCGACAGTTTATGATGGGCTTTATTTCTTTTTAAAAAAAACAAATTACCCTCCAAAATATGGACTTTGCCCGTGAATGGAAGTGACAAGGCACTGGAGCTCATGCCAAAGATTTTAGCCCTCCTGGGCCTGAAGGGAAATCTGTCCTGCTTCCTTGTTTGCAGGTAGGAAAATGAGCCAAATACTATCCAAAGTCTTTGGAGGAGCTCCCATTAACTTCCTAAGAGAATAAGTGGTGTTTTATGTTTATGTCTTTAGTATTTCTGAGACATAATACGTATCCATTTGCTGGTTTTAATTATTTTCTCATTTCTAAATTACTGTATCAGCATCTCCTGATTATAAGCAGTTTTTAAAAATTCTACCATGGGCAGAAGCACTTGACTGTATGATTATTTTAAATGTACTTACCATTTTGACAGTGGCAAAGAAACACTTTGTCCAGATAATAACATTTGTTCAAAACAATCATGAAAGGACATGTCGGTGTTGGTTTGAATCAGGTGCTACCCTCAAATATAGGAAAACAGGATAATGATCTCCTCAGGAGCAATAGTGCTACTGTTGTTACATTAAATAGGATGTCAGATAATAATCTCCACAGCAGATGTCTTTTGTTATAGACATATTAAATACCAGTTTTTCATTTTGTTCGGGTTCAAAATGCTACATTTTGAGCATCTAGTTGCAAGGGAAAAAGAGAATAATTTCATATATGGCATATGACAGTTCAGACTGTGTGTGGAACAGTGCAGCTATCTACAGCATCATATTGTAAAGTGAAGAGAAAATGTAAACACTAAGTTAAATTAGTGTAAGACTGCATGGCAAAGATGAAAAAACATGCCTGAAGCCTGCTTCTGTCAGTTACTTGCCATCTGTAATCCAAACGACAGTTCTTGCCGCATAACAGCCCAATTCTAGCTCTGAGGCAATGGGAAAGACTCAGTCTCATGAGTGTTCATGTTGTTAATTAATGTGTTTCTTAGTATTAATTTTTTTAAGAGATTGCTTATGCTTATTGTGCTTCTACTTATAACAGATAGTTGTCCATGGACTTCAAGGCAGCTTGCGTAGCTTCTTGTTACAAATATTCCTTTGAGGAGTTCCCTTTCTTCACTGGAAATAATTTCCTCGTTTGACTGTTCAGCTTGTAATTGTGCCGCTTTCATTTTCATTCTGACAGAAGCATATTCCTCAACAAAGCACTGTCAAAGTTTTTCTCATGAATTGTAAGATTGTTTTTCTCCTCCCATTGTCTCTTGCTTACGGACTGTTGTCAATGTTTTCTTACTAAATTCTATGATCTTGCTCAAAATCTTTCATTGGGAGGGAAGTTAGTGAAGTCCTGAAATCACCGGCTTTTGGTTGGGATCTCTATGTTGTGTCCCAACATGTGCTATGCTGTAGCACTTTGTGAACTTCTTAGTTCTTGATGTTCTTAAACATGTTCTTTTTTTTTTTTCTTCATTAGCCCATAAGCAACAGAAAAAATTGTATTATTGCCTCTCTGTCAAGGACTGATATTAATGAGAATTCCTTTACGTATATTGTTTTGTGACCTACATATGTGATACAAGAGGAATTTTCTCCCTGAAATGGTCAGATGCCTGGTTTCAGTAACATTTTTGTGACACTAACTTGTGATTTTGTAACACTAACTTGTTGCAGCTTCGGTATCTATAGAAAAAAAACCAAACCAAACCAAACCAAAAACTTGTTGTTTTGTAACACTAACTTGTCCCAGCTTCCGTATCTATAGAAAACTGCCAATTAAAAAAAGATAGTAGACTGCTGCTGAGGACACGCGCTATCTATTTATTCAGTTATAGTCTAGAAAAATTTTAAATGTTAGAAATGATCAAACGGGCTTGAATTGACTTAATAATTACATTTTCTTACTACTGTCTGCTTCCTCCCATCTTCATGAACTCCTGTCATTGGTTTCACTGCATTCAGTTTGAAACTGCATCTTACAGTATCTTTTTGAGTTATGCCATTTTTTCTATGTGCGTCCCAATGCAAGAGCAATGTCTTAAACTTTCATTCACAGAGAGATTCTTCCTTTTGTTTAAGCAAAAGGAAACCCTCCTTCCTTGGCACTACTCTAATAAAAGCAATAATATCAAAGAGCAAAGTATTGGAGAGAAAAGGCTAGTCATAAATGCTTTTAATTGTCTGGAGACAAGTTCCGGTGTGTCAGAGAGGAAAAGTCACACTATGCCTGAAGGTGGTTCCTCAGATCCCAGTGTTGTTCATCCCAGCTCCTTTTGTCCTATCGCCAGCCTCAGTAACAAATAACCGAGCTCTGTATCTTTCACTGCTTCTGTCATTTGGTTGTGCCAATTGGCTGTAAGAGGTGTTTTAACGATTTGCAACTGTGCACATGTTGATCGAGGTGTTTTAAATGTGTCTAGTGGCTTGGAGCACTTCTATATTGTGCTTGAACAGCTGTGGCGGGGACTGGTTTTTGGAAGAGGGTGTGTTTTCTGAAATCTGCCTTATTAAGATTTCTTGGGATAGATATGTAGCCTCTGTTTTTAAGTTTTAGCTTTAGAGAAAGGAAGCTTTCGTTATTTACTGAATTTAGTACTGAATAGTCCAGCTGCTCTCGCAGCCATACAGCTTTTCAGTCCTCCAGGCCTTTTATGGCTGGAAAGGTCATAAACATTTTCGGGAAGATGAGGGTCTGTGGATCTAGGGATGCATGCCTAATCTTGATTAATAAGCGGGGAAGCATCAAGAAAACTATTACAAGAACATTTACATGAAGATCTACAAATACTAATAGAGTTGTGGCTTTGTACTGTACCCCAAATTCTGGTGACTGGTCACTTTCCTTTCTAAGAATCTCACCCCTCTTAGACAGCGGTTAGCTTGTGTAAGCCTGATGGGCAACCTGGTTGAAAAAGGGCAAAGCTACTCTCTGACAAGCTTTGACTTTTTGCAGTAGGTCTCCCATATCCTTAAAAAAATGTCTAGAAACAATTTCCCTAAGGCTCTTAGATATTCTTTTTCCCCACAGAACAGTTAAGTGAATACTGATGTGATTTTACAGAACTGCCTTTTAAATCTGTCTCAGATAGATACCTTTTGCTTCTCAGTAACTTTTGCAAGTGTAGGCAATTTTGGAAAAGTGAGTGGCAGAGGGAGTTACACTTTTTCCAGTAACCTTGAAGAAGTTAGCTTTGAAAAAGGCATGATATTTGGAGAAAGAATGAAAACTAAAAAATGAAAAATACCCAGCAACCCGATAGTAATTAGCCTTTTACATTCTGTGAGAGAGGAAAAGATAGGAATGCAATTTTGATATTTGTTTCACTTTTTTATTGAATGCAGAAGAAAAACAAACGCCTCCAAAATGGCAATAAGTTCGGACATGGAAAAAAAACCCCATGGCTTTTAAAGAGAAAAAAAAAACCACACCAACAAAAAACTGGTGTAAAAGAATATTCACTCTGATTACTTGTAAGCTAGAAATCAGGAAAAAAAAAAGTGGTAAATATGTCAGTTTTTCTTATGCTGTGATTCTGACTTAGATCAAGACCTCTGCTGCAATATTACTTGATTAGCTGATTTGTTCCAGTAGTTAAGAGTAGGGAAGCCAGTTCAGTGTATTAGTTTAGGTGAAACAGGAAATAATTTTAAATCAGACTTATTTTTGCCTAGTCCTCAGGAGTTTTGCTAGTAAACTGTTTGCTGTTGGAGTGTCTAATCCAATCCTCACCTAATTCAGAAGCAATTAGTTCAGTGTGACGATTCACGGGGTCCTCTGTCACTCTGAAATTCCAGATAAGTTTGGGATAGAGGTATTCTTACCTAAGTTTGCTAGAGAAATTAGGTGACGTCGGCTCCCTTAGCAATCAGTGGAGCACTTGGATGAACCAATCCAGAGAAATTTCATCCACAGCTGTCTGAAGAATCAACTTCTGGAGATACCTGTCTGAATGAAACAATCAAGAAGCCTAGATGACTAGTTTAGACAAAATACTTGAGTTTTAGGTGGATAAATTCAGACAGATCTTCTTTCTGTTGTTCACATAAGTTATTTAAAATTTACACTAGCCCCACTGAAACTGCTCTCGGACTTAGCCCTGTATGTAGGCACGGCAGTGGCAGCGGCAGCAGAACGGTGGTTGATTGGAGTGTGTCACTTGCTTAACATTTAGATGGGAATATGGATATGTTAAGATATATCTGGACATATTTAGGTGCTGTCATAATCAAGGTGCAACATGCAATGTTTCAATTAAATGTACTTTAAAGCTGAAAACTTAAAAAAGTGATGTGAGCATCCCTGAACATTTTAAAAAGCCTCTTCTGCCATTTAAGAAAATATTTCTAGCTGTTTCTTTGAATTCCTTAGTAGGTGTTACAATTCAGCATTTATCACAAGACTGCAAGCAAAATATATCAAAAGCCAGTCTGAAATGCTGTGCTACAGGCATTAAAATGCCAGTCCAGTTGTTCATATTTCCCTATTCTGTACTAACTAACAGTTACAAAAGGACATCCAATAGAGTGCAGTACTGTACTTCAGTCTGTAAATTTAAAAATACTCTGTGGAAAGGTTTCTGAATCCTTTGTAACTGTGCAGTGTAGGACAGTTCTGTGTCATACATTTCACTGCATTACACTCAGTAAAAATCCCATTTGAAGATAATGTGTACCCTGTCTTGTAAAGTATTTTTGGATGTTTTCTGTGGAAAAAATGCTATTTAGGTGTGGCATGCTGTTATAAATATGTTGAGGATTTCAACACATTGTGTTAGATCTTAATAAGTTATTTTGAAAGAGTTGTGGCATAATTGCAATGTTTCATTTTGGAAATGACCTGGTCTTAACGATACCTGAGGAAAAAGCTGACATGCAGAAGAGCACTAGGGGGTATCGTGTTGTTAGGAGCCCAACATGCAAAGAAGTGTTTAGTGGTACCTCTGGAAAAACTCAGTTACTGTCACTGAGGCATCTTAGGCATTCATCTTCACCTTCGGATGCCCCATCACTTTGGAAAATTTGGAACTTCTTTTTTTTTCAAGTTTGAGTAAAACTAAAATATTTTCTCATTCATACATTTATATTAGAGTTCATATTAGGGTCTCTATGAGCAAAATGAAGTAAATTGTATGTTTATGTGCTTGCAACTGTCTTATACTGAAAGATCTCATTTTTAATGTTAATTGGCCTAAACTAGAACGTAGTATCTACACACAAATGTACAGGTTATAAAGTTAAAGGCATTTTAGTAGGTGTGCTTGTGTGTCCATTATCTGACATAATAGATAGCTGTATTTTTTCAGAACTGAGTCAGACTGGTGTAACATGTGTGAAAGTACCTAGATCAAGCTTCTGTATGAAATACTGGGTCTCACAAAAAATGCCAGGTTAGTAACTTTAGAGACAACGGATCTCTAGCCACAGGAGGACAGCACATGCATCAGATTGCAAGTTTGGTTTTGATGGATATACTGCTCCTAGTGGTTTAGACTGAAATACAATCCATCCATTGTATGAATAATTGGTAGATTTAAACCAAAAATATACATTCAAAATTAGAATGCAGCAGTTTTTTAGATTCCTTATACAAATACGGGGATTGTGTGAACATGACAGAAAGGGTATTTTACGTTTCCCATGAAGATACCTCACTTTAAACAAAAGACCCGATGATACTGTATACAGTTTCTGTATTGCAAATGGGTACTCTACAGCATTTTGAAAGTGCTAGTCTCTTTTATGTTAAGGAATCAGAGATTATACTAATAGAGCTAATTTCTAGAGAATCTGGGCCAAGGATTTCTGATTTCAGTTACTAAAAAATCACCAACCTTGCAGGACTGCTCCATAACTCCAGAAAGGCTTGTTGTAAGGCGCTTTGATTGTTGAGAGACAATCTAAAGACCACCAAAGCCATGGAAGGGTCTTCATTAGCTTTAATGTTCTTTAAAGGAGGCCAACAGTTATTTAACTACAGAGAAGTATCGGCTAATTTGATTTTTTGTTAAGAAGTCTGCAAAAGTATATCTGTCAATAATTTGCACACAAATTTGTACACAAGGGATGAGTGTATGAAGTCTTCATGTAAGTTTGCACAAAAATTTCCCTGAAAAAGATGCAAATGTTCCTGTCCAATATGGTGATTAAGTGTGCTTGTTGCTTTGTCGTGGTCATTGTCATCTACAGGCTCTATGGTGGTCTCAAGAATCAGGTTTAAACTGTCTTGAAATGCAGTTTCAAATATGAGAGGACTGGAGGTGGTTGGTCATCTCCCTTAGGCTAATGAGGGAATTTCAACCACTTCCTGAATGTCAGTCCCTTCAAAAGATGTTAAAACCAGAGGCATGCGCATGTGCATGAAATCCAGCAGGTTTCCTTTACACCTTTTGTCAAAATGCTCTTTGCCTATGTAGTGGTTTAGGCTGAAAAGAAAATTGGTTCTGTTTTACCGCAAGCCAGGGCATTCTATGTCATGTTAGAGGCTGAACGTTAGTTGTGTGTCAGCTGAAGAGATGTACAAAAGCAAAGAATGCTGTACGTTCAAAACGTGGGGCTGTTCTAGTGCAGTCACAAGCAGTGTTGTGTTTCCAAGTAAATACAAAGGAATTTTGTATACTGCTGCTGTGTGATGGACAGAAGCATATAGTCTTTTCAGAAGGTCCATATTAAGTTGTTTACCAGATTCCCTCTAAGTTTTATTCATCTCTTCACCTGAAAGTTACTATAAAATTTTCACATGCCTTTTTTCTATCTGTCATTGTTTCAAAACAACAAAAATGTAATCCTGCCTTCTAATTTTGCCACGTGAATCGCTTGTTTTGGTGGACTGAAGGTTGGAGGCTTGCTTATTTTCTGTTGTTTTACACATGGGTAGTTCCAGTATAGTTATTTCCTTCTTTACATTGCTGTGAAGTGAAAGAAACACCAGACTGGGGCTGTGAATGTTATGTACCAAACAACAGTAGGTGCATTCTGCCAGTTAAAAAGCTGGTCAGGAATTTTTTTATAGTCTTTTTTTTTTTTTTTTTAACCTTAAGAAGTGTTAGTTTGTCAAAGGTTTTCTGTTTTGACATACTCCACTAAAATGAAACCTGGTTTCCTAGTAGCCTAGTGGTCAGGCTGTGGATCCAGGGATTGTGGGGGGAGCCTGGGAGCCCTTGGAAATAAGGACTTCTTGGCTCCCACATTTCCTGCTGTAGTCCCAAACATGCAGGAGCCAGCACTTAGCTCTCAGATCTGCAGAAGGGATCCTGGGAACCTCAAAAACATTGGTTTGGCTGAGATCTGCAGGCTCCCCTCTACAGAATGGAATGATGTTGCTTTTGCCATGTGTCCCAAGGCCTTTGTGTCTCTCCCTCGCACAGGAAGTTGAGAAATGTTCAGAACCCCACAAGGACTGGGATGCTTGAGCTCCTTCCAGACATGGTTTTATAGCTGGTAGTCATGACACAGATCACGAATAATCAGAAGTATAGAAGATGATGAACTTAAGCTAAGCCAGAAGGGGCCTCTGAGCTTAGAAGATGGGGCTATTAATTCAGTTTATTTAAAAACATCTTTTAAAAAGTGGTTATTTCAAAGCATTTTTTTCCTCTTAGGCAAGGCTTTTCAAAATTCATCTTTTTGACATTTCACAGATATAGCATTTCATGAAACAGAAAATTTTTTTAACAGCTCTGCTGCTAGTGACGGAGGACTGTGTTCGTCTTCTCAGTCAATGCCAAGCTAGTGCTCTGCCTGAGTAAAGCTGATAGAACCTGAACCTTAATCAGATGATTTTTCTCCTGTGCTTTGTTCTAGTATTCTACTCCCCAGGTCACTCAACCGTGCATTCACTACATTCTCCCTAAGGTTCACTCTAGATAGTTCTTGACATGAACATATCAACAGCCAGATGCAGTGATGAGTGAGAGAAATTGTGGGTTAATGCATATTTCAAGAGTAAGTTACTCCATTACCTGGAGATTTCTTCATTTTTGCAGGTACTAATTTTGAGTTCAATATTTCAACAATGAACACATAACCACTGCACTCCTTTTCAGAGAAAAGCACGTGACTGCTTGATTTTTATGGTAACTCTTTATTTTTTATTTTATAAAACACTTCAATAAACCTATTCTCTCCCATAAACAAAGAAGCTAGAGGAACTTGGGTTCATTTTATTTTTTGTTCAGAACATTAATTTTTTGGCTTATGTGTCACCTTCTAAAAATCCATGGATGTATAGGTATGGTTATAGCTCTAACTAAAGACCTGAGCTGGAGGAGTTGAGCAGTAGTTTACTCACTATTTTTCAAGAACATCATTGTGTGGCCGCTGCTAGAGGACCACACTGGGACTTCCATTTAGCCAACGTAGTCAATGTACCTTGAACATAAGTAAAACTGGCACGTAGAGAGATACTTGGCCACTAAATACTGAGGGGGGTGGGATCTGGTGTGGGTAAGTGATGCAATAACACATTCAGGGTAACATCACCATTCTAGGGAGCCAGAATAATAAATATAATGCTTTGTCAGCGAAAACCTTCTGCAAAGGCTTATTACTTCCTCTGGAGCTTAGAGGAAGGTGTCTGCTTGTACTGTCCTGTTAACTTCTGTAATGAAACCAGGGTTTAACATCAGTGTCCCTCATCTCTTAGACAGATTTGTTTTTCAAAAGTGCATGGGAATGCATTGTTGTGCAAGCTGGAAAGAATTTCAGTAGTTTGTTTTGTCCAATCAATCCAAGTATATTGTATTGTAGTATTGCAGCCTCCGATTGTGTTTCTTACGCAGCTGTTACACTGGTGCTGGAGAGCTTGCTCTTGGATGAATGGGGAGAAATAAGTCTATTGCACTCGTGAGGGAGACCCATAAATCCCTGTCTATTTCTAAAAGCTAGTTCAGCTTCTGGTCCCCAGACAGACTGTGGTCCCCTGCATTTGAGAAAGTACAGCGTCAGATAAAAAATCGGCATTCTGCAATAAATGGACTTTAATTTTTAAAGGTAAAAATGTAATATTAGTAATGGTTGGCTCCTCAGTTTCTGAAATGTTATGAAAACCATAAAATCAGTTGAACCAATATAATGAATCTGTTCTAAGGTTGTCTAAGAACTGAAGGGAATACTTCAAAACTTGCTTCCAAAACTCAGTGACATTTCATAGCAGGTTCATATTTATGCTTTTAGGAGTCAGAAGGTGTAACTTTAAAACAAGCAAACAAACAAGCTCACCAAACTAAAACCCAACAACAACAAAACCCCAAACAAAAGAAAAAAAACCACCCCAGCCCTCCCCCCTCCCCCCCATGCAGCCAGTTACTCAGTAGATATAAATTTACATAGTACTTTTCAGTTCAACGAAGCTTTGAAAATTTATGGAAGTTCAGAACCAGTTCAATAAATTGCGGTCTCTGGAATGGTTTTTTATATATATCAGTATCTGTGTTATTATCCCCATTTTCTTTATTTCCTTGGTAGTTCAGGTATGTCTTTGTATGTTAATGAAGAAGATTAGTTTTATTGTGAGCTTGATCTTTCAGAAAGATTGTTTTGTGTGTAATTAGGAGAAAAAAAAAAGGTGTGTAAACATTCTTCTTAATGAACTGGTAGGGAAGACCGTGTTGGAGTTCGTAACCAGCAACGGATTTTAGCATTCCCATATTTTTTTGGGATTCATTGCACCTTTAACCTAAAACATGTGAATGCTATGAAATTAGTAATGGAACGTTTTGAATCAGAAAAAAATGAACCATATCTTGTTGAACCACAAAGTATCTACATTGTTGGAAGGCTGGCTTTATCAAAAGAAAAACAGATTTTTTTTTAAAGTCATTTTAATCACATCAGTCATGTTGCAGCAAGGAATGCAAATATTCATATACTACAGATTGAGACTGCTCTGAAATGTTCTGACAATCTGTTATGTTTTGAGTGATGTTTCAACCCTATCACTTGGGGTTTTTTGTTTTGTTTTTTTACGACTATAAAAAACCACTACTCATCTCTGTCACATGCTGTACAGGATAAAAAGCCTTTCAGTTTTCTTAACAAGAATCAGACGGCCAGGGTGCTGCTGGAACACAGAGAATATGCCACTGTCTGTTCAAAGTACAGCTTAATGAGCCAGACTAAACACGCTGGACAATAGAGCTGTGGGGGGAAAGGGCTTCTCATGGATCTATGGATCAGCTGCAGATTTAACATCTAACTAGTTTCATTTTTCATCTTTACAAGTTCCATTTCCCTGTTTTGTTGGTATAAACTACATTTCAATAAGCGGACTTTCCTGCCTAGGTGATGGTATTGTGTGCTTTGAAAAAGGATATCGTGGATTACGCTAGAAATAATTTCTGTGTTTCTTTTTTTCTCTCATAGTCACGACCTATTCCCTCACACCTTACTTCAGCAGTTGCAGAGAGTATCCTGGCTTCCGCCTGTGAGAGTGAAAGCAGAAATGCTGCAAAAAGGATGCGGTTGGATAGACAGCAGGTACTGTGTTGTTTGGGGGTCTACCACATCCATATTTATAAATGCACTGGACTCATTTACATAGGATGCCATGCAGAAGGGTGTTGCAATCCCTTATATGTTTCTTGCTAGCAAGAATACAAAATACAAAAGCTGTGGTTCTTTAAATGAATACACACGCATGTCTTTGTCTATATTTACATCAGCTGTATGAGGGTGTCTAGTATATTTATAATGTCCAGCTGGGTAAAGCTATATATTTGGTTTTTAACGGTTGTAGATTTTGAGGGCATAATGTGTAATTTGCATACTGGAATTAAAGGGAACAGAACATACGGTATATATAATTTACATAAATAAGAGAAATGGTGCATGTATCCATGAGTCAGTGTGTTTATCTGTGCACATATTCTCTTTCAAAATGTGTATGCATTTGTAAATGTAAGGCGAAATAGTGTAAGTTTCTGAAAATACCTATTTGCCTGAAACAGAAAAGTTATTATGATATATAGCAAAATGCTGTCAATTAACTTATCAGTGAGTTTTTAAAGCTCATATCAATATTTATTTTATTTTTTCATACGTGATTATTCACCTATTATAGTGCATGTTAGGATTTTATTATTTTTAATTTGCTGAGAATTGCATGTTTTCTTTCAATTTTTTAAAATCAAACTGGTAGCTCATTCCAGGCTTTGATTATTTAGTTGCTCCAGTTACACAAATACAGTGAATGTCTAACATTCTTGTTGCAAAGACTATTATGCTCTATTTCCCTTCGTGATTATCACAAAGTCAAATTTTAGTAATATCTCAGCTGTTGCAAAATATGCCTCTGTCATTGCAAATGAACTTTTTTTCGTGGAAAGGAACATTTTTTAAAACAACATTTTCCTTCTGTAAATAGTCCATTGAGTTCTTTCAGGTCGTGCCCTAACATAATAAAGGATTCCTACTACTATTGATACATTGATAGTTTAGGATCTGAGAGTGGATATTGCTATTTCTTTTTGCTGTTATGTTTTTTGCTAGTATTTTCATTATTGTGGTACATTTGCCTTAAGATTTACAAATCACATGGGATGTCAAAGCACTGTAATGTTAAGTTTGGCTCAGTTTAGAAGCAGTGCTCATGCAGATTGTGCAGGTTTTATATTCTCTCATTTGTTCTCTGATTTTTCGGTAACAATTTAAAAAAAAAAAAGCTACAAAATCGATGTGCTTACCCCAAGGAGAACTAGAAATGACTTGTGCAAACATCAGTTACTTTCATAAGTAAATGCCCAAGAAAGTGCACAAAACGAGTGGGTCAATTCCCTGGTCCAGCCAGGGTGAGGCAGAGTTTTTGGGTGTTTTAAATGAGAATCCCATAATACTGTCCAGGGAGCTTGAGAGCTGTTGAAGCAAAAACAATTTAAAAACTGTAGACAGAATGCAAAAAGCGTATTAATAGGATTTTTTTTCATTTATTTGTGGTATTACTATCACAGAAGGCCTCCAATAACAGTTATTATTGAGGGGCGAGGCATTTCTTTATTTTTCATTACAGAATTAAAAATCTATAGGCAGAATGGCTGCAAACTGATTACCTTAATTGCAATTGTGGTGTTAAAGTAGCAAAGCTGCCTATGAAGAACCAGTGTTGGGTTCTGCTTCCTTCAGCTCTGCCCTCTTTTTGGCAGTGAGGTCTGGGAACATTGTGAAGACAGTTGCGAATAGCACCAGCCATTTGATTCAGCAAGCAGTAAATTAGCTGGGTTGATGTAGTGCTTGCAAAACTATTCATGAATCCAGGATAGATTTGCTGAATAGTTTTGGCTGGAAAAAATTATTGGAATGTGTGTTAGATAACTTCACAAAACTTACAGTGAGAAATTTACCCTGCAGGGAGGAATAGTTAAGTCATTTGAGAAGTAGAAAACCTTGGTTCTAGTCCCAGTTCCATTGAAATTTAATTATTTATTCCAAGTATGTGACATTAACAAAGTAGACTGAGAGCAAAGCATTCCAGAATATTTCCAAGTGGGGTGTTTAACACACACTACTGTGCTCAGTTCTTATGCTGAGGTAGAAAGTCGACCTGTATGCTTACATCCAGGGAAAGTGCCTTATAGGTAAAAGGGCTCTGTGCTTCTCCTCTTCCTATTTTTTCCTTTTACTTACTTTTAAATTTCCTTCACTTTTCTTACATATATCCAAAATTAAATATTTTCATTGGATTTTTTTCTTAAATAGAATAAGGCTGAAAAAGTTTAGTTCAGCATGTTGGTTTTACTGTTCCATAGGCCTAAAAAAAAAAAAAAAGAGCCTTGTTTTCTTGTTAACGTGTCTCTAATTTTTCTTTTTAAACGTAAATTTCCAGAATTGGGCATTATACCAATGGGTGGACTCAGGCTTTGAGGACCCTTCAGTGGAAATTTGGGAGGAGGAAAGGGGAAATAAGATTCGGATAATGAAAATCAGCACTTCATGAATGATAACAAGAGATCTTCTAATGGAGGACGAGCATTAGATAGTCCTGGAAAATAGATTGTTAAGAGGATCTGGTAAGAGCACTCATTCAGCTCTTCCCTTCAGAGGAATTTAGATGCATTAAAGCTGCTTTATTCTTGCATGCAGCACAGTGTAGGTTTGTCTTTTATTCTCCAGAGGAGTGATCTGCCTCAAAGTGAGATGTAATTTGCATCCCCACCGCCACCTTTTCCAGAATATTACCCGTAAAATGTGAATGTATTAAGAACACAATAGGTGTTATGCCCAATCCTGAAGCTAAGACAGTGCAGCTTCCTGCACTCCTTTTCTTGTCTTGTTTATGCTCTTTCCTCCGCTTCTCCACTTCGGCTCCTCTCCCTGGTACAACATGGTCCCTGAGCAGGAATTTCTGAGGATGTTGCACGTACATCCCTAATGAAAGTCCGTACTTCAGTAAAATAATTCGTTGTTTTTTGTACTACTCAGGAATCTGGACCTTTGAGTATTCATTATTGTATTCGTAGATAGGAGAGTAGTGGTCACATATGACTGCGAAGCCAGTGGACTGGGTTGTCTCCTGGACTCAGTCCATGTTTTAGCAATTTGACCTCCATTTCAGTGGGTAATGTCATTGCAGGGCTACCATAGCATGCAGAGGTTTTGGGTAGCCAAAGGAGTGAGCTGTGTACGCTTCTTTCATCCTTATGCCCCAACGGGTCTCACTGGTATAAATTGCTTATTTTCAAAATTTTTTTTTCGTGGCAATAATTTATTTCATCATGTGAAACTCAATGTAATGTTGTCTGTCAGCAAACAAGTACCTTCCAGTAGTTTTTGAAACCGTAACAGTAAAAGCATTGTCACTTTCTGAGACTTCTCTGTAAGGAATATAAATGTGTTTACTAGGTCATGGTAGCTTGGACTACAATGCTTTGGCTGTCTGACCATGTTAGATGTTACTCAAGTGCTCTCTTTAGCTTCAGTGCGTTTTCATTATCTTGAGATCGAGCTCTGTTGGTTAGCTGGTAGCTTAAGTGCCGAGAAGTAACATATTTGATACCTATTACCTGACTGAGGAGTTCTGTCGCTTCCACTTTTTAATTCTGCCTGGTATTAAAAGAATTTATTCCCTTGCACAAATTTTATAGATTCATATATTGAAATTGTGTAGGTTTACTGCTACTACTACCAAACAGTGAAATGCTTGTGACGCTGGGCTGGAATGGATTGATCTTTTCGCAGTCCAGATCAGGCAGTGGGTGCAGAGGCCATGCAGAGCTTTTGTGTTGCTCTCCGAATCATCTCTGCTTGGTCTGGATACTGAAAAAGGGTAACTCCAGTCTTGAATTTTGAGGATTTTTTTCATTGCAGTTGATAAAAAATGTAGAAACAATAATTGGATTGACCTTCTATGACTTGCTTCAGTCAGAGATAGAAGAGGCATTATCCAAATCCTTATGATTTCCTGTGCTTCTGAGTGGTATCTTGGGATGCTCTCCTGGGATAATCCTTCAAGATCCTTATTATATCTCTAGCAATATTCAGTGTGAAGGAGTTGAACTGAAGTGGAGTTTCTGGACTACTATCAACAAGGGAGTCATGAGATAAATTAAGTAGAGCTTTTTACGTGCATTCTTTACATATGGCAAACAGGATGACTTCTTTTGTTGTGTCCTTTACAAACCAAATTGTGTCTTGCTTGGGCAAAAGAAGAATGGTTAAATAAGTTGAAAAATCTGGAAAAAGTCATCCTGTCGTTACTGTCCTGGGCAGTGAACAGAGGTTGGGATGCTTGTTTTGTGGGCTGCCACTGCAAGGGCTCTGTGGCTCTGCTTGTGGGTGGTCACAGAAATGGAAGTTTCATTTTAAGACCTTAACCGTTGTCAGTTGCTGCTTCTTCTGAAAAGTGTGCAGTTGATCAGGTTTTATAAAACCTCATCATGAAACATCCTGGAGCAGCGCTGGGCTATGGTACTCTGTAGAAAGTGGAGGTGGATTAGTCCTGTTACTGTCCTGTCTGAAATCAAAAAGACTAATGAAAATTCTTCAAGGGAAAATTTATATATATCAGTATGCGAGAGGACCTGCCCCTTCGTTTTTACTAAGGAAGATAAAAAGGTGAAATCTTCCTTTGGAAAAGCAAAGAAGAATGATACTGGGAAAAAATTGCCTTCAGCCTTATTTGGACACAAGTGTTTTTTACAACAGCTGCTTTTTGTTTCATTGTTTTGTTGTTTAGAATTGATTCTTTTTGCATACTGTCATGTTGCAAAATGTACAAATGAGCATTTCTCTTCTAATTGAAATAAGCTTTTGGCGATCAAGACAAAATATCAGCACCTGGGAGCCAGGAGGAAGGATGAATATGGGATAGCAGGAAAAGAACTGAATCATAGAGTAATATGTCTGTAGAAGTGTATGAACCCTTGTATGGACATGTCATGTATAGTTAGACAGATCATTTAGAAAATTGATGTAGCTTAATTGGCACCACGTTGTTTTTTGTACTACTCAGGAATCTGGACCTTTGAGTATTCATTATTGTATTCGTAGATAGGAGAGTAGTGGTCACATATGACTGCGAAGCCAGTGGACTGGGTTATCTCCTGGACTCAGTCCATGTTTTAGCAATTTGACCTCCATTTCAGTGGGTAATGTCATTGCAGGGCTACCATAGCATGCAGAGGTTTTGGGTAGCCAAAGGAGTGAGCTATGTACGCTTCTTTCATCCTTATGCCCCAAGTAATTGGACATGCAATGTCTGATTCTTTTGTAGTTACATAGCAAATGACAAGTTGAGCCCAAAGAGAGCTTAAGCTCAGAGGAAAATGAAATTTATCTTACATATCTCCCATCCTAAGAAAGGCATTTCTCAGCCAGAAATGGTCCTTTTTACATTAGTAGGCTCTTCACAGAGTGCTTGTCAGTCATATTTTATAGGATAAACATGATAAGAAAAAGGTTTTCTGCTTTTTTTTTTTTTGATGTGAATTTAAAGGGTACAATTTTTTTTCATTTCAGAGACTAGCTGAAAATAACAACAGTCAGACAACTGTATAGCCTGACAAAGGTGTTGTCCTCATACCTTCACTGCACAGCCATCAGAATAATACTTTTCTTGTAAAATTCATAATTTGCTTAGTTTGATTTAATTCACCTATTCTTTATCTCTACCTACAGGGCAAATTGGAGGTAATACAATGAAGCTATTAGGATATGTGTATGTCCCCATGTGTGCATGGGAGGCAATTTCCCTTTCACTGAACAAATCAGTTATATGCAGACTGACTTTAATTCTTCACACGAGATCACGTTTGGAAATGGCTGCAAGACAACTTTGCAGTTGCGAGAGTATTACTTACTTCATCACTATCTCTTCTTCAAGTATTTCACTCTCTGCTAGGCATTTCAGAAAAGTTCCCTCAATATAAACGTTAAATGTATTTTTTTTTTAATCATTAGGTTAAAAGATATGATGTAAGAGTAGAATAAATAAGATTAGGGAAAATGTGCAGGTTATATTTCTGAGTCTTGTGGAAGCTACCAGTTTATTTAATTATAAAAGCTAAACTCAAAGAAATCTTTGATTATTTGAGCTTTTCAAATTGATAAGAGCAAGTCTACGCACTGTGCACAGACTGTCATGCACTATGATGCTATGAAGCAATTCTTTATGATAAACACTGAATGCATTTTTTAAGAAACCTCTCATCAAGATGACAGCTATAATTTTTTTCCATGCTGTGATTTGTAACCAGGCAAATTAAATATCAGTAATCATCGTGGTGGAGTGAAAGATAATATCTAACGCCCAAGGAAGAGAAAGTTTAATGATCCCAGGTTTACACTGAAACATAAATGAACATAAATTTGCAAACAGGCACTTTACATACATTCTTCACCCCCATTCTAGTTTGGGGGATAAAAGGAAGGCAAATCTAAAGTTTTCAGTGCTTTAGTAGCATATGAATAGGGTGTTAAGAATATTGCAACATTTAATAATTTTAACAATATTGCTTTTAGCTGTTAGAGGAGTAGGAGTAGGTGGCTATTAGGTTTCTGACAAAGCAATTATGGCCTAGACACATATGCTGGGAGCTGACCTGACATTTGCCTCTGGATAGTTGTCATAGCAGCAACCTGAATAGAGCAGCTTGATACGAGCGCCTGTTGCAGACTGGATACAGGTTCTGTGCTAATGCAATACATCTGAATATTAATACAAGTGCACATGTACTGCCACTTGGAAATCACCACTACTGTGTTTCCTTCCAATTATATCTAATTCCTAAATGTTCGTTTTTAAAGAAATTGAGGTTTGTAAGGAGATGTTAATGATCTGCGTCCGTGCAATTTGTGGTGCCGTTTCTCTGCGTGTAACAAGGGGGTTGATCTAAAGAAAGACTCTTCAAGCACAGTTTTATTAAGAAAACCCAAAAGTCTGGCTGTTGCAGACCAGGAGCAGTTTGTGTCTCTGTTAAGAAGGAAGAAAATTACTGGTGGACAAATTACAAGTAATTGTAAAACTGTTTTGGAAGAAACTAATTAAAAATCTGAATTGCAGTGAGGGCATGGGCCTCCAAGAGACCTTAAAACCTTCATATTTGAGGACAGAGAATTTGTGTTTCAGCTATGCCACTAATGCACAGCTTCTAAATCTTGACACTGAGCAGTTATTTCCTGTATTACCCTTCAGTCAGCAGGAAAGAAGGAAGAAGGATATATATTTGTGTCCCTGTATGTATGTTGTTATTCTCTTTCCTGATCAATGGGTACTGCAGCTCCCAGGAGGAAGGAAGAAACAAATTGCAGGGTTCTTAAATGCCCTCTTTATTCTGTTATTTATATTGTCTGTTTTTGAATCAAGAGCAGATTTGGACAATATTAGTTACAGAAAAGGGAGTTAAGCGAAAAATATCCTCCAGTGGATGCTGGAGAGTGCGCTGCTGAGTCAGGGCTTCTGTGGCAGAATGCTGTGAATTCACAGGGAGCACAAAGAAGTGGTTTTATTTCAGGGAGATGGAGTCCCTGCTGCAGCTATTCAGTGTGCAGGAAGAGCACATCAACTATACATCCTTGTTAGAGGTGGAGGAGAAAGCATCATGAGTTCCCATCCTCTTGAGTCTCATGGAGCCTAATTTGCTCTAGAGGATGAGAAAGAAAAGGCACTTTGTCCATGCAGACCGCAAGTGGCAGAAGTGCAAAAGGATGGAGCTATGTCCTCTCTCTGTCATATATTTACATAAGACATGAAAAATTCCAACTCAAAGTGATTTTTGCTCCACAATGGGAGGCTTGTGGAGTCTTAGATAATACAAAAGAGCAAAAGGAAGCAGATAGTTCACATAACGTAACACAAACAAATAGAAATGGAATCCCCAAAACCACAAGAGGCAAAAGTCACTTTAATTTGCAAAGAGCTCTATGCCGCTTACACTACAGAAGCTTTATTAATAATAGCTTTTTGTATTCAGACATCTCTTTGTGATTTGGTATTTAATAGGGATCAGAGTGATTTCCATACTTCAGTACTTTGTTCTTTTTTATCTGTGTTCGAAATGATCACTAAGATGACTGTAACGTCCTTGGATACCCACATGCTAGTTTGCATTTCAGGCCTTGTTCACTTCCATCATTTCCCCACCTAATGATTATTTTACTTCTGAGTTGGTCTTTGGTTTGCTTTTGTGGTTCCAAATGATATGCTTTAACCACTGAGGCACAAAATGTTATGCAGGCACCATTTAGCTGCATGTGGATTATTGTCAAGAGATCAAATTATGTGCTAGTATTGGGAAACTTAGCTTCCTACCCAGAATACACTGGCCATATTGTCAAGGGGAAGAAAATAAGTGGTATGCATTGTAATTTTAAATCCTGCTGCCTTTCAAGTCAGAGGCAAAATTCCTGATTTCAGCAGTGCTGGATAGGGTTCTATTATTAGCAGATGCGGCTGGAAGGGGCTGCCAGGTATCACAGGGCAACCCCCCTCTCGCCATGCTCCAGCCCATTCTACATTAAATTTGCTACATGTATTGGAAAGGAATAATGTGCGAGGCATGCAATTGCAAAAATAATTTCATGCCTTGGATTTACAGTGAGGCCCTAAGGTGAGCAGCTAATTTTTCACCTCAACACAGAGAACATTAAATTAGAAGATGCTTTATTTTTCCAGGCTCTTCTTGCTGAGCATATATGGTTGAATTTCAAGCTGCTGATTTCAGACAACGCTTTAAACACCCTGAGCTGCAGTAAGATCTTGAATGTGAAATAAAATTGATGCCAATGTAAGTTTTCTGTTCAGTTCTGAAGGCTCAGAAATGGAGTGTTGGGTTGTTTCTTGGGCAGGAACTTTTAAACAATCTTATCCCCTGTCCTAGCATAGGTGGAATGAAAACGAACAGGGATGGGAACAGCCTTTTCCCCTCTGTCTTTGATACTTATCTCCTGTCAAGGAGGCAGAAGAGGAAAGGCTGGTGGAAATCTACATATAAAAGTTCTCTCCTCAGGCCCAAAAATAGAGGTTTTGGAGTCAGGGCTTCTGTTCTTCCTGCTCCCGTGCTGAAAGCCAGGAACAGAGAGCTTTTTACTTATCCCTCCCGTTCACATGGCAAGAAGATATTAAATGTGAAGCATTTTCTTGCCTGTCAGATGTTTCTAGCATAGGGACAAGTATTTAAAAGCATGATTTTGTCTTTCCTTTCCTGTGTTTAGCTAATGACTTCATTGTACACAGCCTCCTGCCTACAACACAAACAGGGTATAATGTGTCTGGTGAGCAAAACCCTGTTATCATGCAGAGTTTGGGCCAGTTTAATGAAATTGATGCAAATCCCGCATGCATGTGCAAACTCTTATTTCTCAGGAGTGGTGTTTTTGGGTTTTCGTTAATGAATTAGTAGATTTAGAAGAGTTTAAACAATCATAAATTACTCCTAAATTCAAAGCATCAGTTGCACGATGGGTTCGGATGTATTCCTTGGTTAGAACGGTGCAATTCTCAATGCAGAAAATATATGCAGAAATGTATGCACAGGCTGCTTATGTTTGGTAGCAGGAACATGTTTGTGATTCAACAACTGGCTTGATGTCCCTAAACTAAATTTAGAAACATATTTTTCTAAGAAAAAAATGAAAAATATAATAAGCTGTGGGAGCAGGAGCTGAAAGCGTTGCCTGGGAGCAGCACCAGCTGCTAAAGAGGCTAGGCACAGGGCAAAGCAGCCAAGCAGGCTGTGGCCAGCAGCCCAGGCATCATGCCAGAAGAATCCTCCCCTGAAATGAGAATATTTGGGGAACAGATTTGTACTGCAGTGCACAAATTTCATGCTTATTACTCATGGTATTTCATATTAAGCTTCAGTTTTACTGTCTCCATTAATGAAGCAAATCAGAAAGTGCATCCTCCAAAGGCCAATCAAAGTTCATTTCTTTGTTTTTTCTGATGGCTTATGCTACTCCGGTTTGATGAGTTTGGAATCAAAAGGCCATACCCCAAAGCATCACTTCTTATCTACTGAATCTTTTAAAATACAGAACCCTCACAGTACTGAAGTTGAAGGATGTGCACCAAGTTCTTTCAAAAATTTAGAGCAGGTCTTTTTCAGTAGCAAAACATTTTCTTTCTACTTAATAGTTTGAGACAGGGTGGGGAGGTCAGGGATTTTGTAAAATACCTTTTATTTTTATTTTTTTTTCCTTTTTTTTTTTAAACTGTAAAAGTCAAGTTGTACCCGAGGCAGTGTTCAAAAACAGACATCCTGCATTGAATTCATAGAAAGAATTTTGGTTTTCACAAACATGCAGTTCAAGTTTTAACGCAGATTTGAAATAAAATAATCAGCCATCAAATGTATCAAACACGGGGTGAAATACCTTTAAAATATCAGAACCTACTGTGACAACAAGAACCAGTCATTAAGTGCATGCAAAAAAGTAATTGCTCACTCTCCAACAGACAAGAGAACTGTTTTTTTAAAAGACAGCTATATATAACTGGAATTTACCTGTGGAAGAGACACCGTACAGTAAATATGGAAATATGCTGGAATCTCTGACATGCTTATTTCTTTCCTTTTCAAAGCAGAACACACAGACATTTTTAATTAGTTGAAACTGAGGACGTTAATTCAGCATTGACCTCAAATGCTTCATGGCTAGGCTGTCATCTTCCATTTCTAAATGAAGAAGAATTTCATTTAGAATCTGATATAAAGTGCTTTGGTCCATTCCCCCTGCCACACGCTCCACTATATGTAATCTTAAAAGAAATTTTGGGGCAGAAAAAAATAGGAAGAAGCACTCAAAAGTCCAAATCATACCCCATAGTTTTCCAATAAAGCCTTTTTCAGTAGTTGCATCTCCAAACCCCAGAGCTAGCAGGTGTATGGAAAGCTGTTTTGTGTCAAAAAAACATGTTGTCAGTGGTGGGAGTGATACCAGTTGTAATTCAGTAGACGAGAGACCTATAGTGGGAGGTTTAATTATGTTGACCGTGATGATATTGTAGTAATAAATCTGCAAAGCTGGCACAAGCATTGCTCCAGTACTCCCACACACTTTCCCCTGCATGCTCCCTAAACGTTTGATTCACGAGTTTAAAAATTTTCTCTGTTGGTGCTCTGGTGCCACAGTCCTCCTGCACTGAATGGAGTAATGCTGATCTACCCCGGCTGAAAGCATTGCCCATCGTAGTCACTAAAAAACGGCGTGTTGGCAAGGAAGAACAGAAACATATCTCCCTATAGGAGTGCCTCACTGAGATAATTTCTTGAGGATGGTACACATAAGGAAGAAAAATGCAGAGAAAAATGCTTGATTGTGGTCATAAAAGTGGAGTTGCCTGAGGCACAGCAAGGCTTGTTCTGAATGAGAGGAATACACCACGAAGGAGGAATTTCTCTCACTTTGCATCCTTCTGGTTCAGCAGTAAGTACTGCTATGCCTTTGTCATCATGAATCAGTTTCAGCAATACATTGATTCATTCAGCACCATTACCTGCAGGCAAAACTGCTCTTGGGATGGGAAAAGATGACATTGTTTTCTTGCCGTTTATGTTGTTTTAGTTTTGGAAGAAAGGTCAGATATTCAGACTTCTCCATTTTTACTGCCTGTCAATGAGGAAGGAGCAAAAACGCTCAGTAGCCATGTTCTTCTTTAAGATGCTGGCCACTGCAAAGAAATTGGCTTTGAAAGGACTAGAGGGGATATGCAGCAACATAAGAATAAGCATAACATAACCTGTACTTCATTTTCACGGATGTTTTACCGTTATTTTCTTTAGATTTTCAGCTAATCTAATTTCAGCAGGGGTATCCTAGGCCCTGGAGTTTGCTATGCAGCGCTTCACTTTGGGGATCAGGCACGTTCCAACCGAGCTCTCTTAGGAGCAGACTTAGCAAGCCTGCTCCTGTGGTCCTGTGCCTTGAGCTATCCGAGGCTGAGAGACCTATGGAAGGTGGCACCGTGAAGGAAAGGATCCTTTAATATTTTCTCTGGTCCCATCCTCTGTGGCAGGCTGAAGGAGTCAGTGATGCAGTCTCCCAAGGGAAACTGACTGAAGGAAAATGTTGTCTGAGAGTGGGTGGGGAGGTCAGGATTCTCAAGGTTGACTGCTGAAACAAGGCCTAAACCAGTAACTTATCATAAGGCCAAAGACAAGGGCCATGCTGTGCTGTTCTTTAGGTCAGAGTTAAAATCTGCCTTTGTTTTCTGCCTGAGAGGAAGAAATTCTGTATGAGGCCTGGGCCCTAACAAATCTCTGCTGGTACAACGGGGAGGAGCAAAAGTTCCACCTGCCCCCTCTCCTCTGGTGTTCCTCTGCAAAGCAGAAAATGGTAGCCCTGAAGACTCTTCTGCTCTTTGCATGGCATCTTTGTCCCTTTGTCAGAATTTGAACCCCTTTCACCATGGGAAATGTCACATGTATTTTGTGAAATACGTGTGAGCACATGGGAGTTTTGCCGAAACTCAGAGGCATTGGCACAATTCATGTATTCAGACCAGGTCCAGTTCTGCCTCTTACATGCCTGTAGCTGTTTGTAATCTGGTGCTGGCCATCATTGGACACATTATTTAAAATTGCACTGGAGAAGTCATTGCTGTGCAGACACTGCAGTGCACTGTGCAGTCTTGCACTCTGCACCTGTCTTGTATGTTGAGACAACTTTCAATTAATAGTAGTGAAACCATTAGCTAACTAAATTTTTTTCATACATTAAAATTTTCTCAAAAAATAAAGAGCATGACCATTTCCAATATAACTTATGAAATAGCTTATGAAGGGTGATAAATGCAACCTAAGGCAAGAACAGCAGGAGCTATAAAGTAAGTTAACTTGCAGAACACTCTCTGTCATTAGTCCATCTCAAATGTGATTGCTATATTGAGTTACACTTCTTAACATTCCTTTGTCCCTGATGGAAAAAAAACACACCAGGGAAAGCACATTCAAAAATCAACTGACGAGAACTTCACCAAAGAACAGTAAGTTTATCTCAAGGACGACAGAAAAAGATAAATGCTATCCTTTTCCATTTGGACTGAGAGAGACATGGTCCTTTAGAAGAACCCAGTTTCTTTTTCCCCAGTGACTTTGCATCATAGTTATTTAAGCTGTAGGAATAGCTCATCCATGTGTCCATGCTCAACCAGCAGCACTGGTGACCTCTGAAAGCTCATGTTGCTCTTCTGCTATCGCAGTGGATAATGAACTGGCTAAAGCTGACACGCTATGAAAAATGATCCCTCTGCTTTGCTATTGCTCCAACAAAAGCGATTCTCCGACAACTCCTTGCAACAGCCATACGCGTACTTCTTCCAAAAAAGTTTTCTGTTCTGCAGGTGAAGTGGCAGTGGTGAAAAAACAAGACTCAAACAGTGCAATGTGAAAACACTAACCTTTTATTTAGGGCTAACATACCCATTCCAGTCTATACATAATGTGTCATTCTATCAGAAATGTAGAAAGCTGAGGTTCATTTTTCTCTCTTCTACACAATAGCACCTTTTCATTTTGATCTTCTTTTTCCATGTCAGTCTCATGCTTTCATTTCTTGTTGAACACTGGTTCATGTCATGCCTGGTGACAGCACTGATGCTGGCAGTTCATTTCAGTGTTAATAACCTCAAAGCAAAAGGAACCTACTGCCCTTCTAATCTGAAACTAAAGCATGGTGCTTTCTTTTCTTGTCTCTATACCCTGTGTCAGGAGGACAGTTTGGAGGTCCTTGAACTTTTGGCAGCTAACAACATTTTGATGAACACTCTTTGAGTTCCCACATCACCATTGGCATTACAGGGAGTTTAGAAGCCTAACTGGACTCTGCATTACACCTGATTTAGCTCAATTAGACTATATCAATATTTCCTCACCATCTAAAAAATTATATTTGTAATTTTTAATCTAAAATATGAAAACCATTTTGATACTGCATTTCACAGCACAATCATCATTACTACCCAGATTTCTGTCAGTAACAGTTGCATCTGCGTGCTAGGAGCACTTTTTCGTATAATGTTCCATCTGTGCCAGAAAATTCTACATTGAGACGGATGTGCTCTCCATGTAATGATGAGATCATAGACAGAAGCGAAGAGTGGGGTACAGGGTATGCACTACTGAGTCATAGGCAAGGGAAAGGCAGCAGTCTCTGGGTGTTTAAGACGGGGATACCTTCCAGACCCTGCAACAGGAACCAAGAATCCCATGGGTCATCTTCCTTTAAACGCCCTTCTCTGTGCAGATGTTGATGGCCCCTTACCCTGGCAGCTGCTTCTCTAAGCAGGAGCCAGAAAGTTCTAAGCCAACACTGATGTTTCTCCATGTAATGATGAGATGATAGACTCACAGCTAAAGCATGAATGTTCAGCTTAGCTGGAACCCCCAGCTCCAACTGAGCTACAAATTGAGTAGTATGTCACACAAGAACAGGCTTTCTCATTTTTTAACATACTTGATTTAAGTAAGTAAAAGTGAAGAAAATAATGCAGAGAGAGTGGTAGAGAAAAGTACAGTCTATATCTGATCACAGGGGGTGTGAAATAGAAAGCTGTGCAGTCCCCGAGCTGTTCTTTACAAGAGGAGAAATAGTGTGCATGCCTGAGGACAGCAGTTACGGCCCTCTTGATTTTACTGGTAAATCCACCCCTGAATTATCAAAACACTTCCCAATCTAAAGAATATCTGGCATGAGTTCCGTGATATTATTTGAACTTTATTTTACTTTAGCCAATTTGCTCAAATTTACTCTTAGTACTTCTGGGGAAAGTCTCAGGGGTTGTGCATGCACCTCATCCGTAATTCTGGTGCCTTATCCTCTGATGAAGACCTGGAATGCTGTTTATGAAAGACAACTAAACTTAAAGGGAAAGGAGTCTGTCCAGGGGTGCAATTATTTTTTTTAGTTTGTCTGCCCTGATGATATTGGACAGCAGGTTATGGGACTGTCAGTGAATGCATCATTTTAAAGAATACTGCAACTAGGCTGAGAGGTGGAGAAATACCCAAGTATAAGAGATAGATAAATAAATAATAAAAAAATATAAATATAGATATCTGTCTTGGAAAGTTGTCAGAGAGTAACTTTGCCCCTCAGATGAAATATATCTCTGGTATGTTTTAAA
Organism: Rissa tridactyla; assembly: GCF_028500815.1. NCBI lineage: Eukaryota > Metazoa > Chordata > Aves > Charadriiformes > Laridae > Rissa > Rissa tridactyla. The sequence continues at coordinate 47,229,529 of NC_071467.1, forward strand.
TATTTTCCTAGTCCGACTATAAAGATTCTAGCAATTCAATTTTCATGTTTCAGCTATGGGTCTGGTATGAGGAGTTGAAATGTCAGGTAGATGTTAATTTTGGATTAATAATCCCTCGATATAGGGACTGGAAATTTTGTAGAACTTTATTCAAAATAGTTTTGAACTGAAAAACTTTTCAACTGAAAATGTGGCTTCTGCTCATTGTGTTGTAAAAGAAATAAGGCTTTCTGGGAAACGTAGCATCTTTTATATAGATCAGCTTTTGGCCACAGAAGTTCTTCTCCTGGTCTAGGAAAAGGTATTACCTTTTTCTACAAACCTTACCTTGCCTCCATGCTTAGTTCACAACTGTAGGAGCACCTCCTACAATATTAAAAGGTGTTGTCCTTTTAAAGGACTATAAATATTCATTACTTTAAATATGAAGGTCAGCCAACGCGAAGGACTACCGTGAAGCTTCGTTTGGATTTCAAACTCAGTGAATTATGTAGGTCTATTTCGTTTTGTTCAGGCCTCCCTAGTCTTGAACAGGTTTTATTTAGTAAGTAGTAATCCCAACATAAACCTTAGCAACTGGAGAGGGGAAAAAGAATGTGCGAGGGAAAACAAAACTAAAGTGAAAACTCACATCCATCATTTGCAGAAATACCATTTCCATAATTTCTAAGCACACTGAGTCAACATGCTTACTGCGGCGTTAAAAGGAAATTTAGCCTACTGTGATGTGCCAAAATGTTTAGCTGTCTAGGCTTCCAGGATATTGGTCATAAAATTAAAAGCTGGGTCAAACACTAGAGAATTAATTTAATGTAATTAAAGCTAATAAAAGATCCAGTGTTCTGTCAGAACAATGTGTGTCATCCAAGCAGTTAGTAGTATCGTCACTTATTACCTGACACTTCCCATTATATTACTAGGCATGCCGTTTGGTGATAACTTCATGACCCTCAGCCCCCAGAGATTACATATACTGTTCTGTATGTCTTCCATCTGTTGAACTCTTTTAGAGAAAACTTCTGCCATTTTCAAGAATCAGGAAAATTTTGTCCTTTAAGGGTAGTTTGATGTATTTACCATTTCTTTAAAAAAAAAAAAAAAAAGACTCTGTGTTTGGTCTTGACAAAATAGTGGTGTCATTTACGCCAAGGATATGCTACTGAATGCACATGCTTACACAGTCAAAATATTTTAGTTGCTAATTTCCCAGATTATTTGAATTCCAGTGGGTGTGACTAGGAATCTGATCTCAGTGCAGAAAGAAACGGGAAGAGTGTTGAGGCTGTGAACTGTGACATAAGGAGAGATGACAAGGGATGAGGGGAAAGTGAGATTATGAGATGGGGTTGGGTGAGGAAGGGAGTAACTGAGGCTGATGGCATGAGGGAAACTGGTCAGATGAATTAAAGAACTAGTGGTGAAAGAGGGTCAAATAAGACTGAGGCAAAATCATGTGGATTGAAAACAGGAGCAGCCTTAGCTAATTGTGGAGCCTAGCTTTGATCCTTGTGGGACAGGATTTTGGGAATTAGGAGGCTGATGGGAGTCTGAGGAGGGAGAGAAAATCTCAGATGGGACTGCCAGTGGGTGTGACACTGATTAAATATACATTAGGAGATGAAAGGACTTGATTTGCTGAGGCTGCTCGGGTATCAGGGAGCAAGAGACTTGTCTGGAAAGGAGAGATTAGGATTTGCTAGGCAAGATGGAAACTGAGTTGGAGGCTAGAAGATGAAATTGGAGAAGCACAGAGAATGGAGTGAGTCAGGAATTTGGAAAAGACAGTGTGAAATAAGTTTGAAGAGACAGAGCATAAGATACGCATTATCAGGTCATGGGCAGGGAAACGTCAGTGATCTCTGAGCACCTAAGAAGGGACCGCCTTCTGGACCCTGCAATGGGAGGCAGGAATCCTGTGGCTTATCCTCCTTTAAATGTGCATTATTTTTCATCAGTCATATGGTGATGGCCACTTACGCAAGCATCTGCTTCTCTGCGCAGGAGCTGAGATGGGCAAAGAGCTCCCAGCCCCACAGCCCCCTGCCGATTCAGTGGGGTGCCCTGTGATGGAACTTCTGAGTTTCTTCCCATTATTTTAAAAACCGGGGTACACAAAGAGAAGCCTATTATGTTGTTATGGTTGCAGAACTCAAATGCTTTGCATGTTAGGTAATGCTAGCTTAAGGTTGCCTTTGTTGCCAGAATCTCACCATCTGAAAAGCAATGATAAAAGTCCTATCTAACAGGAGTATTGCAAGGATTAATTGGGTATGCTTTGAAAAGTGCTACATGGTTTTATCATGTGTTTCTGTTTGCTTTACTTTTGATTCAAAAATCATAGAAATAAATTGGTGGATGCCAAATGGGAAAAATATATGAAACATTATCTCCTTTCTTCTAAAGCCATGCTACAAGCTATTGAGGCTAAAAAAACAAATTTAAAACACATGAAAGCATGTTTTGTTTTTTCATGTGAATGACTTTTTTTTTCCTATGCTAAAAAAATGGAAGACCATATGCAAATATATAGTCCCTAGCTTGCCTATCTATTTGAAGACTAATCTGCATTTGAGTTTTCCTAACCTCAAAGTGGTGTTCTAAGAGAAGTGTTTATTGACAGGAACAATAAGCAATCTACATTTTTCAGTTTAAATTATTAAAAAAGAAAGTGTCAGGAAACATGGGGCAAAAATGCGTTTGCCTGTTTGTCCCTTTTCTAATTGAGTGGGGAAAAAAATCACCTTGACATCGGGGCAGTTAAAAGGTGGCATTCTCAGAGTTGTCCATTTGCCAGTCTTGTAGAGACTGCATTTCATGGAAGCAGTAGTTAAATGCTCGTCACCATCTTTGCCATTTTTGGAACATTACCGTTTATATTCTTGTTGCAGAAGTTTTGTTAGCTTTATGGTCAGCCTGTGTGAGTCGCACTGCGTACACACTCCCTTTTTGGATTTGCATTAACAGTGGAGGCAAGGCAATAGCACCACTCTCTCTTAATAGGAATAGACAGAATTTATGACACTTGTGTACATATGGGATCAAAACCCAAAGCAGCACAGAATTGCCAGGGCTTTTTATTTTAACAAGCTATTACTTTTTTGTGTGTGTGTGTGATTTTGGTGGTGGAGATGGAGGCGGGGAACAGAAGGGAACAATGGCGTTGTTAGAGTTGCTTCCACGAAGGACAGACTTTTTGAAAATAAATGTGTGTGCTGTGCCTCCACTGGCATGGGGAACAGGAGGCTGGGACACTGCTGGTGAGCCTTGCTCTTTATATCACAGTTGGGACATTCTGCACTAGCATTTGTGTTGCTGTGGATGGTATTCCCTTTTAAACTATTCATTAGCTGCTCAGAATATTAGTCAGGGCAGAGCAGGGTTTCTTCAATATACAGGTTATGCAATAGTTCATGAAATCTTTTCTTAGTATGTACTGTCCTTAGAGGGTTACTTAATTGCTTCCATGATTAAAAATAAAATAAAATAAATTGCAGCTGCTCTTTAACGGAAAAAATTGTGTTCTTCTAGTACAGACCTGGACATAAAATTGAGTCATAAATATCTCTGATATATACAGAGTTGAGGATCACAGTATGTACTTCATGCTTCCACTTCTTCAAGTGAACAGATAACTTTGTGTTTTAGCATGCTTTTGTACCTGAAAGGTATTTTTGCATTTTTGTCATTTCCATCATTCTCCAGATGATATGCTCAAGACTTAAATTACTTCTCCTCCAAAATAAATTCAGAAGAGAAATACTGTTAGAAGGACGATTTATTTCCATTGCCATATACAAAATGAAGATGGTATAAATCAAATTCTAGATGGACAAAAGTTTTATCTGCATCTTGTTCATACTTCTTATTAAACTATAAATAGTTTAAAAATGGTTTGTTAATACTTTGTTATGAATTACAGCAGCGTGTGTTCCAGGTAGTTAGGTCAAGCATATTAATAAATGGTGAGTTATTTGTTACTGATTATTATGGGTAACAAGGAGTGCCTTCCCCGCCAGGACGCCTGGGCTCTACCCCAAGCCCCAGCCCGTGGCACACCACAGTGTTGCACAGGGCTGTGATTATTTTCATACAAAGATCCCCTACAGACAGCAGCAGCTCCAGCCTCGGATTCCCAACCTCAGAGCAGCTTCTGAATTTTGTGTTAGGGAGTAGCTGGAAAGGAGCAGGGCTGGAAGCCTCCCAGGGCAGCACTTCTCTGAAAGGGAACTGAGTCATGCTCCCTTTCTGTTTGCTATCTCTGTAGCCCTATGAATTGTGCATTTCTTTCCACACAGTGGCACAGCTTCAGCTATGACTCCCACTGCAGTTTTGCTTTGAGCCTAGTTGCTAGGAGATGGCAGCTCTGACTTCAGGTCCCCTCCTCACCACAGCCAGCAAAGACCTTGCATCCCAAATTTTCCCCCTCTTTGCCATGTATTGCAACAAGAAGCCAGAACTCAGCCTCCCACTTCTTGGCCACATGCTCTAACGCGTGGGCTGGTACTCACCAAGGTGCACCAAGCCCCCTCGCTGTGCCCTCCAGCCAGGCTCTGCTTGCTGTCCTCTGCTAGAGCCTCAGTGCATTAGCTCTGCAAGAAACTCACTGTTAGGTTTTCAGTGCACTGACTTGAGGGGCTCTGAAGGACATGTACATTCAGGGACAGCAAACTTGTGGGTTCCAGTCAGTCAGGATAAGGAGACAGGCCCTGAGATCTGCTCAGCTGTAGAAGTTAGTCCCCTTGAGCAAGAACTGCACCCCTTGAGCACAGTCCACTCCTTGATAAATTCGCAGAAGATCCCTTACTGCTCTTTGTGAAAATAAAATGAGGCTCTAAGTGAGCCCATGGCAGGAAGTATCATCTAGTTTTAGACATAAGGATCCAGAACATCTCAGCCTTGAGAGTGTTAAAGGTCTGGATGATGATTTAAGCTTTGCTGCCAAGACAGAACCTTACTGTATAACTCATGAATATTTTCTCATAGAAAATAATACATTTTCCTTTGTAAGAGACAGCAATGACCTTTGGAGATAAAAGGTAAATGATATTAAAGTTGAATTCCTGGCAAAAATACATTGCAATTTTGGCTCTTTGTTTAAGTCTATTATTACTTAAGAAAATGCATAGGGGACCAGTTTGGCCAATTCTCTTAAAAAGGCAGAGCTTTGCCTCAGCTCATATTAGTGCCCAAGAGGCCTTATTCTGATTGTTTATGGAATTAATTATCTGATGGTTCAGTGTTCTGTATTAAATATTAAAATTTCTGTTAATAATATATATTCCTTCTCCCGAGTCATCTCAGTTGTGCCCAAGTCTCTTTCACCAATAAATATCTATGAGAAAGGGATATCTTCATGTCAGAAAAGTTGGTAGTGTCTTATTTGAGAGGTGGAACCGACAACTGCACCTAATGCAGGCAGGAAAGCTGCTTCAGAACCCTTTTTGCTTCAACACAGAGACTGCACTCTGTTTGAACTATTTGACCCCTCTGTGCTGGTATATACATTCTTATTTTTAAGTAAACATTGTAAAAAAGGTTTGAGGTATTTTATCGCATTCTTAATAAGTTTGGTATATTTAGCAACTGTAAAATGGTTCTGCAGAAGAGAGAGGCATAAAACGGACAACATTTTACACAAAGGGGAGATAATTCTAACAGATCATTTTTCAGTTAACTACGCTGAAAAGGTCTGCAAACATTCTCACCTCTATTTTTTTTAAATACTGATCTTCCATAGATACAATTTATTTGCAATCACTGAAATATGTTTTCATCAGATAAGAGTGTAAAATCAGGCCCACAAAAAAAGTCTACAAGTTAAAGGAAACAAAGAAGAAGTTCAAATACGTTTGCAGACTTAAACTGAAATTCTAGCCCTCAGCTCCCTGTGGTAGGCTGAGCAGTGAACACACTGATCGTTTTCCGTGTTTCCAACTACTAAAATCTTCTCTTAATGCTTTTCTCTTTTTCACCTGTGTCATTACTAAAGTTGCCACAGGGGCATTCTGTGATCATGAGTGAAGGTGAGGTGCTCTAAGCAGTAGCTACAGTAAGTGCAGATGGGGAAAAATACACTTTCACCTGAAACATGATCTCCTTTAGGGGCAAGTTGGAGGGCTGTTGTCCTAAATCCTGTTAAATATTATGCAAGCATCCAAGAGGCAATCAGGGAACACTGAGGAGAATTCATGGTGTACAAACAGTCACTGCTCATACACAGGTAAATGCTTTCAAGTCACGTCTGTAGAGGCATCCTTACCATTTGGCCCTTATGTGGACGGACACTCAGCCCTCTGCAAACATAAGAGATTCTGTGTTATTCCATTCCTCTCTTCCTTCTGTCATTTCTGAGGCTGGTACAGCAAAAGTAGTAGTTGGTGCATTCTGTATCGGTTTGTCTTAGCAAGAAAAGTATGATTCTCTGGCTCAGAAGAAACACTCCTGTACTCAGAAAGTAATGGCTTTTTTCTGTCCTCTCCCATGCTATTTCTGGACAGAGTTGGGTTTTGCAGGAGACCGTGAGCTATTCAGGGTAAGAGGATGTATCTTCTCCTTTGAGAAACAGTATGGTTGGCTTGTGGAGCACAAATAAATGGATATTCTCAGATTTGTAGGAAACCTGTATTCTTGCTTATTTCCATGGTTTCTTTTCAGCTGATATTTGGTTAATCAGAAACACATCTGTGCTTGTTTAACATGTGTTATACTCTTCTGAAAGCAATAGATGCGGAGTCTTAACAATGGAAAAGACCCTCTCGTGCAAGGCAAAATGTAACAATAATTCAAAACCTTTCCTTGCTTTTGCAGGACGAGGCTGCTCCAGCTGACAAGCAGTACAAACAGGAGCCAGCCCAGGTCACTTACTCAACATCAGCTGTTTCCAGCACACAGGAGGTGTTGTACATCAATGGCAATGGGACCTACAGTTACCATAGTTACAGAGGGCTCGGAGGTGGGCTGCTAAATCTAAACGATGCGTCTAGCAGTGGTGAGTTTTCTTACAAAATGTGCCTGTGTGTGTATGTGCTCATGTGTACGTTTCCCCCTGCTGTACAGAAAGCTAGTCCAAGGGGTTCAATATCCATAGGCTATTATCAGATAATGAGCAGGAACACAATCCTGCAAACAGCTACTGCTGAGCAAAATACTTGCTCACTGCATGCTCGTCTCCTTTCAGTTTCAAGGGACTAATTCACAATAGGGCAAGACTGAACCTGAAGTCTCTAACAAAGCTGAGTAAAATAATGCCAGGTTAGATCTTCAGTCGATTTGCATGAATTTATGAGGACCTACCCTGGTATTATTGTCCTCTCCTATACTGATCACAAAATGAGGCCATTAGTATCTTTGTGGCTGGAGTTTGAAAACACTGAACTCCATATTTTGTAACACAAATGAATTGACCTAGATTTCTCACATGGTCTCTCTAGCTACTTCAATTTACTGCAGATAAGGATCTGGCATACCAAGTGTTAAATGAGAAATCAGCATATCTATAGAATCATAGAATCATAGGATCGTTTGGGTTGGAAGGGACCTTAACGATCATCCAGTTCCAACCCCTCTGCCATGGGCAGGGACACCTCCCACTAGACCAGGCTGCTCAAAGCCCCATCCAGCCTGGCCTTGAACACTTCCAGGGATGGGACATCCACGACTTCCCTGGGCAACCTGTTCTCACTAGCCTCACAGTAAAAATTTTCTTCCTAATATCTAATGTAAATCTGGGCTCTTTCAGTTTAAAACTGTTACCCCTCGTCCTGTCGCTACACTCCCTGATAAAGAGTCCCTCCCCATCTTTATAAATCCATCTATAATCTAAACTAAAAATGATGCAGGTAATTACGTGTCACCATGAGGTTGTATGCCCCTCTGGAAAAAAAAACAACGGTGGTGTCATTTATTTAGACAACATTCCTTTCTTCTTGCATTAGCAACCTTTCGTAACAAACAAATGTAAGCAAATTGTATTATTTGTTTGAAATAGTCCCCTGTATTGACTTCATACAAATTCAGAGCGAAGGAAAAGGTTTGCCCATTCTGATAAAAAGGGTATTGTCTGTCTGTCAGAGAAAAGTGATTACTCTGGAAGCCTGAGGGTCTCATGCCTCCAGGAACGGTATTTTAAAAATATCTCAGAGGATGGAGAAAACCCTGGGTGTTTGTCCTGGCTGATCCCTCTCTGGCTGAGGAGAGTGCTGCTTCAGGTACATGGGCTGACTTAGGCAAGATGGTAATTGTTCAGCTACAGCCTCTATATTCAACACACTACGCAGTTTTTAAAACGCTATCAGGGCTGCAGCCTGCATGGAATTATTGGTATGTGGTGTCCTGGTGACCTTCAGTGATGTTTGCTTCTTCATGCTTCTTCACCCCCCACCCCAAAAATCCTCAAAGGTCTGTAAATGCTTTGCATTAAGTTTTCAAAAGGCTTTAAAAAGATAATATTTTAGTTGTCAAGTCTTTGACTTAAAGAGAGTGAATGATGATTACAATTGTTTCCATATGGATGAAAGACACATCTGAGGTACTGAATATGATCTTTGATCAAATATTTTCATAACAGTAAGACAGGCTGTGGAAATCTGGTTTGTTGGGAAAATGTACAAGACTCTCTTACACTGGGGCCAGAAGATCCGAGCCAGTTCCCACTGAAAACAGTTGGCATTTGCTCTTTCACCCAAGTAAGAGTAGGATTAAATTCCCCATGTGTTATTTGTCAGCAGAAGCCGTCAGAATTGTCCTGGTTTACATAATCTTAAATTGTGAGGAATCACAACTGTTTTGTGTGCTTGTTCTTTGCTACAAACCTCTTGTAATAGGATACATTTTTATAACTCCCATTTTTCAGTGAATTATGGGATTTAGGCAAAAGTACGTCACTTCAGCGTGCAATTTTATAAAATGAGGCACAATTCAACATCATAAATTAGTATTGCTTTCTGATTAGAAGCAACATTTTCTTTGTACCTTTAACGTAGAAGACTCCAGTGTTTTTTCACAATTAAAGCTCAAGATGGGTTTTTCAGGACAAAAGGTGGTTATTCAGGAACTACCAGGTGCTGCACAGCTAACGCAGCCAGGGAACTGTGCGGTGCGCTGCTTTTCCCTGTGTAGCATCGCTGGGGCGAAGGGACCGGTGGATGCTTACAGTTTGCATACTAACATATGCTCAAACATTTCTTCTTCCTTGCCTTTCCCTACTTGCACTGGAAAATTTTGTCTGTATGTCCTCTTAGTTTGGAAGACTAGTAAACCATTGCACTGCTCCCAGATTCTTGTGCATAGTTTGGAGCATTGTGCAAAGCTGTCTGTCCAAAGGTGTCCATCTTCTCCACAGGGATCCTACAGGTTCCAAAGCACGTAAGCTCCACGAACTGAAAGTCTGTGTGCCAGCACTTGGAAACCAGTTGCTGATGTTAACAATCTAGCTGGCTGCTGATTTGTGACCCACCTGCCATTTCAGGAAAGTTGTGGAAAGGCAACTCCACCAGTTTCTTAGTTTCAATGACACAAAAGCAATCAGTAGCCAACCTAATTATCTCTTGGCTACTGGGGATAAAGCGCTCTGGCTGCATTAGCTGGTTTCCCTACAGGAGAAATGGGAGGACTTGGAGACCAGTTCTTTGGGATCTGTCAGTCCTCTCTGATAAGCCCATGGATATTTGCTTTCTCATTTGTAGACTAAGAGGAGTGGATGGACTTGCAGCTGAGAGGGGTACCCATTGCCCTCCTGACAGACCTCACAGGACAGTTTGCGATTGTTATTCTGTTTCAAGGACTCTCATTCTAAACATGTGCAAGGCTGTTAACGATGGTTAATGAGTTCCCTCCTGGGAGAACAGGATATTTGCTTGCAAATTGTTTTCAGGACCTAAAGAAGTAATTTAAGAATGCATTTCCTTTTCAATTTAGTAACCCATCATATGTTCTTGTCACATTTACAAATGTTCTCCTGGTGTAAAAATAAATATACACCTCAGTCAGGATGTGTGTATAAACAAATACAATCTGTTTTTTTCTATCTGCTAAAACAGGAAAAAATGAGAAGTTGCAAAAGCTAGCTAAAACTCACTGCTTAAATACCTGTTTCTGGACCTTCCCCCGTAATAATATAATGACTATGTTCAATTAGCTCTCCTATCTGGTAGGTCCAACTGATGCATGTATTTTGTATGCTATGACTCATTTAATTTGGCTATTTCCTCCCCTATAAAGTTCATCCCTACTTTGTTCCCATCTTACAGACTTCACTATCTGCTCACCCAACTGTTCGGTGGCTCTGGCTCAGGGACCTATCTGTGCCTGCTGTTGCAGTGCTTCCCTCCTCAGCCTGTCCTTCCACATGGCTAATTGCAGAATCATAATTAGCTCCTTGCACAACCGTATGGGGCAAGCCTTCGTGCAACTGCTCAATACAAGCAAGCAGAACACAACAGCTTGTACAGTGACCCCTCCTTTATTGTGGGCAGGAAAAAAGCACAGCAGGAAAAGGCTTGGGCTTACAGCACCAAGGTCTCTTCTTCCCCTGCTTTTAAAGCCTGTAGGTCAAGCCAGCTCAGCTGGAAAGCTTCACACCATCACCAAGCAATCTGGGGGTTGACAGAGCCTCTGTCAGCTTGTACATGGGCTGGGGAGAAGCCTTTGGGCATGTTGCCCTTGATTCTTCTAGATGTTAAAGGAGAGCTGCTCTTTGAGAAGGGTGGATTTCCATGGCTCTCTTTTTTAAGGCTAATGCAGTTTCTGCTATAAAACTGATCGGGGAGTCTCCAAGGTGGGGTAGCCCAGTGGGTGTAAACAAAATTGCTTGCCAGCTCCTAGGCAGACACAGAGGCTTCAGCTGGCCCAACTGCATCACACCTGGGCCAAGCTTGGAGGAACTCCCAGCTTGAGCGCAGGAGGCTGAGGACAGGCGACAGGCTGCTCTGTTGGGAGCAAAATCTCTTGCTGATGCCAGAAGCTACTGAAGTCCCTGCATGCTGCCTGAGCCTCTCCTGAGAGAGTGGGATCGCCCCATCTCCCCACATATATCTGTCCAGTGGGTTGGTGTCTGCCCTCTCCCGACGACTGTCAGCTGACAGCACTCTCTGAAGCCAGGGCGGGTTTGTCAGAGCTTTGCTCTCCACAGCCACTTCATTTCCTGAAGTCCAGTTGGCCTAAGAAGTGTGGAGAGTATTTCTGCTGCCATTGCTGGGTTTCTTGGGGGTGTTTTGGGGCTATTTCTTCTGCATCATTGCCTGGTTTTCTAGGCAGAAATGTCAGTCATTTCACTTTGTGTGTGTAAAATGGGGGGGGTGTTTCAGACTCGATGGCAAACTGGCAATGCAGGACATCCCCTCGTGTCATGGTAAGAGAAAGGAGCTGTTGTGTCTCTGTTTTTCTACACAGATCTGCAGCCTACCTCCACCACAGCCGCAACTCAGCACTGCATCCCAGGCACCACAAACGTCCAGTCCCCTTCCAGCTCAGGTGAGTCCTCCTGCCGAATCTGAATACATTCACACCACAAGCAAATCCTGAGCCCTGGCAGGCTTCTCTGTCAGCCTCCTGTCCCATGGGCGGGCCACGACCAATGGCCCTGCAGTCCAGCCTGGAGCTGCTGGAATCCCACCACACCTCTCACCTCTCCCTGCTGCTCCCTTCCGGATGCCCAGAAGGGCTGCGCTCTCCTGGCCGTTCCCCGCTTTAGCCAGTCCTCTTACCTTCAGATCAGCCTTCCTGGTCTCTCTGCCTCCTGGTCCTTCAGGTGGTGCAGCCCTGCTGAAGGTGACAGGATAGCTGGGGGAAGCTCCTGGAGCTGATGCTGCTGAGCCCCATGTCCATGGCCATGGTGCTCTGGGGCAGGGAGAGGTGGGCCAAGCACTCTTGTCCACTTGTGCATGTGACAGCAGGGAGGGTGCCTCATTTCCGCACCCTCACATTTGGTGAAGTTGTAACTTTCTGTAAAATCTTGGCATTTGCATGATCAGTAGAGGCTTCTTGACAATAAAGTAGGAAAAAAAAAAAAGAAAAAGTCCAGCTGAGATCATCCAGTGTGCAGCTAATTCTGAAAGTGCTGACTGGGTTACCCGCAGCATGGCTGGCCATAATGTAGGGATTGAATGGGATTTTTGCTGTGGTTGCTCTCTCCAGCTCTTCTTTATGCCTCCGCTCTTGCACAGTCTTCTGTGTTCTCAGTGCTACTCTGATGACATCAAAGTGGAGAGAGAGAGGAAAGGCAAAACAGCTTGCCTCTAACACAGCTGGAGCCTGGGGCATGAAGAGGCATGGAACAAGAGTGATAGAGTTAGGAACCTGGAGAGCGTGTTTAGTCCCGTTTAAAAAGGCAAAATGTGGAGTTGAGAGAAGTTAAATGGTTTGACCTATGTTGTGGCAAAGGTGGGGATTTCTCGCAGGGAAGTGCTGGCTGAATTCTATGTTAAGATCATTCCCACATTCCTCTCCCCGCTTCCTCCTCCTCTTCAAATTATCAGATACATGGCATATGGAAGTATTAGTCTGCTCCCACCATAGGAATGGAGATGGAATGTCTGTGGATATATTCAGCAGTATCCTACTTTTCTACCTTTGCACAAAGCTCAGGAGACAGCCATTAAGGCAAGACAGGTGTATGTCACATAATGAATCTCCTGTGGTGGACAGGAGACATTACTAGAGGATATCACGTAATCATTTCATCACAAACCAGGGTGTTTGCCAATTGTTGAAAATGCGTGATGTTCAGTGACTATAGGCATTTCTGTGTTTTCACGTCTGTTTCCTCAGGCAACACAGCAGTTTTTTCTGATGTCTAAACTAGCTGAAGGAATGTTTTCCAGAGGGAAAGGTGTAGAAGAGAGAAAGGAGCTTAAAAGGTCCAATCCATTAGTCCCTGTTTTCTTAAACTGAGATCTCCTGTCTCTTGAAGCTATAGTTTTAGGCACATCTACTCCGTGTTTGAAGGCAGGAGGAAAAGAAACATTGACAGGTGCATAATATCACAATTAAACATTCTTCCAATAATAAATACATCTTATTTGGAAAAATAAAAAAAAATGATAGTTGTTTCTATTTGGTTTTGTTGGAGTATATGAGAATCTAGTACATACTCACTTCTAAAGCCGTTCATGGGGAAAAAAGGGGGAGAGGAGAATAGGTGCAATAGAAGAGATACACAAGAGAGATTTCAAAGCATGGGCAAATGTATTTTTTTATAAATAAGTGCCACTGCTTTTTACATCTTCACTGATGAAAGAGGTTGCTTAACTATTAATGAAAATGTAGAAGCACAGATGCTTAAGAACGTATAGCTTTTAAAAATTATTTTTGTTATTCTAAATTATTATCTACAATAGTGACAACCATTTTGAGAGTCATTGACACATTTATTATTCTTTCAGTAGTTGTTAATTATAAGATTGGTCGCTACCCAGTGACTGCATACAATCCTTAAGGGATTTTTGCCGACAGTGGATAGTGTCTAAGCAATCAGTAACAGCACATCTACGTCTGACCCATATTTCAGAATTTGATATAAATCATGTTGCTAATGAGTAGTGCATGAGGCAACAACTACTTCCATTTAAATCTTTACAGAAAAGCCATTTGTCCAGCAATGTATTTAATGGCAGATATTCCTAGCAGCTAATTTGATAAATGATTGCCTAGCACATGAAGAGTGGGTTTTCAGAATTCTCATATTCAGCTTGCTGTGGTTCCAACAAGAACAGTTTCACCTCATGGGGGTAATTAGGTCTATGTAACTGGACTGAGGTGGTAAAATGAAAATATTTTCGTGTTAAAGTGTCAATCAGGTGTCCTTGGCAAGAGGCAGATGAGCAGTACTTCAGTCTTCTCAAAGAGTATAAAAGAAAGGATATTTCTCAGCAATTTGTGTAACCCGCTGCTTAAGAGAATGTTGTGCTGTTATAAAAACATGGGAGGTGACAATTATGAGTTATAATGGTATGGACTAAGAGAAATAAATAATTAAAAATACGTATCCTGTCTTCATCTCTATGATATATGCTTAATCTTTGCTTGCACACTGTCAAGACATTGTGGAACATGACAATATTTTCAGACAAGATTTTTAATTGTCCTGAAGTACTCCAGTGTGGGAATCAGTATGCTAAAATGTGCAGTGTCACCTTGGAGGAACCTGACACTGCAAAATTCATTGTAAAAATATGCAGATTTCTCTCTGTATAACGATACACTTCCTTGTTCCTGTGAAGACTGGCAGCTTAATAAATAATGTTAAGTACGTTAAGGAAATAGTTCTATTTAATAACTATCACAACAGTTATTAAAAAAGTGGTTGTGAAGCTGTTCAGCTTTCTCCAGATTTAGTCGAGATAGAGGTACATGAAGTGTCTACCTTAACCAGTTATTTTAAGCCTTCAGAATATTTGAGAATTATTTGTCTGGTTAAAGAAGTGTGGTGGATATTTATTAGTAAGATTTAGATTCCCATGTTTCAATAGCTGTTTTGCATAAAATTGCACAGGAAAAATCTACACTATAAGATGTATTTATTCCCTATTTTGTGAATGACCAGGTGTGACTGATGCAGCAACAGATAAGTTATAGCATTTTTAGCATATAGCAGCCTGGACAACCTTAAGAATCAGTAATACTGCCAGTGAGTTTCTATCACAGCTATTAAAAGCTGAGACCGGTATAATACATCCTGGGGGTAATCTGAGTGAGGTATTCTCCCGGATCTAAAGCTTGGGCTGTCACAGGCAATCTTTGGAGGTGGGGTGTAGGGGTCACATTCCACAATTAAAAGAAGAACTGAATCCCTATCCCCACATCAAGCATGGCTTGTTCTCTTTCTCTTCAGCTCTCTGCCAGCACATGCAGCTTCCCTTCCTGAAAAGGCACGGGTGTACTCACTCTCCTGAAACCAGAGCCATGAACACTTTTCTGTGTGTGTGGATTTCTTTGCTTTTTTGCTCAGAGGGCTTTTATTAAAGGGGAAGGAGGACAGCACCGTGACTTGTTAAGTACACGGCAGAAGTTGGGGACTGAAGTAAAATCCTATTTTCCTAGTATATAGAAATAAAAACAATAATCAAGTAGTTTGAAGTAGCTGGGGTAAGTTAAAATCTGAGATTTCTCCTTTTTTTTTCCTTTGGATACAAGAAATCTGTATACAACAGAAGTCTCCCAGACCAAGAAGGATGGGAGAGGGACTGGGTCCTGATGGTTCCTTGTATATGCAGAATGCGGATTTGCACTTGCACAAAACTTGATTTCCAGTACCTTCAAAGATACACATCCTGAAGGGTTAAAAAACTTTCCTCGTGACAGTTAATCCAGACATCTAGGAATACAGGGCCAGATCTTCAGTTTGTGTAAATCACTGTGACCCTATAGACTTGTGAGGAGTTGCACTGATTTATGCATGCCGGACATCAGGTCTTCTCCTAGTTTTCCTTTCAGAGCGGTGCTTTTACTTTATGTCATCAATTTTTGTAAAGAAAAACCTCAGAGATGTAAGCAAGCGCATTTCTATGTATTTTCTGCCTATGAGTGAAATAAACTTAATATCCTATTCAATCACTTAAAAATCTGCATTACCAATGAGAAAAGCCCTTCGTTTTTGTTTCAGAAAAAGACGTGCTCTGCAGCAGAAGCTCTGGTCTGCCATCTATTGTGAGTGTGTTTTTGGCTGTGACATGAATGAGAGTCAAGGAAAGAACATAAAAGTTAAAGTAGGTTCATATGGAGCACAATGCCCTCAATATGTCAGTGGTAGCTTTTTCACTATTGCTTCAATAAATATAGAAGTCTTTAATGGCTTCTTACAACCATTCAATCCAGCTGGCTTTATGATTTGTATACCCTTCTCCTCTGTGCTGGGTTAAGGTTTTACTTAGAAATACCGTCTGAGCTTCTTCACACCGTGATCGTTTCCCTGCAGTGTGCGGTCACACTGAAACAAATTCACTGAGCTAATTGTCCTTTTATTTATCCTTTGTACACTGGAAGTCATTTAAAAGTCAGTTCATTTATGCCGGTGTAATACAGTTGTAAGGCTAAGTGCTGTTCATGCTAGTTGCATAGTAGGAAATAAGAACTAATAGGACCCTTTCTGTTTGAGTAGTTTCTTTTCGTAGTCCCAGCTCTGCTGTCATTCACTCAAGAGAAGATTTTCATTAACTTCAGTGAGTATGGGGACGTGGCCATCTCCACATTCTTTGTGGTTTCAGCTGTATCTCTGCATAAACGTAAAAGAAACTAAAATCAGTAAGGTTTATGACAAGATATTCAGCTTCTGGAAGTCAGTACATCTCTTTCCGTTAGTGCTTAAGGTAGTGAGTCTGGTCTTGAATCTTGGGATTCTGGTGGGACTATTTAGGAGAACCTCTGGAGTATGAGGTGGTGTGTTCTGTACCCTCCAGTTGAATATGCTAAATTTTAAAATTATTGCAGTCTTTTTAGGAAGCAAGGTCCATCCAGTGAGCCAAGGCTTTCTCAGCCTTGGCATTGACATACATTGTCCAGATGAAATTGAAAAGTGACATCTTTCTCATAGGAAAGCAAGATACATTCCCTTGCATAGCTTGATCCCAATTTCCAGGAGAGTATGAAGATAAACATCAGGCTAGTCTGATCTTCTGCCTGCCAGAGGTATAGATATGCTACACTGTCAAAATGTATGAGCAGTATTTTCCCAGATTTCCACACAATAAACTGCCTGATAGGTATGCTTGCCATCTGTATCCTTCTGCATTTAAAAAAGTCCTCAGTCCAATTCTACCTGTCCAAATTTACACTCCAGGAAGAAAAAATGTATTAAGTGGAAAACGCAAACATCTCATCAGAGCACCGTATATCTTAGCTGATTAATAACTGTAGTCAAAAGACCAGGAAAATTCCACACAAAGCCAAACTTCACAATGGCAGATGGTTTTGCTGGTCATGGTAACCTGCAGACTGCCCTCAGGAGTGCTGTCTTCTGCGTGCAGCATGCGTGGTCTTGAGGATATTCTTTGATGAAAAGTGCTAAGCGTGCTGGTATAAGCTGCCACTGCAACATGTTGATTGCTGCAGATTCTCTTGTCAGTGTTCAGGCCTTACAAGATCCTCGCGATATCTTGCCAGCTGTGTGTAGCCCCCACAGATGATCGCGTACTCCTCGCTGGAGCAGCCAGATTGTCACCAGCCTAATCTCATTCATGAGCAGCTATTTATGTAAGTGATCACATGGTGTCAGGCCTGGTCGAGTGAATGACCATTTATCTACGTCCGTAAGGGATTCGCAATCTGGCCGCATGCTGATTGAAGCATAAAACAGGAAAATAGGTATCTAGAGAGCATAAGTTTGGTATGCTGTGATAAAAACTGCAAGTGTGCAGATTGCCATGAAGGCTACGATGGCAGCTGGAGGTGGGGGAGGCACAGGAGACGAACCTTCTGCTTTCTCACTGGCGTCAGATCCTAGGGCAGTGTTGGGGTGTTGGGATACCCCTCAGAGGGTAATTTTCTGCTGGCAGTGGACTCGCCCCTCACGTTACACAAGTAGAACTTAAAGGGTGTCTGTCATTTATAAATATAAATCCCCGCGGTACCTGTCAAGGCAACTGGTAACTGAACAGTTATGGCTTGTTTCTGCTGCTTCTCACTGGCACGCAGCTGAGAGCAGATTTTGCTACTCTGCATTTGTAGCTTCAAACCTGTGAAACATCTCTGGCAGCGGATCTGAAGCTTCTTTTCTTTTCCTGTCTCTTATCTGCAGGTCCAACAGATCTCAGTATGAAGAGGCAGTTAGCAACCAGCTCCGGATCCTCCAGTAGTTCAAGCTCTAGACCCCAGCTGAGTCCAACTGAAATAAACGCAGTGAGGCAGCTTGTGGCAGGGTACCGAGAATCAGCCGCATTTTTATTGCGTTCTGCAGATGAACTGGAAAACCTTATTTTGCAGCAGAACTGAGTCATGTGACCTTCACACTGGCCTGGTCTTATCTCAGAGTTTCCACTAATGACATTTTGATTTCCCAGAGCACACACTTCAGTTACTGCACAGTCTTTTTAGAAGAGTTAATTACCATAACGCCACACTGTTCTTGATCCATAAAGTGATGTGTTAAGGTGCTTCAAGTGAACTTTGACCTCCGGTATTTCTGAGGTACTTTACTGTGTCCAGCCTATTGCTTTTGTTTTAGTGTGTCAGCATAAATATCGAAAAAGTGGCTAGAAATTAACTCGTTCTAACAAGTGGAGGAAACAGAAGATGCTGTGACGGTTTTAAAAAAAACATGGTTCAAGATCCAAGTGCAATATTAGTGGAATGTGATACTGACTCATTGGACTTAAAGCTGCAGTATATGGCAAGACGTTGCCAAATGTCCTGTTGCTACAGGGCACAATTGCAATTAAAAGGATCTTGTATTTTAAAAAAATGTAATTTTTATAAAAAACAAAACAAAAGATTTTTGTTTTCATTCAAGATTTTTCATTTTTACTTTGGTAAACTTTTTCACTGGTCCTGAAAATGTTTTGAGGAGCTATTGTAAGTCCCCCCTTCCTCTCTTGAACCCCCGACTGTGCCCTTCTACCCAACTTCATATTCTTTCTACAACGAGTAACTCTTGATGCTGGATAATTCTTCCCCCCTGTACTGTAAATTGTCATCTATGGAATACCTTCCGAAGGAAGCATGCATTTCCTGCATTCATACCATTCTCAACTCCATTCTGTAATATATTGCAGCTTTACTAGCAATTAATAAAGAGTTGAGGGTTTTTTAAAAAAGACATATCATTGAGAAAAAAAAAAAAAGATAAATCGATTTCTAACGGTGAACTCATCTAACTCCATGATCACTGCTGCTGTCCTATACAAGTCCCTCTAGTTGTGATTGGATGTAGATGATGAATGTTAAGAGGTTGCAAGTGACAATCTGAAAATTTGCACTCTTGTGTGTATTTATTTTGTTTTCCTTAATTTAAACAAAATTCTTATGGAGGAAGGTCATTGACACTTCTGGTATGATTTGTATAATTCCCAGGCCTAGCTAAAACCTGTACAAAACTGTAAATGGATGCAGCTGCAACTATAATAAAACTCTTCTTTCCCCTCCCCCACTCTTCCCAACCCCTCTATTTCTTATTTTATAATATTGATTACACATTAATGGTGTTTTCTTTGTGCACTACGGCAGGCTTATTTTTAAGTATATAGAAAAAAGTACTTTAGTTTATGCTTACTGTACTATCTGTTCTGTTGTTTAGCTTTTGTTGAATAACAAGTTTCTTGTGCATTCCTAAATTTGCCTTATTTCATGTACAAAATTTTATGTAATTCCGTTTTTGACAATGAGTTTAAGGCATCAGTGATATTTTATATCTACTTGTTACATATAGTTTTCCAAGTAATGACTGTGATTGTGACCAAGTAATGTGCACTTTTTCTTGTAACTGTGGACATTGCTATGCTTTTTTTTCTCTAGTGTTTCTAGAATTACTGTTGCTTACAGTTATGTAAAAGAAAAAGAACTTTTGTGATACTGTTGGTGAATATTAATGTGAAAAAGCCTATGAAATATGAGTATTTTGGAGGTACATAGATACACAAACATCTCTAAGTTGTGGACTGATGTTCACATATTTAAATGAGAATTCAAAACCTGAGGGCTGGAATCATTTCCTCTGTTTTGTTTGGGTAAATAAACAGATTTCTGTGTTTAAATACATGATTGTGAAACATTATAACATTTAAATTGACAGAGCATTTAAAGCTATAAATATTATTGTCTTTGAACAGCAAAAAGGGCCTTCCAGTCCAGTTCATGCAGACACCCAAACCTCTTTTCTCAAAATTATCGAGTAAACCCAGTAGGCTGATCTGGCTGGATCTTTGTATTAATGAAGAATGTCCTCAATAAGAGCAGAAGCGGGTGGTCCATAAATCATGAGATCTGAGTCACTAGTATTTTATAATTTTAAGTTGGCTGGAGGCAACACCATTTTGCCATGCTACGTTTATTCTTAAAAATTTATTGGATATCTTTTTAAAGGCACTTGGTCTTGGATATGAGAACATTGTTGCAAATTCTTACTAGTTGCTACCCATCACTTGAGAGATGCATTTGCTTTCAACATCTTCTCACCATGCCCGTGAAAGCCTATAGCTTGTCTCTACCGTAGATGTGTGGTTTCCTCGGCTTTTGTCTCACCAGGCATTCAAAAGTTGGTTAGGAACCAAGTGCCTTTTTGTCTCTTCAACTTTAAAACATCTACAGCTGCTTCTGTCTCTTGCGTGCCAGGAAGGGATGAAGCAGATACCTTGTGCCAGGTCACTATCTTGGCCTCATCCAAAGAAAAGCTCTGGCATAGGTTTTCCACAGAGGAGAAGAGTGACAGCTCTGCCTAGGTTTCAAAGTTTCCTTAGTCCTGTTGTGCAGGGCAGTGTGCCTCGAACTGTCAACTAAGCAGCAGCCAGCAGTTTGTCTAAGATGCTGTTTGCCAGCCGGGAATGCTTCTCAGCTGGGCAGCTGTCTTGCTAAATCCAGATTAGGACAAGAGGCTAGAGGATGAGGAAGTAAGAGATTTACTTCGGTATTCTACCCCCTGACTCCTCTTTCCTCTCCCCTAATTGCTCCTTCTCTTGAGGGAGAAGTAGGAAAGCTGGGGGCCACCATATGACCTTCAAGGCCTATGGCTAGTCTCCCCTTTTACCTGCTCCACCCCCAGCCTACTTTGATAGTTCTCCAGGGATGTCTTCCACAGCACACACATCCTCTTCTTCTGGCTGCCTTCTCTGAAATATTTAGGGCCTTCTTCAATTGTAGGAGGGTTGATGTTCTTCTCTAAAGGCTCATACAGATGCTTAGTTTTCAGTCCTCAAGTGGTTTATCTGTGCCAAATTCCAGCAGACTGATGGGGTCCTTATAGCTGTTTCCACCTCTAAGTACTGGCTTTTTTCAAGTCTTCTTTGGAACAATCAGAGATTTAACTATAGTTTTAACTTCCTCTTCTTTGAAGAGGGTACTGAAATTCAGACCCATCCTGTGAAGGAGAGGTCATAAATCTCAGTTCACTTCTGTGTGTGCAAATCTAGATCCAAGCAACACAATTAGATTTGCCCTCTTGGATGCAGTATAGGTGTCAGAGCCACCTACTCTCTGCCTGCTTTCAACCTCCTAAGGAAGTGCAAGTGGAGAAGATCTTGCTCCAACTATAGACTGAGTCAGGTATCTAGAAATAACTGCAGAGTTATTTCTTTCTCTTATCCGTATCTTCTGTAATCAATGCCTGATCACCTCGGCCTAAATATTGCTGTTAGGGTAAGGCTGTCTTCAGAAAAGTGTTGTCCTTATATCAATTACCTTCATTAAACTATTACTTCAAGCTCATGGATGTCTCACTGCAGAACTTCAGTAGTGCAGATGGGCAGGTCCTTGAGACCGCCTCACGTCTTCCCAACTATCCTGGAGTTTCCTTGAGAGTTTCCTAGAGTTTCCTTGAGTCTTCAGGGTGTTGACGGAAAGGGACGGATGGTGAGAGAATGTCGTATAATATCCCTAAATTCCCATCCAGGGTTAAGTACCAAACATGACTGTGGTCTCAGTGGGTTGAGTCTCTTTAGGCTTACATCCACACTGGGAAGACAAGTAACTTATCCATTCTTTTCTCTTCTCTCCTTGAATTCCAGGATAGGTTTCATTTTCATTTACAACTGTGAGTAAGAGCTTTAGATGCAACCTTAGGTTGTGGGAGCAGACAATCTGACCAGTTTAACACGTAACCAGATTTGTTTACTGCTTTCGATGTCAGCTGGAAAACTGGAGTCAGAACACACAAAAAGAGATCTGGAGTCAAAATTTTTTATCCAGATTAGCACCTTGCTGCCTGTCATCGAAGGAGAACGCCACCATATCAGCCATGATGAGTATCAACAGCTACAGAAAGACAATTCAGAGGTAAGCAAGTATTTGACAGTTCAAAAGCTGCCCACCCTTGTATGGAGAATGAATTTTCTGAATGAGGAAAAGCAGATGAACGTGTACGTGACCATAGCTGTAAACCTAATTGGAAAACAGAGTTATACTGAAGGGATTGTATCTTCTTGCTGTAATGACCTGAGTTCCTGTCGAATACAGTTTAAGTGGAGGTAAGTTTTGTTGGTAAAACTCCATTGAAAAAAGGAACAATTTCATTTCTCTCATGTTCCTAGCATTGTGTTAAAAACTTCCCATAAATTTGTTAAAGCTCCTCTGAATTTGGCTTTGAGTGGCTTGTGAGGAATTTGTAAGGACGATGCACATTTTTCTATATAAAGAGAAGCTGATCTCAATAGATCCTGTAGTCAGGACCTACCCCTGACTCTAACTACTATTGAAAAACAGTTACCAGTACATGAAAAAGAATTGTGAAATAATGACAAAAATCAAGCCATGCCACGCAGATAGTTGCTGGACTAAGTATGTAAGAATACTTTTTTTAACGGTTGGACTTGATAATCTTAAAGGTTTTTTCCAACGTAAATGATTTTATGCTTCTATGGTAATATAAAATGGCTGTACTGGACAAGAGCAATTCTTCACAGCCTTTTATTCTGTCACTGATACTAAATAAAACAGATACAGCAGGATGGAAGAATAGAGTAAGCATATAGCAGTGCTCTCTAAAGGCATGTCCATGGCCTACAGCAGTTTGAGGCTGCGGTGGGTTGTCCCTGGCTGGCAGAGAAGCCCCCACCCTGTCACTTGCTCACTCCCCACAGTGGCACAGGGAGAGAATCGGACGGGCAAAAGCGAGAATAAAAAGTGGGTCAAGTTTAATAAGTGAAGAATGAAAAAAGAAAAATTGATGCAAAAGCATCACCACCTCCCACCAGCAGACCAATACCCAGCCGGTCCCCGAGCAACAGTGACTTTGGGGACATACCCCACCCCAATTCCCCCCACGTTCTGTTGCCAAGAATGATGTTATATGGTTTGAAAAAAATGAGTTGCTTGAGGCCATGCCATCTGTGAAAGCCTGAGCCAGGTCTGCTGACTCCTTTCCAACGTCCTGCCCCAGTAAAGCAACCACACTCCAGATGTGCCAAGTGAAATACGTGAAGTCCAAAAATAGGGCTCTCTTTTTCTGCTAACCTGTCCTCTGGACTGGATCAGATGTTGGAGGAGAGGGTGCAGAAATGTTTTTTTTATATACTCCAACCCAAATAACCTGCTTAAATCTCTTTTTCACCACTGAAAAAAAAAGGAGCACAAAAGAGCTGGAAAGGCTGTAAAATTAATAACTGCTTCATGAATGGAAAGTCTATGTCGTGCCACCTAATTCAGTCAATTTCTCCAAGTGTGGAGAAAGGTATTTTATGCAAATTTTTTTGTTCCCTTTTCTAATAATGTCTGGAAACACAATGGAAAAGAGTTCTAATTATTGTGACTATATATATAATTTGTTTTGTAAGTACACCTTTGCTGTGGTAAGCCAACTATTAAATTATGGTGTAAGGAGAGCTGGGAGAAGGATCCAGTCTACCAATCGCACATAGATAGGATTGTCCTCATTTTTCCTCAGAGTCTGGGCAACAGGGGAGTAGATCACAGTAGGTAATTAAAAAGAAACAGTGTTGCCGAATTTTCAAGGTTTCCTAGAAAATAATTTTGCTAAGTTCTTCCTAATGCTCCCTTGGAAACTTGAATCAGGTAATTTTTTCCTGCAAGGCTGCTGTTTTGTTATTGTAGGGTTGCTAATCAGTTCTTGGTGCTGGTTTGGTTTTTACACTCAGTCTTAACACAGTGAAACACAGCAGGAAAAGTGCTAAAAAAACGGAAAAATAGCAAGGATAAGTATTATTAATTTTTCAAACATGTCTCTGTTGAATTGTTTCAAATTAATTTTATTTGTGGTTGCAAACTCTGAGTGCTTTAGCACCACAAGCTTGACCTATTTATTTCCTCTCATATTCTGTAGCAGGGAGGGAAGGATTTGCTCTGTGGAGATATGGCTTCGAGCTGAGAAAAGCCCTTACTGCCCTCGCCAGCAGGCCCCCTTATCAGCGTTCACTTGCTGCCCCTGATATTTGAAAATTACAAGCTACAAGGGATGCTTAACTTGCAGATATGTTCTCTAATAATTAGAGGCATAGGCTACATTTTTTTAATGTCTTTGTCCAATCTTATTTTTTTTCTTTTCAATGCAAACAATGAACTATAAAGTAAAACCAAAAAATAAAATTATAGCTTTAATATAAACCTCTAATATCCAGCATACATTTGAGGTCCACATTTGGAAAACTTTAATAAACTCAGTGCTAAATTACAAAATCATATGTTTGCTCCTTTTAAAAAAAATATTGTTAATAGTGATTGTTTGCAGTGTATGGAGTCCAGATTTCTTCTGCTGTGTGGGGAAATCCTCACCGTGGAGGTCACCCCTTTTATTTGGACAAGGGTGTCAAAGAAGGTGGCACACCACATCTATTCTCCTTGCCAAGTCTTGTGGCACTCCATTACCTTGCAAACATTGCTGATGAAGGGCTTGAAATCACTTGCAATTAGAAAACTACCACATGGTTATTAACTAAAGCTTAGTGGTTTGAACACCAAATCTTTTATATCTGGTAGAATCATAGAATGGTTTGAGTTGGAAGGGACCCTCAAAGATCATCTAGTTCAACCCGCCCTGCCATGAGTGGGAACATCTTTCGCTAGACCAGGTTGCTCAGAGCCCCATCCAGCCTGGCCTTGAACACTTCCAAAGGTGGGGCATCCACAACTTCCCTGGACAACCTCTTCTACTGTCTCACCAACTGCATCATAAAAATTTTCTTCCTTAAATCCAATCTAAATTTACCCTCTTTCAGTTTAAAACCATTGCCCCTTGCCCCGTCACTACAGACCCTGGTTAAAAAGTCTCTTTCTGCCTCTCTTATATGTTGCAAGGCTGCATTAAGGTCTCCCTGGAGCCTTGTCTTCTCCAGGCTGAACAACCCCAACTCTCTTGGCCTGTCCTCATAGGAGAGGTGCTCTGATCATTTTTGTGGCCCTCCTCTGGACCCACTCCAATGGGTCCATGTCTTTCCTGTGCTGAGGACTCCAGAGCTGGATGCAGTACTCCAGGTGAGATGTCATGAGAGTGGAGTAGAGGGGTAGAATCACCTCCCTCGACCTGCTTGCCACGCTGCTTTTGACGCAGCCCAGGATGCGGTTGGCTTTCTGGGCTGCGATTGCACATTGCTGGCTCTTGTAAAATTTCTCACCACCAGTATCCCCAAGTCCTTCTCTGCTCTCAATCTGTTCATCCCCCAGTCTGCGCTGATTTGGGGGTTGCCCCAGCCCAGATGCAGGACCTTGCAGTTGCCCTTGTTGAACTTCATGAGCTTTGGCCCACTTCTCCAGCCTGTCAAGGTCCCTCTGGATGGCACCCCAGAGGTATCAATATCTTGACCCGTTACTACAGTATGCACAGGAGTATGCTGTTATGATTCCTGTATGATGCTATACAAAAGCTCTCATTCCCAATGGCTTTTTGGCTGGTCGTTCCATTCCCTATATTATTGGGCTGAAAATTTGGTGGAAAATCTCTGTGAAATGCGATCACTGATTTACGGTGGGCAGTTTGGGTATGTTTCAGTAATATTTCAGAAAACCTTCCAGTGGCACAGTTTCCTATACTGCTGCCACTAGGACTTTGTACTGGTATTTTAGCACTTGAAAGAGAATTCCATTGTCAAGAAATTGAGAGAGAAATGCGGTTATTAGCTGTCACTCTGTACATCATCCTAGATGGTACATTTTTTTTGATGTAAAAAAGTGAAAATTAATTTTCATTGCTTAAAAAGGGCCATCTGCCCATCCTACTCACTATAAAAGGCCACTTTCTTCTTTTCTTCTGTAGGGGAAAATGAGAATACTAACAGGGATACTGATTTCTTATTAGCCTTCTATTGCTCCCCACCAATAAGAGGATGTCATTGTTATGGTAATACAGTGTGAATCACACAATAGAATGAAGGAAATCACCAGGCATTAGATGCCCTGATGAGCACCAAGCCCTGAAAGGACTCTACCGATCCAGATCCGCTTGTCTTAAGTTACTTGAGTCAAGACTCAGCTCGACACCTTTCGAGTGGGCAGTTTACTCTACTTGTCAACATTTTTTTCACTAAATTTATATTAGTGAACTATGAGAAAGACTTACCTGCAGTTGAAACGTTGCAGGTCCTTTCCCAGGCAGCAAATAACAGCTATCGGGGCCGGTCTTGAATGGGAAAAGGGGTGGCACTTGTTGAACAGAGAGCAGCTCTCAGGCTAAGAGTTTAGAAAATCTTTATAAAAATGACAAGCACTCACCTAAGCCACAGCTTTACCCAGTTCAGTCTTTGGCAAACCTCATGACCAGGGTGTCCTTATGACGAGGTGCCATTTCAATTGTTAACGGCAACTAAAACAGTAAGAAAGACATTCAGCGAAAACAATCACATCATTTACCGGGATGAAGTGCAGAGCTGATTACATGTCTCTGATTATAATAGTTCTTCCAGCGATCACAGCTGAGCTGGGAGGCCTGTACCAAATACTCTGACTATATGTTGCTTTCTAGAGAGCTGACAGCTCTAAGGTGAGGGTAAAAAGCTCTTTCATTACTGACTGAGTAATTCAAAATTAAATCCAATTCAAAAAAGGGTAAGCAGTTGGTTTGGCTGCCAGAGACTCTGTGTTCATCCACTGAAACCTGCTAGCTAATTCGCTAACATTCACTTGTAAAATTGAGTTGCTGAGTAGTAGACTGAGTGTGAACACTAATAAATGGTAAACTGCTGCTCTGAAGCGGTTGTAATTCGTGACAAGCAGGTACACTGCAGTAGCTTCTCCTCGTGAATATTTCACTGTTGTTTTATGTGAGAATATTGCTCTGAAACTGAGGCCAAAGTACATAGAAGTGAAAAATTAGCCCAGTCTGGCACCAAACAGCCAGGCCTATGTTTTTGCAAGCTGCTGAGCAGCAGCGGTTTTGAAAATCAGTGTCTGGAAAGGTCTCCAGAAGAGGGTAACTGCTTTTCTCTCTGTTTGAGAAGCATCTGGCTAATTAAGAATAGAATTTAAGGTAAGTATTGCCAAGACTGCCTCCTGTGCCACTGCCTTCTCTTTTCTCAAAGTGTATTTAAAGCAAATGTATTCATGGCAGGAATTCAAAAGAGACCGGACTTCTCCCCAAAGTATTTTGAGATATCAAAATAACGTAGTGATCTCGCCTCATTTCCTTCAAGAATGACAATATGACATGGTGGAGGTGTGCTGTGTAAAACCCACACTTGTCAAACTAAAGGAATTTTATTAACAATTAAGCAGTTTGGATTCTGTTCTGCCGATGGCAGGGCTTATGGCAATGTTGTGTTACATCCAACTCTCAAGTGAGAGTTGGGCGATCAGCCCCTCCAAGTCAGAGGTGCAGAAGGGTTTCTGGGTGGGTACTTGGTGAGTTTGAGCTAAAGAGCTCCATCAAGTCTTGCCTGACTAGAGGTCACTCATGGGCTCTTCGTGGTTAACCCCGTACACTTCCATGGTGCCTTCTTAACCTCATGCTGTATTTGACACTGTCGTTTGGCTTCTTTGCTGAGTTTGTAGGGTTGGGTTGTCACCAGAAGGAAATGCATATTCTTAAATATTTTTGCTTGCATCTGTCCTGAGGAATCCATTTAATGAGACTCCATTTATTTGCTCATATTTACTCTTTAAGAATCTAGAAATTCAGTTGTAACACAAATGCCTTAAAAACACAGGAGTAGCTTCAAAATATGGTTGCAAAAAACATTAAAAAAATCTAGAATGGATTTACAAGATCCCTGGAGCTCCAAGCAAGAACTTTGTTGAGAACATGAAGCAAAGGTAGACAAAGGAGGGTTTATACATTTCTAATAAGATATTACACTCCACTTTTTCTTCCCTCACTGAACAGTAATAGGCCCTTTCATGTAATGTGGTGGGTTTGGGTTTTTTCAATGACAATCTTTAAAAAGCAAAGATAATTAAAAAAAAAAAAAGAAAAAAACCCGAAGTCAAAAGAGATACTTTCAATGGAAGCAGGAGACATATTCAGGAGAAGTCATAAGGCCAGCAATCACATCAAACTTAAAAACATCGCTACTTTATTCCTCTTAAATTGCAACACATCCGTACAGGCAAAGGCTTGAAAACTAAACACCGTACCCATCATGCATACCCTCAGCTCGCGCAGATGTCCCTGAGAGCCGAGAGTGCCCGATGCTCGGCAGGCTTGGTCTGGGGGAGGGGAGAGAAAGCAGGTGCCACACTGACTGGCAGCAGCTCACCTCCGTGAATACAGGTGTGCCTGCGCTAAAACGTTTCCCCCACTCCCTGGTCATTTACCCCACTCTGGAACGTGGGTATTCATATGGCATTCTTTCACGCTTATTTAAAGTATTTTTATGTTTCGTCATCCTCCTAGCAGGAGGGAAGAGCAGGGAAAAAGTGTGACACGCAGTTATAGCCATACTTTGTTCTGATGCGTACGCATTTCTAACTGCAGATTCAGCAGGACGCAGCAGCATCACTGGACAGGGATGGTCGTAGTTAGCCCAGGCACCTGATTGACTATCATCTATCATCTGACATATTACCATTACTTTTAATTAATTTGTCAGACTAGACAGCTTTTTTTTTTTCTTTTTTTTTTCCCCCAGAAGGGTGAAACCAGGATCATCACAAAAACAGACAAGGCTGTGCGTGTGCTTTGATGTGTGACAAAAACACCTAAGCGGGCTGCTCTTAGATGTAGCAAATGTGTGTGGCATTCGTTTTGAATCTCCTTCTTCAAAGGAGAGGTTATCATTAATTTCTTCAGAGGATGTCACTGCTCAGTCACTTACCCACCCCGTTATTAGTGTGTCCCACTGAGGGGCAGGTACCATTCCCGGAACAAGGGAAACGGGGGTATTACACAGGCATCAAAAAGAAAATTTTTGGGCAGTGACAGAGGTTTTCCTTTGCGGCGCATCCAAAACAAGGAGATTAATGTCTGGGTGGCAGCATCTAGCAAAATTAACCACCCTTTAACCACTGACATCCAATTATTTAAATGAAAGTCCATAATTATTAGTGTTCATTTAACCACTTTATCTCCTACCGCGCCAAGAATTTTCACAGGTTGCTGTATCATGACACCTACTGGTAGAGATAACCGAAATAAATAGATGCTGTTTTTTCTGAATGATGAAATAGATATTTCTGTCTACGTTGGGATTTTTGTTTCACATTGAAGTGGTTACTGACGTATGGACATTCACACAGGTAGGGCAATCACTGCAAGGCGCGAGGAGGAAAGGGTGATGGTGTTTAAACTCAACAGTGTCTGCAAGGGGCAGGTGCACCCCAGATCGGTGCGTCCCAGGTAAGTATTGCATCCTCAGCTCCTGTGCCCTGGAGTCCAGACAAACCACTTCATTTTGGGGGTTATCTTCAGTTGAAGCTCTGTTTCGTTAACTAGAACATTGGTTTGTCCTAGTTAAGAGAGAAGAGCAATCATGTAAAAGACACTGCGCCTACCTGAAAAATATAGCTGCCTAGGTTTTTGGAAAGCAATAGCTCATCACTGAGAAGCAGCTTTCACAGAGATATTTTACATGGGCTGCTGTAGGTAAGCTTGAATTTCTTTTAATTGAGGTAATGTAACAGTTGATGGACTATTCTGAAGATGCTAGGGGTGGATTGAAGGTGATGTGAAGAGAAGAAGCAGAACTGGGCTTTAAACCCTTTTGTATGATTGTCATTGTTGGGGTTTGGCTTTTTTTTTTTTGACTTACAGACCTTCTCACCTTATATCACCCGTCCTTCGTTTGAGCAAAAATACCCATATGAATAAAACCAGAAAACAAATTTGTATGAACTCTAATCAGGCACTGGTGGGTTGAAATTAAAATACCATATTTTACTATACCGCTCCATCAGTGGGTGCAGAATTTTCCAAAATGTTTCTAAAAGAAGCAATTTTTTGGCAAGTTCAGAAAAATAAAGCATCTTTCCATTCCTCGGTGATAACTCCATTGGACTCTGACCCTTTCAACCATTTTATTCCATCTCAGACACACTCGTACTTCTGTTGCCACCTTGAAAGCCACCTGCTTCCCTAGTGTTTCTTGTTTCATTATGGAATAGAATTTCCTTATTTGACGCACACTGGCAGCACTTTCATTCCTCAGTATATGGTTTACCACTGCGCTATTATCTATGTCTACTCAAGCTTTTGAGATCTAGTCTAGGTTTTCTCCTCCTATTAAATTAGCGTAACAATGTCAGTTATCAAATTGTCATCCCTGTTAAGTTCTTCCACTGTGCATTAATCCATTGTCACGCTGCACAAGGCAGAATCAAGCAGCTTTTCCAGCAGTTTACAAGTGCTACGTCTGGCCAATACTTCAGCTGCATAAATCATCTTATGTCGTGTAAATATGAATGGGAGTTTAGGTATATGAAGAGAGAGGAGCAAAAGATAGTAAGGATGCCAGACTTGCTCATTTGTTGTTTGTTCTTTCCTTCTAGGAACAAGGAGTACAACAAAAGGAACTTTTTGCCTCTTGCAGGCTGCAAAGCAGTAAAACAGATGGCACAGCTTCCCAGGAGGAAAAGTACTTTTTGCTTTAACCATTTTTGAAAATTCCTATTTGAGATGTCAAAATATTTTTTTCCCACATGACCATCCCTTTAAACGCTGTGGCTGAATTTTGGATGCATTGAGTTGGATTTCACCTGGAATAATTTGGGAAAAAAAAAAAAAAAAGTGGTTTGGAACGCCCCACACACACTTTCTTCACTTGTATTTCCTTTTTGCAAATGAGGACTTGCTTTTGGATGTTCTTTTCAATAGCAAATTATCTCTCACCTGAAACAAGACAGTGGCAGGAGCCTTCTTGTTAAAGCAGCCTCTCCTGAGACCTTTAACTGATGTATTTACCATGCACCATATTACCAGCCAACAGAGGCTGAGCCACGGAATTTGCCTCCTAAATCCTTGCAGAAAGAGACTGGCTTTTTCTATTAATTTACACCACATAAGGTGATATCTAAGACATGTTTTTCCCTGAAAAAAAGCTTAATTGGGTAATTATAGCTGCAATGCCACTTCCACTGTCATCTTTCCTCCTGGGTAAAATTTTGTGCCAATTCACACAGATGAGTTACTTAAAAGGGAGTACCTCTCCAAGAATCAGTTTTACAGCTGTTTTGTGGTCATGAGGAATCCTTTCCCAGTGCCATCCCCTATGGTAGTGCTATTTATAAGCTCAAAGGAGGGCTTGGAAGTTCAGCGAACTGATCGTTTGACACCATCCACATGCCCATGCACTGGCATTACGCCCTTGGGCGTTAGCAGAAAACGTCAGCTGCCGCTTTGGATGTCCTGAGGGTCCTCTGAGCATGGAGCAAAGCACCTGCCTGGACTTGGTGGTGGAAATAACTAGGTATTAACAATGACTACAGGAAAAAAAAAACCACAAAACCAAAAAACAACCCCCGAAAAAAAACCAAGCCCCTAAATTCCATTTACACATCTACTGTTAGCTGTGTAAAGACTGCAAGCTGCATTTATATTTGATTCTCTAATCCTCCCACTTCTTGGTAGGGTTTTGCCTTTATTAGTGGCTACCTGGCCCAAACCCAACCAAATACATACTATTACTGTGCCCTCCTTCCCCATCTGTCCCCCCACGTCAAGGGCAAGGGGGAAGGGAAAGGGACCTTCAGGAGGGAGGCTCAGTTCTGGGCTCCCAGACCCACAGCAGCCCCCCCTGCTTTTGCCAGGCATGAGGAAACTCTGCCCTCAGGGGTCCCAGGCTCCTGATACAGCAACCAATTTTTCACCTCTGTTCAGGCAATCAAAATCTTAAGCTTATCCTGAACACACGAAATCTGGCGGTTCTTTTCTTCTTGTGCCATTGTGTGTGTGAGAGGAAAGAGCGTGGATCAACAGCTGCCTTTAGTCAACACAGTCAATCGGCTTAAGAATGTAATCATCTAGAAGAAGGAAGGGAGGCTAAACTGCTGTCACTTGCTGCTAATAAAAGTTACAGCATTAAGCAACAGCGGGAGGGAGGCTTTTGTTCGCTCTAAGTGAGCATTTGGCTCTCCGTGTGCCTTACACCGTGGCGGCCCCGTACACTGAGAAGGGCTCTTACAATGGAGCAAACTTGGAGGAGACATTTATTCAACGTGCTACTTACTCTGCCATTCACTTCCAGCATCCCCGCTAGTTCCCTGAACGCTAGCGCTTGAATAAAGCTTCCCTGTCCTCTACCATCTAATTCTGCATTGTTAGGCACAATCCAGTGGTTTTGTTTCTTGGATTTGGGGGTGGGGGGGTGGGGTGGCGCTTTTTTTTAAACAGCAGCTGGTTGGGTCTGGCACAGTAATTACTGTTGTGTCGTAAATTCAGCATAATGGCTGCACGGCAGGACCAAGGAGACGGGCTGTGAGGCAGCAAGCCATGGCTTAAACAAAAGAGAGCTTTGATAAATAGTAATATTGGCCAGGAAAGTGATTTTAAAATATTTGCAACAAAGTATGGGCTCAGTTACCTGACAGATACCATATTTTAACACGCCCTTCCCTTTGAATATATTATTTTTCTTATCTTATTTGAGATTGTGGGGTTTGGGGGAGTTTACCTGAGTTTACTTCTCATGTAGCAAGCACTAGGAATGACACTAGAGTCCTGTTCACTCATAGAAGAGATGAACATTAATTCAGAATTCTGCATTGCCCGATGTGACTAAGGAATGATATGGGAAATCAGATGCTTTGGAGCTAGTACTTACCTGGTGATTCAGGTCTTTGTGTCCTTTCTCAGACCTTCAAGGAGCTTACCAGTGTTGCCAGTAACTGTGATGTCCACTCTAAACTGCAAGAACGGAGTAAAATCACTTTAAATAGGCACTGGATAGTTAGCTGAAAGTTATTTCCTTTTTCAGTATTGCTAATGTGCTGGGATCACAGAATCACAGAATGGTAGGGGTTGGAAGGGACATCTGGAAATCATCTAGTCCAACCCTCCTGATAGAGAAGGTTCACCTAGAGCAGGTTGCACAGGAACGCTTCCAGGTGGGTTTTGAATGTGTCCAGAGATAGAGACTCCACCACCTCTCTGGGCAGCCTGTTCCAGTGCTCTGCCGCCCTCAAAGTAAAGAAGTTCCTCCTCATGTTTAGGTGGAACTTCCTATACTCTAGTTTGTGCCCATTACCTCTTGTCCTGTCCCCGGGCACCACTGAAAAGAGCCTGGCCCCATCCTCCTGACACCCACCCTTTGAGTATTTCTAAGTGTTGATAAGATCCCCCCTCAGTCTTCTTTTATCCAGACTGAAGAGACCCAAGTCCCTCAGCCTTTCCTCATAAGAGAGGTGTTTCAGTTCCCTCATCATCTTTGTAGCCCTTTGCTGTCCCCTGTCCAGCAGTTCCCTGTCCTTCTTGAACCGGGGAGCCCAGAACTGGACACAGTACTCCAGGTGAGGCCTCACCAGGGCAGAGCAGAGGGGGAGGATGACCTCCCTCGACCTGCTGGCCACACTCTTCTTGATGCACCCCAGGATGCCATTGGCCCTTTTGGCCACGAGGGCACATTGCTGGCTCATGGTCATCCTGTTGTCCACCAGGACTCCCAGGTCTCTTTCCACAGAGCTGCTCTCCAGCAGGTCAGCCCCCAACCTGTACTGGTGCATGGGGTTATTCCTCCCCACGTGCAGCACCCTACACTTGCCCTTATTGAATTTCATAAGGGATGAAGCAAGAAAACCAAAGCTAAGACAACTGATCTAGCCCTGACAAAAAGAAAAGTTCAACATCCAAGTACAAGACATGAAAAACCAATGCTAACATGCAAAAATGAAAAATATTCTGAACCAAAAGAGCAACTCTGGTTGAGCTACTGGCTAACACTGGTTGTCTCTAGGAGGAATCCCAAACCTAATGAGTTTTCTGCATACTTTACAAACTAAGTAAATATAAAAGTAATGTTATAGCTGTCCACGTCATAGAAATGATGATTGCACCAAAGCACTTTACTTGGGAGCAAAAAAAGGTGCCCTTCCTATACAGAATGTAAAAAAAAGGAGGAATATTTTAGCCTATCAGTGGACAAAATAAGACTCCTAGACTTTAGTTTATCATTAACGTTCCTTCTTTCTCTTATACTATTGTTTGTAACATCACCAATAACTGGGGAGATTGGGACAACAATCCATTAAGATTCAGTTAAGCAAGTGTTTCTCTGCTTCTCTGAAGCAACTCCTGCGCTCCACTCTGTATACGCAGCACTTGGGATTATTAAAAGCATTTAACAGCAAGTGTTTAACATAAGCCTGCGTTAAGAGTATCCAAGATGCTGGGATCAGCCCTTGGAAGAAAGCTTAGTGAGATATTTCAGACAATGTCAGATGCTAATAGTGGGTGAACGCGGGCTTTAACTGTAGCTCACAGCAGTTTGCTGCCCTGCGTGGTGAGAGACTCTGGTTTGTGCAGGTCAGAAGCCACAACGTGCCTCGGATGCCCAAAGGGTGGCTGCAAAAGCAGCAACCAAAACCTTCTGATTTGAGCTATTGCTGACCACTCAATGTTGGCCAGATTAACACTGCAGAGGCCTTTCTGCTGGCAGGGAAGGACGGGCAGTGTGCCCACCAATACCTCTGTGCTTGAATTCATCCCGTGAAGGATGAACTGCATGTCCTTCTCTTCTCCAGCTGGAGAAGGGAAGGCTCTGGGGAGACCTTACAGGACCTGAAGGGGGCCTGCAAGAAAGCTGAGGAGGGGCTGTTTGCAAGGGCATGTAGCAACAGGATAAGGAACTATGGTTTTAAACTAGAGCAGGGTAAGGTTTAGATTAGACATTAGGAAGAAGTTCTTTACAATGAGGGTGGTGAGACACTGGAACAGGTTGCCCAGGGAGGTGGTGGAGGCCCCATCCCTGGAGACATTCAAGGCCAGGCTGGATGAGGCTCTGAGCAACCTGATCTAGTTGAAGATGTCCCTGCTTAGTGCAGGGGGATTGGACTAGATGACCTTTGAAGGTCCCTTCCAACCCAACACATTCTATGATGCTATGATTCTAAGGACACCAGTAAAGCTGATGGCCCACGGAGGCCTGGGGAAGGGGCAATGGCACCACACTGTCCTTTGTGAGGTATTGACTTTTCTTACATGAGAATTAAGTTGTTAATGTCTCATTGGGCAAGGTACCCAGGTTACGGGGTTCAGCGGCAGTCAGAGGCAAGGCGTTGCTCAGCCCAGAGGTTTGGCACTTAGCCTGAGCTCCTGAACTGGAAGTGACAGCCTGAGTCCGCAGAGCCATTGGAGGAAGGAACGAAGAGCCAGCTTTAAGCCTGACAGTTGTGTGCCTCCCTGGTACAGTAATACCAGAAACATGTCATGGGAAGATTTAAATAGAAAGTGTTCCATTTAATGGGATTTTGGTCACAGTACTGCAGATCACTTTAGCAGCATAAAATGTACATTTGAAGCACTGCCCCTTTGCCTTCAACTTCTGGCTCATTTTTCTTTGCTAGTGCCTTAATGGTGAGCACTGTTTTTTTCAAAGGGAGAAACGATCAGCAGCACATAGACAATTTGATGGCTTAACACACTGCACTGCCGGCTGCTGAAGGCAAAATACCAACCACTGCCTCTTTGCTTTATCTGTGTTATATGCTAATCAATGTAACTGCAAGAAAAAGGAATTAATTACGGGAATGTACAGTTAATTTCATTGAACAAGAACACTACACAAGACAACTAATACAGCACTCCTCCAATTAAATGTCTTTTTTCTCTGGTATGTATTTTGTTTCTTCAAACCCCTTGTAACTCCAATCCCTTCTTGCTATACTAAAGAAGATCAGGCTTTGTGTGAGACCCATGACAGGGACAATAGAGGGGGTAAAACAGATGAGAGAGTAACTGGCAAAGACGACAGGGAAGGGGAAAGTTGGTGAGATGGGAAGAAGCAAAAGGCACGTCTTTATGGGACGGGATGGTATGCCTCTACATTTTTCATCAGAGCATCCTGTGCTATCGTGTTCCAAATGGGAAATGGTGTGACTGATGGAGGAGCTGCAGAGTCCCACCGAAATAACCATGTTTCGTCCGTTCAACAACATGCTCTCTTTTCTGAGGCAGACAGCAACCCCAAGAGTACATACTGCTTTCAGCAGTACTGTAAGATTCAAACAAAAAATCAGTTTTAATAAATTCAGGGTATACAATTCTGCAACTACCAAGAATATATATTCTCGATTGAGTCCCACCAGCTATGTGGGGCTCCGTGGAGGCCCTTCCACCCCTCAGAGCAGCGGTGCACTCAGACCTTGTAACAGTATCTTCATTTCCCCTCTTTGGGCTGGTTGTCATCCTCATAAGCAGAAATAAGTCTTCCTTACCCTACTCCACTCCCTGGTTCCCCTTCAAGACAAAACCTCCCTTTTCCTGTGTGAAAGCAATTCCTTAAATCCACTTCCTTCTCTGTCCCCTCACTGCCCCCAGCCAGTAGCTTCTGAAGCAGAGGGCCTAACGATATCATAGCAGTTCTCTTCCTCAACACCAACCATTATCCACTACCAACACACTCTTTTTGAAGACCCTAAAACCAGTATCTAGTTTTCACTCTTAAAATTTTTCCTGATACCTTCTACTATTCCTGCACATCCTTCAAGCATTTGCTAATATTCCTGCCATGAGCAAACAGTACGTGGTCCCTTGATTACATATGGTTTTAGAGAAGCTGGTAGTTACTAAACTTTCAATATTTGCTTATAGCTATAACATATCTGAATTTTTTAAATGCAGGATGAGAAACTAAGTAGGATTGGTATGCAAATAGGTAATATAATGCTAACATGATATGCAAATTACAATATCTTTAGAAAAAAATATGGAATTGCCCCATGAATGATACTTGCACAAACACAGACATTTGGGGTTAAAGGCAGGGAAAGGAATTCCCAGTTCCAAGTGGCCCATATGGTCTGAGAAGAAAAACTGTAGCCAAGGTTCCCACCTCACCTTTTCTTCTTCCCTGACTTTCAACATCTTGCTTTTTCTACTTCTCATGCCATATCTGTTTCTCTTTCCCTCTTTTATCCTGATCCCCCAGCCACAAAGGCCCCTGTAACTGGTCTCCAGCCCAATGCATCGCTGTGCGCACGTGCAGCACGAAGCACATCTCCAGCCCCTCTCTCACCAGCAGCAGTGAAAGAGATCAGGCTCCGGGTGCCTGTCCACATGCAAGAGAAGGCATTTCAAATGCATTTCAGCATGGACCTGCAAGGTCCCAGTTGAACCCCACTGTTGTCTCTTGCTTACGGATAATCTCATCCTCCTAGTCATTTTTGTTTTGTTCTCATTTCTCCTCCAGGTTAATGTCCTGGAATTTGTCCATCCACCCAACAGGTTTTACCACTCCTGCTGAACACGTAAAGGGCTAGGTCTCAGCTTTCTTGGGAGTTCTGAGCTACTGCTTCCTTCCAACCTTGTGGCCACCCAGCAAAGAGGATGGGCCATTCTGTAAAGGCAGAGTTGTCCTTTTAGAGGCACAGGGGCCAGAAAAAATAGTATTATATATACATATTATATATACAAGGGTGCTCCTCCTCATATGAAGCTCCTTCTTCCTTGGTTTCTTGGTTCAACTGCAATTCATGCCACCACATTCCTCAAAACTCTGTTCTAGCAAATGTGTTCCCACATCCCAGCCCTGGTCGTTTGCTCTGGCCTTCACATGGCATAGAACTGTACTCCCAAATAACCGAAATAGATATTATTACTTTGGGCTGAAATAAAGTTAGGTTCTCTGCATTCTGCTCACTAAACAAGTGATCATGCTTTCAACCTCAGTGCAGGCATATTAGCACCACCTTCCACTTTGATGTGCTGAAAAGCCTCCCGTCTTCCCATTCTTTTTGATGTTCCTCTCTGCAAGACACCCAGACATGATCACACAGCAAAGCATTTCACGTGTTTGCCATGAGCTGCCCCCACGTACCTCCTCATCTCCTCACTGGACTCCCAGTGCCCAGTGGTTGGCTCCAGGCAATGGCATGCCTGAAAAACTGGGTTTCCATGAGCCACGTGCAGCTGATCTGCCTGTGTTTTGTGTTGGTAACAGTTTTCCAGCCCTTCTTTGTGATCAGCAGAGCCCCAGCAGGTCACCCTTGCCATTTCCAGTGGTGATGCTGCCGAGGTTCTTTGTAGGCTCAGTTCTGCATCTGTTGAAATCTTTGTACTCACCTCAGTGGGTGCAGTTTTGACCATCGCAAAAGGTCTGACCACACTAGGTGTATTTAACGATTCAAAGACTTCCTTCTCTGCAATATGTAGTTTACCCTCCAACAGCTTTTACTTGACACCTCTGATTACTTTTCCTGTTCCACTTTAATCTTCTTTGTCGACCTCTGTGGTTCTTTACTTTGATACATCATCTACTTCCAAAGTTTATCTGTCCTGTTACCCATTTTATTTTTGTCTTTTATCTCATGCCGGCAACTGTATTTTCTTGACCTTTAGACAGAAGTTCACCTGATGGCTCTATCTCAGAATGCTACTTTGAACTTTGTTTAACAAATAAAAATAACAGTCACAATTCACAGCATTTGCTAACAATTACTACCGAGCGGTAACTAGTGTAACACAGTTATTTCTCCCCTTCAGAGGAGCTACCAGCAATGGACTCCCACTGAGTTATGACTTTTTACGGGTTAGCTTATTTGATCCATCTCAATTTTTTTTGCCCCGTATTTCTGTTGAAATGTCCCTTTGCCCCTCTTCCCGCCACAGCAAACGAAGAGATCATATGTTAGAGGGCAATTGTTAGCATGGCTTTTTTTGGTTAAAAATAAAAATGTAATTCAAAAAGTCTTTTTTATTATCCTATGTATTTTTCAGCAAAACTTTAGAAAGCTGAATTTCACGGACGAATGACGGGGCAGTGTTTCTGAAGTGCAGTAATCTGCACATTATCCTGTGATGGTCCTGTAAGTGCTACCTTAATCACAAATGGTGCATATTAATGAAGGTCCTCACCAGATGAAAGAGAATGTTAAAGAGCAGACGAAGCTTGATGGAATTAATACAACCGACTTTGAGTTGTGCTCAGATTGATTCAAACAGCTTCTAGCTACACTTCTGCAAGAGGGGGAGGGGGAAATCCCAAGATGACAGACGCCGTGCAGAGCAAAGCCCTTTCTAAAGAAAGAAATAAATCATTTATGTACAGTATTCACTAAAAACTGCAGGGGGCAAGAGACTGCAGGTTTTCCTTTCAATAAGGAAGAAAAATGCATATATAATAATTGCTGTTGCAAACATACACGGTACACAGAAAGTGAGTCTGGATAAGAGACATTCCCCTCCTCATGAAGGAATGTGGCTGAGTTATTCCTGGGATGCTCATCTGCTAATAGCATCGGGATTGTCTAGCTGCAAAGCAAAAGGAATCTCTAACTTTATCTTCTAAATTTCTGAAATTCTGTCGTTCAGTTGACCAATCCAAAACGCACAATGACCCGTACTGAGAGACATGCGCCTCAACGCGAGAAGCGGTCGCAGAGTGTACCTAGAGCTGCGGGCAGCAGCGGTTGGTTGGGGTCTGCAGAACCGGGGCAGATCTCTGTCCCACAGCACTGTCCCTTTCGTGGGACTCATTTATTCAGGATGGTCAGCCTTGTAAGCAACTGCTGCCATAACCGTATTCTGGGTAAGTTTTTTGTTTTTCTTTTCAAAACAAACCACAGCTGAGAACAGCAATCCAGTCTCAGACTTCATAAGGCAGAGCGCCCATTTATGTGCTTAAGCACACAGGAAAAATAAACCCTCACGGTCTGAGGCATGGCAATTAATTGAAAAACCTTCTACGTACTGATTCCCCCTCCTCATGTTATGATTGCTATTACTTGTTGTATTTCTGTAAGCTGCAGGACCCCCTCCCCAGCCGGAGAAGCCTCCCAGTGTGGGGGCTTCCCCCCAAACCCGGCACTCGGTGCTGCTGGCACCCAGCCCTCCGTCCCGCTCCTCCAGCATCTCTCCTGTGCAGGGGCCACATCGTGGCTGGGATCCAGCCATTTCTGGCTGGCCGGTGGTCCCTTGAGGGCTATTAGCCGCAGACAGTGTGTAGAGGAGCTCTGAGAGACTACTGCTGATCCCTGGCTGTGTCGGCTCAAAGAAGGAACAGGCTGTAACTCCTTTTGGCCTCTTTCCCTGAGGTACGCTCTCAGAGGATGACGGTAGCAGAATATCTGGGTGTCTCATCCACCAAAGTAGCAGAAGCACTATTCATAGTGTGCATTCTCAGAAGTGTATTAGTCGTGGTAAGATATGCTTTTAAATATTTCAAAGATCTGATTTTTTTTCAGGAGTAGGATCTGTTCTTTTCAGGGGGAAGTTTGTGACTAATGACACTAATCGTACCAATTTCAATTAACGGAGCTGAGATCATATAAGCACTTGCAAACCAATTAAGTGGCTAACCTATAAGCCTGTCTGCCGTGTACGTGGAGGCAAGAAACGCCCCCCCCCCTCAAAAATCCAGGTTCCCGGGGGAAAAACAACCCCGTGCTGAAAATTTAGGCTGTGATTGGCAGGCCTGGTCCACGTTCGAGCTCCGCCAGGTGCATCGCAGCTTTCTCCTGCCCTCAGCATCACTTCACCCCACTCACCGGCTGGGCCCTGGGTGTTTGAGAGGGTAAAGTCTGCAGTGGTAGTTGGCGTTTCTCAAACATCCTGGGCTCGCATCTGTTGGAGGTAAGGAAACACTGGCATATCTTATCTCTTCCAGCCCTTGCTGCGATAGCTGGCGTGCACATGTTGCCGTCAGCTAAACCCACAAATGGCTTAATGGCAGGTACATAATAGCCCGTTAGCAGAGGTTTGCCTGGGATGCTGGCAGGTGTTTACATGAAAATTTGCCCTGCTTGTCATAGCATATAGGACAGCCAGCACCTGGCAACCTCCTACCGAACAACACATTCTTTAATTGCTCCAAAGCGGTAGCAGCAGCTGCCGCCAACCTCGTTAAATAAACAACAGGTTCCGCACCTGCCTGAACAAAATCCTGACCCGGCTCCCAGCCCGCCAGCGGGCGCACAGGTAACCCTGCCTTCCCCCCAAACAGCGGCCTTGGGGATTAGAGGGAGTCTATCAGTATCGATTCGTCCTTCGGCTGCGGAGGTTCGCCCTGCCCTTCTCTCGGGAGCCAGGAGACGTGAAAATCTTCCTAATTAGATTTCTGTTTTATGGATGATTCTTGTCACACACGCTCACACACCCACACACACACACACCACCCCCAGACGTACAGGCACAATGTCTATGTGCCTGAAAAAATCACTATGGCACGATAGCCAAGTGCCTATCTCTTGCAGAGTGCTTTGATACAAAACAATCCTGAGTTGTTTCTGAGGGTCCAAAGGCTTGGTACAGGACAGGGCTTTTTATTCTCCATGGAGGGAAGCTGTGCGAAGAGCCAGATTTTGGTTAGATATAGCCAGCAAAGACAAGAGAACTGTATCTCCTGACTTGTAACAGGTGCGCTTGTACTCTCAAAGCCATGAACAATTGCTTTATCATTCCCCTTTCTATCAGGTTTAATTAAATCTCGGCATCTTATTGGATTCTACAGTAAATACACTTGCCTGGATCCACAAACTTACCAAATCAGGAAGAATAGTGGGGAGGAGGAGTTACTTACCTGCTGCCAGGATACTTCCCTTCTGGTTTTCTATTTTCCCTCCCTTTTATGCTGTTGAATAAGGTGTGCTCTGAGCGACCCCATGGCATTTTTTCCAGCCTCCAGCCAGTGTCCGAAGAGGCTGCACGCGATGCACAAATGAGTAAAAAGGAATAAATGCAAAGGTCCTTGTTATTCATACTTAAGCAAAAGCTACTGTAAGAGACAAAGTGATTATGGTAAAGCGAGTGGAACCCCAGGTGAATGCTAGGAAAAAAGGCAAACAAAATAACCTTCCCAAAAAAACAGGTGATTAAAAATCAAGATGGTCCATTTAAAAGCTGTATGGGACTTAGTTTGGGGAAGCAATCCAAGAGCAAAGCCCCATGCTAATTGGGCTCTGTTCTTTTGGTCCGCAGAGCAGGATTTCCTCCATTTACATGTTTTCTTGAGAATTTAAAGACAGAAAATACTTAGCGGCAGCTCTTATACTACGGTTTTAACAGACACAGAAAGGACCATCTGCTGGGTCTCTCAGCTACATGAGAGATGAAAGGGAAAAGGTGAAACAGGAGCACTGCATCTATTTTGCAGTTGTGCATCCACCCACCATAGGGATATATTAGCTATTCTTTGGCAGCACTAAATTCCTGACAGGGACAAGTTATTTACTACTAATAGTCCACAAAAGCAAGCTGGCACAGCAAATCCCCTTCACACAGCCATAGAGAGTAACCAGTAGTGATTATCAAGCAACTATTATTTGCATTTAAGTATTTTCCAATAAATTGCCTTCAGCCTGCTTTGCAAACATCGCTGATAAATACAGTAAATGTTGTTAAAGCACAAGACTGAAATGCCTGCGTGCCAGCAGTGACCACTGTCTGTTCTTACGCTCTGCCTTTCCAACAGCATCGTGCTGCAATCATAGCCCAAGTAAAATGCTATATTTTTAATAGATCCCCTGTTAATTACACGTTCAAGCGACAAAAGCGATTTTATTGAGCAGAAGTGCAGGTTTCAGCTTAAGTAGCTCCGAGCGGATATTACCTTTGGCTGTTTGTGGGAACACGTTGCCTTCTAGTGGCTGGCCACAGCTCCCTTGTACCAGGAAGGTTTCAGGATACTCTTTCACAAATATACCCAGAGTGCAGAACATTTTTTTTTAATTCCCTCTAGGGGAGAAGCAACTGTCCGACAAGAGTCGTGCTCTGTATTGCTTAGGAGGCAAGAAAGAAGAGTCACAAGGAAAGACCCTTACTGCTTGGTTTGAGTGTCTTCTAGGAGAAATTTTGAATGTGTTTTAAGCCCTCCGTAACCTGTAACAAGCCAAAGCAATGGAAGTTTATCAATTCACGGTGCTGAATAAGCCTGTCTCTCCTGCGTGAGCACAGAGAAAGAAAGAAAATCTTAAGTAGTAGTTTCTTGCAAAATACTGAATGCACAACACCCATGAGAACTGGAGCTGAAGGAGACCCCCGGGAGGAGGTTTGCCTGCTGGACTCTGAGAACCAGGGCGG
Source organism: Rissa tridactyla (assembly GCF_028500815.1). Lineage (NCBI taxonomy): Eukaryota > Metazoa > Chordata > Aves > Charadriiformes > Laridae > Rissa > Rissa tridactyla. Next base: position 47,272,706 of record NC_071467.1, read on the forward strand.
TCTCCATCTTAGCAAGTGGGGGGAAACAGCTACTGCTAAAAAGTAGAAATAGGTTGGGGAGATATTTAAGCCATTAGATTCAGGAAAGTAGGAGAGAAAGAGACATGACAAAGCCAGATGGGGTAGTCTGCCCTCCCAGATTTGCTAGAGGAAGAATTCACTATCGAGACAGTTAACCAAAGCCCTTTTTATCTGCATGTAAAAAATTTCATCTGAAGTGGCTGCATTTGAAAGGTGGTGGCAGCTTCAACAAAATGCTTCCTATGGGCTTGATGTTGATGGTTCATATTACTTTTGGGATCATATGCAGGGCTGGATCCTAAACCTCTTATCTGCAAATGCAAGAAAAGTCATTACAAGAAGAGGAATTAGAAACAACGGCAAGAAAACAGTGACTAAGCTACATCAATGAAAGAGGGAGCCACATGAAAATGGCCAAAGCTGTGCACTATTTAAAGAGACACAGATATGGAAGGCAATTTTTTTACTCCTTTGATGTACAAAACTAAGGCTGGGGGGCAAAATAGAGGTTGGACACAAAGAACAAAAGGAGAGGAAACAGAATTACAGCTGAAAATTAGAAGCAGAAGCCCAATCATTGGAAGAACAAAGACTGGATCATCAGCTCAGAGGGTGAAAGAAAATGTGACATAAGTAAAATGTAAGAGGCCTGTTACAAGAGACCTGAAGAAAATAGGAAAAAAAAAAAAGGCAAGAAATTTGAAGGAAAGATTTTCAATTGCACAGACTAGAAGGTGCAAGCGGTCAATGACAGATGCATGGGCCTGGAGAGGGATCCAGTCACTGATAGGGTGGGCATTTTTGAAAATCCAACACCTCACTAGCACCCCCCTGCTTCAACAAGCAGACTGTTTTATTATTGCAGAAGAAACAAGGACTACTGATTAACATAGCTAAAGAAAAAAATGTTTAAATCAAAATGGGATGTTTCCCCTCAAACTATTAAACGCACGCACAGAACAGCACTATATAAGAAGTCAGATTAGACTGTTGCAGTCCTCCCTTTTGGCTCCGTAATCTATGAATATACTTGGAACACATGGCTGTGCCATTCCCACCTGTTCTCCAAAACTCTGCTCATGCACACATTGCATACATAATGGAGAAAAAAAGCAACACATACGTGAGCAGCAACTGCCTTCATCGCAATCTGCACGAGGTAAACATGACAGAGATGAGTTAAACACATGAATACACCACACAAAATCCAAGACTGTTCCTTCTATTGAGAGCTCTGAGTACTGACTCCTGGGGCACTGCCAGTTTGAAGAACGTAGCTCATCGTTCTTGAATATCCAAGCAGCAGGATTGGTGGAAATGCAGTTTTCCTCTCCCGTAATCTATTTGTTATACAACTGCAACTCTGAATCTCCTGTAAAGTATAGGAGCATTAATTGATGTATGTTTGTATAGGTCATTTTTTAAAAGCAATAATAAAAACGAAGAGGATCCTCCTGTGAATGTATACGTAGTAAGTCTACATGATTTATAATCCCTTTCCCAAAGAGATTAATATCCAAGACAGTTAAACACTTTGTAGAATATTCCTGTTGGTCCAGTGAAGGAACAGATGCATCCAAGACTGAATTTGACCTATAATTGCCTTTTTTTTTTTACACTGGAGGCTGTCAGCCACCTTTTTTCTGTCTAATGTTAGATTCTTGGGCGACATCACACTGAACGATAAATGCAGAATGACTTGAAACACACAAATATAGTCTTCCAAATTGCCACCTGCAAACTCAGGCCACAAAAAGAAAGAGATGAGAAGGAGAAGGAGAAGGAGAAGGAGAAGGAGAAGGAGAAGGAGAGAGAGGAAGAGGAAGAGGAAGAGGAAGAGGAAGAGGAAAAGAGAACTGTTAGAAAAATGTTACTACCAACTTATAATTTTGGTGCTTTGAGAAAGTTGTGGCTCAAAACCTAACACTGTTTTCTAACAAAGTGTCACCTAAAGTTTTCAGAGGGCTACCTCTTGGAAAAACAAAATCCCCCAGACTGCTACTGCAGTCGCTGTGGACTATCTAATGAGATGATCCTGAAAGTAATGTGGACCATCAACATCAAGGCACAGGAAGTATTTTGTTGAAGCAGCCAATGCCTTTCAAGTGCAGCCACTTCAAATGAAATTGTTTTTACACGCATATAAAAGAGTTTGGCTGTGGTAAACAAAGGAATGCTTTTGGTATAGGGTAACAAAACATTGTTACAGTCTGCCACTAACTGGCATATCACCTCACTCTGAAAATAATAAACTTACCCCCAAGCTTGAGAAAACTATCCAACTTCGAAAACAGTAATTCCTTTTTCTTCAAGAAAGATTAAAAAAACCTCCCCCTCTAACATATTGATAAGCATGATAAGGTAAAGGTATTTAATGATTCTACAATATGATCTTTCCAGAAAGTTATAGTGTAGGTCAAACAAAGAGTATTCATGAGACAGACTGAAAATAAAAAAGAAAGTGAAGTTCAGATTTAAAATATGAAATCATTGTGATGCAGTTCGACAAAGTAGTGCCAAGGGGGAATTCAAAATTTCTTCAATATTCTTCAAGCTCATCACAGCCCAATGAATAAAAATCAAATTGTCTGTTTCTTAATATTCCAGAAAGGATTAATAACTAAGATAGGCAATATGGAACAATATTAGTGTTCGCATCTATGAATTTAGATATTCACACCACCATTCTGCATTTCTAACTTCATTTATTTAATGACAGACAAAAATAAAGGCTGGTGGCTGTCGTGGTTTCAGCTGGGATAAAGCTGACTTTCTTACTAGCAGCTGGTATAGTGCTATGTTTTGGATTTGGGATGAGAAATAGTGTTGATGGCGCACCGGTGGTTTTGGTTGTTGCTCCGCAGTCAAAGGCATTTCTGCTCCTCACACCGCCCCACCAGAGAGTTGGCTGGGAGTGCAGAAGAATTTAGGAGAGGACACAGCCGGGACAGTCGACCCCAACTGTCAGTGGGATATTCCATGCCATATGGTGTCACGCTCAGTATACAAAGCGGGGGGAAGAACAAGAAGGAAGGCGGCGGGGGGATGTTTGAAGTTATGGCATTTGTCTTCCCAGATAACTGTTGTGTGTGATGGAGCCCTGCTTTCCTGGGGATGGCTGAACACCTTCCCACTGATGGGAAGCAGTGAATGAATTATTGTAATTAAGGTGATGTGAATGCTTAGTAATCCCCATTTACAATAATGGCATATTATCCATTCCTAATTGTATCCTTGGAACACAAACCCAGTTAAAAGAAATTTTAAAGGCAAGAACCAGAGCAACGGCTTGGAATCTGAGACCAGTGAGGACAGGGCAGGAGAAGGTCTGCTGAAGTCAGAGAAGGTAGAGAGTCAAGTACAGCTAGAAGAGAGACTCTACCATGCCACTGCTTCTGCCTGGAAACTCCGTAGCTGTAACACCAGCTCTGCATCCGATGTTAAAAAAAAAAAAAGTCACTCTGGAGTGTGAGACACCACATGTCAGAAGTGTACTGTGAAACATATGTTCATGTTTTCCCTTTAAGACAGAGTATTTCACATTTAGGGTTTTTTTATATATACTTTAGATTACAGATGAATCTATTGTACCAAAATATTGGCAGCTGCTTTCCAACATGGGAGACTGCCTTCCACGTTCAGCAAACTCTCCAAGCCTTTGACTATAAAACATTTGAGCAGACTCGTGCATATTGATATTCATTACCTGTACGGTTTGCATAACAGACATGCAAACAGCCCAATCAATAATATCAGCTCATATTGACTAGCTATTTCTACCCTGAAATAGGAATGACAAGCTTCAATTGATTCACATTCATGCACTGTGTAAACATAATTTAAAATTAACATGTATGAGAGAGAGCTCACACTATTATTACCGTGTGGAGTAACCTGGGGGATGCACCATAGCACAAAGCTGGTATGCTAGACAGAGCTAGTCAATTAAACGTAAGGTATAATTTGCCACCTAAATATTCCACAAACTCCAACTGCTGCTGGCTACAAAGCCACAGCAATAGTCTGTCCTTGTGCCAGCGCTGGTAACTCCTCGCAAGCTGCTGGAGGGGCAGTGAGAGAGAGTACGAAACATGGCCGACCAAGCCAGGGCTGCCCAGGAGGAGGAGATGTAGCTGCAGCTGGAGGAAGTCCGAGGAGTGAGAGTGCCTGGGATAAAGGGATGCTCTGGGTACCAAAATACCTCTCTCTTACTTTGCTCTACATCACACCAAAGAAACAGGCTCCCACCCACCTTGCGTAGCTGATTAGAAAGAAAAAGTTAGCTTGCACAAGGTGGCCTAAATATTTGTACAACTTCACGTCGTAACTGGCTTCTTGCGCTGTGCATGCTGGGTTTTCTGCTCAAGGTCCGGAGGAGTTCACCTCATTTTGGGCAAGTACCAGGTTCCAGTTCAAACAAGCAAGCTCTGAAGGCCCAGGAAGACCCCACTCGCCCTCTCTTTGAGGACCATGTGTGCCACCCTCCCTCTTTCCTCCCCAGGCGCCTGCCACTGTCCGGTGACTTTGTCCTTTGACCACCCCAAGGAGAGAAAGGGAGAGGTGTGCGATCCCTTCTTTACTTTGGGGCAACAGAGGCGTAGCAGTTTTTCCAACGTACAGAGGAAAAATGTGGTTGAGTAGTGCAGCCCTGGGTTAACTAGTAGACCCAATGCTCCTTAAACACGCACACACACACACACACTTCTGAGCATCTACAGCACTTCTTTCAGCTCCCATGCCGGTTCAGTGATTCATGGCTCACCCTTTACAAGGGTTTTTCCACCAGGTTATATCCTTGCCTGTTACACTGGCAGCCTAGAGTCAGCTCTCCCGGCCTCCTCATGGCTTCGTCCTTTGCTGCCTCGGCAGTGAGCTCCCCAGCTTCTGTATTCACAAGGCGGCCCAAGAAAGGATGGGTCAGAACAAACAGCCAATGTTTAGTTATACACAAAGGTAAAAAGATCCAACATAAATCTCTTTTAACTAAGCTACTATCAATTAACTATCAATTAACTGTGGGGAGGGGAACATAGAAAACCCTGTAACAAAAAAAAACCAAAAACAAAAGCAAACTGCTCAGCCCAAACAGTGTCTGCATTACCATTATAATGACAGCCTGAATGAAAACAGTGGAAAAAAAAAATCAAAGAGCTAAGTAGTTTGTTTTACAAAAAGGAAAAAAAAAAAAAAAGAAAAAGGAGTTCCTTTGGCAGAAAAGTAAAAGGATCTTCAGCTGTCTTCTTGTCAAGTCAGGACAAGACCCTGGTCCTGCAGCTCTCCAGTTCCAGGAGCAAGTTTCACTGACGCTCTCCGCTGGTGATGAGAGGGACCATATTTTGTCCACTGTCACCCTGATGCTGGTGGATAAAAGATCTCTGTGCCCTACATTTTTATCTATTGAGGGCTCATCATCTAGTGTTTTCAAGGGGAAAAAAAAAAAAAAGAAACTCAATGATGAGAAGAAAAAGATACCATAGAGCAGCTGCAGCTGTAATTGGCTGAAGGGCTAACAAACGACCTAATATTCTTCTAGCTAGGATTTATCCAGCTGCCCACTGTTCTGATTAAATAGGACTAATCCATCAGATGAAAATTGGTTCGCTAGTTCAAGAAATAAACTTACCTGTTTCTTAATTTTTCTTTAATTTTATTATTAGAAGATAAAGCTCCATTTCTCTAAACCTAATGTTTCTTCTAAATTATTAATGGATAATTTTGTAAATTAACACATAAACCTACTCCCATAGAGCTCTCTTATGAAGCTGCTGTATCTGATCTTTATTTAAAGCTGTGAATTAAAACAAAGCACAAGATGAACCACTAAAACTCCCAGACTTTTGTATCAGTGAATATATTTCATACAAGCTACAGAGTTTTTTCTAGTATTTGACCTCTAGTATTTGACCAGAAATAGGAAGCTACCACAGTTATAATTAGCCTTTGATTGATCACAATATATACGTATCATTGTTCCACTTCTGAAAAATGCTATGTGTTTCAGGATAAATATGGCCTATTAAATTGTAATCAATAGGATTTTTTGAAGTCATTTGGTCTCCATCATCATAAATAATATAAAAGTAATGTTAAAAATGATATAATCTTTGACAGGAAAGTTTTCTGCTTGGCACTGCCTGTATGTTGGTACTGTTACCCCAACTAGGGAGAAACAGTTGGTCCTTCATAGGCAAAGAACGTACAGAAGTCTCTAGACAGCAAATATGTGAAATCTTAATTAATTTATTTACAAAGCTGCAAAGTCCACCCTTTGGTCCCTCCATTCCCCAACTGGAAACATTACCAAAGGGTTTCAGAGGGCACTTTATTTCAGTCCTCTCTCTTGATTCAACCTCTCAGCATCCTGCCCTTAATTCCTGGCTGGCAGACGGGCTCCCCTTCCCTCCGAACACCTCAGTGTGAATGCACCAGCCACAGACCTACACAGAGAAATTTTCCATCTCATCACCCATCTTTGGCTTAGCCTTCCTCATACAGAGGACAATAATGATTCAAAGACCCAAGTGCGCTGCTATCAAAAGAACTCAAATTTTTAGTATCAGATAGTGTACTACAGTATATTATACACCTTTGGCTAATGTCACTGTGCTTCAGCAAACATTATGGATCTAGTGCTAGTAAACATCCCTTGATTTGCTGCTAAGTCCTGCCAGCAGAATACATATTTAAAAAAAAAAAAAAAAGAGAGAGAGAAAGCAAGAAAGCCAGAAAACAGAACAGTACAGAGCACAGGAGCTTCCACTTGTTATGAATCCACTTAATGAGCAGAATGTTCCTTTTCCAGTGACATTTGTAAAAGCCAATTTCCAACACTGCATGTCTTTTTGCACTGAAATACATGACAAATCTTCCCTATAAATTCATTCAAGAGCTTAGCATGCATACAAGCAAGCAAGAAGTATTCGCTCTGGCAGCATTTTCTTTTCCCCATTGCTCAAATGACCTCCGTCAATATCATGTTTCACTTCTGCTCCATATGGCTGAGGTCACGTTCCAAGATCTTGCTCCCCATCAGTGCAGAGATTGTCATGGCTTCAGGTCTGGAACAGCTTCACTGTTGAAACCAGGAAAGAAAATGGAAGTATTGGAAGGTTCTTCAAATAAGACTAGTGGAATGGACCCTTAAAAGAAGTAAAAGGCCAAAGACTGAAGAGTTAATGAATGTAAGATCCAACTTCCAAGCCTCTCTTCATCTACAATGAACAATGTGGTTTAGCTACCAGAGAAATGGAAAAACAATCGGAGTTGGAACGTGACTGGTATTTCACCAGATGGCAATCGCCTTTACAAGATCTAACTGGCCAGAGAACAGATCAGATTTTGGTGGATCTGACAGAGAGCCTTTACAAAACTAACATCTCAGCATTAGAAGAGTTCACTGTTTTACTCTGTTCAAATCAGTAATAGCAAACTTCCTACAAAATGACTGTTTGTAAGCATACAAACAATCAAAAGAATCAAAGAAAAGAGTATCAAAAGTTTTACTCTTAAATTTAACTTATATTCTTGTTAACTAATCAAGAGTGTGAGTTTTGAAAAAAAGAAACCAACAAAACCCTGCAACCTTGCTTGGTCTGATTTCCCATCTGCTCAAAAACAAAGGCAAAAAATAGAAGATAACATTAACAAAAGCGCTGCATACATTAAGTGCGAGTGAACGTTATTACTGAAAGAGCTGTGTATAGATAAAGTCCTTTGGCAAGAATCTTAGATGTAAGCAACCTACTGTCTCACCTGAGGGACCCAATCACCAGCCATGGGTTCATTTCAACATTTCTGACATTTGGTCCTTAACTCTCTCCGACATCTGGGAGCCCCTTGGGACTGAGCCCTCCCGGCAGAATGGGAGAGACGGCGGCAGTTCCAGGGAACGGGTTTCTCCTGGGCAGAGTGAGCATTTTCTAGTATTAAAATTGGTGGTAGTCACCTCCCTGCTAAGATCGCTCCCCACTTCCCTTTTTCATCTTGCAGCTTACATGAAACCTGGGCTCTGTATAAGGCTCTGAAAAGCTGATCTAAAAAGAAACATCAAGGCTTTTACCGTCGTAAGAAACAGAGGCTCATAAAACTGTGATCGTTAAGCCTCCACAGTCAAGTGAAGCAGGAAAAAAAAATATCTAAAGGTTTTAGTAAACACATCTGAATTTGCCATCTTGGATAACTGAGTACCGCAATAAAGTGCCAAGAAGAGACTAATACATACTTACATGCCACTAATTTCCTGGTTTCAATAAATTCAATATAATAAAATTGACAGATGCTGTTTTACCTACACAAGTGATTCATGAAGGGCCCGAAAGTGTAACGCTGCAACAAGATATGCCATCTGTGCTAGGGTTTTTTGTGTTTTGTTTTGTTTTTTTTTTAAATAAAAAGAACTGACTGGCCAAAGAGTGGTGACAGCACATGATTTGCTCAGCACAAAGTGAGAAGCTTGTGCCACCTTTACCTATAGAGGTAAGAGAATTACTGCTATTTTCCTATCCATTGTTTCCTCAGACTGTTATTTTGCATATGCTGAGAAGAAAGAAAAATAAATCAAAGAAATTACGGAAATTTAAAACAAAATTAGATATTTTTTCATGTCTCCTTTTAAAATTATGTTAATTGGCATGCATTTTTAATGACAACATCAGCAGCGAGTAATAAAAAGTCAGCAGGATCTACACATGGATGAATAACAACACACTAATGATAATTACATAAGCCTTCTGTGTAGTGACATGTGGGTCAGGAATTGAATTTGCACTCTCAGATTAAATCATCTATCAGGTCCCCACATCATCCGTAACAAATGTCACTGGTAGGTTTCTTTCTCATGTATTCAGAGTGCTCTCATAGTTCTGTTTTCTAACCTCCAATAAAAAATCAAGGCCAAATCTTGACTCCTAATGGTACTCGACAGGAGTGTTGATTGCAAAAGGGTAGCGACATTTGATTTTCAGAAACTTAGAGAATGCAATTTCTGCTTTGTATTTAAGCATTTAGAAGGCCCTCTTTGATAAAGGATCGACTTAAATACATGTGTTTATAGTTACATACTGGCATAACTGCCTTGTTGAATCGGGACCTTTTTTTAAGCGGGTGACTTTAACGGCGAAGATTTAAAGACTGAGCAAAGAGTTTCTGAATTACTGAGATCAGGCCTGAGATCAGATCAAACTGGGAATGTTTGAAGTCAAATGCAAAGGCTGCCTTTAGTTTCAGAGAAAATACATTTTTACATCCTGGGTTTTTTTTGGCATAATGGGATATGCTTTCTTGTCATTATAGAACAAGCTGACAAAGTGGCTGAAAATAATTCTCATGAGATCGGAAGAACACAGTGCTTCCAAACAGGACTTTATTCTGTGGTACCAGGAAGCATTTGGCAGACTGAGTCACCTAACACAGGCTGTTTGGGAACCTTGAAAATGGCATCTGCCCTGCTCGCTTTAGGCACAGGTAGGCCAACAGTTTGCTTACAAAGCCTGTGGTCCTGAGCTACTCTGACAGGTGAAAAATAAAAGCTCATCTAATACCTGTTGTATTGAACATAACTGGCAGCATTTGGGTAGCTGGGGGCTGCATGGCAGAAGGTCATGAGTTGCCCTGAGCAGGTAACAGCTACGTCCAGCCAGCTCCGAAACTGGTGTGAGCAACCCATTGCCTGCCAAAACATCAACACTGACGGAGCACGTGGTGCCTCTGCTCAAATGCACTTCAGAAAAAGCAGCAGCCGCAAAGGGCAGGGGGACACATGGGGAGATGCTCTTGGGCAGATGCATGGAGGACCCACAGGGGAAGAGACATTTTTGGGGCATAGAGGTGACCTATGTCAGAGTGGGGACAATCTCAAGGGACTGCAGCCTGGGGTGACCCATGCCAGGACAAGGGCACCCCTGAGGCAGCGTGGTCTCGCTGGAGCAGGGGGAAAATGAGCAAGAAGCAAGGAGCAGCAGAAAGAAACCATTAGGCACAGGATCTGTGGGCTCATGGAGTGAATAAGGAGGGATTGAGTGAAACCCACAGCAAAACCAAGGCAAGATGACACTAAGAGGAGGAGAGCAGTTTTGCCTTAAGATGAGCCTGGGAAGGAGGAAGGAAAGAGGCTTACTTAAGTGTTTTCTCATTTATGTCCCCCCCACAATACCTGAATCAGACGATGGTGTTAATTGGCAGTAAATCAGCTCAAGTAAAAATTCCCCGAGTTGAGACTGTTTTGCCCACGACACCGTGTGTCTTCAGTTGTAGTTGTTGAAATGGAAAAGATCTACTGAAACATCTTGTCAAGCTTGACTTATACATTTACAATGGATGATGGAGAATCCACCACAACTCTTGACGCTTCAGGATGTATTTACTTTTTATCAGTTTCCTGTCATTGTTAAAAACATAGTTTAAATTGCCCAGTTCAGTTTCCAACCAATAGATTTTGTTACACCTTCAACAAATAGTGAGCTATTAATAAATCATGTTCAAGTTACTTCTTTAACCACCTTCAGTATTTAGATTGATATGAACCTTCAGCATCTTTTCTCTTCAGATTTTGTAGTTTTTAAATCATTTTACAGTTATTTGGCAATTTTTATCAAGTTTTCAATGTGATTCATTAGTTACGGACACCTGAACTGGTGTATTTTAGTAGCAGATGCACAAAAGCCAAAGAAAGAGGTCATACAAGCTCTACATTCAATTTAAATCTAAACAGGATTGTCTATTACTATCAAAAGATACACTGATTTGTTAAACTCTGTCTATTAAATTTGATGATTACACATGGAAGGGCAATACATTTTTAACTCAGCCTTTTTGCTTATGAATTTTACCTTGGACCAATATTTGCTGTGTTAATTTGATATGCTGTTACTCAGTTTCCATGGAGAAAATATCAATTTCTTTTCCTAGGTAGTGTAGATACCCAAACAGTGGTGAAACCATAGTGTCTTGAAAGTCAAGCTATATTTTTGAACGTTCAGCATGAATCTCAGAAAGGATAAATAAAAAATTACTTTAATTATGTATCAAAGTACAATATGCATTTAAAGTTAAATAATGGGGAAATGTGGCCAGGTAAATATTTCAAACGAAATGTAAGGAATTGGCATTTTCTTCCCAGAATATCCTGTCCATTTTTTTTTCTATTAAACTAGCTATATTAAGTATGTATAGATCATTAATGTCATTAATGCATAAAATCTAATAGTCTAATAGAAAACCTCCACCTTTTCGATAACTTCTTATCGGAGTCAGAACTCCATCAGGATAACTTCTGATTTCAAGAAGTTACTTTTATCCTGAAATACTAATTCCAAATGTCTTAATGGGCTTGAGAAGCCAAAGTTAGATTCCTTAGTGTGGACTAGACAAAAACAGATGATTAGTCAAACAACGTATATATATGTTTATATGGTTTTATCTATTTGCACCTCTACTTAAATAACTTCCTTGAGTCCAGTCACCTCTCCCGAAGTGACGACAGGCATCAAAAAGAGGAAGAGATTATTGAGGACGCTTGCCTCATTCAGCACTGTGTTTCAGGAGGGGCAGATTTAGATTTACTAGCAATTACAGCTAGATGACTACATGAATTTTGTGTTAAATTAATTCAGTCCTAAAGTTCTGTGCCCTTTTATTGCTTTAGGGCAAGTTTTACTGGAATTTACAGATCTCTGAACTGTGGATTGATTTTCACTTTTACCAACAAAATCCTATACAAACACATTTTTTTACAAGCGTTATTCAGGCTTACTTCTCTTGGATATAATATATACTGTGTTCAAACTGATTATTTTTACCAGAAATGTCACCTGACTTCTACCCATAGTTATCTCTTAAGCATACCAAGCACACCGTGTAATCCTGCTCATCAAATGTCCTCATCAGGTGTTCTCAGAGGCCAAAGTGGTAGTTTTCACGCTTTCACAAGCCAAGATTTTCTTTCAACGAAATAAAATCACAGATGAGGATGATGCATGACTCCAGTATGGAAATGGCATGTGGACAGGATATGTATTCAGCAGCACTGGAACCAGATGTACATCTTGGTGACCAAGACCGATAGATCGGTTAATACCCAGGAGAGCAACTCCGTTGCTAGATATAACTTGAAAAAGTTATATATAACTTGAATAAGAGTCCTGAGACAAGCCAGAGATGGTATGAACAGGATGTTCATCAATGGAAGCTTCCTTTTTCGTTCGTCATTGGATGTTCTTTCAGCAGAAAGTGGTGGGACTGTGCTTTCACACAACTCTCATAAGCCAAGAATAAAAACTATTATGGTGGGACTTGTGAGACTGCATAAACATTTTTGGTTTTTTTCCCAGTTTGCAGTTGAGAAGCAAACAGAAGATGGATATTCAAAAGCTAAACAGTGAAAAACAGAAGGAGAAGACAATAATAATTAATAACTGGTACTATTACTACTTATAAATTATAAAAATAACTAATAACTACAACAATAATACTATTTTCTTTATTGTAATAAAGTTTTAATTTACTCTTAGAAGAATTTTTTCCCCCCAATTTTTGTATGTATTTTTCTATTTGACGTCTCTGAGGACACAAACTTCCAGGAACAGATATCAAAATAAAGCTGATATGTGAAAAGTCCAATATAAACATTGGAGAAAAGGATAGTCCTTAAGTCAGAAAAATGAAATTAGAAAAGAGGATATGACCCTGTTCCTATTCACAGAGAAGCTCCTTGTTCATCCATGCAGACCTCCTTATTACTTTGCTTCATTTCCTACGGGTAGGGATTGACCGTTCTTGAGTTCAGAGTAAGTAATTCTTGAAAATTAGCCAGCTCTCCTGGACCCTTCTTTTCTCCAGGGCTGTATCGCTAGGATTCTCCCAGGCAGATCCTTGGACTCGTGGATGTATAAAAGAATCACCCTTCATCTTAAACACATCAAACTGGGTCTCCATTATCCTTTGGAGATGAACATCACTGGGAAATGAGGACTTGTCTCAAAGACCAAACACCCCTTGGTTCCCTCAAAATTTCAGAAGCCAACAAGGTTTGGGGAATTAAACTCCAAGGAACCAAATGAATTAGAGCAAAGACAGCAGATGGAGGAGACACAGCACCACTGGACAAGTCAGAGCAGTAAAATGAGAAGGAAAGTAGGTATGGAGGAAATAGAGTCAGAGAGAAGAGGAACTGGAGAAAGGTTACATTTGTGAAGACAGAGGAGAGAGGATGAAAAAGTGAGAGTGTTCTTACCTGGGGTAAAATCCAGTACTGGGATCCTGCAGAAGACAATGAAAATTTCAAAATGTTTCGTAAATACTGGAGAAAAGAATTCTTTTCTCTATTGGAACTCTCCATTTTCTTTCTCCCTTCTGTGAAGTAAATTCTGGCTTTCAGAAGTACAGTTGATTGACATGGTAATTTACAGAGAAGAAAAGAACCAAATTATACCGGTATAAAGTTCACGTGATAGATGTGCAACGCTGAGGCCAACAGTATAAGCAAGCGACATTGTATTTCCCTCTTGAGAACATAAGCATGCTAAGCTGCTGAATGAGAAAAACTACTGGGAAACACAATAACAAGGAGATCATGAATAAAATCTGCAACTATGATAATCTTACAGCTTTTCAACACAGCACCACCAGACAGAAGGAAGTGTACAACTTTAAGATCAAAAGGCTAGAAAAATACCTTACACAGACTCACTCTTAGGGTTAGTATATTATTGCCTGAGGTTTTCAGGCTGAAAGCATGTCTATAGCATACATGCAGTGAGTCTGATATGCCCAAAACCCATGAAATTTGCTGATGACCGAGGCATGCCTGTAAATGTGAGGCATCTCGAACTCTTTGTATGGTTGTGCCTTCGCACATCATCTATGCAGCTCATGTATCCATGAAATAAATCCTATACATCATGATGGACACCTTGGCCACATCTATAACTGTAAATTATGTGTCCACAAGCTTTGCCAGCACTTAAACATGGCCAAGCCTACTAGTGCACTGTAGGAGCATCCTCTGCCGAGGTTCTGTCCGGCAACAAGAACCATCATTCCAGGAAAGTTCGGAGGCTGGCTCAGCTGGTTGGCCTGGGAGCTCACAAGCGTTCCCAGGCACAGGTAACTCAGGAGCTTAGATGGAATAGAATCATAGAATCATTTAGGTTGGAAAAGACCCTTGGGATCATCGAGTCCAACCATCATCTCCACTCTACAAAGTTCTCCCTTACACCATATCCCTTAACACCGCATCTAAACGACTCTTAAACACATTCAGGGATGGTGACTCCACCCCCTCCCTGGGCAGCCTATTCCAGTGTCTGACCACGCTTTCTGGGAAGAATTTTTTCCTAATGTCCAGCCTAAACCTACCCTGCTGCAGCTTGAACCCATTCCCTCTTGTTCTATCGCTAATTACCTGTGAGAAGAGACCAGCACCAACCTCTCTACAATGGCCTTTCAAGTAGTTGTAGAGAGTGATGAGGTCTCCCCTCAGCCTCCTCTTCCTCAAACTAAACAGTCCCAGCTCCTTCAATCGCTCCTCAAAAGATTTATTCTCCAGGCCCTTCACCAGCTTCGTTGCCCTCCTCTGCACTCGCTCCAGCACCTCGACATCTCTCAATGGAGCCAGTATGACCTGCTGGACAGCAAGAAATTTTGGACATGGTCCTCCTATCTACTAGGGTAATACTTTACAGCAGAAAAAGAGGACTTTGGCAGGTATGGTCTGTAACTAGGATGTAACTTTTATGCATAGCATACCCAAATGCATATATAATTAAGAAGCGATGGCAATTAGTAGCACCCACCTACTTTGGGACAGTTTACGTGCTTGTGCTGTGTAACACAGCTGCACCCCCAGTTACTTCAGTGTGAATGCTGTGCAGTCATGCACTTTTCAGTGGGACGATGAGCATAAAGTATGTTAATAACTTTGAGGGTGTAAGCAGGCAGACAACTAAATAGTAAGAATTTAGAAGTACAAGAAAAGGTTGTTGTGTAAAACAAGTACTTTATCAATAAACCCCTATCATTGAAGCAATAATAAACCTACTTCTCTATGCCATCAGCCTTCAAGATAAGAAAATCCGCGTGTATGAACCCCATACTCTTTAATAACATTTTGTATCAACCAGCAGAAGGATCACTTTTGAGGCAGAAACAAGGAGTGTTTACTTTTCTAAATGTCTGATTAGCATTTTTTTCTTTTACACTCCTGCATCTGCTAAAGCTGAGACCTGTCCTGCTTGGTAGAATGATAGAGAATTTATTTATTTTCCGCAACAGCCGCTTCTTGGCGAAGTGACAGGGGGGCATTACTGCACCGGGCTGATAGCGGCAGCAGCAGTATGGGTTTTGCTGCACTTTGGCTGGATGTTCGGATTTGGGGTCCTTCTGCATATGCATGTCAGTTCCAAACAAATCGCAATCTATTCTAAGGAAAAAAAAAGAATCAAAACATTAATGATGCCATTGGATTTCTTTCTTTTCTGGGTATGTGCTTTGAATATGACTGTCCAACAATCAAGAGTTTTCATTTCATGCAATGAAATGCTTGTAATGCCTCTGCACGAGATGGCCCAAAACCATATATTAAGGTTAGAGGAAATAGTTTCTTGCTCCTTGACAAGTGGTAGACATCTTTATGCAGGTAAAACAAACATTCAGTTGTTCCTATATTTGTGAACTGGTACCTCATTTACACTTTTTAACACCGGAGCAAAAAACTACAAGCTGCATAGCCACAGAAAATCAGTTAAAAAATACTAAATTCTGCAAAATGTGTAGCAAAGCAAGAAAGTGCAGCTAATTTTAATTCACTGCTTATGACAGGTGAACTAGTCCTTTGAAATATATATTTTTGTACAATGTCTAAAAGGGATTTAATCTATTAGATTCTCTAGTTTTTGAACTATAGAGATATTATGCTTATTATTACTTTATTGTTTTACTATAGTTAGTATTTTGGTTCATTTTCTGACATTCACTGTGGACCTTTCTTTTTGTTTCAGGACTAGCTTTAGCTTGACAAAAACATATGCTGTGTCAAAGAACTGTTTTCTTCATAACGTGTCTTTAGGATCTTAATGCCATAGTTCACCTCTTGTATATTGTATATCATTGATCTTGAAGACCTTGAAACCCATTTGATCTTTTAACTTTTAGAACTTCTTAATACCAGTTGGTAGGTTTTTTAATATTGAATTTAAAATTACTTTGTGGGCTTGGATTGTCCAGAGATTTTTCTTGTGTTTCTTTTTCGGTTCAACCAAAGTTTTGAAGAAGTAAGTCGATTTTGCTGCAGAGAAGGGATAACTATAGCCAGAGGACAACTTTCAATAACACTTCCTCTTCATGAGAACTTCTTTCCTCAAGCAAAGGTAGTGCACAGAAAATGCCAACCTGTAGTACAAGCACGCAAGGGTGAAATCAGAAAGGCCAAGCACAAAGGACATTCAAATCAACAAAGAAGTCACTCTTGAAATACATCAGCAGTAGGAGGAACACCAAGGTAGCAGTTGGTCAACTACTTAACGGAGAAGGAAAGGCATCCCTAAAAAGGTTGACTGTAATCAGATAATTAACATAATTGGTATCAGAGACAAAAGGGTACCATCTCAGCCTTGAATAGGTTAGAGAGCACTTGTATGAGCTATATGTTTTAAAATGACATGGGCATAAGGGACGTCATTGGAAGGTGTGGCTGGTTCAGTCACAGGGCTGTCAGGAGTTATCTTCCAGAACTCGTGAAAATGAGCAATGCAAGGAAGACTGGGGGAGGACAAACACAATAACCACCTAGATTTCAAGAGGAGTCAAGGGAATTGGTATCATCAGCTTCATTTCACTGTCTGGAAAAATGCTAGCACAAGCTAATGGTTTATAAGCACACGCAGAGATAAAAAATAAACCAGCTACGGTCAACGTGAATCTGTCAAGAAGAAGCTGGGTCACCCCAGTCTAACTTCCTTCCATGACAGAGTAACAGGCACCGTGGACTGAGGAGCAGTAGATGTCACATCTTGATTTCAGTAAAGCTTTTAGCACTACTTCCATGACATTTTCATAAGGAAACTGGAAAAATACGGTCTAGACCAAACTGTTACCAAGTTAGTCAAAAGTGGGTGGAAAACCATCCTCATGCAGCTGTAGTGGCAACCATAGGAGTCAGTTCTGGCACGGCTCCAGTTCCTTACAGCATTTTGGTTAAAGGGATGGGTGACAGGACAGTGAGTTCGGAGCGGGAGGCTGGGCTCAATGACTGACTGAGGGCCCTTCCGACGGGAATTATCCTGTGATACTGTGGTCCTGTTTCCTGAACTTGCAGATGATACCTACCTGGGAACTACTGTTAGCTCGTTAGTGGATAAGATCGGAATTTAAGATGATCTTAACAAACTCAAGTTGTGACTTAAAAGCTTAGGATAGCACTAAGCACTGATAAGTAGAACGTTCTACACTTAGAAGCAATTAAGCGTTCAAACACAGGATGGGGAAGAAGCAGCTAGAAGCTTTTTTACTGGGAAAGATGCAGGGGTTACTGGGACCAGCCTGGGCATGAGTCAAACAGGCTGTGGACAAACCAAACACTGTTCTGCGACACAGGAGCATAATTTCTGCCTCTCAGGAATGCAAACCAGTCCTGCCCCTCGGCTCAGCCCCAGCCGAGATAAGATATTCACTCGCGGGAACTGAACAGAAAAAAGAATTTGAACTAACTGGAGACAGTCCACAGAAGATCAATGAAAATGGTAAGAGGTTGGAAAACATGACCTATAAAGAAAGGCTGAATATTAGGATTGTTTAGCTTAAACAATGGAAAACCAAGAGAGACAAATTAACTGCCTAACTATCTAATAGACTGCTGGAAAGAGGAAAGGAAAAAGTTATTTTCAGCGTCTGTGAAGTGTAGATAAGACTGAATGGGCTTAAACAGCAGCAAGGAAGATTTGGGTTAAATATTTGGATAAGCTGTCAAATTGTAAGAACAGTGAAGTGCTGAACCAAACCGTGTGCGCGTCGGGAGGCCCTGCAGAGCGGCTGAGGCACAGCAGCCTCAGCAGCAGCCTGAGCTCGCGGGGGGAGAGCAGGGACAAGTTGGCCTTCAGATACCCAGCAATCCTATGTTTCAGATTCTATAACATATGAACAAAATCAGCCTTTTTTTTTTCAGCACCAGGAATACCCTAATATTTAATCGTGATTTAAGCGTACTTCATAGCCCACTTTCCTAATGCCTTACTCTCCTTCGCAGTCCTTAAATATAATATTTTTTTTAACCACATCGCAATCATCAGATGCCAGAGATGAACCCCTTTTGACTGACACCTCACACATACTTTTTTCTATTCCTCCAAAGCATTATTTCATTTTTTGCCTAAGTCTCTATAAATCCTTTTTTATTAAATATTCAAGTACCATTGGCACTAGTGTACATATCATTCCTCTTTACCGTCACCTACGCACTTCATAAAGATCTTGATATTATTTCTCTGAAAATTTAGAAGATGCAGAATGGAGCAGGTCTGTTCCTCAAGTCCAGTAACACTCTACGAAGTCCCTTGAATCACACAGCTGTTTTCCCTGCCTTTGCATTTGATTTTAAAGGAATCTAAAAGACACATGCACATTTTCCCCACCCAGATTAATTCTGTTCTAGGTAGCATGACTTTTACGTAACAGAAATAGGTGATACTGAACGTATTTCTAGATTACTTTTGAAACTGTCTCACACAGCGAAGAAGATAAATCAGACTTGCCGGGCAACAGAAGCAAGGAATTTTAGAACCAGGAAACTAAAGGCCCTGAAATTCTTATTATAGGAAATCAAAACAAAGACCCTGAATTTGAAAAATGCTGAGCACACAGTAACTTTTAAATTTTCTAACGAGAAATATTATAAAATACCTTCAAACAGCCATTTTTAAGAACCTAGCCATCAAGTTTTGTAATTTTATACTACCAACAAGCTGCAGATCTGTTTTTCCTTCAATATTTAAATTTCTCTCCCAATTTAGAGCCATGAAAGATGCTCTCAATATTTGCAATTCTATATAGGTACTAAAATTTTAAACCAGTTGGCAGAATCACTTGTGCTAAAAACATAACTAAACTTCTTTTTCACCAGTCTTATGCTGACTCTCTCCTTATCCATGCTTCTTTCAGTGACACACTATCTGTGCTGGCTGCATTTTCCTAAGGCTCTGAGGACATTTATTTGGACTTGCTGAACTGTAAATGCTCACTTCTGGATGGAACCCAGGGCTACGGTCTATTCTGGCTGCTACGGGTCAGCTCCTGCTCACGCTCATGAAAAAATCGGAGGCTTGGACTTTTCCACTCAATAACGCAAAGGAAGGCAAGGAATCTATGTTAGGTTTATTGCATTTTCACAGCTAATTTTATTCTTTTCCCCAAAGGATAGATACCATGCTGCACAGTGCATAAGTGAGTGAGCGAAGGGTGAGGCACTGCGTACAAGCGTTCCCACCATCCCCCAGATTTGCTCCTTTAAAAACCAGAAACGCACACATCGCCAGCAAAGGTTCTGCCCGATGGATGCTGGGCTGAGACTTCACAATCAGGGGGCATGAAAACATGATTTGCAGGATGGATCTGAGCAGCTGGGAAAGAATCAGGAGCAAATAAGAGCATTTATAGCAAGGCCCAATATTTTCTAAAAGAAAAAAAGTGTCTCCTTCTTTGTATGAATGTCAATAGTAATTTATTTATTCACCATAGCAAGATTTCTTATTAATAGAAGTCAATTATATCCAATATATTCAGCTGATTTTCAGATGTGCTTTTTCTATCTGGGATCTTAAACTGTTCTCTGCCCTAGTTGTATATGCATGAGGATGCTCAGGGATACTGGAAGAAAACTCTCATCTTTTTCTTAGAAAGACACGGAGATAAGGCTCTGAAGACTACGAGATCAGGACAAAGGACATAGAACAGAAGGGCTTTAGAAAGGTGACCTGTACACAGAAATTCCCTTTTATTAAGGGTGTAATCAGCTTCCCTAAAGTACATTCCAGGTATTTTTTCCCCATGGACTTGTGAAATAACTGTTGGTTTGATCACTGCTGGTGAGTCAATAGGCACAATAGGTTGAGCGCGTGAACTTTCAATACTTAAACAACTGTCATTCAAACAAGATATCACAAAGTCCTCTCATCAGTGTCTGCTATGTATTTGTAGAGTACCAGTGTCCAGGTGCCTGAATTATCTCAAAAAATGCTGCTTTATATCTATGTCTAGCTCAGTTTCCATAAAAAAAAAAAACAGCTGTACCAATAACGTACTCTGTCTCCACAAGCAGGTATCAGTGCCTGTGACTCCATCTACTTTCCTTATCATGGAAAGCTGTCTCCAAGGCGGTGGTGCACAAAGGTATTGCTATTTGGTGGCCCTTCGACTACAAGCCATGTCATCCGACAAAGGCGGTAACAGCACACCCTCTGCACACCAAGCAGCGATAAAGCCTTCATTTGTGAAAAGCGCCTTGATACCAAAGGCTGTGCTGCTGTCTCTTTTCATCCACCAGTGGAAAAGGAAACAGCGAGAAAAAAAATAAATAAAAAATGCCCTGGCTCTGGCCTGAGGAAGAATTTTTTCCAGTGTATCAGTATTTCACTTCCATGGACTGCACAACTCAGACAGTGCTTTCAGAGGTTGCCAAAGTTGCCAAGTGCAGGGAAGGATGATGTGAGCTTCAGGGCATCATTTCTATTGAAGGCCAAGTCCCAGGGCCGGGGGAGAAGGAGGGCTTGTTTGCACCACAACTAAAGCTCCGCACTGAAGAAAGACAAACCCAGAAACCCTCTATTTTCGCGGTTTTCTCCGTGCCGTGTGCTTTTGCTGAGGGACAGGAAAACTGAAGAGAGCGAGACCGCAGCAGCCTGTTCTCTCCTGATGCCATCTGCTGGCTGAACTCATTCCCCAAGTCTGGGCTGACCTAAGGAGAGCACATGGACGTAAAAAAAAGGACAAGGCTTAATTTATTAATACTTATAAGGTCCTTAGCAATCCCCGCTCAAAAGTCAAATATTTATTTTTTAAGACAGAATAAAAATGTGCAGAAATAATTTACAGGTTTTAAAAAGAAAAAAGAAGGAAAAGGGCAAAAGTCAGTATTTAGGTAGTACAGATTTAACAAATTGATTTGCATTCCATTGCTTTGATGAAAGCTTGTGAAAAGGAATTAGCTTGAAAAGTTATTGCTGCCAGAAGCAGAGCTGGTCCCTGACTTTGTAACAGCCCCACGCAAAGACAAATATCTAAGCAGAACTTAACAAGTTAAATAATCTGCATGACTACTAGCTGAGAGAGTTTGCCAGGTACTGGATATGAAAAAAAAGGTCATTGGATTATAAAGTGCATAGGGTGGCACTGTATTCTTTCTGGATTTGGACAGATTTTGGCAGAAGGGGCTGCCACTTGCTGCTAGCAAGACCCTCAGATGGTTCCACAGCTGAAATAATAATAATAATGACTGGAAGATAGACAAAAGATGGTGTTTAGGAGGCGTTGTTCTGGTATTTCTGAGCAGGCCTATGAAAAAGCTATTTGTTGCCCCCCCTCTAACACTCACACCCTAACCACCAGTACTCGAACCTCTCTTTGCAGGGTAAAATGATGAAAACCCTTTTTTTTTTTAAAAATTTTTAATATAATGGCTACTGAATTTCCATTTCAGGAAGGCCTTCCAGACTTCAAAAGATAACTGATTTGAAGAGTATAACTTGGACTGGTTGCCTTTTGGGTGCCATGGACATCTAATTTCTTCTGCTGTGGGAATGAGAAATAAAGGAGGTGTATGCCTGGATTGTTGTTGGTGTTAAGCACGTTCTGGACGGGGTTGCAGATGGAGGCAAAGTACTGAAATACACCCGGCATTACCTACCGAAAGCAGTATAATCACTTTCATCCACAGACTATTCTACTTACAACAACTTATTATACAACACCTAGTTTTATTCTACTAGTATAAGATGATTAATATTTGAGTTACATCAAAAGTCATTCAGACTATGTCTTACATCGTCATTTAAAAATCTTTGTCAAAGGACCAATTTTCCTCACATTTCTATTTCACCAACCTGTACATACAAAGGATGTGCACAAGCAGGATCTCCCGCCTAAGGCACTGAACGTAAAATAAATAAACAAATGACAAGTATTATTTCATCTCTTTATTTTTTTTTTCGGAATATTTTAATATTGAAGTCCAAGTTGTTATTTTCAAGGCATAGGGAAGGGGAAAAGGAAAGGGAGAAGAGAGAAGTTATGAAGACAAATTATTTTAATTTATGGTTTTGTGAATGGTCATTTCTGTAGGCAACAAAATGTTGTTTTCTTAAAAAAAAAAACCAAACAAACAGCACCATTAAAGAAAGCATGATCCCTGAATTCTAAACAAAACACTGTCTCGAACCAAAAAAATTGCTAAAATGCTTGTTTCACCCAGTCATGTCTGGTGGGGTAACGAAGCAAAGCATAACAGCATTAAACTGTAGCAATCCTGCTGAAACCAACTACACCCCCTTCTGAAGATTCAGAGAACCACCTTCTGAGCTTGTCCTGTGGGAATAATATTTTCTTTGGTAGAGGACTGAAGGAGGGTATTTATTTACTTCACTGAATGCAGATAGAAAAAAACATCTATGCACGTTAGGGATCTCCCCAGTAAATCTGTATTTCTCATGCACGTTAGGTACGAGTGGATTTCACATCGCTGTTATACTGCAGGAGTAATACTGCCCTACAAAGGCATAGAATGGCTAATGTCGAACAGATGTAAACATTCAGAATACTGACAAAAAAAAATAATAATAATACATACACACAAAAAACCCTGTACTGAAAATGTGAATCGAGTTAAGTTTCCGTAAAGCAGAAAAAATATTTTACAGCAGTACAAGAGAATTATGGCAACAAAGTAAAGCACTTTTCTTGTAACATTCATGAACAGTACAAATACAACAAAGTTATTCTACGGACTAAATTATTCTTTAACTATCAAATATAGTACAAAGCGAAATATTATGTGCTATAAAAGAAGCAGCTCCTTAAATTAGACTAAAAAATGCTTTTTTTTTTTTTTCTTTTTTCTTTTCGTTGGTTTTACAGTGACAAAGCATGATGACCGAAGACGACAGGATTTCATATATTCAGAAACATTTAGCCACACGGGTCCATGATAAATCCACTGAATATTTTGCTGCTTGCCCCCCCAGTGTTCTGCAGAGCCACGAGGCACTGCGCTGCTGCCAGGAGACTGCAGAAGCCATTCAGTGCTCAGAGCAGGGCCGTTCACGCGTGTCAGCTAAAATGATCCCTTTCGGTGACGCTTCTCAGCTCATCTTGAGTGTTTATCCTGGTACTTCACCACACCTTGGAGAAACTGCTAAACCAGAGGCTACAATACCGATTCTGAAATTGTGCGTGTGTTTATAAGGGGAAGGGGGTGCAGCATAAGGTAATTTTACTTCAGAAATTGCATTATAAAGCACCATATGCACCAGCTTCAAAACTGTGCAAGGAATTGCAGGGCCCTGAAAAACCACCTGCACGTTCTGTAGCTTACCCTGACAACATGCACCACCCTCAAGAAGAAAGTATATAGTACAGAGAATACACCTTTTGCTTTATGGCTCAACCTCGATTTTTGTCTTTTAAACACTATTTCACGTACTAGACCTCAGCAGATAAATAAAATGCAAACAGGGAGCATCCAGTTCACCATTTCTTAATTATTTCTTTTTTAACATTATTTCAAAGGGAATTTCTGCTTGGAAAATTAGTTCAGAACAGAAACACACAAACACACACACGCTGCAAATGCCCTAACATTATCCGCATATCTCACAGGTATGCAATTAAAACAATAATGAGGGAGGAAAGAAAAAAAAGAATGTTTCTCCCTCTCACCCAAAAGTGCTGCTCCAGGGGTAGGAGTAGGGGAACAATTTTGGAGATTCAAAAGAAAAGAAAAAAAAAGGTAAATTATACATGCTGGACATTGGGACACATACGTACGCACACGCAAACACAGAGCAGTGTGTTCTTAAGCAATTCTTCCACCACTTTTCAGTGCATAAACTATTAACACCCCACGGTGCAAACTGTATGGTCATTAGAAAACACAATGACATTGGGCCTGAAACCTGGACAATGAAACAAAAAAAGAAGTCATTCAAAATTAACCTCTAAATGTGATTGTGTTCTTATTGAAGACCAAGGCTCACTCTTCCCCAAGCATTTGTGTGCTACCAGAATCCAAGTAAGGTTTTCAGTCCCACTGGGATTCAGTCAGGCTCCTATGTCACCACAGTTGCTTTTGAGTGTTTTAATACCCTAAAAAACTATCATCTGCAACAACACTTCACGACTGTTGGCTAACATATTGGTCAAGTTTATGCCTGGTGCAGCTCCAACGACTCAAGAACGGAAGGAGTGGAACTGCACTATGGAAGAGTTTGGTCAGTTTTGTAATACAACATAGCACCATCCAGTCTAATGCCATTTTAAATAACATTTTATCATGACCTCACACATGCAAGTTGCAATCCTGATACAAAAATGACAATGTGACATGAATGAGTTACCTACCACATTAGTCACACTCTTATCCTTTGAACAAAGTAAAACTATTTTGTGGCTGGAATTTATTTCTATATTATGTCAGTCAATACAAGAAGTATTTCAAGATGCAAGTACAAACAAATATTGACTTATGTGCTGTGGACAGGAAAACCTGAGCTAGAAATAAGGATTCCCAGCAGGCTTATACAAACACAGGTTATTAGAAGTCTAAGACTGGTTGCTCTCTTTTTTTTAAATAGAAGTATCCTACCTCTACCAAGGACAAATACAATGCAATACAATTCCAATACAAAGGCTCCTCAAATATGTATTTTATATGCACGAGCTGACTCCACTCATGCTTACTCATGAGTATTTTCCAGTCACTGTTTTGCCAGCAGCGGGCATAGCACTGGATGCTAATTTTCATGTGGTTACTTTTAGGTTTTTGCTTGGCTGGCTTATTTTCCTACCAGAAGACCTGAAAGTGCTGAGAAGCCATTTCTTAACTCACATGTCATATTAAGGAGCACTTTTGTATAGAAAAAATATATTATTGTATCAGCAACAAATTTGTTAGTGTAATTATAAATGGCCTTTGTACCACACAGTGTCAAAAATAATATCGATATGTTGCTAATTACAATAAAAGAGAACATCAAGGTGCACCATAGAGCTTCCTGTGACAGGAATGTACATTGTAGATATTCCAGCTCACTTTTAAGACAATAAATGGCATTTATCATGTTTGTGAAAATGGTCCCACAAGAAAATAAATGTGGTTCCTCCATTCAATAGAACCTCACTAATATGCACCCATGTCAGGGAATCCAGTTAGAGCTTATGAATAAGTATGCAAACAAACACCATATAGAAAAGGTATAGTGTAAAACGCGGTATACTTTTTATTTCCTAAATGTAGTTCTATCATTCACACTAATGTTTCAGAATGCAACAGTAAATTGCACCACGAAACCCAAGCAGTGTTACATCTCACACATTCGTACTACATTGCTCTCTGAAAACTGTGGAAGGAAAATCAGTTTTCTTCAGCAGACTGTAAGGTCTTTGGATTAGTGAGGTTCTACTGTAATGGTAAAAATAACATTTCTTTCTGATGCTGACATTTGGGCAGACCCAACCACATATTGGCAGATGGATGACTTGCACTCCACACTTTGTGTTCTTGAAGTGGGAGTAAAAAAACCCAAGGTATTTTCATCTCCCCAGCAACTGCATGTGCTTTATCCCTTTACAGTATTTTCCTTTTAGGTGAATAGGGCCCCAAAAGTATCATTTTTCTTCTCTGCTGTTACGGTGGCTAGCGCATTTGGAATGCGGCTATAGTCCTAAATGTAAATACAGTACTGGATAAATACTGAAGATTACTTTAAAGATGCAGTATCCCTTGCAAAAATTTCTAAAAGGTAGAGTAAGGGGTCTGGATTCCTTTGAGAAAAAAAGTCAGTGTTGTAAATAAGCCTAAGAATTACTTTAAGTGGCAAAACTCTGAGATGTTGTTTAAAATAGAGTAACTCACATAAGAGGAAAAACAACTGATAACCTAATATTCAACCAATACACAATTAGAATCTTTCCTTATTCATTCACCATACGAATGCATGATTTTTAGGCCACGGAAAGGCTAAAACATCCAGAACCTATTACATAAGGCTGACCTTATATATATATTTGGGACTGACAAAACGAGTGGAAAGATTAGAGAAAAATACAAATAAAGAATATGTGAGTGGGAAACAAGAAGAGAAAACAGGTTTCTAATTCCCAGTAGAGAAGTCACTTTCTCCAGACTCTACTGAAGCCAATGTGATTCCAGTGTTGGTCCCACTAACCCATCGCATATACGAATCTTTCTCGAGGAATCAACAAGAAGAGATGAGGAGCAAGATTTGAATTCCATAGTCCCTGGCGGGCATGTAAGGAAACTCCTCTAACAATCTAAATTCCTCCCTTATTTTTTGCTAGGTGAAGTGACTGTATTTTAGCCCTCGATAGTGAAAGTCAACTGAAGAAGACAATCCTGTCAGCAGAAAAACTGCAAACTTAGAAGCTAGGATGGCCAATACCCCGCACCTTGCCACTACCCCACTCAAAACAGTCACTATTCTGCATAGTTACTCCACTTCTTGCAGAGCTATTCTTCCACTCATCTTCAACCTGCAGCTTGTATCGGTTATCAAAAAGTGGAGAAAAAATGTGCTGCACTTTGTGCAAATAAATAGAAGCTACAAATGACATGCATTAATGCCTTTTTTTTTAGCACAGCAAGAGAGATCATAGAAGCTGCAGTAACAAGGCTATTTTGTTTTTAAACTACTTCTACCGGTTTCCTCAAAAAAAAAATAAACAAAATAAATCAACTAATTGCAAACCATTAGTGGCCTAAACTGTTCCAATTTCTCCGTTCCTTTGTCCTGCTCTCCCACGCTGATAAGGGATACTGCATCTTTGATTCATTTCCTACCGTACAACCAGACAAGCTACACACAGTTTGGAAGGCCCTATGCAGTCGTCGTGACAGAAGGCTCCGCAGCCCTTGCACACGATCATGGCTTTCAGCCTGCAAGAGCATTTCAGTTCCAGTTCATCGGCATTGCTACTGTCAGCAAATTTCTGAAGCGGGATCTGCGCGTTCTGGTTAGACAGGCCCGTGGCAGTGTTCGAGCCACTTCCTAAAATCCCAATCGACTTCTCAATTGCAGATGCTGCCCTTTTGAAGCTTGTGCTACCAAAGTGTATCGTTGGGTAATTTCCACAGAGCTGCTGCTGCGGCTGCTGCGGCTGCTGCGGTGGGTGCTGCGTCTGTATTTTCTGAGCAGCAAGTTGGGTAAAAGGCTTTTGTGGCTCAGAAAGTAAATAGGAAGAGAAATCTGCATTTTTTAATGCAAACGCTTTTAACTGTTCTTTCACTTCGTTCTGATCATAGGAAGCTTGTTTCATGCCCAGTTCGCAGCTGCTGCTTAAACCTTCCTCAAAAGAAATAGGTTCAGATTTTATATTGCTACAGATGCTTGCTGGCTGAGGCCAACTAAGTCTTTTAGTGGTTTCCATAGTGACTGTCGGTTGTTTTTGATCAGAGGGGACTTCTGCATTTGGGTGAGGAGGGGGAGGAGGCGGCAGGGGAGGAGGGGGAGGAGGGGGATGCACTAATGTTTTACTCTGCAGAGTCTGAGAGGCACTGGCAATGTCATCACCTTCCTTAATTTGAATATTAGGGGAAAACACACTTCCTAGCCTCAGCTGGTGAGCTGCTGTAGAAATATTCACATCTCCCAAGCCCTTCTGTTCCAGGTGTCTGCTAAAAGCAAATGCGTTGCAGCCAGGTGGGCCTTTTGAAGTAGTTTGCAACAAAGCTGCCGTAGGAATGGGGCCTCTCGCAGCCATGGACATTTGGTAAAAATGCTGTCTATGTGAGGTACTAGCTTCTGCGTGAAAGCTGCCATTTTTATCAATGTGAAATAAGCTCTGCTGGAAACTGCATGAAGGCAAAGGCCTCTTCTGCTGCTTGATCTCTGGGCTGTGAGCGATTCGGCTCTGAATGGCGTGTTTGTTCAGCCACTCCTGCTTAAATGGCTGACCATGCCCTAGCTGATTCATGCTGGAACTAATTACACAAGGAGCCACTTTAACATCTGTGTCCATTGACACCTTCCCAGGCTCACATTTAATTTGAGCATGTTCCCCTACAGTCCTGGCCATCCTCTTTTTCGGATGGTTTTCACGCTTTCTGATTTGGAGTGGGGCTATGCTGCCTGCGGTAAATCCTTTACCATCTGGATTAGGAGAGTTGGAAGGATGTTCAACAATATTTCTCTCGGACACTGCTGTTTTACATACTGAGGTAGTTTGCAAAGGCAAGGGAAGCCTGTTAATTTCTAGTTTGGCTCCTGATCTGGGCTGCGGCAGCACTTTCTCTAAAGGCAGATTCCCTTGCAGTAACTGTGTCACTAAAGGATTGTTGGCCTCCACTGACGACAAGCGACAGCTAGAGCCCCCGGCACTGGTAACTCTCTTTAGGGTTTCTGTCGTCAGGGACAGGGAGTCTTCCATGGAGTCCGCGATGGACGTCTTGGAGGCCTGCGGCGGCTGCGCACTTGTGGCTATTTCCCCGGTCTGGGCAGGCATTTCAGGTCCTGTAAAATCTTCGGTGTCCATCCTGAAGCACTTGTCAGACTCATTAGTTTCTGATTTAACAGGAACAGCAATGCTCGTCAAAAGACTCCTGGATTGCAGTTCTGACATTTGTGTGTAACTGGAAGGTTCGGTTTTGACATTTTTTAAGCAGTTTTGCTCTGTGTATTCCTTATGCTTACCGGAGTTAAGATGGCTGACCACTGGCTGGTCTGTACTCATTGCCTCTTCATCATGCCAACAAATTCTATTGTTAGTGTTATACTGATTGGCACAGGCAGCATCTGCTTCATTTTTAAATGCTGAAGGACCTCTTAATTGCTCAGCAAAACCTTGGCTGGGAGTAACCACCTCAATTAACTTATCTTGAGGAGCAAGAGGCACTTCTCGAAGACTTGAACAACCTGCCTGCAAGTTCTTGCTGTCTTGCTTTGCTGTAATGGTGATAAAGCTGGAATTGTGCTCAAGGCTTTCATTAGAGACCACTTCAGGCCTGCTTATGACAGACACCTGGGGACAGGCTATACTTTGTAAGGCAGCTTCTGTCCTTACAGGTCTGCTCTGCAGGTCAATGCTGTTCTCCGCGTTTTCAATAGAAGATGAAAGTGACAGACTGGAATTCAGATTTGTAGTGTGGTCAACAATGACTTTGCAAGGTATAGACCTGTTCATGACAGTTTGTGTAAAGCTCACCGGCTGAGATTTACCAGAGAGATCCATTCGGTTTCGTGCTCCAGAGCTTTTTTCTAAGAGATCAGCATTTAATTTAGTAGCGTTATCATAAGAGCTTATTGTCACCATGTTACTAGTAAACATTGAAATGGGCGGCCTTGCAACAGAATCTGCTACTGCAAGGGCCTCACTGCAACTTAAAGCTGACCTAGCGGTAGTGTGAATGGAGACAGGGCTTTGCTCGTTACACCCAGTTATGGCTATCTTATCAGAAGAAAATCTGTTGGTAGTCCCCACTGGGGGAATCAGTACAGAACTACCAGAGAGATGATTTGGCAAATTATTTGCAATAGATGAAGCTGGCACAGTGGCATAATGACTGGAGACTGTGTTATTCGCATTGCTACTTGGTATCGGCAACCTTTTGTCATCGATGGCATTTGATAAGACCGTATTGTCTATGGAGACTGGTACATTACTGTTATCAATACATTTTGGTCCAACGGTTATGCATGGAGTATCAGCCCCTTGGATGGTTTTCAGCATATTTATATTACAAGCTGAAACTGCTGTGTTTGCACTGTCAACAGACATTAAAACAGAGGATTTATCAACAGAACTTGCAAAAGAAAGTTCTTTAATTGCTCCAGACATAGCAGTGCTGCAAACAGACACAGAGACTGAACTTTTATTATAAAGCACTGGCACACTGTTACTTTCAGTAGAGGTAGATGAAATAATTTTCTCACACAATTGTGGCACAGGTATATTTTCATCAGAACTGTGCACAGGTATCTCAGTAGCAGTTTCTGGTAACGTAGCTGTGTTCAGTGATGGCTGCAATAAAGTGGTAGTCTCACGGTGATGAGCAGACTTGTTGCTAGGGGACCTGCAGTTAGGATTAACTATAATGACACCAGTAGAACCTTCAATCTTTGCGTCAGTAGAAGTCGGTATCTCCAGAGATGAGGTACTTTCCTTTGAGCTGAACTGCGACTTTGACTCTTTATTAGTCTGGAGTAAATGAGCTCTGGCTTGATGCTTTGCAAATAGCTTGGCCTTTGTTTGCTCCTTGATGTGTGCCAGTGTTCTTGTCTTCCCACCTTCGCATGGGGTCCCCATTGCTCCAGAGACTATGCTCGCAGCCGCTGCCACGGCTGCTGCAGCTGCAGCTTCTCTTTGGGCTCTTGCTTGCTGAGCTCTTGCTTTGATATCTGCAAGAGTTCTAGCCCCAGTGTTTCTCCCACTGCTGACTGATGTACTTGGGGAAACTCGAGGTTCTGGTTTAGAAACAGGTTGGCTCTTGATGATGAAAGGTGGTCCAATTTTTGAAAGCTGAATCTAAAGGAAGAAAAAAACCAATAATTTTATTGAGATCATCGACTCACTAAAACCACCAGCAGTCTCTTAAAGGGGTCAGAGAAAGGTAATGAAGAGAATTTCTGTTCAGTGCAGCTATACAGAAAAATGCTATAAATTAAGGATACTTACACTGCAGTATTTTATCATTCTCCAGCATGAATAACTGACACCTGTATTAGCCTACTCACATTGATCCTTCTGACAAGAAGAAAGATTGATCTGGATGACAACATGATGCTTATCTGATACAATTTGTCAGACCTGTTTTATCTGCAGTGTATTTAACTGAGAAGGTCAACAAGCCTAGTGCAATGATACTGGAAAAGAGCCTACAACTAAGCACTTGCTGGAAATGTGTGAAAAAATGATCATGTAGTGCTTTTGCTCCTTGTTCTCCAATGACTAAGACATTAGGAACAGCCTGTCTTTCCCTTATATACCAGACAACCAATCTTGCCTTTAGATAGGATGTAGCAGTTGTCTCCACTGAGCGTGTTTTTCATGTTATAGCATAGAGCACTTTAGAGTAGTGGTGTAAAAGAAGTGAATCATCAAAGGATACGCCTTTCCCTTCCTCGCTTGCAATTTTAAAAGACCTGCTTTAGTACATCCCTGGGATACCTCCTACACTACTGCACTTCAAAAACTAAATCCTCAAACCTACAGATATTAAAAATGCAAATATTAAAGTTTTAAATACCTAAAACTTTAAGCAAAATAATAACCTGTAAAATCACTGGAATTACGAGTATGTATCCACTTAGGCACATCTGTTTTTAGGATTAGAGATTAAGAGTCCTGGGACCACTTTCATAACTCATACACTCTCAGAATACCCAAAGGTTGGCAAAAAACCATTTCCATTTCTTAAAAGGGACACATGTCTACCGGCTGTCCACAGTAATAGGACTTAGTGGCTAATGCTGTGAACTCTATTTTGAAAGGAGCCAAGAAGAAAACTAGATAATATTTGAAGAAAAAGTGAGAGCCATACAGCAGAATGATTTAGGATAACTGGGGTTCTTTTTCCTCTTTTAATAACAAAGGATAGGGGTTTGTTGGTCAGAAGACCCAAGAGCCAAATATTTGTCACACAAAAAACAAACTAGAATTGATTGTCCAAAATTATTTTTTGAAATGCTTGCCAACTTTTCAGTATTTTCATTCACTGGCTGGAGGCTTCGGGGAGATTCAACAGATAAGACTGTGCAAAACTGACAGCATCTGATTTTCCATAAGACATCAGTGGAAATCAATAGTAAGATGGTAATGTAATATATAACCATTTATGTAACCATACAACTCCATGCTGGTCTGGAGGGCTGGAATACCTCACTTTTCCTAGCTGTTAAATTTTTGGCTTATAAATAAACGCTCATGCGTAATATTGTGAGGGTTTAACATTTACATGAATATATTTTAAAGACTATCACAAACTCACAATTACTTCAAAACACTTTGGTTTTTGTTTCAGTAGCAACTTTTTTCAGTTTCCACTTTGCATCACCAGAACTGCTAAAGCTCTAAGTGCTTCATTATTTTTTTCAGTATTGCAGTCATGACCTGTTTTTATTCCTTAGTGATCTATTTTCCTTTGTGCTTAGAGAATTATTAGAATGTACTAGGCTAGATAGAGACCTTCCAAATATGAAAGAATATCACTAAACTCAGAATGGGCTAACTTCCAGTTGCATCACTGATCATAAAAATAAATTAGTTGAAATACGCTGCTGCATTAGTGATAAAAACAGTTAGCCTATTTGCCCTCCTGGCCATATTAACAATGTTCAGTGATTGCAGCAGTTAAAAATAAATGCAGAAAAGGGCATTTCTGAATAATCAGGAACTAGTATTGCGAAGTCAATGGCTTAAGTTCAGCAAATTGGATCTAAAACTTGGCTGATGTCATCATGTACAAAATCAAAAGGGTAAAAATGCTGAGCCTATATATAACTAAATCTATAGAACCCTCTGTTAGGAAAAAACCCCACCTTTCACCCGGAATTTACCTTCTTGCATAGCAGAATGATACACATAAAAGTGTTTGCTTAGCTGTTGTATCTATTCTACTTTTTACTTTGCCATTAACAAAGCTATTTATACATATATCAATTAGACACTTCCCCCTGATAGCCAGGTCTCTGTTTTCAATGAATTCTACTTCAGCCTACCCCAAGCCCTGGGCTTGCAAAGGGATCTCCAATTATTCAGACTCTAGGTTCTCTTGCTGGATTAAGGCACCGGTTGTTTTTCTTAGTATTGGTTACGGTAACATTTACTATTTGTGCTTGCTGGAGAAGTCACCCACAGGAGAACAAGTGGATAATACAGTTGGGCAATTAGAAAAACAAGTAGGACTATTGAAATAATGGGGAAGCTCTTGAATCAGATTAAGCCATAGATCCTGGAAAACTTTCCCTCACACAAAGCCAATTTTGTAGCAAAGACCCTGACTGAAGAACTACAGGTATATTTATATCAGAAGTAATTTGGCATGGTAGGAATGTAATAGTAAAGTGAAACCATCAGTACTAACACCCCTCACACTTTCACGAAAAATACACCATGCGCTGTGTCTGCATGCAGTCAGTAGGAGGGAGATAATAAACCTTTCATTTCCAATTCAGCCTGTTGATTCATTACTTTACCTTAAGGGGTGGAACTCGGGGTTCTTCTCTGGGTGGCTGATCTTTATCAGATGGACTCGTTGATGAAGCACTACGGTTAGGCTGATCATCATCTATTCTAGCTCTCTTCTCTTTGCAGATTCCAAAACTGTGCTGTTCTGCTGTTTTCCTCTTTGGGATCTCTGGGTCTCTTTCATTCCTCACTTCAGGTGATTTTGTGGGTTCTAATGACTTGGAAGAATGTGAACTCTCTAGGCGGCTTTGGGTGCTGCCTGTTAGCTTGTGAGATTTACTTCTGCACACTTCAGAGAACGTAGCTTTCTCTAAAGATGAGGTATATAGTTTGTCATGTGGCTTTGATGGAAGCAATTCGATATTTTTGCCAACTGATCCTTCTGATAAGACAGCTACCTCTGATGGCAAGAGTGTACCTTTCTTGTCACCTCTTTGCTGAACACTGTGATTTTTAATTTTGATCACCTCTGGAGGAGAGTGTTCTGGAATGGATGCAATGTAGGATTTCTCAGTTTCAGAATGTGACTTACATGGCTGATGACTGAGGTTTTTGCTTTGGGGCTCTTCCAATACTGAAGTATCAGGCATAATTGTTAGTGGACCAACTTTCATATTTTCAGGGGCACTCTGAAGTTGCTTTGGCTGAACAACAAGATTCTCTTCTTGAACCACCTTAGGAATGGCAGGGCTTTCTTCTTTCAAAGTGGGAAGGGAGTCTTCCAACAAACATGGTGATTTCCTTTGTTGCAGAATAAGTCTTTCATTGCTTGGGGAATTAGAAACTGGAGATGTCTCTGATGGAAGAGGCAAACTATTTGCTACGGATGTTTCAGAAGTTAGAAGAACAGAAGATACTGAAGATGTTTCTGATGTTAAAGGCAAATCAGACATTGGAGATGTTTCTGATGTTAAAGGTAAATTAGAAGCTGGTGATGCCTCTGATGTTAAAGGTAAATTTGACATCAGAGATGCTTCTGAAGTTACAGGTGAGGTGGACATTGGAGAGATTTCTGACATTAAAGGTGTGTGCAAATTTTCATCACTGGCCTTTTGCTGAATATCACCTTCAACGTTTTCAGTGCTGGACACTTCAGACGAGCAAGCTGTTTCAAGAGACGCTGGAGTACAGGGTTCCTCTGAAGTTGACTGAGTGTCTCCTCCAGGGGAGGCAATGCAAACACATGGTCCCTCTGGACTTCCAGAGGAAAAGGAAGTTTCAGAAATACAGGCATTCTCAGACAACTGTTCCTCAGGGTCACTTTGAAGCTCCATATCCACTGCAATGCCTCCACCAGTGAACAAGGAGCCTTCCAGAGCAGCATTTTGCATTTCTGGTGCAATTATCTCTTTTGCAGACTCAGAATCTTTCTCTGCTGTATCACTGACAGAGTTTGAGGATGAAGCTGATCGTGCTGGTGATATGCAATCCTCCAGCTGATCTATCACAACTGACATCTCCTCCTGAGGGCATTCAGACTTCAACTCCACTTTAATTTCAATGTGGGATACAGTATCAGTTACATCATTCATCATGACACAGGACTCGGTGCTGTCTGCAAGCTGTACTGCCTCTGTTTCTTCATTTGTGCCAGCTGGACTGACTGACTCCTCAGAAAACTCATGTTCTGGTTTATGGTTTTCCTCTTGGCATTCACAAATACTTGTCTCAACCTCTTCAGCAATCTCCTCCTGAATGATTGATTCTTCAGGTACCAGTATATCCTCTGATTCTGCGGTTAGATCCTTGACAGGAACCTGTTCCATACTACAAAGAGGTGGACAATAATCTCTCTCTGGCAAAGGTGGAATTTTAGTGCCTTTCTCTTCTTGGTCCTCAAAAGTTGCTTGCTTAGAAGGACCAGGTGTGCCAGAAGATCCACACAAAGAACTGCTTTCATCTTCATCATTGTTCTGCACTGCAGTGAGTTTCATTGATTCTCCTCTTGACATTCCCAACCTAAATAAAAACACACAAATTAAAAAGGTCTTTTCATCACAGACGTGATAAAGGAACAGGATTGCCATTGTCACCCACATCTTTTATTTACAAAGAGGACATATTTTCCATTTAAAAATAGTGGTTTGGTTAAGTGGTGGCTGACTAATTTATGTATGGTTTTATATATTTTGGAAACCTAACTACCCAGATTTTCTTACAGTGTTAAAAAACCTAAATATTTTTTAAAGTAAGTAATCTATCATTCATTATTTAACTATTTGGCACTTCAATGAAACAAAAAAGCTCATATCTGTTTAAATGTGTGTTTTGTTTTGCTTTTAAATACCACCACAATACTGCGATACTAATACAGCATGCATTGCAGAGAAAACACACAACTATATCTTCTTCCATCGGTAACACTTCTGAAGCAAATCCCTTTTTTCCTCATACAACTACATTTAGGGTGAACACAGCCAGCAATATGGCTTAACTACATTTAGGGTGAACACAGCCAGCAATATGGCTTAAATGCTGCACTTAAAAAGCTGCACCTAAAACTAATAAGGCAAAGCATGTATTTCAGTTTTGTAATTTGATAGTCATTTCAAATTTATTATGAAAATCAAAGTAACTCAACTTCGGCCTCAGAGTCAATTCTAAGGATCTCAGCTGACAGCTTGTGTGGTTTTGCTCCATTTTTTCAGCAAACTAAATGCTTCATTTAAGATGAAAACTATTTCTAAATAAACAGATCTACGTATATGCTATTCATTCAATACCACTATAATTAAAAAGAAGTTTAACATTCTTAAGAAGCTAAAAAGACACATATTTAGAAACTATGCATTCATTCTCAGGGATGGAATGCAAAGGAACTATTCCTACGCATAGGTCTCTTCTGAAAATTTTCTTACCTGTGGTCCTGAAAATATTAGCTTAAAAAAGTTTTATTACTTCAACAGAATTAAAAAACCCACAACAAACCAAAAGAAAAGCTGAAGGCTGAAAATGTGGTTATTTTAAAAAATGTATGCACTCTGACATCCTAATTTCCTTCTAAAGACAGTGGGAGTACAGGTGTTCAGCATCTTTAGTAAGATTTTTCAAGCAGACTTTGGACCTCGGCAATTCCATAATAGTAGAAAATACACAAAAGCTTGATTGGAAGCCTTAAAAGAAATTTCATGGTCTTAAGGATCTTGTAATCTAATTAACAGAAGTTTGATCTCTGTTCTCATTTTAATCAGAAAACAAAGAATAACATGTAAATCAGTGAGCATAAAAGATATTCAGAAATTATGGAAGCAAGAAACTTGTCAATGTGCAGCCAGAGGATACAGAGATCACGAAGGCCCATGTATATGGAAGTACAGAATAAACATGTAAAACACCAAAATCTGTGGCTGCAGATTTTAAAAATACTGAGTAGATGCATTACAGTGACAGCTGTAAGTGCAAAAAAAAAACAAACCCAGAAAACCCAAAAACCTGCAAAACCCAGCCTGGAATTAGTACCTCAAAAAGCACTCTCAGGGTAATTATTAATATTGCCTACTACTAGTCACTTAATATGCACAAAGTCTCCCTGTGCCATCAATATGCTGAGGAAGGATTCTCTAGAGAGCAATTCAGAACACCAAATTCACATCTCCCACATTGAATGCATTTCTGAAGATGTATCTTTCTTCTATATAGACTATATATACCCTATACCGTCTAAGTTTAGGTGAGTAAAGTTTATTTTACCTAGGTTTAGGTGAGTAACTTCCTCTAAAATTCCTTGTGTAAATGAGGAAAAGTTATCTCAGGAAAATGAGGAGGGGAAAGAAATCCACTGCATTACTGAAAACTGAATCAGCGGTCTATTTCCTCTAGCTGGCTTACATCATGAATAGATATTGCTTGATCTTTATGGAATGAAAACCAGCAAAGGAACGAAGGACAGGATAAAGGTGAATGCAACTGTCACACGGACACTACACAAATACACCCATTCTAGTAACATATTGAAGAGGAAGAAGTGTAAGAAAAATAAGATAATGCAGGATTAAGGCCAGCAGAACACGTACTGAATTTTAATCCATCTTTTGCAGTATTGGAAATACTACTATCTTGAAGAAGATACTGCAGTGAAGAAAAAGGCTTTCAAAAAGAGAAGGCTCAAGATCAGCATGTTTAAGGCAATCTCAGATTGCAAGACAAACAGCTGATCTGTCTTCTTCCTTAAAGAAAAAGACACGCAACGTTTGCAAAATGGCACAAAAATACGAGGACAACAATAAATAGCCATCAGTGAAAGTGATAAGGACAGGACTGAGCTGATAAAGTAAGGGCAGTCAGTCATCAAATAAAAAAAACCCACAACAGCTACTCAAAGATATACGGACGCTGATGTTCTAGTGCTGTGATAATGAGTACCGGGGAAAATAATAATAAAAAAAAATTAATGAAGGATTAAATCAGCAATAAAATTTAGAGAAGGTCTACCCAAAATTAAAGCTTTGATTTAGTGAGCTGGCAGTACTATCCTGACATGGAACTCTCTCGAGCATGGGAAAAGAAATAACATACTGAGACAATAGAGTATAACCCTTGCAATCCTGGGGCAACAAGCCAGAAGAATGTGGATTTTTGGCAACACGCATCAGCTGATCCTAGATAAATGACTGCAGAAAGAAGTTTTTGTTTTTTAAAGCAAGTCAGAGAGACGAAAAATTAACAACCATAAGGAAGCGGAAAAAGATCATAAATGGATGGAAGTAAACTACAACTGACAGTCCCATGATAAACAGCCTAAGTACAGATAAGAGCAAACACAAGAAACATAATGTGTAGAGCCAAGATGGAAGAAGTACTCTAAAGCCTTTGAATGCCATGAACTGGGAAAGTTTACAAAGATTCTGCATCTATTAATGGTCCTTCTGTAAGTATAAGGTGAAACTTGAATTTAGTTATGGAATATTAAAAGATTAA
Organism: Rissa tridactyla; assembly: GCF_028500815.1. Classification (NCBI taxonomy): domain Eukaryota; kingdom Metazoa; phylum Chordata; class Aves; order Charadriiformes; family Laridae; genus Rissa; species Rissa tridactyla. The sequence goes on from NC_071467.1 coordinate 47,311,037, forward strand.
ATCAGATGAAATCAGAGCAAAAATACCACATTGACTGTAAAGTGAACAACTTAGACTGCAAGGGAGATCCATTTTGCAGACAGTGCATGTGAGAAATAGCTCAGGAAGCTTTCAAAATCTGCTACTTCACTTGAATCAACATAGCTGAAAAGAGACAAAGCCTAGTCATACTCAAAGCAAGTTTAAAAACCAAAGTGAAAAAAGGTGAGAGAACTTGCACAAGGTGGAAACTATAGCAAAAGCTACCATTTAGTCAGTAAATAATGAGAAAAAGTACTTAAATCTGGCCAAGCAACGAAGAAGTAGAATCTGCCTATGTAAGAGCCAGGAAGAAGAATGCAAGTGAAACAATGCAAGCTGGGGAAAGAGCAGGGGGGACCAGATTCAATACTGTAGTCATAATGGAAATTATGTGCAATATGACATTTTGCATAACAATGTTGATGTCAGGAACCTATCAAGCCAAATGACATGTATCACTGCAGACTGAGCAATTATCTGCCAACCACCACAGTGTCCAGCATTCAGCTAGCACGGCAGGACTGCTGGCTCTGTAAAATTATGAGCACCATTCACTGTGCATGTGACAGTCATTTGTGACTGAGGAATAGGCTTCAGAGTGAAGTGCTCATCCTTTGCTGGTACTAAGCTCCTATTTCTTGTGGAAGGCCCTGTGACAATACCTTACATAGCCCTTTCCTTCATGAAAGGCTGGTAACCGACTCTTCTCTTGACGCGCATAAGGAAAAACCATTACGTTCCTTATCGAAAAACGTAATTAATATTTTTTGATACTAAAGGCATCAACACCTGGACTACGCTGAGGTCTCAAAGAAATTACGCACTTGACAATAAGAAAGTCTGCCATATTAAGACCCTAGAATTCCCATTATATGTAAAGATAAAGTGGTGTAGAAATAGTATTCTCACTGGGAGAGAGCACTTAGCAAGCATGTGCAAAATAAAATATTAAAATGGATCTGTCCATTTGCTGCCTTGTTTTCAGTACATTTCCCAGTGGTCCAAGGCAGTGGGTTGTGAGAAGTAGCACTGTTACTGCAGAAACACTTTAGTTAATGCCTTAATCTGTACGTTAATCACTTATATGAAGGGTTCCCTGTGCCCTGGACTTCCTAAGTAAAAAACTTATAACAACAAAACTAAGGCATCTCATGTGAGGATGGTTCCCAATGGCGCATTTTTGTCTGCTAAGTATTATGCATAAATTCCATTAAAACCCACCTGAAAATGAATAAATAAAAAAAAAAATCAGTAACTTTTAAAGAATTAGTTTATACTTTACAAAAATTAATACTTTTAATACTTAATAATTTTAAAAACAGAGATGTAATTACAAGTGTTAACTTTTTGAAGAAATTTTTAAATGGAAGATTTTTGAATTTTAAAAAGATATGACTCTCCTTAAATTTTGATTTTAAAAAAACCTGAAGAACTGAATCTTCAGATGCTGCAGAATGCCATCTCCATATCTTCATCAATGAAATTGTGCTGACTTGTCCCATTGTGCACCTGGAGTGTTATGATCTAATTCATATAAGGGTATTTATATATCCTTTGCATTTCACTTATAAAATTAGACTAGTCATTGTCACTTATAGTTGTCTCTAGCCAATATTTCTTCTATGTCATATATTCTACTCCAGCAAAGGGTCATCTCAGTCAAACAATAAAAAACACTACTTGATTTTAGAAACTTTGCAACTAGGTTAGAAAAATAAAATAAATAAAAACATACTACAGAAATATTTCTACCGGTCTTCTAGTCTGTAGAAGCTGTATTTCTATTTTGCAGGAGGGGAGAACTGCCCTAACGCTATCTTTTAAAAGATAATTAGAAAATACTCACACGCTTGGGCCTTCTGTCTTAAGCTCTCCTTGGAATGAATTTTTATGGATGAGTTATGAACCTTCACAAATGTAATTGTAATGCAAGTGCAGACACACCACTATAATTCTATCCACAACTTCTTATACTGGGGAATGACTGCCTTTGATAACTGCTTTATTAAGTTTTACAGCATATGACTGTGCTCTGTGAAGCAGAGATTTATATTTTCATTTGCTCCTAAAAAAAAAATTTAAAAAATGCTTTTATTTGCTTCAATACTTACTTTTCACCATAAAACCTTTCAAAGAATTTTTCTTTCCAAGGTTCTGTTTTCTTTTCCTTTTCAATCTCTTGTCTGATGCGCAGCTGCATTTCTGGTGTAAATTCTCCTAAAAAACAAATACTAACATATTGAATAAAAGTTGTCAAGGATTAGCTTAAGATGAGCAATTATAAATTACAGATACAAAGATGACATACAGCGATTTCTGTTACAGTCATCCAACAATTCCAAATGAAAATAATGAAAAACAAAAGTGAATGTGACATAGAAAGATTTAATTTACCATATAATATCAGTATTTCAAAAGTATATTGGTGGCATTTAGTTGCATGCATTTATGTTTCCAAGGCTGGAAGTGATGAAAATGCTTGGGTTTTTTTTCTTTAAACTGTCAAAACAAGCTGCCACAGCAAGCTGTAAAAATGTACACTAAATGCAAAATGGAATCAGCAATTTTCCTTTTGTTGAATTACTGGTGTATTACACTTTCTATTCTATAAGTATCTCTCAAATGTAGAAACAGAGACATTCTTCATAAAAACAATTAACCTTTGGTAAATCTGAGAACAAGTAGAGAGTTACCTTCTGCCAATCGCTGTTTCCACCCTTGTGCTGCGTATGCGAAGAATTCATTATTTAGAGCAGAACTACTGAGGCGCAAAACTCCATCACTTCCCATCTAGAAAATAAGCCGATGGTAGCAGAAGATAGTGTCAGAAATAGCGTCAGCTAAGATTACATAAAAACAGAGTTCCAATTAAGGGAAGTGGGGAGGGATAGGGAATGGGAATAACAAAGAAAATTACCTACTACTACTAAACCAGCATTTTCATTATAGTCGTTACTGTAAATGCAAGTGGTCTTAATCCAGCATCGGTGTGCTCTCTTCAGTCATCAGTATTACTGATGATAACTCAGTTTACAACTGATTGATGTGTTTTAATCACAGCCCGCTATCTTGAGCCTATGTCTACAGCTATTTTACGCAATCAAAAATTAAGATCATTATTGTACTTGTGCATCTGCCTGGAATATGGTACAAAACAAGTTAATTAAAGGTAATGAAGACAGTAAATTTGCTCTTTCCAAATAAATCTAACACTCATGTTAGCTAATATGCTGTACTGGCAGAAGAGTGGATGACAGGTAACCTTAATAAAATAACTGGTGTAAACTTAGCACTAAAACTAGATACAGCTATACACATAATTTTATAGGCATCGACAGTGAAAACTGTGGAAGAACATTATAATTATTTTTACTTTATACATCTGTCAAACATTCAATAATAAAGCACCATTAAAAGTCTTGATCATGGTATTTTCTACAATAATTCTCAAAAGCAATCCAACTATTGAGCTTTCTTTTATGATAAAACTTAGTGCTTATTTTCAGGTTGTGAGGATATGTCTGACTATTTGAAGGAATTCTAATAACTGAAAAAAGTAATTACATAAAACAAATTAGCAGTGGGCATCACCTCTAGCATAATAAATAAACAGACAATAAAAACAAACTAGCAAATACAGAGAGAAAGAGAGGGAACAGCAGAAGATGTAACATTACTAGAACAAACACTCTCACTATTTTACATCCTTTAAGGTAACTAAGAGATAAATGTTTGACAACACCAGTTATGATCTCGCAGTAGAAACCAGCACATTTTCCAGCATATTAACATGTTTTAGCTACGTAATATCCCCTAATTCTCAGTGCTTGTTTCAAACCGGAGCTAGAAAGAAGCAGATGTGTCAGAAACATTAAATTATATTTAGCCGGATCTCCCTCACTGAGCTCTATATTTCACTGATAATACTGCCTCTACTTTCAGAACAGTCTTTGCTAATTCACTCATTGCCTAGCTGACATCCTGTCTCACAATAATCTCATAGGAGTAAACCAGAAAGATGTGAAGTAGTAAAAAGAGAAATAGAGTGATAAGCACGGATGCTGAAAAACAGGCAAAGCTAAAGGCATTTGATTACAGCAAGAAAAACAGTGTGTGCACGGTACCAGGGTCCCTCAGCAGGATATGAACCTACAGTACTGCTGCCTGTGATTTCCTGCTATATGGCATTGTTTTGCCAATATGTCATAGGATTTGCATTCAAGTAGGGTGGATATGTAATGCTTCTATGCTTCTCATGATGTGGGTTGTGGAACTCACGCATATTAATTACAGATAGGCTATGACTAATGCTGAAACTGGAGGAAAACTGTAAAGAAACAATGAAACATGCAGCAGAAGCAGCGAGAAAATAAAACCAGTGAGACAAGAGAAAGGCCATAAAGAACATGTACTTATTGTAGAAATCAAACTGGTATGACACATTATCTCCTTTCTGCACAAATGAACTTTTCCAGAAATATTTAAATTCCAGAATTAATATATTAAGTGAGATTTCTAGATACCAGTGCTTCTTGCACCTAAAGACAAACCAATATATGGTCAAAAATGGAACTTGCACGATTTCATAAAAAGGTAAGACAAGAAGTTACAAAGATAAGAATCACAATTCACTAAATAAACAGTTCCTTGTGCCTCAAAGAAAGGTGCTGAAGCTACCTTCAGTTTCAACATAAAAGGAGATGAAATAGTAATACCCACTTGTGTCAATGTAGGTTCTACTCCAAACTTCAGTAAATTCAACATTTTATCTCTAAGCCTGACAGTGTTTTGTAGGAAATAGTAATACAGACATGAAATTTTTATTATCATATTTAACCTCATTTATCTGCAGGCTGTCTCTGAAAGGCATGATCCTCCTGAAACTCCATTGCTTAGCTGATGGCAAACAGTGTAGCCATAAGACTAGCCAGATCAACAAACCTCATAGGAAAGTAATAATTTGTGGACAATAATTTTCTGTTAAAGCAGCAAGAGGATCCAAGTTATCCTAAGGTCATACGATCATTAGATCTCATGCAAAGTTGGAATGTTCTGCAAGGGGCGGAAAGAGAATGCAACTTTTCAGCAGCAATCCACTTTCAGATTGCATTACACATAATATGAGAGTGTAGCCAAGTGTGATTGAGCTATTTCACCAGGCTGCATAAACCAAGAGCATTATGAAGACTGCCAAATTATAGTACCATGCGAATACAAGAACAACAGTATTAGCTTTGTTGTAACCCTCTTGTTGTAAGGACATGAGAAAAGCAAGCTTTGTGGGAAGAGTTACCGCATCTTTTATTTTATGGGCTATTATACCTGGAAAAAAAGTGCCCAAGTTTTTGGGTGTACAATTTCTTATAAGGTGTGAAACTGAAACTGCAAACCCCAAGCCAAATGCTAGAAAGAGGTTCAATCAAATTCAAATGTTAACTAGTCCACCTGAGAGAAAAGCACAGGCTGGAACTTCAGAACAGAAAGCAAATGTTAGTGAGGTCACAGGTAAAGTTCATTAGTTCTTGTAGACCAGAAAAAATGTCAATAGTAAGTACCTGTGGAAGAAAAAAGGAGGGGGAAAAAAATCCAGGAGAAGAATAGCGGAAAGGGAGTAGGTTGCAGTGGATTACCTAAGAAGAAAAATTAGTGTAGGTCAACTTGCAAAGGAACAACAGATCATTTAAGGACTGCATCAGAAAACAGATGCATGCTGCACTGACTGCTTTAGATATTAACTGTAACAGCTGACAAGTATTAGGGAACTATGTTCACAAGATCGAAAATATGATTATGATTGTAAAGATGCTTTGGTTAAGAAAAGTGAGAAGAACAAACTCCAGAAGGCGTCACTGCTGACTTCATGATAGTCATTGCCTTTGATGAACTGGCAGAGGAAGACCTTTCCTGAGACCTGTTCATGGGACCATACACCTCATGGAAGATCTAAGTAGCTGGAACAGCCGAAATCTAGACAGAAGAGCATATAATGATACAGAAGGTGGAAAAAGACTAATTAGTTAGAGGAGAAGCTTCCAGTGATCTATTTTAACATGGTATGAAAAAATAATTTCAGGCTAAAGCATTATGGTGGGATGCATGAAAGTAGTCATCATTACCTATACTTGATACACATAATTTAGGGTAAGAGATAGCAATGGAAAAAACGCAGGAAATAAAGAGTTGGCCAGCCCCAGTGACTTTGCCAAACCTGCTCAGAAATTTGAGATAAAAGAAAACCTATAGTGGGAATGGAGGACAAAATAGCTAAAGGAACTCATAATGGCCAAAGAGCGGAAGCGAATGAGGCAGAAATTTTCAAAATGTTGTAAGAAGAAAAAAGTACTAAGCAGAAAGCAGATCCACTACCAAATCAAGAAAACTACTCAAACTAAACTAACAAGAAGTTCAATCATTTTGCTATTTTTGATTAATTTAAAGTTTTCTACAAAGGTGAAAAAAAGTTTGAAGAAATTAGAACAGACACAAAATGAGCAATTTTACATCTAGTTGTTTTGAAAGAGTCTATCAGGAACAACAACACAAAGATGTTTCAGTCTTTTTCTCAATACCCTAGTCATGTATCAGGCTGACATTTTTTCTGCTCTGTTGAACTTGGAAGGACTAAGAGGTCTTCCTGCTACATATTAGCTAACAACCTCTACTGAAATCTTCTTTTCTACCTCACCCAGAAAATGCATTTTCACCCAAGTCAAAAAGTTAAAGTGGAAACTGAAAATTTTGAAGCCAAGAGGTGTATCTACTTCTATATGCTCTGATGATCGAGACAGCACAATTAACCACTAGGTCTAAATTAGAATTCGAAGAAACACATCAATAAAGCAGTTCTTAAATACACTATTAATTTTTATGGTATTTAAAAAATGCTGTCCAACAGAGACAGCGTGTTAATGAGCTGGAACACAAAACATCTCTTGGAAAGTTTATGTTTTATTCTGTTGAGCTTTAAATTTCTTTTTTTTTCTGATTAAGCACAATGGTAGAATTATGTTTTCTAATTAATACCTCTGTGCAGAACTCACAATGGCTTCTAAAAGTTCCTTTTTTATTGAAAGCAAACAAAAAAAACACCCAACCCCAAAACATATCTGCTAAAACCCAACATCTGTTTGCATTACAAAGCAAATGTCAACACTCTTATCAAAAGGAACTGAGTAATCTTTCTATGAACAGCTACTTCAATTATTTTTCTCCAAGTTCCACTGAAAATTCTCTTCTGACAATAAGGCAGGGATTACTGGTGGTGGTTTCGTAGGGATACAGCAAGTACTGCATAGGTGTGTACTGGTAGGTTACCTGATCTTGGCTAGAATGTTCAAAGACAAAGAATTAGCAAATCTATTATTTCTATCTCTCTTTCCAATGATTCAAAATTCTCCTAATGTATTTATAAAACTACTAGTGATCCCCTATATATAGTTCCTGTGTAGTATAATGTATTTCTTACACGAAAGCTTATGTATGAACATTATGCCATTTGACCATACCTCACAACACAAAAACAAACAAAAAAATCAGTGAGAGAAGTGAAGATACATCCAAATTAAGTGTTCAGTACCACTCAAGTAGTTATACACTTTCTAGAAACCCTCTTCTGTGCTTTTATATTCTATCTTGGGGGAAGAACAGTTCCATAATTCACAGACTTTCCCAAAGGTATGTAAAAGGAATTATGTGCAAAAGATGGAAGGTATGAGAAAATACATTTTGACATTTTTGCATTAAAGCCTCCAAAATATTAAAAATGAAAATTTAGCAGCATTTACATCACACAGAGGAGAAAATTACAGAATCATAGAATCTTCATGGTTGGAAAGGACCCTTAAGATCATCGAGTCCAACCAAACAACCTACAATCTCCGCCCTTCAGAGCATGCCCTGAAGTGCCATTACATTTTATTTATGTATGTGGAGAGACACCATTGACATTTTGTAATGTGGAACAAATGTGATTCTCCAGTACTGGGGACCAGCATCAAACTGACCTGTGATGAATGTACAGTGCAAATGTAGCACCTGAAGATGCAGAAACCTTAGTGACTGACTTTCTGAAGGCAAACACTTTGGAGAGCAACATGCCAGGCCTGGCTCATTTTACTCTTGTCCATCAAAGAGCAAAAGTTCACAGGTGACAGGGAAGACCAGTATCTGTATTTTCCCCCCAAAATCTCTAATACTAAGGGAAATACTCTCCAAGAAACAGAACTGTTTGAGTCCAAGTACACAGAAATAAACACTTAATTTAGGTACTCTGCATCACCACTCTGGAAGAGCTCCTCTGTTTCCACTAACACTAAAGGAAGCATAAAGAAGATCAGACTCCTAATTAGGACCTCTACATCTGCTACCTAAGCTAGTCAGCATGAAACACACCCTCACAACCTAAATCCAAAGAGAACACCAATAGATTTGTTTGTAGTGTACCAGATGCTCTCTTGCTCCACAAAATCCCCAAAGGATTAAAATTTGCTATCAAATCTAGGAAAAAGTGATAGTAAGCTTTAGAAGAGACTGCAACAACACAATGCATGTCTTAACATGCACGACCTTCTACTAACTGGACAACATCTGAATGCAGACTACTCTAAACCAGGTGAGTATTTTGGAATATATGCTTTGGTGACTAATTTTTGTGCTTTTCTTACACATCCATTATATTAGCTAGGTAAACTGTGTCCAAATTCATGTTTGTTGATCCTATAAATTTCTACCGCTTCCTACTGGTGATCGTGAAGTCTTATGCATTAATTGTTCCTTCATGGCAGTGTCTTTGTGACCAACAAACAGATCTCACAGTACTTAACACCAAGCTTGGCGGTCCATGTTGTAACAGGAGTCAGCTGCCTTCTCTTTTAAAGCCATGACTTTTTAAAATAGGCTACCTACTCAGATTACTTTAGCCACCCAAATACAGATGTAAGCAACAACTATTTATAGCTATCAAACTATCTTAGTTGACTAAGGTCAGAAAACACTGACCTTAGGCCTGAGACTTTTTCAAGGCTTGTGAAGTAGTATGGATGCTTGCCACCTGTGGTCAGTGGCTTCAGGCCACTACTTAAAATGCTTTTGGGATTCTTTGAAGGGGCAAATAGAAGGTGTGACTGCTAGCAGTCATAACAAAAACAATATCCAAACTCATACTTTACAAACTATCATTTGATGACAAAGATTAATATTTGCTAATAATGATTTCTATAGTGTTAGTGTCCAAGGCATACAAGCCTAGACCCTACAGCTCTATACAAATGTAACTTAAAAAGTAACAGAGGGTGGTGGCATTCCTGGATGGAAATCAGCTTAAGATTAAAACAACTAATGTAAATGTCTGGACATGGCCTAGGTTTCCAATCTCTTATTACAGTCTATGGAAGTCTAGCCGATGCAGCCAATGGAGCCTAGAGGACTATTCAGCTGACCAGCAAGTCAGCATCTACGTTACAGTGAGACAAATAGCTCTTCAGGCTCTTTGTTCCTGTATTGACTTGATCTGCATCGTCTGTAATGGGAGTTTAGATGCTTAGTACACTTGCAGACATCCCAATTTAGGTGTCTTCATTTGGAGGTGAATCCTACCCTTCTCTGTGTCAAACAGCTCAGAAACTGGATACAGGAAAGCTACAAGGAGGTAACACACTGCAATGACAGAAAAGCGTAACAGAAAGCACTGAAAAATTAATTCCTGTTAATGCTTATAAAGCACATCATAAAAAATAAGGCGATTTCTAAAGGCCATCTACCTTGTCATTAACTGCTGAAAACTTAAAATCATCCTTTGTCACACAGAGCAGAACCAGTTACGAGCTCTGCAGATACCTTTGGACAAAACATTCCAGGTATAAGCACTCACAAACATACTCCTAAGCACGGATACATCAGAATACGAACGTACATCTGCTGCACTGGACACCAAAGACTACATTCCTATTCCTCTTGCAACAGCATGTTTAAGACAGGCACATGCGAATTTTAAATAGGCAGTCTCAGGCACCAGTTACTAGTTTGCTTGTGTGGTTGATTGGCAAGTTTGAAATTCAGATATAGCAGCACAATACACCCAACCCACCCAACCACACTATCAGACAATAAAAATCTCTCCATGCTAAAACTCCAAACCTTCATATGATCTTTATATACAGAGAAAGGTAATCCCAAAATCAGAACCTGTTCTGGAAAAAGAGAGGAACCAATCCCAAGAACAGACTAAGAAAAGCCAGTGCTCCCAGTGTCCAAGAGATTCACCACCTTCAAAGGGGATTCCAAGAGGAGAATGAAGGGGAATATGAACAACAGAGACCATGTGATGAACCTCATGAAGGTCTTGGTAGGTATGATGCCTGCAAAATCTACCCATTTCACTGGTTATTAAATTTTGATGTCCACCTACCTTCACTCTAAGAGCACAGCCAGAAATGAGACTGAGTGGCTCAGAAGTGACAAGGAGGCTGTAGGAATCACCATGGAACCTAGGGATCTGTTAATGTTTTTATCAGCAGTGACAGACATGTACTGGTAATGAAGTTATGGTTCAAGAGGTACTACAGGCAGAACAGTTTTGGCATCATCATCCATGGGGTGATGCCCCAAGAAGGTTTCGAGATATGGCAATAGGTAAGCAAAGATGGACAACAGCCCTGACAGAGGAAAAGAAGATCTTGTAAAAACAGGCTTGCTAATTTCTCCAAAATTTGCATGCTGTATTTATATATGTGGCCCAATAGCATGGGCAAATCAAATCAAATAAAATACTGTTCTGTGCACCATTGCCAAAACAAGTTTATTTATAAAAGGAGGGGTTAAAGAAGGGGCCAATGTGATGACAGTGATACACTTATCTCAGTCTTTGATAGTTGAACGCTAATGCAAGAACTACAAATGGTACTTAGGAAGACTTGTAAGATTTAGTTGACAATCAAAATTTTGCCTTAATTGGCAAAATGGAGATCTGATAATTCATATGACTGATAATAATACAAAAGATTAAAGCCTGTTTGGGAAAAAAAAGAAAGAAGAAATTACAAGAGAATAAAAATAATAAAGTGTTTCAAGTAGGAATACTTCAATAAATGCAGAATTAGTTGGGAGAATCCCTAAGAACATGGTGCTAGTGAAAAGGGAGTTAAAGAAACCTCACAGTTCTTTAAATAAACAATGCTGACCACATGGAGTGCAAAGCCTCCTGCAAAGGAGTAACGAGGATTGTACAATGAGACCACATTGTCTTAGTTAGGACCTCACTGTTGATCTCACAGCATGCAGGGGATGGAAATGAGGTCAACTTACTAAGCAAGAATACCACAGCAGAACATGGTATAATGGGCCAAAATTAGACACAGTTGGCAAGGGACACATCAAACTCTGTAAGAAATAATTCCATAAGTATATTAGGAGCAAGAAGATGATGAAAGAAAAAGTTAGCCCACTATGCAACACAGAGGAAAAACTAGAGGGATACGGAGGCAAAGCTAAGGTTCATATTGCCTTTTTTGCATCCATGTTCACCACAAATCTCCTGCATTAAGGTACTTATACACAATAAATGCCAGCAACAAAAGGCAAAAGGGTAAGATCTCAACCTTGAACAAGCAAGGAAATGAATAAATATTACTTACATGCATTCAAATCATTCGTGGTTTACAGACTAGCCTGTTAAATGAATTATGAATTTATTTCAGAACGGTTAAAAGATGTATTTCAGAGCAGTAAAGAGGACAACTGCAAAATTATACATGGTAGCTATATGTATACAGCACATATGTATCACCTGTGTCTAAAGAAGGGGATAAGCACAGCTAAGGACTTACAGATGAAGCCGGCTTCAGAAGAACTCTATGGCCTACACACAGACAACCAATTCTTTTTTGAGATGCCCTAGGGTGTCCTCAGATATTCATATGGACACATTCTGGGCAGATACAAACTATTGTTCTTTTATTATCAACCGTGAGGCTGTATTTCAGAGGCATGATAAAAAAAAATGGAAGGAATTTGCAAATAACATCAGTCAGAGAAGGACTGAGTACACTGAAATCTACAACTGAAATTCAGAATTCTCTTCATGGATTTGAGAACCACTTCGGAAACAATAGGGATAAGTAGGGCATTGCAATAGTATCAAATGCAAAGTTTCAGACTCTTGTAGTAATACATAACTAGAAACTAAGTGTCTATGCAATGCTTCTGTAGAAAACTATTTGTGGCTTATGAGCACATGGTCTGATCACAACCTGAATATAAGTCAACCTTGTCACAAAACTGCAAAGAAGGCGGGCACAACACTGGAAGTTATAAATGGGAGTCCTGTGTAAAAACACAGAAATCAATTCAGCTCTCCTTGGTGTTACTTATCACTTGAGCTGGAGTAATATGTTCAATTTTGATTGTTGCAACTCAGAACTGGTACAAAGTCCAAAGGAGAGACATGAGGCTGAGCACAGATTTATGGTCCTTGATCCACAAAAACTGCATTAGTAAGGGCTGCTTCTCAACAAAAAGAAACAGGGAGATGGGGAATGGGTTCCCGCCTTCATGTTTGAGGCCTATTTTAAAATGAACACGGTAATCTCCATGCTCTCCACGTAGAGGCTGGCCTGAACAAAGAATAATAGTCAGAATCACAACTAGAGAGATTCAGATTACATACTGAGAAAAAAACTTCCTAACAGTGAAAACAGTGAAGCACTAGACTTATTTGGGGAGGGTGTGAATTCTCCACCCTGAACAGCCAAAAATCCTTTTAGACAATATCTATCAAGAAAAACAGATATTGTTAATTCTGCCTTAGCGTAGAGAAGACTAGATAAATTGTCCTTTCTTTGCATATTTTCTATGTCAAGATATAAAAGATGCCAAAGAAGTTTAAAAATAAATTAGTAACAGTGTTTCACAGTTAAAAATGCTAAAGGATGATATATCGAATAATCACCATTACATCATCATTAAAAAGAAAAATAAGAAGCACTCTTGCATGCATTTCTCTTCTGACCAATTGCCAACCTCCTTTTTTTACAGAAAGGTGCTAAGTCAGTCCTTGCATTCTGTCTTCAAGGGCTCTAGCCTCTTAATGCCCTTCCAATGGAGTCACTCTATGCAATACACTGTAACTGACCACAGCTCATGATTCATATCTGAAATAACCACTCATTTGGACAGAATGACCTTCAGAAACACTGCGATTTCATAAGATAATGGCTTAGCTTTGCCTGCATGCGATTTAAAACTTAGATTGCAATTAGTTCGAAAATATCTTAAATGGATGTCATAGCATGGACCATTGCACTGTGTTCTGGCTCTGCTTGTATTCGGGATGCACTCTCTCATTTTCTGGAACTATCTTTCTCAAACACAAACTATCAGCCACCACAACTATGCTTCAATGATGGCTGGAAGGAGCCTTCCTCGCTCATCAATAATTGCTTTGCTACCAGTTGATAGCTTGAGGCATATTAAAAACCAAGTTAGATACTGTTCTTCGGGCTGTATGTGGCATCCCTCTAGAACAGAATTCTCATTAAGCCCAAGACCCAGAAATTATCATTGTGAAATACAGGATGGCTGCAGAGAGTAGTATTATAAGGCCATATGCTTTGTCCATAACAATGTTTTCTAGAAAAGAATGTTACCATTGCAAAATGGACAAGGCACTAAAAAGGGGAACCGAACTTACTACTGTATGTGCTCTTGTCAGTCTCTGGATTGTTTAATTTCTGACTGACACATTCTTCAGAAACTCTAACAAGATCTGCTTGCACCTATATAAGCCTACATTTTATATAATAATGCAAAACAATGATTCTCCTGTTCATTACTTTGGGTAATGATCTGGGAACAAATTATGTCAAGGAGCTCCCCACAGCTAGAGCTCTCCCTGCCAAGTAATAGTTGGCAATTATAAAACTTAACTTTTATCACCTGAAAAATACTTTTAAGTGAACTCGCATTTATTTCTAGTATGAAAATTATTGAAGAAGTTTCTCCATTTCCTACAGAATACTGCTGACTGTTCAGGTATGCCATTACCTATGTAAAAGTCATTTTTCCACTTATACAACTACCATTCAAAGAGATTGTGATAAATGGAACCAAACTAAAAGGATGCTCTAACAGCTGGGAAGTCTATAATAGAGAATGAGTGTGAATGCACTTGGGTAAGAAAAGGAAAAGCAGCTGCAGTTGTCACATAAAATCTCTAAGTTCTGTTAAACAATGGCTGCATTTCTGATGATAGTGTTTCTGCTACACAACTCAATGTTAAGCAAAGATACTATATTTTTCAGCAGTCAGTAACACGTGAGTGGTACCATACGGTAACAATATCAGATAAAATCAGAGGTTAAACTAACCCTTGATAATGGCAAGGAACAGATCATGTAAATAAAGCTTGTGAGAGATCACATAATAGCCAATTACTAGGAAAGCTGTCAAATAAATGATTTCTATTTCTATTTAGCTTAGCTGGCATAAGACTGAAAAAGGAGATTTTTATTTTCCATAAATATTTCATTCCATTTGGTATAACCGTGGCTACTACTCATATATATGCATCCACCATCTTCTATTTATATCAGTAAACTCTGCCAGCAATCAATGCTAACTTTTAGAATGCAAAAGGGTTAGTTGTCTATTGTATGAAATACAGCACTCGATTGTTATTAAGGTTGCTGCTCTTTACATTTAATTTGGTTCTGGTAGATTAAAACACCCAAATCCAGTAATTTTTCTTTAGATTTTTTTTTATGGCTCATGTAAATTTTGGTGCCCTTCTCTGGATTCTTTCCACAGCTTCTTGAAGTGAACTGGCCATGCATAATATTCAAGATGATGACTTAATATTATTTATTTAATTAAAGGGTATTTTCTTTAGCGCAGCCTCCCTGTTGTTGTTACTTAAAGGGACTGAACAGATGCTTCTGCTGAGCTGTCCATAATCACGACCATATCTTCTTTCAAAATCTGATTTAGAAACTAGCAATGGAATAACCCACATCATTATTTCCAGTGCAAAATGGTGTATGCTTTCCTACCCTAAAGCCCCACTGCCACCATTAAGCTTCAATGTCTAGCTTAGAATGCCTTACTATAGAACTCCTCAGTATTGGATTACCTCTGAACTTTTGGGTAAACCTCACATGGCAAGGGAAATGGCCACAAAAAAACAGAGCTCAAGAGTCCACAGGAAGTACCTGTAGGTGTGAGAGACAATTCGTATATCCCTCAGAATTGGTAGGGAAGCAGAGTTTGGTGATCCAGAAAAAGGAATTCTATGGGGATAAACCAGTGACACTATCAGGCCCTGAAAAAAAAACTGTATGGGGGCCCCAACAAGAAAGTTGAGAACAGAAAAAAACAAACATCTTGAATGCAAGCTGACACACAGTGAACAGCAAAATAAAAACACAGGACTTCAGTAAATTATTAGATTAGTAGCTGCACAAGCTTGATTCAAGAAAGTAAGAATTCTGTAAATTGTTTACAGAAATTAAGCTAGGGCAAAGTACACCCTTGCAAATTATGTCAGTGTAGGTAAAAAAAAAAAAAAAAGAAAGAGACAGGAAAAAAAGCACAAGAAGCTTTTCATTAATCTCTAAGACCAGAAAGAACCACATTGGAAGTACTAACCTGGCTGTTATTAAACTATAATAATACACTTCAGATGGGGATCAAAATCAGAGGCCAAGCAAAAAAAATGAGATATACTAACAAAGGGAAACAAGAACACTAACAAATCATCTTAAACTACATTAAAGAGCTAGCTCATTACTGAACAGCTAACATGCTGTTTGGACTTCTCCAGGTTTTCACACATACAGAACGTAGATTTCAAATCTTGTGGAAAAAAAAGGGAAATAATGCAACAAAGAACCCAGATGATTACAAAGAAATGAGCACCAACCAGGATGGAGCTCTCAAGAAGAAATCATGACACCAATCTAATGCTTTCTCAGATAGGTCTGCGGAAAAAGCAGCAGATATCGTTTATAGAATCATACATAGAAACATGTGGGTTGGGCATGACCTCCAGAGGTCATGAACTTTTCAAAGCTATTCCACTTAGAGCACCTTGTTTAGGGCCTTGCCCACTTGAGTGCAGACTGTTTCCAAAGAGAGCTTCCACAGCCTCTCTGGACAACCTCTTCCAGTGCTTCATCACTCTTGCTGTGAAAATATTTTTCCTGATAATCAAATCAGAATTTCCCATGTTTCAGCTTGTTTCCATTGCCTCTAACGCTGTTACTATGTGCGTCCAAGAAGAGCTCTGTCTTCTCTACAATCTCCCATTAGTTAGGTGTGAACTGCCACAAGATCCCCTTACAGCCTCTTCTTCTCCTGTGTGAACAAATCCAGCTCTCCTGTGCTACAGCCCCTTAACCGTCTTGGTAGCCCTCTGTTGGACTTGCTCCAATATGTCAATGTCTTTCTTGAAAGAAAGGGTATCAATGATCACTTCTCTTGATCTGCTGGCTGTGGTCCTGCTCATTCAGCCCAGGATGCTGCCAGTCTTCTTTACTGCCAGGGTGCAATGCTGGCTCTTATTTAACTTGCTGCCCACCAAGACCCCAGGGCTCTTTTGGCCTTTTTTGAAGATGGGTGCAATGTTTACTTTCTCCAGTCATTGGGGACCTTTCCTGAACTCCAGGACCTTTCAAAGATGACAGAGTGGCCTTGCAAAGACACTACCCACCTCTCTCGGCACCCTTGCATGCAGTCTGTTGCATCCCATGGATTTCTATGGGTCAAATTCTCGCAAATAATCTTGACTTGGTCCTTATCTACTGCTGGCAGTTATCCTCTTTGAATGCTTTTACGAAGTTCAGAGGCCTGGGAGATCTTGTTGGAGAAAATGGAGGCAAAGAAGGCCTTATGTCAGCTGCATATGCATTCATAGTCATTAGATCACACACCCCATTCAGCAATGGTCACAAATTTTCTTTGTTCAGTCTACTACTACTTATTATTTGGTGTGAGGTTAGAAGGGACCTCTGGAGGTGGGCATCTTGTCCAAGTCCCCTGCTTAAGCGGGGTCACTGAGAGCCAGTTGCCCAAGACCATGTCCAGATGGCTTTTGAGTATCTCCAAGGATGGAGAATCCACAACCTCTCTAGGCAACCTGTGCCCTCACTAAAAAATGTTTTACCTTATGTTCATATGGAACCTCCTGTCTTTTGGTTGGTGCTGATTGCCTCTGGTCCTGTCCCACCCTACCTTTGTGTATTTATCCACATTGGTAAGATTCCCTCTGATCCTTCTCATCTCTAGGCTAAGTCCCACCTCTCAAAGGCCTCTTCTCATATGAGAGATGCTCTAGTCCCTTAATCCTCTCAGTGGCCCTTCGCTGTAGTCTCCAGTAGTTCTATCTCTCTCTACTGGGGAGCCTGGAACTGAATAAAGTACTTTAGTACCTTACCAGTGCTGAGTTAGATCGGATGGTCTAGCAAACTCCCCATCACAATGACACCAATGCCACGCACCTCTCCTCTGACCCTGACCCCTAGGATCTGAACCAGGGTGTAATCCAACCTATAGAGGAGTTCCATACATATATGCTGCTCCCCTTGAGGGCAACCACACCCCTTGTCTTCTCTTGCCTCTCTTTTCTCAAGAGAAGTACATTTTCATCAATGCTTTTGATATACATAAAAAAAGGAAAGAGAAACATGTGCAGACAAAGACACAGTATAATACTGGAGAGGAACAAAAAAAAGGAGGGGAATGAATAGTAAAGGAGTTGGTAATTACCAAGTTTAATACAAGATGTTGATGATTTCAGGTCTTGAGGACA
This sequence comes from Rissa tridactyla, assembly GCF_028500815.1. Classification (NCBI taxonomy): domain Eukaryota; kingdom Metazoa; phylum Chordata; class Aves; order Charadriiformes; family Laridae; genus Rissa; species Rissa tridactyla. The sequence continues at coordinate 47,328,855 of NC_071467.1, forward strand.
CAGATGGTAGGAATGTGGAAGAAGTAGTGCATTTGGAAGCTAGAGAACGTTTAAAAAAACAGACAGGGTTTGCCAAAAAACACAGAGACGAAAGGATAGCAACTGTTTCTTTGCCTGAAGATAAGGAACACTTAGAGGCTCATCTCAAATATAAAAATACAGGCACACATTTACACACAGCGCTACGACTTTGAAGAAAAATCTACCCTTTCTTAATAAAGTTTCCATTTATTTAAAGCCAACAATTGAAGAGGTTCTGAGTTTAAAGTAAGTAAACAGGAGTATAATAAAATTGCTTCTGACAAGATGCAACTATCAGGACCTTTTTGCTGTTGTGACCACAAACCAGTTATAATAATGCTGAGAAGTACATGAATGATAAGACAGACACATCCAACACAAAGGAATATAGTAGACAGCAATACATGGATCTGACTTAAGAGCTGCTTCCAGAACAATAAACTCAGCCACCCCAACTTCACGTTTTAGGTAGGTGACATGGAGAGATACCAACTTAACAGTGTGTCTGTCACATCAATTCTGATGTAATACAACTTGACTGCTAATGCTCACTGAGTAACGTCTCTTCCATGGGTCTCACTTTTTTGCAGCAGAGTACAACCTGACCCAGAATATGTCTGAATTTTATTTAGTCCTGATTATGAAGTTATCAATCCTTATAAGATAAACTCTTGTCGTTCCCAACTAATCATTGATATAAAACAAACAGTTTGTGCTCGAATACAAAATGAAGAGACAGATTCTGAAGACAGATGGTGAAAGTAATTCTGAATATTATTTTAGTCCTTTAAAAAACAACCAGGCTACACTTAGAAGTTAAACATCAAAGGATGAAAAAGGAAATATCTATATATTTCCTATATTTCTATATTTTCAATGAAGAAAATCGGAATAATTGCTTCAGACAAGAGGAGAAAAGGAAGAAAAGTCTTTTAAAGAAAGAAACAAAGACCTTTTCCATTTCGACTAAAGTGGGAAATATGCCGAGTAAGACTGAAGAATTGCAAACATATGTTTTCAAAATGAAATGTGACTTGTTAATTTAGACCTTGTCTAAATCAAGAAGACAAGTGGGATAGCTATATTCATTCCAATACACTGTAGTGTCAAAAAAGACAATAGAATCCAATCTGGTTGAGCTCAGATGCAAGAAATTAAATGAAGAATTTAAGGAGAATAATAAATCTGGCAAAATGAAAAGATAAAGCATGTTTTAAAATGAAGCAAAAAACTAGTAAAATATAAGGAAAACCAGAATATGCAGCAAACAGTACCTTCTAACTGCATTCAAATTATATACATTACAATTAAAATTTATTTTTCTATTACATCCATTATACAAGTACCAGTCCCAAGCATGTCTGATCATGCAACAAACAGCAAGCTTTTATAAAGGTACTAGAAGAGGCACATAGGCCTGGAAAAAAAAAAAAGGTAAAATAGAAAAACATACCTAGATCATGGTCAAGGCAAGCATGTATGAAACTTCTTTAAAAAAAGATGCTTGGAGACTTTGAGAAAGTAAAACATTATGAAATTATCCAACAATGCTCATATGTTGGGGAAGGTGCAGAAAAAGAGATGTAAACAGCCAGGGTCTATTCATCTACCTTTTGATGAAAATAAAAGACTTATGCCTTTGACCCCAAGAAGCAGAAGGTGAGGGGATGTTTACACGTAAACATTTAAAATTTGACCTATAAAAGACCCTTCCAACCCAAACTATTTGACGATTCTATTATTCTATTATTTTAAATTAAAACCCTGCATCCAATCGCTTTTCTCTAGACATTAGACAACATTGCCCTCCTATGCAAAAAAGAACGACTGGATGTCCTTATCACAGAAGAGAAAAGGCTAAAGGAAATTTGAGTTTAAATAATTCAAACACAAAGAAGAGCAATGTTCTGAAATAATTAAGAAAAGCCCCCTCAACCTTTTTTTCCCTTTTTTATTTAAGCAAAACAAATCTACTGAAGGGGTGGGGAGGGAGAGGAGGGGGAAGACAGGGAAAAGAGGGGAGAGGGAAGAGAGGGGAGAAAGGGAGAGGGGGAGGGAGAAAGAAAGGGTGAAGAGAGGGAGAGAGATTGCAGCAGAAGCATGGATGGATCACTTCTGCTTGCTCTTTTCATTGCACCTGCATCCAACACCCTGTTTCAAGTCCCCGGCTATCTTCAGAATCAGGACTGTAAGGAATGTTCTGTTCTCAATCTAATTCCAGTGCAGCCCTACGGTGGAAACACTGGAGGCACTGCAGACTAACTCATATCACTTAATTAGTAGCACTTTGCAAGGAAGGAACAGTTGAAACACGACACACTGCAGTAGTGAAATGGATTCTTTATAGCCACATCATTTGAAGCATGACAGTCCCTTGTGTCCATATATGTTACCATTTATGTCCACATATTAGTTATACTCTGATAACGCAGCTCCTAGCACAAAGTCTTTTAAAAAGGCACTTGTGCAAGTACTTTCCCACTGGAAGGGAGGTGTTTTATCAATTCTTTTGTCTTTTTAAGGTAATAATAATTCTGTCAAATGTAAATGGAGCTGGTATCGCATACAAGGTCCTCTTTTTTTTTAAGCACTAACAGCTGTGCACTGCACTTTATAAAATTTGTTTGGAGGGAAGGAGAGGGGAACAAAAGCTTCACTAGTTTGCATCAGCAAAACAACCACGAGCGCAGGGCCCCTCACACACCAAAAGAACTTATGGAAAAGGATGCTGCAGAGACAGCTGTGGCTCTTGTATTTTCAGCTTTCAGCAGGCACAGCACCATTGCTGTGTCCGACTAGACGTTCTGAGTTGAGCCTTGCTACAGACAAAAGCAATCACAGCGGTTCTGCTAACACCTCTGCAAAACTTGTTCGTAAAGGTGAGACATGCTTTAAGCATGACAAGAGCTTGTAGCTAGGGCTTTAGAAATGGAACAAGAACTTCCACAACATGGATGCGGCATGGTGGAAAATATGGATTCATGCTTCTGAAATACCACGACCAAGCCTGCAGAAATACAAAAACATGACACTTAATGAAAAATGTAAGGCTTCCTATTCATATATGTAGAAGTACTGATATTGAGGAGGACCTCTAAGGATTATTGCAAACACGCAAACAAGAATTCCACTACCACATCAACCAGAGCAGCCAGATTGCAATGCAATTGCAGCGAGCCTTACTGGACTGCACTAGGGAAGTTTAAAGTGTATTCCTGTAGCTAAAGCCAACAGGGATTTTGAAGTAAAATCCTTCAGCCTTCAGCTCATGTAAAGTGAAGCTGATGTTTGTTGTTAATACATGACTGTGAAATGTGCAGATACACCATCCGTACAGCTGCGTTTGGTAAAAAAGGTATTAACTTGCAGCACAAGGACGGAGGGGCCAGCTGGGGGTAGTAACCTCTCTGAACACCCCTGGCTAGCTGAGCTAGAATCTTATTGAAAAGGCAGCTTAAATGCTTTGGAATTTCTTCATCTATCTAGTCTGTAAGACACCTATATTAAAGCTACCCTAAGAAAGCTGTACAAATAAAGCACATTACAACAATGCCATGCTATCCACATTAACCAATAAAACCAAAGAAAAAATGCCAGTTAAAGGGAGAAATGTGACATAAAATGACCTTCAATTACTATACACACAGGGGTGCCAATTTAACAGCTTTTTAAATACACTTAGGTGCAGAAGACATATGTTACATTTAAGCTTCTATTGCAAATGTTCTCCTTAACTAAGTGCTTTTGTCATAACCCTAGAACTATTTCAGTGTAAAACTCAAACATTTACAGGAACATAATAATAAATATTTGAAAGCTACTCATGATAGAGAATTGAAAAGGACAGCTAAAAGGTTGCAGTGTAAGTAGAAAAGGCAGCTAAGTAAGATAAGGTAACCATTTAGCTACTACTACACGATAATTCGATGGAGAGAAACGTAAAACAAAGCTGGCAGCAAATAACACACACAGGAATAATTTCTGCAGTCTGATGTCTTATAAAGAAAACGCTGGAAAAGTCCAATGGCAAATATAATCCCCAAGTACTGACGAAGTTAAGAAAGCAAAAAGGAAGACGGTTACACTGCTGCAAGGAAGGAACTGTGAAAATAATGCTTCGCTTACTCTCTTTTAATATAAAACTAATATACAGTAAGATATAAACTGAACAGTATCTCTTTTATTCTTTTGGTTACAAAGAATAAAATAAATACTAAGTGTCAGAATGGCAGATACCAGGCCTCTCTCCTTGTCTTTTACAAGCATAAGAATTTTGTGTTTTATTCATTACCTGCTCTCCACTGCAGAACTCAAACTGATGTGCTTGGGAGTAGGAGTAATTTGTGCATATCAAAACCAACGGTTACCCATTGTTATTGTTGTTCAAATGGTAGGAACAGATATTAAGCTGATTCATACTACACGAAAGAAAAGAGGATTTGAAATGGAATTCTGTAGATAACCTCCCCAAAATTACTTCTAACTATTTTAAACAGAACAGAGAAAATCAACCTGTGCCTTTTTTTCAGTACAAGGTGACAGGGAATCTTTGCAAGGTAATATAATCAACCTGGAAGCACCAGCATCAACCTAAATTAAGTAAGCCAAAACAGAGACACAGAACCTGCGCTGACCTTAAAATGCCAGGATGCTGTAACGTTATTACGTAACAACAATACTAGCACTGACCCAAGAGACAGTTATTATTTTGGGATTCACTGATTTAGAAGTTAAAAGAAAGAGATTAAGGTGGGTTTTGACCCATTTTAGAATCTTATGATTTTTACGTCATGTTTTTCTTTTTAGTAGATTGGCTTACTATAAACTTGAAATATTCACAGGCACTTCTGCAATACTACTTGGCTTAAGTATTCCCTTAAGAATATTTAAGTTTAGAATTTTGAATTCAAGTAATTATGTCAACTTCCTATAAACTGTAGACTGATTCAGAAAATAAAATAAAAGATTGCTAGATTTCTTTCACAAAACAAATAAAGATAAGACAAGATAAAATTTTTACTAGGATATCCTCTACTGTTTTAAATGCTCTTCATGAGTAGGTTTGGTCAGATAACATGGCACTGCAACCTAACACAGGTCTGAGGAGGCTTTGAGATCCTTTGTGGTTGTTTTTGCAGGAGGAAATTCCCATCCCATATGAAAGGGCAAGGCAAGTGCAAACCACAAGAGACTCAGAAGAAACCAATATTACCAGAAGAGAAAATACCGGACAGGGAATTAAATTCTCCGAGATCAGAAAGTTGTTAAGCATTTGTAGAGTCTGGAAAGACACATTTTTTCAGAGCATTCAGGAAAGAACATTTTGTTTAGCTCTCTAAGGATGAGTAAAATCACTTAAGCTTTCTGCTCCTATTCAGACGAGGCAGCACTTCCCTTCTTGGAAGCTTACTACACGGGTGTATTTCCCTTCCTGTTGCCAGTACCCCAGTGCTAATAGCTGGAACCTGACTCCCCAGGAGCAGCAACAAGGAAAGGTGGAGTAGACCAGATATCGCCACCTGCCATTCCTTTTCAGCAACCTGTCGTACAGACCTGTTACTCATCCTTGCACAACATACGTTGTTTAATTAATATTTAAAGAGGCACTGATGCAGTATAGCAATCTAGATACAGAGAGAAACTTCCTGCTTTGAAGATGAATGTTTGCTGAGAGGTGGTCAGGAAGGCTTCTGTTACATGTAATTATCAGCTTGATGTATTAACATTAGAAGGAGGTATTTCTTTGATGAAAATTCCATTGTTCTTCAGCTGCAGAATGTTCTAATTAGAGCTGAAGAGAAAAATACTTTGCTAGGATTTGTGACAACTGAAAGCTTTTGCGCAGAGACTTTGCTTTTCATATAGTTTTTATACCTACATGTTTTCTTTATTGCCAGCTCAGCCATTTAGGTCTCCTTGAGGATCGCCCAACAGGCTTCTGTATCAGCTGAGCTTTAAGGTTTTTGAGCTTTTGAGTCCATATAAATTAACAAAGACCTGAAAATCTGGATGTTCAAATTTCAGACATGACATTCCCAGTATCCAATGATGGAACATTTTGGAGCAGACTGCTAAATAGACTAGTCTGGGTCATGGCTGCTTCTACGATCAACGTCCACATACTATGTCACTCTGAACTCGAATGAAAGTAAATAAAATCCTTGACAAAATACATCTACCATAACTGCCAACTTGCTCCCATTTCTTTTATAGGCACTTCGAATAAAGACACTTACACACAGGCCTCATTGCTACTGAAATAAAATTTAAACTAATATAAAAGCTGAAATCAATTTCAAGTGTGAATGACTGATTATACAATTTATCTTTTCCTAAGGGAAAAAAAAAAGGCAATGAACCTTCACTTCCACTTTGTCAAAAATCTAGCTGGAGTAGGAAAAATGACAGCACCAACGTCAGCAGAGTTGTTCTCAACTTCTTGCATTCTGGGACACCTTTCCTAAGGCCTTTTGTTCCATGGGCTCCCACGGCTCTTGTTCCATTAGGGGTTCCCATGGCTCCCTAACAGCAACCGTAAAACTTGAAAACAAAACAAAAATCAGAAAACGCATCCCATGAAGCTTCGGTCTTGGCCCTGAACTTTTTTTGAACACAGTAGACTAACCAGGCTTGAGAGAGATTTATAATAAACACTCGCACGCAAAATAAAAGAGAAAACCTCAACTCCCTTAACTAATGGTTTCTAAAAATGCTTATTCAAACTGACATATGCATGACAAGTTTCAGCTCAGTACGATTTAAAGAGGAGGAGTTATACCGCCCAGAAAAATGGTGTTTATGACAGAAATGACAAAGGATCATTCATCATAGGGTTTTTCTATGTGGAGCAGTAATAAAGCCTAAATGAGACTGCACTTCATTAGTAATTTATTTCACAGATCACTATATATACACAAATAGCATAACTCTATTACATTTTTATAGTGCCATTCATTACAGTACTTCACATACTATATCCACATGACAACACAGAAATGCAGCTTGCTCTGGGGAAGACAGCAGCAGCCAACTGCAGAGCAGCGCACAAGGAGGAAACACTTCAGAGCCAGAAAAGCAGGGGTGGGAATTCTCAGGCGAAACAATATAAAACAATGAAACTCAATCCTCAAGAGATGGGCAGCTAACTCAAAGAATAGTTTTACACCATTTTTGCTTGCCTGATGCCCCATTTGATTTTAGACAGTAGAAATAAAAGAGGAAGACTGAATACTCTTGCCTTGTCCAGTTGGAGTGACGAGACTCCCACCAGAGCTCCCTGGCTGGAATTCTCTCCCTCTCATTTGGTCCTTGAGGACTACACTGGCATTTTTCACTTGCCACAGGAAGGAAAAGAATATCAGTTCAACTGCTTTCATCAGCCCGTGTCTGGGATGCTACTCTTTAGACACAGCAAAGAACATATTCTCAGATATCAAGAAAATGGATGCAATTCTTTCTCTACTAAGACCTCCACAAAGTGAGGATTCATGGCTATTTCACTCCCCACCAGAACACAATCCTCAAACTATCACATTCAGAGGCCAAACATTTCCATTAATCTTCCAGAGATGAATGGAGATTCCTGCCTTCCAAACGCACATTGAAACATGGTATGCTACACGAACCCACAGAACCCTGTGAGAAGACGACAGACAGAAGGACACCTGTAAATGTCTCACGACAACTGCTTTTTTGTGACTAGTTCACTTGCGAAGTAACAGTGTCCAATTATGTAGCGTTGGGCCTTTGAAATAACATTGGCAATGTATGCACTATGTGAACGCTTTCTGAAATAAAAGTCAAAAATAAATGCATTGCTTTTAACTAGTGAGGTATGATTAAATTCAACAAACGTTCTCTTGATTTTCTTGCCAAAAACTCTGCTGTAGGAACACTGATAAGAAGGTAAATGGCTTGTCAGTTCTATAGCCTCCATTTTTAAAAATAAATTTTAAAGCAAGAAACTTCCAAATAAGGCCCCTGTACTTGAAATGTAATTCATGAACACTGGGATCTTTGATGGATGGAGAGAAAACATGATTTTACCTAGCAGATTTTCTTATCTCTTCTGGTAAATTAACTAGCAAACCAAAACTATCATCAGGAAAATATTTGCTGGGCACTAAGTTAAAATCTGTTTTACAGCAGGGAAAAAGGTTCTCTTAAAATTTGTCAATACTGACTTTGACTGCCTTGTGGGAGCTTGAGAATAAATACATTTACATTGCGTCTCCTATGGCTCTGGTTTTTAATGTTCTTTTTTCAAATATTCCATTATCAAAGCGCATAATTTTAGTCCACAACATACAGTACCTAATTTAACAAGATGCTGAGTAACTGTTCATCAATATAATTTTTCTTTCTCTTTTTGTCTCATATTGCACTGCTTTCCCCTGTGCTAATGTAGTAGACACTAAATACTAACAGTTTAAGAAATGATACTATGGCGTTTAACACACTGATTTAAGATGCAGGTTTTAATCAGTCATTTAAATGACCTGCATTCTCTAGATATTACAAAAAAGAGGGATACTGAGCATATGCAAAAAATATAATGCCCTATTTGGGTAAGTTAATGTGTCTAAATTAAGTACGTGAGTATTCCCTATTGAAATTGCTAAGACTGTTTAAATTTGGAAGTGAGGCAAGTGCATAAATGAAATTGTTTTGGGCTCTCTTTACTATTCTAACTATTCTAACTGCTAGACATGCTGGGAAGATATTTTTCTCGCTCTAAGACACCTGCAATCTGGCTAACAAGTGCAGGAAGGACCAAACATTGTAGGAAACAACATGAAATTGAACTTTTATTTCCACCCTGTTACTTCCCAAATCATTCTACTCAACAGAACTGATTAATAACCTGTATGAAGCTATGGCTGTGAGCTCTGAACAAGAAATTTCTTACAAAAGGTGTGAATGAACGGATTCTGCACTGGAGCTGAGCAGATGCATACATAGGCATGCATAAAAGGCAAGGAGGAGAAAAAACTAACAGAACGAATATTGACCTAGACGTTGCCGGCAGAGTGCCCATGAAGATCACACATGAAAAGAGATTCAACGTAAATAAAGTCTTGAGGATGAGTTTATCTTCAACACCATAGGTAGAAAAACTAATTAAGAGATTTGGCAACTTCAGAAGATTCGCTGGCCAGTTTCCACTTAGACAAACCAGGGAGCTACACAGTTTTCACAAAGAAAGGAAGCAGGAGCTGGTTGACACTTAGATAAACTTTACAGTTATTCTACATCTAACAGTTTTACCTAAGAAAGTATGGAAATTTTCCTCTTCTTTCCTGGAACAACTCCTAGTCAATCAAATCAGCCTATGGAAACACACTGTTAAAAAAGTCCCATTAAAGAAAGAAATATTGCATGATGCTACTTACCTGCCTGTCTACTTCTGGAAGCAAAAGCAGGAGGTATTGTTGAAAATGCTGAGGTAAAGAAGCAAAGGTGTGTTTATTTATTAAAGCCCTCAGGTTAGTGTTCACTAGAATAGATCCTGGTGTTTCTATGTCAATATCCTCAGCTTTGGTCCATTTCAAATGTCCTGGAGTAAATAAACAAGAAATAACTTTAAACATAAACAAAGGAAGAGAGTAAGAACAATTCTTCTTTTAAGTTTTTAGCTTTTATTGTATAATACAATAAGCTCCAGAGAAATGGTACTCTGAGAAGGCTAACACAGACTTTTCTAGGTGTCTTAGTGGCTTCTTTTATATTTCCTGTATTTGTCTCTAGAGCTCCGACAGGATCCATGATCCAGTTAACATCACAGCTGACATATTCTTACTTCCAGCTCAAGAGACCAACTCAACTCAGCAACAGCAGAAGATTTTCCTATTATGTCATCAACATAATTATAAGCATATACTTCCAAGCAAAAGGCTGCTTGACAAGGCTGATATGAACCAATCATTATGGACTGCTTCTCTTTCCCTGTGCTCTGCATCTGCAGCGTACTACGGCCTACGTAACTTGTTCCATAGCACCTGCTAAAAACTACCTGTGAGCAGAGAGTGATCATAGGGATGAGAATATTTAATGTGTTAACTTAGTGTCTAAAAACATGCATTTTTCAGAATTTTCATAAGAACCTCTGATCTAAAATGATCAACACACAGAAGGCAGCAGCAGGAATTATCAGAGGTTTAGAAAACAGGGCCTGTGAGGAAAAAAATACAAACCTGGAAATGAGTAAGATAAAGACTCAGCAGAGGGAAGGGGAAATACTTCTTACTGTCCACAGTAGAAAGCAAAGGTAATGAGCTTAAACTCTTGCACAGTAAGAAATATTTCTGTTAAGATACTGGGAAAAGAGAGCTTTCAGCCACCATGGACAAGGAGACACTGAATTAGATCCATCGGGAGGCATTACACTCTCCATCAGTGGAAATCTTTAAAAGTATGTTAGACAAATACCTGTCAGGAATGACAGGTGTATATCTGATTTTGCTCTCTGACTGACCAACAAATTATATGACCACTGGAGGTCCCATCTGGTCTTGTTTTATTATTTCTAGGATAATATTTAAAAGATACCTTTCAAAGTTCCTTAAAGAGCAATTATTGCTACCTGCTTCAGGGTATATACATACTGCTGCAATCCTTTTTTTTCTCTCAGTCTTAACATATTATGACACTCAAAATGGAAATGGAAGAAGTGGGGCATCCAAGTGGCTAGAAAAACTCAAAAGCCTCTAACCCCTCCCAGGAAACTCCTCCAGGTTTTGGTCTGTTGTACTTTCAAATATTTCAAAGATGCTACAAAAAGGGTCTTATTTAAATCATACACAAACTCCTGCAGAATCTCCAAACCAGCAAGTGAAAATAATATTCCATTGCTATGAGCAATGATGGTATTTGGCATTCACATAGGACCTCTCAGCAAGGATTACAACTGGCATCTTAAGAAGAAGAAATATATTTTACAAATGGGCTACTAACTACTTAACAGTAACATTAATCAAAATAATGCAATCATGCTTTAGATTTCTTGGAAGGCCTATAGTGTTCGCCCCTGAAAGGCTATAACATGACCCACAAAACGTACAAATGAAACAGCAGCAGATCTGTAAATTCTGCAAGCTCCCCTTCAGCCACAAACAGTCTTGCAATTTCCTTTTACTTTTCAGCAGATAATACTAGCTGAATGAGACAAGGATTACTTTGCACTCAGCACAAGTTAACCTTTTCCAACACATATTTCCAACATACTGTATTTTCGTACAGCAAAGACTCCACTACAAACAAATGAATGCCCTGTTATAAAGGACAATTGTATGGAAGAAGTGTTCATTTTCACGAATGCATCACAATAAACTGCCCTCGCCATCTGTTCCACCCACTAAAAATAAATGCAAAAAGAACACAGTCCCTAAGTGTAACACAAGTAGCAGGATGTATCTGATTTTAATGCCTGTATGTATACTCCTTTCTTTAATCAATACGGAATATACATCTCCGTGTTCTAAGTGACTCCATATTGGAGTAACATTTTCCCCAGCTAATGCTTCATACCCTATGGAAAGACATACACATACAGATGATCCAAATTAAAACAAAATATATATGACTGCAAAGTCAGTGACAGGCATTTCAATACTGTGAAAAGCCCAAGACACTATCAGAAAGTCAAATCTAATTCTGTGTGTCTGGGTCATATATTTTCTGATTTGTTTGACCTGCTACTGCTTACAGGCTACTATGGAGGCTTTATCAACTTGTGGAAAAAATATGTGTATTGTTCCTAGGATGATAGGCCAGTAGCTCACTGTAGACACCCAGCATAGTCATACTTAAAAAAACCAAAATCTGTTCAGAAGGATAACAAATTTTCTCTCCTGCACCTTTCCTATGGTTAATTTAGGACCTTTAGTGCAGGTCTCAAGTTTGTAAGCAGATGTAGGGAAGTATTTGGGAGCAGCGTGGAACGTAGTTGTTCTGTGCAATGCGACAAGAGTATGCCACTACCGAATAGCTAATTGTAACTCTGAGAGGATTTTATGACAAAATATATGCTAATGTTTTTTTTATATTGCTTTCTACAGAGAAAGACATTTTGAATCCTTCTATGGCTGCTACCAGAGTTTGTGGGGATCACTGCCCAGATCAGAAATAGAACCTGGAAGATGAGAGAGAAACTCAAGCTTACAACCTTGGAAATGAAGAGATTAGTCTCCAACACAGAGAATTAACTATGAAAAGGATGGGAGCACCATGGTTCTACATCAAAGTATAAAAATCAAAATAGGAAAAGGACAAAAACACATAGTTGGCAGAATAAGTTAACTAAAATAGGAAAATTCATCACATTTAATGGGAGCTCAGCAAGTCTACCAAACACAACGTGCACTGAATGTTGGGCAGATCAGCAGAGTTTCAGAAAATCAAACAACACCTGGAACTGAATCGTGCACTAAATAGGACACTGGACCTATTCTCAGAGATGCTCAACAAGTGTTCTATTAGTATCCGAAGAAATATTATGTCATAAGAGAAACATTGCAGCAGGTACAAGAACAGAAACCCTTAAACCTTAAACATAGGTCCCCGCATTCCAAGTGTGGTGTTCCCAGGAGGCCTGAGGACTTTTTCTGAAGACCACAAAAAATCTAATTAATTCACTCTACATTTGTTATCGTTGGCCAACAACTGATGAAATATCTGGGGATGGGGAGGAGTGTATACATCAAATTATATATCTCAGCCTTAAATGTAGAGAAAACTTACAGGAAATAACCTAAAATTGAATGTATCTTTGCACAGCAAAAGTTCTGCTACTGAAGAAGTATTTTCGGTTTTGAATAACGCCATTTGATCAACACAGAGAATTAGCTATTCATCTGAGACTGATGACTAATCTGCAGAAGGATCATGTATGAAACCAAAGTACACTTTCATGGGAGGCTGTGATACAATAAGGCTTGCATGAAACAGTTCACCAGAAACTGTCAATAGCAGACTTAACAACCAACCTATGATATTTAGGAAGTAAAGTACCTTCAAGCTGTTTTACAGAATGGTTATATAGAAAAACAGGACTAGGCTGAATCAACTAATAAAGAAGAACAATCTTATCCTCACAAAAACAGACATTCAATAATTTTTAGGGTGATCCAGCCACTACAAAAACTTGTTTGCTAACTTTTCCAATATGGCCACGTTGAAAAATACTTTTCTAAATGATTCAGCAGTGTGCTGAATGCAAAAAGTCCTTTGTAAAGATAAAGAAACAGTTATGTAATTATTCTACTTTACTTTAGTCGAGACAAGAAGCTTAGTGAACACTACATTTTCTGCTCCTTAGGGAACATTTCCAATTATATTTCATGCAGAGGAGGAAAATCTGCCTATCACATGGAGCTACTGAGAATTTACTCCTAGCATCTCTTCAGAGAAAGTTCTGCATTAATTACTGATCATCATCCATGAATCCTGCTAAAAAACACAGAAAATAAAACCAGAAACTGTATCTACCACCTCAAGAGATGTAGCTTCAAAATAATTAAGGATCCAACTGAAGAAACAAAGCAACCAAAGAAAGAGAATCAACCAAAAATGATATGCCAAATCTCTGTAAGACATGCAACAACGAAAATGAAGAAAAGAAGGTTAACTTCTAATAGGGCAGGTACGTAAGCATATATGCTATTATTTTTGGGAATAAATGCATATTAGACTGCAAGCAAATTTCCCAGGAAGAAAGAATATTTCTTGCTACACCTCGCCCCCATCCCCACCAAAATCATAATGCAGTAATCACAAGGTAATTCCTAAATGACCTCTCTGCCTGCCGTTGCTTAGGTCTGTCAAACTTTAAAAAGCAACTACAGAAAAGCATTCTGGGGGAAAAAAACGCCCATGGATTTTCCAGGTAGCCAGAAAGAAAGATGTCTTCTTGAGAAAGGGTCAGCTGCTGAGTTTGAAAAACGGTTAGATAAACCAGAAAAATGAAACTATTAAAGAGAAGACAGAGTTCAGAAAAATATCAGTATTACATTAACAAGTACGATATTTATTTTACTCCTACTCACCTAAACCAGATTTTTTTAACCTTTTTAAGTGCTGGCTTGTTTGTTTTCCAGTTGGAGACTTTTGCCCATGTTTCATCTCTTTATCAGAACCATCTGCTTCACCATTTTTAGATTCAGATCCTTAGGAAAAAATAAAACCCCCCAAACATGATACTGATGCACTTGTAGCAACAATCCCCCCAGCACCCCCTACACTGCAAACAAAACAATAACAGGATTTAAAAAAATTTGGCAGCTACTTGCTGAAAGGCAATACACCTTTCTGGTCACAATACGATTCCTCATCATCAGAGGAAATGGAAGTAAAAGCTCAATAAATCAATTAAGTGCTGAAACCTAAAGTTTACTGAACAATGCAGTCAGTAAAAATGTTCACTGATCTAATAAAAATAACATTTTCCTATAATGCCCACGAGATATCTTTAAAAATATTTTAACCTCAAGTTATGGGGCAGTAAAGCAATCTAAAGGTGAAAAAACATTTGTGAAGAAACATTTATAGAAGAGAGATGCCTGGAAATAGAATTGTCAATTTGTGTTAAACATAGACATAGAAATCTCTTAAAATGAAGCAACGTAACCACCAGAACTAAAGGTCAAGGTTATGCTGCAGTGATAAGCATAGTACCAGAAGAAGAAAAGGTAACAAAAGGATCCGAGTATTGCAATGCAGAATCAAGACACAAATTCACATTCACAGAGAAGCTTGCCTTTCCCCCCCCCGCCTCCCCCTTTTTATGGCACTGAATACCAGCATGTGGTCCTCCATTAGAGTTCCAGAGCCAAACAAAATGTTACTTTGCATTCCTTTAAAGCTGCTGCTATTACCAACTGTCATTTCACTGGGTGCCTTCAGTTCTTTATTAAAGAAAAATCTCCATCCTTGAGACATCAGATTTGATAAGGAAATAAAGACATTAAACAAAGCCACCAAGTGGAAATATTATTTCAGCAGCTCCAAATTCTGTATGCTACACCGCTGATTCAGAGGAAGGCTCTGTGACTAGAGCTGATCTTGCAAACGGTCCTTTAGCTATTTACCTGAAGGTGAATCCGACTGCTCATCAGACACCTTTAATGGTGTCAAAACAACACGAGGAACAGTCTTGTTTACCATCATTGAGACTCCATTTCTTCTTTTCTGCTGTTGTCTTAAAGCCTACAAAAATGATAACAAAACATAAAAATGTAACAAAAAATAATGCTTATAAGTGAATTACACGAGACATTTCTCTACCATTAAATTGAATCTCTTAAAATAAGCATAATTTACATAGCTACTGACTTGCCAGACTTCACACTCGTCCCCTTTATGTCATTTTCCTTTAAAATATAAAATCAGGCTTGTGGTTATAAGGAGAAAGAAGATGCACCTTAGATCATTTTCCAATACAGTTTTGACAACAAAGAAGCACGTAACTGTTTGCTCTACCTTAACAGCACATGATAACCCATGGAATGTGAAACTAAGACTTCCAAGTAAAAAAAATGTAAAATAAATGTTTCAAAACCAGAATAAAAATATATATGTCTGCACATCTCTCGCAGGTGCATCCTCTCCAGTATACTGCTCAGTCAATCAAGTTAACACAGAGTGTCATCAGTATGTACAGCATGTAAGGACTACAGTATTGATGCACTCACTCAGCCGTGAGTAGTGCTGCACAAAATCACTGAACATGGCAGGAATCATTTATTTTTGTGAAGGGAATCAGTCCTAATCTTGGAAACCTTGCAGCACTTGGCTACTGTCTGCTTGACTTTGGGCATTAACCTTCAGAACACGAACGTGATGGTGTTCTGGCAAATCTGGGGAAAAATGATACAAGAATAAATCTCTACAAATGGGAGTGCTTTGTGTTTCATAAATGGATTGAATACAGGGTTGATAATGTCATACAAAATATTTAAAGATTAGAAATAGCAAATACCTGCCAGACTGTTTTATATGGAAAATGATATCTGATTCAAAAGATCTTACAACATACAAATATGAATACTTGCCAATTAATATATTTGCAAGCATTAAAATTCTGGAATTAATCAGAATGGGCTGGGCTTAATACAGATCTCTCCTATCCTCCTGTCTATTTTACTCCGATCTTACTGTGCACTCTCTTTTTATAATTGTGATTTGTGTTATGATCTTGGGGGGGGGATTTATTAAAGTAATACTATATCAACAAGGAACATATTTGATATGAATTATCCCTGTAGGTTTATGAGCAAGAATGACCGATGCCTTATAAGGTTTAAGTCTGTAACTTCAATTAATCTGTAATATCTTTCCAAAACGTTCACATAGCTAAATAAATAAAAAAAAAAACCTCTGAAAAAAAAGAAATCGATATCACTCCACTCCTCTAAATAACACACTATACAACATAAGATACACCAAGACACACAAAAGCTATTTCATTGATTAACCCCTTTTATAGTACACTTCTTAAAAGACACATAAGCACTGTACAATAAAAAGCGAAAGAACACTTGAAATCAAACAAAGAGAAGAAGCTGGTCAGATCTGCACTGAACCAAAGAAGCAAGCAGAACGCCATGAGGAACAGCATATAATTCAGACATTTTTGAGACAGAAAATTCATACTGGTATTGAGCAAGAACAGCCACACTTGTGGATGGAAAATTCCAAAATGTTAACATTTCTCAAAAATTCCACAAAATTCCAAAAATGACCCTCAGTGCACAGTCCTGCCAAGCCAAGCGTCAAACCAGGTGATCCTTATTTAATAGTAATACCACTGACACAGTAACAAGTAGTCCACTAAAAGTTAACTTAAAAGACAGCCAACTTCTGTGCTGACAGCATACCAATAGATCCACAACCCAAACTTTATGGTGTTGTGCCCCCCAGTGTGATTTGCCTTATGAAGAGCAAAGAGAAGAAATATCCATCCTCAGTGTCATCCTCCCTACACACTAGAGTAAGAACCCAAATGATGCCCCATGTTCTCCCCCAGTCTCCTCCTCACCTTTCAAGACAATTCCCACCTCTACCAGGGACCATAGCCTTTTTGCCAGCATCCATAAGGAAATACCATTTTAATGATTCATACAGCCACTGTGACAAAGGTAGATTCTTTGTAAAGCCTCACAGTTGATTTTCAATGCTTTAGACTCAACTCCCACGAATGAGAGAAAGTAAGCAGCAACGTATCCACCATCAATGACAGGCAGTAGAGTTTGTACACCTTAGGTGACACATGCGCTGCTGGGGCAAGGGCAGCGGTACTCAATCTTTGTCAGGCGCACCACTTACCTTCTTTCGTGTTACAGGAAGGCCACTTGCAGACCTTAAGCACACGTTCATGCAACTGATCTGGCACTTCCAAGAAGCACGGGCCACCCCATGCTCACGGAGCACTAATGCAAGACAGCACGGCTCATCCCAGCGCTACCCAGACACTCAGAGCCACAAGAACAGGGAACACAGCTGGAAGCAGGCAAACGCTGCTACCGGAACTATTCACTTTGAGGCATAGCCCACTTCTGAGTTACAGGCTAAGAACCTCAACACGTGAGGATCAAGCGCAAACCTTAAAGGCACCACTTCCCTTTGACACACATTTGCGTTTTCCCTAACGTTCATTGTTTCACTGCCAGTCCCTCCCCCATTTCTGATTTCACAACACAAATGATTACCACGCAGGGCTCATAGTTAAATTTGGAAATCAGTCTGTACAGGATGACTCAAGCTGGCAGTAAAGCTACACACGTGGACACCTGAAAGACAGCTTGTAGGATACAAAAAAATAATTAAAACCATGCAGACATCAAAATCTAAGTTCAAAGTTTTAACACAAAGTGCCAATGAATTACGCTGTGCACAGAGAATAGACAAATAATCTTCCCTACGCCTCTCTATCTTTTCATTTGCCAAAGGAAAGCTATGAGGCAGATGAGGAGGGTCCAAAAGTATCAAGTAAATAATCTAACATTTGATTTACAGGGTAAAGAGATGGCTAAGATTTTGCCCAGTCATCCTGTTTAGTGGGACATATTATTCCCAGCTAATCATAACAATTTTGTGTTAAATTCACCCTTGAATTTAAAGCTGCAGGGTCTGAGATTTTGAATAGACAAGTCTTTGCAAGACAACCCTAGGAACAACCCAGCAGAGGGAGACGCCGACTGACGCCTAGTTACTAGTAAAGCCAAACACCAGAAGGAGTTAAGTATAAACCAAGGACACTCTGTGAAGTCTCTGCTGAGAACGAATATATAACTCCTCTACACTTAGCCTGAGGGATATTAATTTTAGGATACAAGACTACTGTGGGCTAAGACAAGAATCTCGTATCCCAAGATTAATTCTACTTAACTGGGAAGTCAATGGGATTACTCAAAGTGAAACATACACCAAACGCTTTGCTATATTGAGCCTTTAGTGCACCAAGCTAATTTAGTGCTTTCCTAGTCACCACGACCAAATAAATCTCTAGTTTTGGCTCTTCTGGTGAAGGGAATAAACACAAAGTAGCTGAGTCAAATTTGTAACTAGCACTAAAGAAAATGAGAAATTTTATAACTGATTTCAAAGAAAAATGGTTCCAGATCTCACTGTGAATACAGTAACAGTAACTAACACACAAACTACATCAGCATCTTTTACCAACACAGCCTTTTGTATCTCATCCATATTTAGAGATATGTAACCTCCTAGCTGGGCTGCCTACAGATCTGCAAGAAAGAGCAGATGATTCTACCAAATGATAAGGTGTCAGTTTTACTATGGAAAGTGAGAGAAACACATATAGCACATATAATAGCTTAAATAAAGTATATTTTTCTTTAACAAGACTCCGTGTTTACATTTCAAATGTATTCGATCACTTTGTGCTAAATGTTTGAGTTAAAAAAGCTGCGAGTTGTAAATTTCTAGAACTGATCACTGTTGAAGTATTCTGTAAAACATTACTACCATCCTATTTGTACAGCACATAAATAAAAAAGGAGAGAAAGAAAATGAAAGGTCATGTGGTATACAAGTTAAACATTAAAAGCTCTCTTAAAATCACCACCAAAATATAGTACTTACATCCAGCCTTTCACAAGCAGATTTGCAAAGGACATCTGTGAATCTCTTGCACATAATGAGTATGGAGAATTCCCAATATTCCCATTCATAAAAATGAACCTGTGACCATCTGTTGAATAACACTGCCACGGACATTATACAGGGCTTGGAATAATTAATTTGTTTAATTCAATTATTTTTATTGCCAAAATCTTTAAGTAACCTATCAATCCATTTTTATCAAAAGAACTCAAAATAACATAAAAAGATGAGTATTAAGAAACACAAACTCTGAAGATAGATGGCAAAAGAAAAACACCATGCAATTAACAGTGATATAATTCCCAGCAGTTCTTTATACAGGGGTGACAAGAGCAAGCCTCCTTCTCTTTTTCGGGGAGTTTATGCCCCTGCCAGAGTGTAGCAATGTGTTGGAGGTTTCATGAATGTCATTATCTGCTCTTTAGAATCATCATTTCATATTCAGTTGATCTTAACACAGGAAAGACTTCACTCATATGACAAAATGGTCGACTCTCTTCAGTAAAAACTAATAAAGTCATCTTTGAAGTAGGAATGAGAGGAAACAATATGAACTAAAAGGTAACTGGGGACAGGGGAAAAATACATCCCCAAAAGAGCACCAGAAGCAAAATGTCAAGCTCTGTGCTCTGATTTTACTGCTGCTCAGGATATTTTTTTATTATTTTTCTTTCCCACATCTTTTCAACTCAGAATGAACAAATGCAGCATACAGATAAACCATTAATGCAGAAAACCACTTTCATTTGAGCTTAAATGCATGACATGCTGAGAATGTTAGAAATTAAGTTATTAACAACAAAGATATGTAACACTTGGCTGCACTAAGCAACATCATCCCAGATTTCTATTTGTTCCATAAATGTCAAGTCTACATTCTGAAACTCATATCATGAAACATAACCTTTGAAATTTCACACATTATGGATCAGAAATGTAAAGCTACGGAATTCTTCCGTTCTGCCATGTGAAAAACACGAGCTGTGATACATGGAGAAAAATCTATCGCACAAAATAAATAACTACTCTACACCATGGTCATGGATCCCAAATTGGCAAAGATGAAACAGATTCATAGTTTATCACTGATTCACTTAAGACAACCATAAAATTCAGTCTTCATCCTCTCTCTCACCCTCATTTTGTTAGTAAAATTAAGACAGCTTTTAATTCCCATGTCTCTACTAAACTAAAATTTCTCAGTGGCAACCTGTTTCACGGACACACAGAGCAGTTAAAATAAAACAGTAAGCACCACAAGTCATGAAGAACAAACGGATTATTGTTTTTAAGATGCTACTAATTGTTATACTAACCATACTTTAAAAGTACTCAGTTATAAGCCTGCAAACGTAACATTAAAACAATAATAAAGACGTCTTATGGAAACAGCTACAAAGTACAAGGTGCCATTTCCAAAGCACAGAGCAAAGTAATTTACTTCCAACCAGACTTGTACACCAAACATAACGGTATTGGTGCCAAGTGTACACAACCGATCATTTGGAGATGAAGAGTAGTGGTGGAACACCAGGCTGGAAGTTTGGAGATGTAAGGTTTATTTTCAAACTCTGCTAGTAACTTCTCAAATAAGCATCTGTTCCTGTCCCATGTCATCCTCCTACCCTGTGACACTTATATCCATATGTGGAACAAAAATAATTTCTTACTGCGTATTTGTTCTTTAGCTCCCAGTAGCAGTCAAGGTCTTTCTGTACAACTGCAGTATACATTAACAACTGAACACATATCCGTATATAAAAAAAAAAGTTAAAGTGCTTGGACATTCAAGATGCAGAGACAGAGAGAACGTGTGTATCTATGTGCGTGTATGTACACTGCAAGCCAGCACTCTCTTCTATAGGTGTGCTACGGTTGCTGCAGATCATGATAGACTGCGAAGTAAACATTTTTGTTGTTTTCCCAACCACAGAAACAAGAGAAGGACAAAAACCATGTGATGTGTTCAACGTCTGTTCTGACTTGCATGTGAATGGGAATGATGATGGCATATGCATCGACTCAGTGACACTCTTTTCCAAAGAGAAGAGTGTTGGTTTTTTGTAAAATTGCTTGTGCAGTATTAAACCAAAAATATCTATCAACTGAAAAGTGCTTTATGGGGAAATCTGTTTCTTGGCACAACAAAGCACATATAGGTAAGGAAACAGTTTGTAGAAAGCAGTTTAAAAATGAACTAAAATAAAGACAGCAATGACAATACAAAATCTTAAAACAGTAACCAACCTTTTCCACTAAGTCAAATTTGCAAACATACTCCGCACAGTGTCCAAAGCATACATTGGGGGCTTCAGGACTAGACTACCGTTCTCCAGATAAAAAAATCCTCTCATATTACCTCTCAGAGAAACAGGTGCACCAATTTATATTGCAGCAACATAAGCAGTTCCACTGTAATGCCTTTCTGCCAGACATCCTGTTTCATCCCTGGTTCTGCCACATGCCCACACACCCTGAGCACACAGCCTTCTGGGGACCTACCCAACAGCTCCTGGAAGTGCATTTGTAGATAACTGCTTGTCAGCATTTTGTAGGAGGCTTCCTAGAGCTCTGAAGAGTTGTGGGCTGTTCCAACTCCTGTCCTTCCCGGAAAAGGCCAACCATTTCTAGCATGCACTTCAAAATCAAGGCATGATTCATTTTCACCTGGGTATCATTTCATGTTATAAACTATTCAAATCAAAAGCTGTTCTCTTCATAAGGCCCAAAAGACGATATTCACTTAGAAACCCACTGCTACTATACGGAAAAATCAAGTAACATCCTTTGAAAAGTTTGACTGCTATGCACAGAGCAAGCAAAATGGGACTCTCTTCTCCAGTGATGGTATTTGTCATTAATACGGTAGCAACAAACCATCCATCTTAAATAGTTGCTCAGGTAACTTAAAGAAAAACATCATCAGACAAGTACAATGCTTAGAGCTAGGCCACTATCATCAGCTTGATCGTCTGAGACTTGGGACAAGTCACTGCATCTACAGAACAGAATAAAGAGCGCACTTTCAACCTGCATTTGGGAACATTCCACTACATAGCAGTGGTAGATTTAACCAAAGGTAATTTTCACACCAGGATATGTTTTAAGTGGGGGACACTGTCCTACAGTGATGTAGAGGGGTAACTCAACACGGTACTGTTCTAAAGTTGCTTTAAAATTCTTCTTTTCTCAGAGCAAGAAATTCTGGAAAACACATTTATTAAAACAGAAACATGCAGGAGAGCTGCAAAAAAGCATGCTATGCAAACAACCCCAGAGGAAAAACAAACAAGCAGAATGCCCCAGCAACTGGGAGCTAGTTATTAAAAATGGTACGAAAAGAATACAGGGATTGTGTGGATTCCTGTCCCTTTCTCTCCATCACAGGTAAGGGCTGAAGACCAGAAGAAAGTCCCATAAACTTGCGTCTTACCAAAGCACTTGTTGAGCAGCTGGTACCTGCTGCCCATGCATAGGGACCTTTAGAGGGACATACCGTGCAGCCTGCCTTCGGGCAATGCATGTACTCCCTGAAGAGCTCCTGCTGGAACTCTTGCTCTTGCAGCTTCTTTTCCCCATTATGCAGTCTCCCTGCCATAGTTTCTCTGTCCTCTTCCCTAGACTTGTCTTGACAATCAGAAAATCAGTTTAGTTTATCATCTTCGAACTTCCATTTTCCTGAATGCATTTTGTAAATTCCACTGTCCCTTCCCATGTCTCTCTAGAAGTCAAAAAGCAACATGTTTTCCTTGTTTTCCATTTGTTGACAGGAAAATTTGTCAAGAATCATCACTTATGTTGCCAGACATCAGATCAAATGCTTCAGCTAGGGAGCCAGAATTCTCCAACTGTGGCCTTGGTAAATTTGTAGCATCTGAAATGAAACATAGGAAAATGGTTAACAGAAACCCTGAGAAACTGCAGCAAACTCTCTATACTGAGGAATTCAGTACAAAAAATACCTCTCAGTTCACAGTGGATTTTCAGAGCCTTTCAGGAAGACACCCTGTGCTCAAATTCTAAGTGATAAGGACATAGTCATAATGAACTCCTCTGTCACCTTTGTTTCTGTGGGGGCAAGGAAGGGAAAGGAGGGCAGGCAAACGTATCAGGGTTGTATCAGAACATGTGAGTGAATAGTTGCTCAAATGAGTCAAAGGACAGACACCACAGACAGACTCATACTGGTTTACTTTCTACGGAGAGCAAAAATGCTTCAAGATAACCTGCATCTGGCTGTAGTCAAGGAAAGAAGTCCTAACAGAATGCGTGTGGAGGGAGCAAGACTGGTGAGTTTGCTCTTGTTCTTCTCTCAAAGCAAGATAAGCAGTATGCCTGAGCTGAAGACAGGAAAGCAAAACCACACCAGCAACAAGGGAGATCAGGATTCTACCTTCAGTGCCAACCTAGGCACTTGGACACCTGTGTCCTTAAAAAACAAACAAATGAAGAAATCTGGATAAACTATCCTGTGAATTTGGGTAAATCAGGGCTAAATTACACTGTTCACCATTCTGTTCTGAAATTTAGTCTCGTGTTGCTTCAGGTTGTAGGGTGGTTTCTAATAATAATTACAGTTGTGCTAGAAAACTCAGCCTGAAGTGTTATTTGGAACTGTACAGGTCTAATGTCCTATAATTCAGAAGCAACATGTGAGCCAAACCATAATTTCCCCATAGCTGTCTTACTGCTTGGGGTCTGACAACATCCATTGGAAAAAAAGGTGTGGAGTTGCTACTTCTACTATGAGAACAAATCATACAGATGGGTGCCTTCCTTCTCAATAAAAATCTGCATCTACCCACCTTATGAATAAAATAGTGGCACACATATGAACCCAGCCACCAAGCATGCAGACAAAGCCCAAAGTTAAGAAAAACAAAACAAACCAGCGGCAGTAACATACCTTGTGTAGATTCCCTTAATTCCTGAGCTTCTCTCCTCCCAAACCCACTTGGCTGCTGTCTCTGGAGTTTCTGTCTCTACAAAGAGATCTGGATGCCCAGCACAGTCTCAGACATGTCCTGGTCTGTATTCAGATCCTGAGTCTGAATGGAGTATCCTTCTCTTCTCCCAACAGAAAATTTATGGGTACCCTTCTTGGTGCTGATTCCAAAGTGCCAAAAGTGAGGCAGGATTTTCTTCCACGTCTGGGAGCTCTACTATCATCCCAGACATCGTTATAGTGCATCTTCAAGTTCTTTATCCTCTCTTGGTACTGCCCCAGGAAACAACTGGTACACTGATGGACAAGGTGCTCTTATACTTGGCTATCAGAGTCCAACAGACACTAACACCACCTCAATGTCCTGGATATTCACACATGCTCAGTGTTACCTACGTGAGGCCAGTTTGCAGGTATGATCGTTTCTTCTGAGAAATGTTCCAAGAACATCTTGATAGATACAGACAGATCTGTACATAGCGAAGACTTCCAAAAAAAGTATCACCTCAAGTCAATGGAACAGAAACTGGACCATAGAGGAGCATGGTAGATACTATGGCATGACTTGATGTCCGTACTTGAGTTAGCCTTGTCCAGAGCAAGAACAATTCACACAGTAGTGTGACCATGTACCACTGCTAGCAGATGCAGATGTAGTTCAGTACTTTCCCAGGAAGAGGTCCTTACATGGGTCTGCATGCCAAAACTCTTGAGTGTGAAAATGAAGTAAATCAGTATGGAACTGATCAGTACTGATAGGAAATCAGCGTGTGACAGCATGCCATAAACCTTCTTTTCAAAGGTACTAGATCAGCAACAGCTGGGCACACACACCCAAGCACTCCCAACAACAAAAGGGAAACAGAAATCTGTAATATCTGCCGTCAGAAAGCCAAGCATAAAAGGCAGCTTTACACCGTACACTCTTGTGTCTAAACCCTCATGAATGGGAACTATTTTGCTGGACATTACACTCAGGTACTATACACGAGCAAAACTGAAACTCCCTCAAAAACGAAAAAGAAGAATGAAACACACTCAGTGGTAAAACACTCAAAACCTTTCTCCCAACAAGGACACCGTGGAAGGCAGTGAAGCTAGAATGTTTCCAGACCAAAATGGCAGCCCAGCCTTTGAAAGGTGAAGAGATAAGCTCTGAACTATAACAGAGACCTTGTGAGAGTCCACTGCAACTGCAAACCTCCCTAGCCCCTGCAAAGGACTCCAGATCCACTGCCACCTGAGAGAAGTCAAGACCCAGAGCAAGGGCTCAGAAAATGCCATTTTTCCTCCAAGCTCCTAGCACAGCTCAAGAAATGAAGTGTTGAGACCAATTTAATTCATGAGAACATCTGAAAATGCAGGCTGTTACAAGGAAATGTGAGATTGCTCTTTGCAACCTAAACCCGGGAATATACCTCTACAATTCATTAAAATCGAATCATATGTAAATCCATCATATAATACTTTAAAGTGAATTACATATGACTACAGTGGTTAATAAGTAGATAAACAGTGGAGAAAATCTTCTAATTCTAGCTCAGATCTTCAAGCAGTACTGCACATTATCAACTCGCCTCTCACTTGAATTTTAATGGATTCCAAAACAAATACACACCAGACCAAGTTAATGTGAAGAACCCACTGTTTTTAAATAAATTGAGTAGGACTCTGTTTGAAAGACTCTTTCCTAGGTTTTCATTCTGTGAAGACTGTTTAATAATAGAAAAAACCAACACAATAGCTAGGGAAGACCCCATTACGACATATATACAGTACACATATGTTTAGATAGTATAAGCACTTCCTGACAGCATGCTGATGTCTCATGTTCTGTTACTTTAGCATGGAACCAGTAAGTCAGTATCAGCTGAAGGAGTGTTGCATATAACTGTCTAAAGTTTCTTGTGTATTCAAAGGTACTAAAGGTTCTTATTTGTATAAATTTTAGTTATTATGTATCCATAAAAGCAATAGAAAGATTGGAAAGTGAAAGAATAAATGTCCAACAGCAATTTTATAAATAAAATCGCTGTTCAAATTAATTCACCTCTGCTACAATATCAAATTAAATCAAATCTGCAGCATGTATATGGCAGTAGCCAACACCTGAAACTTCAGAGAAAACAAAGCAAATACCCTCTACTGTTCCACAATACAAATGTCCATTTGTCTAATACTGTACATAGAGAAAACATTTTACCGATAGCTGTAATAATACTCTCATACTCTGAAGTACGGGATCTAATTACCATCAACTTAATTAAAACTAATTTCTTTTTATCGATTACTTAACTTTCTGATGTTGCTCTAACCCTACCGCCTTAGGGAATGTTTTCAAGTATTTCCATCAATGTTATGACTTTTTATATTAATTAGGCTCTTCTGATTAGTTTGCCCTTTTAAAAATTATTCTCAAATCTATATATCGGCTAAGTGACAAGTGGTAGAGTTTAAACAGCTATACAAGTTCAAACATTTGTTGCTTTGCTCTCTTTTTTTCCCCTCCTTTCCCTTTGCCCGCTCCCTCCACCACTAAAAAAGTTCGTGTATCGCAAAAGACATCCTGTATCGCAAAAAGTATAGAAGTTTCCAAAACGTGTGTCTTTTTCACTACTACCCGCACAGTTAGTGAGCTGCTTTGTGCCCACTGATTAATTTTCCTCCCCAGTCCTCAAAGCCTCTAAGCACAAGATTACCTTACGTCAATGAAAAAGGTCTATTAATTTTAAACTCAAACCACACGAAAAACTAAGCACAAATACTTAAGTGTTTCGAGGAGATGTGGATGGGCTTTGCTTACCTTAAGCCTAAATCAACAACTCGGCAATAAACTACCCCATGAAATACTAGACCTCTGTTAACCATAACTCAGAAAGCAGTTATGAGAAATATTAAAACAACATCATCTCATTATTCTAACACTTCAAAAACTTGTATTTCATTTTTTGTAGTCTATACAAGACTAAAACAATTCCTACATACTCAAAATTGAGAGGAGATAATGGTAACTTTTTGGAATTACAGTGTTTTATTTTTTCATTTTTCTTTGCCCGAATGAAAACTGAACTAATTTGGCACTGTTGGAAAATAATTTTCACATTGTTATGCTTTCAGTTAATATCTATCTTTCAATAATCATCTACTTTTGCCAAGCTTTACTACTTGTCATGCAAGCTAAATCATCCAAATCGTAAGTTATTCAAAAAACAAAAACTACCCCATTTTTATACACTGTAGTGTCAAATACAATAAATATGAAAGAAAAACCAAACAGCAGGCATACCCAGATTCTCACCTATCTGCAGAACCTCTTTCAAAATCTTTTTTTTATTTTAAGCCTCACATAAAATTTCCAATACAAATGCTTACACAGGAAAAGCAGGGATGTGATAATATAAACAATTCTGCTTACTTGAAAAGCACTTACAAAACCATCAAACTCACAATAAATAGGAGGACTGCATCATTGGTTAAAAAAAAAGAAGAAAAAAACCCCAGCAATACACCACTAAACAAAGCACTAAAAATCCTCAGAAACGCCTTGAAATTCTGCTGAGATCTTAGTCGTATAAGACTGACACACATGCTACAGGGAAGCCAATTGATTACCAGTCAATACAAGCTTACCTGCTTAAGTGCTTTCTTTGTGTGCTGCTGGAAGGAAGATACTAGCTTGCTTTGCACCGGTGCATTAGTAAGGCTTGAATCACGATTGGAAGACATTTCTTCAGATGTCTGCTTTGGGCAAACTTTATAAAAAGAAAAAAAAAAATCAGAATACTGTTTTGGGGGTTATATTCCCTATATCTTTGAAAGTCCTGAGGACAGGAAAGAAAAAAAAAAAAAGGCCAGTGCCTGGAAAATAAAAAGCTCGCTCTAAGATATTCAACTAATCTTGATGTCCAGATGACCTAAAAATGCTGCCATATTCTAAATAAATGCAATGCTTCACAAATATTTGTACCTCATCACACCCTTTCTATGCAGTTCTGGAGGCCTTGCATATTTTGCCTTTCAGGTCCTAGAAGGTAACTGAAATAGTTTAAATATGGTTTTCGAACAGAAGCGAGACAAAAATTATCTTCCTCACCAAGACATTTTTAATGGATTGTTATGTGTCTAAATGTGTATTTATACAAAAGACACTGATGACCCTGTGTTCTAAAAATATTTATAAATATGTAACTTCACGCCAGATTGTAATGGCTTTTTAGGAGCCAGACTCATCTATTTTATAAGTACTTCTTAGTAAAGCTAAGAACACACACTTTCCTGTTTAACAGAGTAGACCGGAATATCCATCCTGCAAAGAATAATTCTGGTCTCTCAGGTAATACACACTGCTACTTGCCTTCTAAATAATACATGTTTTAATGAACAAATACTACAGAGCTTGCATTAAACAGACTCTTGAATACATGTGTGAGGCACAGAAAAAATCTCCTGGTTAAAAACAAAAGGAAATTTGATTAATTGTTTTTTAAAAACAGCTTTATTAAACAGGTATGAAAGCTGTGAAAATAGCTGGAGGATCCTAGTAACCTTGGTGGTCAGCAAGCTTGACTAAAAGGGCTGTAAAAACCTTTCCACTCCTAATGCCTTGCATTACTGTTCCTCTCAATAGTGTCCTAGGACAGCCCAGCTAAAAGAGCACTAGCATGAATCCAGAAATGAAGCAACTTTTTTTTCCATTCTCCTCTGCTGACTCAATTCAAGTCTGTCTTCCAGCGCTGCTCAAAGCTGGTTTGCATGCTGACATACCTTCCTTATAATGCTCTGCAGCTGTATATGGTTTTCCAAGGTTTGCCATACTTCGCACACCTACTGGAACAATCTGAAGACACTCCAAGCAGCTGCATGGACACGTGCCAGAAATAATTTTAGCCCAATGTTTCTGTTTGCCTATGGTTTTCTCCTCCCATCCTTTAGTGGGATGAGCAGACACCTGAAGTAACATTCTAACTCTCTTGCCTTTAGCAATGTTTCGTAGAAGAAATATTGTAGTGATTTTTTCTTTGTGTTTGTAAGAAAAAAAGATAGACTAGAGACAATTTAGTTGCCAGGAATTAATGGCCACCATAAGATGCATGTGATATTAAACATTTGTTTCCACATTGAAAGAAAAAAGAATTAATACTTACCTCAAAAACAGAGAATACACTCTGTTTTATGGCACTGGCATTGTGTCCAGATAATTTTCATATCAGACTAAAAATTTTCATTAGCAGATAAGACAAAACCTATTTTGTCACAAGATTTATAACTGATAGTTGTCACTTTTTTCCCTGATACTTGAAGGATTTGTCAAAATATACAAAGAAGCTGTAACACAAAACAGGTTTTGAGTTTACAGCAACACCTGGTTTGGATCAATCTTTTCCACATGATGAACAAAGCTTACTATCAAAAAAGACAACTTAAAGGAGCAGCGAAGTGTCAGCAGAAAACAAATAACAGCTAGTTTATATAATCTAAATCACTGCAATAGCTAAGCTCCTGAGACAAAGAACACCTACACCAAAATAAAAACCTGACATTTCAAATTACCCAGCTTTTGTCTTTTCTTTCAAAGAGAATTTTTTTACTGTTTTCTGGCAAAGTCTGAGAGTCAAAGTACAGAAGAAAAAAAAACAGAAATAGTGTGAGCACACAAACCCCAGAGTTAAGGAGAGAACAGAAAAAAATTAAAAATGCCTAAAGAATGGAAACTGTTACATACTTAACTGTCCCTTCTAAGAGAGGACACAACATGACCTGTCACAAAAAACCTATTCCTGTTCTCTGGGATGCCTGCAACTCCCATTACCTTCTTGTTTAAATGGGAAATTCTGATTTTCATTACTCTGGATCTAGGATATTATCCAAGAGTCTCCCCTATTTCTTTTGGTGATAAAGTTCATCCTGGTGAGGTTTGGCAACACTAACTGATGATGCTCAGCACTACAACTGTTAATGTCAAAGCCATGATACAGCACAGGAATAAAAATAAACATAGCCTTATATTAATTTTCTGCTTTCATTCATTTTTCTTTTAACAATGAACCCTGAAATTGTGCCAGGGTCTATGAGATGCCATACTACTTATTTCTATCATTACTTCAATTTTACATAAAAATATTACTAGTGTATTGGTTTCTTTTGCTTCTGTTTCTTTAAAGCTTTGACAACAAAGTTAAACCAAGGAACAGGGATTGTTCTAATGGGTGAAGCAACTGGAACTGAAACCCACTGAAACAATAAATAGCTTTCCATCCCTATAATCTCTTCTGCATTTACAGAAGGAATCTCTCACTCTAGACTGGTTCAGTTTAGTGCAACCCAAACCTAGTTCCTCCAGAGTTTTGAAAAATACACTTTTTCCTGTAGTCTTTTTAAAGAAAAACGTATGTTCAGCTGAAGTCCATTGCTTAAAAAATTTAAAATGACATGGTTATTAGAAACAGTCAACGCCATTTATTAACAACAAATGATACTTCCTTTCTAAAATATATTTTGTACATTATAAATATTTTCTTTCATATATCTATTAGCTTAAAATAGTAAGAAGCTACTTCAAATATTGTTTTCCATGTTTTAATTAAATTTCTATTTCCATTTAAAACCAGCTTGATACAAATAATGGCTATAAACCTAACCATCTAGTAAATAAGAGATACGTCATTGCCTACTTTCCAAAAGTAGAAGATACAAACATTAAAAATCTAAACACATTATGTTAATTTATATAATTGCTTAATAAATTATCCATTCTATTCACTTTATTAGCAAAAAAAAATACTGAAAGTGATATACAGGCTTTATTTAGAGGATAATTAAGATATTGTTTACAAAACAATATGAATTGACTTTTCAGTAGGAAATGAAATACAAATATAAGACAATGAAAAAATTTATTGTTTAAAACATGTTCTGCTACTTAGTGATTTAAATCAATCTGTGCCAAAATCTCGCTACACTACAATGCCTGTGACCACAGAAAACTGTATTTATTTGTTTGTTCATTTAGTGGATAAAGTCCAACTGCTTTTCTCTGAACGGGTTAGAAGTAAAAAAAGGGGAAAATATGACAGAAAAATAACTAAGTGTTTGAAACGAACATTGAAAAACAATGCCTTAAGAACAGAGCAGGCATATCTTATGAAAACCAAAGAACACAGTAAAAGAAAAACAAATTCAGCAAGAGACGGTGATATTTGTACATACGTACAACTTTGGAAAGCTGCAACTACCTTGTCCATAAGCACTGAAGATGCATGGATATCATCAGATCCATGTTCTCTTGAAAAACTTTATCAGGAAAGAATGCTAAAAATAAACTGTACGCTGGGGAGGAAAAAAAGAATGCTGAAAGAATGCAACAGATGAAGGAAAAATATTTGGGTAGGAAAAAAAGAGGATGCACCATTACTGCTACAGTAGAAAAAAGAACAAGAGCTGTTTTAAGCCTACGGGAGGCATTTCCATTTAGTGGAGAATAATTAGGCTCCATTCTTTAAGTCGGCTTCTTCAAGGGCCAGGACTGAGTGAAGGAATAAAGCAAAAAGCAACTACTAAGCCATAAACTGTTAGGTTATGAGCTGGAAGAGCAGCTGGGTTTCTGAAGATAAGACCGCCTTAGTGAGTGTTCAGAGAGTGTTAACATGAATGATAGAATTAGAATTACTTAGCAAAATGAACATGTTAAAAATGTTCTTGACAACCTCCATTTAAAATAACTTCCTCTCTTCCATTTTTCCAGGACCAGTTTTGGTAATTATTATGAAAGGCTATCATTTATAAAAATCAGCAATGCTATCTTTTAACTTCAAATTTTATAGCCTACCTCTGTAATTTTTCATTACCTTTTACCTTCCCCGACCAAGAAATACGACACCTACATAAAACATATTAGAAGATGTGTTTCTTCAAGGAAACAATTTTTATAGGACTACAACTTAAAATTATTCTGTCTCACTGCCACTGAAAGTTATTAGGAATAATTATAAACAGATTTATGTAACTAGATGGACAGAAAAATTTCTGGAGTCCTTTAAGGGGCTTATTTTTCCAAAATAAATAGCACAATTAATTCCGATTTCAGACAGACCATATTGATTTAAAATCAAACCAGTAAAATCAACAGCAGTTCACTTCCTTCTTTGTTACAGAAACCACAGCAGATGAGAAGGATTGTTTACTAATGGCCACATTAAAAAAACACAAATTAATATTACTACCATATGCTGAAGACTAGAGTCTACCTCAAGCATAAAATGTATGCACACACTCTGCAGAAACGAAACTTCACAGAGAACTCCCTTAGGAAAACATACACACAAAATCTCTCTCTAAAATATCCATAGAATTCAATATTTTCTTTGGGTGACACAGATCTATACTTGTATTGACATAAATGGTCATGCTTTGCCAACACAGATGTATCGAGCAATTCACCTCCATCCCTCTTTGATCTCTAGAGCCCAACTTGCAAAATCTGAACAATTCAGAACCCGACTGTTGCCATCAGCTCTTGAAAATGAAAACCATTTTGGGAGTTAGTTAATTGTACAAGTACGCCAGTGCAAGCAAAACCAGATGCACATATCAAGAGCACTACTGTGACTGTAATATTCTTTTTGAAAAGCAATACTAGCACTGTGAAATGATAAGTAATATTGAAGAGTATTTTTTGGAAAAAGACATCAAATACCACAGCAGCTTGGTAGCTTGCACTGAATCACATTATATTCTCGGCGTGCTTTTGAGCCCAAACATTTCACAAAGCTTTGAAAACTGTGAATCCTTACTCCAAAGGACGTCAACATTTTCCACTAAAAATATACAGCCTGTCATCACTAAGCCACCGATTTCTCAGGCCTCATTAACTCCACCGTATAGCAAAAAAGCAGATGAGAAAGATCTCTCCCTCAAGCTTCACAGTATCTTCTCTCACTCTTATGACTCCCCTCCAGTGGCAATGAAACAAACAGAAGTTAAACTCAGTCCTGGGTACAGTATTTTCATTTTATAGCTACTTGCGGGGAGATGAAAAAAAAGAAAAAAAGAGAAAAAAGTGAAAAACTGTCTCTTTCTGATGTGTCATCCAAAACTGCGGATGTTCGAGCTGCTATTCTGTTACCGTCCTTCTGTTTTTAGAAGGGCCTGTCCCACATCCAAATATTGCCATGCGCAACGGACACATTCAGCAGATTCTTCCAATATTATTCCCAAGAGACAAGATGCTGAGGATAACAGGTTTTCCTGAATTGCCAGAAATTCCGTTCCAGGAAAGGAACTGAACATCTAAATCGGGACTCAGGTTTCAAACAATGGTGAATATTCATTCCTAACTACAGGAGTTATCCTAGTGGCTTCCTCGTCCAAAAAGCACAATGTGTTCAAGAGCACAGTAGCTACAAAGACAAAATTTCAGGATTCAGCATGAACCTGATCCTCTATCATCCATCATTTCATCTACTACGAAAACTGCCTAAGAAATTAATTCTGCCATTTCACATTTGCAATTTGCAATTTTAGGAAATGCTGAAACCCAAAGTGTCTCAAGAGGAGACATATGTTGCTCATATTTGGGCAAACATAAGAACCTATGTTTGGGTTGGGGAGGGAAGTCATACTACCATAGGAATTGCTACCTCCTCCACAGTTACATCATTGTGCATTCCATTGGCTTGCGTGAAGACAATTTTTAATCAACTGTGCTCCGTGGCTGATGGATTAGCCCTGGCTTCAGAAACCCTAGGGACAAATGCTTTTTGAGAACAGAACATCCTATTGATGGGCAAAAGGATATTATAGTCGTCATTTTCCCAGGCAACAGTAATTGGGATTTTAATTCTTTTACTGACTGCATCTTTACATGCTGCCCCTGTATTTGAGGGAAATGGAATTTATAAAAAGATATGAGACTGCTAGATTGCTTCTATAGAAATCCCATTCCAAATAAAATCAACTGTAGCGTAAAGAGTTTAACATATGCCTTTAGAGAAGGTGGGGAAAGAAAGACTTCTCCACAGCATCTGAAAAATCCTGAGGTGTGACTATTCCAGTTGTCAGTTTAGCAGTACTGATGTGGAGGAACAGCTTTCGCCAAGTCATGTGTTTATAACTGTGGGGAATTTTTATATTATTATGCTAATAAAATTGTTCAGTAGTCTGCATTTGTACTGGGAAAAATGTGCCTGCTGGTGAATAATGTGATTCTTCTGTGTTTGAGTGTCAGCTGGTACTTTTTACTCCAAAAGCTGAAGACCATCATCTAAACGCCCACAAACGGACTGAGGCTGCTGCTTAGGGTTTCATCCTCTGCTTCCAGCTAACTTTAAAGCGGCACTTTTTAAACTCTTTGTAAACAATTTCTGATCACTCTGTCAGAACTGGGGCTTCTGGCCTCTACCACAGTGGAAACAAGAGCAAATAAAATGCAATCAATTGGGCAATTAAGAATACAGTGTGCAAACAATGTCCATCCTCATATATATCACACATACTAAGGCTGAAAGGAGACATTATATCTATTGACTTTTTCTAAAACACAAGTCAGAGAATTTCATAAGGCATTTTTTGTACTGAATCAAATGTTATTTTTATGCCACAGAATCATTTCCTGGAAAGAAAAAAAAAATCCCAGCTTTAGTGTGAAAATTTTAACTGTTAGACATCTTGTTAGATTTGGCCTGCTAGAACAAATATTTTCTTTAGAAATACCTTTTCTCAAATATTTACAAACAGATCAAGTCACTGCCTCACCTTTGACAAACCAACTAGACTGTCCCCATTAAATTTCTCAGAGCAAAGGAGGCATTTGTTCACTCAGGAGTTCTTATGTGTCTTTTCTAAATC
The DNA here is from genome assembly GCF_028500815.1 of Rissa tridactyla. Taxonomy (NCBI): domain Eukaryota; kingdom Metazoa; phylum Chordata; class Aves; order Charadriiformes; family Laridae; genus Rissa; species Rissa tridactyla. Next base: position 47,363,782 of record NC_071467.1, read on the forward strand.
CTTCCCTATTTTTCTTAATTCCTTCTTACAGCTATAATGAATGCAATACACCAGTAATCATTTAACTACTGCTATACCCAAAGGAAACAATGTGCCTATATTCTTTAGTCAGTACTACCAGAATTATAGCCCAAGAACTGCATTGGACTAATTAGCAAAAGCATTTCATTCATGTTCAATTCATTTTCTACCGTGATCCTTAAATGTTTTTCAGATTTACTGATTTATTGAATATATGTTTTTCCACTGTGCAACTGTGACCTTTTTTCTTCACTTTAACGTCTGAAAAAATCATGCTGTTCAACTGTAATAATTTACAAGCCAATCAAGAGGGGTCTCAACATTATTATTTATTATCATTAAATTTAATCAAGAAGGATTTTATACTTTTCCAAAAGAATTTACGAAGATATTGAATAAAGAGCGTTCATATCACAACCTCAAGAGAAGAGCAAAAATACCTACTGTGGATGGAGATTCCTACGCCTTTGCAGATCTAATAATTTGTAATTTTCAATCCACTTAAAACTGGCTGCATTTCTCAGGCATGGTCCCTTTTTCAAGCCAGGCATTCTATACTGTAAATGAAATCTCTTACAGGATTCTACATATATTTCAATAGATACCTTTAACAACAAAACTCCTAGTCTCAAGAAAAGCTATTATCAAACATGTTTGACAAAACTATGTTCTGTATCAGCTGACTGATACAAGATATACTGTCTTCAATTCCTTTTTGATCACATCCAGCATTGGCCTTTCTATATGCAATATAGACTCACTATTGACATCCCTTATTCTTTTTAAATATACCCACTGCATGACATAAAAAAAAAGTAAAACGTCTTGTTTTCAAAAGTTAAATATATCGCAGTTTTACAAGATTTGTTAAAAGATGGAACATGAGGGAAATGTCTCAGCTTTAAAAACAATCTAGGTGTAAGTTACTGCTCTACCCCAAATATTTGAAAATGTTTAATTTTAGCAGCTGCTCTTTTATGTCACCACAAGTGCTAGAATTATGTTTATTACTGTAAACTGTGAAAATAGTATGCAGCCTCCTCCCAGTCAAAACCCAGCAATTTTCTACTTCTGGCATTCTGGCATCCTTATTTACATCCTACCACTCCTAAATAATTGCCAGGTTTTTGCCATGATTTTTATTTGTTTATAACAAGTAACATCAACTTTTGCTTTCCTTCCTGTAACTGTATTTACACCGCTTTTCACTGCTGTATTCTTCCTGAGATTTAGGGAAGTGTACATCAACAAATTGTCTGAGTACCAGACAGGAACTGTTGAAGAACTACAAATACGTATATTCACTTATACATGCAGTACCTACTACCTAAGCATAAAACCACTGCACATGCAGGGTCTGTTAACTTCTAGACATAATATATCAAAGAAAATGAAGAAGCAGACCCATTTAATAATTCTCGAATTTTCTTTTTCCACTGAGCTTCAAAACTTCACCACTGGATCTACAACAACCTGTCTTAGGTAGTTCTGTTACTCCTGGCACTGAGCATTTTCTGATTTTTCAATGCTGCTAGAAAGCAATACTAGGTGCAGAATGGAAGCTAGTTAAGTTGCTCAAGATCAAAAAGGAAGTCTGTCGCAGAACAACACCACGAGCTGAGCTTTTTCATGTCCTAGTTGTAAACAGGACACCTTCTCACCATATACAAAGTGAGTCAAAACAGCAGGCTGCAGTCCAGCAGTAGGACAGGTTGTGAGGGGGCAGCAGAAGAGAAGAACTGATCAAGGAAAGGTTTATTTCAGAGCTCCTGGGAAGCTTGATTTTTGAATAAAGCATTCACTTTACACGAGTGTAGTTTTAATAAGAAGAATATTAATGTCTATTACTTGCAAGTAATTTTAGATGACTGAAGAACAGTGTATTCTTTATGAGCAGTTATTACCTCTCAAAAAGGAAAAATATTTCTAAGGTTGCCATTTTCAACTTCTTGCAATGTTTCAGTGTGTCATTATCTCAGAGAAAAAAAAATGCACAGGATTTGATAATTCAACATGTCTTTATGTCAACATGGCACCCAGGAGAATCTCTGCCTGAAACAAAAAAAATACAAGCCCTTGTCCTGTACCCAGAACTCTACTGAGGGACCAACCCCACGTGCCCACACTGAAATCAGTGAGATGTCTATCTGACAACTGCAAGTCTGAAGCCTGATAAGCTGTGGGGCCTAAACCAAAAACACTGTAAGCCAAAGAATTACCTACCCAAACCACACCCCACAGCATCACTCATTTTCTCTTACAAATGTAAGTCAAATAAAGGCATTTGATGTTCCCGATTTCCTTAAAAGGCCAAAAAAGAGAGGGAGTCACTCAAAAATAATTCCACTGAGTAGAAAACATTACTTACACTCTTTAGAAATCACTCCATGAAAATCTTAAGTAAACAATACTTTTTCTTTTTCCAAAGTATGCCCTCTAATATTGAAATAAAAACACCTACCACCATTTTCTTCTCCATTATTATTTGTCTCAGCCATTTCAGTGCCATCTAACTCAGATTCACATCCTAAATCCAATGTTCCATCAGTAGGGCATGTTGATTCTTCTTTCTACAGTTAAAAAAGAAAAAGAAAACTAAAATTAACAAGAAAAAAATCAATCATGATCCTGCTGCATCTCCGAAAATAGATTACTGCAGTGTACTCTCATGCTTACATTTCAAAAAACAGAATAAAATAAAACATGCTTGTGAGTTACTTCAGAGAAAGACATAAAAACAGACCTTCATGAAAAAACTTGCAAAGCAAAAACAAAAAAGCTTTTCTGTGAAGTCATAACATACTCTTTTTTTAAAAAATGTCAAATAAAATGCAAGGTCTTCCACTTGTCTTTTTTTTTTTTTTTTAACAGAAACAGACCTGTTTGCCTGTTAAAAATCCCAGTTTTCCAGTTGAGTGTCCATAATGCTGCAGCAAAACACAAATCCTTTAATGTTTCTTTTCTGCCTTTGCCTGTTTCCTGAATTCAAATAGCTGAAGCAACCTGGAGCTCACAAGCATGGGAGTGATTGTGAATACCTGGATTTGTGCCAAGAATATCTCCCGATTTAAAGAACAACAGCAGCATTTTTCTTAGTAAATTAGGAAATAGAGCTTCTGAAAACTATTAATTCAATCTCAGATACAGAATTTTTAGTTATAAGGAGCAGGCAAATCTATGTAGTTTTATATTTTTTAAACCCTTACATCAAATGAGTCTGTCATAAATCACCAAGGATCCTTCCCCCCAGCCCAAAATTTTAATTGACTACATTTACACTGCCAAACATATAATCTTACTTTCTTGTTTCTCACCTCTGCCTCACATTCCACCACTCCTATTGGGAAGCCCGTCTAAGTTTGATCATGTACAACACGAAAAAAATTTCCACCCACAGAAATCATCATATACATACCAAAAAAGAAAAATAAAGAGGAAAAGAAATAGAAATAGCATAAAGGCAAAATTCTATCACTATTTTATATTCCTGCTCCAAAGCAATGATGCGATCTGTAAATTAAAAGCTGATTTATATTAGACTTGCAAAAAATTTTGCACTATTGAAAAATCAAACATTAATACAATTACTTAACGAGAAAGTCAGTGATCCTCTTGAGCTCACTGCTCATAAAACAAAGGCCTTTCTGTGAACAACTCTGAAAAAGCAGCATTTTAGCTAAACTACATGTTTTTTATACCATATGCCAAATTCAAGAACATGTCTATGCTTTCTAGGATAAAACATTCAATGTTTACTTTCATTATAAATCCTTTTAAAAGACATCTGAAAGCAGTTAAAGGACTATCAGGTCATTTCCTCTCCAAAGAATCTAATCTGTTTACCTTTATATCTATTGAGACATTCATAAAATGGATTAATAGTGCTATGCACTTTCCATATACAAAATTTAAACTTACTTTGAGAGCGTAGAGTCCCGACTTCCCAGGGATTTTGAAGAATGTTCCATCACCTACACGAGTGTTAGTATGAAGCATTGCATTCAGGCAAGCTAATGGAGAGGTTCCACTGAAAAATAAAATTGTGCAGTCCAAGATTGAGTGCCTCTTGTAAAACTATTCCCTCGGTCTATTTTTTTTTAAAACTCATGCTTGCCTGGCTTTTTTTTGTGTCCCCCCCCCCCTTTTTTTTTTAATTCTCTCAACCCTGAAAACATCTACATTACAATAACAGGCCAGTTTCAAACTTAATCATATGCATCTGTCCCCTAGGCTTGAGGCAAAAAGTCTGTGAATTATAATTATGCTTTTCTTCATACAGCAACCAGCTCCACATTCTGAGAACCGAAGTCCAAATATTTATGTGAAATTACTTTGTAAATAACACCATGAAGCCTCATTTTTAAAATGTTACAGACAATGTGGCTGCTGCACATGAATGATCAAAACAGTACCAAGTTCAAGGGCAGCTCCATCCCATAGGAGGAAAGGCAACAAAAGAATAATAAAGAGCCCAGGAAGAACACATTTAAAATTAAAAGTGATATATAGTTAAGCCTTCTTCTGGTTTAACATGGTCAGCATGCATTAGTATACACAAATACAAGCACATTTGTACCTTCTATGAAGCACTATCTTTCTAATTAGAGTTGTTTTAGAGATTAAGAGATTGACCTACTCAAGGTAGTAATTGTAATACCACTGTGGAACGCGTGGGACTATTAAAGGACTATTTAAAAAGAAACACAATTCATTAAGAAAAAAAGAGCACTTGTACAGAGATGTCTTTGTATATATGCATGTTTACATCAGAAAAAGAAAGCAAATGTTTCTACCCTAGCTACACTTAACGCTATTCTGAAAAGTTGATCTAAGAAATGGTAGTGAAGAAGGTAGTCATTAATTGTTTTATTTCATTTTAATTTAAAAATTAAAGTACAAGAGTTATAGATGTACTATCACATCTTTGTCCCCATTTACTGACTAATGTACACGGTGTACTCAGGGACTGAATCTGAAACTGTGCTTCCTCCCTGGGGTCCCTCGCCTGCACGCACGCTTATCTTTAGCCACGTAAATATATTCCACTTGGTTAAGTGGAACAATGCCTGTGCATTAAATTAAGTGTGTTGCGAAGTATTTCAGGATTAATTATACACTCAGCCATAAACCAGGAACAGGGCTTCAAAAGTCCATCATAAACTACTGTTCTTTATTATGCAATATTATAACACAACATCCAATCTTTGCTGAAAATTGCTGGCTGATTTTTTTTTTTATAAATAAAACCGGAATGAAATTATAATCTTTCATATGATGATACTTTCTGTTGATTTCCATGGCTCTGTTACAACAGAATTCGTCCTTACTGTACCTGCATTAATTTAATGGCAAGGTGGATAGTGTGGCAATTTCTCTTCCAGTAAAAAATCAACTATAAAGTGTCCTCAAGACAGGAAGTCCTGTCCAATCTAATTTGTTTACTACTGGTCACCTAATCTATCACATTACTAAATCTAAAATCAAAAAGTACAGGTAAAAATGCTGCTTGATGGTAAACACATCAGATATTTAACAGACATCTATTTTATAAGTATTCTAAATATAATCATGCAATATGAAAATTCTGACAGGTTTTTGTTGTTTCTTTCCCCCCCTGCAAATAAAACTAATTCCACATCTGGTTTTGATACAATACTATAAGAGGATACAAAACTAAATACGGTAGAAATATAATGATACTGCTAGCAGTAGCACAGAAAACATTAAGAGATTTCATTGTGTTTAACGATTACTTAAAACAGTTTGGGAATAAGTAGGATACTTCTTTTTACACATTTTCCTTATTGTATTAATGTTTGACAAGCAAAGACACAAAGCATTTAATAGAGTAGTTCTAGTTGCATAATTTCTTCCATATGTTAACATACATAACGTGGAGCATTTTCAACTCTTACAGTCTTGGATCTTTTTACTGAAACATTATCACAGATTAAGACTTTCTCTGCAAGACAGAAAGAACTTGCTGACTCTGCAGTGGAAGACGAACTCAATATATCAACAAGAAACAAAACTCTGTGTGTATGTATGCACAACTTGTATCCTCCTATTCCAATGTAGATATTTTGGACTCTACACTTATTTTTAGATATCATTAACCAATTAAAATGATACAAGATGAATGAACCCAAAATAGCGGATTTGGCAATATCTCATGACCACTACTGTGCTCGCAGCAGATATCTTAATCTTCGAAGTCTAGCCAACTGGCAAGTGGACAATAGAAAATACTCTCTGACTTACAAAGAAATCCGTATCAGCTACTGAGCCAAGAAGTACTTTAGCTACTGTTATGCTCGTTTCATACAGATATCTGCAATTCCTAAATAATTTGGCATGCAACCAAAGGGCCATATCCACCCTTCTTGAAAGTTGGAGTTGGGTATGTCTATAATGAGCACAAAACAAACCACACATACTTAAGTTGCAAATGAAATAATAATCTGGACACTGTGGGGTGGGATTTATTTTGAGCTAGCAGCTCAAAGTGAAATTCCATGGTGTCCTTTATCACTGCTATTTTGACCCATGTTAACCAATGACTTGGCTATTCTGTCAGCACAGGCATCCTTAAAACACTATATTAAATATTACCCACAAGAGATGCTGGAAATGCTCGCACGGGACCGCAGTTAGAAAAGCCAGCAATCAAAGATCCCAGGATGCAGACTGATGTCTGAATCACAGAGCAGTTTCTGAGGGATCCATACTACTTATTGCATGCTTTCTAAATTCTCCTACAGCCTGAGGACATATTCGTTCTGCTCAGAGCTGCTGGGATGTATTAATGCTGCAGCCACGGACTGCCAAATATAAGCCTGGGTACCTTTGAATGTCAAAAATGGCTGTTTGACCTAAGTTCTTGAAACACTCCAAGTCAGTGCAACTTTGATTCAGTTAAATCAACTTGGATGCGATAACATTCTACTTTGTAACTTGGTATCTGTGAATCTTTAAAGCCATAAGCTATTTTAAGCTTTTTAAGTTCTGTTGCCATAGTCTACACATGAGGAATGTGTTTACCATTTACAGCCTTTGGATGCAGAACTTTCATACTATTTATAACCTTTTGGGTGAGATTGCTTTAAACCACTGCAGTACTCCAAAAGTCATTCACACATGGGAGTCATCCTCTGTAGCAGTATGTCTTTAAGATTCATCATTTTCTGCTCATATGTTTACTTTATATATGTATACATATATATATATACACATACATACAAGCAGCATACCCACACCCGCACCCTTTCAAAAAGATTTAAAAAATGAAAAGTTACTTACTTTCTGTAAAGGTGATATGAATTCACAGCAACCAGCAGCAACATAAGAAAGAGAAAGAATTACTGATCAGCCTTCCAATATAAAAGTTGTTAATACAATTTGATCATTTAGAATATCTCAATCAAGCATTTCAACATTTCATAAATGCTCTTCCCCAGAATCTCTATAAGTTGGCAGTAATCAACGCATCCTGCTAAATATAATCACAAAATTCCTGTACATTATCAAAGCAAGCTTCTCACCCCAACTCCCCCAGTCAAAAGCATCTCCAATATTTTGTGATTCTGGGCTCCCTCTACTGGTCATGCAGCCCGCGTTACCTAAACCAAAATGCTCGACTACACCGTCTCTAAACACAAAGCTCTGTAAAAACACGTAGGGGAAGTACAGGTTTCAGTTACTTTCTCCCCTGCCACCCTCCCCCAAACGCTACAAAAATGTGTAAAAACACCAGTAAAAACACTATTTACTTTTCTATTTTAAACTCCTCAAACACACAGTTGTGTCAGAAAACCCCTGAAAACTACGGTTACACTTTCAATTCCAATGGTCTTTGCTAGGCTGCTTGCCAAGAGAAAAAAAAATATGATCTTGGCAAAAAAAATGTTTTAAACATGGAAAATAAATTAACTAAAGCCAACCTGTCCAGACAATATAGCATAGCAGACAGTGAAAGTTTCCCGACGCTATGCAGACAAGGCACCTCGGGTCCTGCAGCAGGCCGCGTTTCAGCCATATCCCCCTCACAGAGCTTACCAGGGTTCCTGATACCTTCCCAAATCGAACAACGACTGCTGTAAGAGGAGCACTTAGCTATCGTAAATGTGATCAGTATTTATTTGTTTGAAATCATTTGCTCGTTTTATACAGATCCATAAATAGTCACAAGGGAGCAATAATTTCTACTCACTGCTGGAAACAAAGTAAAACCAAAAGGCTTCAGAACTGATTTCTAGGCCTGATACGAAGTCAAACAGAAAAAAATATGCTTATACTGCATGTAAGTTACATCAGTTTGGGAAGGTTCAAAAGCCCCCTGGAAGAAAGGACATAAAGTCAGAAATACCATGATGTATTGGAGACAGCCCTTAAAATTAGCAACATGAAATTCAAAGGAAGTGCTAAGTGCTATACAACCGAATGTGAAATCAAATCCAGAAAATGCATATTTTCATGTCAAGTCCAAAGGACTGACACCAGCAAAGTGAAACAGATCAGAAGGTAATGGCACCAGCAACTGTATGTGTCAACCAGCTTGCCAGCCCACCAACATACAAGGTGAACATTCTCTTACCTCCAGTGCTAGTGGATACCTGTCAAATTCAGGGCCTATTTAAAGAGAAATACAGGCAAAAAGTCTAAAGAAGAACAAGAGTGATAGCAGATAAAGAAAATAAGACTTATGAGGGAAGGCTATAGAAAACACATTTCTGTGGTCCAGAAAACAGAATAATTGTAATTTTTCAGAAAAATGTAAAAGGCTGTTAGAAGTCAATGGAGATAAATGGTCTTCATGGCCCTTGAGGGAAGAAAAAAAGAAAGTTCACACGTAGTCTAAAAGTGTGAATGTAGCTGATGTTGCTTTAATCAACACCAGAACAAAGCAGGGAAGTTTGTAAAATGACCTTCATCAGAAGATCAAACACACACCAGTCCTGGTTGGTATAGTATTGGGTCCAGTTCTACTTAATATCTTTATCAATGATCTGGACGAGGGGATTGGGTGCACCCTCAGTAGGTTTGCAGACAACACCAAGTTGGGTGGGAGTGTTGATCTGCTTGACAGTAGGAAGCATCTTCAGAGGGATCTGGACAGGCTGGATTGATGGGCTAAGACCAACTGTACAAGGTTCAACAAGGCCAACTGCCAAGTCCTGTACTTGGATGACAACAACCCCAAGCAGCACTACAGGCTTGGGGGAAAATGGCTGGAAAGCTGCCTGGTGGAAAAGGATCTGGGGGTGTTGGTCAACAGGCAGCTGAATATGAGCCATCAGTGTGCCCAGGTGGCCAAGAAGGCCAACAGCATCCTGGCTTGTATCAGAAATATGGTGGCCAGCAGGATTAGGGAAGTGACCATTCCCCTCTACTCGGCACTGGTGAGACCGCACCTTGAATACTGTGTTCAGTTTTGGGCCCTTCACTATGAGAAAGACATTGAGGTGCTGGAGCGTGTCCAAAGAAGAGCAACAAAGCTGGTAAGGGTCCAGAGCACAAGTCTTATGAGGAGCGGCTGAGGGAGCTGGGGTTGTTTAGCCTGGAGAAAAGGAGGCTGAGGGCAGACCTTATTGCTCTCCACAACTACCTGAAAGGAGGTTGTAGAGAGGTGGGGGTTGGTCTCTTCTCCCAAGTAACAAGTGATAGGACAAGAGGAAATGGCCTCAAGTTGTGTCAGGGGAGGCTTAGGTTGGATATTAGGAAAAAATTCTTCACCAAAAGGGTTGTAAAACATTGGAACAGGCTACCCAGGGAAGTGGTGGAATCGCCATCCCTGGAGATCTTTAAAAGACGGGTAGACGTGGTGCTTAGGTACCTGGTTTAGTGGTGGACTTGTTAGTCCCCAGTAGACAGTGTTAGGTTAACGACTGGACCCAATGATCTTAAAGGTCTTTTCCAACCTAACGAATTCTATGATTCTATATACTATATGAACCTGTGCCAGTGTTAGCATTTGTATTGAATGATCTCTTGAGCATGTGTCTAGCACTGTATCCTAGGATTCTTTATCTTTTTATTAAATCAAAATTTTGTTTAAGCCTGAGGTTAACCATATACCCTAACTATACTTTTTCCAACATTAACAGCAGCCAGAAATGCTGGAGAATTGGCTAGATGTCTAGATGTGCATTGCTTGCTGAAGTGTTTCATAGAGCAATGCATGCAGTACTGGATGCTCAGTGTGATGAAGTCAAAGAAGACGTTTTCCCACAGTCTTCAAGACCACGTGACCATGGTCTTGCTATCATATGCCAGCAAAATGTCTGAACTTCCCTTACAAGACTGCAGTCATGACCTAGCTTGGGAGTGACACAAAACCACCAGGAATCTAAGCAGCAACACCAAGACAAGAAGAGAGCTGTTCTATATATCAAGAAGACAGGCAAACTGCTGCTGATGACTCTAGAGCCACCCTCCCCCCACAGCCATGCTTGACTGAGCTGGCCGTGCTGCAGCCGCCGTTAGTGCTGAGGCCGAGGCAAGCTCTTCCAGCCTGGGCTCAGGAGGAAGAACCAGGAGATGTCCAGTGAGCTGACATCTTGACACCCAAGACTGAAAAATATCCCAGACATTTTACTGCATTCAAACAGTACAGGCACAGGATCCTTCCCTTGGCACAGAGGGAAGTAGAGAGCACAGAGTAAATGGCTGAAAACAATGCTGATGAGCGCAAGATTTCCTGCCAACCATCTACAAACTTTTCAGCAATAAAAGCTTCAAGTTAGTCTAAACAAATCAAATCACATGATGATGAAGTCTCCACTGTCTTCCCTGGTTATTTTGTAGATCCCTACACAGGAAGGCAGCAAGCTGCATATCTGCTTCTCATCCAATGTTAAACACAGACTACATGTTCCAGGTAAAATTTCATTCAGAGTTACCCTTCTTTCAATAGACAGCAAAATCATGAACTAAACATGTTAATCCAAACTAAACCAATTTAAATTATCAAACAGAAAACCTGCTTTGAACAATCAATTTAAATCTTGCTTTTGAATTTTTTTCCATTTATTTTCCTACCACAAGGTTAATTCGTTCATTGCTTGAAATGATTAAAATACCCCAATCAGCAAATAAATAGGGCTTTAATGTAATGTTACTTTTTGCTAATCGTGAGACTATAAATACACTCAGCAATTATCTAACTTAACTTTCAAAAATTAATCTAAGTTGTATTTTCTGATGTTAAAATAGAAATGGCAACACATTTACTAAATCATTACAAGTGTACTTATTTGTGTTAAGTTGTTTTTGGAAAGAAACTGGAACTTGATTAAAAGATTGTCTTTTAAATGCTGAATGAAAATACATTAGATGTGTTGGACAGAAAAGAAAAAAAGGGAGACTTTTCAAAATATTACATATCCAACAGTTTATTAAACAATAAAAACATTATCTTTTAGTATGTGGGTAGTAGGTAGCTAGGGAACCATCTACTATTTTTATATAAAAACTAGTGAAACTGTAGGGTTGCTCGATCTCAGCCTCTCACACTGAGAGATCTAATGAGATCTACAGAAAACACTCTTGATACCCACAGTTGGTGTGATTGTCAAAACTATTTATGTTCTGAAGTCTTAACCACTTAAATAATAAATAAAGTCATAATATATAAATTCTTAAGCCTTAAACAGTTATTTGCTAAAGTTTTATAGAAATTGAAGTGCATATAGGTAGAATACTATTTATACAGTTTGAATAAACTATACTTAAGGTTTATTCCTAATATGAGCTCTCCCAATTGGATCTTTACATGTATTTCAAAGGATTAAAATAAATTTCTCGAAAGAGATGTTTATTTTTTTTAAGTTTGTTTTTAATCAGTTTTATCCACGTTAGCCAAAATTAACACCAGTTTTGTTCTCATTTGGGCATCACCCTAAAGAAAATTTTTACATCTCTGGTCCTACTTGTGGCACCTGACTTTTAGCCTTCGAATATCACAAACACGGCTACTATTCTTCAGCAGAGCAAGTAAGGCAGTAAGCTCACAGCTATCAGGCAACAAGACAGACTAGTACAGCTGATTTGATGGTAGTCTCACAGACTGTAAACAAATCCCAGAAGATGATAGGGAAAAAGACCCATTATATATACTACTGACATCACTCTGTACACAACCCTCACATAGATTTCTTGTTTTTCTAACCCAGATGAACATGGAGGCAAGAATATTATTAGTATGATGGAAAAAAACAAGGACCAGTACAGACGTGCTAAACGTAACACATCTGTCGTAGATAACCTTGTGTCTGTCTCACAAGTCAGCAGAACTTACCTATCAGCTTTCACTGAAGTTAACCAAAGTAGTGAATCCCAAATAACTAAAGTGATGAACTTGAACCTTGCCTTTTGTAGCTTGTGAGTTACAAGCAGCTGGAATCACAGCTGACTAAAGTGTCTGATACATCACCAAGAAACTGAATCTTTTCATTCTCCTTCAAATGTGAAATAATCTGGAGCAATACTGGAGAGAAATTCAACATGGACACTAAATTCAAGCCGGGTATCATCAAAAAGGTATTTCTTGCATTCCTCAGCAGGAAATCTCATTTACAAACTCACCTAGCCTGGTTTTACATTTTGAATTCACCAAACCTGGAATCAGGGAAGGAGTCAGAACTGAAGCTGTTTTCACAGAACCAACAGGTGTCCTCTACCTCTTACCAGACAGTTGGAAGCATTAAACGGCTGTCTTTCCTTGGAGGAGTGGCAAGCAGCCACCCAGAGAGACAGGAAAAGATTAATCAAGTCTTCTGTGAAAGGATATACAAGATAAACAAATACTGGAGATTATGCCACTGCCACTTCTAGGATCCTCCAACAAGAACCAATCTCCCTCTGGGCCTTTTGTACATCTACATACAGCCATTGTGCGCAGTGATTATGTGATACTGGCACACATGATAAAGCACAAAAGTAACAAAGCACTAGCCGTATGTTGTCATGTAAAAATCAAGGCGGACAAGTGAACGAAACTGCTAGTTGAAGGTGACATGACAAAAAGACAAGGGATGCTGGTAAAAAAAAGGTTGGTTTCTTTCGTTGTTTAAGAGTTTGCCAGCCTGGTTGCATTCACCGACTGTAGGTCACAAGCGACCACACAATCTAAGATTAGCTTTCTTGGTAAAGCAAAGCTCTCATGCACGGCTACCCATAAAGTTTTATTCTCTCTCAGTAGCTAAGAGTTTGGCTCACTTTTGCAAATGATGGCATAGACTTAGTTTTTTTCACCTCTGTATGGCAGCACTATGGTGTATCTGACCTTTCTTTTTTTCCTCAGAGGTAAAGACTACTGCAAACACATCAGATCTGCCCTCGGCTCTGTACAATGGCCTTTGACAAACATTTCAATCAAGTTCAGCATTTCCACCCTTAACTTTAGAACACTCGGTGGTCTGAGGGCAGGGTATATGAAGTTCTGGTACCCTACAACACTGATAATGAATCTTTTTGATATCTAGAGCAAAATGTATTGTATCTCCTGGTGCTGGCAGCCTGGGAAAACTTCTGATGGTGTCAAACCTGGTGACAATAGCCACAGTAATGCTCCAGGAAAAAAAAAAAAAAAAAAAAAAGGAGTTCATCTGTGGTGAAACCAGAGCTTTATTACAACTCATCTAAAATAATAAAATGAAACGCCCTGGGAACAAAATTTCACCACAAATCTCAGTACTCCTTAAGCCAGTGAGGCTTTTTCTTTTCTTTTTTAAACTATTTTCTCTCTCCAGAAAGTCTTTACATACTAAAGTTCCAGAACCTTTGTAAAATTTAAAAGTGTTCCTGAATAGAATTTCACAGTTATTGACATGGATTTTCCACAGAAAATATTTTTTTCTTCAAAAACATGTTTTTGAAAGAAAAATTTCCTATGGAGATACAAATTTACACTAGGTTTATAATGTATTTGAAAACAAGATACTAGCAGTATAGCTAGTAAATTCCAGTAGAAAAAATAAAAAGCACACAAACATATCATACCAATGCCATATTATACACTGCAAACAGAAATACACAAACGTGATTTCCTGAAATTTAAATATTCCTACCCATTATTTTTGCTGATTACCCTTGCCCTTTGTCAGCCATGCCTCTGAGTAGGTCTCCCTGAATATCTTTAATGTTCTGGAAAGTATGCTTGAAACACCGTGACACCTCTTTAAATGATATTCACATATGGCAACAAGCATTCCTCGACCAGAAAGGAAATGAGAATACAAGTTTTATAGAGAATGTTTACACTTTTCTGTGTTCTGTAACACCTGGGAAAACCTCAGGTTTTTCTTCTTTGTGAAGAAAAATCTCAAAGCAAGGATATATAGTAAATCTATCTCTGTACGTTGAATCCTTCCCATTTCATTAGATGTAGTGCAAATAATACAAGAAAAAAAACAATGCTAACAAAAAAAAGACATTTTGAATGTGTTTTTGAAAGATACAGGCAAAGATTAAAAGAGAACCTTTCGAAATAATACTAAAAGAAAAATGTTTCTGAAAGGAAATAATCCCAAAAGAACAAGAAATCAGCGCGTCAGAGATGGTCACGACAGCTAAGGTGTCTGCTGGACCGAGAACACCCTCCTCATTCAACATCACTTGAAAGAAACTATTTGATTTCTTTGTGTAACAAATTCTTATACTGGTCGAATAATACAGTTCTCTCTGACAGCTACTTCCTATTCAAGAATACACATTTTTTCTTTTCTCTTCTACTAAAATATTACCTTTTAATAGTTTTAACTGATTTCATTAAAAAGCAGTAGTACATTTTTCATTCTCTACTATAATACCAATGATCACCACGAACGAAAAAGTTATAAAGAAAGGAAAAAAAATGAATTACTGCCACATGAAAGGAACTCTGGAGTAGAGGTTAAAAAATGGCTTTCTTAAAGAAACCATGGTTTTGATATATATGATGTCTTATTTTAGTATCAGATTTCACAGGCCCTTGTGGGTTTTAAATACATATGTTTAGAAAAATGAAGTAATGACTGTGCTACAATCAAAAATGTACTAAACCAAAGAAAAACACTGCCACAAAATGTGCAATGTATAAAATGAAAAAACCACCCCACCCTTCCAAATATTCTTGGCTTCAAATTGGGTGAAGCTTACTCTTCAAAAAAAAATTAAGGTGGAAAGTAAAGCGACTACGCTGAACAAGACATAGTCAGTAATCACCGAATGCCTTTTGGCCTCTAAAATTTAATCATCCTACACAAGGGACCTCTATGAAGTTATCCCAAGTTCTCTTGTTTAATTTGGCTTTTTAACTGGCCAGTCTCCACAACTTTCTCTGTAGTGCTTTAAGAATACCTTGTGTGTGTTATTGAGATATAAATGGTTAGTCAAATGCAAAATAAAAAATACCCACCACCCCCCAAAAAAAAAATCCCCAAACCAAAACAACATTACAGTTATTTTTAAGAACATTCAGCTCCACCAAGGTTCACACACTCATATAATCGTAGCCTAATTTACATTGGAAGGAACTTCCAGAAGTCATCTAGATCAACCTCCTGCTCAAAACAGGACAACTTGGATCTGGGGCTTGTCCAGTCAAGTTTTGTGCAGTCTCCAAGAATGGAGACTTCATGATCTCTCTGGACAACCTCCTCCTGTGCCTAACTGCTCTCACTGGGAAAATATTTTTCTTAGTATCAAATCAGACTTTTGCATGTTCCAATTTGCGTCTGTTGCCTCTCATTCTTTGCTTCTCATGCTGTCTCTGTGCAACTTCCAAGAAAAGCCTGGCTCTGTTTTCTCTACACTCTCCCACTAGTGAGCTGTGGACTGCCATGGGATCCCCCTGAGCCTTCTCTTCTCCTGTGTGAACAAGTCCATCTCTCTCAGCTTTTCCTCATACATCACATGCTCTAGCTTCCAGCCATCTTGGTGAACCTCCACTGGACTCACTCTGGTATCTCTTTCCTTCCTGTACTAGGGGGCCCAAAACCGGACATGATACTCTACATATGGTCTCATAAGTGCTGGACAGAGGGGAAGTATCAGTTCCCTCGACCTGCTGTCCATGCTCCTGCTAACACAGCCCAATATGAGTGTGGCCACC
Organism: Rissa tridactyla; assembly: GCF_028500815.1. NCBI lineage: Eukaryota > Metazoa > Chordata > Aves > Charadriiformes > Laridae > Rissa > Rissa tridactyla. The sequence goes on from NC_071467.1 coordinate 47,379,893, forward strand.
TTTGCTGCAAGGGTACATGGCTGGACTAACATCTGGCTTGTTAACCATCATGGCTTCCAGGTCATTTTCTGCAAAGCTGATTTCTAGCCAGTTAGCCCCCAACGGGTACTGTTGCATGGGTTACTATGTCCCAGATGAAGGAGTTTGCTCTTGCCTTTGTTGAATTTCATGAGGCTCCTGTTAACACAATTCTCTGCTGTCTTGATCCCTCTGAAGAGCAGCCCAGTCTTCCAGTGTACCAACCACTCCCTCCATTTGAGGATCACCTCCAAACTTGCTGAATATGCACTCTGTCCCATTGTCCAGGTGTTTAACAGCAACATTCAACAATAACAGCTGCAGTGTCAATGCCTGAGCAACACCACTTAGTAACTGGTCACCAACTGGACTTACCAGCTTTGATCAAAATGTTTGGTCAAATTTCCATCCAACTTATTGTCCACGTACTGAATTCCTATCTCACCAGTTTGTCTGTGAAGATACTATGGGAGATGATGCCAAAAGTCTTGCTAAAGTTAATGTAAACAACATCCACTGCTCTTCTCTCATGAACTGAACCAGCCATCTGATCATAGAAGGTGAAGAAGCTGATCAGGTATGATTTGCCCTTGTTCATTCATATTGGCTTTTTGCCACACTTGCTCAACTTTCTGCGCATTGGAATGGGCCATTCTTGTTCACCAAGGAAGATAAAACAGCTTTCCTGGTCCCTTTTGTCCATAGTCTGATGATCGATCATGGCCAAGGTGGTCATCAACCTTCACACCTTCAACCAGTTCTTCCTTATTCATCTATAACAAGTCCAGGACAGCATGTCTCTTAGTTGGGTCATCAATCACCTGCATCAAGAAATTGACTTTCAGGAATGTCCTGGCTTGCTTGCATTCCCCATGACTATTATGGCCTGCAATAATTGCAAGGTCCCAGCAGTTACTTAAAGGCCTCATCTATTTCTTCTTGGCCAGACGATCCGCAGCAAATGCCTACCACAACATTACTCATGTTGTTCTGCCCTCTCCTAAGTGCTTGACAGGTTCAGTACCCATTCCAAGGCAAAGTGCTGTGCACTCCTGCTCCTCCTTTGCATACACTGCCCCTCTTTGCCAGCCTGTATCCATCCACCTATCCAGAGCAGCACTCCATTGTGTGAAATATCCCACCATGTCTTTGTAACCCCAGGAGCTCTGGAAGTGCGCACAGACTTGCAGTTCCTCCTGCTTGTTTCCCATATTCTGTGCTTTTGTGTACAGACACTTGAAACGGATGCCCCATTCATACTGCCCGCATAAGGAAAGTGCAAGGTTTACCCGATCACATTGTTCCCAGACACTTCCTCAATGTTACCCACGCCTTCACTTCCTCCAAATTGCAGCAACCCTCCCCTTAAGCAGCTATGTCAAAGTCCTCCAGAACAGGTTACCAAGACTGTCAGCAAAGATGCCTCTGCCACACTTCATCTCATGCATCCTGTCCCTGGTTCAGCAGTCCGTATTCCTCAAAGAGGGTACCGTGGCTCTGTCTGTGACACCAGCCATGCATCTACATATTGACTTGAGGGATGGTGCCCTCGGCAACTTGAGCACTTCCACCTCACTGGCAGGATTGAAGAGAACACCACGTGGGCATTTGTGCCCTTCACCCTTGCCCCTAGGTCTCTGCAGTAATTTTTTATATACTTGGGTTGACCCCAGTAGTATCATGGTGGCCACATGGATGAACAGCAAGGGGTGAAGTCTGAGGGCTGGACAAACCTCAGATATGTCCATGTAAAACATCTGTGATGTAAGTACCCAACAAAAAGTAAACCTCCAGCTACAGCAAGTACACCAGGTTGGCAGCTGGGTGCCTCTGTTTCTCTTAGGATATGGTCTCAAATAACTGTCATCCTTCTTTTCTTCTTCAGGTACACATTTGGTTTAGCCTCAGCTGGCTCTGATGCCGCCCCTGGCAATCTTGCTCACCTCCTTCCAGGGCACTACACCTACCCTTCTCTGCAAGCAGAGAATCTTCTATTGCCAGAAGTCATAAATTTCCAACATTTCAATCTTAGGAGTCTCTATCCATAGCTCATTTGAATATAATGTTTAGCTGCCTCTACATTGCAGAGCTTGGGTTCTTGCCTTTTGCAAAGATCCTGTTGATCTCCTGTTTGTCCCTCCCATGCTGCATGGTCTACTCATCTCCACCCACTTGGTTCTTTCACTTGGCAAGTCAGCACCTTGACCAAAGTGCACTTCCCAAGGGTGAGACCACAGCCCTGCCATGTGTGAGTCCTAGACCTAGAAGTGCAGCCCAAGACCTGGAGCTCTCTCTGGTGTGCAAGGAACAGTTGCTGGTGACCGTGCCCTATAGCACATCAGAACCATCACTGCACAGTCCTCAGCAGTCCCACATTGTCCTGAAGTAATTTTCTGCACCCCTTTGTGCCACTCTTACTGCTGCAGTAACTCCTAGGTCTTCGTTCCCTCTGTTTCCTGGGCTCTAGGAGCTGCGCTGTTGCCTACCTGTTATACAGCTGTTCCTCAAGCATTCATTAAACAGGTGCTTGACACTGATCAACAGTCAGCTGAAGACAAAATACATAGGTTGTCCACAACCAGCAAGCAGCCAACCAAAGCTGTCTGTAGGAGCTGACAGAAGCAAATGCCTCCATAGGCTGGCTCTGACCTGCAGCAGCAAGCCACCAAAGTTCCGTGAAGCAGAAGCTCCCAGAAGATTTCCCTGAAGTTTCCTGAAGAAGAACCTAGAAACCACTGCAATGCTAGGTCTCTGATTAGCTGCCTCTGCTGGAGATCTGAAACACAGCGGCAAAATGTACTGCAAAAGAACAACAGAGGACTTCTGAGCTGCTGCTCCACTCACAGAGAAAGCCATTGCAATATCTGACAGTGGGTTCATTAACTCTGTTGCACAGTGAAAAAGGGAAAAGAAGGCAGAACAAACTGTTACCAGAAAATCACTGTGGGCCTGGTCTAATTCAGAAGGCTACGTAGGACTCCTACTTTATCATGCTTTACCAGGAATGTAATCACAATGCAGTCACAGCTTCCAGCCACACTCCTCCTCTGATTGATTAGAAGAATCTCCAGCCTTTCTTACATCCAGAGCAGGGGTTTTTGTTATGTCAGCTGTGTCAGTGACAAGACAGCACCCTGCAGTTATGCCAGTGATGGTGCATCCGTGTACCTGTATGTTAGCCAATGGAGTAGTTTCTGTTTTCACCAACATGCTTTGCACCAAGATCAATACCAGGCTCATGTCACTTTCAGCCAGCTCTGCCACTCAGTGCAGCAGCCTAACTTCCCTCCAAGGCAGACCACATGTTCCTGCCTCCATACCATCTTCCCCCCTTCCCGCACCCTTTTATTTTTTTTTCTCCTTTAAATGTGAATGCTTGTGCCAGCACCCAGGGAGGAGGGCAGCCCAGAACAGGAAAAGCAGCTTGGAGAGAGTGGGATTATTCTTTCGGCTGCGATACTAGTTTTCGGTAACTGGAGAAGGATGGCCTCAGACTGACACAACTGGTTTCCATTTCAGACTCCTCAGAGCAAGGTCTGTATTTCACCCTTTGTCAGTAACATAACGTGCTCCCTCCAGCCGCTCCCAAACCTACGCGCCAGATGCAGCTGGCTCGCCTGAGCTGCAGCCCCTTGAGTTGCTACATCTGGCATGAGAAGACACAGAGGAGGGGAGGAGAAGGGGAGGTACCACCCTGCTGAGGGAAGGCAGAATTACTGAGCTTGAAGGAGCCCCACACCCCGACACGTTCTTCCACTTGAGCCTAATATTATGTCCCTGCTCTCTCACGTGATATCAATGAAGTTTTCTAATCACTGCCATTAAAACCAACTGCAAATAAATTTTTAAAATTAGAGTATGTGCCTACGCACAGACATCTCCTTCCACCTTTGCCCAGTAAGGAAAACACAAGAAGCAAAACACAGCATGCTGCTAAGACCTATTATAATGAATTTTAAGATAAGCATATTTCAGAGAAAAGGCTTAAATTGTGGCAATATTTAACCTTTTAAAGGAAATAATGAAGAAGTATTGCTAAGCAAAGTTCACTAACTACTGTATAGTTTAAAACTATTGTTTACATTTTATGACAATTATGGATTTCTTTTTTCACTTCAGAAATCTTTAAATCTTGAATATGTTAATGTTGAGCTGTAATATGAGATTACTTTATTAAATACTACTTCTCTCTGATAGAAAGGACAGCATTAAAGCAAATTGCTTTGCTGAACTTAAAAGTGATTTATTTCTTTAACTAGCAAAAACCTTATTAAGTTTGAGTTATCCTAATTAAACTGTTTCACAAACTTTGCCCATTCTTAAAAATTGACACATGCCAACATGCTGGCCTGCTGGAGTTTGTTACATTGTGCCATTTCAGCTACACCATCCATCTGTCTAAGCAATCAATTTTCCAAATCAGTAAGAAAGTTTTTAATGCTTATTACAATTTCTATGGAAATTTTTACCCAGAAAGGACATATCTATTAATTGAATGGCAATGCTGAAACCACCAAAGCTGAGTTATTTTAATATAAGGATTTTACAGTTTTTACTTGATGGAAAGTAATTTCCTGAGTCTTGCTTACCACATGCCAGTACCACACGCAACTCTTCCAGTCAGTTAAAAATTTCAACTTTGCTGCTAACAGGATTCAGTTAGATTCCTCAACCACAGTTGCTTGGACTTGTTTCCTTTTTATTCTTTCTTTTCTCTCATTTTCCTTTCTCTTTCTTTTCCTTCTCTCTCTTCTCTTTTCACTTCATCTTTTTTTGCTTTTTTCTTTTCTTACCCTCCTTTTCTCTCTCCTGCCTTTTATTTCTCTTTCGCTTTCTTTCCCCTTTTTGTCTCTTCTTCCCTTTTTTTGTCCTATCCCTCCCTCAGTTCTCCTCTCTTCTCTCCCTTCTCCCATGTTTTCTGGGAGAAAACGGTTTTCTGATTTTTTCTCCTACTTTTCATTGTCTTCTCTCTTCTCTTTCCATGTATTTATTCTCTTCTTTCTCCTTTCATAGAATCATAGAATTGTTAGGGTTGGAAGGGACCTTAAAGATCATCTAGTTCCAACCCCCTGCCGTGGGCAGGGACACCTCTCACTAGATCAGGTCGCTCAGAGCCCCATCCAGCCTGGCCTTAAAAACTTCCAGGGATGGGGCTTCCACCACCTCTCTGGGTAACCTGTGCCAGTGTCTCACCACCCTCAGGGTGAAGAACTTCTTCCTGACATCCAGTCTGAATCGACCCATCTCTAGTTTTAATCCATTCCCTCTAGTCCTACCATTACCCGACATCCTAAAAAGTCCCTCACCAGCTTTCTTGTAGGCCCCCTTAAGATACTGGTAGGCCACTATGAGGTCTCCTCAGAGCCTTTTTTTCTCCAGACTGAACAACCCCAACTCTCTCAGTCTGTCCTCATAGGAGAGGTGCTCCAGCCCTCTCATCATCCTCATGGCCCTTCTCTGGACACGTTCCAGCACGTCCATATCTTTCTTGTAGTAGGGGCTCCAGAACTGGACGCAGTATTCCAGGTGTGGTCTCACGAGAGTGGAGTCGAGGGGGAGAATCACCTCCCTTGACCTGCTGGCCACGCTTCTCCTGATGCAGCCCAGGATACGATTGGCTTTCTGGGCTGCTAGTGCACACTGATGGCTCATGTTGAGCCTCTCGTCTACCAGCACCCCCAAGTCCTTTTCTTCAGGGCTGCTCTCAAGCCAGTCACTGCCCAGCCTATATGGGTGCTTGGGATTGCCCCGACCCAGATGGAGGACCTTGCACTTGGTCTTGTTGAACTTCATGAGGTTGGCATGGGCCCACCTCTCCAGCCTGTCAAGGTCCCTCTGGCTGGCATCCCTTCCCTCCAGCATGTCAGCCACTCCACACAGCTTGGTGTCGTCAAACTTGCTGAGGGTGCACGCTATGCCACTGTCCATGTTGCTGACAAAGATGTTAAACAAGACTGGTCCCAGTACTGATCCTTGAGGGACTCCACTTGCCACTGGCCTCCACTTGGACACGGACCCATTGACAGCCACGCTTTGGGTGCGGCCATCAAGCCAGTTCTTTATCCACTAAATTCTCAGTCCATCAAACCCATATTTTATCAGCTTGGAGACCAGGATGTCATGAGGGACAGTGTCAAAGGCTTTGCTCAGGTCCAGGTAAATGATGTCAGTTGCTCTCCCCTTGTCTATTGATGTTGTGACCTTCTCATAGAAGGCCACCAGGTTTGTCAGGCACGATTTGCCCTTGGTGAAGCCATGTTGATTGTACCCAGTCACCTCTTCGTTATTCTTCTGCCTCAGCAGTGCCTCCAGGAGGATCTGCTCCATAATCTTACCAGGCACAGAGATGAGACTGACTGGCCTATAGTTCCCTGGTTCCTCCTTCTTTCCCTTTTTGAAAATGGGGATTATGTTTCCCCTTTTCCAGTCAGTGGGGACTTCACCAGACTGCCATGACTTTTGGAATATAATAGAGAGCGGTTTAGCAACCTCACCCGCCAGTTCCTTCAGTACCCATGGGTGTATCCCATCAGGTCCCACGGACTTGTTCACTTTCAGGTTCATCAGATGGTCACAAACCTGATCTTCACTTACGATGGGCAGTTCTGTCCAACCCCTGCCATTGTCTTCTGTGACTCCAGGAGTGTGGCTGGAGCCCTTGCCAGTGAAGACTGAGGAAAAGAAGTCATTGAGAACCTCGGCCTTCTCCATATCACTTGTCACCAGCTCCCCCGCTTCCTTTCTGAGGGGGCCCACACCTTCCCTAGTCGTCTTCTTACCATTAATGTACCTATAGAAATTTTTGCTGTTTCCCTTGATCTCCTTGGCTAGATTTAATTCTAACTGAGCTTTAGCTTTTCTCACCAGGTCTCTTGCTGTTTGGACAGCTTCCTTATATGCCCCCCATTCTAGCTGTCCTTTCTTCCACTCCTTATAAAGTTTCTTTTTGTGTGACAGTGTGTCCAGAAGCTCCCTGTTCATCCAGGCAGGTCTCCTAGCATTCTTTCCTGCCTTCCTCTTTGTCAATATAGTTTGCTCCTGGACATGGAGAAGGTGATCCTTGAATACTGACCAGCTGTCCTGGGCCCCTCTTCCCTCTAGAGCTTTGTCCCATGGTACTTTGGCCAGCAAATCCCTGGCCCTCTTTCTCCCTTCTTTTTTCTCTCCTCTCTTCTGTTTTCATTCTTTCATTTTGTCTCTTCCCTTTCTTTGTTTCCCGTTTTCTCTTCTCTTCTTCTCTTCTCTTCTCTTCCTCTTCTCTCTCCTCTTCTCTTCTTTTCTCTTCTCTTCTTTCTCTTCTCTCTTCTCTTTTCTCCTCTCTTCTCTCTTCTCCTCTCCTCCTCTTCTTCTTCCCTTCCTCTCCTCTTTTTTCCCTTTCCTTCTCCTTTCTTGCCTCTTTTCCTTCTGTCTTTTTTCTTCTCTTTTATCTTTCTTTTCTTTCTCTTCTCTTACCTCTTTTTTTCCTCTCTCTCCTTCTCTCCCTTGCTTTCTCTTTCTTTCCTCTTGTGGTGGGTTAGCCTTGGCCAGCAGTCAAATGCTGATGCAGCCACTCACTCCCCATCCTCAACATGAAACAGGGAGAAATGGGAATGAAAAAGCTCATAGGTTGAGATAAAGACAGGGAGATTTCTTACCAGTTACTATAAGAGGCAAACCAGACTCGACTTGAAGAAAATTAATTAATTGCAAAGTAAAATAGATTTGGGTAGAGAGAAACAAAGACAAAACAAATTGAAATAGCTCCCCGTTTCCAGGCTCAACTTTTGTCCTTACTCAAATTCCTCTACCTTCCCCTCACTGAGCAGCACTGAAGGATGGGGGGGTTACAGTTGTTCCATAACAGCTCCTCTCTGCTGCTACTTCCTCCTCGCACTCTTTGTCTGCTCCAGTGTGGGCTCTCTATGGGCTGCAGCTCCTGACAGGACCCTGCTCCAGCCTGGGCTCTCAATGGGCAACAGCTCCTTCAGGAAACATCCAACTGCTCCAGCATGTGGCCCTCCACATGCTGCAGTGTGGATATATCTGCTCTGGTGTGGTCCTCCACAGGCTGAGGCGAATCTCTGCTCTGGCACCTAGAGTACCTCTTCCCCTCCTCCTCTGACCTTGGTGTTCACACTACTATTTTGCACTCTCTTTTTTACTCTCCTCTTCTGCCTGAGTGGTGGTTTTGCCCTTTCTAAATACATTACCACAGAGACACAGCCATCTTGGCTGCTGGGCTCAGCTGAGACCAGCGGTGGGTGGGTTGGAGATGACTGGAATCAGCCATGTCCTGCACGGGGCAGCACCAGTGGCTCCTTGCAGAGGCTGCCCCTGCAGCCTGCCCCTGCCAGCACCTTGTCATGTACGCCTTATCTCTCCTCTTCTCTTCCTCTCTCCTTTCTCTTTCTACCCCTCCATCTTCTCTCCTTAACTCTTCTTCTCTCTTCCTCTTCTCCCTTTCTCATTCTTCCCTTTCTCACTCTCCTCTCATTCTCTCTCACCCTCCTCTCTCTCTATCCTATAATATGCCTTACCTATAAAAGAATCATACTTCCTTTATAGCAGAAGTATAAAATAATAATAAACCTTTTTATGAAAGAACAACTGAAGTCACTAAATTTCATTTTATTTTTGTTTATTTCTATTCAAAACAAAGAAATCATATCATATCTTATTCCTTCTTACTCACAAAAAATCAGGGAAATCCCCACAGTTTTTTTCCTTTGTTTCTCCCCAGTTTTCAGTTAAGGCATGACTTCTAACTGAAGGAATTTAGAATTTTGAAACTAAGTGTCAAATTCTGGTATAATTATGCAAAAGTGTCATGTTTATTTTTAGCATCCAAAGCATTGTATACAACCCAAAAAGAGAAAAAGGAAGTGAGAACACATTGAGAACAATCTATTTCTAGATCTTCAGCTTGCACTAAATTGACAAAAAAATTCTAAAATCTATTGTATCACGTGAAAGAAGGAATGAATGAAGAAAAACATTCCTTCCCTGAATATTCTTGTATTTGAAGAGTAATTCAGCACTTCAGAATGTTTTACTCAACCATCAATACAGGCAGAAAAATCAAACTGATATAAAGAATAAGGAAGCTGGAAGGAATCATACATAAATAAAGATTAGATAGAAAAGCAAATTACTGCTTTCTAGTAATATTTATTCCTACAAAAATACTTCTGTAAGCAAGATGATGCTTTCACACATCACATTGAAATAAAAGTAACTACTGCAATTTTGCTGACTAATAAGTGTCAGGTATGTCCTTAAAATATTTTTGTTAGGAGCTTTACCTGTAAGGAACGCATGAAAATAAATACAGAACAGGCAATCACAGCACATCCTGTACCTTTAAAAATATAGTAACACATGATTTATTGTATTGGTTCAAATTAAAATATTTGGGTGGATGTGAAATGTTTAAGTTATATTTGTTGTACATAGGGGAGTTTAACTTGGCGAAACAGCGTAGCAAAAGGTTCTTTCCTTCCCTCAAAGGACTGAGCAGATACTTTTATTTTTGTGTTTTAACTTAATCCAGCTGTTGCAATTCATACTATTAGTAGATCTCCATATTCTTTTATGAATTATAACAGCTCATTAAGTGTGGAACTGGAAGACTTAAGTTTCTATTTAACTGCTAACTAAAAGTAAATTTAATCTCAAAATGTCACAATGTTTTAAAATTATAACAATAGTAAACATCAAATAATTTGTAAATACAAAGCATTGATACCTAAAATAAAAGTTTTGGACTCCCCATGCTTAATAGGTACATCATTCCATCTGAAAGGAATGATTCTGCTGAAATCATTAATAAAGTCCCTTTGAATGTAGGGGCTGAGACACACAACGTACAAAGAAAGAGACAAAGAAATGTAACATAATGTGGCATCACAAACAAAATTCAGTCTTAACCAGCAATTGTTTTGTTAGTCACCCTGATCACTGTGTCTAAATATTTTTAATAAAGAATTAAATGGTAAGTATAAAATTAAATCAACTGACAGTGCCAATCATGTAATGAATTCCTGGATTATAAACCTGGGCACAAATAATCCTGTATCACTACTATGTTAGTTTATACAGTTCAGTACACCATCTGACTGAATGATATTTTGATGCAATTATTTACATTAATATCCTTAAACTACCACTTCAAACAGAGAAATGTTAATGGTTGGCTTCGGTTTAATGGTGTTGGTTTTGCTTGAAGAGGACAGTTAAGAGTATGCATACAGTTTGAAAGCGCCTTATTTTCACTGGCCAAGAAAAAATTCCCTGACTGTCTTTAAAAACAAAACAAAACAAAACAACTTCCTGTTTTTCATATATTCTTAAAGATTTCTTCTCAAAAAGTGCCTTGCTGTCCTTTATAGGTAATAGTTTTTTTCCTTTGTGATGACTGTAGGGGGTGGCATGTTATTTTTGACACAATGATTCCATATTTGATAATGGCTACCTAAAGCACTTAGCAGTCTATAAAACAAAGACTCCTCCAGGTATATTGGTAACACAAGAAAAAGAAAGGAAGCAATAACAAGTAATGGGGGCCATTTGCAAGACAGAATAATAATTGTCTAGATTCTGCACTTGTTTTATTTTATTTGTAAATGAAATATAAAAGCACACAAGTGAAGCTCTTTTAGGAAAAAGGTACAGAATGGTATATCTTGATAGATTCCTGATAGCAGATAAACATATTTTAAGCAGCCTTATTGAAACATATAAAACATACAGCAGTAGCTATGGATGCTATAAGGTGCTAAATAGGGTGATTACAGTTAGCTACTTTTGCTTGTTTTTTCTTTAGTAAGTTTTACCTTCCAGCAAAAGAGCTACTAGATCCCATTTTTCTTTTCTCATATTACAAATAAAATGAAAACCAAGAGAAACTGGGGGCGGGGCGGGGGGAAAATCAATCTGTCCTCTCTTTTAGTTGTTGAGGGTAAACAGTAAAACAGTTCTTGGGAATCTTTTGAGCTCTTTCCCATAGCCTTTACTATTGGTATAATTGAGTAAAGGACGTATTTGAGTACAATTTTGTGATTTACAACTGCATATGTGTGTACGTGCATGTGTACAAAAGTGAATTTGTGTCTGTAGGTGTATTTACACACTCAAGCACATAAACACAGTTTCATACATGCAGTATTTAAGTTCTTTTATTTATACTTAAATTCGATATATGTGCCTTGGTTTTCAGTTCTCTGTTGATACTGTAAATATTTGCCAGCCACAGAATTACTAGTTCTAGCATACAGCTATCATACAACAGCCTCACTGACAAATGCAGAGTTTATTGGGATTACAAGCAGAAGATGGGAGCTTTCTATACCGCTGAAAGAAAATCATATCTTGCATAAACCATATTTTTATGCAAAAATAAGCTGACAAAAGTCAGCCGTGGGATAAATGAGATTCAAAGCAGTAATAAATAATAGGTTTAAATACACATTATAGTATGTAAGTAAGCAAAAGATGTTTAGGCACTTTCAAAATTCTGTTTTGAAATGAAGAGCGTGCACGTAATTTAATTTCACAGTAATTAACATGACTACCTATGAGACTCAAAATAAATAAAATGGAATTGCTATCAGCTAGCCTTAGAAAAAAAATTCATGTCTTAACGAATTTTCTGAACAGTTATATCTAATCTTTTTCATAGTCCTTGAATGTGAAATTCGGAGGCTTTTTTTGGTCTTGATTATATAAAACCTTATTCAAAATTCTAAATAAAATATGCCGGTATGCCGGTGCATGACTATAAGAGAACTAGTAAATTTTTCAGCTCGTGCAATATCAAGGAAAAAAAATAAGAGAAAAGAATTATTTTCATATTTTTTCCCCTTCAGTTAAGGAATGGTTTAATTACAGGTAGACTGAAACACATTCCCATATCTTCATGGAAACATAAAGACATCCACTGCAAACTGTTCCAGAAAATAAATTATTACTAGAAAATGATGCTTTCATAGAAAGTATGACAATGTTTTCTTCTTTCACATTCAAGTAAAACATATTTAATTCAGTCTGCCAGAAATGGCTATGCTTCTGCTCTGTGAAAAATATGCTAATGATGAAAATAAGGACTTGACAATTTACTGAATACTGAGCGGAAAATCTGTAATGAATTGCCTGTGTTGTAGTGTTCGGTTTAGGCTTTTTTTTTTTTCCCCAGTTGCTATGGAATACTAGAAATAGCATAAAAAAGATTATGCCATTTTGTGGGATGTTGTGCATGTCCCTTAAGACTAAGCACTTAGAAATAAAGACAAAAGTCAGCTGTGGGATAAATGAGATTCAAAGCAGTAATAAATAATAGGTTTAAATACTAACTTTTCAATGCAGAAGAGAAACACAGAGAACAAAGCAGAAATGTCAAAAAAATCCAACCCCAACAAATAAATCTCAATCAGCAACTAGCAAGTTGAAACCTAGATTAATTCATTTTACACCAGCAAGAAAAAGCAGCTTCTTAGGTTACTCAGATGTTGCAACAAAAGCTCATAAATCCATTAAACCAGTCATGCCTTCAAGTTCCCAGCCAGACTTCAATTTTCACTGCAGGTTTTAAGTCTTCAACAGATTAAACTCTTTTCCTAAGAATATTTTAATAGAATGTTCATTCAAAAGGTGACTCCTCCTAGCTAAAGTCTCCATACCTTTCTGTGTTTGAAAGTTTGAGATCTATGGCTGCTCCTGACAGGTTATGTGTTGAATCACATTTGCTCAAATACTTCCTAAAGGAAATACACTACATTATTCTTGCCTTTTCTAAGCACGAGAGAGCTGAACAAGGTTGCTGGCTACTCAGTAACAGTTCTTGCGTTTTGCCCCTAACTAGCACACACTGATATTAAGCTCTCTTGCAGGTCTTGTTTCTGACTTTTATTTTACAGTAATAGTTTATTACCTGTGTACTTTAATGTTAACATGTGAGTGATCTTCATTTCAGAACAATGATGGAAAGAGAATACAAACTGTCAAATCTCAATTTCCCAAAGATCTTTTTGAAAGTTTTCTCTCTGGACAGCAATGGATAACTGTTACTGGAAAGCTATTCTATATCCTTGTTCCTCTGCAAAAGATGCTGGCAAAGCAGACTGATAAAGGTAGTAAAATCAAATAACATATATATCTACCTACCTTCCACATAGCCATGGATCAGTTTATAGAACTGCAAGCAGACTTTGGATAAAAGAACAGGAAAACACTCTGTAGACTGGAAGGTCTCATCTCTTCAGTCATTTAAATCAGGCTTAAAGCACTACGCTATGGGAAACATACTATACACATACGCACACACACACAAAATAATCCCACCAAAACAAACAAAAAAATCACTCCAAACTAACCAACCAAAAAACTTGCACTGCTGGGAGGATGGACTAAAGATCTGGTGAAACTTTCCTAACATAACTTCTACAAGTATCTGATTGTTTTGAACGTGTTTAGATATCTTGGATATCTTTATTTAATTTCTCTTTCTGAAAAAGACACAAACTTTAATGCAGAATTACTCTTTGAAATATAGAAACATTAAAGAGAAAAGATCTGTAGAACTCATACTTAAATATTGCTAAAAGAGAAGTTACACGTTCTAAGAGATATGTGGGAAGACAATTATCACACAATATACACTTCAGGATGATGGAATTGGCAACAGCCATTTATAACACAGAAGGTGTTTCTTTTCATCAGCCTGAACTACATCACTACTTTTCAGTCTCTTTCAGTAGTAGTCTACACTGAGAGAAACAACATAGGAAAAAGAAAACACAATTCACATTCTTACATTAAACACCAAAATACATTGACAAAGGAATTATTACACTATGCAAAAAAAGCCAACACCAGAATCTGTTGACAAATTTACACTATTTAGTCACAGATTATGTCCAACCCCTACTTCAAAATAAATCATCCTTTAACAGGAAGTGTTGTCATTACTGCACAAAATAAGTAGTAAATCTAAGACCATCAGCATCTGCACTGCTATCTATTATTTGTTACATTTAAATTTTTGGATTTCCTCTTGTATTAAAAAAGGAATATATTTAATATGGCGGTAAGATATTATGGTGGTCTTAATTGCAGCAAATATTTTTGCCATATAGGCCTTTAGAATCTGAAACATGTTTATCAAATCACAAAATTTAACAACCATAATTTTTTCTACTATAGTTAAATAAATTAACTTTCCAAATTTTCACACTTCCACTGAATTATTATAACTTGACTACCTAATGATCACATGGGCCAGTCTCTCTTACCAGTAAAGCATCAAACAAATAAAAAAGCTTTATATGCTGCACTAGCATAACATTCGTTGAGAAAATACAGGTTAGGCCTGGGTGGGAGGAGAAGAAACCTAAGTAACTGCACAAGTAAAATAGAAATAGTTTAATAGTACCAAGGAAGCAAGTGTGTCACACGGACTGGATTCCTGTTTTTCCAGTCTTTGCAGACACATTTTGCAGAGCTGCTAACAGATTTAAAGCAAACAACTTTACAGCAGATCTTTAAAAAAATTACAAAACAAACAAAAAATAAATCAGGCAGCCCTATTTCCTATTACTTCCAGGAAAGGTAGAAAGGTAGTTACAATATATGTTTTAGCACCCAGACACAGAGAACTATTGTACAAAATGGAAAACTGAAGTACTGAACACTATATGAGAAAAAATGTATACAGAAAAGTAACGGTAACATAATAATCTTTAAAAAAGAGAATCAACTGTTCTGAAATCTCAGTTCACCAGAGCATACAAAAACAAATTTCAACATGATGACACATCAGGGGCAAAGTACAAAAGAGGAAGCTATAGAAACTTTTCTAAATTGTTGTAAATCATCTATTGAACGTCCTTGACATGATAAAATGATGGAATTGTGTTTTTATTTCACATAATTGGTCCCGGGACCAAACTAAGAAGAAAGCTTTGTCGGTCCCGAGTCAGAATAAATACTGAAATCTGGGATGCCCACATTGGATTACTTAAGAAAATTTCAGGCACACAGAATGGTCAAATAAGTGAAGTTTGAGTCCTCATATATGGGAAAGGAAAAAAGGATGACAGCAGATTGGGGTAATTGGAGACTATGGGATTGGCAACCCAGTTTGAAAAAGAGGGAAGATTCATGTAGCAGAAACTCTTGGGACAAGCGATTGCATATAGACAGGAACTAGTAGAGATACTGCACCAGGAACATTAATTAATGGACAGGATATTGGGAGTGGAGTAGCAGAGAACTGGGATGTATTCTTAGCTCTGCATTTAGCTTTCAAAAATATTACTTTGCTTCTATCTCCATTCTCTTTTTACATATGCTCAATTCTTAGCAGTAAGAACAGTATCCTCCAAAGTATTCTGAGTCATACTCAAAAGATCCTGGCTGTTTACATTGTGTTATTTATCATCCAAAATATTTCCAAAATTACATCCATACCTTAATACAACTAACAAAGGAATTTGCACCTGTGACACAAGCATGATTTTTAGCCTGCCTGTAACAGCTGGGGCACCTGTTACTAGTGTGTCATGGAAAAAAAACCAAACCCAAACAAACAGGTAATTTTACCAAAAATGCTGACGTGCAGGCTGATTTTAATGGACTGTTTATTAAAGTCCCTGGACAGATGCTCCATTGTCCTGTGAACGGAAGAGGAGCAGCATTAAAACAAAAACTACAGCAGATAATTTCTAAAAGTCTAAATATGAGAGCAAAAACGTGGTTCAGGAAAAAAAAAAAACAAACATCCAAGGTAGTTAAATATCTTATATTGAAACATATATTGTATAGCTATACACAATGGAAGAAGCATCATCACAAATAAAAATTCTGTTGTCATTGCAACTAGCTGAGAGAAAACATTTGGTTTTATTATTTTACATCTGTTTCATTAGCACCCAAAAAACAGTTTTCCAAATCAATACAAAGACAGGATTACCATTGTACAGGCATAAGCAAGCTAGCTTTAAACTAATGGTAGGGCAATGACAATGCAGCAACATGGAATCAAGAATTACCAAACTGACCTACAACCCTGCTTTTGGGCTCGAGTTAATACCGTAGTTGTTTTAGGGCTACATCACTATCAAAAACTGAAATAGTTATCACAGAGGTGACATGGGTGTGATTATGCAAGCTACAGTTCCAATACTGGAATGCAATAACTTAGGAAACCCATCCGTTTTAAGAGGTTAGACTGAACTGTGGCATAAACCACGCCGGGAATACCTAGGCAAGAAGGAGCAAGCCTGTGATTTTCAGCTGGTGAATTGCTGCTATCACAACTGCCTACCAAATTAGGTGCTTTGTTGTTACACTGGGAAGACTAGTGTTTCAAAGAGATGTCTGAAGTGAACTTATGTAGAAAGACAGGTTGTACTGAAAGTTTGTTTCCTTCACTGCTCTACAGCCAAAAGCCTCATCTGTAGAGGCATAAAAATCAACCTAATAATGCCAGGCAAAAGAATGCGAACAGCTTTCCCTCTCTTTTCCCACCAAGGCTTCCTCTCAGTCTGTTGCAAGGAATAACTACCTTCAAGACAAAACAGTGCACTCCTTCAGCTGAAGAGGCTCCCAAATAAATTCTATCAGACATATATGCAACCACTGAAGCCTTTTAACTCCTTGTACTCTTCTGTTAACAATCACAGCTTTAAGACAAAAACTGTGGTTCCTTCAGTGAAATTTTTAAGAGCTTTTGGTTATTAGATGGCACTTGCCGCCTTCTTTTTTTTTTTTTTTTAAGTGGAAGATAAAAACTATGACTTGTTAATAATTACGGATCACAATGACATCTTCGAATTACTTCACAGATACAGAAAGAAAAAATTTCTCTGTCTACATGCATACACAATAAAACAAGGAAATCAAAAAAGATAAACAATGGAACACAGTTGCCAGCTTGTTTAGCCTATTTACAGAAACAGCAGCATTCAGAGAGGATTTTATTTTTAAGTCAATAGCTCTAAGGATGAAGTCTGCACAGGCTTAAAGAGACACTGTCAAAAAGATCAAAGGATTCAGAAGTGACGGTAATATTTTCAGGAGTACCATCTCACTTCAGAGCTACAGACAGACCCTGTACGGATCGTGACTTTTATTCCATCGATGACTCTGCTCAACAGTTCAAAGAGGGTTTATTTCTAGCTAACCCACCAGTTTAATATTTCTGCACAAAGAGTAAAAATATAGTAAGAGTGTCCTGAGATTTATAAGGGTCATACCTTGCTGCCTTCCTAGGCTCAGAAGACTTAATATGTTATGATATCATTCATGATAGATATTATCAACACTGTGGAGTGCAGAAGAAACAGCACTATTGCCAGTGCCAGTGGCAAGCATCTCTTCTTAGTCTTCTGAAAGACTACTGTCACAACAATAAATCAATAGATAGCTTAATCTTGAGTAGCAAAAGACAAGCAGAGGAAAAAAGGAGGAGGACTAATGCCACGATTCTCATAGTTGAAGATCAACAAAGAAACATCAAGAGAAAGAAGTTTAAAATTCCTACTGGAAAATGAAAAACTGAATGAGAAGGCAGCAATTTTTTAACCTCTTATGTGAATTACCTGAAAATAATAATCAAGGTCACCTGACAATACAGAGGTCAGTTACTCTAGCTGAACAGCAAAAATACTATGAAATTATCCCATTCCAGGGTTCACAGTCCTGAGTCTAATGGAGGAGGAAAGCTAGCATAGCTGTGGGCTAAAGTTGCACTCCAAAAAATTAAAAATTGCTTGTCCCATTTTGAAAGTTTATTGGCTTTTAACTTATACTGAGAATCTTTGGCTTTAATCTTTTCCAAACAAGTCAATTTCCCAGCCTCACCCAGCAAAGGAGAACGGGAACTACAGGAAGCCAAGACATAATCTAGAGTTACTAGCATCAAACATTTATCAGAATTTGGCTGGATACTCTCCCCTAGGACTCAAACTATATGTATGGCCCAAGTACTGCAAACTTATCTAAAAAAATTCATAGAAAAACATGGATCAAGGGGTATGCTAGTTCACTCCCCTAGTCCATGGCGGGATCAACCAAATCTACATAATTCCTGACAGAGACATATCTAAACTGGTTTTAGAGAGATCTAGAGAGATCTCTCATCTCCCTCCCAGCTCATGACAGAAATCAATTATACCTGTTAGAAAATAAAATAAAATAATCTTCATAATATCTAATCGGAATCTTTTCTTGCTACAATTTAAAGGCCTTCTTTCTTGTCCTGTACATATCAGACATGCAGGGTAACTTACTCCCTTACTTTTTCCTTATTTTTTATGTATCAGAAGACTTACTATGGCTAAACTCCATTTTCTCTTCCTTAATCCAAACACCTATTTCATACAAACTTCTGTCCTATTTTTATCTCCAGTATAATTTTAAGCAGTCTTCAATTGGTCCTACCGTTCATGAAGGTGCAGTGCCCCAAACAGAAGGGAATAGACAGGTTATTCCTGGTGGTCCTACAGGCAATTTCCGAGTAATGACAGAAGAGGGCAAAACCAAGGACAGTATTAGGGTCAGAGTTTAATAAACCAAGAAATCAGGATGAACTGGAGAGAGAAGCATTTTTCTGTGAGAATCAGCAAAAATTTTTAAAACACATGACCTATTTAAATATCCCCATTGTGACTATGCAAGCACCTCTTGGGAAAAGAAAGACACATGCACAGAGAAGCATCTGGCAAGTTCCTGTGGCCGTGTTAGGAACAAAAATCCTTAACCAGAAGCTATAAAAAGCAGTTAGGAAGGAAGGCTGTACTAGGTTTGACTTGAACCAGTGAGGAAGAAGCAGCTGAAAACATGAACTGTTCATGAAGGAATGATTCTTCAATCTTAGGAAAATAAGGGGGAACGCAAAACAAACGAAACAGGCTTCAGGAAATTAAACTTCATCAAACTCACCCACCCGCTATGCACAAAGATATTTCTGTAAGTACACCAACACATTGGAAATTGACTTGCTCTTCCATGAAGAGGTGGCACCGAGCACTTACACCAAGAGCAGAGGAGTGCCAGTGCCTTTTCTTTGTTGGCACCTAATTAGAAAGGTATCTATGATTAGACAGCTACTAAAACCAACATTGGGAACAAACATGGAAAAAATGGATTAGATGATAATGAAATAAATTAGATGTTAATCTAATCAGCTCAAATCAGCTAAATCTGATAAAATTCACCATAAGGTATTTAGAGCTGACTGGACCAGTCTCACAATTATCAATAGTCACTTTTGAGAGTTTGTAGGGGGCAGCAGTGATTCCAAAAGACTGGGTAACATCTAGTGACAAGCTTTAAAAAAATGAAAAAAGGCAGGGCCAAGGAAGTAGAGATGCAGCAACTCAATTTCAATTCTCCCAAAATATGGAATAAAAATTATTTGGAAGTATTTAGCAGATAAGAAGTTGAGTAATACACAGATCTGTCAAGAACAAGTTACTTCAAACCTATCAAAATACTCTTAATGACATAGTATCAGACCCTGTAGTTAGAGAATTTGCAGTACATATCATATAGCCTGACTTAATGAGTCTTTGGACGCTGTTTCTCATGAGACTTTCATAACCACTAATGAGAAATATAATGCTGCAAAAGGAAATAAGATCTAATAAGCAGATGACACTAAACTTGGATGGGCTGCACGCATGCTGAAAGACAAGACTATATGTTAAAGCAATCTGAATAAATTTGAGAAACGGTCTGCAGAAGACCTGACCACAATTCAGCAAGGGGAATTCTAGACCTTAACGGGAGTAAGTAACATCAGAAATACAAGATGGAGAACAACTAGCAAGGCAGCAGAAGAGTGGAAAAGGAGGACTGAGGCTAGTGTGGATCATATTCTGACTAGTAGTCTAAGTCACACTAGAAAAAAATCAGCAAAATCTCATGCTAGGATGCACAACCAGCAGGTTGAGAGTCTACAAATTTACAATGCAACAGGGAATTGTTTTCAAAAGAATGGGAGAGAAGATACTAGGAATGAAAATCCAGAGCACTGTGTACTACTGGAGTGAGCAGCTGTCTATCTTCTTTGTAAAGAGATTTAAGTGTTCAGGGCTGTTGGCTTGACACTGTTCACTATCAGCACAGGCATGAATGTAAAATAAGTACTTCTTTCTCCTCCCACCACCACGCCCAGAAGAAAACCACATATTTTCTACATCCCCAAAATGTTCATCTTAGAAGTTTTTACTCCTTCTAAGTAGCAGAAGAACTGCCTGCCTGCTGACCATTTTAGAACTAACCATCATAACGGGAAAGATATTTAAAAACCAAAATTGAGCTGTACATCCCCCAAGATATATGAAACTGTGTATGTGTATAACCTCTCACAGGACATGTCAGTAAGTTTTTATTTTAATTTCTAACATATTATGTGCTTTATAACTGTGGAGTTTTCCTCCTATTGTATTTAATTATGTAAGTAATAAAAAAATAAATGTGCAAGTTGAGGTCTTTATTGCAAACAAAGAGGAGAAGAGGCTGAACAGTCTGACAGTGTCTTTTTAAAGATTACACAAAATGACTACAATGAGATTGCTGAAAATCATACGTTATTCATTCAGATTTACTACCACAGCAAAAAGCTTTAGATTAATTAATGCTGCAGTATCTTTGAAAAATGACTAAGCCAATTAATCTCGTTCATCTATAAACGGAACAATAGAGAGGAAAATTTCTGAAGAACTTCATTTAGGGTTGCCAAGGTTCTACTGACAATGATAACCAGTATAAAGGAATAAGTAAAGTATATTAAAAGTAGCAACATATTGCTGGTATAAGTTCAGACTTGAAGAATACACAAATCAATAGAGAATAAAATATGCTTGTGCCAATCTACTGCTTATGACCAGGTAATTGCACATCTTAGCTTGCTGCAGCACAGAGACCAGGAAAGTTCATCGTTAGTAATGGCAAAGGTACCATAGTGGCAGAAAAGTACTGAAAGAAATTGCAGAGCTGGATGAAGTAAATGGAAGACTCTAAATTCAAGGACTGTCAAAACAAAACATTACTTAAGCACTGAGGCCCAACCAACAAATATGCGTATGAAGTCAAATATCTTATCGGTTCCTACTAAGAGTCAGGAACTCAGATAACTGCAGGTTTCTGCCTGATCAATATTAAAATGCAGCAGAAACACAACTTTTACATGAAATCAGAAGTTAAATGAGAATCCAAATACTTAAAAAAAACCCCAACACAGAATAAACATTTTTTGTTTTTACAGTTGCAGAATTTAGAATTTTTAGGTTAATCAGTTTTGGATGACCTAGCCTATAACATAGTACAATGTTTCAAGTAAGGAGTAAAGGACATTAAATTTTATCCTTCTCAGTCATCAAGATACTCATGACAACATACAGCATCTTGCAATCTACTACACATTCACACATACCTGCACATACCATACCATGAATAAAAACCAGAACGAACCTGAATTTATTTCCTATTTCCCTGCAATTCTCAGTTTCTTAGTAACTGAAGAAATGAAAGAAGATCTAGCTTTAAAACCTCTTTAAAGGAATCTTTGTCTTATTATTCATTTCACAGCTATTAAAAAGGGCTTCCACATTTTCTACATTTAAATCAAATAAAAACGCTGCCTTCACTCCCTCACATAGGTTTTGCACACAAAATTTTATTCGTGCACTGTTCAGGGAAACAAGAATTTTTAAAATTACAAAGAAATGCTATTATCAGGCATGTGAGCCTCTCCTATGCAGTTGTCTCATATCACAAGACAAAAGAAGAAGAAAGTAATCTATTCACTGCTGTGAGAAACAGTATCGCCATAAAAACAGATTTTCAAAGTTAGGTTTTCTTGCTTTTTTGTTGTTGTATGCAAATTCTGGCAGCATAACACACATTTGGAACGTCATTTTCCAAAGTTTTCATCCCCTTGTTTCTTTGGCATCATCAATAAATATACTTGAAGCAATTTCTTGACAGGAACTAAAACATTTTGTATCTGTAAATGGTGGCAAACTGAACTTTGTCTTGCACACCATCTCTTCTGTATATTTACCAAAATACAGCTATTATAAGCATGTTAAGAGGCTACCAACAAAGCAGTGCATGGTTATGCAGTGCAAATGATCATGCAGTGTGTTCTGTTTCTTAAGAACAACAGTGAATTAAGTAAAAATATGTCCCATGGTTACTTCTGGTTCACTAGAATAAACTCAGAAGTAACAGACATAATGTGTTACTACTCCTCTACGCAGGCTTTGAAGTTCTCTTGGCCTAGATTTTAGATTCCACACTAAAAGAATATAATTAAAGTAAAAGCGGATGTTTCCCTTTGCTTTAAGACAGCAACAAGTATTAAAAAAAAATTATTAGAATATAAAATTTTTACTATAATATTTGGAGAAGTGGAAACTTCATCTTGTAGGAGACTCCCACCAACCAACCAGTTTTTCCTTGACTTATTTTACTTCCTGCCCAAGTTTCAATATGCAGGTCACTAGAAGACCTATCAAGTACCAGTCACCTTTGAGGAACAAGAAGCTGCATGCCCACCTGAACCAGGAGTCAATGGAAGAAAACTGTTGATTTCTGTAGGCTCTGGATAACCCACCTATCCCCTAATAGCTTAATGGTTATAGTTGAAATATACATCTAAAGTATGCTGTTATTAAGCAACTGTTATTGAGCAACCTGGTCTAGTGGGAGATGTCCCTGCCCATGGCAGGGAAGTTGGAACTAGATGATCTTTAAGGTCCCTCCCAACCGAAACCATTATCTGATTCTAACTCCATATCCAACCTCTGCAGCCAAACAGACTAGCTCCCAGTGTTCAAACACCCCTCTCCTTCTAGTCCCAATTCTTTATCAGCACAATCCCCATTACACAGGCAACACCAGCTTGTCATAACAGTGATTTAAGCACCAGACCACAAACCCAAGTGAGAAAAGGGGTGTGTCTAGCTCCATCTCACACTTTCTCCATGCCCATGGTGGCAGAGGCAACCCATCTGTCAAGCTTCAGTCCTTAAGCAAAAATGAGAAGTAGCACCGGGCTGCCTGAGCAGATCATACTGTCTTTCTAAAGAAAGGCCATTGGACTGGAGCTGGCCCACAGACTCCTTTTGGAAGGTACAAAGGCAAGCCAGTCACTAATCATTTTAAAACAAAAAAACAAAACCCAGCAGCTCTATTTCCCACTTTGGCACTGGAAATCAATTCAGCCATTAACCAGCACTTTTATGTTTTGTAAAGATTATATACCATTCCTAGATGGTTTTCAAAGAGACAGCAAAAACACAGAACATATAAACACTGACCTTGTTTCTTTTAACCCTTCTTTCTGAATGACTTCCAGTATTTGTTTTGCAGTCATTGGGGAGTTGGGGTACTTTTCCAATGCCTGAAAAGAAATAATAAATGTGTAAGTGACAAGACACAGCTGTCCTGTGAATCTGAAAGGTTATGCGATCATGCAGTTTTTATGTAGTCATTTGTGAAAGGCAGGGAACGGTAGTGTTGAGACTGGAGTCCTCTGTTTGTTGGAAGGCCAGATACAATCCAGGAAACTGCAGCAAGAATAAGATTTACTTGCTGCTCTTGTGCACCATCTGCTACATCTGCCTGGGAAAAATTCTTACCAGGTTCCAAATAAAAGAGTTGAAATATGCATCTAATTTTATGACACAGCAACAGAGTTCCTTTCAGGCAGGAGGGAAAAAAACAAACCAAAACAAAAAGAGACAGCTAGTCTTCTTTTTTCATTTTATTACTTTAGAACTATTTGAGGTCATTTGAATATTCTACACTTAGGTTTTGTTATGACCTCAGGAACAAAATTGGCTAAAACCTTCAATTTGTAGAGCAGGAGCTACTTTGAGAATTGACGCAGATAGGTTTCAATTTTAAAATGCTTTTTCTTTCTAAAAGCAATGAAAAATGAAGCAGTCAGAACAGTCATAGCACGCAAGATGCTACATGACAAAGTGCAGTATATTTTTCCAGTTCAGCTCAGTTTTCCACTCCTTTGCCTTTTCCAATTGAGCCCAAAGTAACCCACTCCTCTTTCCAGATACAACCATCTTGTACAGATTTTTCTGGTTTTCCGCTTCCTTTTTGTCCCCATCAGTTTTAAGCTGTTAAACAAACAGCCACTCTTTTGCTCATGTGAAGTGCCAGACTGACAGCCCTGGAAAATTAAACCTTTCAATCAGCAGTAAAAGGTGCAGCACAGGCTACGGCAGTCAAGCTTCCCAGAGCATCTTGCCAACGTATCTCAGCCAGAACTTGCGTTTCTACCCTGGGTAAATAAGAAATCAGTTTGGTCTTCAAATTCATCCGATCCTGAACTTATCTCTAGCAGTTACCAAATGATGGCAGTTGTGAAAGTAGCTACCTGTGCATACCTGCCCACTAAGAACTAGAGACACCACCACATCGTATCATGCAAGTCATCAAACTGTGAAGGATGCTAGCCAGAGCTGGAATTCAAGCAGCTCACCCAAACCCTCCCTACTCACTACAACTTGATCAGCTCAGCCCTCTCCTGCCATTTTACAGTTCTGATTTACTGCCTGTTCTCCCCTTTCGCAGCCAAAACACAGTTTACCAGATCCTTCAGTTCTTTGCTACAGATAAGCTTTGTATCCTTCATCTTTCAGTTCCACAAAGGAAAATGCAGAAGTGAGGGCTGCACTAGAAAGGTCTGGAGCTGAACTGAGCTTATCTCATGTACCTCAACAGGCAAGATTCAAAAGGGACCCGTCAGGAAAGGAAAACCAAAAGGTGATTTGAAAGGAGAAAGAAGAGTGGGTAGGAAAGAGCACAGCAATGAGTAAGGATGGAAGGAACTGCACAGGGCTGGAAAAAGGGCCATTGCACAGCAAGGGAAGAGAAACGATACGATGTATTAGTGACAGAACCACAATGACACACTGGAAAAATGACAATGTGTATAAAGATTAAGACTAGGATGAGAAAAGATTTATGGTGTGAAGAGACAAAAAATGGAAACTTTAACCTTCAGAAAGAAGACAAAGAAAAAGGACAAGGTAAAATGAGAATACACTAAAATAAACGGAAAAGATGGGAATTGAACTGGGAACATTCCAGAGGGCAAACTGGAAAGGACAGAAGAGGAAACTACACTGTACTGGACGCGGCTATGAAGTAAACTGTGTGCACTTGAAAGTGGGGTTACTCACTGTGGAGGATTCCCTGTTTCTCTTCCTGAGTACAGGCCCCTCAGCACACCTGGGCAGCTCCTCCCTGCAATTGAGAAAATTTGGGTAGCCCTGTCCCCTCCTCTACGACATCACATCCTACTCTACAAAGTCAGTAAAAGTGCCAAGTATTACCACATGAGTATGACAATAATGGGAAGAAAACAATACAGCTACGCAAACATCAGAAGTTACTCTGTTCTGGACAATGGGAGAAGAAAGAGCAGTTTGTGCTGAGGAAGCTGCGCTGAACTAGTTGTGGAAACAATGGCCAGACATACGGAAACAGAAGATCATCTTCACCAAAAAACAATGAAACCAACAAGCAGGACATGTAACACCACTACAGAAAGTTTAATCAAACCCACAATGCAGACTTCAAATACCACACTATGAAGTGAACACATTCAGGGAATAATGACAAACTGAAATGCAGAGTATTAGACAGGCTGAAAGTGCTGGAGCAAACAATTGTCCATTGTGTGGACTTGTTTTACGCCGGACATGTAGCATGGGCTGCAGTTCATATACCCCATGAATTTAATTCTTTTCATGTAACCCTTTAAAGACTTTAAAGCCTGTTATTTAAAGAACTGTTCATACCCTAACTGAAAAGCATCAATTCTCCAATTCAAACACTGCTTAAGTTGAAAAACCTGTTATTGTGTACCTGATTAAGTTTTCTTTATCAGAACAAAGATTAATTTAGCCAAAAACCTTAGCAAAGATGTTTTTTTCTGCCCCTCTCACCATGCTGTGACTCGCCCCCCCCCATTTTGACCAAAGCATTTATCACAGTAAGAAAATAAAAATAATTACTTGTGAAAATATTTTAACGATAATCTCATTTTCTTCCTCCAGTTATGGAAAACAGCACCAGAGTATTATTTAAGATTCCGTGAGCTAATGAAGACACTGAACGGATAATTGCACTAGTGTCTCTTGCTTCTGTATCTCACCATTAACACTGCTGAAAGCCCGCAATCCCTTTTGCATTTCTAAGACTTTTAAGAATAATATTAGAAATTCAAACTGAATTACTAACTGTGCCTTCAGGCAAATAAAGCACTAAAATGCAGTAGCATAGTTGTCATAGACTTCTTGGTCAGAAAAACTAATGCACATCAGGGGAGGAAATCTTTATCTGTTTTAACTATCTTTCTCCTTCTTCCCACTCCACCAACGCTCGTATCATATATGGACAGTGACTAATAATGCCGAAATTAAAGCATGCCAAAGTACTGTCATGAAGATTATGATTGTTTCAATGTATTTTGTTAAGAAGGACAATGGCAGAAGAATGATTTGCACTGTCTGCAACCTCTATCACAGAAGATCAAATATGCTCTATTTATTCCTGCCATTCAACCACAGCCTTAAAAAGGGACAGCCGCTAAATAACTGGGACAAATAATTTGATACCCATCAGGACAATCTGGAACAGAAAAGAAGTCGTCACTGCACTGAACACATTCTTGGTGTTCATTCAAACCCTGGTTAATAGCTCAAAGAGAAGACAACTTAGCCCCTACCGAGCACTGTGGAATCAAACCTCCCAGCAAATGGTAGGAGCCTAACACATTTTTATGTTTGTATCACCTACATGCATCAACCCACAACTTCTGAGATATTAAATAATTACACAGATGCCACAAACACACACATTCCCAGTTTCATTGGAAAAGTCATGTCAGTTATATGGGACAGGAAAAAATCCAAACTCCTTTTCTCACCACGGCATCTATCATCTTCTGTGCATTGACAACTGGTCAAAAAAATCAGTTGCCACACTGGGGAAAAAACACTTTCCATTGAACTGTTAACAAGAAAACTCTAGAGCAGAGTCAAGACTCTCATCTTTGCATAAGAGAAAAATCCTGAATGCTCAGCTCACCTACAAAATCAGAAGCGAACCTCTACATAACTGATGGAATTATTAGTTTAATTTACATACACAGCTGCTTGTGACTACCTGAATCAGATCTGCCCAATCGTTTGCTTTTCAGCCACTAGAGGGAACACAAGCAGAGGGACGGCATGAAGAAAAGCGAATGAGAAAGCTGGCCTTCTTGACACCCATAAACGTTCCTGCAGAAAGTGGGAAGCTATGCCAGAGAAGCAGTCGCTGCTCCTGCAGCTATCAGTTATTATGCTGACAGAATATGATTCTTTTAAACAATAACCAAAGGTGGTCTGATACTGTGCTGTGGTCCAAAAGCAGCAGGCAGATCAGTTTAGTAGTCTTGTTGATGCTGAATGCGTGGCCAAGTACAGTTAGCTGGAACTGGCCAGAGCCTCTTCTATTCCTGGAAGCTGCCTGCAGGGATCTGAATCTCAGGTAGCTGACAAAAATCAGGATCATCTTATCACGTCTGCTTGGTGAAACTATAGGCTGAGCCACTACTCTCAAACTGAAGCAATTCTGTTTAGAACATTATTTAAATAATTTGGGAGGAGAAAGAGGAACAGTACAGTTTTTGCCAGTACTCCCACTCAACAGCTATAATACAAGTCATGCTGAACTGCACAATAGACAATCTTTACTGCCCAAAGACAGGAGGGTGAATAAAAGAACAGAAAAATAACTTTCCTTCTCTGAAGCATAAAATATATGATATTTTCTAGCCACCCATTATTAAATTAATGAATTGAAAGATGGAGTCCCAAAGAGGGTACAAGAACAGCATCCTGGAAAAAATCCAGCATTGTCTTTTCCAGCTGCTTGTGTGAGGTTAACAGGAGGAGTGACTTCTATTGTGGGAAATGCCCCACTCAAATCCTTTGTATTCATTTTTGATTAACAGCTTCAGTCATTGGGGAATTATCAGCAGCCTGGTAAAAGTTCAAAGCTCTTTGTGTGAAGAAAGATGGGTAAATGGTTAGGAGAGGAGGGTAGGGTAGGATACAGAGTATGGGAAGAAAGGAAGTGCATAGAGATGGATGAAGAGGAGAAAACAGAAAAAAAAAATTGAGAGGAGGGAGGGTACATGATACATGAAAAAGAGTAAAGAGGAATGAAAATAAGGGAAGATGCGCTACAAGTTATTTTAACATAAGATGTCAAATAGATACTCATGGAGCTCTTGCTGATGGTGATTAAGAGAAAGGTAAAGAGTAGTTTCTAAGTCCTAAAATATTAAAAGAAGCTGAAATGGGAGTAATTTCTCTCCTGGTAGGACTTCTGGCTTTGGGCAGTTCAGTTGCAATAAGGAAGTTATAAAATCTGAGTAGAAGAAGGTGTGTTTCATAAGACATGTCTTTCACGGTATGCTCCATACTATGAATTTGTCTCTGTAATCCATGCATCACTACAGATAAGAAAGAAAAGTAAAATCAATCAAGGAAAGGAACAAAGATGTAACATGAACAAGAAAGCAACACACCAAAATACCTAAACCTGCTGAAATACATTAAATTAAATTTTAACATCAGTTATGTGCATGCTTGATAGTCCACACTTTTTTTAGGTTCAGATGTAATGCAATTGACCTGTAGAGCTCAAATGCTTTAAAGTACACCCAAAAAAACATTTTTCCCCACGCCTCTTTCAGTCAAGACCACTTTACAGTTCCTTTAGCATGAACTACAGGGAACAACTGGGAAAGTGTTTCCTGCAAGAGAATTTCTACTATGGAATTTGTTTGCAAGTCAGTCTGAAAGTGCCTAGCTTTGCTAACCTGCCAGATACGTATGCAAGGCATTATCATCTCCTAAAACACTGAATGAAAGGAAAGACCAAGAAAGAAGCTGAATGATTTGTTTGTTCGTTCCATTGCTTTGACTGTCTGGTTTGAGGATTGTTCTGAGATGTCTAGACCCTTTTATTGTTCTTTTTCTAATTTATTTATTATGTCATATTTTAAACTGATAGAAAGGCGGCAGCAGTGTTTGGAAATTCCAGATAAGCTGTACACTGGCATTTTGAATTCAAAAGAAATTGTAGTACAATTCAGTTAAAATTAAACATGCAATTGTGTTATTCCTTTAAAAGACACAAGCTCTAGCAGCAATGACATCCTGCCATTGACAGTGACCTCGTCCATCACACCAGAAAACACAGAGTAAAGTTTTCAACCCTAAACAACTGTCTTATAACAACTTATTAATCTGGTCTAACATACTGAAACAAAAGGTAACCTTTGTATTTCTCTCTTTACTAATGCAATGAGCCTGGCCAAGCAAGCAGGAACTCACTTAAAGGCTCTGTAAGCCTCGATCCGTAAACACCTCAGTGACTGTAACAGGATGAACCCAGTGAGCACACAGAATCCTACCAGATTTCTGTAAGATCAGGATCAAAGACACATACCCCAGTGAGCAGGATATCAAACGTGTTACCCTGGTATGGGTTCCATTATTAGCAGCAGGATTACTAGCAATGACTTCAGTTCAAGCAACGGAGCACCCAGATTCTCAGAATGACTGCTCAATTCTGACAGTGCAGTCCAGCCTCCAGACTCTGCTTAGCCATGCAAGCCATCCCTCTTCTTGCTTTCTATCACAATACCCCATTGCCTCCCACCCTGCCCAGCCTTTCTCTAATCTCAAAGTGATACTCTGATCTTCTGTGGTGTTGCAATACCCCTAACTTCCTTATCTCCCACCTTTCCACAGGATTAGGCAAGTGATCATCCTCCTGTTCTCGGCACTGGTGAGGCCCCACCTCAAATACTGTGTTCATTTTTGGGGCCCCCACTATAAGAAAGACTTTGAGGTTCTGGATCATGTCCAGAGAAGGGCAACGAAGCTGGTGAGGGGTCTAGAACACAAGTCTCATGAGGAGCGGCTGAAGGAACTGGGGTTGTTTAGCCTGGAGAAAAGGAGCCTGAGGGGAGACCTTATCGCTCTCTACAACTACCTGAAAGGAGGCAGTAGAGAGATGGGGGTCAGTCTCTTCTCCCAAGTAGCAAGCAATATGACAAAAGGAAATGGCCTCAAGTTGCACCAGGGAAGGTTTAAATTAGATATTAGGAGAAATTTCTTCACTGAAAGTGTTGTCAAGCATTGGAAAATGGTACCCAGGGAAGTGGTAGAGTCAGCATCCCTGGAGGTATTTAAAAGACGGGTAGATGTGGGGCTTAGGTACATGGTTTAGTGGTGGACTTGGCAGTGCTAGGTTAATGGTTGGATTCGATGATCTTAAAGGTCTTTTCCAACCTAAATGATTCCATGATTCTATTCTACCTTTCTTCCCTTGTCCTTACGACAGTACACTCCCACATTACACTCCTATGTCCTCTACCTCCTGAAACATTAGCACATCCATACAAATGCAGCTCATTGCCATGGGTTCCCCAAAACCCCCCCACAGGTACATAAGTGCTGCCTAGACAGTCAATACTGAACAACTAGCTTGGAGCACACTGTAGCTCTTAGGCGCTGACAGGACAAATTGTAATGTGAACCTCCTCTTGCTTGCAGACTATACTCCTTGCCTATTTAGTTTAGAGTAGAAGTTTCAATTTCTGTATCAGTGCACCCAGCTGAAAAAACATGGGTCAAAGCTGTTTACAGCTACGAATCATTATTCCAGAAATGGGGCCAGGAGCAAAACACAGCTCTGCCACCCAAAAGTGTTTCTGAAATCAGCACTCATTTGGTGATCACACAGGCCACAATCCTGAAATGCCTCTAATTCCAGCAGGGATAAATATTCCGCTTTGGCACCTACCCCTGTACAAAATGAAGAGAGGTGATGCTTAGGTGACTGGTACTAATGGAGTGGAATGGATATGAGTGTCCTGTCAGCTGCAGGATTACAGAGGAAATCAGTATTACAGACAACAGAGGAAAGAACTTCCACCATTGTGAATACATTCATCGCTACTAAGGGAATAAAAAAAATAAATACTGAGAAGCACCAAACCCTAAACATATTCACTTTCATATATGCTGTTTCTCTATTGAAAGCTGAAACAGATTATTTTTTTTTCTGAGACACGGAAAGGTTTGCTGTGTAACTTGCGTTTCAACATAGTAAAATAAAAAAAAAATATGAGTAAAACTTCCCACAAAAATAACAGAGAGAATGAGTATGTGTTTGTTTTAAAAGCCTTCATCACTTCGTTTCTTCAGGCAAATGTAATGTGTAAGGGTTACTTTTTATGTGAGAAATAAAATTCCTACTGGCTACTCTCTGAATGTACCAAATTTAATAGGAGGTGACAGTTATGCCGGTTTTCTTGCCATTGCTTTCCTATCAGAGCTTATCTTGTTAGACAGTGTCCTAAAGATACAGATCTAAGATTTCCAGAAGGCAAAAGAGAAAACAAAAAAAAAAAAAAGAGGGGTGGGGGGGAAAGAACATCAGAATACAAATAAAGTATTTTAAACTATGCACTCTATCATTCTATCTAAATATTCTTACGTGTTAGTTTTGGACATTTTAAGTATTTCATCCAGGTAAAACTTGCCCACTAAAAAGGTAAGAAAAGTTTCATGCTGCAACTGACATTGGCTCTACTGATGCACTATGAATACATTTAACCAACTGAAAAGCAATTCTATCCATGTTACTAAAATATGGTTAATGACAGCAAACATAAAAATAAAGCTGTAAAAATTATACAGATAGATGGCATGAAACTACCTCATGAAATTTACAGCACATTTTGATGCTTAGGTGAAAAGCCAGTATAAGTCACATTGATCCTCTTCACGTCAAAAGAGAAGTCCATAAACTTCACAACTCAGTTGTTTGCTCTGTTCCTCACTCACAGGATGATACACAGCATCGCTCCCTTCAAATTAATAAGCAAGCAAAGACGCAGAAAATTACTAAGAATCCTTCTTAGTAATTTTATCTCAGAAAGAAAGACCAGAATGTGTCTAATGCATGGAAGACCTGGAAAGAAATTCCCAAGAGGTATACAGGGAGTGATGAAGCTGGAAAAATTGTCAAAACAAAAGCCACTTTTAGTTCTATGAAAGCGAAATCTCCACAAAATGAAAAATGATGAAAGCTTTGGGTTTGTTTTTGGTTTGGGTTTGGTTGTGGGGTTTTTTTGGGGAGGTGGAGGGATGGGGGGGTTTTGCTTGCTTGTTTGTTTGTTTTAAATGGAAGACTTATTCTTTCTTGTCAGAACAGACAATACAAGAGAATCTTAGGAGTCCTTGGGTGTTATGCAGTTTTTTCCTTCCAAAACTTGCACAATTATTTCACATCAGTTTTCATTAGTCTGAATCATTACATCATTGTGTAGAGAACAGAGTTCACTGGCACAATCCAGATCTACTGCTTAAATTGCTCTGAGAGCAGATATGGTAAGTCGTGTTTTTGAACTAAAGAAATACAGCCTTCTCATAGAATGTGTAAAGAGAGAATTCTTTTGTTAGCTGTCAGTGGGATTTTGCTATCTCTGTTAAATATATAATGGTTAGTGTCATAACAAAGATCAGCCATCATGTTATGGCATTTATCTTCATGAGTGAAGAGAGGAAGGGCTACTGTGATTTATTCTGTCTCTCCTCATGAGACGATTAATGTCATAAGAGATTAGTCTTCAGTACTGACTTGTACACAGAATAAAATAAAGGGCTGGAGTGGGAGGCTAGGCAGTTTTAATTGCCACAAGTTTGGAAGCCCACATTACTTACAGATGGCACAGTTGACAATTACTCATCTAAGATTTTCAAAAATAGGAGAATATTTTGTAGTTCACTAACTCATATCCATTTTGTGTCGTTTATTTGTTCAGTCCTTCTTATCAGTCTTTCCACACAGTCCTTTCCCCCATCTCGTCACCTAAGTCCACCCACGCTTGTCCTGTTAAACACATTACTTATTGCAGAACTGAAGTGCATGCTGGTGGTTTATAGATATATTTGGTAATATCTGTTTAAAGGTAATATGTGGTTAAATATCTATTTAACAACTATTACTAAGAAACATTTATCACAACACAGGCAGATTAGAAAGAAAATATAATGGCTCTGTATCTGTGTTTGTATTCATATATAAATACATAAACAAAGCTTGGGATAGAAGGAACAGCATTTCTCAAGTTTTGAGAAAAGTTACATGCTCACCTCTTTCCAGGAACCTTGTAAAATAATCTGACCATCCTAAATTTAAGTTAATAATTTTTCAAAAACCTATCACTTTGGAGAAATACACACAGAATATTTTGTTTACATGGTCCCCACTCCTTATGAAAGAAAATACTTCAGATAATACTGTGATGTAAAAAAAAAAACATGATAAGCAAAAGTTCTGCTAAAAAGGGAAGAATTATTTTCCCCAAAAATGAAGTATTTTCTTAAATTCTCTTTTTCTAGATACTGCTAAATCATGCCAAGCTGGGTAAACTTTAATCCTTGATATAAAAGGGTTTTTTCTGTTAAAAACAGCAATTCTTTACAACTGGTTTACATCAAACAGAACACATTATTAAAAAGCTCTCACCACAAAGCATTATCTTTATCTAGGCTTCTCAAGTATTGGCTTAAACATTTTTATCAGGCTGTTAATCACATCTACATATAATGCGATCAGCAACCGAGAGCTGCCCTGACAGTGAGACCAGCCAGGTAACAGGGCAACATTATGGCAGGGAAGAAGTATAATGAAAGCTAAGGACATTTCTTATTGATAGGAGAAAAAAATCAATGGTTCCTCATCAGTACAACTGTCCACCAGCTGGATGCCAATTTCCCTTAGAGATTTAAACCAACAGGCCCAATCACTTGGCATAGGTAAACAAATTAAATACGACCTCTTGCCTATAAAGAAGAAAGGTGAACTGTGACTTCAAAACTGGAGTCTGTAAGGAGACAAAATGCTCGTTGTTAAACCAACAGTTTGTAATCACATCTCAAACCAAAATACAGAACATGTCTTCCTCCTCCATGGGGGAAAAACCTGTTCAGGATAATCTGCAATTGGTGTGGAGGCTCCAAACTCCTGACCCTGCTTGAAGGCATTACTCTGAGCTACAAGACTGGCTGACCCCTTCAAGCCAAGCTGGGCAAGCACCGACCAGGTTACAGTGAGAAACGACCATCAGCCATACACATCATGCAAGTGCCATCATCGAACTCCATAATCACAACAAAGTAATTGGTCAACAGAGAGGAAACACAGAGGATTTTATAAAGGAATACAAATAGAGACTTCTTATAAAGCTAGGCTTCCTGTTCAAGACAAGCTTCTATTTTTAAGGGTCCAAGGGTCCTTAATATCACAGCATATTTCTTAACCAAAGACCCCTCACTATACATTAAACAGATTCAACTCTTACCAGGCAGGACAGTAACTGTAACACAAGTAAAGTAAACCAAGAGAGAGCAACACATGGCTGTTACACAGTATATTCAGTCATGGGTTTTATTCTTTTTCTATGGGCACCAACATACATACACATGAATTTTCCCAAAGTCGTATCTCCTCAGCAAATGTAGCAATAAAATTTGTCACCTCCTAGGAAATGCTACTGGCAAATAAATTCAATGTCTATGGCGTTTAGGCACATCATTTCATATTTAATGTTTTAGAAGTGGATAATAATCTTCCATTTCCCTCCAAAAATAGCTAGCAATAAATGGACAAGAAAAATTAAAACTGTTTTAAGTTACACTGCCTCAACTTGGGCTTCCAGTGTAACTACTGAACTCATACCGTACCTTTGAAACAAAGATAATTAGTAACGAAATTAGCCTTACAGTTCAAATCCAGGAATGCAATCTTCCTTTAACTGTGCCAGACAATCTCATCCAAAGACATAAAATTATATTTAGGACATTTACATGCTATGTCCTCAGAGGTTAAAACAGAAATAAACAAAGGTGTCCAGACTCACAACAAGAAAACTACCACAGTCTCATATTCAAACATCACATCAGAGAGACATTTGGACATGGGAGATTCTAGATTTGTATTTTTTGCTGCTCTAGAAATAACCTGGGCAAGACAATTTGAAACCAATTCTGAGAATTCTAATAGGAGATCTTACTACCAAATGGATGAGAAAATGTTTCAAATGGGTCTTTTCAGTTATTTCAAAGGGATTACTTATAATTTCAACAATACTCCTTTGGCTGAGATAACCCATAAGGGAACATGTTCTAAAAAATAAACAGAATGCAACGTAATCAAAACATAGCATTTAATCTCCAAGACAAAGGCCCTGAACTTTTTGAGGAGAGAAGACAGAATTTTTTTATCTCGGTGTTTCATTGCGATTCTTATGCTACCAAAGTTTGAGAAGAATCCAAACTTTAAAGATGAAGGTTTTGGGACTTTAGCCAGTTATCTAATTAAGTGAAATGGTACGAAAATAAATAAACAAACAAATTAAATACAACTTTATCCTAGAATTCAGAAGGCATTTGGGTTTTTTTCCTGATTTCTTTCATTGTCAGTCGTAGATTTATTTTTTTTTTTCCTTCCTTCAGTATATTTCCTATTGTGCTTCTCATTGGTACAAGAACACCTCCATCTCTTCTTCACCACTTCCCAATATAGTACTACCATTTTCCTCCCCAGGATTACATCAGTATCAGCCAGGCACACCGTCTTTTCATCACGTGACATTCCAGCAGACACAAACCCAGTTTCATTCTCTTCTACTAATCCCAGAAAATGTATGCAAGTACTAAAAGTAATAAGCTTCATAACTATTATTATGTATGTATGTAGCACGTAAAACCTTGTTTTTTTTCTGAACAGTAATCCTCAGAATGCTTTCCCCAGATCCCTTCCCTCCCTCTACACACCCATATTTTTCTATAAAATTAACTACAGCATTTAACAACACTTTAACTAACACATGAAGCTTCTTGCCATAACAGCTCTATAAATGCTGATAACAGCATACAGGTGCAGTGATTTTTTTATTTTTTTAAAAACACTCATTCTCTTTGCAGCTCTTTCAGATGCGTTTCCCTATCACCATGCATATATACCGACCTCAGTTATCTAGGCAGACGCTTTTGTAGATCTGGCTCAGAACGAAGACAGGAGCATTATTTTATTTTATTTAACATCACTTTTAATAGCTTGAAACATTCTCCTACAGCTCAGACACTAATATAATGACTTACCACATGAAAATTACAGTATGAAACTGAGTCTGTCCTCATTAAGGATAGTTAAAATTGACTACTCAGACAAGAGATTTTCTTTTTTTGCTGTTTTTTAATTTAATGGAACTGTTAAAAGACTTTGAGAATTATAGGAAGATGGAATATTTTGATAATGTGTCAAACAATCTATCTCTAAGCAAAGTAGGTAATCCCACAAATTAATGGAGGCAGAAGTGTTCTCTTTTGCAACATACCAATTATTTCATTAATCTACAAGAAATTCTAACAGGTCCCTGAAAAAAAAAAAGCCAAAACAAAACACTTAGGCCATACTAATTTGAAAGATTATTTTAGATTTTTTTTGGTTCGTTGGTTGTTTTTTCTAAATAGATTAAAAGATGATAAGACAATGCTTTTCTGATCTAACTTCTAAAATCCATAGAAAACATTTTTGATCAACTGCTTTGAATCTAATACTCCACAATTTTTTCTAGTTTCCCATCTTCTATTGAACTTCTTCAATCCATAGTTCACAGAGCAGTCGAAAGACTACCGTTTTAGAGTCCGTGAAGCACAATAGCTCAAATGATTGCTCAGACACTGACTTTATCCTCAAGGCCTTTCACTCTGCCCACTCCTCCTATTACTTCTCTCTCACACTGTATCCTGAACCCTTCAGTCAGTCAAGCATCTGTTTGTTCACTTCTCTCACATTTATGATCTCTTTCATCGGGAAACTCCCCAGACAGCCGTATATGAGTTCTGCAGTCTCCTCCTCAAGCGCCACCACTGTTGTGGGCCTGGAGGCTAAATTAATAACCCACAATGGTTACAGGGAACATCAAACATTTACTGTGAAGGGCTGATCATAGCACAGGTACTCAGAAGTTCCTGTGGAGGTACTTAGTAAATTCAACAATCATCAGCAATGCATGTATACAGCATGCAGGAACTTGCACAGCCAGACTGATAAAAATCTCCAAATTTACCTTCTGAAGCCACAGCCCTGTAGTTCTTAAGTGCTTCTACAACTCTAAAAAAGAGCATGTTTTAACATCACAACCACTTAGTGAGGCTCTTGTCGTTGTAACACTGTATCACACAGAGCAGGAAAGATCCTTCTTCATAAGATAGCTGCAATGTTCAAGGTAGGTTAAAGCAGTAATTTCATTTTCTTTCAGTATCTGCTCTTTGGGGGGCAGTCCTGTGCCCTAGAAACCACAGTATTTACTAAGTAGACTTTTAGTAAGGACAAGGAGCATTGGACCAAGACAAAGACATAGGTTGGTTATCATTGACAAGTTCCATTCAGATGTGTAGCCCACTTTCCAAAAGCAATAGAGAAACGGGCAGTGAGTCTGCTGATCTCTGAACACTGACTGGAGGAACAGCATTTTAGCACAAAGAATTTGTTTTGCAAGATGAAACAAACACACAACTTGGACCAACCCAAGAGCTGGGAGCAGTGCCCATTTCTTGCTATTGCTAACTGTCTACCCAAAGGATGCTGGGGCTCCTTCTGGGCAGACCGAATGACCCAGAGACACGGACTTGTTTCTATGATTCTCCCAGTCAATCTCACAGGGCTGTAACCCAATACTTGACATATATATATACATATATAATATAATCTCAATCATGTATATATATGATTTGGGCTGCTGTGTCAGGAATTCAAGGGACCGTATCAAAACATTGAATCCTTATTCTGTCCTCCCATCGAATATTTTCTACTGAGATCCCTGGCAGAAGCTACTTCGGCTATTGCCCGGGAGGTCACTGTTGTGCTGTGATCTATATTCAAAGTTTCCAGGTGCACAGATGTACCAGGCAGAGTGAAATAAATCATCACAAGAATCCCCACAGTTATTTTAAAAGATCAGTAGCTTCATAAAACACAGCTCATGCTCTATACTACTGCTTCCCCTTTCTTTTCTACGATGGCCTGATGGACCCAAGCACCTGCTGAACTGTCCAGCCGTTCTGCTGACGTGTGCTTAACAGACAGGAGATGTTTAATAATGCAACACAACTTGACAGCACAGCATCCCGGGAACAGGACAAAAGGAAGACAAGCAACCTGTTTGACAAGGATTGCTAATGTAGCAAAATCGGTTACACAGATTTTTATTATTCTTGGCCAAAAAATAGTTTGAAATGGAGAGACCTCAGTACAAGAACAATCCAGGCAAATGCTTGGTAGTCCCTGACATCTTCAGGAAGGTACACACTTGTGGAGCCATGGGTCATCTTGAAACCAGTAACAGAAAGTTATTAATATAGTAACTTCAACAGTAACTTATTTGACAATGTCTTTAACAGCGATTTACCGAGCTTATTCCACAGCTAGAGAGTGAACCCCACTATGTTATTTTACTTTTTTTTTTCTTTCTCAGAAGATGAGTGCTTGCAAGATGTCTCAAAAACCTGCACGATGAATGAAACGAATTATGAAATAGATTAGAATGCATTAAGCATACTGTTCTAAGTATGAACCTGCTGCAGCATTGCTACATCAAACTGCCAAAAAAAAATCCAACTAAGTCCAAAAAAGCCTCAAAAAAGCAGAGAATGTGAATGAACACCATTAAACGAATACAAAATTCTCAATCTGTACAAGAAAACTGATGTTTTCTGTCTAGTCACTGTCAGAAAGAAAGAGGTAACGATACATTTGAATTTTAAATCATTCCCATCGGACAACTTTTCATAAATCATTTTATTCTCCTAGTTATCCCATTTTTTAAGTAGGATGTGAAATTACACAAAAAAAAAAGACCAGGTTCTGGCAAAGGCCAGCAAAGTCCTAGCTCCTAGGGTAATGGAAGTCACCACATGATTTTATTGATTTCACAAAACTAAAACTAATTTGGGCATGTGTCTTATTTTCAAGTCTAAACAGACAAGGTGACCTTGAGGCCCTTTCCAACTTCATCTACTATCATTATGGGTTCTATGATTACCAAAGTCATCTCTAATGCTCTAATTAAGATGCTTTTCCCACTCTAAACACCGAATTCTAAAGAGGTTCTCATTGGTCTTACATGTCTAGAATTTCTAAATGACAGAAATGCCAAATAAGATGAAAGAAGCTGGTGTGATCAGAGAGTGTCAT
Organism: Rissa tridactyla; assembly: GCF_028500815.1. Classification (NCBI taxonomy): domain Eukaryota; kingdom Metazoa; phylum Chordata; class Aves; order Charadriiformes; family Laridae; genus Rissa; species Rissa tridactyla. The sequence continues at coordinate 47,419,253 of NC_071467.1, forward strand.
GATTTTGAGATCACTGCCAGAATCTTGGTCCAGAAGAATGACAGCACACTATGGCCAATAAGGGTCTATTTTCTCACATTACCCTTGCTAGGAAATAATGGCACATAAGTGTAGTGACATGGGATGTCACATGCTTCTCTGATAAAGCAATGCAAATAGATATCCCAGCAGCTGGTGGATAACTGGGAATTTTGAGACATAAAAAGAATTAACATTTATCCTAAAATAGACATCAATAGATGCATTGAAACATCTGGATGTGGAATTCGTTCAGTTTAAACCGATGGAACTGAAAGAAAAACAATCAAATCTGTTACCACTTAATGAAGTAAGTAAACCTCATCACCACAGGCTAGGCTAGACCAATCTATGCATATAGGAGGACAAGTTTTAAAACAGAGTAGGTAATGTGTGCCTTCTAAATAACTTTCTGATGCTCCAAAATCATGAACAATAAACTAGGACATGACCTGGAATGTCTTCTAGAGAACTATAGCCCAATCCTCTTAATAAGTCTGTGAATGCCCGTGATGATTCCAAAGCACACCCTGAACTGTGGTTGCCGATCCTGGCAAAGGTTGTCAGACAGAAACTGAACTCAATGACAATGAACTCAAGACAAAACAAGTCTCCTCAGACACCTGAGGTACAGGATGCCACATCAGACTCAGAACCTGCAATGTAACAGCTGGATCCCATATGTTAAAAACCTCAACTAAAAGGTTCTCTGATATTGAGAAAAGCTACATGCCAGGTTACACACAGACTTTGTCCTGCTGAGCTCAAGCCATTAAAGCAAGCTGAACTCTTCACATTTGAAGGATAAAAACACGAGATCCCCCCCCCAGTTTCCAGTTCCAATGCCAGAAACACCAAAGCTTGCTTAGACCAGAGTGAATGGTGCTGCTCTAGATCCCTCCACCAGTAAGTGCAGTCCCCAACCCCAATCAGTGCACTGAAACCAAAGAGGCTCTAGGAAGAAGGAATGCACTGCCAGATGGCTTATTAACTGTCACCTGATACTTATGATGTCTGTGCTAAAGTACCATAGTCATAAGTGGATATCTTTAGGTACTGGTCTGCTTAAGGTATGATATTCAGAGAGATGTAGGTCATTCCCCTCCTAAGATTAGCTGCAGATAAGAGGGCATCTCTCTATGCATTTTACATTCTCAGTAGGTACATCTCCTCCCAGGAAAGTAACTCTACCAATAGGAAACTATCTAGCAGGACATCACAAAGACAGAGTAGCCTCTGAGGGGTAGTACGTCAATGATTTGGGTTTCTTTGGGGTGGATGACTCTCATTCAAAGTTGATAAGAGATTAAATGGTCCCTTCCAATCCAAACTATTCTATGATGCTATGATATTTGATTCCTTCATCTGTAAGTTTCCCAAAAGGAGGATCTGATCAATTTCAACTGGAACCCATGGAATTGTAATGAAATAATTTTGACTAATCACACCTTCTCCCAGGTCCTGATAGCAGACATAGTGGAATAAGAGGCCACTATTTAGTTACCGCTATTTACAGGGAATGCCAAGACTATCACCATGACACCCAGGAAAACAGAAAACATTTTGAAGCTTACAACATTTAAAAAAAAACCTATTAGTCCAAGGCCAAGAGGTCTCCAAGGCCAAGAGGTCAAGTTTAGCAAATGACTCGCAAAGTGACTGTAATCCACTGGTCAGAGTATAAAGAACAAAGAAAGGCTCCGGCAGGAAGTACAGTGAGTTTCACTTTTCTCCTTGAGGAGAGCGTGCTACTGGTCCAGGCTAGGATGCTGCAATTACAGGGTCTGATCATGGGAATTGGTGAACTGGGCTAGCAGAACTGGAGCAACCTAGCTGTGAAGAGTGGGTAGTGGGAACTACTGGGTGTGGTTAGTGGAAACTACTTCACTATGATTCCACCAGTTCACATGAAACTGACCAAATCTTGTTTGTGAGAAACTTGTCAACTGCTGGAAGAAGGAAAAACAGATTAGTTATTTCAACAGAAGCATGAGTATGACAGGAAAATACTGGTTCTTCTACAGAGAAAGGTAAGCCAGGAGCCACTGGAAGCATTCACTGTTACAGTGAGCATTAAACCATACCTTAAGGCACTGAGAACACCATCTCATTGTTGAGGAATGCTCATATTTAGGTTCCTATAAGGGTTTTCTCCTATATTACCCTGCTTTGACAGAAGTAATGTGACATTACTGAGAAAAGGTCCCATTCCTGGGTTGTGTTCCTGGCTTCCTAAAGGTCTGTGACGCCAAGGGTTAAAGGGCTGTCTCAAGAGTTAGAATCTCATTCCTCTCAATCTGCCCTATGAAAATGCAAAAGGTAGCTGAAATAGACTACATTTATATTTTACTTGCAGATTACCTTTTAAAATAAAAAATATTAAGCCACAATAATCTCTGTATTATTTCATACTAACAAAATAAAATACTGACACTTTAAACACAACCACAGATGGCAAAAAAAAAAAAAAAGTGCAGGCTCAACCTTGTCTAACAAGTACAAAAATTACTTTGAATAAAACAAATTGGAGGAAACCCTAGAGCAAACCAAAATAAAATATAGCTCTTCAAAGCAGCATTGATTGTGGATCAAAGGGAAAGGCCATCAAAACTTCCCAAGCCACAATGTTTCTGCATGTCTGAAAAAGAATTAACTCAGAACAAATATGGAAATAATAGTAGGTCTCTGTTAAGCCAACAACAAAGAAATCCTTAATACCATAAAACAAAGTTATGTCAAATCTCCCATTTTTAAAGATACATGAAGCTCTTTTCACACAATGCTTTAAAATGTTATTTATAGTAACAAAAGCAAAGACTTAAGATAAAAGTCAAAGGGATTATCATCAATAGTCTAGCTACACAGAAGTTACTCTAATTTTTTGTTTCACTTGTGGTTTTCAATATGAAGATGTAATGCAAAAATACTTCTATACCTCTATATGATCTGTTTCAACTCCACTATCTTAGCAAACCAGACAAAGCAACAACCAGCTTTTGGACAGCCAGACACATTAAATAGTAACATGCAAATTAACAATTCCAATGGGCTTTTGTTGATTTTCAGGGTTTTTTTCAGCATTGGTTTCCTTAATTAATTAGTATAATTTTCTTAAAGTTTACAGGAGCAAGAGAACAACTCTTAGTTAACAGCTGGATCCTGTCAGCAGACTAGTGCAAGAAATACAAGAATTAAGGTACGAAGATTACTCACCCAATATGCACACGTCATCTGAACCCTGAGGACTCTCCATAGCATTGTAAAGCACATAGTCTTCAGTAACATAAGAAAACCTTTCTTTCAGGATGAAATTTGGAGAAAAAAAAGCAAAAATACTGGAGAGAACATCCAATACACGAAGAACCCAACAAGCACTGCTGTTCTCATTCTTGCTTTATTGTCAACTCGTGTTAGAGAATTAACTGAACTGTGTTTCAAAACACCACTTACAGGAAAGAGAAGAGGCCAATAATAAGGGCAAGCTATTAATAAATAATCCTTTTAAAATGTTACCATAAATTATCACCCTTCATAGGCAGATGTTCTATGCTTCATACATATGCTGAGCTCTGCATTCCCAAAGTGGGCAGTCTCCACTCATTTTGTTCAGACCTCTCACCTTTTTACATCACAAATAACAAAGGATCGTGTCTGGCAGTCAAACGACAGAAGTTGGATCACTGCTACCTACTTAAAACTATTATCAGTTCTTGTGTGGCAGAGTATCCTTAGACATGTTTTGTTGTCAGCACACAGGGGATACTACAAAAAGTACTGCTTATAGTGCGTGACTCTGTTAAGAAGCACTAAGGTGTGCATCTGCCAGCCTGAAAGTGCGTCCCAAGATGTCTGCTGCCTTCCAGGAGCTAAGGTCTGAGATGTTGCCAAGAGGGTGCCGCAACTTGTCAAGAGCTCGGACTACTAACCATTGCTACTGTTTCATGTGGGCATGAATGACACTGCAAGACAAAACCTTGGCAGAATCAAGGAAGACTACAAAGCCCTGGGGGTGTAAGCAAAAAGTATTGGTGCCCAATTTATCTTCTCTTCCATTTTACCAGTTAGAGGAAAGGGTGCACCCAGAAATAGAGGTATAATGCAAATCAACTTCTGTCTTTGTAGCTGGTGATATCATGAGGGTATTGGCTTTTATGACAACGGGACATTCTTCAATGCCTATAACCTGTTAGGGAGGGATGGGATCCACCTGTCCAGAAGACACAAGGGAATCTTTGGCAGCAGGCTGGCCAACTTGGTGAGGCTGGCTTTAAACTGTAGGACTTCAGGGGTGAGGTCCAAGGTGGCAACGCTCACGCCATTGCAACCCACTAGGGAATAAGCCAGGCCAACCTGAGCAGTGACAGCTGTTCCTTAGGTGCCTCCCAAGATAAGAACCAGAAGACCAATCACCTCAAGTGTATATATACCAATACATGCAGCCTGGGAAACAAACAGGAGGAACTGGAGCTCTGTGCACAGTCAGAAAGTTATGATATCATAGGAATAACTGAAACATGGTGGGATAATTCACATGACTGGAAGATTGTGATGGATGGATATAGGCTGTTTCATGAGGACAGGCAGGGAAGAAGAGGAGTGGGAGCTGTGCTCTATGTTAAGGAGAACCTTGAATGTATAGAAGTCAACTATAGCAATTGTGGAAGCCCTATTGAATGCCTCTGGGTCAAGATCAGAAGGGTCATCTCCAAGAGGGATCTTACAGTAGGCATCTGCTACCAACCTCCAAACCAAGACGATAGGGCCAACGAAACAGTATTTGGGTCACTTAAGCAAGTTTCGGGTCAACAGAACCTGGCTCTTATGGATCACTTCAACTACCCAGACATTTGTTGGAACAACAATACAGCAGCTGAGATGTCATCCATTGAGTTCCTGGAATGTGTAGAGGACTGCTTTCTCATACAAATATTAGATGTGCCAACCAGGCACAATGAGGCACTGCTAGACTTGCTACTCGGAAACCAAGAAAACCTGCTTTGTACTTTCTCGGTTAGCAATAGCCTTGGCTGCAGTGATCACAATATTGTGGAGTTTGGGATTCTGCTGAGCACGCTGAAGGTTAATACTAAGATAAAAGTTTTAGATTTTAGAAGAGCAAACTTCAGCTCACTCAGAGCTCAGTTGTGAGGGATTCCGTGGGAAGCCTCCGTGGAGCGTAAAGGAGCTAGCAAGTGCTTCAAGAACAGTCTCCTGGAAGCACAAAAACAGTTCATCCCCTTTAAAGATAAGGGAAGTAGGCAGAGCAAGAGACCACCTTCGCTTAACTGCAAGCTTCTGAGTCTGCTCAAAACCAAGAGAGAAGTGTACCAGAGATGCAAAAGTGAGTGAACACCTGTTGAGAACTACAAGGGTATTGCCAGGGCATACAGAGATGCAATTAGAAAAGCAAAAGCTCAGCTCAAATTGAACTTGGCCAGAAATGTCAAAAACTACAAGAAAGGGTTCTTCAAGTACGTAAACAATAAGCAGAAACAGAAGGAAAATATTAGCCCACTGTTAAGCAGGTGAGGTGAATTAGTCAGCAACAACACTGAAAAGGCAGAGGTTTGCAACACTTTCTTTACCAGCACTGTTTGGCCCTAGGCCTCAGGAACAAAAATCCAGGCTGATGCAAACACAGACCCACCGTCAGTGAAGGAAGAGTAGGTATGCAAACTATTACAGGAGCTTGACCCCTACAAATTGATGGGCCCTGACATTATCCACCCAAGGATGTTAAGAGAGCTGGCTGACATTGAGGTCCCTCTCCATAATCTTTGAGAAGTTGCGGAGATCAGGGGATGTCCCAGAAGACTAGAAGAAGGCTAATGTCACCCCCATCTACAAGAAGGGCTTAAAGGAGGATCCTAGAAATTACAGGCCCATCAGTCTTACTTCAGTTCCTGGAAAAGTTACGGAATGAATCCTCCTGGGGTCTATCACAAGTCAAATGAAGCACATGATTGGGAAAAGCCAGCACAGATTCAGCAGGGGCAAATCGTGCTTGACAAACCTGATTGCCTTCTACGACAAAATAACCTGCTTGGTTGATATGGGGCGAGTGGTAGACATTGTCTACATGGATTTCTCCAAGGCTTTTTACATGGTTCCCCACAGCCTCCTCCTAGGGAAACCGATGTGTTACAGTCTAGACAAGTGGTCTGTGTGGTGGGTGGGGAACTGGTTGACAGGCCTCACCTAGAGGGTGGTGGTAAATAGCTCCTTTCCAAACAGGCAACTGTCACAAGTGGGGTTCCCCAGAAATCGATATTGGGCCCAATGCTGTTTAATATCTTCATAAGTGATATGGATGATAGGATCAAGTGCACCCTGGTGAAGTCTGCCAATAATACCAAACTGAGTGGGGAAGTGGACACTTTGGGAGAGCCACACTGCAGGAAGACCTGGATAGGGTGGAAGGCTGGGCTAAGAATCTTACGAAGTTCAATATGGAAAAGTGTAAGGTCTTGCACCTGGGAAAATATAATCAAGGAGTGCAGCACTAGTTGGGATCTAACCAGCCGGGGAGCAGCTCTGTGGAAATGGGCCTGGGGGTCCTGGTGGCCAACAAGCTCAATATGAGTGAATAGTGTGCTGCAGCAGCAAAGCAAGCCAACAGGATGCTGGGTTGCATCAACAAGGGCATCACCAGCAGAGATAAAGAAGTCATTATGCCACTCTACTCAGAGCTTCTCAGGCCACACCTGGAATACTGTGTTCAGTTTTGGACCCTGATGTGCAAAAGAGATATGGACAGGCTGGAGAGGGTCCAGAGAAGAGCCACAAAGATGACCAAAGCATTGGGAAGCCTGCCATATGAGGAAAGGCTGAGAGAACTGGGTTTGTTCAACCTTGAAAAAAGAAGGCTTAGGGAAGACCTTACTGCCATATTCCAGTATTTAAAGGATGGATACAAAGAAGATGGAAACTACCTTTTTACAAGAAGTCACATGGAAAAGACGAGGGGTAATGTGTACAAATTAATCCTGGGAAGATTAGGATCGGTCACCAAAGGAAATTTTTTCACAGTAAGAACAATCAGCCATTGGAATAATCTCCCCAGGAAAGTGGTGGATTCACCAACATTGGACACTTTTAAGATTCAGCTGTACAGGGTTCTGGGCCTTCTTGTCTAGACCGTGCCGTTGCCAAGAAAGATTGGACCAGACAATCCTTAAGGTGCCTTCCAACCTGGTATTCTATGATTCTATGATTTTTCATTTTGATATTTTTTATGCAGTATCTTATGTCATTAAATTATTGAGGCAGAATTCACTATTTCAGTACTTCCAGCAGCTGCATGAGAGTCCTTGTAAATTTAAGAATGGATGAAACTAAACGGATGTGAGTTTTTTCAACTGAAAGGAATCATTACAAATTGCTTAAACTACTCAAGTGTTTAACCTTTCTATTCAATTTTTATGAGCTCCACGTATGAGCAGAAAACAACAATATGGTTTCACCAAATGAGGATCAACTGAAAGACAGAGAAGAGACAGGATGTTTCTCCTCATTCCTTTAAATATTTTCTTTTGTTCTCTTTTTTTTAAGTGTTCTATCTTAGTTTATCAGACACAAAAAGCTGAAAACTGGTATGGAGATAATGCCCAGGTTGTACATAAGCATTGCTGTAGTGTGCTGCAAAGTACAAAGTGAGTTGACATATCGGGTCTACATCAAAGATATGCCCTTTGGCAGGTTGTAAAGACAGATTGCAATTTTGTCCATAAAAAAGTGTGTTCTACAAAATGGGTACTGTAACATGAACTGTTAGTGGTATGCCACCATTCCACTGATCCTGCACATGCGTTCATTTCTCAGGAATGCTTGTAAGCTGCGCTATGCCTTGCCCTAAGATAAGCAGACTTGCATGAGGAAAAAAGCAGCGTGTCGCAGACTGAAAGATTCTACTCTCTGCAGGAGGCTTCTTCCACAAAATGTAAGTTCCAATACAGGACATGCCAGTGGCTCCTGTTTTACTGCCTGTACCACATACGCGGTATGTACGGCAAGAGCTGAATATAATGGGAGTCCTTTCCTGCTTATGTTTTAAAAATTAAGGGAACAGCTTGAAAAAACACTGCATTGCAGGAACTTAAGTTTTCAAAGACCCTTTAATAAAATACCAAGAAAGAGCAAATGCAACACTGTCAGTTTGGAGCCTCACGACTTGGACATACACATTACAATGTATTTTAAGACTATCATGTAATGTATTTTTCTAAAGTATTTCTGCTTCTTTCATTATGAATGTGGGAAATGGAAAGCTGTGTAATGATTTCAGGCTCAAGTCCAGTTTTTGTACTCCTTTTTATCCATAACTATTACATGGTACATTATGAGTTTCAATATAGATTGAATATAGAGACATGACCATATCCATTTCTCTCATAATTACTGTGAGAGAAATAGTAATAGAGAGTGAATGAGGCAAAAGTGTAGCCACAGAAGGAAGATGATTTTATGACTATGAAACAGAACTACTACGGAGACGCTGTTGGTACCATAACTGCCTCTCCCACAGATTTCCTGCACAGCTTTGAGTAAGGTACTTAATCTTTACATGCCTCAACTCTGCATGGGTAAAGCAGAGGTCAAAATACTTAACTTCATAGGCATGTTATAAGTATAGAAACATTTGAGTTTGGGAAGCTACTGGGTGTTGCTAATAATAGCTATGTATGTACAATTGAAACATAAAAGAAAAATATATTTTAGCACAGAGTTTGAAAGCTTTGTACAAAATTAAGTATGGCACCTCACATCAAACAAAGCAAATAAAAAATCAGCAGCTCTAGTGAGTGAACTTGAAGTACTTGGGAAACTGGCACGCAAGTATGTAATTTAAAGTCTAGATTGTTAATATATGGACATGCACAACAGAGGGGAAAAAGCAATGCCAGCAATGTTACCTCTGTCATTTCATACTTTTTAGCATTTCATTTTGAAAGCCAAATATTGTTGTAATGTAAGGGCTTCTGTAGAAAATTTAACACGTAAATATCCATACATTTGCTGTATGTGTTAATTCAACCTCTTGTTCCTAAAAATAATTCCACGGCACACAATTTTACAACATATTGATCTAGGTAACTCATGAGTCGTTTTTTGTGAGTAGATATCAATCACTTCATTGTTTACTTGGCGTTGGAAAGAAATTGATTTAATCAAACCTTGCAGTAATACCTTATTGATGTATCCCAAGAAAACGAAGTCATAATGAACCATCAGGGTCCTAACATAAAACACTGTAAGGAGTGGCAATTTTGGCTTCAGTCTTTCATTGTGATTTGCAAACATATGTCACTACACAAGTAAAGCCCTGTGCAAGACTGTAGCTGGTCTGAGCTGCACTAGGTATCATTCACATAATAGACTTGGGACAAGTTCTCCATAACTTGTCAACGCCATAAGGCTCGACAAAACCACACCATGGACCTTGTGTATCTCCACCATTTATATACAGAAGTGTATCATTTTTACTTGACTTCAACAAATTGTGACCCTTCTAGGGGAAGCGTGAGGTGATGTGACATCATGAAAATAAGAGACAGTCTTAGCCCTTCTCCTCAGCACTGGCTCAGCCTTTGTTCTCCAGAAGCTTTAAACTTTTCCATACATTGGACCACATGGGAATAGCAATTTTACTCGATACACAATAAAATTCCTTTATGCACATTTGTCAAACAAAACACAGCTTATAATGGCAACTGCAGCAGCAACTTGAAAAAGTTAGAATAGCATTTAACATATTTTATAGGCTTTGAATACATGTTGCCAGTTTAAAGCATGGAGAAACAAGTACTGTAGCAACACACACTGCCAAAATTATTTTGGCAAAGGTGAGCATTTTACTGCAGTTAAACTTTTGTTACAATCGTCAGAAATAAGAGAGGACAATAATGACACTGCATCAGAATGTCTTCACTGAAGCAGCATCATTACAAGATGTTGTAGGACGTACAATGAGCCATATGAGAATTTAGCGCTGACCACAAATATGAGAATACCTTGGTACAGCTTACAGAGACATCTATAGGTAGTGTCTGCCTAATACCTTATAATTATTTACGTAGGAGAGAGAGGCTGAACTTCCTATGAAGGAATTCATACCACAAGGTGAAAACATTTTTACAAGAAATGTGCTTTACAACTAAACAAGTAATAGTAATAAGATATCAATACCCGTTACCAAAAACAGACGCACCATTAGCACAGACGTGTTACTTAAGCAAGTAAGTTCGGATCAGAGATGTATAAAAGACAAAATTAGTGCAGATACAAAAGGCAATAACCAGCAGCCTGTCTTTCTAGCTTTGTCATCTTTCTACACACCCAACTGAAGCTGAACCAGACCCAACTTTGCAGAAGACACACATACGAACGTGTACAATCATACATGCTGTATTGTGCATAACTATTTGTTGTAAAATTCCTAGAATGCAGAGAACCCGTACATACTCTGAAACTGAAAAACAACATAAACAATGCAGTCTATTACACTTAGCAAACAATAATACGGAATCATGAAAACAGATACAGTAGGGTAAGGGTGACAGTTTCTTAATGAAGTGGCAATGGACTAGGTCTCCAGAGCCACAGAGCCGTTCCAGAAGCGGGTTCGATTGCCCTGGATATTTCTCTGCTGAGTGGGGGAAGTAGAGAGGGTGAAGGGAAATCCCAGGACAGAGTTCTCTCTAACGTCCTCGCCCCTCACCCTCCTATCCGCACTAAAGGGATGAAAAGGCAATTCCCAGATATTTCACTTTTCTCTAGAATTAAAAGGAGAGATTTTCGTGGGATATCTGATGCATGAACTTGCAGAGATAGAAACAATCCCTGGGTATTCACACACACACACATGCAAAAAGAAGAAAAGAATAGGCATTTCCTCACACATACACCGAAGAAGGGATGTAGCTATTTCTCTTCTGCAGGCGGGGACGGGAGGAGAGCGGGGGGCTGCCTCTACCGCCAGCTCGGGCTCAGCCACGCTCGGAGCGGGCTGCCCCGGCCCCGCCGGGGGGAGGCAGCCCCTCACCGGCACCCCCGTACACACACACCCCGAGGCACGCCCGAGCCCCCCTCACGCTGGGGCACCCCGGCCTCTCCCGTCACGCACCAACTCGCACACGCACAAGCTCCCTCCCGCAAATCCTCGCACACGCACTCCCGCACCCTCCCTCTCACACGCACTCCCGCACACGCACCCTCTCACACTCACGCTCCCTCACACTCCCACCCCCTAACACTCACTGCCTCACACTCACACCCCCACTCCCTCACGCTCACACAGGCACCCCCTCACGCTCACACTCCCCCACACTCGGTCACACTCACAGGCACCCCCTCACGCTCACCCACTCCCTTCACACACACAGGCACCCCCTCACACCCACAGTCCCGCACACTCACAGGCACCCCCTCGCACTCACACACTCCCTCACACCCATAGTCCCTCACACACGCAAGCACCCCCTCACATACATTTCCCCTCACACACTCCCTCCGCTCACACACACACAGGCACCCCCTCCCATACTGCCCTCACACGCCCCTAGGCACCCCCTCCCACACACTCCCCTCACGCACTCACACTCCCCTCACACTCACAGGCACCCCCTCACACACACTCATACTCCCTCTCACACTCTCCCTCAGTCTCCCTCACACACACACACTCTTCCCCCCTCCCTTCCTCTCTCCCTCCCTCCCTCACACGCACGCTCGCCCCAACGGCCCCAACCGCCGGCAACAAAGCGGCGGGCAGCGCGCCGGGCTGGCGGCGGGACGCGCGCGCCGCGCGCGCGCGCACACACACTCACACACACACACATACACATACACCCGCACGCACACATACACAACAATGCTGCCGCGGCACCTACCAGGCGGGCAGCCTCGGCCCAGGTGCGGTCCTTCTTCTTCCTCTTGTCTTTCATGTTTGCATCTCATTGAGGTGGTTCGGGGGGGGGGGGCGGGGGGAGGGCGGACCGGGGGGGCGGGGGGGCCCGGAGGGGTTCCGCACGGACAATGATACGGTGACACCGAGCTCTGGAGCCCCCGGGGCGGGAGGGGCGGGGGAGGAGGAGGAGGAGGAGGAGGAGGAAGAGAAGGAGGAGGAGGAGGAGGAGGAGGAGGGGAGAGGGGGCCGGGCCGGCTCGGCTCCCCGCAGCGGCGGCAGCGGCACAGCTGACAGCTTGAGGGATGCTCCGCTACGCTCACAACAATGCACTATGACGTCACGCGGGGGAATGGCGCCCGCACCAAACATCCCCGCGGCGGCGGCGGCGGCCGCCCTCGCGAGGAGGCCGCCCGAGAGCGTTCCCGCCGCCGAAGCCTCGCGAGAGCGGCCGCGGCGCCGCGCTCCCCCCCGCCAGCGGGGCCGGGGTCGGCGGGGAGGGGAGGGGAGCGCGGCGGGCGGGCGGCGGGGCCGCACTACAACTCCCGTGGTGCAGCGCGGCGGGCGGGGCGTCTCCCCGGGGGACGCGGCGCTGAGGGCGCTGCCGGGGCGGGGGCGAGGGCGGCCGGCGGTGGCGGTTGTTCTCGTTGGCGCTGGGGTTGCGGTGGGGTCTCTTGCGCCGCCCGCAGCTCTCCCCTGTTTCACCCCGAGAGCGCGTTCGGTAAACCCAGACGAAAATAAGGCCCGGTCGTCGTTCAACCCCCCACGGCGGGCGACCTCCTCGCTGGCGCTTACTTACTGCTGGGGCTGCCCGGGGCGGCGGTGGCCGCGGCGGTCGCCGGCCGTGCCCTCCTCGCTTGGTGCCGACCCTCGGTTGGTGCCGAAATCCGGCAAACCAGACCCCGGCCGGGTCGGTGCCAGCTCGGAGGGGTCCCGCGGCGGCGGCGTTTCAACTCCTCTTCGTGTCGGAACAGGAAAGAACATCTTGTTCCAGTGTAATCAAAGGAGTTGGATGTGCTGCGCCCGTGGAACTGCTGGAGGATGTTTTCTTTTATTGGATGACCCAGGATTGAGATACCCACCAAAGGCAGAGCGAAGGACTTGGCGCACCTTTCCGAATTGCAGGATATTGTGGTGTGGGTTTTCTCCCCTGCTTCCTCCCTCCCCCAATTATTAAAATACATTTGGAATACTACCGAAACATATTTGGCATTTGTTGATCAGACTGAAGTGAGTTAGAAGTTACTCAAGCTTTTGTGTTCTCCATCTGTTCAGTCCCTGCTCCCTCCGTCATCCTATTCCCAGCAGTACCCCTGTTGCGCCTTGCCTTCTTGCCTTTGGTAACATTAAACCTTATTTTCCCACAAATGTACAGTTTACTGGGGGGAAAAAAAAAATCATTCCCAGCTACCACAATGCTCAGTCTGTTTTATCTAGAAAAGGGCTGGGGGCAGTCCCGGAGGAAGCAGAAGCAGCGACCTGATAGCATTCGCAAAACTCTCTCAAAGAGCCCTCAGATGGGGTACGGTGTTCCAGCTGCAGATGCATCTCGCTTTTCCTCCTCATCTTTATGCTCTAATTGGAAATGATACATGGAAAATAACTCTTTACCACGACATGTTTCCAGATTTCATAGTTCGTTCCCACTTCAATGAAAATACAAATATTAATGAAAAAAAAATTCTATTAAAACAGCTGCTTCTAAATTTCATTTTGATTCCAGACTGTATAATATTGATCAGAGGATTTGAGTATGCCTCAGAAATGTTATTGAGAAAAATGTTGTTGCAACTGGATTATTTCAGGTTCAACAGGGATAGGCTGTGTAAAAATTTTTACAATCATCCAGTTGTCAAAACAGCTATGTATTCATTTGTTATTTACTGAATAACTTTGTCACTTTAGTAACATTTAGAAGGGAAATGTTTGCTATTACAATCACTTCTTTGTCTATGTTTTGTTTCGTTGACTTTGCTTTCTGCCTTTTATGTCTCTGTCCTACTTCCTTTTTCTTTCTTTTGTGTTTCTTTGCCTTTAGTAACTTTCCGTTCCTACACCATATAGGCTTCATTTGCATCTCATCCCCCATGCTAAAAGTCTACATCTTTAGTATTTTAAGTACCTCATTAAAACTGCCTTCGAAATACCATAATTGTTTTCAGTATTGAAACTACAACAAAACAAAAAAGCATAGGGAAGTTTATCAGTCACTCCCATCAGAAGTGGCTGTTTCAAGACTGAAACAAATGTTCTGCATTAGTTCCCCATCTGTTCACAGGTAGACGATGATCTGGTGGTTGATCCAGTTGCTTCACGTGCATAGCATGAACTGAACCTCTGTTACTCAGGAGAGCTCTGGTGTTGCAGTATTGGTGATGGACAGAGGAGGACATTTGTCAGGTAAAGAGAAGTTCAGGGACCCTGTAAAGCTAATCTGACTTTGAGGGGTTTTTTTGTTGGTTTGATTGGTTTGTGCTATTGTTCACAGCAGTCAGGATCGCACTTTCATCTGGTATTTCTATGGACACATGGAATAATCTTTGTAGTTACGCATCCTTTCTGTTCAGCTGGTGAAGAAATTGAACCAGTGTCTGTGCTGCCATTTAATTCATTTGCATCATTTCTACCAAGTCCAGGTGCTCCTAAGTTCCTTCTGTTGTTCACATGCAAATAGTTGGAAATCATATAGTTAATGGCACTGACTTTGCTGCAGAAAGAAAACCATTTATGCTGTTTGCTGTATCAGAGCTGAGAGACAGTGTGCATTCTGTATGCTTTCCTGATGAAAAAAAAAAAAAAAAAAGAATCTGTGCTCCTGAAAGGAAAAATTAGTTTTCTGTAATGAAAGTTTTATCTGAATCCTATAAAGATTGTCAGCATACAGAAAAACCAAGTGACTCCACAGAACAATACACTGCTGCTTTAAGGGAGTGAAAAATCATGCCTAAGTCTGGAAGCACAACAGAAAAAGGTCAAGTTCAGCTTATGGAAGAAAGCATTTCCTATTGATTATAGATAGTATTTACTGCATGAATTGGATCTGACACTACAGGAGATCATAACTGTTGCTACTCTAACTGAATTGACAATAGCAAAATTGAGAAATGGTGAACTATTCGAACTGCAGACGCTGGAACTATGACTAAAAGCTCAGCATATGTAACACATATATGTGCATATATATGTGTGTGTGTGTAAATATACTACTGCTGCCTCCACAGCACATTGTAAGAGAGCTGTAAACCTGCAAATACTGCAGAAAGATGTTATTTTAAAATATATCATTAATGCCTACTTAAGCAATATTTATGTGACGTTACAGTTCCAGATGTTACTGTTTTGACGACAGATAGAAGCAGCTATTTATTATGAATGCATTTGTGTCCTGTTACTTTTTTCTTGCCGTATGCTACTAAAATAACATTGGACACTGGCTTCTGAGTTTCAGTACTCAGTGAATGCATTTACCTGCAATGCTATAGAAGTTTGACACTTGATATATCTAGTGAGCTACCCGAAGAACATTGTTCTTGTTTCCTGCATATAAAAATTAACTTTTGATACATACTGTGGAATTCTTTATTGTGTACAGTAATATTCCTCTTAAGCAGAAATCTGTGACCTGCACTACCTATGCAAATATATATATATATGGACATTGTTTGAATACAATGAAACACTGCTGCAATACAAATTCCAGTTTCAGCTGTTACAAAAGAAATAGTATCAGCTATTACATGGAAATGCCGTATGTGTGCAGGAGGATTTATTCACAACATGACCATTCAATCTAATGTGCCACTTTTACAATGGAAATTATATTCTCTACAATTGAATGAGAGATGCTGAGTCACAAGATAATTGAAAAAATAGCCAAGAATGATACTAATGGAGACACTGCGTTTTCTGAATTAGTTTCAGCACAGTGGTGACCAAAAAGCAAACCAGAATCCTTGGTTTCGTGTGGACTTAGGGAAGTCAAACAAAGCCATTGTGAGTGACAGTTAACCATTTACAGATACTGATGTCATAGGTGCAGAGTATGTTTTCTACTCTTGATTTAAAGAATGCATATTACCAAGTGTTCAGACAGCATGAATTTCATAGCATTTATTACACTTCATGGACTTTTCTCTTTTAATCATATGCCATATGGACGTGAATCAACATCCAGAGCTTTTCAAATATGTTAATATTTCTTAATAACAAGCCTGGAATCTAGTATTATCTGGATGATGTTACTGTATTTGGAAAGACTCCTGAAGCTCATGAAAAAACCCTACAGGCTGTACTTCAACATGTCAATACAGGAGACCTGAAGCTGAATTTTACTAAATACTAAATCAGATGCATGGTAGTGTTTTCTGGAGCACATCATCTCTCCATCAGGACTGGAAAAGGTTGTAGAACATTTAGAAGGGCTCAACCTTCCCAGGAAAAAAATTAAAAAGAATTACAACCATATTTTCAGGTCTCAAATCAAGGTATACATTCTATTCCTAACTGTGAGGTGTTTGTAGAACTATTAAGAACAGTACATTGCAAAATCTAAAATTTACCTGAGGCGTATCTGAAAATAGCAAATTTTCAAACAATTAAAGCTTTGACTGTGAATAGTCATAGTGTAGGCTTCATTGTTCACCGTAGTTGTCATTACTTTTGTCTCAGACCAGGAATGACCAACTACTATAAACATAGGGCTATTTCCTTTACTCCCTCATGGCCCTCTGGCAACCATATAAACACTCAGGTCTTTTTTATGGCATTGCAGCTGAACTAATAAACCTGATTGCAGCTAACCTGGGGTCCGCTTTGCCCTCCCAACGGATGAGCAGTGGTATCCCCAGCGTGGAGAGCCTACCAAGCAGTCACCTTCCAGTCAAACTGCCTTCCACGGAGCACTTTCCCAGGTCATGCTGGGCCATCACTTTCTCATCCTAAGAATATGGAGCCACTTCTCCCCAAATCCATGGGGACAGTTTCTAAGAGAAGACCGTTGTGTTTGAACCATGAACAGCTTACAAGATACCATAAAAGTGCCAGAAAGAAAACATTTCTTTGTGCGTATACGACAAAAGAGTAGGGAACCTGCCTCTGAGGCATTACACTCCAACTGCATACAGATCACACCTCCTGGCAGTTCCGTTAACGACAGAAAGACTCAGAAGAACAGGATCTGTCTGCAGATGGCTAGCAAGATTACTTTCATTTTTATATGACACAGTTTAGTCAAATCAAAAACACAGCATCTGATAGTTTATCTCATCTGCGCTTTTTTAGATGCTTATCTAATTGATTATATGGAAGTTGTTGTGTGGATTATAAATATGTTTGCTGCAATTACATGAGAAAAATTTAAAGCTGTTTTCTTGTAGTGTCTGATTTAGCAGAAATTATATATCCTCTAGAAGGCAATTCAGGAATTCCAAATGCATGGATGCTATTTCAATACCATGTTTCAGCCTACAGAATGAACTTCACCCACAAGATAGGTATGTAATAAAATGTCACCCCAAGTTATATAGCATTTTAAGGAATTGTGAAGGTGTCCCAGAGGAATTACAAGCAAAATTTATACATCATGCTCATGGTAAGTCTGAAGTTGTCAGAACAAACCAACAATTACAGGACAAGTACTAGTGGCCAGAACTTGATATGAAGGACTGAAGCTTCCCTAAAATCACTTACCATGCATACAAGTGACTCATGCAGTAGCATTACAGCCTACCCCTTACCTTTTTTTGTCCATGAATGACTGACATCACAGCCCCTTTGGGCAGTTACTCTAGGTATCTAGCTATCTTTCTGTGATAGATGACATCATAAAATGACCAAACAGAGCATTTACATTGTGTGACATCTGCTGCTATAATCACTTTCCTGTCTGTTTTCAGCCAAGAATTAAAGCTGTAAGAATTAGTACCATTTAACTTCTTAAAATGTGCAATTTTTCTGGGAAAATCTATGTAAAAGGTCATCATCAAGTTACCTTAAAGCCAATGAAAAACTAGAATGGCATGTAATCACATAAATAATTTCCTAAACATAATGCCTGGAGAGCTACACATGCTGAGTTAAATGTTACTAGGTTGAGGATCTCTAAGCCTGCTGTAGTAGTACAATCAGATACAAAACACACAGTTCAACAGCATGAAAGGTAATAAAGATCATTGTTGTACTTGGGATCTGCAATTCAAATTTGGCTTTGTAAGTGCAAAACCCTGGAATCCTCTGAAAAGGGGAGTCAGAGTTTATGTAGTCTCTCAAGCTCGTTGGGGGAAAAGGACTACATACATATAAGCTGTCTTTGGGATAAGTACACACCTGCTTGCACCTGCTTGCCAAGGGCAACTTAGAAATATTTTGAATTGTTTGTGCATAATAGATGACTTTCCCTTACTTTCTCTGCATTACAAGACGAATGAACAAGATCGTCTGGTCAGCCTTCTTCTAACTGCTGATAACTATCTGCACACATCAGAAACTTTTAGATAACAAAAACATAGCACAAAAATAAAACGTTGGTTTATTAACACCGCGGACTTCTTAAAAAGAATACGGTCAATGCAGTATTGGTGATAAACGGCAGAGGGCATTTCTCAAATGCGCTGATGCGATAAAGCGAATTCAGCGTGGGGAATCTCTTTGTGTGCTTAGTCTAGGCTCTTGCTGTAGATATGGCGGTGTTTTTTCTCCTTTGCAGCTACAGAAACAACCATCGCTTATACCCCACTGTATACGATACTTCGTCACAGGTCAATAAACACCTCTGGTTTAGGTGTATTATATTATGTTTCTCTACTTGAGCTGTGCTGACTCTTCAGGAACAATAACCATCTCCTCTCCTGAAGTTAGCAGAGGAATCTACGCGGGCTTGGGGCACTTCTGCTGATTAAGGCCCTGGCTCTGCCAGAGACCCCGTTCATGCCGATGCTTGCCACATCAGTGCCATTTTACATAACAACTTCGTTAGCTATTTAAATCAAAGCCAAATAAAACAGTTATTCAAATGACAATATTTCATTACTATCATATAAAAATATATGTTTTGTAATCTCGGTCAGGGACTGATCCTTGGCAGTGTGTTTGTAGTGTGGTTACCACATCAAACATTGGTCTGTAGACATCACAACAATAACAATATAAATATATTTAAGATAAAATTATGCACATTTGACTTATATACTCTTTTTGAACTGTTAAATAATAAGTTTAAAAATTCTGTGAGTATCACACAAGAAACCGAGAGTCTTAATTAAAAACATACTAGTCAGAACAATAAGGTTAAAATTTTTAATGTCAGAGTATTTTGTGCTTGATTTCTTCAGTCATTCTTCTGTTTTCACCCTTAGCTACCGTCTGCCATATCTCTCAGATAAACTTATGCCCACAATAGGACATCCCAAATTTTGTTCCTGTGAGCCATCCATTTTCTATAGTCCATCCATTCAACTGCAGAACACTTATATTCAGACCTTTAAGAAATAAATAAAATTAATATTAAATTAAATTAATATTTGTTATACTATTTTACATTTTCTAAGAAAGAATTTCTCACTATAGCTAAGAAGTATATCTTTCATTTCTATTCTGTTTATTATAGGCTACAAAACCAACTTAAAATTTATTATCAATACTGCATATATGACACTTCACAGTTTAGTTGGCATGTATTGGCCCAATGATATTCCAAAGTTTAAAACAAGATGAAGTCTAAAGCCTTTGCTATTCCGGGATCTATACCCTTTTCAGTTTAAAATATGGAAGCAGCCCACTGAAGTTCATGAGAATAGTTGTGTGAAGGAAATGTTTAAACACTAGTAGAACCAGGCTTCCAGCATGTCAGCAGGTAATATATGTATTGGAAACTATTTGGTTGGATTGCAGAGGGCACATGGAGGAGACATACGTGCGATGTCTGGATCTGCTGCTTCTTTCTAAGTTATTAAATAATCAAAAGTGAGCATAGCACTTTCCTAGTACGCCTAGCTGATCTTGTAGTAAGATACAGTGATAACTTACAGAAATTAATTTTTTAATTTTCTAAATTCCAGGTTTTTTTTAAAGCATCCTTGTAAAAATGTGAGTTTATGAAGTTAATCCTGGCTTAAGAAAGTTAATTTTAAATAACCACTCAAAAATAAATTAAACACACCCTCAGATGATTTGGTATATTTTTCTAGAAGAATTAGCACCTATGGATGCTCACTGTCAGTACCGCAAGTTACCTACATAACTACACTGGGTTTTATATGGCCATTGGGAAGTTTATGGATTGGAAACACTTTCACTAAATTATGAAAAGTTACTGGAGGGCTAATTTGGAAAATTTAAGGATTTGCATGGCAGATGACTCCTCTTTTCAGAACCTGAGGTTAGGGCAGGGACAGGAAGTAAAGGTTACAAGGCAGATTATAAGTAAGTGTGCAATTTGTAATAAAGGTTTGTGGACTGTGAGCTTTTTAGATCAATCACTTCAAATAGCTGGCTTTTAGGTTATACTCAATAATTATAAGGGAGAGAGCCTGTAAGGAAGTTATTTTGGGAAATGAAAGAATATAACACATGTTATTAACAGGAAAGTATCACTTCTGGTCAGCTGCTTTTATAGCTGACGAGTTTGGTCTACTCTATTTGCATTTAAGAGACAATTAAAATAATCTTACAATTTTTCTGCATTCATCCTGCTAGAGTTTATAGACAAGGAAAGAAAATAGTTACATATAATTACTGCAAATGGTTTCCAAAGAATAATATGCTGCATGCACAACATCTACCCTGCCCTGATGAAGGCCAGCCATTTACATGCACATGGGAGAAGTAACTGAAAATAAGACCTTTTTATACAAAAAGGAGAAACTGCCTTTCTTGATTTGATTTAAAAGATCTAAATTGGTTATTTATAAAGAACAAGGTAACTAGTTCAAGGAGTGCACTGTAAGAATTTTTCAGAGCATATGACAATGTTCTATATTAATAAGCATTGTGGGGCTGAAAATATCACTTACACCAATCCAGATATAATAATATTTCAGGTAGATAAATTGGAGTGTTACAGCTCAGCAGCAAAAGGCCTACTGTAATCCTTCCTTAAACAAAACACTACATATGCTGGCTAAATTCTTAGATGGAAATTTGCCATTGAGCAAGGGGCCAGCTCACAACCTAGGCATCATTTACATGGCATGCTGCATGGCAGTATGCGTTAGCTATTATGCAATGGAATCCTATAGCAAAAACACAAAGATGTGTTTTTAATTTACCACCTGACAGAGATTACCGCTATTTTTCAGATGATCGGTACTCACTAAGCAGCCCAACCACATACGCTGCAGCTGCATCCAGTTCCAGGTCTATTCAGCCTATAATTAAACGTGTCCTTGCAATTTGAAAGAAAACTTGTTCATTTTCAGTTTTCCAAATCAGGAGTAGTCTAAGGTTACAATGAAGTATGCAACGCTTTTCCTCTAATTAACTCTTTTGAAGACCTGTTCTGTAAACATTTACATGGAGGATTCATTTCATGAATCCATGAGGTCATCATAAGAAATATTTCTCAAGCTTACAGGCCAAAAAGAGGCTAAGATGCCTGAATCAGACTCATGCAGAAATGCCTTAATCCAAAGTCACAAACCCCAAAGCTTTTCCCCAAGATTTTTCTTGCCTGGAAATGCCTGGAAAGTCCCGTGGAACCTGCCTGTCGTGCTGCCCATTCTATGCATTCTTGCTACCACGCTGCTTCTGTGCCTGCCTTCTGTGAGCAGCCAGGCAAGGCACCTAAAACTCTACCTTAAAGGTAATAAGCAGAATACGATGGGACTCCTGGTGACATTTAGTGATGTACTGAAAGAAAATTATCTACTTGTAATCAAAGAATTTAGCAAGGTGCCTACCACTCCTTCTCTTAGGTATTGTCTTATTTACTTACTGTAATGTTGTGGTTATACTTTTAAATGACTGGGTAAGCTAGCTAGAATATACAGATTTTCTTTGATAAGATCAAGTTTCACTTAAAATTACTCAAGCTTTAGTCTTGTGGTTATCCATACATTATTAAAGCATTTTTTTCTTTTGGCATTTCCTCTGTGGGGAAGAGATTGGAACAAGAGTTTCAAGTTCCAAAATAAATGGAGGATGGGTATTCTGGTCTGAACAAGAAAAACTGTGGTCGCTGTAGTCAGGATTGCGAACCAGATTTGGTTTAAAAAAAAATCATATGTGAAATCCCACGAGGCATGCAAGAAGGATAACGTTCAAATTGAGATGCTGCAGCATCACAGAAATTGTACGCTCAGATCCTGGCTCCGCTCCCTCTTTGAATCCCTGCAAGTCAGTTGCTTTTTCTCTAGCACAGTTCTCTGTCTCTAACTAGCGATATTAATATTTCATTTCTTCCTCCATTTGTCTTCCTTGCTTATTCAAATTGAAAGCTTGTCAGAACAGGGACTGAAAATCTCTTGGTATGTATACATCATGAAATAAAGTGGAAACATGATCTTGGTTTGGTGTCTCAGGCTACCATATGAAAGAATTTATATATATATTTGTATATATATTAAGGTAAATGGCAGTTGTATGATATTTGAAAAATACAATTTTCCCAGCATAAAATTATTACTCACCTTTTTTTCCATATAGATATCTAGGGAAAGCCAAATGTCGAAATGCGGTGTGTGAATAGTCCACTCTGTCAGACTGAGTGGGAGAAAATTGTCAGCTGGCCAATGACAGCAGCTTTCTGGACATTTTGCACAACTGGAACATTGCAAAGATATGAACCAGCAATAATTTTATCAGACTGCAAAACTGACTGAATTTGGCAATTCTGTACAAAGAAGTTTCAGCACAGATGCAAACATAAGAATAAATCATTATACTAGCGGCTGTATATCCTTTCTAAGGAGAATTTTCTTCCTCTGTTTTTAAATAAGAAATATTAATTGTATGGCTGGATCTTTTCTTTTCTAATAATTCCATTTTCTGAGGAGTTCAAGACTCTGAGAATGGTGAGGTAAATTGTCATACCTCTGTTCAGTTGCAAACGGCCCCTTAAACTCATATCTTCTCAGCTGTCACAATTTCGTGACCGAAAACCACAAACCCAAACATTGTTAAATATAGTCTAAAAGCTTAAATTCAGGTGAAGCTGGTCAGGTTTAACTTGAAGAAAAGTTACTGTTCAAAAAGGTTGCAATATGAGATACTGAAGAGAAATTCAGCCATAGATTTAATTGTGCTTTCATTACCAGAAACAGTGGAGCCAGCATGGTTTGCTCTTTCTTATATAACTCCTATACCTCCGCTTTCCAATATTAAGACCACACAAGCTGATTTCAAAGTCTAGAGGTAATGAATAGGTCTAGATTATTTTTATATGATTCCAGGGAAAGGTACACAACACTCTTCATGCTGTTCACTTTGTCCCCCAATAAATATAGTCACTTTTCTATGCAATGAGGTGGGTTTTTTTCATCAGCATTGAGGGAAAAAGGTAAGAGGACACTTGATGATTAAATAATTTTTTGTGATCAGATAGGGAGGCATAAAAAAAAATTACATTTAAAATGTGATGTATTGACTCTTGTAGCTGCCATTGTTCCATTTTTTTACAGTTTGTTATTCTTTTAACATTCAAATTCTCAGTATTCTTTGAACACTGGCAGTAGTATTCCGTCTTCTACATTTGGGGATTTCAGCTTTCAGAATATTATTCCACCTGGAACTTATAGGTTTTGCCCTTTTTTCCTAAAGGCCAGATTTCAATAGCTTTCCGGAGTTCAATAATCCACATGGTATGTTTCTTCCATATTTTAACAGTCTCAGTGTATTCCACAATTTGTTGACTAAAAATGTAAAAAGGTTGAGATGCAGAACAGTTTGCATTTGTGCTCCTATGATATTTATACTTCAAATAGTTCCCTGACATTTTATTTGGAAACTGGTATGTTCTTCTTCCAAATAAATAATTCAGATAACATATTACATTTTTGTAACTCAGGAATGAAAGTCAGTACTATTCATAGTGCTGTTGACATGCCTTCTAGTAATTTATGGAATAATTATGACCATATTTGGGATATGTCTATTCCCTACATTTCTGATTTGTCCTCCTCCAATACATCTTGACAATGCTGTTGTAATTCATGTATGTTGTACAGACTGAATATATTTAAAGACAGACAATTCGATCCGACAAATACACTAAAAATACAACACAGCTGTTTAGAGCTCACTTTCTCCATGAGACCTTTACAGTAGACATTTGGTTAGTAATGAAGGAATTCTGCAATTCTACCCTTTATTGTCAGTCCGTGAGACCACGCATGACAATTTGTACTGAATCATTACCTAAGTCCGTTTAAGCCTCTAAAGAATTCAGATGATACATATATGAAGTGCTTTATTTCAGGAAGTGGGTGGTAGGCAGCATTCAACATATATGGAAATAATTCTTCAATCGCTTAGCCAAACTTTATACAAACATCTAGCCTTACTTATCATATTTTACTCAGATTTTAATTTTCTCAGTTAAAAGAACTACGCAAATGTATAAATTTATTTCCTCCTTAGTGTTTTTAATACTTCTTCTTATGACTGTATTTTACAATCTAAAAAAAAGTGTCATTCATGTTGAAAGACAGAAAATATTTTAAAGAACAACACAGAGAACTTTCAACTGATGTTAATGTAAGTTTAAAAATGGGGAATTAGACTCAAGGGAAGAAAATCTGTGGGAATTTTGCTATTGACTTCATGAGGTCACGATTTTTTCCAGCCCTGCTATATAACCTGAGAATGTTGATTTTACACATCTTGTTGAAATTCATGTTTCCGTAGTACATAGCTTATGGCTATCATTCCACGAGCCTTAGAATTTGCGAGGACAGCAATATTAACAAGTAAAAAGCACAACTAATGCTTGTCAACACGTGTAACATTTTATAAATCTACACACATGTTGTGATTCATTATCATCTAAAAGCAGAGTTCCATCAGAAGTGACATGGCTATTCACTTTGTGAAAACTGCTCGTTTTAAAAATTTCATTAGAAAGTAACAGATTTGTCATGTTCTCTGAACTGAGTAACTGAAAACATAATTAAAATATCCCTATTGGGTTTATTGAGAGTAATAAACTTAATTAACAGATTCTCTTTTGTTTAATTTGACAGTTTTCTTTAGGAGACCATTGATAATTTATTTAAACTAATTCCTCATGAAAATTAAGTATTAATTATGAAATTACTATTTCATAATGGTACCATTAAAAATGCAGATCAGATGCAAATAAAGATTGACATTTTTAATTGTTTTTGTGTGCTACTAATTTTCTTTCATCATAAATGAACACTGGATTAGTTTCAGTGATTAACAAGAATATTCCAGTAATATTAGAGCATTTTAAAACCTTGACTATTGCTAAAATGTATCTTGTTACCGTTACCTCATTATTCACAGAATTAAGAGAATAATCAGTATCTGAATGTTGATCAAAAATTCAGCCGAGAGAAAACATACAGAAAGGATCAGAGGTAGACTACTCTCATAATTACATACCATTTTGTAAGTAGAACTGTTATTAAAGCCAGAGTGGCAGAATAGGGATTTTTAACTAATTTTATTGTATTTATTTAACATAATTTTTATATGGTAGGAATTGTTTCTATTTCTTTTTCTCTCTGGTCAGAAATTCTCTTGTAGGAAACCATAGAAGAGACTCTCTGATTTGGGAGGATGATCGTTATTTAAATGTAACAGAAATATAGGCACTACAGAAATATATCTGCGCTCCATGCACCAATTATATAAACTTCCTGTACCAGTGAATGTTTTAAATTATTTCCACATATATATAAAAGCTCTAAAAATTAACAGGGACAGTGTTATTATGGGGGCACTAGCCTCTTCTAGAAACAAACTGCAGAACAATTGCTAATAAATTGAGAGACCCACAAATGAAGATATGATAGGTAATGTCGTTCTTTCTGAATGTTCACATAACCAACAGAACATGGTGTAGATATTGTTTTTGTAGACTGTGAAGTCATTACAGAAGAACTATTTGAGAAATGAAAACACAAATCTGGAATTGAATATTTTGGGGTTTTGAAAATACCATTTTGGTGTCAAAACAAAGGAAATCTACGTGATCAGCAGGAAATAATTGACTTTAATAAAGGCAAAGGTTTCAATTTGATACCAAACCTATTTTTAAATACCATGTTGCTGGAAATATGAACACTGCCATGTGAAGACTCTGATTTAGCCTGGCATTCCCCCCCCCTAATTTACATTTTATTTTAAATAAAAATTTCAAATTCCAGCTGCATCTACTTTCACTTTTTATTTCGGATAACTCCTTCATCAGCCAAGCACCTCTTCCTGAGATTCTGCTCTGCTTCCAGTAGACTGAATCTTCAGAATGCCTCCGAGTTCTCACTTGTGCTCAGTAAAATAAGTAAAAATCCAGATGATAAAATAGTGAATCTTAATGGAATTAAAACTCTAGCTAGACCACTACAGCGCTTCTGGAAAAATATTTCCACTGTCAATGTCCAAGTAATGTTAGCACTTCCTGAAAACTCTTAATATTGTATCAGTTAGTTCTATTTTACTCAATCTGTAACAGCTTTTATTTAATCTGTCTCTCCTGCAGTATTGTTTAAATGAAAGCTCCTGGCAGGATCTTACTATGGAACCTTTTTATCCAGAAAAGGAATTCTGTTTGAAATATGGGGATACTGAAAGCTACAGCAGTGGTATATCCAGACTACCAAGTGCCAACTACTAAGTGCATTTTTAATTACTGTAAATAAATGAAACATTTATTGAAAATGTAGTAAGCTCTTCCTTGACAATTCATGTGGTTTCATTTTCACCTTTAAAATAAACATCTGTTCTTCTGAATGTATTTAACAAGTGTGGCAAGTATTAGAAGTAAGATAGAAAGGTAATAGTTTATATGCTTGCACAGACCAATATGAACAGGGAATACATTTTTTCCTTTCTCTTTCGGTCTTTTATTACGTATACTTCCAGGCAATTTAGATAGTGAGCATTCATGAGCATAATGGTCAAAATAAATCAAAGAAAATTCTGCCAATGTTTCTCCACAATGTAACGAAAACCTTCAGAATGCTTTCTCAAAATCTGTTACATATATATTATTTAGTTTTGCGCTATCACCAGATACTGTGCCATGAAAATATACTGCAAATTGAAAAACATAATTTTATTGTTCAGTAATGTCCATGGCAGTAATGATGTGAAATAAGAATGCCACTTTCTCCAACTGAAACAAACGTTATCAGATGACATGCATTTTAGACTTACCTGAAATGTTCACTAGATTAAAAATTCATTACATTCATTTTAGAGATTTCTGAAATTCAGAAAAAAATCTCTTTCATTATTGGATTCCTTCAAACTTCTCCTATGAGGGCTATTTTAATAAGTGTTCAAACTATAAAATATAATTAAGGGCATAAGAGCATCACTGCTGTGAGTACCTGGGCTATTGTCAGTACGCATGATTTAAGTCTTTGCATTATCTAGGAAACATGCTGATAGTTAGAAACCACAACCGCTTTCTCACAAGTCACTAAAGTGTAAGATGTTTCATCTGCTTTCTTATTGAAAGCCAATCAAAACTATGCAATTTTAAGACCTTAGACCTGTGACAACAGTTTTGAATGACAGATCAGACAGGGGAGATGTTTATGTGACTATATCAGTTGCAGTCTGAAAATACAGAAGAATGTTATGAAAACAATTGTTCCTTTTATCTATCTTAAAGTATTTTCCTGAAGTTTCTTTTAAGCTATATAATAAATAATTTAAAATATTATCGCTTGCCATATGTGAGAGATAAGATGAAATTATTGGCAAGACTTCAGACTTCAGACAGCTTCCAAGTTATTAAATACTTTTTGTTGCCAGGCATACGCTTTGGTAGGTATTTACTTTGGCTGTTTTTCTCATTGTTAAGTTTATTGTATATTCTATAAAAAAAAAATTGAAAAAGCATCTCAAGTTTACACAACTGCTTTCTGCTGTTGCTATTATTATATTGTGTATAAATATAGTGGCAACCTAAGATATATTCAGAAGTGTGTCCTGGTTCAGTATCATCTCATAGGAATACTTAGGTAAGAATGGGGTCTTAGAGAAAAAAAAATTGAAAGAAAGTGTATGTTTTTCTGCATTAATTGTAATGAAGTCTCCTAGGTTAAAATTTTTTTTGAAGGATATGTGTTCTTTTTATGTGTGGAGGCGTGTATACATTAATTCACACATTAGTCTCAACTAAAGCCTTCGGAAAGTTTGTCCTCGGTGGGCTTTGTATGCTTTTTTTTTGGATAAAGTTTCATGATACTACACTGTTGCAAAGTAAGACTTTTGAAAAGGGAAGTAATGGCACTGAATCAATGAAATAGCAACTGGTAGTGGTTTTGCTAATGGGTAATTTCGAGTTAGGAGTGCTGACAATCATGTATTAATGTACATATTTCTGGATTATGTAGAAACACAGACCTGTATTTTAATGTTTCTTGTACAAAGATTTACTTCTTGGGAAGAAACAGAGACCCAAGTCCTCAGCTGCTTTAAATCAATGTTCTGCTTTCACTTATTTTCCTAAAACTGATTTTTATGTCATTTTTAACTCTTAGGTTCAGAATTTTCCAATACGTAACTTACTTTTAAATTAATATAAAGTCAACCATAGTTTTACAAACTGTATTATGTCCTTCCACACAGTGATGCATTTCCTTATCTATTATTAATGCCTTGGTTGCTACTGTCTAGTTTAAATTACTTTGCATATATTATGCCTGTAGCATGTGTTTGTGTGCATTATCTTCACATGCCTCATCTTGTTTTCCTGCTCTGATCTGAGTGGGGAACTTTTCTACTCAAATTCACAGCAGCAGCTTCTGAGTTATTAACAACTCTGTCACAAGAATTTGCATCTCCACCTCTTAATGGCCGGAAGACAATGTCTGTCTCCCAGTACCATGTATTTTGATACCAGATATGATCTTTATCAGTTGTTCAATACAAATTAACTTGACTCAAGTGAGAAACACTATTCCTTTAGTGACAGCTTCTTTTAGACTTACAGGAATCAACAAAAATTGGTTAGATAGAAAGAGGTATATGACTATCAAGCAGAATTCCTCTTACAGTTAGAGAATGCAACGGAGGTGGCATTTATATACATAGACAAGCTAACCCTGTAAAAAAGTCTCTGTTGGTCACAGAACCTTCATTTCAGTACATGAAATGTTACAGCTTTGTGAGAGACTGTGATAACTGTCATGTGCAAGGGTATTAGTTTAGGCAGCCAAGACACCATTTCTAAGCATAATATTTGGCTTTCCAGCATTGTTATAGCTGCAGTCTGCTCTAAAGAGAGTTGCATGAATAATTAAATATTTGCCTTCTCAGCCAAAGTGAAAAATATATGTGGTGGGAATGAGTCATAAAGAACCAAATTTGTGGCTTTTCTCACTAGAAAACAAACAAACAAACAAAAAGTTTTATGCTAAATTAAACACACTGTTTGTTCTGTAACACAATTTTTATTTTCAAGCACTTAAAGAAAAACATATAGACATCAACATACACCCAACTGCTTCTGTTCAGTAACCCAGTACTGAAGCAGCCAACCTAGATGCAAGAAACCCGTATCTAGTGTTTCTTTCTACTTTGAGGAGCTCTAACTCACATTTTCAGTCCCGTGAGTGATTAAAACTGTGCCTCACCAAATCTGACTCAAATACTTCAGCATTTCACACAGAATCACAGAAATATCTGGGCTGGAAGGGACCTCTGGAGGTTTTCTGGTCCACCCCCCTGCTTAAGCAGGACTAAATAGAGCATTTTTGAGACCATAATAAAAAATGTGAAATTTATAACTTGCTGGAAAATCCTCTCCCTCCAGTTTTCATATGAAGCTGTTCTCCATTGCTGGAGTAATGACCTGAAGTGGCTTGTTTTGATTGCATTTGACTATAGTCTTTTTCAGTTGTTAATGTAATTTGAATAATTACAGCACACCATTATAAAATTGACAAATACGTTTCATAGAATAGTCTGTAAGATCCAATAAAAAAGCCTTCAAAAAAATCTCTTATTTGTCTCCTCCCGCAAACTTTTATAAAACACTCTTGCTTTTAAGTGTTCTTCACAACGATACAGCTGCTTTGGGGCGTTATTCGTACTTTGTCCTGAAATGTAATTGCAAAAACTGAGGATGGGGCAGCAGTAGTATATCCTGCAGTACACTTAATTTTCTCCCACCCTACATATTACACGATGACCTGTAAGTGTGATGCAGCAAGAACTTAAACTTTCCTCCATCACACTAGGAGTTTCTCAAAGTTGCAGAATGCGCAACTCATTATGCTAAATATAATTAATTTTGCACTACTTGATTTGTAGAAAGCAGACAGTATGAAGTGAATCTGAGACATAGATTCTATTTTCCCACATAAGACAATACTGTATTATTAAAATTTTGCATAAAGGCTGAAAATGTAAAACCTCTTTAAAGGGCAACCTCAGGGTCTGGTTTTGTTCTGAAATTTTGCTTAATGAAAATGGTGCACTGCTAAACAAGTACATTTTCTCCTTGAATCTGCTGAAACATTTGTAATGCATATAACGAGCAATTGGGAGGAGGAGGTCATCTTTATATATTCTTATTAGTATTGCAGGGTGAGTAGGACTATCTTGCTGCTTACACATTGCCAAAATTTGTGTTAAGCTACAGTCAATTACACTTTGCACATATGTAATTAAAAACACAACTTGGACATCTAACAAATTTATTAGGCATGAACTGTGAAAAGGAAGGAAAAAAGAAGGGAATAAAAGCTGTTTTATGTTACCAACATTTTGGTGCAAGCCACTTACACAAATCAGACGGGGCAACTCCATTCCATTTCTTGAGATGCAGCCCAGAGAGGTAGCACAGAAGGGAGGTTGTTCAGGGTAAACTTAGGTGCTGAGGTTTTGAGTTCTAGATGATTTTAGGTACTTCATTCTAAATGAAAGCATTGTGTCAAGTTCCCATTTACCAGTTAGGTGTAGAAATACTGCTATGGATGCTGGCCTGGTGCCTCTTCTGATGTGACTTAGCACCTCTCCAATATTTGTTCTTTCCTCTTCTCCATTAGCAGAGAAGATACATGTGTTTGCTTTTGTAATTTTTTTCATCATACATGTACAAATTTCTTATGTTTCTGTAGGGAAGATTAAAGAAGTGGACCCTGAATTTCAGTATCATTCAGCAATTCAGCATTCAGTGCTAAGAGCTTGGCTTCTTACAGCTTCTGCATGCCCTAGTGCAGTGTGTGTAGGCTGGAAGAAATGGCATAATTGGTCCCATATTTTCAAATTTTCCTATTCTGCAACACATGCAATGCAGAACAACTGCCCTTCCTTTATGGATTGATCTAGCATATGTTTTACAGATAATAACAAAGAAAAAAATATTAGGAGTTTTCAACAGTGGAAGAAGCCTTCAGAAGAGTAAAATAAGCCATATTTTAGAGTGTGCCTTTTTGCAATATTCTCTATTGTGTCATTTTACATTGTCTGGTTTATAAGATAAATATGTGAACAAAACAGTGACATGTAGTACATTTTCAGGATCTTTCCTGTTCTGTTAAGGTCCTAATTACTCTTTAGTGAGGGTGAGAGGTTCTAAGAGAGGTATAAAGAGATGTTCACTGGAAATACTTAGTTGGTATACAAACTAGCAGTTGATCATCTTCATGGGTTTTTTTGCAGATTTTATATATACCTGTAATTCCATAATTGTAAAACTTAAAAATGTTTCTTAATACATGAGTAATACATTATGTACTTAGTCCTGCTTCTTTTGAGCAACTTTTAAATCCTAACTTTTAAAGTGTTTAACTGTAAGAATAAACTTCATGCTCTTCTAAGGAAAAAAAAAAGGCACCAGGCAATGTTTTCTATGAGATTAATGAATATATTAATACACTCTTGAAGCTTTATTCCTATTTATGAATGAATTATGCAGCTAACTACAAAGACACTCAACTTTTGGGTAAATCTAGTTTTTACTAACACCGTCTAAATTTTTCAAATTTATCAGATAACTGGCAGCTATCTAAACAATTTTTTTTTTATTTTATTTAAGAAATCTACAACTAAGGATGACCACAGTACTCTTGTGACAGCAATCAAAAGATCAGACATGTTCTTTGACTCACAATAGTTACCATGATCAGTAACTACTCCACAAGATCAAACACTGTAAGGGTAAAACTTGTCATACATTTGTGACTCAAAAGAGCTCCTTTTATTGCTTCAAGAGTGGTTTCCTTTTTCCTTGGAAAAGCCTAGAAGGCGGCAGAAACTGTGTATTGCCAAATAAGCAGTGATAAATCAAAATAGGAGAAATATGTGCAACAGCTTGGGGGTCCGAAGCTCTGGGTTTAGCCTGGAAAAGTAAAAATGCAGTATCTATCACATTTACCTATCTGCTTTCTTCAGTCTTGCTAAAGATAATTACCTCATTAAAACTGTGATTTCAAAGCCTATAAAATATCTAGAAACATGGTATTTCTTCTGATAACTGCAGTCCCATAGCTTTCTTGAGCGCTGAAGGGTATTTTTTCCTTCTCTGTCAAAGTGTATTTATTTTGAGGTTTCTATCTCTGTGCAACGTCATTAGAGAGAAAAGGGTAGTTCTGAATTCCAGAGTGCCAATGCTATTAATTCCCCTCATTGCATGAATCACAGAATGGTTGAGGTTGGAAGGGACTTCTGGATGTCATCTGGTTCAACCCTTCTTCTCAACCTAGAGCTGGTAGCCCAGGACCGTTTCCAAATGGCTTTTGAATATCTCCAAGGATGGAGAATCCACAAACTGCATCGTCAGCCTTCATGGGAAAGTGTTTCCGGATCTTCAGAGGGAACCTACTGTGTTTCATGTTGTGCCCATTGCCTCTGGTCCTGTCACTGGGCACCACTGACAAGAGCCTGTCTCCATCCTCTTCAGATATTTATATACATTGATGAGATCTCCCCCGAGCCTTCTTTTCCCCATGCTGAACAGTCCCAACTCTCTCAGCCTTTCCTCATAAGACAGATGCTGTAGTCCCTTTGTTATTTTTGTGGCCCTTTGTTGGACTCTCTCCAGTATATCCATGTCTCCTACTGGGAAGCCCAGAACTGCACCCAGCACTCCAGGTGTGGCCTCACCAGTGCTAAGTAGAGGGGGAGGATGTCCTCCTTTGACCTCCTGGCAACATTCCTCCTAATGCAGCCCAGAATGCCATTTGCCTTCTTTGTAGCAAACGCACATTGGTTTTACCTGGCCCACTTTTGTTAAAACAAAAGCTACTTACATCTTGTCTTCACTAAGATTATATTGAGGAAGTAAGGTGAGGTAAGGTAAACACTTCACCACCCCTCTTTTTTTTTTTCTCATTAAAAATATATAGGCTGAACTTGGACATACTAGAATGCACATAAAGATGAAGAAGTGATGAGGACACAGAACACAGGGGAAAGTGATTTTTGGATTGTCTCCTAAATGTCACAGACTTTTTTTTTTTCTGACAGGTACAAGGTGTCAAAAGAGAAAACAAAGGGTAATCTAGGAATAAATATAAGCCTATATCAGTTCCAAGGTACTCTTTGCCATTTTCCCTAACTTAAACTCCTACCATTAAAATAAGAAGTATAGAAAGCAGAGCATATCCTTCTCTTGAGGGAAACCTTAACTTAATTAAGTCCAATTTGAGCCCTCTCTGAGTCCTAGTCTCTTCTTAAATTTGAGTGAAATGGCTTTTCACATCATTATACCGTTGCATTTTTTTCCAGGAGTGCATTTTAATAATCAGGACTGGCAGCAACCACGGGGACGGGTCCGGACCGGGTTCATTAGCAGCTAATAATTTATACAGGAAAGAACTAAGTAGGCAAGGATTAGCTTTATTCTTCAAGATAGTCGTTCCCAAATTTCGGACCGTGGAGCACTGTTATAAATTTTCATTTGCACCTTCGAAGCCGGCAGCAAAGTTTTAACTGGAAAGATGCAAAAAGGGGATGATTTCACAGCACGGGCCCTGCAAGCAGTGCAGGTTGGAGACCGCTACTCTGGCAGATGTGGGCCGCGGGGCGGGCGCGGGGATCCCCTGGGGGACAGGGACAGAAGTAAATCTTTAAATCCTGAATTCCCTGCGGGGAGAGAAAAGGGGAGAGTCTGCGGGCAGCCATACCACCCCCACGGGTGTACTTCGCTCCCTCGCCCGCCTCTCCTTCCCGCTTCCCCCCGCCCCGAGCACCGGGAGCGGCCTCGGCCGGCCCCTCTGAAGCATCGAGGCGCTCGGCCCCGGCCGCGCCCTGCCGCCCGTTGCCAGGGAAACGGGCTAAGGGACGCCGGGCAGGCCGCGGCGGCGGCGGCGGCTGGCTGCCGGTCCCCTCCTCCCGCCCGGCGGCGGCGGGCGCCCAGCCGGAGCCGTGAGTACCGGGAGGCGGGGCCGGGGCCGGGGCCGGCAGCCAGCTGCATTGCCGGCGGCGGGCGTGTGTGCGTGGTAACAGATCCTCGGTGACGCCTGGGCTCCGCGCCGAGGGGAGGCGGTGGAGGGAGGGAGGCCCGTTGCCGCCCTCCCGCTGAGGGGGGCTCTGGGAGGCGGGCTCGGTGCCGGGCGCTCCTAGTGCGAGACAAGTCTCAGCAATAGCGTGGTGAGCAGGACTAGGGAAGTGACCGTCCCCCTGTGCTCCACACTGGTGAGGCCCCGCCTCGAGTACTGTGTCCAGTTTTGGGCCCCTCACTACACGACATTGAGGTTCTGGACCAGAGGACAACGAAGCTGGTGAGGGGTCTAGAGACAAGTCTTAGAGGAGCGGCTGAGAGAGGTGGGATTGTTTAGCCTGGAGAAAAGGAGGCTGAGGGGAGACCTTATTGCTCTCTACAACTACCTGAAAGGAGGTTGTAGAGAGATGGGGGTCGGTCTCTTCTCCCAGGTAACAGGTGATAGGACAAGAGGAAATGGCCTCAAGTTGCACCAGAGGAGGTTCAGATTGGATATTAGGAAAAATTTATTCACTGAAAGCGTTGTCAAGCATTGGAACAGGCTGCCCAGGGAAGTGGTGGAATTGTCATCCCTGGAGGTGTTTAAAAGATGGGTAGACATGGTGCTTAGAGATATGGTTTAGTGATGGTTTTTGTCAGAGTTAGGTTGATGGTTGGACTCGATGATCTGAAAGGTCCCTTCCAACCCAGACAATTCTATGATTCTAAGCACCCTGAAGTTGTATTTTATCATACTCCAAGCGGCTGGCTGGGCCCTAGGCCAGAGTGGGAGGTGGACCAGGAACTGCAGTTGCCCATGGGCTCTGCTGGCACACAGGGTGTGCAG
Source organism: Rissa tridactyla (assembly GCF_028500815.1). NCBI lineage: Eukaryota > Metazoa > Chordata > Aves > Charadriiformes > Laridae > Rissa > Rissa tridactyla. Next base: position 47,454,578 of record NC_071467.1, read on the forward strand.
GGCCCTTGTAGGTGCAGCGCCTTTTGTCGCTTCTTCAAAGTTTGGCTGGTGGTCATGAAGGGTTCCTGGCCCAAGTCTGGGGCAGTGTGTGGCATATCCCGTTCTTCCTCGTTCACTGTGGTGTTGTGTCAGAAAAAGCCAAAGGAGTGGTCTTTGTCTTCAGGAAGTTGCACCTTTGGAGGTGTCCAACTGAAGCCTGGGAAAGTGCTTAAGTGGAGGGTACATCTCCTGCTGCAGAAGCGTGCCGGCATCTCTGCTTTGGGGAAGAGGTTCAGTTAGAATGGCTTGTTGGGGCTTCTGGAATTAATTCCCTTTTCTTCCTGCAGTGCTTGATGCAGCAGCTAAAGCATCTTTGAGAGATCCGATTTTTGAGCTTGTATGCCTAAATAGGCTCTGCCCTCTTATTGCTGAGTTCTTAACTGATTCAAAGAATACAATGAACTTTCTGATATATAATTTAAAAGAGTTTTAAGCCTTCCTTTTCCAAGTTTCAAATACATAACAAACATTTTGCACAGGCTCAAGAATGTGATGAGTCACTACTGAAGAGGAGACTGATTAAAAATTAGATCTTTTACCCTGTAGAGGGTATAGTAATTATTCTGTCGGTTAGTTTTTTCTCTCCTTAAAAAGCACAATGCATACAGCTAGAAAACATGGAAGGACTTGGTATGGGAGTTATTCCAGAATTTTATTACCTTCCAAAAGCTCTTAGGTTGTTTTTTAAAGAGTGGAATCTCTTAGTTTTGCTCTATAATAACACCATGCTAAAGTAGAATAGACTTTGAAGAAGATATTTTGAAAACCTTATGGAAGGAAGAGGTGGCTGTCACTACAGTGATAATGATTGACCTCTAATTTCTGTCTGTCTTTTTATTTCTTTCTGAAAATAATGAGGAATGGGGGAATTCATGACAGTGAAGGTTTAGTGGACTTGTTTTAACGGCTGATAGAATTGTAAAGTTTTGGTCACACTCTGGTCACAGGACCCTAGGTGGATACATTGAGGAAATATGTAAAAAAAAGAAAAAATGCACTGTAGGCTTGACTGTTGTGTTTCAGCAGAAGGTACCTCAAGAAACAACTCCTTCTTGTTTTTCCATATTGATCATATTGAGATGTATATTGGAAGCGGAGGGGTTGGTCGTGATCCCAAATGAAAATCCAGTGTGTGATCATTTTGGGACTGGTTGTGTTCTTTCAGGTTGCCTCAATTGGAAAATTGAATAATTTTGCCAACACAATGAGATCCTGTTGGGTATTCAGGGATTTAGTAAGGTTTTGGAGCTGTTTGATTTGCAATCCTTTAAGATTATTCCTCGTGGAGTTGCAGCATGGCTCTCTCTAGTGAGATATTATATAAAGAAATTTACAAAATGGATACATGTGTCTCTTAAGCCTTCCTCCCTACTGAGGGGCTCTGAATTTTTCTAAGTGCGCTCATCTTTTCAGAGCATATAGCCTATTTCCAATTAGAGTTTTATGATGGTAAAATATCTGACTTTAACCTCTGCTGTTATGATGTCGATATGATGATCTGCTTTATAGGTAGCCTTTTGTAAGCCTTTTTGTAAAGAGCTTTCAGATGGAGTTAAATAAAAAGAGGACTCTAGGTGACCGTTTCAGGTTTCATACCTTGCGTAACAGGACAGGTAAGTCTGAAACTGTCACCATGAAGACAGAATGAGGAAAAGTCTCCTTTTGAAGGGTGATTTTAGAACTTTTATTTAAATTTGGACATGAGACGGAGACATTTCCTATTCCTCTTTCCTTGCCTGATGCAGTTTTGGATGAAATTATCATTTGGAAGATTACTATCCACACTAACATCAAAAGTTAATACTGCAATAGTGGCCCAAAATATTTGCTGTCATATTTTAAGATCCCATAGAAGGTCTAGTGAAATTGACCTAAATGACAGTAAAATTATTTTCTGTGGTATTTACGAGATGGCTACTGATGTATTACACTTGATGTTAAAAGAGAGTTTGGAGTCAGAATAGAAATTGAATGGTTAAAAATGTTCATTATTTGTAAAGTGATAAAATCTCCTAATATAGAGAAGACTATTTATCTATTCCAGCTTTCTGTGGGGTTCCTGATTTTGTGCACAGTTATGATCTTCGTAATAACTAAAGCATGAAACCATTGAGTTTAGATAGTATGTAGGCAAAATGATTTTAACTGATTTTGAATTCTGTATCTCAAAGTTGGATATTAGATAATTTACACAACTTTTCTGGTTTTCTGAATCAGTTGACTTCACAGTGTAAACAAGAAACCACTTAACAGTGAATAGTGAGAAAATCTGGATCACTTAGTCTCTTCCTTTTTAACTTCAAAGGACTTGTCTGTACACAAAACTTGTGCCATGAACTGTGATGAGGTAGATAGTGCATTACAGTAATTCTCCTAACATTAGGCTAACTACATGCATCTAAAAGGGCTTTGTACTGGCATAGTTGATCACTGCCATTAAGGAGAGTGAAAACACTAAGGATTATGCCAGTCTCTGCATATGGTTAAGAAATTAAACTCTTCAGCAAAAAATGGGTGTTTCTATGACCTTGGAATGTGTACATGGTGTGAACTACTGTGTATTGAGAACAGTTATGTGGTGAAGCAGAAATTCAGAGACAGAGTAAATCTAGCAAAAAATTGCCCTTCCTGCATTCTTTTTGCTCAAACATGTAATAAAATCTCATATAAAGTGTTTTAAAACTTACTTATTTATTCATTTTACTGTGTGTTTTTAGCTTTGTTTGAAAATCTAAGTTGAATTACTGAATCGTGGAGCACAAACACCGAGTAAAGGTAATGGTCACATTTCCTAGGTAAAAAGTTTTATGGTTTAGGATGTGTCTCACTTTGGAAGGTAGATGGTGAGAAAGCATTGGCTTGAGTGAGCAGCTGCTCCAGTCAGCTTGGCGATATTGTTGATTTTGTAATTATCATTACTTTTTTAGTCTTTTTTTGTGTGTTGGGTTGGTTGGGGTTTTTTTTTATATTTTCCTGTCATGCAGAGCTTTGTCTTGGAGCTATCATCTTCTAAGGTTATATTGCAGGACAGGTACAAGAATATACTTTTAATGTAGCTATATTGAATTGTATAAATTAGTCTTTCCTTTAATGTCGTATCCTTATAAAAAACAGTCTGAGACTGTATGTATTTAAAAATATTTTTCTATTAATTTTCTTTTTAAACAAGACTTTTATATAGCATCAAGAATTAATTAGCTGCTAAGATCTGAGCAGTGCCACAAAATACATCTTAGTCCAACTGAACAAGAATGTGTTTATAGTTACTTAGCACTTGATTTGGAATTTGGCAAGATCTTCTCTTCAAACTAGAAAACACACAGATGCAATTTCATATTATTTAGTAGTGTGTTGTGTTTCCTTTTTTATTTTTAATAGATTGTATGATCCTGCCAAATTTTCAACTCATTTTGTTTTTCTAATCTTTGCAACTGAACTATTTATATAATATATGTAATGGCTAAAATTACTATTTAACTTAAAGTCCTTCTGAAACATAAAGTAATAAAATACATACAGCTTAAAATGGGAAATCAAATAGAGATGGATCAGCATTTTAAAATGTTTATTTCTCCATTTTTTCTCTTTCAAAGAGCATAGTATTATCATCTTAGGCACAAACCATGTCTTATGCATGGCACTGTAGAACAACGGAGGTACTTGAATAATACTGACAGCAAGGGCTTACTACGTGATTCTTTCTCAATTTGGACATAATGTCTTGCTGGAGGAGCTGCAAGCATTCTGGAGAACAGGATAATATGGAATTTGAAATGATCTTGAGAAGTCAGAGAATAGGATGTAAATCAGTAAGAACAAGTACAAAGTACCATCCATAAGCAGAAATAATGTGTACAGCGGAGAAGAAAATGCTTGGTAAGGTAGCAAAAGATCTGTAGGTTGAAGTGCTAAACATGAAAACCAGTATCAAGCTTTGTGATAGAAGCAGGGGTTGTATCAGGATATGAAACCAAAAGCATTGCATAATACTTCCATTCTTCTTAGTACTGGTGAGGCATCAGCTGGAAGGCTGTGGCCTCTTTGGAATATATGCCTGAAAAGACCTGGACCAAGTGGGGAGAATTTGTAGCAAAAGAGTGGAAAAACAGTTGGAAAGTATAATCTCTGGGCAGGGGTGTGTGTGTTTAAAAAATTAGAAGAATTTGGTCTATCTAGAGAAGGAAAGAGATAACAGTTCTCAAATGTTTAAGAAGTTGTTCAGAAGGTGAAGGCAATGTGTTATTTTTTGTGTCCATATAGATATGATGAGAAGATTATATTATACATTAGGAGGGCTAACTAATGGCATGGATGGTTAAGATTGGTTTAAGTTTGCTTAGATATCTGGTAGAAACTGTCACTAAAAGATTTTAAAACATATTTGACAGGCATCTGTCAGAAATGGTTTAGATTTAGGTGAAACTGCCTTGGATCTTTCAATGCATGGAGGCATTATTTTACAAATGGAATCTGTTTTCACATTCTACTACACTTCTGTCATTACTAAAGAGAAAATAAGTTTCTACCCAGGACGACCCCTTCTTCATGGAACTTTCTATGTGTTTAATTAAATAATCAATTTATTTTCACAGAATCACAGAATGGTGGGGGTTGGAAGGGACGGACCTTTGGAGATCATCTAGTCCAACCCCCCTGCCAGGGCAGGGTCACCTAGAGCAGGTTGGACAGGGACATGTCCAGGCAGGTTTTGAATATCTGCAGAGGAGGAGACTCCACAACCTCTCTGGGCATCCTGTTCCAGTGCTCTGCCACCCTTACACGGCACATGCAGGAGAACAGGGTGATCAGGCCCAGTCAGCATGGGTTTGTGAAGGGCAGGTCATGCCTATCAAACCTAATATCCTTCTATGATAAGGTGACCCACTTAGTGGATGAGGGAAAAGCTGTGGATGTTATCTACTTGGATTTTTGCAAAGCTTTTGACACTGTTTCCCACAGCATTCTCCTGGAGAAACTGGCTGCTCATGGCCTGGACAGGTGTACTCTTCGCTGGGTAAAAAACTGTCTGGATGGCCATGCCCAGAGAGTGGTGGTAAATGGAGTTAAATCCAGTTGGTGTCCGGTCACAAGTGGTGTCCCCCAGGGCTCGGTGCTGGGGCCGGTTCTCTTTAATATCTTTATCAATGATCTGGATGAAGGGATCGAATGCACCCTCAGTCAGTTCGCAGATGACACTAAACTGGGCGGGCGTGTTGATCTGCTTGAGGGTAGGTTGGCTCTGCAGAGGGATCTGGACAGGCTGGACCGATGGGCTGAGACCAATGGTATGAGGTTCAACAAGGCCAAATGCCGGGTCCTGCACTTGGGACAAAACAACCCCATGCAGCGCTACAGGATTGGGGCGGAGTGGCTCGAAAGCAGCTCGACAGAAAAGGACTTGGGAGTGTTGGTTGACAGCCAGCTGAATATGAGCCAGCAGTGTGCCCAGGTGGCCAAGAAGGCCAACAGCATCCTAGCCTGTATCAGGAATAGTGTGGTGAGCTGGACTAGGGAAGTGATCATCCCCCTGTACTCGGCACTGGTGAGGCCCCACCTCGAGTACTGCATTCAGTTTTGGGCCCCTCGCTACAAGAGGGACATTGAGGTGTTGGAGCGTGTCCAGAGAAGGGCTACAAAGCTGGTGAGGGGTCTGGAGGACAAACCTTATGAAGAACGACTGAGGGAGCTGGGCATGTTTAGCTTGGAGAAGAGGAGGCTGAGGGGAGACCTCATCACCCTCTACAACTACCTGAAAGGAGGTTGTAGGGAGATGGGGGCTGACCTCTTCTCCCTGGTGACAAGTGATAGGACGAGGGGAAACGGGTTCAAGTTACGTCAGGGGAGGTTTAGATTGGATATTAGGAAACATTTTTTCACTGAAAGGGTTATTAAACATTGGAATAGGCTGCCCAGGGAGGTGGTGGATTCACCATCCCTGGAGGTGTTTAAAAAAAGGGTAGATGGGGCACTTAGGGACATGCTTTAGAAGTGGCTTTTGTCAGGGTAGGCTAAAGGTTGGACTCGATGATCTTAAAGGTCCCTTCCAACCTCAACAATTCTATGATTCTATGATTCTATGATTCAAAGTAAAGAAGGTTTTCCTCATGTTGAGATGGAATTTCCGGTGTTCCAGTTTGTGCCCGTTGCCCCATGTCCACTCCACTGAAGAGTCTGGCCCCATCCTCTTGACACCCGCCCTTTAAGTATTTATAATCATTGATGAGATCCCCTCTCAGTCTTCTCTTCTCCAGGCTAAATAGAGCCAGGTCTCTCAGCTTTTCCTCATAAGAGAGATGTTCCAGTCCCCTAATTATCTTTGTAGCCCGCCGCTGGACTCTCACCAGCAGTTCCCTGTCCTTCTTCAACTGGGGAGCCCAGAACTCGACCCAGTACTCCAGATCTGGCCTCACCAGGGCAGAGTAGAGGGAGAAGATGACCTTGCTCGACCTGCTGGCCACGCTCTTTTATAATGCACCTCAGGATTATTCTTTTACGGATCCTCTGTCATTTTTACTTATGTTGTCCCATTACAGTTTTGGTAGCTAGGCTTTGTCAGTCGTTTTTTTTTTTTTCTTCCCCTCTAGCTCTCATTTACTTTGTCATCTTTGTATCTTTTTACAAACTCCCTTTCCCTACTGCGTAATATATGTTTTCCAGATTTGCATTGCAAGCACCTTTCATTCCTTGAATGCCCTGTCCAACCTGCTTTTCTATACCATTGGCAGCACCCACATGCTTGGTTCTTTCACTTGTTTTTGTCTTTTTTCTATGTTCTTTATTTTTTAGCATATACAAGATGTCATCTTTTTCTCCTTTCTCTGCATTACTTCTAAAATAGTGAAGTTTAAGATCCCTACAAAACATATTTTGATGGAAAGACTATGAAATAAATGAAGGCAGTCAAGTGACTTTAAGTAGCCTTCAATTAAAGAGTTTTTTTTGGTATATCTAAGAAAACAAAGTGTACAGTGTCACTGTATGTGATCTGCCAGTGCCTGTCCTCCAGTAACTTTTGTCTATTCCAACGAGATTTGACAGATGGGTAGGAGTGTCAAAGATGTTAAGTTCTTCAAGTTTCATGAAAATTGGCAGCTAAGTAACGGGAAGAAAGACACAAATTATTTCCTTATCTGAAAGAAAGGTGTTATAAATTGGCCCTTTACATATTCTGTAGGGCAGCAGTCAGCTGACTAATTGACTCATGTTTTGGTTAGCCAGCCAAGCTCCAAACCAGTCCTATGCACATGCCCAGAAAGGAATAAGGGAAGCTGTGTTGGTCAGGCTTAGTGACACTGAGGGGAGCCGGGCTTCTGTGAGGGAATGTTGCACAAAAATCCATGGAAAACTTGGAAATCCATGGAAGACTTTACTGATTGTAATGTCATGGGAATGCTGGGGTGGTTTTTTTGGCTGTAAAATGTTCTTGGCATTTTTTTCTCTGTTCTTTGCAATATCAGTGAGGCCATTGCTTAATAAGTAGCAGTTATTTCAAATAATACAATTTTTCATTCATCCATTATTCCTGTTTTATCTTCATTTTTTTGAAGAACCTGTTATATCCTTGAAAATTTGGGTGCATCAGTTCCACATGTTCATTAAGACCTTGACCCGTTCCTGCCAGGAAGGGCTGAAGAGATAAGGTAAACCAAAAATTAAACTGTACTTCAAGCTAGGAGTGTTATATTGTGTGCCAAACAAATTCTTGGACTTTGCATTTCTTTGTTGCAGTGTATTGGCTGATTACAGATTTATTTTGCAATGTGTGTGACAGCTTAAGAAAAGACTTTTAAGTTTCCAAGACTTCAAGCTTTCAAGTAGAGATGATCTCTCTTGTCTTGTTTTAAACTAAGATTTATTTGTCTATTTATCTGTTCTGTATTACCAAACTCTTTCTGAAATTCTGTTTGTTTGTATTTCTGAATATTAAAATGAAAGGTACTGATGGTAATGAACTCGATAAGTGTAAGGTAGCTCTGAAACAACCAAATCGGATCTAAATTATTGAGCATAGCAAGCTAGAGAAGGGAAAGGATGAAAGAATTCTAGTGTTGAAGTAAAAGCATAGAAACCCAACTGCCCTACTGTTCATCTGACCTGTGGGCTTGTGGTTTGTTTTGGGGTTGTGAGTTTTTTGAGATGTTTAAGATTCATTCTGGGAGCTGATAAGGAAGTGGAGAGGAATTTGTAGCTAATTCACGGGCTGGTTGAATTGAGTTAATTTGTTCCTGCTGAATGCGTGTTTTTTAATGCTGCTGAGAAAATTATGCTGTTGTAAGACTGTCAGCATGCCTAGAGCACTTTTTCCTTTTCTACTATTTCTTGAAACCAAAGAAACAAACAAATTTATCCTTATTCAATGTGAACCTCATTGCAAGTAAAAAAAAAAAAAGTTTGTCACAGGCTGTTGGGGGCGTTTATTTTTGCTGAAGTTTCTTTAGCCATTTCTGGATGTTTGACTAATAATGAATTTATTATTCTAAAACAGTATTTTGAATTTAATGACAAAACCAGAACTGGCTTAATTATCAATAAGTAAAAAGATAACTTAAACAGTATTTAACTAAATTGTTTAATAGAATGCAAGAAAATATACTCTAATTATAAAAGTGATTCAGTGAATTAAACAAGAATATGTTGCGTTATGTCTATAAATACTCGATCTAATTTTTTGTTTCTTCATTACTCTATTTTTAAAAAATGGAGTTCAAAAGTGTCTTCATTTCTAATTCGCAGAATAAGAGATGTGATTTGTATGAACATATGCAGCAATTATGCCAAAACTAAATTTCTTCAGTTCTGTGGTTACTATGGTAACCAATATTCACTGTATTTCATTTAGACATATACAGCAGAATTGAAGATGGTAGGTTTAAGATTTAATAATCTTTGCAAAAATATTACGCTATAGTACATGATATTTTAATTATGTGTAAGGGGACAGATCAAATAACTAACATGCTTAGTAGCATGAACATTTGTAGTAATCATCTTTAAAACATATTTAGATGATTCTTGTGGTAATAGAATTTTGTGTGCTGGTTTCTAACAATTTAAATGAATTAGTTTTTTGCTTGAGCAGGGAGATTGTTCCTGCTACTGTCAGGTCTCTTTCACCTCCCAGGAATAAGGGAGAGAATAGTAGTTCTCCAGTTGTTTTGTTTCTGGCCTTGGAATGCGTGAGGAGGGACACTGAAACAGTAGATTAGGTAGCACCTTTAGTCACAGTTATGTTTTATGTGAACCCATGTTGCAGAATGTGAGCAGCTCTGAAGGTATTTATTTTCTCAATACTACTTGGTAGAAGTATAATTCCTGTTTTCTGACTCATGTCAGAACTCAAGAATATATAGAGAAAGACAAAGTGCATCATTCGTGACCATGGCACAGAAAACCTGGATTTAATTCCCTTGCCTATTACAGATTTCCAGTGTCCTTGTTTTTCATCCTGTTTAATGGTCTGTGGGTTTGTTTGTTGTTTTGTTTAGAGTTCACATTTGCACTAAGGTCTGTGGAAAAAGAATAGGGATTAAGTTTATTTGAGTTGCAGACTAGCTGAAATGAACCACAAGAATAGTGGAATACTGGAATAAAATCAAATTGATTTTCGATACAGAACAATTTCAGGTATTTATATGATAGTAGTAAGATCTCAGCTATAATATTTTTCATTTTGGATACCATTGGAAATTTGTGAGAGACATTATTTGATTCTAATTCCCTTCTTAAAGCTTAAAGTCGCTAGTGTAATGGACTAATTCTTGGGATCTTGTTCCTGTGAAAGGAATAAAATACAACAAAGAACCTAAGGAATTTTTCATGTCTTTTGTTGATTTAAATAATAATTCTAATCCTTCTATTAGAGTTGGTGGTTTATATTACCCAGTCTATGAAATTATACATGAAGCCTTGTTTTCAAGTGTGAGACTTGACTATCACTGTAACACATTTTAATGTGGCAAACTGCTATTTAAACAGCAGTGTGTACTATTTTGAAACATCTACACAAATTGTAGTTTGGGGGTATATTTTCAGGGACATTAATCCCCTTCTGTGTATTCTGAAGTAAACCTGGGCTGCATTTCAGTGTTTAAAAGGATTCACTGCATCATTTGGGGACAGGCAGAAATTGTGCAAGAAATTTTAGGGCCCTAAAACCAAATGGTAAAATGCTATATTTGCAGAAAGTTAGCACTTGGAGGTCAGAAAATGATAGAATAAAATGAAGATTGTTCATGGAATGTTAGCTTCTTTTAACTATGAGTTAGTTTATAATTTTTATTTATGCTGATTGCATTTTGGGGAAGGAGGAAAAATTCCAACACAAATGACATAGTCACAGTGAAGCAAGAATCAATGAGAATATTTGAAATAAAATTCTTCTGTGATTTGGCCATATCTATTGTGTTTATGAGGTACACAATCTCAATTTGCACTTAGTTTACTTGATAGTGAATAAGAATTTTGGTGAAGAGGGAAGTGTGGGAGTTGATGAGAAAAAGGTTTTTATAGAATAAGCTTTTCATGAGGCATATTTATGAATATCCCAATACTCTGCCTGGGGAATGGCATTTATGATGAGAAATAGTACTACTAGCTTATGTTACATGGATAGAAATTATAACATCTGAATTCTGATCTCTTTCATTGAAAAAAATTTATCAAAGATTTTGCTTTTAATAAAAATTTTGTTAGTTCCTTATCCTTCTCTTTCAGATATTGGTATTAGAAATTTATTTTTAGCAGCTGACAAATTATTTCTGTTATAGTAAAGTACCAAGAAAGTAATTAAAATGGTATGTGCATTTATTTTAGCTTTAGTCATATTTAATAATACATACAATATATGTATACTTTTATAAATATATATATACACATTTACCTGATGAAAGATTCACAATGCTTTTTTTTTTCATTTTGGAGTAGCATACAATAACTTTTAAAATGTATACTGTAGTAATATGACTAACGTAGTTGTTGTCTTTGTTAGAGTGAGAAAGTTAGTTTTAATTCTATGTAACAGTTTGTGCAGAATAACACTTCCTGAAGGTCAGAGGTATATGTTATAGAATTGTGAGTGCTAACTCACTGGATTAGGCTGATTTTTTCTGGACAGGACAATATAAAAGAAAAATTTTAATTTGTGTTTTGATAGTTACAGCTGTGAATATAAATAGTCTAGTATTTTTATATATTTTCACCAGAGACTAAATGAACCATGTGCTGGCTAATTTTTTTTCCAAGCCTCAGATTGAAATGATAGTTTTGTCATCAACTGCAGATTTGTCCAATATATTTTTTTTCAGTGGCATGTTATGTACAGTGGAATGTGTCTTTGTGTTGTTGTGTATATGATTCCTTATCAAGCAAGTGATGTTCTCACCTTTCTCTTAACACATGCTTGCGTGTCAGATCTGCTCATACCTTGTTCCGAATGTATTACACAACAAATTGGAACTGTTTCTTAAGGGTTTTTTTCCTGGATTTTTTCCTTTCATATGCAGTATTTTTCTCCTCTTTCCTCCTTTCTCTAGAGCTATTCTGTCTATCAATGCTTATTTTCTTTGACTTAACTACGAATTTCAGATTCTTTTATATACTCCTTGTTGGAGCTAATATGGTCCATCTGGTCTGACTGCCAGGATGAGCCTGTAGGAGAGTAGAATATCACTTTGCAGAGTCCAAGAAGCTGACATCCTGTCAGAGGTATAGTTAAAAATTCCTGCTTGCCAAATTGGCATATTTCTTTGAACAGCATTGAGCCCCACCGCTGGCAATGATTGTTTCAGGAAATTGAAAAAGCCACCAAACTTACAAAAAAAAAGGTATTAATGTGCAAATGACATTCAAGAATGGCTCATATAATATATTTTCCATACATTTCCTAAGGAGAGTTGCATAGTTGAAAATGTGGTGACTTGAAACTTACTTACTTATATGTATTATGAACTTTATTTAATTTAAAAAATCTTTTCCATAGCTTTAGTTTGAACGTTTGTAAGGTTTTGTTGATATTGTTCAGAGTTTCCAAGTCAAATAGTTTGTTACGGTAACAGAGCAATAATGCTGTCTGCATTGCAGTGCATGGAAGTTCATGCAGAAGATCAGCTGTGGATTCATCATTTCTTTTGGCAAGCTTGGTACACTTACAGTCTTCTAACCTCTCTTTGGAACAGACTTGAGTTTGGGTTTGGTGGATCAATAACCTGAGGTGTGAAGAGCATATTTTGGTCTTGCTCTTTTTTTTCTCTGTCCGTCCATCCATTTGAACTCTCAGGCAACTATTTTCCATTTCAGGGAATTTGGAATAAACATATATCTATTTTTTAATAGTACTGCTTACAAGAATATGGAATGCTAAAATCTGTGATCTGTGCGATATTTTATATTGATAAAGACTGTAATATAAATGTTGGGGTTTGCTTTTTTACTAGTCAGTTTTTGTAGGTTGATAGTAGTTGGAATCCACAATTTACTGTGGACTTCCAATATGCGAATTGCGCAAGTCGGGCGAGATAAGGAGGGAGAGATGTCCACCTGGATCTCTGTATGGCAATACAGTTATTTGTCAAATGTATGAATTTTTAGGGTAATAAAATATTTTGGTAAATTACTTTAGCTTGATGTCCTGAGGCTTAACTACCTAAGTTTTCAGCCAATATTATTTTTCTGAATTATGTAAATAATAAATAAATAATGTTGGTTTTATTTATTGTAGTAAATCTGAGTTACAAGTTTATATGCAAATAGGTAGATTATTTTCCTCTCTTATGTGTCTTCTGTCCATTGAGACAACAGTGTTTACAAGTTTATGGACTTCCCTTCCATTGACAGTTTCTTAATTAAAATTCATCTCATAGGTTATCCATTTTGGTTTTCACATTTTTCTAGTTAGTGTTGGTTATCACTGTCATGATAGGCTCCAAAATAACCTGTATAATTTAAAAAGCCAGGCCACATAGGTTGAATTTTGGCAGTCTTGGTTTTCCTTTACTTTTTAACTGTAATTTCATTACTTAAATAGGATCCACAGTGTGATTTGTACTGCCATCAACTGCTTAATTGCTGCTTTTCCCTTAGTAGGAAAAATGAAAATAGGTTTGCTAACCTTTAAACATACTGTAGATATATCACTGATGGAACACATTTTATTGCTGATGAAAATAAGAGTTTTTAAAATGTGTATATGTGTATGTATATATGTATGTGTATTATTGTTTTTCTCATCATTAGGCTGAAAAGTACTACCAGCAATAATGTGTGAAACAGAGTCATTTTCTTGTTCTTCTAATGACAGTAATGAGCCATCCCAAGGTATGTCAGATAAGTCTTCTATTATACAGTTTTCAAATAGTTTAATGAAGGGCTTAAATTTAAGATATAAGAAATTATTTTATAATTTGTGTTTGCAATATAACGCTAGTCCTCTTTCTTGGTTCTTATGTCACGCTGCTTGAAAAATCTTCATACAAATGATGCATTTGTAGACTTTGAGTGTCAGTCATTGACTTACTGGTGTCAATCCATCCTCTAATGATAGTTCAGTTTTCTGTCTGAAAACAAGATTGGCTGTATTTAATTTACCTTTAATTTTTAGATTTTAAGTGGTAAAGAATCCCACTTTCTCACTGAATTGTATTTCTAGCTTGCTTTTACAAAGGGATTAGAAGAGTTGCATGTATAAACATTTGCATTTTCCAAAGAAGACCAAAGCAGTAGGAGAGTAATTATTTTATTAAAGCTGTTCAGAAATTTCAGATTTTTTTAAAAATAGTGGTATTCTTAGTTGCATTAGTGATGTAGAAGAAAAACATAGTTTTTACAACAACATTAATGTTAATGTAGTAAAATGGAAGAATAATAACAGTATAAGCAACTAGGGTAAATTAATGTTGGTCTCAAAATCTGAACTTCTGTGTTGTGCTTCAGAGTACAAGAAAGATACAAAGTCTATACATACTTTGTTAGGATTGTGCTGCTTAGGCATCCTGTGAAGGTTTCTGGCTCTAGGAAAAGGGCAGAACAAGATCCTGTGAAACAGGTTTTGATATCCATATCAGTGGGTTGTCTTTTCAAACAAAATCTTGCAAACCATCTTTTCCTTTCCAGTAGGGCTGTTTATGATAAACTAAAGTTCGAAGAGCCTTATGTAAGTTACAGATTTTTAATGTTTTGGGCTCACACTTTAATTAAGACATTAAAAGATAATTCTTTTTTAAAAAACAAAATAAAAATATCCACAGACTGTATATGAAGGTTATCTGCTTCTATTTTACATTTTAATTCCTATTATTGTTATTTTTGGTTCGTCTCCAAGGCACATTAAAGCACTGTATCCCCCTGAACATAATTAGATTAATGTTTCATGTTTGTAGGACAGCTTCTTAGACTTTTCAGTAGCTCTACTACTAAGTTTCAGTGTCTTGTTCTGTTTCCTGACACCTTTCATTTGTGAACTCTGCAGTCAGATTCCCTTTCTGTGTGTTCATTAAATAGTTAACATTCAGTAGTGTGCCATGGTATCATTTATTTATGTGGTTATAAGGCTAAGGGAGTTTAAAAAAAAACATAATTGTGAAATCCGCATGTTCTGATAAAGCAGTTCATTTATGTCATGTAGCTTTAAATTCCCAGCACGGGAACTACTGTTCTGGAACCTCATCCCTTCATAAGGCTGAAGCAAACATTTGCTGGAACTAAGTATTGTATACATAAGAGTAGTCTAAGCTTGCCTCTAAGGCCCTGTGACCTTTTCTGTTTTGCTCTGAGCATTTCTGTGGTAGCTGCCACCTTTGCCTTTTTGGGTTCTGGTATTATTTTATTGTTTGGACAAAATCCTTGCTGAGGAGTAGCATATAAGCATCAAACTCGATTCATTTGGTATTAATTATGTGCAGTTAGTTATAGAGAATTGTATATTGACCCTATCTCACTTTATCATGTCTCATCTCTTTCAATTTATTCCTTCATATTCTTCAAACATTTTTGAATCTCTCTCCTTGTATTTGAGATTGTATTCAAAAAGGAATAACATTCTGCGTGCAAAGTGTGCATAGTGATAGATGTAGCTGTTACATTCTCTTAGTCAATTTCAAGACCAAAGTTCATTAAGTTCCAAATTAAAGGAAGAAAATCAGGTATGAGAAAATTTCACACATGGTTCTGTTCTATCTCAAACGCAGGACACCCACACATGAAGTTTCGCAACCTTCTGTATTCTCTCTCTTTCTCCAGATAAGAACAAGTGCATCACCACAAGGCATCGTAGCTGTGCTTTTGTAAATACTCCATCACCCTGTATTAACAAAGCCATTCATCACATTCAAGAGTTAGAATTAAAGGTGGAGAAATGCTTTGAGCAGGTACATTTATGGTTAAAAATGGCCAAGTGCTTTTTATCTTTATAGGAACAAGTATATTTTTAAATAGGATTATTATGTTGATTTTTATAAAAATTTAGCTTCATGTCATATGTACTCTCCAAAATAGTGCCCAGCAGGTTCATTTACTGGTCATGGTGTGTTTTTCATCTACCTAACAGTTTCTGCAAGTGAAACGATCTTACTAAAATCAATATACCATAATATCATAACATAATATCAATATATCATCAAGATAGTAAATTCATATATGAAGATTCAGATGCATACACGGTCAAGTTGCTTCAATCATATCAATTGTCTGCAAAACAGTTCTTGATGCTAGTCTTGAGTAGACAGTAAAATTCAGCTGTGTGCCATTTTTTGTCATTTACAGTAAGCAGTGTTTTTTTCTGAATACTTAACAATTCCTTGATTAAAAAATTTCTTTACTCTCATATTGAGAGACATGAATCTGAAAATGTTATGGTTCTTTCTCTAGCAGTACATGATGTTTTCCTAGCCTATATAGATTTTGTGTGAATAGAAACAAGAATAAAGGGAAGCTAAAAACACGGGTAGCTAGATGAAGAATGAATGCAGTATATACCATTTTAAAGTATAGTAAAGTCTTCCCAATAACTTATTTGAGAACATGATTAATATCATTTAAATTATTCAATTTTGCTGGAGAAGTGTTTTCCAAATGTTAATAATTTTTGCATATGTCTGCACTGCAGTAAGAAGATCTGATCACTGCATGCACAGACAAGTTATATTTAAATAATTTATCTCCAGTACCGACAATAATGTCATCATAGCAGAACATCAGGAAAACTGTCTTAGATTAGTATTCTGCAAACGCTGTTAAATACTCTGCAGGGAGGTTTCTGTAACTGCAGCATAGATATTAGAAGAATTCAAGTTGCATGAACTACTGTGATATCTTGATTTACAATATAGACATTAAATTGATAGGAAATTTTATATTGTCTCATTCACCTTTAATGTAATGTAAAAATAGTGAAATGATTTTAATGTCATAATTTTATCAATATACAGGAATAGATAATCATGGATAAGCATTGACACATCCAGATGTGTATACATTTTAATGTTAGCTCATTAATGCTCTTAGAAATCAAAATTAGGGATATATACTGAAATTGTTATACTACAAATACAGGGAGTTTGGATTTTACTTGTCTATATAGTAACTTATTTAAACCTCTGCTCGTAAGTTAAATGTTACCAATAATATGTCCATTTGACATGGAAAACCTTATATCCATAATGGTAAATTCTTACCCACCAAAACAGGATAGACATGGATGAGGGAAAGGCTGTGGATGTTGTCTACCTGGATTTTTGCAAACCTTTTGACACCATTTCCCACAGCATTCTCCTGGAGAAGGTGTCTGCTCGTGGCCTGGACAGGTGTACTCTTCGCTGGGTAAAAAACTGTCTGGATGGCCGTGCCCAGAGAGTGGTGGTAAATGGAGTTAAATCCAGTTGGTGTCCGGTCACAAGTGGTGTCCCCCAGGGCTCGGTGCTGGGGCCGGTTCTCTTTAATATCTTTATCAATGATCTGGATGAAGGGATCGAATGCACCCTCAGTCAGTTCGCAGATGACACTAAACTGGGCGGGCATGTTGATCTGCTTGAGGGTAGGTTGGCTCTGCAGAGGGATCTGGACAGGCTGGACCGATGGGCTGAGACCAATGGTATGAGGTTCAACAAGGCCAAGTGCCGGGTCCTGCACTTGGGACACAACAACCCCATGCAGCGCTACAGGATTGGAGCGGAGTGGCTCGAAAGCTGCCCGGCAGAAAAGGACCTGGGTGTGTTGGTGGACAGCTGGCTGAATAGGATCCAGCAGTGTGCCCAGGTGGCCAAGAAGGCCAACAGCATCCTAGCCTGTATCAGGAATAGTGTGGTGAGCCGGACTAGGGAAGTGATTGTCCCCCTGTACTCGGCACTGGTGAGGCCCCACCTCGAGTACTGCATTCAGTTTTGGGCCCCTCACTACAAGAGGGACATTGAGGTGCTGGAGCGTGTCCAGAGAAGGGCTACAAAGCTGGTGAGGGGTCTGGAGGACAAACCTTATGAAGAACGACTGAGGGAGCTGGGGTTGTTTAGCCTGGAGAAGAGGAGGCTGAGGGGAGACCTTATCACCCTCTACAACTACCTGAAAGGAGGTTGTAGGGAGATGGGGGCTGACCTCTTCTCCCTGGTGACAAGTGATAGGACGAGGGGAAACGGGTTCAAGTTACGTCAGGGGAGGTTTAGATTGGATATTAGGAATCATTTTTTCACTGAAAGGGTTATTAAACATTGGAATAGGCTGCCCAGGGAGGTGGTGGATTCACCATCCCTGGAGGTGTTTAAAAAAAGGGTAGACATGGTACTTAGGGACATGCTTTAGAAGTGGCTTTTGTCAGGGTAGGCTAAAGGTTGGACTTGATGATCTTGAAGGTCCCGTCCAACCTCAGCGATTCTATGATTCTATGATTTTGCGCACTGCTTTTGAGGAATGGCCCTTGACCCTTTCCAGTTCCTGGACTGTGGTTGGAAACAGTCTGGGAATGGTTTGTGAATGTGGTAACGTCCCTTACTGTGGGCTGTACCAGTAAGATTTAGTAACAGTTTAATGGTGTAGGTGTTAAAGTTGCTGGGGCCAGAAAACTTTGTTGGCAGTGTTTAATTTACTGTTGTAGACATAGCCCTAAAGAAAAAGCAGGTGACATTCAGGCAGAATTTCTGTGGTAGTTTTGTAATTAAAAACAAAGTACAGAGGTTAAGATGGAAAATAGAATTAACAATATTAAGGGATTTTTAAAACACATTCAACAACATTGAGTAATGCATAACATGTAGGTACAAAAGCTGTGGTTTATTACCAACTATTCGGAGATGCACAGTTTTTAGAAATTAAAAAGCTTTGTAATTATTTTAAAATGTTGGAAAGCATTCATCTGTATGTACACTAATTAGATCTTCTTATGATACTATATTCAGTGGCCTATTATGCTTTTTGTTAGGAAAAAGAAGTGTATAATATCTGAGATGTATAATGGAGTTGTATGTTTTGCTTTTGCAGTATGGTTATGTGTTTAAGGAGGAGAAAATACCACGGTAAGAATCATATATACAAAATCATACAAAATAATGCACTTCTTTTAATGTTAGGTAATTATTTGATGAGATTCGAGTCTGGTTATAAAGTCTGCTCTGGGAACTGTGGAGTTTACCAAGTTCTTCTGTAATGCAGAATGCATCTAAAATAAGCATTCTCAGTGTCTGCAGGATCTAGTTACTTCAGAAGACCAAAAGCATTTGTGGAGAATTTCTCATACCTTCCCTACTCAGTGTTTAATTTTCAAAGATTCAAGGTGATCATAGGTCTCAGGACTCACCTAAGCAATGAATTTCTGTTGATAACAGTTGTTCAGTTATTGATACTTCTGAAATTGTGCCAATTGGGCCACTTATCTCAGGTACCTAAATATGAGTAAGGATCCTTATTTTAAGCTCTCATTGCATTAGCTTTTGGGTTGGAACATGATGTGTAAGCGTTCTGAATGTTTTTTATACTTACTCTGATCTTTGTGACGTTCTCTAAATACTGTGTACAATTTTCTGAATTTGCATAGAGGGTCGAATTTACTCTCATTTCAACTTGGCTAGGCACAGGGAGAGGACAAGTAATTAAAAAGAGAGTAGGAAAAAAGTTTGAATGAAATGGCCATTTCTTCATCACATGGTGTAGTAAGATGGGGAAAAAAACAAGATTTTTTTCTTTTTTTTTTTCTTTCCTGGTTTTCCTATACTGCATACTGTTAAGATTCTTACTAAATGTATGATTTTTTGTTTTCAGTGTGGTTTTCCAGATACTTATGTTTAGTTCAAAAAACTTCCATGTGTTTGAGTGACAAAATTGCCTTGAATCACACTACAGTGTTTGCAACTATGTATCTTTAAAGTTAGAGGACAAGAAAGGATGCTTGTTAAAATCAAACTAGAACATAATTCCTAAATTAAAAATAAAAAGTTGAAGAATTGTCTTTTTCTAGATATGTTTGGACTGGGGATATCTAGAATATATACAGAGTTACTAAGGTTATAAATTTAAAATGTAATTTTAAAAATGTAAATTTAAAATGTAATTTTAAAACATAAAACTCATGCAGGTTTTTCCTAAATTTTACATACTGGCTGCATGTATTTTGAAATACACTAAAGAACTCAGACTTCTCCTAACCTAGGATATAATACAAGTGTACTTCAAAGGCAAGTACTCAGAGGTATGCAAAGTAAGCCTGAATGTGTGGCTAAATTGTATTATTCATGATGCAGGGTACTTTATGATGTAGTTCTAGTTAAAAAGATGAAAATTGAAGAGGACGATGTATCTCATGCACTGAGCTTGTTGTCCTGACTGTTTTGCTCAACAAACTCTGTATTTCCCTGTGTATTTTTACTTCACATCAGATACACCTATTGAGTTATTTTGTGTTTGCCTATTTATCCAACTCCTGTTTATCAAACTCCTGCTTCTTTATCTAATTTGATATCTCTTCCAACACCAGGTCCTAGTTTTCCTGTCCAATGTCTTACTATTTTCCATTACTGCACAGAATTTTTTGTTCTATTCCCTGTAATTTAGATGTATTTTCTGTTGATCTAGCAAGGCTTGAAAAGTATTTCTTTTGGTCTGTTTTTGGCATAGGCTTTTTGTCTGTTATTTCTTCATGGAAAAGGAACTTGTTTGTGGAGTTCTTTCAAATATGTGCGTTCACATTATGCGTGTATGTGCAGTGTATCACTGTGACTGCAGATTTTGTTTCATCTTAGCTGCATATGAAGAACCTGTATGTGCTCTTCAAGCTGCACGTGTGGGTATAAGCGGAGGGTGGTTATCCTCCCTCCGCTTTTCTCAACTCCAGTAGGCTAATGAGCCTCCTAAGTTCATATGCAGGTTATGATTTCCTTGTGTTCTTCTTTGGCTACTCATGTTACTTACTTCACCTTCTCACTTTGTCCTAATCTCATTTTAATAAAGCCCTCCTCATCTCGACTTTTGAGTCTCACAGATTTCAAAAGCTTTTCTGTTGGAAATTGATTAAGCCTTGTGCCTTGATCTTTTTTCTTTTGTATCTCTCAAAAATCTTTTTTCTTCATTGTTGACCCTTAAGTGGTGACTTCCTTTCAACTGATAAAACTGAAACTACATCTGGCCTGCAGTGGCAAGGTATCTGTGTCTGCACAGATACAGCACTAAATGCTTCTGCCACTTACAAGAGTCTGGAAAGTATAGCATGTATTTCTCCTGTATATTCAGAACTCGTAAAGAGTAACAGCTTTTCTACAACAGTTTCACTTTGGCACGTTCTTGGGTATAAGGACAAAAAATGAAGATCTGTGTATGTACAAGATGTAAAGAAATCTGTTTCTTGTATTTCTATAAGGAGATACGAGAAAAGCACTTATATTGGATTGTACAGTTAATAATTCTTCTGTATTGTACTGAATTGTACAGTTAATAATTCTTCTGTATGACTTGCAGTGCTTTTTAATGATTATTCCATTTAACTTGCCAGCGTTTAAATGTGTAAGATTCAATAAAATAAATTTTGACTTTGTTAAAGTAATATTTACTTAATAATGCTAATTTAAATTCAGCCTAAAATTTTTTAGTGACAGTGGTTTTTATCTACAGGATAACAGAACAGGTCACTGCTGAATCTATTAAAGATATCTGGTTATCATTATCCACTAAGTTGGATTTTAAAGAAGCTGAAGTATCTTGTGAAGGTAAAAATATTTCATAATTATCCAGTCTGAGTGGTAGAAGTTACTTATCCTCATTTAATATATGCTTTGCATTTGCAATAATAGTTGCTTGTTGCCTGCTTTGTGTCTTATGTAAATGAAATGAGTATCCTTTGAAATCTGTGTGTCATCTGATAAGCTGAAAGACATACATTTTAAATGCTATATTAAGTACTATTTAATCATCTTGTTTGCAAGAAGATGATTTACATTTCTGTATTTAGATTCATACTGTATTTTAATCCATCTAGGATTTGAACCAGATGAACTACTTAGGTTGGTTGTTGGAAATTCTAGGGTTTTTTTATTTAGTTTCTATAAAACAAATAACTGCATTGCTGTTACAGGGTATTCATAATGTACTCACAACATAGAGTTCTGTTTTTTACAGTTTGCATCTTTATTCAGGTTATATATTTTTGAATTAAATTTTAAATATTAAAGAGAATGTGTGCAATTTTTTTTTAAGACAATGTGCAACTTTTTAAGTACTACTAGCCACAGACGATCCTGTCTGCAGTAAATTGTGTGACAAAATTTCTGTTGGTGGCAGTGAAGCCAAAATTTCACTCCAGATTTTAAGTAGTTGTCCTTCTTTTCAATGCTTGCAGTTTTTAATCAAAATAATTTAAGGAATTATTGACTGTGGAATCAAAATAGAAATGTCTTGGATTCTATAGCATATATACTTCCCATTTTTTATAGATCAGCACTATAGATGATGACCTCAAAGGATCTTTTATCGAAACAAATAACTGAGGCAATTTTGATAGCCAGATTTCCCAGTATGAAATGATGATTTGTGTGTAACACAAATAAAATAGTGTGGTTGAGATGTTACACTAAATATTCTTAGAACTCCAAAGACCTTAATGAAGTCGTTGATACTTTCTTAGGAAAATAAAATGAAATAAGTATTCTTTTAAAAATTTAGAAGATGAGGAACTTGTACTATTATATGGACGATAACTTACTCAAGCAATGAGGCAAAGATGAAAATGTTGCCCCATCTATATTAATACACTTTTGTTGCACTCTGAATAAGTGAGAAATAAGCTGAGGGAAAATGCTGTTGAACGTGAAAGTTTTGTTTGTAACCAGTTGTGCTTGCCTTGATACATGTGAAGAGGCTAGCTTTATATTGAGAAAGAAGCTGGAATAAAGAGTGTATATTTAAGCTTTCATAAGAAATAATTATAATGTATTTTTAAAGGCAGAATTGTAATCAGTTGTGCTTACTGTGATCCATGTGAACAGGCCAACTTTGTGTTGAGAATGAAGTTTGAATAAAAAACATATGATTAAGCTTTCATAAAAATATTTTTTAATGTATTTTTAAAGACGACAAGACATTAACCTTGAAGCAGGAAACAGAAGCTTTGCTATTGGAAGTTACTGAGCTAATTAAGCGGCTGGAGGCTGATCGAGAGGAAGCAGAAAAAGCTTTGGAGTTGGAGAAACAGCGAGGGAAAAAGCTTGGCATGAAAATTGATTCTATGTCACTTTGGAGGCTACAGCAGCTTCCTGCAGCTGTTCAAAAAGGTATTGGTATTGAAACTAAGAATATTTGTTATTTTTCAGTCATCTCATTACCAAGAATAAGAATTATGATATGACTATAGTTGTGTTTACTGTAATAGGAGTACAGTATTTACTCTGAATTTGGTATATGGAAAGTACTATGGAATGTTCAGCATTGTTTGAGAAATAGCATAAGAGTAGACAAGACAATCTTAAGATGATAACAAGTGCTCAGTTTGGGCCAAGGAATGAGAAGACAAAACAGAATTATAAAACAATTCATTTGAGTTAAACCATAGATTAAACCACAAAAAAAAAGTTTTGAGAAAAATTACAATCTGATAAACTTGAATAAAATACTTAACGTATTTAGTAAGAATTGTTTGACGTAACCATTGATAGATTTCCTTGAAATCCAAGATTCTAAGGATGTTTGCCATTACCTTTTGTGATGAACTGGCATCTACACAATAGAATTAAGGAAATAAAGAAAAAAAGAAAGCAGCTATGCAGCAGCTGTTTGCTGTTTGTCTTCTGACTCACAGTCAGAAGCAGGTACCGTCTGAACCTAGACTTATAGAAAAGTTGCATAATTTATAACAGTAGGTTCTCAAATGTACAATCACAGTTAGTACTTTAGTACATATTCTAGCGCAGATCATCCTGAGGTCTTTGACAAATATTTCCCAGTCCAGAGTGTGGTGATAATGCAAGTGTCTTCCATAACTGTGTTTACTGATGGGTAGATACTGAGTGACAAGTAGTGTATAAGGGAGGCAAGCCAGGAGTCATTTAGTCACAAATGCTTTCTCTCACTCTCTCTTTTTTTTCCCCCCTCCTTAGGAAGGCAAAATGTCAGATAGTGCACATCCCCTAACAATATATGAGAACAATCTATGTTTGTTTGTTTGTTTCTTTGTTTATTTTAGCCAATGGACAACTGTTGACTTGGAAACTAGAAACCTGTGTTATGGTGTTACCAGTTTGCAGAGATTGCTTTCCTTAAAAGCAGTTGCTTCTGAAGAACAATTTATGATATCCTGAAAACAGAAGAGGAGATCGAATAAAGAATCAGAATTAAAATTCAGTGATAGGTTAGAAACTGCTTTCAGCAGAAAATCCTGTGGCAATGGAAAGGTCAATTTTACAGAAGCAAAGAACTGCAAGAAGAGAAGGTTGATAATGTAATTGTAGAATAGTTTGGGTTGGAAAGGACTTTTAAAGGTCATCTAGTCCAACCCCCCTGCAATGAGCAGGAACATCTTCCACTAGATCAGGTTGCTCAGACCCCCATCCAACCTGACCTTGAATGTTTCCAGGGATGGGGCATCTACCAGCTCTCTGGGCAACCTGTTCCAGTGTCTCACCACCCTTATTGTAAAAAATTTCTTCCTTATATCTAGTCTGAATCTACCCTCTTTTAGTTTAAAACCATTACCCCTTGTCCTATTGCAACAGGCCCTACCAAAAAGTCTGTCTCCATCTTTCTTCCCCATTATTCAGCACAATAGTTCAGGATTTGAGCTGCGGAGATGCTACTTTGTACTTTTTGATGTACTTACCTACAGTGATGCAGCTGTAAATCATTTTTGTGTGTTGCTACACATTCCTGTCACTTTTACTTTACTGTTTAGCATTCTCTATAAATATGAAAAGTTTGGAATAGTGGCATATAATTAACACATTTTCAATTCTTTTAATATATGCAAGGATACGGTATGTTTTAAGAAAAAAGCAAAATAAACTAGCATGAAGTTTGGCTGTGAATATTAACCATCTCTTCTCCCTTGATTTATCAATGGGCTATGTCAGTATGATGTTATGTCCTTGGAGTAAATTTGTCATTTTCAGGATTATGACTTTTCATAGTATTATCTATTAGACAAAAATTACGCTAAATTGGAATTGAGGATAAAGGGGAAAGACCCTCAGGGATATTATAATTATCCCTAATCTAAGTATTACAAACCCAGGAGATTCTTAATTAAGAGTTTGCATGACCCATTCAGAGTAGACGCTGAATCCTGTTATTTCTTTAGACTTCCCTTGGTTTCCATTAGTGCTAGCTCCCACTACATCTGTGTCCTGTAGCACACTCAGGTAATTGCAGTGACATAACCTATCTTCAGAAATTACCTTCTCTGAAATGTAAAAAAAATCCAACGGAAAACATTTTATTCGTCTCAATGTTGGGTATAATTTTGTGTGATGTATAAAAGCCACTTATTCATACAATGTCTCTTTAGTTTTTAGTAGCAATGAAATAATAATTTTGTAAATTTGTGATTTGTGTCTTGTTAATGCAGCAAAATTGTGACGACTGTTAAGGGATTGCACTGAATATTCCACAGCTACTTCTCAGAGCTAGAGAGCCTTTTTTTTACTCGGTAAAATGTGCTTCTCTCTCTCCAATCTATGGCAAAGTTTACTGCTCTTGAGACGTTTTCTGTTTTTTTTTCTTAGCTGATATCTTACTTTACTTTTCCTAGTTTCATACCAATAATTTTTCCATATAGAACATCAGCTGCTGCAGGACACCATCTCTAATAAGTGCTGCTTTTTTTTTTCTGAGCAAAATAAAATATATGTTGTCATTCAGCAACCAGTGGTCTAGTCACGTATTTTCTTGTAAAGACCCATAGGAAATGTATGCCAGTCAGAAGAGTAAATGCAGCAAACTGAACTAAGACTGACACACTTCTGTGTGGCAACATGAATATGTTTCGTTTGTTGGCTTTGAGTTTGTATCTTTAGTTTAATTTTCTTGAACCCACATCTACTTCAGGAAGTGTCCCTGAACTGAAAATAGTTGGCATATTAAGAGGATGTGGGATTTATACTTGCCCTGTTCTTCCTCTGCATCCACATATGTCTGTTGCTGGAGACTGGGAAGCTCAGTAGAGCTGTTATTGTGTTATAATAGCCTCCTTTAGATATGCCTTAAGGTTAGATGTTTTATTTTCCTTCATAAAAACAAAACTACCCCTCACTGTGAAAATTTGCTTGAATTACATAATAGTATTATTAAGTGTGATTTTAAAAACAGTTCCACTGCTAATGCAATATTTGGTGGTGTCTTTTGTAACCAATATCCTATTTTGGCCTTCAAAGTAGTTTACAGCAAAATTTTGCAAGTCTTAGTATTATGACAACATGTTTCCTAATCTCACTACGTATTAGTGGTGTCGCTCAAATTTCGTTATGCTGATTATCTTTTTAAAAGAATATGACATGTGTGTTCAAGATACCTTGGAGCTACAATGGCATTTTGATTGTAAAAGCCATCAGCTGCGACAGTTACAAAACCAAATACTTCAGACAGAAACAGTCAACAGAAAGATTCAGGAGGATATAGACTTCATGAAGAAACACAGCCCTCTGCTGGAAGAAAAGCTGATTCTAGAGGGTGAAGCTGTGAAGGAAGTGTTGCTGGCTTATGAAAAGGTAAATGCAGACAATACGACGATGTTTTTTTTAGAATCTTTCCACTCCATAGGTGCATACGGTTTTAGAGAACAGAAGTGTTTTGGAAGTACCAAAGTCTGATTTAAATTTTGAACACGAAGACTGTGAATTGTGTGCCCAGACCGTTATTAGAGGCACTAAGTGCAGACAGAATCCAGGGAGGATAATGCTGTTGGCCTTTAATAAATGTCTCTTAAGCATATATGGAATGTAATTCTAACTTTTTAAGTTGATTTCACGCAGGATTTTTCATGGGAAAGGCAGAAGGCACATACCTGTTATAGGTATAGATTCTTTTCAGATTTCTCACAGACATCAGCGTTTGTTCCAGAACATGGAGATGTTAGAAGCTGTTACAAAAATGTTTTTAAGATTTAATTATTTTTAAGCGCTGATGTACATTTTTTCCTAATTTATTTGTTGATAGTATTTATTGATAATGATAATAATTCATTATTTGTTGATAATAAATGCCTAATGTGGCTAATGTCAGTCTGAATAATGTAAGTGTAGCAAATTTGTAGGCAGTTTAAAATTGATGTCTAAAAAGGAAGGGATACTGCGTTACTTCAAATACAGATTTTAGTACAGTATTATGTTTTCTATTTTTCTATATATTTTCTATAGTAATTTTTAAATACAAATCTAGAGATTAATCTCTTTTTCAAGGTACTTACAGTCTAAAAAGGGTCTTGTTTGTAGGTGATTCTTAATATTATTTATTTTAATTTGTTTTATTTTGAACTTTGAGGGCTCAACGGTCAGGTCAAAATACTTCTAAAATTAAAAAGTTAATTGCCTATTACACAAATAATATGAGAATTATCATGAATTAGATCTGATCTATGAAATTGCTTCTTTTCAGAGGGTTTTTTTTCTTTCTTTCCAAAAAGGGACACTACATATCATAAGAAGATAGATTTGATGTTACTGTAACTTATTTATACATTTCATTTCAACAAAATGTCTAATTGTCAAGTTATTTCTGACTTTTATTCTGCTCTAATTAATATGCTGGTTTTCACTCAGGTATGTTTTTTCCTCCCATGGCCTTAAAAAAGCAGCTGATACTTAATTTTCTTTGCAATTAAAACAGTTATTTAATTTTGAATCTCTAGCTTTTAATATCCAAAGAACAAGTTTTAGCTGTGAAATGCTGGATTATAATAAACATCTTATATCATGTTATTTGTTAATATTTATAATATTTTAAAAAGCAGAGACAGTAGACGTACATATCTCTATTTGAGAGTTGTTACAAACTGAGTGTCCTGATACTATTTAGAGCATTGAAAATCGTGTTCACTGTCTGCATTGTCTCAGGCCCCTCTTTTACATAGGTGGCTGCTGGACTTGCACATCCTCTAGATGTTTAAGTAATGATTCTGTCAGATTACTGAGTGAAACCTCGGGGGCTTCTTTCAACATTATTTCTTTCTTTCTGCTCCAGAGGTCACTATCTTCCCATGGAAGCAGCCACCTTTTCACAGTAACTTTAAAGTTTTGTAACAGAATAAAAGCCCTCTTGCTAACATTTATGCCATGAAATTTTACAACACACATTCTGTTATCTTTCGCTATGTTTGTATCTCTTGCAGACCATGCAGAATTTGTTGCTAAGTTGTATGACATCACAAAGTACTACTTCAACTTTAAACTGCAAAAAATCAGTCAAATTTTGAAATTGTTTTTTATTTTAAACATTATGTATGATTTTTATATAACATCTTTCAGAAAACTTGTTTTATTTTCTTAGGCATCAAAAATATACAGTGATATTTGTTGTGAACTGATGGAAATCCGAAAGGCAATGAAAAGAATTGATGAAGAATCTGAAAAGAAGATAGAATCTATGTATGAGAAAATCAAATGTGCTGAGATGCTACTGAGTCAATACAAGTAAGAGCTATTCAATATGGCATTATAATGTCTTGTTAGTTTTAATAGTGACAATCAAACTATTGAAAATTTGCTTTTAGGAATCATTTGAAATTCTGATTTTTGCAAAATTTAAATTAATAGGATTATATATAAAAGTAGTGTTTGCCTTGTTTGTCTTAGCTTGCATTAGCAGAAAAAGGAAGGGGTGATGTCTAGAAATAATACCCAGATTCTAAGTTCCATAAATTGACTCCAAAAGCATGCCATTTTTGCCTTATTTTACTTACTTATGAATTTTTAATCCCTTTGACAGAACTTTTTGATATCATTCTTATTGACTGCACAAATTACTTGCATTGAACATCAGCACTTAGAGTAGTACCACAGTTACAATTATAACTTAATTTTGAACTTGTGTATTAACCAGAACAACTCTAGCCAACAGCACATACTTTTGAACTTACTAAAATATCTTATCTTTCTTCTATTTAGCAAACAAACAAAATTACTATAACTTTATTGGATTGCAAGGTAGCTTCTGTATGGCAGTGACTTATGTTGCAGTTTCCTCACAGTAACCTCTTGTCAGGTTATTAACCCCTGAATTACCAATTAGAGCTATAGTAACAGTAGGACATCACTAATGGCCAGTCACTGACAAGTAATCTCTCCTTTCTGTTGCTGAACATACAGACAAAGAGTCGGCACCAAGAGTGACTATGACAAATAACAAGAATGCCAAGTACTTTCATGTTTGGTAGGAGTTTGCACTCAACTTTGCTGCATATGCCTATGGCTAGTTGCCAGGTTTTATTTGGCAAAGTAGCAAGTGACATAGTGACTCTTTTTCACTTGAGATGAGGAAAGCTTAGAGGCATAATTGAAAAACACCAGTAAATTTTCAAGATAACCTTACTGGCAGTAACAGATGTTTCCGTATTGTGGCCATGTGACAGCAAAGGTCCCTTAAAGAGATGGGTTTGTGTCTGCTAGATAACTGGATGATTCTAGAATGCTGTGACAGTCTTTCCCTATGCTTCTAAATATGACTGTGACCTACAAGAGCTACTCTTCACGCCAGCACAGATGTAATATATGTAAGAGATGTTATTCACTTCTGCTCAGTGAAAGCCTATTTGCCAAAGGTAATTCTCATCTGTATGTATCTAAGAATCTAATGCCACGTGTCAACACATCTTTGTTAGGAAAACAAGAAATTGTAGAAATAGTTACCAGCAGAAATAAACTTTGTGATTTTGCATGTTTACAGGCCAGCAGCACACTGACAGACTTTCTAAAAAGATGGAAAGTAAGGAGTTATGAATATCTTATTCTTGTGGTTTAACTCCAGTAGGCAGCTGAGCCCCACACAGCTGCTCACTCACTCCCTCTGAGCAGGATGGGGTAGAGAATCAGAAGGGTAAAAGTGAGAAAACTTGTGGATTGAGATAAGGTCAGTTTAATAGGTAAAGTAAAAGCTGCGCATACAAGCAAAGCAAAGTAAGGAATTAATTCACTACTTCCCATCAGCAGGCAGGTGTTCAGCCATCTCCAGGAAAGTGTGATCGTTACTTGGGAAGACAAATGCCGTAACTCCAAACAAATGACCTCTTCCTCCTTCCTCATTGCAGCTTTTATTGCTGAGAGTGATGTCCTATGGTATGGGATATTCCTTTGGTCACTTGGGGTCAGCCATTCCGGCTCCATCCCCTCACAACTTCTTGCGCACCCCCAGCCTACTCGCTGTTGGGACAGTCTGAGGATCAAAAACGGCCTTGACTCAGTGTAAGCACTGCTCAGCAACAGCTAAAATATCCCTGTGTTATCAACACTGTTTTCACCACAAATCCAAAACATAGCACCATACAAGCTACTATGAAGAAAACTAACTCTATCCCAGCCAAAACCAGTAGTATACTTACGCACAAGCCCAGTAGAATTTGGGAATAAGGTATTTTAGTCCCCTCTGTGAAGGGACCCGCTCTCAAAGGGACTTAAAGAAGAGGTCATAACTGCTGTAGCTGTTTTCTGTTGGTGTGATAATAAGCGTGATTGTTTTACTTACCGTTTATGGTGCTCAGTAGGCCTGGTAAGGAGCCACACCCGATTGAAATAAGGGCGGTTGGTTGTAACATTTACAATTTCTTTAGATTATAGCATCTTGGCAACTTTATTTCAGAAACTGATTAGTGCTAAGAAACTTGAAACACCTTTTTTCAGTCCCACAGAAGGAGTACTTACTACCTGCCTCAGAATCTTAGAAGTTGTTAAGCCTGCAACACAAAGTAACACTGACTTTTGAAAAACAGAGCATTCTTACAGTGTATTTGGGGGTAGATATCAACCTCAGGAAATCATTACTTTGGCTAATATGACTGGCGTTTTCGATGTCTGCTATCCAGGGAGATCTGTGCTTGCCAGTCAGCTCGAGCAGAAACCTTAATGACACATTTTTGAAGAAAGGAAGGTTATTTAGATGCAATAATCCTGTTTCCTTAAGATACCATATCACTGTGGATATCTTTGCTATTGGCACTAAACTGCAGAATTAAAGAAGGATCATAGCTCTTCTGTAATATGTTTATACTTTAATATGGGAGCAGGAGGCATCCTGGGTAACATGCTTTTACTCAAATGACATTGCTGCTCGAGAAGTTCCAGTCTTGCACTCATGAAGTGCCTGTGCACTTGTAATGAGATCCAAACTGTCTGTGTCTCAGTAAGGACAAGTCAGTGAGGATAAAAAAAGTTATTTTTCTGTAAGATGGATAGCTTAACAATACTGGAAAAATAAATGTCTTTGTCTGACTTTTTTCGTTTGTCAGTATGTTTGACTTTTTCCTTTTTTGATTCTGACCTTTACAGTGAATTTCTTGTCTAGTTTTTCTTTAGTTCAGAATAATTTTGACACTATATTTAGAGGTATTTATGCTAATTATATTTTATTACCTCTAAGATTAAAATGATTCACAGACAACATGTTTATGTTTAGTTAACTAAAGCTGAACTTCTTCATTTTAGAGCCCAGTTTGCAATCTGGAAAGAATAGTAGTATATGAAAATTAAAATTGTAGTCAGAAATATAGCTAAAAACCGAAGTATTTTATTATACAAAACCAGAGACCAGAATTCTGTAATACCAACACTTATCAAAGCGGGAGTGACTTATGGAAATTACCATGTGATTCTCCAATTAAAGTCGCTACATGTGTCTAAACAAAGGAAGAGGTGTGTGAAGAGTAGGAGATAATACTTACTTTTGATGGATATGAGCCTGTGAATGCAAGCTTCACAATGTCTTCACAATGTTTGGAATTTTAATTATAGCTTAAATATGTGTATAGAGATTATCTGATCAAATGCTCATTAGCTCCTCCGTGGGTTCCAGCTGAGAGAAATCAGACAGCATGGACCCTGATTCTGTAACTGGTTAAGTTCATTGCAAACCTCATGTTGATTTTAATTATGGGAAAGATCAGGTCCTGAGTAAGAAGTATTACCAAAAACGTAGTGTGATTTATTACTATGTATTCAGATACACTGCAAATCAGTTTAGTGTTTCACTGGCCTATTTAGTGTTCTGTCAACTTGTCTGAATTACTAGCTGCTGGGAAGAATTGTTAGCAATGGTTATAGTGAACCATTGCTGGAGGTGATTTTATCATGTAATACCAGAATAAATAACGTTAAAAGTATATGATTTCACTTTTCTTTCATTTTTTATTTTTAACTATTCCAGCTTATACCTACTATTAAACTTTATTCCTTATCAATTCATATTTACAAAGTGTGGTCAGAAGTGATTTGTTATTGTCCTCTTGTAGGCAAATTGCTGTAGTTCTGGAATCTAAGCTTTAAGAGTTATGTGATGATAAGTATTGCTGTGTATTTTGATCCTTTACTAGCGTATATCCTGTGTGAATTTGGATTTTTACTTTGTTTCTTCTTCCTATCTGTTTTCTAAAGCAACTTACATTATTTTCAAGGTGCTTTCAGAAGACTTCTGTATTTTATGACCTTTCCAGAATGCCCTCTGACTCCTTTTCACTTCTGTAATATACTTTTCTGAAATGGGTTGAAAGATAATGTATTCCAAATTAAGCCTTGTCAATGACTTTAACAGGGACGTCTTACTCTCATTTTTTTATACTAGTATTTTTCATCCTATTTCTTATTAATCTAACACCTTCTTAGCTTCTTTAAGTGTGCGAAATATTGAGTAGAATTTCTGAGTGTTTGTGGAAATACATACATGTCTTTCTCAGTTTTATACAGTTAATTTAGAATTTTAAGGTGTGCTTAATCTCTCTGATCTTACACTTTTTTTGAGTTTGGACACTAAATGGTATGTGCTGTTGTGTTCTGCAGTTACTTAGCTTGTCTTGAAATTTTTCTTAAGTTTCTAAGTTCTTTTTGGCCTTGCCTATTGTAATCACATTATATGCAGACTCTTAATTTCACTACTCCTTTCCCTTTCAGATCATTTGTAAATACATCAAAGCAACAGATATGGGATTTTGAGATACCATGCTGTTGACCTATTGTTTCAATGAAAATTGATTGCTTAATCTTACTTCTACATTTTTTCATTAATATTAGAATTTTTCATCTCGCCTTCTGACTACTTCACTTTTTAATAGTCTTTTATGCAGGATTTTATTCAGTTCCCTTTAAAATTCCGTCATTGTGTCATAGTTGTTGGCTTACTTAGCAGTTGTAGGTCAGAGTGGGCAGTTTTCCTGTTTTGTTTTTGTAGTCTTGGTGGAAATCAAGGCTCTTGAGTTTGTTTCATGTGCAAGACAGAAAGTGTTCTGTTTTCCTGTAACAAGCTTTTGTTCTGAGGTGCATTAAAATTGCTTTACAGAAACTCTTTTTTCTCTTGAAACAAATTGTAATGTAAGTAAAGTCACCATGATAGTGGCAATAAATAACTAATATGGGAAATTCATCATCTATACTGTTAGAAATATACCATGTAAGTTTTCTGTTTCACCTAGTTAAGTGATTTCCTATTCATACCATATGACAGTGATGTAGACTGTTGTGCACCTCGCAACCTGTTTTGCAACTAAAAGTAAAAATGTTAATGATGCAAGTGTTTAATAATATCGGCATTTATGGGGAAAAGTCGAGTAGAAGACTTTTTTCTGCCCCTCAGTGAAGAAATTAATTTTTTTGCCTACTGTATCTTTTTTTTTCTTTTTCCCCAGCCATTTGCTAGACTGGTAATTCAAGTCCTACATACATTACAGAGGGAGCAGTCCCTTCAGCTACCATCTGAGGAGGACTAGAATAACATGTGGTATTGATAGGTGTGAGAAAGAGACATTTGTGATGGCACAGACTTGAAAGACTGTTCTGCAGTTTGATAGTTTCTTTATGTTCAGTGCCATCAGTGAGAAAATTATGAAGATTGCCTGAAGCTCGAAATACTGAGGCTGGGGTACATCACACAGCACAGTCTGTTATTTTCACACATATTCACTGTGGCTGGTACGACTGTATTTTTCCACGAGATTGTGCTCAGAAAGTTGTAGCTGATAGGTAATATGAGAAGAAAATTACAGTCTATGCCTGTTACATGTCTGTCATTAGAATAATTCCAAGTATCATGTGTATGTTTCTTTCATGGGTGATGGATCTAAGAAAGTAGAAGTGTTTAAAGTGTTACATTTCCTGCTGGTGTTATATATATTCTGTGACATTTGGAATGTGACTTTGCAAAGTAAGTGTTTTCTCCATCACTAGATGGAAATCTTGGAAGCAAATAAAGGAAGAGTGTCGGTCAAATAATCTTGTAGGAATGACTCTTGAATTAGTAATGAAGTCTCTTCATTATTGTTTTTTTGTTGTTTTACTATGTTTAAGTATGCAAAACTCATTGAGGTATTATTTGGGTTGTAATGCAGTAGATGTCTCTAAAATTCAACTACTGTTGGTCTTAGTTCTGCTGCAGTGGGTTCATTTTTCGGTGTAAGGCATACTTTGGCATGTGTTATTGACCAAGATAGTTCTCTGGGGAACGTGGGGGAAACTCCTTTTTTCTGCCTGCTGAAAAAAATAATAAAAATAATGGACAAGCGCCAGCAGTCATTGTAAAATTTTAACCTGATATCCCTCTATTTCTTCTGCCTTTCACCAAATCCATTCTTATGAACAGCTATAACAAAAGGCCCATGCACAGTCTGTAATGAGGCCTAACAGTGTCTCGTGGGAGTGTTTTCCTCACGATTGTTGTAGTTGTTATTATCTAGTTATTATTATCTCTTTCTGTAATTATGGCCAGTTTTCCTTTTCATAATGCTGATAAATCTGCTATTGAGGGTGAAAGTATTCAAACTAAAGTCTTTATCCCCTCCTTTGACCTTGTCTACTGTCTGCAAGTTCCTTTTCACATGAGGAATTGAAGTCAGTAAAGATTACATTTGTCCACGAGATGACAGTGCAGTGGGTTGATTAAGTGAAGATGGCTCTGAACTAGATTCATCCACTAGCAGAGAAAGAAGTTGACTCCTATTTTAATTAACGTGTATGGTATGAAACAAAGTCTTGTGCTTAACTACACCAGTACCTGTTCAGAAGTCCAATTAGAAGTTTTAATGTTGGCAGGCTGTTTAAGTGCGAGTGAATGGGTAGCATGAGTAGTTTTGATATCTGGCTGAAATTGCATGAATCTGCCAGGGTAGATATTTTGAAATTCTCTCATGCATACCTGTTCAAGAAACGTAGTAGAGAATCAAAATAAATCTTTACTAATTCAGATCTGCTTTACATTTTCCTTTATGGAGAGGGACTACCTTGGAATATTTCCAAATAGATGGATTCACTTTGTGTGTATTTCTATTAGGAATGAGTTAAAGCATTCTGAATTTATTTGGACCGAATACTGTATGAAGTTAAAAGAAACAGAGGAGAAGATTATAAAGGATGAAAAACACCTTGAGGAGTTAGTGAAGCAAAAAGCAGAAATCCAGGAAGATGTAAAATGTTGGAACAGCAAAGTGAGTCTTGAATATTTATAAACAAGCAAGTAAATGAGTATCTTTTATTGAAAAGTACATGAATGCTTGAATATTTTGTATGTTTAAGAGTTAAGATCCTCTGTAAAAGTAAAAATACAAATACTGATTTAAAAATAGTGTGGTAGATTCTATAGAAGTCCCATGTTCATTCTTCTAATGTAGTATTATTTTTCAGCTTTAATTATTAAAAATACAAGAATCATCTTACATTCCTTTAAATGACCTGGGTATTTTTTGTTGGATGCACATATGCTCAATATTGCTTATCTTGTTAAATCATAAGGAAAATGTATCCATTTAGCAGGACAGCATGTGTTCTCTTGAATTAGTAGATTTCTTGGCCTGAGATGGCATGTGATGCACTCTTACAGCATGCATACTGATACCCTATTTTACTTAAAATTCCCATGTTTCTGTTATATTTGTTTAGCATTCATTTTGAAATCTTATTGTACTTGGCAGTTTAAAATCTGAACTGGAGTTCTTCGCAGTGACTGACTAGGCGTTTTCAATTAATTGACAGCTCCATAAGTGGACACTGTAGAAAATGCCTAAAACAGGATTTAGATGCCCACAAGAGAACTTGTTCTTTTTTTTTATATGTATATATGTGTATGTATATATGTATAAATAAAGTATGAAATTCGTTCTCTTGTACACGCCCAGTACTGTTGTGGTTTGTACATCTAGATAGCTAGGTCTTGCTAAGGATCCAGTGTAATCCAGAATCCAGATGGAGTATTCCTGAGAAGCTGAATTTACCAAGCATGCCCAGAATTTAACAAAAAAAACCCAAAGCACACACACCCCCCCCGAAAAAGTAAAGATACAGTCACGTTAGGCAGCCACCAATGGGTGTGTTCTTGCCTTTT
Organism: Rissa tridactyla; assembly: GCF_028500815.1. Taxonomy (NCBI): domain Eukaryota; kingdom Metazoa; phylum Chordata; class Aves; order Charadriiformes; family Laridae; genus Rissa; species Rissa tridactyla. Next base: position 47,490,566 of record NC_071467.1, read on the forward strand.
ATTTCCAACTGTTACAGTTTTCTTCCTGTTACTGGCACCAGCGATGCTACCAACTGATACCTAGAAGACCACTGTTTTCAAATAGAGCCAATGCTTATTAGTAAACTTTTTTTTTTTCATTTTTCTTTATGGAAGTGTTTCCAGCTGGGTTTGCCTGATCTGATATACTTCAGTGAGTACTACTTGGGTATTAAACCAACACAAGGGAAAGGGAGAAATGCACAACAGGGGTAAGGTGGGGCATGTAACTGATCCATTTGGTGACCACCTTTGGTTTGATTAGTTTATGCTAAAGGTGAGCCAGAGTTCATTTTAGCATAGAGCTGACATTTTATTGTAAATTTCCTTCAAAAACGTATCTAAACCAACTAACTGAATAAATCTTTGTAAATAATAGTGGATTTTCAGAAAGCTCAAAGTATTTCTTCTGATCATCGTAGAAATGTTACTGGGATAATGGAGTTATTTTGGGAATCAGGAAAATTTTGGGATTATTTTCAGTGACTTCAGTGGGGTTTGAAATGAATCCAAATTATAATATGACAATTGTCACATACATCAATAAGTTTGAAGACAGAATTAGTGATGTGAGCTAATATTTTTCTGCATTTTTTTTCCCTGGCTTTTTTCCCTTTTTAAATTCGCACTGGTTTTTAAATTTTGTATATTACTCATTAGGAGTGTTACAACTTTTGACACTGTAATGACAATTGTGAGTTTTCTTTTTTCCATGTTACCCAGATTTGCATTAAAAAAGGTTTCTGTATGCATTACATCAATTTTCTGTATCTGCATGGGCTTTGCTCTTCAAATATTAGAAGAAACCCTTATAAAATTAATCTTATACTTAACTATTCCTTCTTTATTCTTTTGTCTTCATTAGTTACCTGCAGAGTGTGGTAGTATTTCAGGTCATTCCTGTCAAAATGTTTGCGCTAAAGGCATTGAAAGGGGGAAAACTGTTTCTAAATCATGTTTTTCCTATGTACTAGCAATTTAGAAACGGTGACATTTTGCTCACACTTAATCCATTGGGTTTTTTTCCCCTGCAGTCGTAACCAATTTCTCTTTGTCTTTCCCAAACTTCCCCTGAATTGTATTTCTTAGAATATTTTATGTATCGAGAGACTTAACAATTTGCTTTTTTATCTCCTTTTTCCAGATGAGTAAAGGTGCTTCTTTGCAGTTTTTCCTCACAGATCATGTTTTTTAATCCCTAACTATTCAGGTTAGGACCTTCAGTCCCCAACTAGTTTAGTTAAGAAGAAGCAACCATACGAGAACAACCAGTAGAATCCTACATATAACACAGCAGAGCTATGACATTCTAGACAAGATAAAAAGACAAAGCCTGCGTTGTTTCCCTCCTTAGCTGCTGGGACATAGTCACAAAGTATGTTATGCAAATCTGCTCTTAATCAGATTCTTGAGTTAGCAGTAGGAAATTACGTGCCATTTAGAGTACCTGTGTCCTAATTCTGTCCTGATCTTCCCATATGTATTTTTTACCTTTATGCTAACATCTTTATCAACCCTGATCTTCTTGGGCATGTTTGTTGTCTGGTCATATTCCGGTTAGACCCATATCTCTATGGAGAATGTATAGGTAAGTCCTGCCAGGATAGCTATCTTGTTTCAGCCTCTATAGAGGAAGGAGAGGTGAAGGAAACAAAGGTCATAGGCTCAGTGTGAGCAGGTATGCCTTTATGTATCTGAAGCCACTTTAGATGTTTTCCTATAGATGCTTGCTTCCCTAACATCCTAATTTTTTCCTTAAGCTCCAGTAGTTGATCCATCATTGAATCTCTGTATGAATCTGTATTAAGTCAACAGGTATATTGAAATTAAATAAAATCTTGAGACTGAGAGTAACGTAAGGTATTCTGCTCAATAATATCACATATATCATGTATAAATTAGCAGGCTGTGAGCGTGTGCTTCCTGATACTGTGAAGTCGAAAGATTCTGCTAGGATACATCGCAATGTCAATGTGCATATGAATAATATAGCACGAAATACATCTAGTTACTGTTTAATAGCCTTCCTTTGAAATTTATTTTTAAATATATTCTTTAATTATTATAAAGAAATATAGGAGATACTTGTATTACTTACTTCATAAAATATTTTATAGATAGAAGATTTGAATAATAGAATAGCTGCCCAAGGAGATGAGAGCATAAAGATATCAGATGCTTCTTCTGAAGTAATTAAAGCTCTGGAAGAATTAGTAAGTTTCTTATTGTATTTTTATAAATGAAGTAAAAATGTTTGCATACTTGCATCTTCTGTGTTGGCCTGAAATAATTTCAACTTATGCTAAAGGTGTTTTAATGTTTTAATGTTCACTAGAAATCCACCAGGGAAAGCGATCTACAGAATAGAAAGCAAAAGATTCTATATCTTAATGAAGCATTGGACGTTTTGAAATGTGAAAACGAAGAACTTGAGGGAGAAAATGAAGAGATTTTGCAAAACATTGGAAATAGGTAATGCATGCAATATAAATATAGGAAGCAAGCATTATTTTTTCACTGAAAGCATGTCTATAAAAGTGAACCTTGCTTTTCTTTTAATGCTGTCTGTAATTTAACATTTCAAGAGTTTCAAATCACTTCACGCTGAAATTTATAATCTATCTTTTTTCACCTTCATTTGAAAGAAAATAACTAAAATTCTGCAATAGGCAAAATATATACTTTGATAATTAAGAACAACAAAATGAGGAAGATGCTGAAATTCTCTTTGTTAACAGAATCCTCAGTCCCAAAAACATTTTGGTAAAAACTGTTATGAATTTCATTTGTGGGGTTTTCATATATAATGGTTATAAACATACAATCTGAAATGTGCTTTTCTCTATTTTCTTCGAGTTCTTGTAAGACATTATGCACCCATCTTTTGTAGCTCCTCAGTTTATTGATTCGAAATAGCTATACTCCAAACAATTTTTTTCATAATATGCTCAGTGCGTTTATAATATAACAGCAAATAAAATCAAATTTTCATTCCATCTTCCTTTGGACACTAGGTGTATGCTGTTTTTATATATCTGACAGGTTGTCTTCTTTTTTCCCCCCAGTAAGTAACTTTGGATTTTATTGTCTGGTTTCAGCAAAGTCAACTGAAAAAAAAAAAGTTCTTTAAAATAATTAGATTGTTACAAGTTTTGTAGAAATTGATGACTGAGTTGAATACAGACATCCTGTCAGCATGAAGACATTCCGTACCAGCTCCCCCCAAATTCCATACAAGAGATGTGGAAAAAGGGAGGGGATAAACAGATACCAAATACCAAAGTAAATCAACAAATACCAAAGCAAATCAACAATGGCACACAATGGGTAAGAAACCAGGCTTCATTAGTTCTAACGTTGATAGAACTACTTATTGGGATTATTAGAACATTTTAGAATTAGTGCTGTAGCTCTCCAAATTTATTATTTTCAATTTCATTGACATCTTTTTTAATGGATTAAAACTTTTATTTCATCATACATGTCAGACAATGGAGAGAGATCTTGCCCATGTTGGGAGTGTTAACTGATAAGCTGAAAGAGGAAACTCAGATTTGTAAAAACATGTACAGGCAAATGCGGAGCATCAAGAGAGAGAGGAGTTCTTGGAAAACGGATTTGTGAAGTGTTATTACTTGAGACCATCTTGTACACTAATACTTTACAGGGGTCCTAGAAAGGCTGGACAAGTTCACATTAGAAATCCTTTGAGCATTATCTATTTCGTATATAATTACTGTTGTGAGTGTGTCCTGATTATTGCCCTTCCACATGTTCAGGAGTTCAAGAAACACATCTGAAAGTTCAGATTTAAGACCCAGAGAATGGTTATGACAAGTTCCTAGTAACAAAGGATTCCGGGTGCTCAGTCTATTTATGTCTGTAAAGGATGATCTGAAGATATACTTCGAAGGGAAAATATCTTTTCAGGCTGCTATTTAGTCTAGTCCCAGGAAACAATGAGCGGAGGCTCAATATAGAATTCAATTTTAAGTATTTTTTTTAAAGAAAAATACTAACTCAGAAGAATTACCTTTTAAATCTTGCTTTAGTGGAAAAACAGGATTCTTAGTCAGCCTGATACAATCCCAGATTTCTGTTCATCACTTTCTTATGATAATTTAAGTTAACTCTTAGAAGGATTTTCTGGAATGATATTTTATAGAACTCCTACACTCTCTCAATTCTACTTTCAAGACCACTGACCTAGCATGAAACACATTAGTTCTTAAGGGAGAAAGCAATTGCTAATCCCTACTAAAAGGTAGAAGTTGTGTGCATTCCTCTTGTGTGTTACTGAATGTAAGCACAAAGGAAAAGTGCTGTTTGTAGCGCTTTTTATTTTAAAATACCCTTTTATCTTTTTGGAGTTCTTGACTGAGTAAGGGATGTTATAAACAAAGGCTATAACTATAGTTCGCTTTAGGGGATTGCCATTAAGTGCTATGAGAGAGGCAGGATGTTTGATTCTGCTCAGGTACCTTTAAATTATTTGATCTGCCAGTAATCTGTTGACATATATTGGAAATATTTTGCATGTCAGATCATTAGTTTGATACTCCGAGCCTTTTCTAGCCTCACAAACTTTCTTGATATAATTATGCTTTATTTTTCATTTTTCTTTCTGAATACATTGTGATTTCTGTGTGGTCTTTTGTATTAGGGAAGAATTGCAGTATTGTATGGAATTGCTATATTCTGTCAGAATGTGACTCTTTAAAATCCACACATTGTCTCATGTTAATCTGATAATTGGAGTGCTTGTTTTGATTAATTGTGTATTAACAGAGTCCTGACATTACTTCAACAGGACTAAAAAGTGAGTGACTCTCTGCCTCCTACTAGGCTGCAAGAAGAGAGAGAATTGACTTCTAATGATCTTATAGAAAGCTTAGTTGTGTATCTTTCCTATTTAGAACATGCAGTGCACGCAAGAAATGCATTTCATACTCACCTGAGATTCTAGGGGCATATGCAGTCTCATTTCCTGTACAAGGTGGGTAAAAAACAAAGCTCAGCTGCCCCCAATTCATTTTTACTGACTGAACTTCTAAATTTGTGTCCTACTGCTAGTACTTTTCTTTAAAGTATTTCTGTCCTAGTTATGTTTTGGCAGGGTTTCTTATACAGTGGTCAACTGGAAATATGTGTTGGATTGTCTAAACAATTTTGATTTCTTTCTCTCATCTTTCCTTAAGACAATTCTTATTTTAGATTGGTTACCCAACAACCCTATGGTATGGAGATTCAATCATAACTTTTATGTTCCCGTTATGAACTGCTAATTTCATAAAACTCCTCCAAACCTATCTTCTATGGTGACTGTCATATTAAATAAGAAGGGGAAGTGTTCTTACACTAATAATTTAGAGGATAGTTTCAAATATCTCAGTGCTTTTGAAAAGAAGATATACTTTCTCAATTAAGTTAAGGCTGCTTTACTGGCTAAATAAGAATGTCTTCTGCATGACTTTTCTGAAGCCTGGGGAACAGATTTTAGATATAATTTTTCTTCTCTCCTTATGGAAGTTTAACTGCTTCCGCTGATCTGTAAACATATGATTTATACCATGAGATATGCAGTCTTCTTTTGAAGCATTAACCATTTGGTGGGCATCATCTCATAATGCAAAAATTAAAAAGATGAGATGTGACATTCCTTTACTTAGTCTTTATTCTCAGAGTGTTTTCTTGAGCATTTCAGTTTTGTTTAGCAGAGGTAACGTTTCATCTGCACCTTTACCTGTCTTCCTTTTCAGAGGAAGAGGTAGCATTTCAACAAGAAAAAGATGAGCAACCTGTGTCTTTCATTGTCTTATATACTTTAACAAGAGGAACATCTTTGTAAGTGTAGCTGGACATCATTAATTTTCTCTTTTGTCTCTTTCAAACTGACTGCTTCAGTCATACATAGAAAAACCTTATGATAAACAGTTGGATCCTGGATACAATGCAAAGATATTTACATCTGCTTGGTACACTCCGTTCTCTCAGCTCTTGTTTATAAGAATCTGCTTTAGCAAAGAGAAACTTCTTTTCTTCTTCGACAGCTACAACCAGTTGTCAGTCTGGACAAAGTGACAAAAATTTTCTTCTTTGGGTCATAATGTAGCAGCTACAAAAAAGGTACTCCGTTTCAGACTTTCATGTTCAGATGGTGACTCTAGCTTTTCTAGTTCTTACGTCTCAAACTTCACTACACTAATTTCATGTCTTTTTAAAGATATATGATTGTACAATGCAATAATGCATGCAGTTCAGGTCAGCTGTCCTGGCTGTGTCCCTTCCCAACTTCTTGTCAGAAGGGGAGCAAAGTGGAAAGAAGAGAAAGTGCAAACACATTTCAGCAATAGCCAAAACACCGGTGTGCAGCCAACACTGTTTTAGCCACTAATCCAAAACACAGCACCCTGCGGGCTGCTATAAAGAAAGTTAACTCCATCTGAGACAAGCCCAATAAACCTGTCCAAGGGATTCCATACCTATCCTGAACTTCACTGCTGCTCATAATTATCCTCAAAGTAGGGTTGGACTTGTCATTGACATCTCACTATCCCCACCTGTCTGAAACAGTTTTGTTACCAATATCTTCCCATTGTCAAGATCATAGCTCTCTTTTTACGCTTGCATTGAACTTGGGGCACATTTATCTGTTGGCTGTTTTTTTCTCACTATCCAGTTCCTCATTATTTCTCACTAGTTTGATCTTATTATTTTTTACTAATTGATTTCTTTGTTAATATGTATTTAGCAAAATGGAATAAATGGCCAGAAAGGTCAAAGTTTTTTATGTTGTTATAAAATTAATTTTCGTACTAGATTTGAAGGGGTTTTGATTGCTAGTCAACTCCGTTATTTTCACTTCATGGTAGTCTCTTCCCATCCTCAGTGCACTGAAATCTCTTTTGTGCTTTTCTATCACACAGTTCTGAAGAAATTAGGGAAGGTGTTTTCTGTTACTAAGGATCCCATTTCATAGAGAGACTTAAACTTGTTTCTTATGACAATGATGGGGACACCTTTTAATCCATTTCTGACTTGTTCAGATTCTGACTGAATCTTCTTGTGTACTGTTTCTCATAATAGGAAAAAAAAATCCATACTGTTAGCTGATCCCCTTTATACTGTGTTGTTTTTCTCAAATTACCTTATTACATGAACCAAGCAGTTGGTTTATGAGTTTTTTTGATCCAGCGTATAGACATCTTCCTGTCAATAAATGTAAAATCCTTACCTCTTCTTACAGAGAATTAGCAATTTCAAAAAGTTCCTGTGTTTTTTCTTGATATGAGAGAGAGACAGTTCTACCTCCTACATTTTCTAAAATGGATATCATATTCTTTCAGTTACTTCTATGAGCCTATTCAAGTGGGCCTCCTTTTAATAATCAGAAGTGTACTTCAAATTATATTGATGACGTCGATGAGGGCATCTTCACACACACTGATATTGAGTGCTCTGCAGAGACATACAGAAATAGTGTTGCCTTTGTGAAAATGATCTTGAATTCTAAACCTATATCCAGGTAACTTGTGATTGGGCTTAGAAGGATCTAAAATACAAAGCTTATGCAAACAAGTATTTGTGTTGTGAAAAAAGTTCCAATTACTGGAATACTTTGGGATTTGTTGTCCATGTGAACATTCACCCCCTATCTGTGTTGCCTTTCCTTCATAGTATGTTAAGCATCTTGAGTGAAAGAAGCTGAGGAAAACCAGTGCATTTGACCTGATATATACCCTTTGCCGACGAAGGCTGAGTATATCTTACAGATACTATTAGATCAGAAAATCTCAGGTCCACATGCTACGCATACTTACCAAATGTGTGAAAGCTTAGGGAAAGAAAAATCAAAAATTTAATATGCTTCTCAAATGGGGACAGAGTTCCTGAGTAAGCCCCAGAAGCTGTGATAACATTTTCAACGCCCGTACATGGAGTGTAGTATGGAACCATGCACCAAAGGACCATAGTTCTTCCTTCAGCCGTAGTCCACTTGCTTTTCTGATTGGAATATTTATGTTCCTCTTGCATCCATGCTTAAAGTGTTTTGACTTCCAGAGTCATGAGTAGCCTTTTATGCGTCAAAACAATTTTGCTTCACATGAAAGGAAATTAGAGTGGAATAGTCATTGTTTGGTTCATTTTATTTCTTTCCAGCTTCAGCACAGATCTGCTCACTCTGCACTGTTCGATGAATTGCTCTCTTGGCTTTGGTGTTTTGAAATTTAAGTCTTTTTATAGTCATAATTTAGTGAATTTGTGAAACAATTTAGTCATTGCCTTCCAAAAAAGAAGATTAGCTAGACCTAAACCCCTTTTAAGAAACAATCAGGTGAATTTTTTAGGGTTTCTGGTGTTGACTGTTTCAAAACTTCCCTAGGCAAAGTGAGTAGTTAATTGCCCAATGACCTTTTGTTAGTGTTTAGAATATGTGTTACTGTTTTTAGATAATTTGTTTCTGGTAGAGAATTCTTCTTCCTACATAGTCTACTGTAAGTATTGTTCATATGAGGATGTTATGGGATATATATGGACGTATTTAAAGGTGCTTAATTAGGGAGAACTGCTATCTTGGTTTGACACAACTGCATGTGTCATGAAATATGTGATTTCTAAGTCTTCTACATGTGGAATTTGCAAAATTGAGTCGCCTGTCTGACAGAAAAAGTTTCATCTAGTAGTCAGAATATCCTTGAAACTTTCTTTACTGGGTGGAGTAATTGCTTCTGATCCCATCTAAGTATTTGGTCTTTGGTCTAAAGTCATCACATACTGTACCGTCACAAATTCCTTATTTGTCACTGATTCTTCATAGCAATAGTTTCTTGACCTCCTTCATCAGTCTGTCTGTAACTGGTAATCTGTTTACACTTATATCTCTCATAAGTCATGGTTATGTCACAGCCTTGGTTACTACTCACATTGGTATTGTTGGTCTGTATCTATCTCATTCCTGTCCTCACTGGTGTGCAGGAGGATGTGATCAGTGTATGTGATAGAGGCAGACCTGCAAAAATCTAAAGAATAGAACTATTATTACTGTCTAATGAGCTGGCTCCTAACTAAAAAATGTCTTAGATTTGGAAGTACCAGAGTATGACTGCTTTCATATTGCCTCCCTTTAGCCAAAAAATCTCTGTAACTCTTTCTTGTCTTCATCTTTCAACATTATCATCTAGGTAAGATTTGGGCCATTCACGTGTGTACTGTATGCTGTATTTTTCCTAACAAGTTTGTAGCAGATTTTGGTAATCTCAGCAGATTTTGGTAATCTCTTGTGTTTTAATTCACAAGGAACAAGATATTTTACATCTATGCAAGATTCTTTTGTCTCAACAGCTGAAAAAAGGGCTAGGAATCCTTTGTATTTAAGGCCTATCTAAGTCAACAACTGACTATGCAGCACTTAGCACTCTGGGGAAGCCCATGGTGATTTGATTCTTCTGCAGTTATAGGGAAGCACCAGTGGTGTAGTGGTATCATGCAAGATTCCCATTCTTGTGACCTGGGTTCGATTCCCGGCTGGTGCAGGGGTAGGTCACTGTCTTCCACCCTATGCAAGAGGTGCAGCACTGCAAGTTTTAAATAATGAAATCACCCTGACCTGCACTAAAGCATGATAGTTCTTCCTGTTTTGTGTAGAGCTCAGTTTGGTAGTAGGGCTATTATAGCTTCTGCAATATCTTTGAAAAATGCTTGTATATCAATTTATATAAACCAGTCAGTCATGGCTTTAAACCAGGGCCTTACAGGTGTGTAACATTGCTGAAGTCCTTAAGTCATATATTGCATTTTGGAAAGACCACAATGAGTTTCAGTTCTATTTGGACTGAGTTTCTATCTCTATCACGTTGGTTAACTGCTTGGGAATCACAGTAAGTTTAGTCTTGTTATGGACAATCTCTTAATGGAGAAGGGGCAGTTGTAATACATACTACATAGATGGTACATGTTAGCTAGAGGTCATCAAGACACATATAGGCAATGTTTTTTGTTTTCTTGCTTTGTGTTTCTGTGTTCTTTGTACTTCTTGAATTTTGGGGAGGGAAATTCAGTTGCTGTGGGCTTGCACTGTCTTACAGATTTTTCAACGACTACATAGAAAATATTACTGACTGTAAGGCTGTATATTTAGCAACCAGCAGTTCACATGCACTGAAAATGGAATGCGCAGAGTGTATGTGTGCGGGTGAATGAAATCCATGAAGTTGGATATCCCAATGAAGTGGGATACCCCACAATACCATTTAGGTTTATCATTCTAATTCAGCAGATACTCATACAGAGGTTGTATTCTGTCAGTCAAAGCGGTATCAATGCTTATCTGTAGGTTTTTTGTATTTGATTCAGTTTGGGTTTTGCACTGTAATCCAACAGTCTAAACGAATGGTATTTTAAGTTCATTTCTGCTAAACACTTCACTTCTACTGAAAGTTTGTTTGTATGCAAATAAACAAAAATTGTTTTATGGGACCTAAGAATTCTGCAAATAGAAACATACTTAGGAATTTGAATTCATCAGCTGTATGGCTAACCTGTACCACTGCACTGGCATGAAGTACCCTAGACATGGTCATTTATTGTAAGATAGATGAACTGAGACTCTGTGACCAATTTTTAAAATTTTCAGATAAAAGTGCTGTTCTTGCCACTTTCTCTTTATCGAAAATTGATAGTTTTATATTATAATTGGGAAGAGGGGCCCAAGAAAGCTGTTCAATATTCAAGGATCACATCCTCCAAGCTCAGGAGCAGTCCATTCCAATGAGTAGGGAGTCAGGCAAAAATGCCAGGAGGCTTGCATGGATGACCAAGGAGCTCCCAGCAAAAGGAAGCATATCAAAAGCAGAAGCAGGGACAGGTAACCTGGGAGGAATACAGTGAAGTTGTCTGAGCACGCAGACAGAAATGAAGTTAGGAAAGCCAAAGCCCAAATGGAATTGAATCTGGCAAGAGATATCAAAGGCAACAAGAAGGGCTTCTGTAAGTGTATAGGTCACAAAAGGAAGACTATGGAAGATGTGGGCCCATTGCTGAATGTGACAGGGAAACTGATGACACAGGACATGGAAAAGGCTGAAGTACTGAAGGCCTTCATTGCTTCTAGTCTTCACTAGCAGGAGCCAGCCTTCAGGAATCCCGGGTCCCAGAGACCAGGAGGAAAGACTAGAGTGAAGAAGAAGTACCCTTGGTTGAAGAGGATCAGATCAGGGAATACTTAAGCAAACTGGACATACATAAGCCCATGGGTCCTGATGGGATGCACTAACGAGTACTGAGGGAGCTTGCTGTTTTCATTGTGAGGCCACTCTTAGTAATCTTTGAGTGACTGGAAGAAGTGCCTGAGGACTGGAGGAAAGCAAATGTAACTCCTATGTTCAAGAAAGGCAAGAAGGACCCAGGGAACTACAGGCCAGCCAGCCTCACCTCAGTCCCTGGGAAGGTGATGGAGCAGCTAATCCTGGAAACCATTTTCCAGGCACATTTCACATGGACAATAAATTCATCAGGAGTAGTCACATGGATTCACCAAAGCGACATCATGCTTGATTAGGTTGGTATCCTTCTATGGTGAAATGACTGGCTTAGTGGATGAGGGGAGAGCAATGGATGTTGTCTACCTGGACTATAGTAAGGCTTCCAACACTGTCTCCCATTACGATCCACATAGAGAAGCTGTTGATGTACAGGCTGGATGAGCAGACAGTGAGGTGGATTGAAAACTGGCTGAATGGCTAAGCTCAGAGGGTGATGATCAGTGTCACAAAGTGAAGTTGGAGGCCAGTAACTAGCAGTCTACCCCAGGGGTCAATTTGGGGTCTAGTCCTCTTTGTCTTCATTAATGATCTGGATGATGGGTCAAAGTGTACCCTTAGAAAGTTTGCTGATGACACCAAACTGGGGGTGGCTGATACAATGGGGGGTCGTGCTGCCAAACAAAAGAACCTCAACAGGCTAGAGAAATGGGCCAAAAGGAACCTCATGAAGTTTAACAAGGAGTGCAAAGTCCTGCACCTGGGGAGGAGCAACACCAGGCACCAGTGTATGCTGGGGGCCACCCAGCTGGAAACCAGCTTGGCAGAAAAGGCCCTGGAGGTCCTTGTGGACACCAAGTTGAACATGAGCCAGCAACGTACCTTTTCTGCAAAGAAGGCCAATGGCCTCTTGGGCTGCATTAGGAGGAGTGTTGCCAGCAGGTTGAGGAAAGTGGTCCTTCCCCCTTCCTTCAGCACTGGTGAAGACACACCTGGGGTGCTGTTTCCAGTTCTAGGCTCCCCAGTAGAAGATAGATGTGGAGATACTAGAGATAGTCCAACAAAGGGCCATGAAGATGATGAAGGGACTACAGCATCTGTCCTTTGAGAGAATGCTGAGAGAACTGGGACAGTTCAGCTTGGAGAAGGCTCAGGGGGATCTTAATAATGTGTATGAATACGTGAAGGGAATGTGCAAAGAGGACGGAGCCAGATTCTTTTCAGTGATGCCTAGTGACAGGACCAGAGGCAATGGGCAAAAACCAAAACACAAGAGGTTCCCTCTGAACATCAGGAAACACTTTTTCACTGTGAGGGTGACTGAGCACCGGCACAGGTTGCCCATGCAGGTTGTGGATTCTGTATGCTTGGAGATAGTGAAAAGCCATCTGGACACGGTCCTGGGCACCTATCTCTAGGTTGCCTTGCTTGAGCAGGGTGTTTGGACCAGAGAATCTTCATAAGTTCCTTCCAATCTCAGCCAATCTATATTTCCATGATACAGGTTAACAGTATAGATATATAGGAAAACAAAAAAATGGATACATATAATTGTTTGATATCAATGAACTATCAGGGCTTATACTAATGAATAAAGAGACTTTAAAGTTTTGAGGCAGAGCCTGGTGTATTCAGCATCAAATACCAGGATGATAAAATACTGCTTTTGATTTTAAAATGTTTTAGCTTTACTTATTCAATAATGGGTTTTACTTTTATTTTAATTAATATACTTTATAAAATGAAATGTAAGATTGGCTGTTTTGTTTCAACAGTTCAAGAAAAAAGAAGGTGTATGAGTCAGAAGTTGAAACTATCTGCAAAAGCATCTGTGAGATCGAAACGCAAATAGAAAGGCTAAATGAAGAGCTCTGTAATGCTGAATTGTCCTACAATGAAAAAAAAAGAAAGTATGATGACTTAAAAAAAAACAAAACTGCAGAAGAAATCTCTTATAAGGTATAATTCAGTTTTTAGAGTGGAAGAATTGAAAATAATGATCTTTTTATCAGAGAATTACTGAGCGAGCAACCTTGATGATCAGAGGGCTGGAGCACCTGTGCTATGAGGACAGGCTGAGAGAGTTGGGGTTGTTCAGCCTGGAGAAGAGAAGGCTCCGGGGAGACCTTATAGCAGCCTTTCAGTACCTAAAGGGGGCCTACAGGAAAGATGAGGAGGGACTCTTCATCAGGGAGTGTAATGATAGAACACAGGGTAATGGCCTCAAACTGAAAGAGGGGAGATTTAAATTGGATTTCAGGAAGAAATTCTTTACTGTGAGGGTGGTGAGACACTGGAACAGGTTGCCCAGGCAGGCTGTGGATGCCCCATCCCTGGAAGTGTTCAAGGCCAGGCTGGATGGGGCTTTGAGCAGCCTGGTCTAGTGGGAGGTGTCCCTGCCCATGGCAGGGGGTTGGAACTAGATGATCTTTAAGGTCCCTTCCAACCCAAACCATTCTATGATTCTCTGATTCTATAATACTAAAAAACCAATAATTTAAAACTTATGATTTTAACTGTGTACTTTAAAACACCTGAAAAATAGCAAATAATACTAGTCTCTTGAAGAGAAAATAAAATGGTTACTAAATGGTCACAGGTAATGGCAGGCTAAGAAGTAAAGTTAACACATTAAATATTCTCAGCAATACAAAGATCTTGTTATTCCTAGGTGATTTAAAATTAATACTAACAAATAATAATCTCATTCTGTATGTATCTAAATTATTAAAAGAATTCATATATCAGTATGGTTTATTTGATGCTAAATGTAACCATTGCAAATGAAATACGACATTAGAATAATTATTTAATTATCATTTTGATGCCATTAGTTATCTAGAATTAAAATTTTAATTTATCCTCATATGGAAGCCTTGCCTTGGCTATGAAGGCTTACAAGACTTGCAAGGCTTTTGTTTTTCCACTTTACATAATTCTTAGTGAATAATATTTTACATATGGATACAGCTTTTAGGATCAGGGTTATTGCAGGGTGGAAGATTCAGCATTCAGAAATATGGAAAGAAAATAATATGGGGAATTTTAAAGGGAGATGAAATACCAGGGAGATATAAATGGCGTTTTGCTTATTCTTCGCTAGAGATCTTCTGTTACATGTAAAGTATAGATTGCCTGGAAGGAAAGACTTTCACAGTTTTATTTTCTGTAATAACTTTAGGATTTTCAAACTTGTAATCAGTAAAATTAAGAACATTAATAGTATTTTCCTGGTTAAAATACACATTGGTATATTAGTCACTCCACGTGCTTCCTTGCCTTCCTTTTCATCTACCTGCTTGCCGAAGATAAAGGTATGTCCAAGTACCAGACTCTGCTTCTGAAAAGAAAGAGGAGTTGTTGGATGTGATTTAAAACAGAGGCAGTTAAAAAGCTTGTATAGTCAAGGTGAAAAATAGTAAAACATGAGCTGGAGAACTTTACAGCTGTTTTCACAATGAAGAGGAATGAGTCAGTTTTGTGTTTTTAAGGCCTTTCGTAGTGCCAGGTTGTCTTCTCTTGGATCAAATTTATATTGCCGGCAGTGTCTGAATTTGCACCATGTAATTTTGTTCTATAAATTGTCTTTTTTTATATATTATGCTGGCTTATAGCCATATGTTTTAATACTAAATTTGTATGACTTTTCCTTCTTGATTGTGTATAAATTTGCCAAGCACCATTTTCTCCACATTCTCAGTGTTGTGTGCTGAAATATTTACACAAATGGATGTTCAACAGTACAATCATGGGAATCTACTATGGTTCTTATGGTTTAAGTATTTAAGAGTTACTAAATATTTGTCTAAGAAATTAGGATTTTAGAAGGAATTCAGGCAAAGCCCCTGCTTATTTGCTGTCCTACATCCTTTCTTTTTTGGTGTCTTAATTTATATTTTCCCTTTAACTATTAAAAATTAATTTAGAATTGATGATTTTTTCTTCCATGAATTTTACAGTCACATTTTTGATTTTTGACATCCACAGCATTCTGTGACAAGGACGTTGACAGCTTTCTCATGTTTTGTGTCAAAAATTACTTTGTTTCTTTATTTTCTGCCTATCACATACTATCTTCATACAATGCCCTAGTCCTTATTTTCAAAGATGTATTGGTCAGTCATTCCATATTCATTTCCTACAAGTCAGACGTGACTTTATAGGATTCTGTCATATTCTTCCTCGTTTTTGAGCTGAAATCTCCTAATCCATTAACTTGTTTAATGAAACTGTCCCGTGTCTGTCATCCAGATCTGTTTTCCAGTTCTGTTGTTATGGGGAAAGAACATAGAGTATTCAGTACATAGATACATCATAGGCATATATAGTGGTGTAAAGATGACTTCTGTTTTATTCTCTGTTCCTTTCTTAATAGTACTTAACATTAAATTTATTCTTTTAAATGCAGTGGAGCATTACATTCTTCACGATCACGTTCCTGTTTGATTAGTAGCCAGCTCAGAGTCTAGCATTGTCTAAAGTGAAGACTTTGTCCTAATGTACAAACATACATTAACCTTCATTGAATTTTGTCTGTAAATAAGAAATCCAGCTGGTTTTATAAGTCATCCCGCAAAATCCTCCATTTTCCATATTGTTTATGAATAAATTGGAAACCACAGGATCCAGCATGAATACTTGCAAGACCCCACTGCCACTATGAAAACTGGTAATTTATTTCTATTGTAGGTCTTCTGTCTTTAAATGCATTATATATGAATGTGAGAACTTTTATCCTTAACTCATGTGAAATTAATTCATATAATACTTTATCAAATACCATTTGGGAGTCCAAGTAGACTGCATCACCCAGATACCTCTTCTCCATATACTTTTTAAGTCCTTCAGAAAACTAATGGATTTTGAGGCACTGCTTCCCAGTCATGCTGATTCATCTCCTTTGCATCAAATTTTCCATGTATCAGCTAATTCTTTTTTTTATAATAATTCACACTATGAGTTTGCTTCTTAAGGTTTGGAAGGTTTTATTTGTTTTTGAATTTGGATTTTTTTCCCCCAATCCTGTTCTGTTTTCTGCATGCTTCATGGTAAGCCTGTCTTTAAGTGCTTCTGATCATCTGTTGGCCTGACGTTGTGTCTAGCAGGCTGCCTGTCAGATGTCCTTGGAAAAGTCCTTGGAAAAGGACTTGTTTTATGTCCCTTGTGGATTTTTCCAAAAACTCTTATTTAGCTTGCCTGATGGTATTTTTAGATTTAAACAGGCAAAGTTCAGGATCTTATCTGTTTTCCTTTTTTTAAACATAATTTCAACTTTTTGTATTGCTGCTAATCGCTTCCCTTCTGTTTAGTGGCATTGATTTTCTTTTTGATATTTTCAAATTTTCTGTCAAAATTGGCTTGCATATACTTTGAGCCTCCAATGTGATATCTGTACGTAATCTCCATCTGGCTTGCACTTATTTTACTCTTTTAGCTGTTCCTCGTGAACTTTTTAATAAACTCTTCTAATTTTTGTTAAACATCATTTTTTAATTTGACTGCAGCGTCATTTTTTTGGTTTTGTTTTCCTTAAGCTCTCTTCTCAAGTTATAGTTAGTGTTAAAATCCCGGACATGTAGGCAGTCAGAAATGTATCTCAAAGTTATACATTTATGGTTAAAGATAGATTTCATTCTGTAGGTATTCTGGTTTATTGTTGGCACAACTTAACTTCTAAATGAAGCCATTGCTAGTGGTCCTGCCTTCAGTGATAAGACTGATAAGATAAGCACCACTCAAGTTGCTTCAGTGCCCTTGTTAATTAATACCTCCCTTCCTACCACTTGCTGAATGACCATTCTGTTAACAGCTTTAAGTTAACACCGCTATATTTAGTCTTAGTTACCATAAATTAGCAAAAGCATTGTGTTTGTAATCAATTAAAGCATACATATACACATGAGGACATACATGGGGAAGGTGACGAGTTGCAAGAGCTATTTGCAAGGTAAAATGTGAATGGAGTGCCCAGAAGCTAAGATACCTCTCTACCTAAGCAACAGTTGAATAGTGGTGAATTTGGAATATTACCATATAAATGAAGGTGCAATTTATAGTTGACTGCCTGGTCTCTGCTGATGTTCTGTGAGAGCAATTACCCCCTGGTGTGTCAGAAAAAAGTGTATGTCTGTAACCACCAGTTAAAATGTATCCTTGGGCTGCTGAGTAGAGTAAAAAATATATTCATGCAATCACCAAGCATTATCACTAGTCATTCAAAATGTTGCTGCATTTTGGAGCGCAGTCCAGGTGTCATGGTTCGTCTTATAGACTCAGGATTTGGATTTGGGTACACTATATGTGGGCAAGGAGATGTGAGGGGGAGGGCAGGCATGGGACATGGGCAGGAGTTCTTGCTTGGAGTTATCCTGGGAGCAGATGTGTAAACTTTCATCTGGAAAAGAAGGCTTTTACTCATCGATTAAAGGATGTGTTTTCCAATGAACGCTGATCTCTGTTGCTTCCATTTCCTTGAAGTTCCTAATAATCTTTATGATTTGGAGTTTGAGAATACATGGGGATGTTTAGCACCTGTTCTTGTATTTTCTTATGTGTATGTCATCTGGGAGATGTTTATGACCACCTTATGCAGGAATCTCCCTCTCCAAGTGCTGATGGCATATGCACTTCCAAAGTGCAGATATGGATGTGAATAAAACATCTTGAATAAATGCATTTCAATAATAGAATTGATTGAGCCCATTTCTTAACTTGCGGTTGGCCATGTTGTGCCTAGTTTTGCTTAAATAATCAGTTTTCCAACTCCCAAAATTCACTTATAAAGGAAACAGAAAGCCTTAATTAGGGCTTGATGTAGATTGTAATCAGGTATAGTTTCGGTGGTCTGCTAATCTGACATACTTTAAATTAGAGGTATTCAAGGCACAAACTATAATAATGTGCTATATAATTCTTATCCTAGAAGTGATATGAGTAGGACAGTCATATAAGAAAAGGCTAAAACATGTTCAGTTTTTTACTAGAAGTTACAGACAAAGTATCACCATATAAAATATAGAAGGCACTGAGTTTTTTAAATTTTGAATATTTGATGCTCAATATCCATTTAGGTAAGCCAGCTCAGCATTTTCATGTATTTAATTATTTTAAGCCACCAAAAATAAATTACATTAAATATAGAAAATATTGTTACTTTTCTTGTAGTATGGTCTATATTTATTTACCTCTTGTGCATGACACTCTCTTGAAATTTCCTTTTTTAACACAGTTTTGTGATACTTGAGAAAAAATTTGAAAGTTGTGCTCATCTTTGCTGTGATGTTAATTTTCATTGTTGTTGTCCATTAACTTGTTGTATATGGCTTTTTTTTTTCCTAAGAATTCGGAGTGGAATCTTAAAAAAGAAATTCAAGATCAAAAAAGAATTTGGAAAGGGACTCAGGTAAACATGACAGTAACCATTTTACTTCAAATCTAAATTCTTCTATCTTCTTTTTACTTTCTATTATGAATTAACTGAGTACCTTATGAACAACTCACATAGAAGGCTTTTGCTAAGTAATAAGACAAGTAATAATAAGTAATAATAAGAAGGTTTTTCTAAATAATGATGCCTGCTGTTTAACAACTAGGAAAACTTAAATGCTCGTGAAAAAATGAAACACTTTATTTGTGTCCCAGTTATTCATAGTAATTTCCAGTTTGCTTTAAAAGATAAAAAGAACTGTAGTAATAATCCATATACACAGTGACATTGTCATTTGAATTAGTGTATTTTTCTTCAGTTTCTGCAGAAACTGCTGTCAGACCCTTACCGTATGTTATACTGATTGAAAGAACGTAGCCAAACATAGCCAAAACTGGAGGGAGGCATTGCAGTCTTTTACTGCAAATCCTTGAGTTACAAACCCCCTTTGGCTCCTTTTGCAATGGACTCATATGGGAGAGATTTACTCTGAGAGCTGTCAAAGCCTATTTTTCTTTAGAATTGAATGTTGGATTTACTGTGATGACCAGAAGTCCTTCGGAGATTTTTTTTCTTTTTTTTTTTTTATTTAAGAAAAGTCTGAACCATTTTTATTTGCTTCTGAGCCATCACAGTCTCAGTTTTGCTTATGTTACAAAGTTTGTTTTCTTCTATTCTCTGACTTTGAACTGTGCAAAAGCTCAACAGCAGAATCTAGTGTCTACATCGCCCATTTCTAGAAAGACAAGTCCTAAGAGAGATCTTGCAGTTCCTGTTTGTCCCAGACATCATTAGCAGAAAATGTTGAATGTTCCTCTTCTAAGCCAGGTGGTGCACAAGGTCTCCATTGCATGCATCTGTGGTTGATGCACACTTCCCACTGATTCTCAGGCTTTGCTTCAGAGAAGGCTGAAGGATACATTTCTGGGCCTGACTGCCACAGCATGACAGGTTTGATTTGGTGCTTCCAAATATCTTCCTCCCTTTTTGGTATTCAGTACTGACCCTTTTCAATTATTCATTGAAACTAAAAATCTCCTTCCTTTCTCTTGATTCTTGATAAAAATCCTCAGTGGCAACTGTAGCCCACTTCTTTCCTTTTACAGACAGAAGCAAAAAGAATGCTTTCCTGTGCTCAGAACTGCTTTTTTCATTGTAGTCCATGTTTTTTCAGGAAGAAGAGGTTCTTGAGATGCACCCTGTACTTATTCTAAGGTGGTTTTAAAGATCTGTTTCAACTAAATAGGGACAGGGAACTGCTGGAGAGGGTACAGCAAAGGGCTACCAAGATGATTAGGGGACTGGAACACCTCTCTTAAGAAGAAAGGTTGAGGGACTTGCGTCTTTTTAGTCTGGAAAAAAAACAACTGAGGGGAGATCTTACCAATGCTTATAAATACTTAAAGGATGGGTGTCAGGAGGATGGGGCCAGGCTCTTTTCAGTGGTGCCCAGCGACAGGACAAGAGGTAATGGGCACGAACTTGAGCATAGAAAGTTCCATCTCAACATGAGGAGGAACTTCTTTACTTTGAGGGTGGCAGAGCACTGGAACAGGCTGCCCAGAGAGGTGGTGGAGTCTCCATCCCTGAAGACACTAAAAACCCACCTGGCCGCGTTCCTGTGCAGCCTGTTCTAGGTGACCCTGCTCTGTCAGGGGGGTTGGACTAGATGATCTCCAGAGGTCCCTTCCAACCCCTACCATTCTGTGAGTCTGTAAACCTATTTTTTCTATTTTTCTTCCAAAGCTTCATTTCTCTGGGTTAGACAACATACATATCCTTGCTGTCAAGAGGTTTTTTCTTACTAATAGGACAAAACTTAATGATGATGTTAAAGGGTGTTGAAAGTGCAAAAACTATGATTAACTAGTGACTGTCAAAGTCCATAGGAGTTTAGAAGAGTCTGTTTTGAGGTAGCCATAAGGAATCTTCTAATGCTTTCTGAGTATAAAGCAAACTGGAAATGTTAGTGGTTTTCTGAGAAGCTTGTCCATTCCACCTACCAACCATGTTGTCACCTGGAACATTATCCATAACTTATCCTAATAGCGTGCCATTCTGTTGGAATTCAGAAATTGTGCTGCATTTCCTACTTGAAACACTCCTGGTAAGGATAACTATGTTTGTAGGCTTTGATCTAAAACTAGAAAAACGAGTTATTTACCACCTAGCATAATACTTTGAAAAGAGTAAGTCACATCTATTGTCATTTCTTGCCCTCTTTCCCATAATCTACTTTGCTTATTTCACTCTGCTTCTACAGCTGAAAGGAATTCAAAATGTTGCCAGCTGCATTCCACTTTAAATATATATGGACATACCTGTGTTTGTTTGTGTATATATGTGTGTGTGTGTGTGTATATATATATATGTATCTGTCTCAATATCACATGTTGTGTATTCAGTCTTTGCTACACAGATAAATAAGTATTTGAGTTCAAGTGATCATGAATTTTGGATATTAGAAATTTTAAGTGTGTGTAAGACCTGCCCATTCTGAAGAACACAGCTGCTGGTCATAATATTTCTCTCTCTTTCTTTTTCTTTCTTTCTTTGGGCAGAGGGGAGAAGTTTGGAGTGGATGTATGCTGGATCTTCTGTTTCCCAGTATTGAAGGGTGTTCATTTATTTTGCAAAGGTTTTGTTCCTTTTTATTCCGCAGTGTCTTCCTTCTCTTTTTTCACTCCTTTTTTTAAAAAATCTGGGAACATACCTATGGTGATTATGTTTCCCACTAGAAAAGATTTTCACTCTTGGTGTTATTATTTAGAATTTTAATTCCCCTTTTATGGAATTCTTTTATTCTGTCTGCTTAAGTAGTACTGTAAATTCATTGTCTGCTTTAATGTCATTTTTACATTTCCTAATATTTATTGCCGATTTCTCTGCTGTATTTGTGTTTGCCAGTTCTGATGGCTATTCAGCTTTTCCTGTTCAAAAGCTTCTGACAATATGCTGACTTAATGGTCAACTTCTCCTTCATTTTGAAGACATTTTGAATCACCTTATGATGTATTTGTTAACTATTGGTATATTCTATGGTGTTTCCTTTAGCATATAAATGTTCTTTCAGATTTGCATTTTTTATGTTCCACTTCTGCTGGATTCTATACATATTCTATACATATTTTATACACATTCTATACATAAAGCTAATACTATACATATTTTAATAAACAGGCCAGGATTAAAGCAGTATATGATGAGCTAGAGGAAAAGCAAAAAGCTAGATTTAAGAAGAGAAAGGAAGATACGAAGAGGATAGAAGAGATTAAGAGACAAGTACCTGATCTAGAAACAAAATTCAAAAGAAATAAAGATCTATTTAAAGAAGAACAGAAGGTAAAAGTAGTAGATTCTGGACCACCCACTAGCATATTTTTTTTGTCATTATTAGAAAAAAATAAGGTAAAACAGAAGAGTTGGATTTTGCAGCTGTGCAGTTGTGCTGTGATACAATGTAACAAAATATAATTCCAGCCTTTTTTTTCACCTTTTTTGCTATCTGTATCATAAAAATCTTTCTGTCTCTTTTAACTTCTTTAGTCTGTTTTCTTACAAAAGGGAAGACTGTGTAATACTTGCTTGTTCGACTTGTACTTCTTTGCTTACTTAATATGCTGAAGAGAGCAACTAGTGTATAAGCCCCCAGCCATGGCATGCTGGGGACCTTCTTTCCTTCCCTGCTTTACGGATGATACTGGTAAAAATGTTTGTCCTTCCTCTCATGAAAGGTCTGTTTTGTATAATAAGAAAAAAAAACACAAAATTTTTGTATTAAAAACAGTTCCTCAACCTACCTGAATTGACCTAATTGGATACATTCTTCTCTTCCAAGCATTTCTTTTGCTTCTGGTAGAGCATTCCTGCTGTTATAGTATGACATGTTTTGGTTGGCCCCCCTATCATCTTGAAAGTGTGGCCAAAGAGCCATTTTTCTTCAGCTGTCCAGTGATGACCTAGTAGCCTACTTTCCATATTTGCAGGGTATGCTAGTGGTGTTAACCTTCCCTGAGGTTAAAACTTCAGGAAATTTTTCAGAGAAGTAACCTTTTGTCCAGACCTGCTCAAAAGAGTAACAGGAATCCTAACTAAACTTGTATGTCTGAGAAACATTCCTTTCATTAATAAACTTTCCTGTTATAGATACGGTGATATTTTAGATCTTTGAAAGCTTGGATTATATGGAGTGCTACAACAGTTGTAACAGAGAGCACAGGGCAAAGTAGACAATGTTATCTAAATAAATTTCTGTTTGAAAGCAAGGTATTACAATGATGGATGCATTTGAAAAATACCTGATAGTACATGGATAAGTTGACTAGCATCATGAGACCTTAGGTAGGTAGACAATCATTTCCTTAAGTGATTCTGATAGTTGTAGGTCCCCCTGCCACATCAACAAACATCTGTAGAAGCAGACCTTATTGTTCTGAGCTGATGTGGAAATATTCAAAATCTGAACTGTAGTTTAGTGCAAGATGTAATATCTGTACATTATATTGAAGCAAAGCTCTTAAACAAAACCATTTGATCTTTCTTTTGCAGACCTGTTTGGAATGTAATTTATTCACAGATTATTTTTTTTTTTTTTAATTAAGAGCATTTCCATACCTTTGCTTAATCATTTTTGTATGTGTTTTCCCTGAGCAGGTGCTTATTCCTTTTCTTCTTTTGGGAAATGGTTTTGAAAACAACTGGAAACGTGGGAAAAGTTTTAGTTGTTTTCAGTTTTCTATCATGAGTGAAACAGAGTTTGGCTTTCACACTGGAAATTGTACAAATCAGCAATACGAAAATTAGGGTCTGTCCTTCTATCATGATGCTTAAATTAAGTTTGTGTACCACTCAAAGCCTTTGTTTTGTATTCCACCATGAAATATGTGCAAATCCTTGCAAACAAGTCCTTCCAAATGCGAGCTGCCCCACACTGTATAAACAGGTGGGCAAGCATTGTTCACTGTAACGAGCAGTTTTACAATCTAGGGAAGTTTTACAGTCTAGGGAAGGTATTTGAAGTTTCCTTTTTTTTTTTTTTTGGCAAAGGAAATAAGTGTCTTAGGGACCAGAATTGAAAATACAGTAATCAGTGTGGAAGAAGTAATTATTTCTTACGTGTAAGAAAAAGGAGGGCATTTTCACAGGACCTTGCTGCCAGAAAAGAAAAAGCAAAATTCCTTCATTTTTGTTTCCAAATCAATAGGAAACAAAACTAGCTGTCAATGGTTTATGTCCAGAATTAAGGCAAGGAGTTTTCAATAAGCCATATGCTTGTTATGGAACATACTTACAATCAAGTAAGATAAACATCTTCTGAGCCTATTCAGTTTAGATACAGGATTTTTTATTTTTGCCCAAAGCCCAGATATAAGAATTTTTGTTGCCTCAGTGAGAAGTTTTTTGTTGCAGAATCAGTCTGTAGGTTCATAGTTCTGTTATCTGACTACTAGTAAATAGCTTGTCATGGGGGATTGTCTTCTCCAGGTTTTTAGTGTTATTCTATTTGAAGGGTTCTTGACATAGTCTGCATGTAGCAATACTTCACCATTTTGGGAGGAGAGATGGAGGATGTTGAATTGTTTGAGTTCAGACAATGGATTATGTGATAGTTTATTTTTAATGCGGGTTTGATAAGTCAAATTGAAAAATTAGAAGGAAAAAAAGAAAAAGATTCCTCTAATAGCTAATAGTATTTTCAAAACAATGCATTAATGTCAGTGACTAATGTTGTTAGCCCTTCCCCAACTAAAACTAAGTAGAAACAGTGTGACAAAGATCACATCATTAGTTTCCTGGAAACCTAGAGAGGTGTGGTGTAAGTTATCCATCATGGTGTATAGCTGTGTATTTGCTTCTGTTTTAAAAGCTTGGAAACAGGGTTTCCACAAGCAGATATGTATAGGAATGATATGCAAAAGATGCTGGTAATTTCAAGGAAGAACTTTCTAATAGATTAAATGTTTAAATTATTGTTTCAGGATGGAAATATTAATACCTATTTTAACATTATTTGCTATATAGGCTAAATGGAATGTAAAACTTTAAATAATATGACTATTATACAATTTATATAAGCATATTTACTAATGTAAAATTTTCCTTATTGCATGTATTAATAATAATTTATGTCATTTAATATTTGATGCTCACACTAATGATGCAAATGAAATTAATACAATAGACAAGAACTTTTTTTCTGAGGTCATAATTAATAACGGAGTGGATTAATGAAAAATATAAAAATGAGATATCCCAATATTTTATTTTCTTTCTTCTTCCTCCTCTTGTTAGCTGTCCTTAATCTATTTTCATGAGCTGGTGATAATAAGTAATAAACATTTATTTTTCACTTTATACAAATTCCATGGAGGCTATTCCAAATATATATTTTGATTTCAGAACTTTATTTTTAACTTCCTTGGCAGAAAGAAAGTAAAGAAGTATGGGGAGCAGGGTAAGCAGTGATATTTTGCTGTAAGATTGTAAACACTATATGAAGTATAAATGTGCATTTTTTCATTCAAAGCGTAGAGTATATAAACCTACATGATGAAAAAATGGGTATGGAAGGGAAAACAAAAACAAGCTTAAGAATGGTAACTGTTAAAGTATCTGATGACTAATATATTTTCTGATTTCTATGGAACATGCGACAATAACTTTTGAATACTAACACATCTGTTTATGCATAAACTCTCCAGAAGCTCTCCTATTTGGATCAGAGAGTACAAGAGCTAGATAAACAGCAGAAGCAAACTGAACAGCAACTGGAACAAAAAACAAGTATTATGCAGCAACAATTAAATGATATACAGGTGAATAATTTAATGCTTGTATGGCTTTTTTGAAGTATGTTTAATCTCAAAGGTTAGGCTGTCATTTCTACACAGTTGCCTCGTAACTATATACGTACATACAGTGTATGTACTATTTTCTGTGTCTTGCTTGAACTAGCCTATGAGGTCCATAGCCTTGAGACAGCGTAAAGTACAAAGCAGAATTGATATTGGGGTCATTGAGAAGTCCTTTTCTTTCTTCATTTGCTACACTGGCTCAAATTGCTTGAGGGGCTTTAGAAATGCAATGGAGAAAATCAATAAAGGACGAAAAAGATTCTAGTATAATAGGAAGTGCCTGCTGATTGCATGTTTGCTCAGCAGATGGCATCTTTTTGTAAATGATGGCTTATATCTGCTATATCAGTTACTAAACTGTATAATCCACCAAAGGGAATTATTTAATTTCATATTATATACTTTATATAAACATGGCTATAAACATTAGAAGGAACAAGCATTTACTTTCTAAGATTCTGTTCATTTTTATTATTCTTTCATTTGCATATTGTATAAACTTAAGTTAGATATTACAGCATCAATGATGAGTCATGGGGATTAAAAAAAAAATTTTAAAAAAAGAAAAGCTTTCATGAATCTGGTAATTTCTATTGAAAAACTCCGAGGCTTCCTATATATGACAGAATCTTAAATTAAGCATTGAGAAATTCATTGATTCACACAGATTTCTAAATTTGGCAGGGAGGACAGAGTTGATAAATCCCTTTCTGTTAAAGATTGTGCTCTACCAAACTGCAGGTTTACCAATAGATCTTAGAACATAAGGAAGTGACTGAAGAGTCAGAATACAGATAATCAGTAATTCTACAATGTTTTTCAGTGTATTTCTTTTCTATACTTTTTTAATGCTGCCTTTCCTAGTAAGTCTAAATAACTGTACCCATTAGTTATTTGAGCGATATTTGAGTTGCTGTTCTGGAAGAGTATTAGAGGAGCGTTCTGGGTAAGTGGAGTGAAACAACGTACAAAGCCTGTTTTATGAGATCTGTAGAGCTCTGAACTCATAACAATACTTGGATACCTTAAAAGTTGCATTCTTAGAGCCTGATACAGTTCCTTGATCATAGCAATTGAAGTTTTGTATAAGGGGGATTTATAAAATTTCTTATTTTTAACAATAACTGCCATTACTAGCTGTTCAGGGTCACACTATATGATTCTGTTAATCATGTTATATTGTTTTCAAGGAAAAGTTATTTAAAGTTATATTCAGAGGTTTTAGTGCTCTCCTGTGATTAATACATTGGCTTGTTTAAAGCTTGTCCAGTGTGTAGTTTAAATGACGTTATGGAAGAAGTGGCTATGATTCCATAATATTCTTAGTACAGGAGAGTCTCCAGCTTCCAACTGAGCAAACAATTCACCCAATCCTTCATAGTTTACCTATTTTAGGACAAGATGAGTTACACCTTGGAGGCTTCTGCATCTCACCATTGAATTTGAAGTGACTTAGTTTGGTCTGCTGACGTTCAAGAGTCTAAAAGCTAGGTACCTAGATACAAATTCTGCCCCATAATAACACCCGTAGTCTTGTTCAGCAACTGAGGAGAATGAAGAATACTGTTCATGTATTGAACAGCTGAATGACCAAGTGCCAAGGAACTCATTCAGCTTAGGCAGGATACTGGACTGTTATCAACAAATGGTCAGTCTATCGATATTTGGATCACAGAATGTAGAATATCTCACCGTTTTTGTTTGTTTGTTCTAAAACCTGATTGCAAATTCTCTGTCTTCTGTGATAGGTACCAGATTGCACTGACTCAATGACTATTATTCCATATGCTTGGAAGCCAACAGGTTTTATCTGCCTTGGTTTAAAAGGTCCTGAAAAAGTGCAGGAAGTCAAAGAGACAAAATTCTTCTTAAATGTCAGTTTTGACCTAACACAGCTCATATGTGAACCTGACTCTTTGGCAAAAAACATGTCATGGCTTCTTTGTGTACATATTTATGTCTGGCCCTGGTATATTAATCATCTCAGATTTCGTTATTTGGAAAGTTTAAGGCCAGGGCAGGTCATACAGACATCCTGTATATCACGGGCTATCACATTTCTCCAAGTTCTTTTGGTACCAAGCTTAAAACTAATATGATTTTTCCTCAGAGGTTTGAGACTCTCTATGGGCGGTTTAGTTGCATAGGGATTTGCATTAATTACCATATCTTCATTTTCTTTCTAATGATTCTATGTTCCTGCAAGAAACCTGAAATTTCCCTCTAATCCCATACAGGTACTTCTACAAAATTCCGAGGCCTTAAAAATGTCATATTCTTGTGGTACCTTCCACACCTTCATATCTATGCTGACATCTGTTACGAAAGCTTTGATTCCTTGTGTTTTTACATCTACCTTTTAGGTATACCTCTAAGAAGCACTTCTTTCATAAGGAAAAGGATCATTACACTATGCATTAGGCTACTGCTTCAGAAAAATGGGGCAGTATCTAAAGAAGAAATTTTTTAAATACTAATCTTTATTTAAATACTGTGATGCATTCTCTACCTACTGAATTTTGAGGTCTTGAAATTAGGTATTTGTACACATGTGAACTTAAATTACATGTGTATATATAAGGATAACCAAAAGGCATTTTCCTCCCTCGTAATGTAACCCATTTACATAGCTGCTTACAGCCCGTTAGCGTGGGTTACAAAATCTAATGCAGCAAGACCACTTTAGAAGTATCACCCAAAGAGAAGACTCCCACCTGTTTATTACTATTGAACTGCTACAGTGCTTTATGTTTGCCTTGTTCATTGTGGGGAGGTTCAAGCTTTGTTTACCAGATACTGTTGCTCATGAAAGTAGAGTTTGCTTGTGTCATGAATCTTTACATTTTTGCTTGTGTCATGAATCTTTACGTTTTTTAGGTCCTGTGACTGTCAATCACTTTTGATATGAAAAAGACATTTCAATTTAATCTCTCTTCTGTAGAATAGGAAGTTTAGCTAAAATAATTTTTAATCTAAAGGTTTTCAGCGAGTTAACGTCAGCATCTCTTTGAGTTGTGTACTTGTAGCTGAGGGAAGTAGGCAGGATTTCAGGAGTCATTCTCAGTGCTTTAATCCTCCAGTATCTGGAGTACAGGACAACTACGTTATGCAAAACTTGGTATCTAAAGAGAACAACTCTCTGTTCAGGCAACTAAATGAAAAATGCCAATTTTCAGACATAATGAGTAAGACACATTCTCCCTGGAGAATGGCAACTAAAAATACTGGGTTTTCCTGAAAGTCAAGATTTTAGGTATCTGCCTAAAACAGTATTACATTTTGTAATGATCTAACAACAAAAGCTGCCAGTTAAGATGCTGACTCTTCATATGCTGAAATAAATAGGCCCAGACTTAGATCATATGCAAAAATTGTTACTTTTCACTTTAATAAAGTTAATTTCACTTAAATACTTTCACTTTAATAAAGTTAATTTCACTAAATACTTTCACTTTAATAAAGTTTTTGCTGTGCAAGCCAGTGCTTATTTGCAAAACTTCTATGTATGAGAGCAAAAATAAAAGAAGAGGATATGTATTTTATGAAGGTGGTAGCCTACAAATATGCATACATCCATATACAACATAGGCAACTGCAAAAATACAAGTGCCATAATAAAATTTGTGGATATATGGTAGAAGAATTGTGCAACAAGTTGGAGAACTATAACTGGATGTGCAAAGCCGTGCTCTTACAGAAATGCAATTCTTCCAACTACCCCCTCTGAAAGAAGTTCTTTTTCTTTGGGTATACAGTTTCATGAGTTGTTGCCCATAATTATGTGCTTAAAATACAGTATTTGGAAATCTAGACCTGCCTAATTTACATGCTGTGGTGTTTTTTTTTAATTCCCAGGAAAAAAATTCATTTGTTTCCAGT
This sequence comes from Rissa tridactyla, assembly GCF_028500815.1. Taxonomy (NCBI): domain Eukaryota; kingdom Metazoa; phylum Chordata; class Aves; order Charadriiformes; family Laridae; genus Rissa; species Rissa tridactyla. The sequence goes on from NC_071467.1 coordinate 47,520,001, forward strand.
GAAATTGCTGAAAACTCTCACACTATGGAAAATTTAACAAATGAACTTAAAGAATTAAATGAATTATGGAACATTAAGCAAATAGAGATGGAAAATACAGAAAAATCTTTAGTTGACTTGCGGTAAGACCTATTCTATGAATTTTAAAAGATGGTTTATTACTTTTACTAACGTAATTTAGTAATTCTACTTTATTACTATTACTAAAGATACTTTTATTATTTTACAATATTATTTCTAGGAAATATAATGCACTTTTCATCAATAATTTGGGAGTGTTTTTGTCTGATCACTGCTTGTAGTTTTAACACATCTATAGAAGTTATTCATGATAAATTGTCTGCCTACCAAATTGCATTTCGGGCATCAGAATTACTTTTGGAAATCTGATAATATTCGTGGTCAGTTGCATCCTTAATTAATGGGGGATTCCGCACACTTAGTGTTTTCTCTGGTTTAAGAAGTGTGCACCTACACTTACCGTGACTGATGAGTCCTGAAAATAGTCTCAAAGTGCTCTATCCAACTGACAATGCAGGCTGCCTTCTAGGCCATGCAAGCCTTGGAGGGCCGTATATGCTGATTGCACAGCAAGCATTCTTTTCAAGGATAAAGGTGAACCTGCTGTGCAATGTCAAAAGAGAAATCAGCTTGGACTGTTGAAAGACTAAATAGTGAAAAAGTGATCCTTGCTCGTTATACTACAGCTCCCTTTCTGTGATCTCATTCACTTATGTACTGTCAGTGATCTTTGAGATCTTTGAGAGATTATTCCATGAAATTTTTGACTGGGGAAAAAAAATATTTTTCTGTGTAAATTTTTTAGCTGAATATGTGGGACTGGGTGTGTTTTTTTCCAACTCTTGATTCAAACAGAATGATTCAGAGGGACCCAATGTGCAGTGGAACTTACTGAACTTCAAGAATGGAAGGCATCTTTCCGTGACTGAAAATCTTGTTTCCCACAGCTCTTTAGCCAGTAGTCAGTAGTTTCATGTCAGTGACATTATATTCAGACTCAGTCAAGGAAGGGATAATACCAACACAAAGTGGGCACTGAAAGTTCATTACAGCAATTCATTGTTTCTATATATCTAAGTCCATCTCTCTTTCAAAGAGGAATTTTCTTGCAAATTCTCCAACTTCTAGACCTGAAATAGATAGTAATGAAAACTTTGCATTTTTCTTGATAACCCACTTTTAGACATTCCATCTAATAGAAAGAACTGTACAGCCAAAAAAACGTCCAAAAATACCCCTTTGACTTTCAAATTATGCATCCCAATAGCTATTTTGTCATTCTCTGAACACAGAAGATACGGCACATGGGAATTTCTCTATCATGTGACTTGCTGAAAACTGACTGCATGCTTATGCCTTCTGGTTGTCAGAGCACTCAGCCACTCTGCGCTTGAGGGGCAAAGGAGTTTTGCCCCTCAAAAAAAAAAAAAAGGTTTTGGTTGTTGGCATTTTTTCATTGCTTACTGCTTCTCATTAATGAAGATTACTGGTGATAATATTCAGAAAAAAAATTTTCTTTCAGGCTAACGTACTTTCTTCTATTAATGTTTCCAATAATCTGACATATCACAGGACATTTCATCAATCTATCTTAAGAAAGTCTGCTCTAGCCATTTCCTGTTATATTTTATGTTATACATATAGTTCAATATCCAATGGACTTAACTATTTGAACTGATCTTTCTTCTTTTCATAAAAGTGCTGATACCTGCATGACTTGGTAGAAAAACTGGGAATAAAGGATTAACTGTTTTTACTTTCACTCTCAGCTATTATTTCCATTTTTCTGACAAGTCATCAGGATAATTCTAGCCTGATCTAATGGAGAAACTTGAGGTAAAGGAGTCCCTACTTCCGCTTTCAGTCTTCACTGTTTATAGGTACTACCTAGCATCTTTCTCTGAATAACACCTTCTTAACTTATTGCTTACCATTAATGCAATAAAAAGACTAAATAATAGCTACTAGAGTGAAACAGAAACATTGACACATTATCAAAATAACAGTAATTTGAAATAAATACTTTTTTCCACCATAAAATTGACTGCAAAACTGAAGTCTCCTGCAAAATTTAGCCTAACCTGCCAACCAAGGGAAAATTATATGCCACAGGTATCCCACCTAGAAACCATCTTATATCAATAACTTTTCAAAAATTTCTTTTGCACTTTTGGAAGACATAAAGACATGTCTTCATATCTGAAGTTAAGAATGACCATGAAATATATTCATTCTTTTTTTTTTATCTCAGTGGACTTTGGTGCTAATTAAATTAGAAGGAAGATGAGCAAATCCCGTGAACTTAAGGTTTGTGTGAGGAGCATCCTTGCTTGTATTGAAGACCCTACCATTTATATGCATCAGTTCCCATTTGGTGCACCTACCTCCAGCAAGAAGGAAATAAGGGCAGGAAGCAAGTTAAGGGGATGTACTGGAGATTAGGAAGGCTGGAAGGGTGTTTCAGTGAAAAGGAACTCTAGGTAATTTCTGATGGATCCCTTAGCCCCTCTTTAGAGAGATTTTTGTAGTCACTGATTCAGAGGAGGCCTTAGATGCTTTAATTTTCTGCAAAGTGGGTTGTTTTTCTCAGAAGAGACTGTGAGGAGGATGTTGTGACCTCCAGAATTTAGAACTAAATTCCAAAACTCCTAAATACATCTGTTCTGTCAAGCTAAGCAATAAGAAGGTAACAGCTTATTATTGGTCTCAGCTGTTCCTATGTTAGCAGAATAAATGGCTCCTGAGGGGTCAGCATAATCTTTACATGACAGATTTTTCCCTTTCTCAGACTGTTTTAAAATTAAAAAATATTTTCTTTTAGTGTTAAAATAACATTGATTTACACAACAAAGCCTTAAAATTATAAACAGTAGCCTTAAGCTTGTCTCTTGAGTTTCCTTTTTTGTGTGCGCATTGTGATACAGTCGTTACTATGCAGCCAACTGTTACATTACTTACAAGGCTCTAGTTTAGGTTATCTTGCAGAAAATCAGTAAGAAATACTTTTTTTTCTTTTTTTCTGTTTTTCTTACGCTTTTGTCTAAAAGTAACAGAAATACAGACCCTAAGAAAACAGAATATTAATACCAAGTGAAAACCTCTGAAAATTGCTTAACGTTACATATTTCATATGTACAGGTTAAAGAAACCATACTAGGTATGGACAGAGACAGAAATGAAATATTACACAAATGGTGGGAAGCTCCCACTTCCAGTCCCAATAAATAGTAAAGCAGTGGTTACCCAATATGGCACTGGTCATGGTCTCATTCTGTGTCTCAGAATATCATTATTTGAGCAGATACTTTACATGTGGGAGTGAACCAGTCCATTGTCTAGAAAGTTGTTTTAAAAATGCAAGCTGTTTTTTAAAATGGTGAGAGTTATGTGTCTCAATAGACTCATTGGATGTGGATTGGTAGGCAGAGCATCTTTAAGTGGTCTAAACATTCATGATAACTCTTTGTTTTTTTTTTTAAAGGGTATCATTATTTGCGAGAATACACTATTTTAGCTATTATAAAATCCAACATTAAACCTGTAAGTAAAGACTAAAAAACAGTATAGCAGAGTATCTTGATTACTTCATTGAATTTCTTTTCTTTCAAAGGAAAAATTTAAGCGGTGTGAAGTTTAAGCAGCAAAATGTTCAGATGGTATTTAATCATCTCCAAGATGAGCTAGCAGAACATGAGAAAAGGTTAAAGCGGGAAGAAAAAACATATGGAGAATTACTACAGATTAGAAAGAAAAACCTGAAAGATTTGGAAGTGAGTATTATCAGAGCTGGGTTTCTTTATGGGAGAAGTGAAACATTTATTTGGTTAGTTCGGGCTCTTTTTAGGTCTAAAAAGGATACCAGTTTAATCAAATGTTTGAAATAAGTAGTATCTTCTTGTCCATATGCAAGTATTTCTAATTAAATAAATTGCTATTTTTCTGTAGTTGACTTCTTTATTTCTGTGAATAAAGAAGTAATTCTAGGAAAATTATAAAATTGTTCATTTGCTTTGGCACTTAATTTTTCATTAATGCTTAGTGCTGTGATATACTTTCTCTTCCCTGTTTTCTTTTGCTTTGATTTGTGGATACCTCTGGGAAAGAAAAGATAAGACATCACTTCTGCTAACATGAAAATTTTTTTCTCCTATTCACCAAGTGCTCAGTAACAAATATATCTCAGATAATTTTGACTAATATCAGCATCAATATGTTTCCATTCCTTTTTAATCACTTAAGTACAAGAGTAGTGCTCAATGCATGGAATCTTCTAGTGCAGCAGTCAAACTTTGGTCTTTTGGATAAAGCCATTTCTGAGCTGTTTGCTACTCCTTAACAAGACCCTCATCCGGATTTTAGATGCTGTGGTTGGTACCAGGCAGACAGGAGCCAGAGTTTTTGTAGATGTAATTGAGGAATCAGCGCTATCTAAAATAGAAGTATAAAATATATAGGGGCAATAACCACAAAATCATCAGAGAAATCAGATGCGAGTACAATTCTCTAAGTTCTTTTCTATATTATTTTCTTATTTAAACATTTTCCTAAGAAAATGGATAATAACCTAATTCTTTATGTGTAATTTTCTTTGTTTTTACATGAAAATGATGACATTAAAATGTTTCTCCTTTGAGGAAACATTCCCCAATTAACATGTTTGCAATTGTAGCTGTATTAGAAATAATTAAAATATTCACTTTTGATCTTGTGTTCTTTACCTTTATGCCCATCATGTACATTTCTCAGTTAGTTTAGAATAGTTTAGATAAAGCAAGCTACTCAATTACATTTTCCTTAGTATTCACTTTTCCTTCCTATTTCTAATTAATGGGTTTATCTGTTTTCACAAAGTCTGTACTGATCAGGATGTGAAAGAAAGGGAAACAGCAACAAGAACATGTTTTTTAAAGAGGTTGCTACTTTCTTACTTTTTACAGGGATACTGGTCATTTCAAAATACCATATTTGGGTCCTTTATTGTGTTAAATTAATTCTGAGGTCAAAGATACTTGCTAGTATGTTGACTTGTTAATCATCACCTTAACTTCAAAAATCACTGTAAGGATAGTTTGGTGAGATGCCTTTCTTACCTCCTGCTCTAGGACATCAAGTTTTGTTTTTCCTAATGTGTCCTGTTTTATCCTGTCTCATCTTTTCTCCCATCTCCTTTACATGCTGAATTATGGGTATTGCATGAAGTACAGAGCTCTTAACAGTATTTTGTTATTAAATTAATGTTGGAATAATGAGATTATGCCAAGCTTTTGGTGGCTAAATGTAAGTAGAAATCTTATGCTACGTGCTTGAGAGCCTGTTTTAGTTTTTACTGGAACACATTGCTCTCTGTGATCACATCTCTCCATTTAGGCCTACAGCTGGAATGCAGGCACACAACGTCACCCTGTGAATATTTACCGTGTTATTACCTAGTCATTTTTATGTCAGTCTTCATTATTTTTATGGAAAATACAGATAAAAACACTTATTCACATATATAAAATCCCAAACTCCACTGATCCATTTGAAAATGTTTTTAAAAATTAAGAAATAAAAAGTAGAATATGTCCTAAATGTTTATATTACATCAGAAAGGTCTCTCTTTCTCTGCCTCCTCACACCAAGTTCATTTACTCTCTTTTTCTGACTAGTCAGGAAGGAATAAACTGGAGGTAATAGCACTGGCAAAGCCAAATATTCCTTACGGACGATCAAAACATTTCAGCAGGGTCTTCATTTTACTACCCAACAGAAATGGGCAGAAGGCCTAGTTCTTGTGGGTAGAGGAAGTTTTTGAGGGCATTGGACCTAGGATTTACAGGCTCCTCAAGGAGGCTAGCTGTGATTTGTGGAAGTTGGGCCATGGCTTTTGGGATGACCCATGTGGCTCCCTGGAAAAGTCACTTGGACAGCTTTCAGCAGTTTTTCCTGACAGTAAAAAGTCAAATCATCTACCTTGCTTCGGTATCGAATGATAAAGATAAATTTTCTCCTTTAACCAGGGCTGAATGAAAAAGCATTTCAATTCTGATTTTGGATTGAACAATTTCTATAAAGTCCTAACTTCAGGTAATATGGTACAATGATTATGAGGCTTTGTCACCCAGGGTCCGGAGATGAAAGCTGGTTTACTGAAGTAGTAGTGGAGCATATGTGTCAGACCAGTTTTCACAGGCTTTGCGTCTCTGGGTCTGAAGCTGGGTGAGACCATTCAATCCCCAACTGATACATAATGCAATAGGAATAGACTAAGCATATTTTTAAGGTGAGAGATGAGTTGCTGAAAAAAATATTCCTCACAGGATTAACCCCCATGGGGAGAAAACAATAAAAAAGGAATGCCCTTACTTCTGGGGTACAGAGTACGGGAGACGGTTCAAAAGGTTCTGATTTAGGGTTTCTAGAAACTGTAGTTAGACATACTGAATGAGAACTGCCTACCTTGATAGCTGAAACAATTAGAATACTTTGTTCCAAGTGTCATGAAGTACAAAAACTAAAAGGGGTTGTTTCATATATAGGCTGTGAATACATATGGTAAGGTGAAAACAAAACCTCAAACAACTCAGCATAAGTTGTAGCTTTTAGTTTGGGAGAAGTGCTGTTAGATGCTTTGCTTGATTGATTCAGGGCCAGATTTGAACAGGAAAACAAGCTCTTGACCCTGAAAATTAATGCATAGTTCTTCCTACTTAAGGAGAAATGCAGATGTTTAAGTCAATAAAAAAAATTAGAGGCGCACAGCTAGCAGTTCAGTTTGGGGGTTAGAATTAATAATCATCCTCATTATCTTATTTTTAAGATGGACGGGTATGAGCCATTACACCTTATTCAGAAGAGAATGATGCAGCAATAAATGGAAAGGTTGAAGAGTGAGATTGAAAAACCCAGCTTGAGATCTACAGAAAGGTCCAGTAAAGTGTCCTTTTTGTGGTGACTTGTAGATTTTTGTGAGGATGAATAAAAGTCAGTAAGTGAGGAAAAGAGGAAGGAAAACCTTTTTGCTAAGGAAAAATGGTTTGAATGGCTTGACAGGAAGGGGATAGACAGTGACATCTTTATTAGAGTAAGGGGTCCCTCTCTCCTGGAAGCTGGATGGAACTATTAAACCCATAAAGGAGATTAAACAATCTCTTATCAAGAGATAAACTGGACAGAAACTAGATGAGAAATTCAGTGAGAAAACTAGGGTCCCTTGAAGGGTCATGAAGGGATCATGAAAGGAAATGGAGTTGAAGAATGGCCCTGATTGTGGGAGAATCTGCATGAGAAATGAGCGGCCTCAGCACAGATCCAGACAGAAAAAGAAATTTTGCGGGGAGACTCTTGCGGTCTATTCATGATCAGGACTGAATAGGAAAAGAAGCTGAAGAACCTCTGTGCCTGTTTCTTGCAGGAATACACATCATGTATGATTTGGCTGGGGAGCTGAGTCATAGTTTTTGCAGACCTTCTAGATTCTGTGTTCTCACAGGAGAAAGGACTGCCAGGTCTTAAGACTATGCCACGTGAATGTAAGAAAAGTCACAGCTAAATAGAAGATGTGACTTTTGTTTTACTGACATGCATGCTACTGAATGTGGCAAAATTTACATGTGTAATAGGCATGTTTTATCACTGTGCTATTTGTAACTACTCTCATAGCATCTCATTACCTTATGTTCTACAGAGACAGTACAGTCCCCAAACTATCTTATTGCCATTTGGTTCAGTGCTGATATGTGCTGTATTAAACACACAGATAAGAATTATTTGACATAACAATTCATAATGAGTATTGGATCACATTCAGAATGATTATGTTGTGCCTTGTTTTCTTAACCTCAAAACAAGCCTGCTTGCTCTATTTTCTGCTGCTAATGTGATTATTGCACTTTCAATTAAAGTAACTGTAAAAAAGATTACTGTGGTTTTTGAAGATGGAGCAAGACATTTTGAATGACCATGTGAAAATTGGTCCTCATTAGTATCTTGTATTGGACACATGGACATATATTTCTGAAGTGCAGATGTGTAAATCTTTAAATTCAGACATCTATGTATACAGGCTTGTACTTTTGATAAACCCATTAAATACTGTTATCTGAAGCATTAATGGATATATTGATACTTTGACTCTCTTTTTGTTTTGAAAGAGTAGCAATATCCTAACTTCCTAACATTATTAATTAACATTAGTCTTCTGCTAAAAACTCCTTACCCAATAATTTTTCTAGATTTTCTATTAACTTATTTGACTGTTGCATGATACTGGAAAAGAAGATGGTAATAAATCAGTATTTCTTTACCATTGTACCTTAAAATTGCACCAAGTTCAGCAATGTTTCATGTAAAACTGAATAAGAATTTCTCAGATATACAAAAGGGCATTTGGAAATTCCTTTAAAGGAATGACAATATTGTCTCCTTATCACAATGCAGAAAGTTTAAAAGGGGGGGAATATACTTTTTAAAAAAATTTTACTTTAAATTTTATAGATACTAAAATAAGTTTGGAATCAATTATTATTTACAAAATGTTTAATCTGCAAGTGTTTGATCAGAATGATTTTACCTTAACTTAAATGTTTTTTCATTTTAAAACAAATCAGCATGTTCCTATGAGCACTTTCTTTTTTATAGAAAAACATTTTCCATCTAGTGAATGATATATCAGAAAATCCATGACCGGTTGTAACAGCTAGTCATGATATGTTTTTTCATCAGATATTGAGAGTATTGCTAATGACATAATCTAAAAAATGGCGTATTTCAGAAGGGATTGTTATAGAAATATGATAATATACTGCTGAAAGCTGAATTAAGAAATAGGGAAAAACAAAGTTAGATCCAGGGGGCTGTTTATCATCGTGGTATTAGGTAAAATCCACTGGGTGTCTTTTATCATTTACTATTCATCTATTTAGGTTATCTTTTTTTCTAGTCATTCTTTTCAGTCTTGCTGCACTAATACCTTCAGAGCAGTTTCTATCTCTTACTTTCAGAAAATACTGTTAATCAATATTGGTGTTACCAAAGAGCTTTGTTACAGAATATCCATGTACACACAAGAGTTACATTTGAAGATATATGACAAAAGAGGATTTTTTTAAAAGCTAGAGAGCCGTTGCTCCCTTTAGGCTATTTCTTGTGTGTGCTGGGTAAGGATAACAAATAGTCTGGCTATAAAATTGTCTTTAATTAGTTGACTCAGTGGCTTCCAACAGTGTGCTATGCTGGTGTGTGGGACTCCCATGTTACAAGATAGACTTTTGAAGCTTACTCCATGCTCCTGGGTAGTCTTAGCATATCAACTTACATGCTGTCCTGTGGGAAGTGCTGGCAGTATTACCCAAATAACCATCCCACTGATTTTATTGGCTCATAGGGAAGTCATATACCTTCCCTTCTGAGGAATAAGCATAGCTAGAGGTTGGGTGCCATGACAGTAATAATACTCTGAGTGAAAATCAAAGGGATGTAAAAGTGGAAGGTTAATAGAAATTTTAAAGGATAGTTTTATGTTTCTTCATTGAAAAACAAGCCATATACATAATACTTAAAAGCAAATTAACCCTCGCTTTATTTTAAAAAGCATCAATGAGAGCTATTATAATGGTCTAAAAATTATTTTTTAAAAATTAAAACACTTATTAATCATTCTTTCTACAAACACAAAGGCTCTTTCTAAGATTGCAAACAACATTTCATTATAATTCCTTCACTTATAATATTCCAAAAATAATTTGATTTTTGCCAAGGCTGCATTTCAAATTTGGAAGAAATTCTTTTCTGCATTTTCTATTATGGATGTAGGAATTTAAAAGAAGTTTCCTACAGTGTTTTCACGTAATCTAAAATCTAGTGCAAGTCTGAAACATGCGTATTGAAAAATCACGATTAATGCCTGAAAGTGCAACTGCATGGAATAGTAGGAGGGTGTGTGTAGGCTTGGGAGCTGAAGAATTCAGTGAGAAATTTCAGAAACAGGACATTACATTTAGTTAATATACAGTTTCCAGTCCTAGAATTCTTTTTACATCTTTCCTTATGTCTTCTTTTTCCCCATAATGACACAAATTTCAAAATATGGTGTAATAGGTGCTAGGTGGTATTTCTTTTAGAATGTCTTAAGTGTCTGTGCTGCTTTGTTTTTTTTAAGATGAAGTAAGCATTTGTACTTTTATGGCCATAAGTTCCTAAAATGACTTTTTAAATTTTCAGTTGAACTAACTGAAAAAGAGTACACAACATTAAGTATGCAAACTCATCAGTTAAAAAATGTTGGACTGTTTTTGCTGTCCTGCAATCCGGACGTCTCTGCTGTTAAATACCATATCTGTTGTTAGGTAACCCACAAGGCATGCCACATCTCCAATGCACTGAAAACGAATGCTGAGATTTTTATATTTAGGTACAGTTCCTTTTTGTGTTTTAGTTTTACTGTGCCTTTGAAATACTCCTGTGGTAGTTAAGCCTCCATCTGGTTTGAGGGCAAGACACTGGTGTTTTGAATATTCTGTTTGTACTGGACAATTACACTGGAGAATTACACTGGAGAATGGACCATTGTACTGGAGAATTTTACCTCGTGTGCTTGCATTAAGAAGGATCAGTACATACTCCTAGAGGACTTCTGGAACATGGTTAGTCTTTCTCTCTGGGCTTAGTTAATTCTAAGGGCATTCAGGTGACTGGTTTGTGCTGATAGAACGCGTCAATGCAATGCAAGGAAGCCATGGGATAACCTTTAGTGTTACATGAATGTAGTAATTTATGGTAAATATAAAATTCTCCTTTGTTGTATGAAATCTGCTGTATGCCCTTCATGAGGTATATGTGTTGTACAGTATTGAGAAGGTAACCCTTACTACGTACCATGGAGCTAGGCTGTGAGGCTTCTTTGACAACTTCCTTTTTCTTATTCTGGCTCCAAAGTTAAAATAATGAGTGTTCTCCTCATGATTTGAAGTTTAAGATCGTGGTATAACTAGAGTTACTTTAGCTCCTTCCTAAGCCACTGTGTGTCAGTTCAGCTCCAGGCTTGTATATACTTGAAATGTTTAATTGATACTGAATTCCTTGAGTATGTCCTCTCCATGAAGTTACTACCA